>NC_057850.1:162146195-163524111 GCF_015237465.2 Chelonia mydas
AAAATAAGGAATATGAACAATGGTTCTTGTGATGTCTATTGTATTTGGATAGACATGACTTGGAGAGCTTGGTTTCCAGATGGTTACAACAATGTAAGTGCCCAGAACTTTTACTCAACATTAATTTGTATTTGGCTCATTTACTTCCCATGAAGAAAAGCACAGAGGCAGAATCATTTTAATACTGCTTTGGAAGACGCTAAGGAGCATTACCAATTAAGTCACAGATAAACAATCTTTTGGGAGATGGGGAAAAAGGAGGGCGAATTGGAGACATCTCTATCTCTGAGCCCTGCTTCTCTATTTTTGGCTGCTCAAGATCAAGCTTCTCAACTGGGACAAGAAAGAAACATTCCTGTCTCTCTCCAATCTATTTTATCTTCTTAGTGTGAGCCTGGCAGAGCTTTATAGCCCTGTGCAATCAATAATGGAGATAGAAAAAGAATAGCACCTTAATCCACAAGTGGTTCCATTGATTTCAGGGGGAGCACTCAAGCAGTAAAGTACAACAACATGAATAAAGGTGTTAGAACCTAGCCCATAGCTAAATTCAGTCCCCATCTGAAGAATCTATAATTGCGCAGGGGTACATTTTAAGTATATGCATGCAGCTTTATAGAGCAAAACATGTTTGTGTAACACTGATTCATTACAGTATTTACAAGCACAGGTGCCCATTTACACACAAAATTAGAGTATAAATCAAGCACATTTTAAACACAGACATTCTGCTGTTTGTATGAACAAGTGATGGTGTGCAACAATTGTGCATGCAAAGCTGTGCACACATCTGGAAGCTAGTTCAGGGCCCTCAACGTATAGTTGGAGTAATGTAAACTGATACACTTAAAAAATGAATTTCTCTGGACTAAAGATTACTTTTGCTAACCATCAGTATCCCCACTGAACCAAATGAGATCATACATGGTGCTAGGTACTACTCAACCTGAGTATAAGAACATGGTCCATCTTTTAATCTCTGATTGGGATATGCGTCAAGGTAAAACACACAGCAGATTTAAACAAACAGATGAAGTTACAAAATACTGAAATATATTATTCTAGGAATCTAAGGTTCTATGCAAAATCACTTGTAACTTAATTTTACTAGGCTCAGACTTAAATTAACAATTACTGTTCTGCTACCCAGGGACAGTGGGTCCATTTGCGTTATCATGCCTTTTGCAAAATTACGCTATGTATTTATTTTGTTTGTTCTTTCGTGTTTCAGTTAATAGCCTATCTAGCAGAACCAGTCATACTTTAATGTTCAGTGTGATAGAAATAATTTTCTGGCAGCCACCAAGTGTCAGTTTCTCGTACACAATAATGAGAATCAGTCGTCATCCCTCGTGACTCGTTTATCTTCTGAAATTTTGCAAGCCTTCATGTTGACAAGCCATTTTTCAAATTGACTGTCCTAGAATGGTATACCCTCCTGCAAGACATCACCTTATCAAGACCAGCCTGAAACTCTAGGGTAGTTTCTGGCTAATTTATATGCACTGTTATGGGAGGGACAGACAACAACGATGACAAAATAAAGGAAGGATTTTTTAAAAATTCATACATTTTTAACAATTTCAAAGAAAGCTAATGTTGGCATTGCTTCTCAAGGGCTTTTGTAATGAAAAACACCAGAGAAATGGGAAAGAAAGAGAGAACTTTTGCACAGAAGACTCTCAGGGCATCACCTCCATTTCTGATTTGAAGCTTTGAACTCCTGTGTTTGTTTTAAAAAGCTTTGTCAGAGTCAATGCTACTGTGCTCGTTAGAGCTGCATTTCATTCATTACTGATTTAAATATTGTGCCAAAATGCCAAGATGCACACAGACAGCAGGGTACAGACAGTGCTTCTCTTGATAAAGTGGTCACAGATAGATGCTTTTCCTGATACCTTACTGTCAATCAATATAATGAATGAGCTAACCTTCATTGGTTTCTGGAGCATGCTTGAAAACATATAAAACCACTTACACAAGTACGACGATGACTCAGGTCGGAACCAGGTCATTCATTTGTCTTTTCTTCAAACTAATACAAAAGGAAGATGGTAATTTCACCGCCTCGAGGTGCAGCAATACTGGAAATGGAAAACTGAATACCTGTTATTATGCATACATATATAAATTAGCAGCAATCTGCTTTGAAGAAGTTACAGAGTGAGAAACTAAAGTAATAGCCTCGCTGCTGTCAGAAGATAGGTGATTAATACTGAATGAGGATGGATTGAACATGCTGCTTAGCCAATTCTTTTTTTAGTGCTTCAGCCTATGCCTACCACGCAGTCTATCTCCCAGCACAAACATTACAAAATGCATTGTCCTCTTGCATACTTTAACCTCAAATACAGGAGGAGTGGGGTAAAGAGGGATAAGGCAGCTGATCAATTCAGCCAGTGCTGGCCCTGAGGGCAGCAAAGAATCTGGCAGTTGAAAGGAACATACAATATTCTTTATACTTGCACAGCATCTTTCAGCCAATTAACCCACTAACATTCATTAATTAAGCTTCACAGGAGCCTTGTGAAGTTGGTAAAGAATTTCCTCATCAATGAAACGCAGCCACCTCAGAGGTGAAAGTGGAACTCAACAACTGTTTTGTAGCATTGATGAGCACAGGCAAACTGTTTCTGACCAGTGATGGAAAATACCATAATCCACTTGAAACTAGATTAGTAGACTGAACGTAGGGTGAATTTAGCAGGCAATGTGTTTACCTGAGCTAAAATTTGAACAGGCTATTTGCGCAACCACACCAACTCTTACAAAAATGACTATAGAATTTTTATGCATTGCTGGTGATCAGGACTGCAATTGTCTATCCTAGACAAGTTACTCACTGTCTTAAATATTTCTTAGTTTTTAAAAGATTCTGCATTTCAAAATGATATGAATGAAGTCTAAAATTATCTATATTGATCAGTGTGGCTTTTAAGTTTATCCTAGTGATTTTTTCCTAGAAGCTAAGGACATGCCCTAGCCACTTACACTGGCTTTATCCTAGAAGCCAGCCAATCATGTTAATTTTTTTCCTAGAAGCTAGCCACCACAATGTCTCATGGAAGATGTAGCATGAGTGCTTCGTGTCCTGTTTCTCTTCTATGGACTGGGCTCCATGGCTGAATTACATCTCCCATGAGCACCACAATCTCCCTTCTTGCTGAGCCATTCTGGTGCATCCTTGGTCTCCCATGGCTATGGAGTATTAAGGGAGATGTAGTCTAGCTGGGGACCTGAGCCCATGAAAGAGAATGTGGACATGCAGCATCCTAACTAAAGCACCATGGTGGCATTTCCAAAATGTTTTTGTTTAGAAGCAACTTTTGAATTTGGAATGAAAGTTTTCATTTTTGGGATGAAATTTCAGTTTTTGGCTTGCACACAAACATTTTGGGTTTGGGGTTGTTTGGCTTTTCAATGAAAAGTTGAAATTTTCTATGGAAACAATCCACCTTCCACAAAATTTTGTTCAATTGAAAACCCAATTTTCTGTCAGAAAATAGTTTTGTTAGCAAAATTTTGACCAACCCTACTTAGATAGTACACAAGGCCAAAGAGGGGAAAATTGGGGCCAAAACTAGGCTCCATCTCAGACAACTGGACTCCAAATTCCTTTAAAGGAGTGGAAGGGGGAAAATGCCTGGCAAACAGGTTGGCTTTTGAGCCAGACCTATTGTATCTTGTATAATCATGCAAAACATAGTCAAGAGATGTGTGAATTTAAAATATGGTTTCAGTGGATCACAATAAACCATTTTAATCTAAAATTCCAAACATTGCTTGGGAAAGCATGCCTACTGATATGGGAGTGTCAGGTTGGTTTACCATTTTCAAAGCCTCCACCTCTTCTGAATATATGTGGTCTTCATTTTGCTGGCCTACCCAATTTTTTTATGGATGGTTCTGACCAAAGAGCTACCTGGACAAGAGATTAAAGAGAAAATAGGTCTTCGGCTCTTCACCTAAGAAGCCTTTCCACTGGTAACACCTGCACACCTGTCCAAAATAGATACTGATGAATACTTATTCCTCTTAATCTATTAGGAAACACTACAGCAATATCAGAACAAGCCTACAGATATAAAAACCAGTTCAGACTAACCTGGGGCCTTCTTTGAAGTCAATTGGAAGTCTGCAAAGATCGAGATTCAGTTTATGATGTCAAACAGCTCTGCCAAGTCAGCTGGGGAAGGTTTTTAGAGCCTCAAAAGCATTCCAGACTTAAATGAGTCCCTAAGTGTGTTGATCTTTCTTCACAAGTGGCTCGAGTTGGCTCCCACAAATATCTCAATCAGCACAAAAAAACCTTGGTCTGGCTCTCCAGCAGGCAGGATAAACATTCCACTATCATTTCAACCAGGCCATAGCCAAGTGGGGCCCTAGTGAACCTGAGAGCCTCATGCAGCTGCAGGTTTGTTAACATTGTCTGAACCAGCCCTGACAACTATATTATCTGGAAGTGAAAGTTTTTGCCTAGCCTCTAGGCCTCAGCCCAGTGTGAACTGCCAATAGAAATGCAAAAATTACATATAAATACCTTTTTCATTTTTATAAGTAATAAAGGACTTTAAATATATGGACATTTTCTTTTTATGCGGATGATGTGGTATCTCTAATATAATTAATCACTTCTTAGAATATTTATGCCTCAGTTGTGAGACACGAATGTAAGTGACTAAGCATTAGTCACTCAACTCTGTAATACAAAATTATGTTTTCCTCACAGGAGTCTACCTATTTATTATTTTTCTGTGGTGCTTATCATTGTGATATGTATCATGAAAATATCACTAAGTATGAAAGTAGAATTTTGAATCATTTAATGTTGAAGAATACTAAGATCCTGAAAATTCTTCACCCTATGAACATAACTTATTTTTAATAAATAACCTGTACGAAGCACAAAGATATGGCTAGAAGGAAAATAATTTATACCCTAAAAGTATTTAATCACCTCATGTCTGCTCCACGGCAGGCCCCCTTGAATCTCTGGGATTACAGTTAATCTTTGGGAAGTAAATGCTGGGGGTGAGGGAGTCTGGCTGCCATTGCTACTAGTGGTGAGGTTCCACTGTCACAAACAATTTTGAGTGGTTAGGGGTTGGAGGACTCAAACATTCCTGCCACTCCTCTTCAGATGGCCAGAGAGGTCAGTCAAGCTAGTGCCACTCTTCATCAGGCAGCTGGAAAAGGGGTGGCTCTTACCCTTACCTACACCATTGTTGGGGAACCCTGGCCACTACATCAGGGCTCTACTGGATGGTGTCAGTAGGTGTGTCAGGGTCCTCTCCCCACTCTGAACTCTAGGGTACAGATGTGGGGACCTGCATGAAAGATCCTCTAAACTTATTTCTACCAGCTTAGGTTAAAACTTCCCCAAGGCACAAATTCTTTGCCCTTGGAGGGTACGCTGCCACCACCAAGTGATTTAACAAAGAATCAGGGAAAGGACCACTTGGAGTTCCCATTCCCCGCAAATATCGCCCCAAGCCCTTACACCCCCTTTCCTGGGGAGGCTTGAGAATACTGTCCTAACCAATTGGTTACAAAGTGATCATAGACCCAAACCCCTGGGTCTTAGTACAATAGAGAAATCAGTCAGGTTCTTAAAAGAAGGATTTTATTTTAAAAAAAGGTAAAAATCACCTCTGTAAAATCAGGATGGAAAATAACTTTACAGGGTAACAAAAGATTCAAAAACACAGCAGAACTTCCTCGAGGCTTAGTTTCAAAGTTACAAAAAACAGGAATAAACCTCCCTCCAAAGGAAAAATTCACAAGCAAAACAAAAGATAATCTAACATGCCTTGCCTGGCTTTTACTTACAATTTTTGTAATATGAGAGACTTTTAGGATATTTTATAGGAGAAGGAGTTTTCTGACCTGATGCTTCCCCGCTTCCCAAGAGAACACAGAAAAACAAAGGCTTTCCCCGCCCCCGCAAGATTTGAAAGTATCTTCTTTCCCCATTGGTCCTTTTGATCAGGTGCCAACCAGGTTATTTGAGCTTCTTAACCCCTTACAGGTAAGGAGGAATTCTAGACTACCCTTAGCTGTATGGTTATGACAAGGTGTCAGAAGGACACTCGCATAAAGGGTAAACAGAAGGGTTCACCACATACAGAGCCTTATGCCATACTGGGGTGAGAACATTGGGGGCCCTGATAGAACCTTTCTAGGGTCCTTTGTTTGGGTGAGGGGATGAGGCTTTCTTTCTTCTGGGCAGGCCCCAGCCTGCTTGAACAGAGGAAGAAGTGTGCCAGGCAGAAGGAGGGCCCAGCCTGCCCAAAGAGAAGAGGTGGTTGGCTCCTTACCACCCCAGCCATGCTCTTGTAGTGGTGCCCCTTTCCATCATCAACACAATCAGTCAGCAAGGTCACGGTGGGGGGTGAGGCCAAGGGCTGCCTGATGGGGTCGTGCCTAAGGTCTTGGATCCGTTTCATCTAGTCCTTGTCTTTTTTGTTGGATTTCAAAAATTCATGAGCCTCCTGTCAGCTACAATCTTCGTAGACTCAATGGCCAGAAGGGACCATTGTGATCATCTAATCTGACCTCCTGCATAACACAGGCCATAGAACTTCCCCAAAATAATTCCTGTTGATCTAGAGCATGAAACTTATGAGACTCATTCATTATGAGGTATTGAGTACTGTCACAGTTCAGGGCAAATGGACCTGTATTCCACCTGCTGTTTGGCTTCCATCTCCCTGCCATCACCTCACTTGGACAGAGACCACATCTCTCTCCCATCTGACTGGAGAGTTTCCAGGCTACACTGTACATTCCCAGAAAGCCAGACTGCCTAAACAGTGCAGCATCTGTGCTTTGCTCTCTCTTCTGAGGCTACAAACAGCATAATTGCCCATAGTTATACACAGCTCTTTCTAAGCAAGCACATTTATTCTTAGGATGAAAGCATTACAGAGAAAACATTAAAGAACTTACACACCTGCTAACAAACTTACCAGAGATCCCCTGCCCCCAACTCCAGCAGGGGTTCTGGTTGGAGTCAGTACTTTAAACTCCACTAAGGGGGTTTTCCTATGGTCACAAGTTGATAACAGCCTGAGCTCCAAATAAGCACCCTCACATATTGACTGTTTTCTTTCTTTACACAACCTGAGCCTCTGATAAGAAGATCCTGGAAACAGATTATCAGTGGTCCCTTTCTCAGGCCATGGCTTCAAAAGGCCATTTTTTCATAACTGGATGGGGATAGGAGGAATGTGCATTCATCTCTCCAAAGACATTTCCCCAAAATTTCCACTTCATATGTATTGTCTCAAATGACCATTCCCATCTACCACATTTTCGGTATAAGTTTGCAGTGGTGTTGTAGCTGTGCTGGTCTGAGGACATTACCTGGGGAAACTTACCATATTCTGAAATCATTTTCACTGACCATCATTCAAAACAGTTCCCAACAACATGGCAGGATCAGCCAGATGGATGGGGGATAGCTCTACCCCAAAAGGTCTGAGAAATTCTTTTTTTCAGAAACCCACATGAATGAAGCTCCATTCCATCCCCCACGGTCAGGCCAGCTCAGGGTGTCCAACTCCAATGGATCGCTGAAAATGGTTTCAAATCCAGCTGATCCAGTGTGCACGGGCCTTGAGCTCTCTTTCCCTCAAAGGATTTCTAAGAAGCCCACATACAGTACATTACTTAATGTTCAGGATCCCTGGTGAGGTGGGAGCAGGTGGGTAGGTGGGTGCAGGACCTTAGAGTTCTTTCATATATTAGTTAACCAATAAGGATATTTTCCATCCCAGGGCAATCAGAATCTTTCACATGCCATATCTGCTCTCCCAGGGCTTACCTTCATTCCAAAGGGTATCAAGAAGCTTCCCAGCTGTTCTTTTTCTGGCCCCTACCATGGGGTAATTACTACAGGTGATAATTCCCTCCCTGCAGCTTCCTTCAGGGCTTTCCCCAATGCTAATTTCCCAACTTCTGTTTTGGGGCTACCCTTCTACAGCTTCCTTCTTTGGCTGCCTTGGCAGCTCTCCTCATCCTCTAACTCAGATATCACCCTGCCCCTCATCAGAGCCAACTGGGGTGCATCTGCCTATACCATCAGAGGAGTTGAACCCGGTTCACTTAAAGGGGTCGGCCACCCTGTCACACCACCCCTTTGTAGCTTTCTTCTTTTGTTTGTTCCTTTTTCGATCTGACCCCTTTTTGAAGTCTTTTCCTATCCTGATGTACAGTGAATGCAAATCATCCTCCCCTTCAAGTCCCTCCTTAAAACAACATCTACCATGACATTTATCAACCTTAGTTCATTTGAAAAAAAAAAGAGTGTTTTTTTAAATCTTTCAACATCCACAAAACCCTTGTATGTCTCTTCACTGCCAGCCCCTGTATTATTGTCTGGGGATTTGTCTTCTCTGTTTCTTTAAACTGTAAAGTGTTTGAGGCAGAGCTCATATTCCTTCTATTATCTGTATAGCTCTGATCCAGCTACAATTATAAACACAACTATACAGTCACCTTCACATTTGTTTCCCCTACATTTTTATTCTTATTAGTACTATTTATTAATTGAACTGCAGTTGTGCTTAAAGGCCCCAATTAAGACTGAAACCCTGTTGTGCTGGGCGTTGCACAAACACTGAATAAGAGACTGTCCTTGCCACAAAGAGTTTACATTCAAAACAGACAGTATCTCTTACAGATGTAGAACTGAGGCACAAAGAGGTTAAATGACTTGCCCAAGGTACAACAGGAAGCATACTGCAGAGCAGGGAATCAAATCTGACTCTCCTAAGATCCAGACTAGCATCCTAGCCACTGGACCATCCTTCCTCCCAATTATTGTCATCCAAGATCACCACTTTTCCATATTGATTTTTTAGGCAACTACAGGCACCGTCTTTGATATAGTAATGCCCATCCAAAGGTTTAGCTGTTGTCCACTAGTGTTATCATACAACCATCTAACATAATTTTTTTCTGTAACTTCTCATTTAAATATTTTTTAAATTTTGAATTTTAGTGAATACCATGTATAAAATCCAGAAAGAGCTTTATCAAACAGCAGACCGAATGAACTGATAAAAGAAAAATAATGATGAAATTTTGGTCATGAACTTTTAACAAACTTAGTGAAAAATTCAAAAAAGAATATTTTGTCTAATTTTGCCTCTTTTTCTACTACACTGGGAGTTGCTTGTTGCTCTACACTTTTGAAAATCAGGCTGCTTTTTAGGTGGCTTGGGAGGTTAAAATCAGACAGGATTTTTTTTTAAAAAATTAAAATAAGATATTATTGAATAGGAAGCAGTGTTGCCTAGTGGATAGTGCATCAGGCAGGAGTTGTGGGTTCAGTTCCCAGCTCTGCTAGTTGCCTGCTGGCTGACCTTTGGCAAATTATTTCACCTCTCTGTGCCACCTGTAAAATAGGGCTAATGATCCCAACCTCCTTTGTAAAGTGCTTTGAGATCTATGGATGAAAAGCACTGTAAGAGTCAGGCAATAGTCATGTTCCTCAGGTGTTTGTCCATGAACACTTTAAGAGCATGGTTATTAGTAGTGATATATACCATCTCGCCTGCTCCCTCTTCCAGGAGCCTCAGCTAGCTTGCTATACCCAGTCAGACACTGCTCAGCCAGTATGCCCTCCTTTCAGGCTTTACAAGTTCAAGAAAAAATCTTCAGGACAACAAAAGTCTATTTTTCTTGAAGGTATAATGGCTACTCCCTGGATTCAGGAGGAAATAGTAAGGCTAAGCATGTGTAGTTACCTGTAGTTCTACAGTGAGAGGGCATGGTCTATGGCAGGCTGGATGTGGGCTCTACTCCTGCTGCTGTTGTCAGTTTCTGAGAGGCCATGATACTCAACACAGCGACAACTCTGAAGTCCTATGTGCCCATGGACCTGTTACAATATTTACAATGTAAATAACATAAGTTTAGCAATAATTTACTGACTGCTCTGAGACCTGTCAGAGCCAGGAATATTTTTATTATCCAGGCTTAGGGTGACCAGATGTCCTGATTTTATAGGGACAATCCCAATTTTGGGGTCTTTTTCTTATATAGGCTATTACCCCCCCAACTACCTGTCCCGGTTTTTCACATTTGCTGTCTGGTCACCCTATCCAGGCTCCCCCTTTGTAAAACTATAATGAGGAATTATAAAAAGGTGGGTATTGAAGAAGCATAATATATTTCAATGACTCCTAAATTAGAATTGAAGCAATTTGGAGCAGAGACTGTTGCTGTGTGTTTAGACAGTGCCTAGAATAATGGGTCCGTGCTCCTAATTGGGAGCTACCTCAGTACAACCAAGAATAATAAATAATTATCTTGTTTGGACACTAAATTCCATTAGAACAGAAGCCATTAAAACAGACCATTTATTATGCTGGCAATTTCCACTCAAATTTTACTAACTTTCACTTTCACCTTCAATCAAGCCATTTTAATCAAAAGACCAATTAAAATATCCACTCTTCCAGCAGCTTCTAACAATTCTTAAACATTATTTGAGATAAAACACACCTCTGGTGACTGAAATTAATGCCAGAATGCATGCTATGGCCTTCTGTCAGTTTTTTGTAATTCCACTTTAATACATTTTTTTTTTCCTTCCTATATATCTTGGAAACCATCTTTAACAAACTTTCTTGTGCTAAGGGCCTGCTTCTTTATTCCTTGTTAAAGATCATTGATCTATTCATTGAAGTTTTTCTTCTTCAGTATTTAACTGCTGGCACATCCTAAGGCACAAGCCTTATTAAATACAGTAGGTAGAGTTCGGACTCAAGGGGTATACAGCTTTAAAAGTGCTGTACTAAGTCAGACAGGTTGTTTTACATTTAATTTCACTATCAGCGGGACCATTTCTAGATGGAGGCACAGATCACACATCTTTCTTTTTACTTCATTTTGTTGTTAATGAGAGATAAATATGTTCATGTCAAGAGATAAAGATGATATTATTGCTTCAGCAATGGGTACCTCTCTCATATTGTGTTGTTAAGTAATAGTCTGCTCTCCTGAAGCATGGAGCCAAATGCTGACTGCCATTCATACCTATATCCATGCCAGAAGAGCTGTGACGTATTCTGCTCTCACTTTGGCTTTCCATAGAAAAACAAGGCTGCAGGTGATCTGTAAGGGGCTCAGGGATAAGGGACTGTGTGTTTTAGCTGTCCGTATTCCTATCTCACACAGATCAACAGATCATCCCTTTTCTTGGCAGGGGGAGAATGGGTGCTGTGTCCGGTGTAGAATGGGGTTAATGTGCATCTATTGAGTTCAGAGGGAAATACACGGGATTATATTTAAACTACATTTATGGACAGTAGGGGATGTTTGCATTATAAAGAATTCATGAAAGACTATCTGAACCTAGCCCCTATAAGTTAATAAGAGGCAAACACTTTCAAGGATTTGGGGTAAGGATAAATTGAAAGGATCTTATAGTTGGTTAGACAACTTCCCTGGAGATGTAATCTGAGAGCTAGTGTCTGAGGAAACATGTTTGCAGAGAGTATTAAGGTATCAAGAAATGAACTGGACCTTAGCTCTGAGATCCAAGGGAGCTGTAATATTCCTTTTCCTATATGGGCTGTCTGTTAAATACACCGTCTATTTTGATTTTTAAACAAAACAGTTTAAAGGGATTGGGGAACTTCAAAAGCCAATACACAGAATACCTATTGAAGTGAACAATTCAAGAGAGAGAGAGAAATGAGGGGAGAAGATAGGCCTTGTGATTATATTAACTGGAGCAATAAAACACTATGAACATAACCCATATGACAGGCATTTTTCATGTAGGGTGCGGTAAATGTAAATGCAGGTCAATAAAGAACAGGAATCACAGACAGATCTTACAAAAGACAAGCAAACTACTAAACTACTAAGCAAACCTGATCCTATTGAAGTAAAAGGGAGTTTTGCAATTGACTTCAGTAGAGCTAGGATTTAATTCCAAGAGTTGTCAAAAGAGATGTATAACTCTCTCAAGGAAATCTGCACATGCACGTACAAATGTACCTTCGAACAGAGAGGAGAAATCCCATTATTTGCTAACTGGATTTTTCCATGTACCTCCAACTTTGAAAATGTCCACTTCCTAGTGTAAAGTTCTGCACTGTGAGAATGAAAAAAACAGTGTAACAAGACAAAATGGTTAATAAATAGTATTGTTGTGTCATTATGCTGGAAAATGTCCTGGTTTAAAGTAGCCTGTATTGCTTTATAGGACAACACCAGAAATGAGGAATCACCACCAAGGACATTTCTGATTAGATGAATAAATCTATTCTGATCATTCAGACAAGGATTGTCCTGCTTTAGTGTTAATGAAAACCTCACTGTGATGCTGGGATTTGTTTATGAAACCAAAGAAGTTATTTAAAAGACAAGCCGTATAAAACACTGAAGTCTTCCTCCCTCCTCCCACCCCTGGTCTATATGTCAGGAATGTTGATGGCAATTACACGGCACAGGTGCCTATGACAAGAGCTCTTTTTTAAAGGGCAACTGTCACTAGAGAGAGAGAATTTAATTTCAGCCTCCATGGTAGTTCAATCTCTAGACCCCTGATTAGCTGAAAATGTGTCTCATAGTTGCTGCGTATGCTTCTCTGCCTTACAATGTTCCCATGATGTGGCTCGTAGCGGGGTCGGGGTGAACTGTGTTCTGATTGGAAAGCTGAAAATGGAATTAAGCAGCACATTCCAATAGGAGGCAACAGCATTTCACAGAAGATAAAAAATAAAGAGGATTCTGAGTTGTTCTTGTCTTTAAGCCCTATTAAGTCAACTATTGTTCTCAGGTAATTAAATGCAGAACACAAGTATCAATCTTTTAAGTAACTAGGCTGTGGAGCAAACAAGGCGTTCTTGTAGTCAGATAACACACCAGATGAAGAGTTTTAAAATTATTATAAAGAAATCTTACCACAGGGCTGGGAAACTTGGAATTCCTGAGTTCTAATTGCAGCTCTGGCACTGTATGCCTCTATTGCCTTTGACAAGTCACTTAATCTCTGTCTCAGTTTCCCTATGTATAAAATAAGGATAATAATACTTACCTCACAGGGGGTTGGGGTTGAATCCCATGGGGAAGGGACAGAAGAAAATGTGTCCAGAACTGGTGTGCCTTTGTGGAGGGAGTTAAGGGAATAGTGGATAGGGGTTTCCTCTTAAATAGAAGAAGGGGGGAACCTTCAATATGCCCCAGTTAGGGCTCAGATAAACAGGGAGACATACTGATTCCCCAGTGAGCTTAAGTTATCATCACAGCACTCCCAGTCAATTTGTAGCAACTCATACTCCACCCCATGAAACACAAGTGCTTATAGTCTCCGTGCTATGATTCATCAGTATTACCAAAAGCACAGTGCCTCCTGAGTCCACACTGGGAAACTGGATTGGACTATAAGGAAAGAGTACTACTTAGCCAACAGGACTTAAAAGCATTCTCTGTCCCAGGGACCTGTAGACCCTCATTTGCAAATTTTCCAAGAGTTCATTAGAATAAACAACAACTGTTTGCAGTGTTTTTGTAGCCATGTTGGTCCCAGGATATGAGAAAGACAAGGCAGGTGACATAAGATCTTTTATTGGACTAACTTCTGTTTGTGGAAGGGACAAACTTTTGAGCTACACAGAGCCACTGAGGACCCAAGGAAAAGCTCTAGGTAGCCCCAAACCCTGTCCTTTCCACTGACAGAAGTTGGTCCTATAAAAGGTACTACCTCCCCACCTTGTCTCTCTCAATAAAAATACTTTTCAGTGTTAGCATGTAGGGAACATATACACACAATCCCAGGTACCACGGCAGCATGGGTAGACGTGCTCACTGTAGCATGGCTAAAAGTAACAGTGTAGACGTGGCAGCCTGGGCTAGCAATGCAATTATGTATCCAAGGTCTCTGGCGTACTTTCACAGCTTGTGCTGAAGCCCGGGCCACTGTGTCCACACTGTTATGTGTTAGGGGTTCTAGGGTGCATAAAGCTAATGCAGATATGTCTACCCGTGCTGCAATCATACCTCTGGTTGCAGTGTAGACATACTCTGAGATAGCGCTTCTTATCCAAAGATCTCAAACGTTTTACCAAGGTAGGTGCCATTATTCTCATGTTACAGATGAGGACATAAGCACCAGTGAACAGGCACAGTCTGGCCAGCCTCTTGTCTCCCAAACCCCTGCTGTCATGCTTTAAAGCCATTATTGAAGAGTTAATAAACATTTTTTTTTGGTGTTCAAATTATTCTGGTCATTTAAGGTTCACTGTAGCATGCTGCAAAGAAATGAAGTTGAGGGGAGGGAGTGACTGTTGAGGGATAATTTAAGTTAGAAAGCTGCTAACTGCATCACTGCACAGCTCCACAGTTTCAGCATCCTGTGCATTTTATCTCTTTGAAGTTGATAGAATTTTGCGAAGAAGCATAATTTATACCTGTACAAATTACATGAATTTAATTTTCTTGTTAAATATGCATAGAATGGATAATCTCAAAACTTCTGTGGGGTTTGCCACAAAGATTTATTAAATGGTCTGCAGAAGACTTTATGGGAACTGAAATGAGATATGGTCTGTCTGTTTGTTTTATTTTGTAAAAAATTTTCCTGGTGCTTTTGGGAACTTTTTCCCCATTGAAATATTATAGAATTTCTGTTAATGGACAGAGATTACATCAGTAGAAACCAGTACCATAGAGCTATAGCTTTCCCATCACTTGGAATAATTAAAACTATGCATAGAGATGAGCAGAAACAGTTCACAAGCACCTAGAAGAAAGGCCACTTGGGAAATGAGCATTTCAACCAAATAAAGGTGTAATTTGTATATTGTAAAAACAGCCATGTTAATTTTGTTAAGTTTATTCTTTAAATTAAATGCGTTGCCCAAGCTGAGCTTCAAATGGTCTCAGTTATAGTACCCCATAAAGTCTTTGGGGACTTATATAAACATATCCTTGTATTTATGGATAAGTAGGAAGCCTTGTAGTCACTTGGAGTCAAGTATAAAATTGAAAAGGGATTGGTTTGTCCAGGTCTTTCATTACATTGGATGAACCTGGGAAGATTAGAGAGGAAAATACCATTTCCTAAGGGTGGACCAACTAATCTATGTCAGCCCCTCGGGGCTCATCTCAAGAATTGTTTAAAAGCAGGGAAATGATTCTCCTTGAAAATTGATAGGGATATACTGACGCCTCTGGACTGACTCTACAAGTACCTTCAGACAGCATTTCAATACACTTTATTTTCAATACTATTACTCACATAGTACTTTACAAATACAACTAGCTATGCCTTATCACATTCATGTAAGAGATCATAGGTAGTTATCACCACAGTTTTACTGATTGGGAAACTTCAGCAGACAAGCTAGGACCACAGAGGGGAGACAGTGTCTGTGGGAGGATTAACACTCAGGAGTTTCTGGCCCTCAGTCCTGTACTTAGACCACTCTTTTTATCTATCTACTTGCTCCTATCTTGTCTATTCCATCTCATCTAATATGTCTCAGTATTTATGTGGCCCCCATCACTGCAATAGCTGACCACTCAACCATTCATTTCTCTGATTAATAGACAAGATCATTTTCTGAGGTTCAGAAACAGAAAGGGGTTCATCTCAGCCTCATATTTCTCTCTTATGTAGGAAAAAATACTAGTATTTCACCATGAAAGAATGGAGCAGCTTCTCAAGGGGAAAAAAACATTCATTGATAGTGTTCCAATAAATGGAAAGCCAGTGCACTGTACAATGAATTTCAGAGCCTACCAAGCCTCCACATAAATTGGACAAAATGAATAATGAGATTCTCCTAGTGAGCTGGAGGAAATGTGGAGGAGTAGGAGACTATGCATATTTAGGAGAGTTGGCCTTAAATGAAACGACACTAGGAATTAATCAGGGAAAATGTCTACAATAAAGCAAAGAGGAGCCTCTCTCCAGATAGGGCCTCGTGCGTCCTGAATCTGTGTAGCCAGCCCTCTTGGGGGCACAAGAGAATTGATTTCCTTGGAGGATTTCTCTTGCTTGCAGTAAGAATTATCCTAGCTGCTCGGAGATCGAAACACACATGAAAATGGTCAAGGTGAAGGGCATTGTGGTGATGGAAAAGTTCCTTGCCATGAACGGTAATTATACTAATTATTCTATTAAATATAATCATGCATATACTTGCACCTGGACTTCCATCTTTTTACTTTGTGGGGGTGGGTTTTTCTTAAATTATAGTGGAATGACATGCTACTCTTGTTTCCATCCTAAAATGTAATAGACAAAGAGTCTGTTGACTTTTACCTTATACCCTGTAGGCCAAGCCCCTTCTTCTATTTTATCTGTGTAGTGAAAGTAGCACCGATTCGCTCTTGCTGGTGCAGAGAGATATAATCTACATCTCCCTGAACAGTCTGGACCCAAGGGTTCATCCCAAGGAAACGGTGGTAGTGCCAACGTCAATTAAGGATTCAAGGTTGGAATGGGTTTAAAATCTGCCATGGGGACAGGAGGATCTTGCCTAGGGAGAATAATCAGGTATACACTCAATTAGGGAGGCCCTGGCCATGCCATCACCTGTCAGCCAGCACCTCCTCCTGCTCAGGCTCTGATGGCCTCTAATGGGCATGCCTTGGTGCAACGTTACCACATTGGCCAGCTGTCCACCTTGGGAACCCAGCACCACTTTATGCAGGAAGAAGGTTGTGTAATCTTAGGCAGAACACATTTCAGAGTTCTCTGCCGTTACACGGACACTGTATGTCATTTCTTTTGATTGAGACTGGACAAAATATCATCCAAAACATGAAAAAGTTGTTAGACATTGAAATGGCAAAGTTAAATAGGACATAACGAGTGCTATGTTGGGGCTTGATTGTGCTCCCATTGAAGTCAAAGGCAAAAACCTCCAATGGGAGCAGAATCTAGCCATTGGGCCCCCTAAGAGGTCATTAATCCACACAAAAGCATTTGTAAGTGCTATAAATGTAGTTAACATGTTATTTACCTACTCCTAGAGATCACAATCATGGTCTGAGACCTAACACCTGCACTGGTCACCATTAATCTCCTTGTGTCCCTGCATTTGGTGGGAAGCGAGAAAAAAAGCCTTCCCCCTACCTTCTTGTACTGTCCTACACAAGTCCCAAGCAGAGTTGTGGCAGGGAAGAAGGGGCACAGAGAGGGGGGAAGTGGCAGGTTTCTGGCCCCATTCCACTCCTCCTTCTCCTCACTGCACTGTCCCACAATGCTAGCAGGAGCCATTTCAAGGAATGGTGTCATGTGTTCACTCCTTCTGTGCACAAGGAAAAGATGCAATCCCTAGGGCAGATGTATCCAGGGCAGAGCAGATCTGCATTGCCTTTAGTTGGCTGCCACTGTCACTGTGCTATAGTCAAGTTCTTAATAGCTCTGTGCCTCAGTTTCCCAATTTGTTAAAAGGGGGATAATACTTCCCCATATTCACAGGAATGCTGTGAGGCTTAGTTTATATTCGAAACATGCCATAGATGCTCAGGTGGAAGACACTGCAGGAATGCATAATATTTATTATTGCTATTCTTTTTAATTCAGTATGTTGCTGATTTAGCAGTTGGTCTTTCATCTCCAGTGGTGAGGAAGGAGTCTCAGAAGTTCATGCTCCAAGTTTGACTTGAATAAGCACAGAGGAGTTCAGATTAGAGCTGGTCAGAAAATGGGAACAATTTTGGTGGGGGAAAAAATGTCCCTTTTTATGGTGAAAATGTTGTGAAGTTGAAGTGTTTCAACAGGCTGACATTTAGATTCTTCTCTTAACAATTTGAACATTTGGGGCTGCAAAACAGGGAGATCTCAGGGAAGCAAACTATTTTACAAGATTTCCAGTATTCTGATTCTAATTGGCTGGAGATCACTTGAGAACTAGCTCTCATGTTATTTTGGCACTTTTCTTTTCAATCCTAGCAGTAACCAGGGAGTACAGAGGAATGCAATATTACAACTGTGGGGACATAAATTGGCAAGGAACTAAGAATGCAGGACATACTTACAGGATGGGGGAGTCTGTCCTGAGAAGCAGTGATTCTGAGGTCATGGTGAATAATCAGCTGAACACGAGTTCCCAGTCTGATGCTGTGGCTTATAGAGCTAATGCAATCACTGTTCCCTCTAAGCTGTGCGCTTATGCACGCGCACACAGATCCTAAACCCCACCCACATGGTGAAACACCGCATGCACAAAAATTTGCACAGAAGCACAACAATTTGCACAGAAGAAATTTTTTGTGCACACGGCCTGTCAAAAATTAGAGGGAACGTTGAATGTGACCCTGGGATGCATGAACTGGGGAATCTCAATGAGGCGTAGAGAGTTTATTTTACCTCTATATGTGGCGCTGATGTGATTGCTGTTGGAATACTGTGTCCAGTTCTGATATCCTCAATGCAAGAAGGATGTTGATAAATTAGAATTCAGAGAAGAGCCACGAGACCAATTAAAGGATTTGAAAACATGCCTTATAGTGAAAGGCTCAAAAAGCTCAGTCTATTTAGCTTAACACAGAGAAGGTTAAGGGGTGACTCAATTACAGTCTAAGAATCTACACAGGGAACACATATTTAATAATGGGCTCCTCAAGCTATACCTAGAGGAAGGTATAACACAATCCAATGGCTCGAAGCTGAAGCTACACAAATTCAGACTGGAAACAAGGAGTACATTTTTAACAGTGAGGGTCATTAATCATTGGAGCAATTTCCCACAGGTCACAGCGGATTCTTCATCATGGGCAATTTTTAAATGAAGATTGGATGTTTTTCTAAAAGATCTGCTCTAGGAATCATTTTGGGGGGAGAGGAAGGTCTATGGCCTGTACTATGCAGGAGGTCAGACAAGATGATCACAATGGTTCCTTCTAACCTTGGAATCTCTGAAAAACTAAACTTTTTCAAATCATTATGATTTGCATCAAGTTTTACTGAAGGCTGACTGGCAGAAGCGGTTGGACTCTTTTTTTACTGAACCTCTGCAGCCCCTCCATATTCTCCATTTGCACAGATTGCAAACAAGGGACCCAATCCTCCATTGCCCTGCAACTTGTATAGAAGTCTACACCAGTGCAGAGTAAAATATTATGTGTACAATGGTACCAAATCAGAATGATTGTGTTTTGTACCCACTTTGCACTAGTGTAAATGAGTACACGAGACTAGGCCCCAAGAGGCAAAATGCCATAGAGAAAACTGACAGATTCACTAACTTTTGTTATTTGCAAACTATCGCTCCTTTTGTAAAATCTTACAAGTCTAAGCAACTTAAATTGAAAGCAGACAAGTGTGCCCTCATTCACACTCCTGCAACTTCCACTGAATTCAGTGTAAGTAAAATTAACTTTGCACCCATGTAAGGGCACAATTGAGCCCAGTCTTAGCCACCCATCTGCCTGTATTGCAGCTGTGATTCCTCAGTAGAGATCAAAACTAAAGAGAAATGCAATTTCTTACGAACAGCACCAGTGGTATTAGTAGCCTGCAAAGGAAAAAGGAAATTAGATTATTGGAGACAAAGGGATGACATGTCAGTTTCCATTTTGAAATAAGCTAGCAAGAGATGCCACTTGAGGACAGAGAGTTTGTTTTAGTTCCATCAGGTTTACTCCGTTTCTGCTGCTAAACAATAATTACAACAGAGTCTAAATGATCCTAGGAGAACCCACTGTAAGTAGCAAAACAACAAGTGGCACGAGCAAATGCCCAATACGGCCTTTTAAATTTATTTCGGTGGATAGATATAAATAAAATTATTCTTTACCCATTATCATGATCATCATTTCATTACATAGATTAGAGAGCTGAAAATGAAATACTGTATGAAAGCAGGATTATGCCTTCCTGGCTTTAATTTACCAACAGCTCTTTCTTCCTTCACCTTACTTTTTATTCATTAAAACAATATGTTATCTATTGCCTTTGCTGTATATGGCATAAGCTACCATACTGTATGTAATTAGGGGCAGCAATACTTGTGGGTTGTAGCAGAGTGCAAGCATCTGTCAGTGTTTCCACTATAAACACCCACTATAAACACTTGGTGTGCAAAGGAGCCAGTTCAAACTTTGAAAAACAAAAAGCCACCCCTTATGTAATTCTTTGGCAAGTGTGCATACAATACAGGTGACCCCCAATTATCTGAATGACTCAAAGACCAGGCAATATGAGACATAGGGGGTATGCCTACACAACCTGTGGCATTGAGCCTCCCAGCCCAGGTCAACAGATTCCAGGTTATGGGGCTTGCACTAGTGCTGTAGAAATAGTTGTGTAGACAGTGTTTTGAAGTTGTGGCTTAGAGTGGAGCTTGAACTCTGAAGCGACCACCCATTCCCCAGATTCAGAGCCCTGATCTCCAGTCCACAACATAATTTCAAAGCATGTCTACGCAGGTATTTTTAGGGCACTAGCATAAGCCGCATAATCCAGCGTCAGCGGAGTCAGGCTTGGAGATTTGCTGCCGTGGGCTGTGTAGACTCTGGTTGTTCCAGCCATTCCACAGGACTGAAGCACTTTCTTTCTGCAGAGGCTTCAGTCCTATGAGATGTAGGAGCAAAGTGTCAGTCTGTGCAATCCTTGATGTGGGGTAAGCAATCTTCAGAAGGACTGGCATGTTACTTAGCAGGAGCTGGGTTCCTCAGGGTTCACTTCTATGCAGAAGTCGGCAGGTTATTTTGTATTTTTGTATCTGCAATCATCTCAATCATATAGGTGGTTCAAATCAGCTCTGTGGAAAAATTTCAAGTGGAAATTTAGGTTTTTGACTAAATGAGTTTTCTTCACCAAATAAAACAAAAACAAACAATTTTCCATGGAAAAATTTAAATTTTCAGCCAAAAAACTTGGCTTTCAGTTTGTAAAAAAGGCAGATGTGTCCATGAGGGAGTGGGGGGAACTTTCCAACCAGCGTTACCTCCCTCCCAAAATATTATCTTGTGCTTTCCTTGTTCACAATGTAGATTTAGGATGCAACCCTGAAGCCAATAGGAGGTTTGCCTGAATAAGGACTTTAAAACTGGGCCTTTATTAATTTAAAAGGTGGGGAAATAAAATGACAAAACTATTTCATGACTGAAGTAAAGTTCATTGCATGCACACATTTTGTTTTCCACTGAAAAATTACTTAAGATTTTTATCATACAATTAAAGGTCCTGATTCAACAAGCATGTGCCAAACTTCAAACACATGAAGAGTCCCATTGACTTCAGAAGGTCAGTTGCCCTAATATGGTAGCTTAGGATTCCCTCTGTGGTACATGTGCATTAGTGACTTGATTTAATGGAATTGCTCATCTGCTTAAAGTTAGGCACATGCTTCAGTACCTTGCTGGCTCAGGTCTCTAGTGAACGTGTGCAACAGGGGGATCAACTCAAACTTCCACGTTGTGGAAATTATGCAGGAAATTATGCTGCATATTTGAACTTGAAAGCCAAAAACCACAATAAGTGAAAGCTTGCCTGAAAAATGAAAGCAATAAAATAATTTTTAAAACCATAGCAAGGAAGAAATAGATGAGAGATGGGAGCATGGAGGAAATATAACAGCAGAAGGTGACATCACCCAACATAGGACAGAGCTTTCTTCCATGGAACCAGAAGGTATGACTCAGAAATGGAAACTAAATATCCCGGAGTGGGACAATATACAAATTAAGGACAAATGACATCAGCAGAACCAGATTTGGCCCTGGGGGCATTAAACATCATACCATAACAACTCTTATGCCAGCTAAAATTGCTAAAGAGAAAGCTCGTTGGCCACACAAGTAATACAAATTAAAATGCTAACACTATGGCAGGAGGAGTTGTAGGTATCATAAAGGTAACATCTACTAGTTTTGGGGCAAAAGGGAGAAGATATGTGGGCTGGAAGGAAGTCACTATGACCTAGTCTTTAGAGGTCAAATGGAACATGGAGGGGTTTGAGACTTAACAATATACATGAAAGCTAATGTTTAGTGTGTTGGCGATGGGGTGTTTTTTGGTGGAGGTATTTTGTTTTGGGAGGGTAGAGCAGACAGCGTTTTGCAGTATTGCCAGCTCCAATCATTGCAAAACCATTAGTCACATCTAAATAAAATGTTGAGTTAAGAAAGACCTTTTGAAATACGTAGTTCATTTTGGCGGGGGAAGGGGAAGGTTGGGTTTTTGTTGGTTTGTTTTCTGGTTTTTGAGCCTTTAGGGTACAGTTGGGTCACATTTACCAGTATGAAAGACAGCATATTGTTTTGGGTATTATTGATGGGACAGGGGATTTTGTTATCTGAGGCATATCCACTGGCATGTTTTTAAATCACTTCCTATACAATTACAATTAATTGAGAAAAGATAAAAATTTATAGGACAACATGGTGCTTAGAGCTTCCTTGCTTTTGATTCTCTTATATTTTACTAGAAGGAAAAACTACAGTAACAATATTCCCTGACTGTTGATAAAAAAGTATAACGCTCAGCATGAGATTTTCCTCTTTTTCCCTTGTGTCTTTTCTGCTAAAGTACTTCAAGTGTCTCAGCAAATGCACTCAACGGTGCCATTTTTGAAAGATGGAACAAAACTGATGTACTATAAACGTTACTCATGTGTATATTTCCACTGAGCTTTTCATCATAAGAGATTTCTGTCTAACATTCGTGAAATCCTTCTCTCTTGCTCTCCCTCTTTTTGTTTTGTTTCTGTTGTGGCAAAACCAACTGGGTTAAACAAAGAAAAGAGAAAGCTACCACTATGGTTCCCAAACATCAACAGTATTTAATACTATTTTAAAAAACACCACCCAACTGAACTCCTCTCTTACATCTACTATGGGAAGCATGCTGCCAATCCACTATTCGGGCTAGATACTGACCATACTAACACCTCAGGACAGAGACATAGGTGGATTTCTGACTCAGTCTTCCCCATGAATCTGAGGAAGAGATAGAGGATTGGTGAATTTATCATTCAGCCTTTGGTGCACTTGAGAAAGAGGGTCCTAGGTGCCTTTCCTATTTGGCTCGTGGCACAAATTAGAACAGACTTCTGTAATGATGTGCGTCTGTAGGGCACTATACCATTATAACCTAAGATGCACAGTTCTGCTGGCACTTTATACATAACAAAATCTATTAGAGCATGTTGCGGAATCTCTGCTGATAAACAAGTATTAAACCTGCACCCATGCGTGTGACAGGACTTATTTTGAAAACCCCAAAGGTTTGGATCAAGCATCTGAATTCTTAGGTGATTATCTTAAGTACACCTTCACACTGTACACTGGACAAGTAAGCAAAAACATAACCAGAAAAGAATTAGGTCAAAGACCTTAAAAATTACCCAATCATCTTTACCTTTAGAACATAGCATAATAAATAACCTTCTCACTCTTAAAAGCCAGGACCATGCAATTTTAGAGATAAAGCAGCTGATGGAGCAGCATGTGTAAATGTAAGCCTGCCTGGCCATCGCTCCTCCTCTGTCTCTGAGGGAGGCCACACCTACTCGCTGTCAAGCCCTTAGGACTGCAATCAATTAGTGGGGAATTAGCAGTACTTTTGAGTTTGATCCGGGTGGGCAACAGCAAGTCTAAGAACCCCAGCCCTCAGGCAGGGCAGGATACCAACAATTAGAGGCTCTGGCCTGCAGTCAGGGAAGAGTAACACAGTCTGTAAACCCAGGCCATTAGCCAAGGCGGAGCAGCAAACAGCTGGGGGCTCTGGCCTGTGACCAGGACAGAATAACAGTCTCGGGGCTCAGGCAGGGCAAGCACCAGACACAGGCCTCCTGGCCTAATACAGGGAGCCTGCCACTCGAGGCGTGAGGTGTCAGCGGGTAGTGGGACCCAGGCCCACCCTACTCCACTGGGTCCCAGCCTTGGGCCCTAGCAGTGGCAGAGTGGTCTGCCCCTGGGTCAGTGGGGATCTGCCCGCAACACGCCAACCTACTATCAGGCCAAGGCCCAACCAGATTGTCATCTAGTTTCCCTGGGCTACTTCCTACCTCCCCTGGGTTTGGTACCTCTGATCTGTAGGAGTCCTCCATTTCCCTGGGATCAGTGGTCAGCAGTAGCCTCACCCACTCATCAGCGCCTCAGTTGGCCAGCAACCGTGAGACCTCTGGCCAGCCCTCAGGTGGTAGCCCCAGCAGCTCCTCGGTGTCTTGGTTGTGTGGCAGCCCTGGAAGCTCTGGCCAGCAACCCCAAGAGGAACTCCTCAATGTCCCACTCCGGCAGCAGAGGAGAAGCATCTACCTCCCTCGCCAGCTCCCACCCAACTAAGCTGCAGGGTCTACTTCCACTTCCTGTCCCACCCCGCAACTTCCGGCGAGACGGGAGTGGCTTTCCTGGCTCCGCAGTCCAAGGGGTGGGTTGTGGTCCCTGCTGGGCTGTCTGAGGGAGGCCATGCCTCCTTGCTACAATAAAGCTCATGCCAATGCTGCCCATTCTGTAGAGAAAGATGATGTCTATTTCTAGGTCTTTCAGTGTAGTAGTTTTCACCAGCACTAACAGATACCAATGGAGCCAATTTACACCAGCTGAGAGTCATGGCTTTAAATTAATTTAAAAAAAGAAGTCAGGAGTTTTTCTTTTTATAGTTGCCCAAACTATTTTTTCCTTTGGAATTTAATTCTGTTCACTTTGACTCATAAGCCTAAGTTTATAGGCTTTAGAAACAATGATCTAACTGTTCCCAAGGCCTCATTAAATACAGCTCTGTCTGGGACAGCATCCATATAAAGGAAGTGAGAAATGCATCTTGCCCAGATTTGAACACAGTTGTTCAATCCACATAGGGGAGCTGTCTAAAGACTATTTTTTCAGATAACAAATAGTTGTATCAGAAAATGTGTAAAGACTTTTCAGAAATGAGACTTTCTCCCCTTATCCTTAACTCTAAAGTATTCTGACAATCATAAAAGGACTCCTTGAAAATAAAATCACAGGCTGCTGAAAGACAGAATGCATTGATTTACAGCAGGGCTCATGCATCCATTGTGGGCATTGTAGGAGGACATTAAGGAAATGGTAGACAAGCGATGGAATACTGATATGTAGATGTTGTATAATTATACTTTATAGACCCATTTGATAGAATTGCACAGTGGGGTTTATTGTTAGCAACTTTACACTCGTGGAATAGGATGACAGACTTGTTAACTGGAAATTATGCCACTATAATAAAAAAAAATCTATTTGTGATGCAGATTTCCGTGGTTTTCTGAAGAGCCCCTCAGTGAAGGATGATTCTGTGTCAAGGGTCTCCGCTATATTTCCAACTGAGGGACAAGAGTTACTGGTGGCTATAAACATTTTAAAGATGGAATAGGCTGTTAGTGCTATAAGCTATTTGTATCCAGTAAAGGGAGATTTTTGTCAAGAGCAAATTTAGGACTTGGACTCCAAAGTGAGAATGTAGAAATCTTTGCAGAAGTGAATCTTAAAATACAGGCCTTTTCTCTCCTTGATGCCTGTGACTGGGTTGGGACTCACCACCGCAGCGCCTCCCGCTGGTAGGTCTGGGAATTAGCTCAGTCCATGTGGAGCGCCCTCCGTTGGTGGTGTCCTGTCCATCTTTCACCCTCTGTTGGCATCTGGACCCACGTTGCTCCCTTCTCTCATGGCATCCTCTTCAAAACACTGCCCTCTGGCAGTGCCCCCTAGTCCACGCTCACCCCCTTCTTGGGGGGCAGGTTTAACAGAAGTCTTTTCGCTTCACCCCAGCTGCAGTGGCCAATCACATCCCCAGAGTCTAACCCTTCTATCAGGGGTTGGGTGCATTCCACGATGGCCTCTTCTAACGACAGGGTGTAGTACAAAGGGGGGGACCCAGGCCCACCCTCTACTGTGGGTCCCTTTGGCAGCAGCCTTCGTGCCTGCCCTCCTACTTTCCCTTTGTCTGTCTCTCTCCCTGGGCCGTTTCCCCTTCGATCCCTTTATATAGGGCCTAGTCTGGCCCTGATTGGCTGCTTCTTGCTCAGCCCTGATTGGCTCTCTAACAGGCCCTCCCTGATTGACTGCTGCCTTGCGCAGCCACTGTGGCCTGCCGTAACCCAATCTTGCCTGGGGGTGGGGTACCGCCCCACCACAATGCCCAAATGTAATGTCTATTTATGTCAAGCATACCTCGTTTATGTTAAGCACTCCCATTAATGTTAATGTTAAATTACAGCATTCAACACTCCCTGTGCTGTGGTTCTGCCAGATCCGATAAGCTATGGAGAAGGGTCTTTATTTGAACGGATGGTCACCAAGGACCACCAAACCACTGCCAGAAATGGGGATAGCATGCTACAGGTAGCACTTTTCTACTCCAGTCAGCACTGAATCTCTGACCTGCCATAGTGTTACGGGCCTTGCTGAGAGTCCCTGAAGGTATGGAACTCCAGTCTTGACCACTTGTTCTTAAAATTCCATTGTGACAACATAAAATGTCAACATTGTTAGCTATTCTGCTGCTGATGGTTAGCAGAACTTCCAGCTACTGTATGAATGTGGGAAGATCTTGGTATTATGCATGGAGTTAGGGTAGAGTACCACCATTTTTCCATTCTGAACTCTGCAGAGGAGGATTCCTGTCTGTCTAAAGGTTAGACAATGAGGTGTGGTGTCTGTTTGAATTTCAAACTATTCAAGAGAAAAACAGTTCTTGGTTACCGGGTTGCTCTTGGGCTACTACACAAAATTAGCACCCAAACACTAGTTTTGTACTGACCTGTCTGTCTTAGGGGTTTGTACTGCTACACATAATCCCTGCAGTATCTGAACACTTCCACATAAAATGAGTTGGCAACAGTGGACTTGACATGGAGTCTGGCTCTACTTTGTTTCTAAGCTCTACAAAGCTTTACTTGGGGTAGGTCTGAGGAATTTAAAAAAAAAAACAACAACAACAAAACAACCAACCCTCCAAGTTTGCAATTGACATGGAGATACCACAAATCATTTTGGTTTTGTGCAATCAAAAACAGAAGGGCTAAGTAAGTTATACTAAGTACCTGGGCTAATATGTGGCAAATGCATTTTTATTGGAGATATATGTGCACCTATTACAGAATAGATACGTGTATGCTAATAAATCTAACTGCACAGATCCACGAGATAGAATATAAATTACACTAAATGGAAGAATGTTCCAACATAATGACTTTAAAAGGAGAGAGACAAAAAGGGCCTCCAGCATCTCAAGCAAGTATGTGATCTGTAAGTTTCATTCTGCCTACCTGCAATTCCCTCTGCAGTTTCAAATGTCTATGATATTTATCTTCATTTTCCTGTCCTAAATGCTTTGAGAGAGAAAAATAAGCACAGAACACACTTCATTTTTTTAAAAGTGAGTGAGCATCTCTTGGGGGTTCAGGGAACATACACCCTGCCAGAAAATGCTTAATTATTAACCTATAATGCAATTTCCTGCAATTTAGAAAACACATTTTAAAATGTTAATACTGAAAAAAAAAAACCTCTATAGCATATACAGTGTGTTTACGAATGTGCCCAGTATGAGACCTGAACAACCAGTGGAGGTGGCAGTGTAAAGAGGTGTTACAGTCATCATCAGCTATAACTGCATTTCAGTGAGAGATTGAATATTTTGGAATGGACAGACAGAACCAGACATGTATATTAGATTGTATGGTGCTTTGGAACCTTTTCGAACAAAAGGTACTATATTACAGGTGGAGCTGGTAACATCACCAAAGTTTATGGCTGCCTGACACTTCCCATTATATAATGCTGTTCAGTTTCTTATATATTTGTCAAATTGTAACCATTTTGGCTGACATTTTCCATGCTGGATGTCTGCTTCAGTCTCTAGATAGACAAAACCAACTCTAATAATAATAATATCTACTCTGCTCTAATGCTTTCTATGCACAGGTCTGAAAGAACTTTAAAAAGAAGATTGGTATCATTATCCCCACAGTGCAGATACATTTTGCATATACATATACTTCAGGACATAAATCAATAATTAATTGCTGAGGGATAAGGAAGAAAATTCCCCTATGAACTGGTTATTGCATGATTGTCCATTTCTTGCTGCACCTTCCCCTAAAAGCATCTGATAGACACTGGCAATGTCTATCGCGGCAATTCCTATGTTCCTGTGATTATGATTGTGGTGAACCAGAGAAACCACCCACCAGCACAGAAAGGGTTAAGGAGAGCCCCTACCCCCTCCTCGACACACCTGTCAATGCCAGGCCTGGAGGAGAAAGAAAAGGAGAGAGCCTGGCTCAGTTTGTGGCTGACTGGTAAAGAGGCAGGCATTAGCTGCCTCCCTACCTCAGGGAAGGATCACTAGCCTGCCCGCTGAGGCAGCCACCAGGAACCAAACTCCATCTTCCTGGTCAAAGGAGATGGAGAAAGAGGCCTAGAAGCACTCGTACTCGTCCTGAGAGAAACCTGGGAGACTGGAGTACAGAGATTTTGGGGGGGTTCTGACCCCACAAAAATTACAGCTGTCCTGTCTGAACGAAACTGGGACCGCAGAAGGATGCCACCCAGAGTCCACAAAGGGGCAGTACTGGAGACAAACCACCACACGAACTCTGACGACAGGGGCCATGCTCCAAACTGAAGAGGCAACAGTAGGAAGTAGTCCAGGGCAGTGGACGTAGACCTCCCTCTAGGAGATCTCCTACTCAGAGGTGACTTACACAGGACTCTGGGCTGGGATCTGGTGGAGTGGGAGGGGCCAGGTCCCCCTACCTCCCTGCCTTAAAGACTGAAGCACCATGACCACAGAAGTGGGGGCAGGAAGCAAAGTACTCCAACCACTAGTCTGACTGGCCCTCCACTCCTCCGCTCATTACAGTGATGTTATTGTCTAGCTGTCTGGAGTGGCTCGTGACGATGAGTGCCAGCCTCAGAGCAGACTGTCAAGAACCCCAAACTGGTTGTGTGTCCTGTACTTAGATTTTGCCAACAAAGTATCAAGTGTAAACTCAAAATGCTATGACAGCCTTATTGTGGAGTCACAGAGAGTCCCCTTGGGCATTCCAGTCTACCTTGCCACCCAGGTAATCCTGGCTTTGTGATAGATGGTCCCTTACACAAAAAATCACAACAATATTCAGGTTACTCCCAGTCCCAAAGGCCCAGTCACTTACCCCAGGTCAAAGCTATCTCAGATCTCAAACCAAAGACAACATTTGTAGCCAATCCCATAATAAATTAACTAAAGGTTTATTAACTAGGAAAAATAAAAGAGGGTTATTTACAAGGTTAGCACAGGTCAACATACACACAAATGATTTACAATCTTAAATTCAAAAGGTAATAGAAGCATCTATAATAAGCAAGTTCTATATGTCCTTTTAGGAGCAGCTGGGGATCTTTGCCCCTCAGTTCCAAAAAACAGAAAGATAAAATTTCTTCTTGTCAGGCATTTTCATTCACTTCCCCCACAGTTCAAAACTGATGGGATAAGCGTTTGTACAAGTCTCCTTTTCATGGGGGTCAGAGGAGCAATCAACAGTCTTTTGTCCACTGATGTTCCACAATGTCTTGTCTGATGTCTGTAGACATTCTTTTGTTGGGCAGGAGACTACAACTCCTGTAGTAAATTAGCATTTCACACTTGATAATGCTACTCTCCTGACTGTGCACGTTTCCAGTTTCATAGCATGCACATTTATAGTTACAGAGCAAATACTTACAATATTACCTTTTAACATAGGATACAGATATAAGTGAGATTAATGCATGCAGAAATTTCAAGCATTTCCTAAAGTCCAAACACTAAACACCTTCTTATAGACTTAAAATCTATCTTAACAATGCCATCATACAGGTGAGTCAGACTGGTTTCCAGCTGTGCATTTGCCAGTGTTCAGTGAGGCCCAGGGGCCTTGGCATGAGCTGGGACCCGGTCTGCCAGAGTCACAGTTGTTGTTAAAAGAAAAGGAGTACTTGTGGCACCTTAGAGACTAACCAATTTATTTGAGCATAAGCTTTCGTGAGCTACAGCTCACTTCATCGGATGCATGCAGTGGAAAATACAGTGGGGAGATTTTGTATACACAGAAAACATGAAACAATGTGTGTTACCATACACACTGTAACCAGAGTGATCAGGTAAGGTGAGCTATTACCAGCAGCAGAGCGGGGGGATTGGACCTTTTGTCGTGATAATCAAGATGGGCCATTTCCAGCAGTTGACAAGAATATGTGAGGAACAGCCGGGGGAGGGGGGGGGGAGGGAAGAGAATAAACAAGGGGAAACAGTTTTACTTTGTGTAATGACACATCCACTCCCAGTCTTTATTCAAGCTTAAATTAATTGTATCCAGTTTGCAAATTAATTCCAATTCAGCAGTCTCTCGGAGTCTGTTTTTGAAGTTTTGTTGAAGAATTGCCACTTTTAGGTCTGTAATCGAGTGACCAAAGAGATTGAAGTGTTCTCCGACTGGTTTTTGAATGTTATAATTCTTGACATCTCATTTGTGTCCATTTATTCTTTTATGTAGAGACTGTCCAGTTTGGCCAATGTACGTGGCAGAGGGGCATTGCTGGCACATGATGGCGTATATCACATTGGTAGATGTGCAGGTGAACGAGCCTCTGATAGCGTGGCTGATGTGATTAGGCCCTATGATGGTGTCCCCTGAATACTGTGGGGCCATGCGGGTGCCCATAGCAGTGCTGCTGATTTGAAGGTATACATTGTCCCCAAATGTGAAATAGTTATGGGTGAGGACAAAGTCACAGAGTTCAGCCACCAGGTTATCCTTGCAACAAAGCCAGTTGCCAACTGTGTCCACATATCTATTCAGGGGACACCATCACAGGCTCACAAAAGCTTATGCTCAAACAAATTTGCTAGGCTCCAAGGTGCCACAAGTACTCCCCCTCCCTTTGCGGATACAGACCAACACGGCTGCTACTCCGAAACCTGTGAAAGAGAGTCAACAGTTGTTGTTATTATTACTGTCAAAATGTTTTAACCTCAATCTCAACCTCGCTCTCTGCTCCTTTGTAAAAACAGAGGAACTAAGAGAGAAGCCTAGAAACTCTTTTTCTGATGTGTAGGGGATGTAGAAAAACCCTAGGGGGGCATTCCACTTTCAGAACTCTCAGCATATCTGTGTAGCACCTTTACAGACTTAGGTGGGGCCTTAGATACTAGGGCCTTGCCAAACTAGGATAAAAGGCTAAGATTCTGGACTGGAATTGCAAGGTCTGAGCTCAATTCCCAGCTCTACAACTGACTTTTTGAGACAGGACATGTCAATGAATCTGTTTGTGCTCAATATTATGCTTTTATGTTTTACCCCTTTCTCACACCCCTCATCGGTCTTCTCTATTCAGACTGAGACCTCTTTGGGGCAGGGAATGCTTCTTACTGTGTGTTTGTACAGTGCCAAGCACAACAGGTCTCCAATCTTGGTTAAGACTTCTAGACTATACAGTATATAAATACATTGATAACAGAAAAATATTGTTGAATTGTAAATAGTATTGTGTGCTACTTGATGATCAATGCTGACTTTTTAAAGGCAATTATTGTGCAATGCTGATCAGTCGGCAAGATTTCATCCTTAAAGGAAAATGGTGCCGAGAGCACATTCCCCTCCAAAATGATGGGGAGCAAATTCAACAGGAAAGTTAGCCTTCCTTTAATACTTCAGCCCAGATGTAGTTAGCAAGAATAGGGCAAGATTGTCAGTTTATCCTGTTTTGACAGTTATCAAATGTGGCAGTTACAGCTACATTCAAATCTCTCCATCAGACTTTTTTTTTCCTTTTAATTTAATGAGAGATGAAAGATGTGATTAATTCCTCTGTGGCATTTCCATCATCTATCAGTGGTGCTTTTCTTATCAAAGTGACTGCACTCCAAGTGCCCCGGGACATCATGAAGAATTATTTACTGAAATAAACAGTATGTTAAAAGATACAAATATGCTACAATAACCCTTTGATGAGCATTGATTAGTCATTCCAAGAGAGATGGCACTAGTAGAAGAAGAAAATGTCAGCAGAGTACACTGTCAAAAACATTGTGACCCAGTCGTAATTAAGTTTTTTCCATCCCACCCCTCCACCCAAACACACACACAAATAATTTGTATTAGTAGAAAGTAACATTTTACCTCCAGGATCTCATGTGCACCATTGTCAGTCACTAGTAGGATGAAGACAACTGCTTGAAGGGAGAACTGCAAATCAATATTTTTTGAGTGACATGTTCTATGGACAAAAATAATTACAAAAGGTGAAGAAAACTTGGAGAGCAGATACCAGTATCAGAGGAAGCTGACTGCATTTATCTCCTCAGCTCTTTTCTATTTCATGTAACCATCAGGAGTAACTATGATAGATGTGTTGGTGACATGAAGGAAATAATAAAGTAAAACATCAGACCCAAGGGAATCATCTCTCTTTCTGTGTTTGTGTCTGCTTTTTTGGTTTGTTTTGCGGGGATTGGTTTGGTTTTTTGCCACCTAATAGGTTTGGTTATTACTATAACAAGAAATACTATATTAAAAAAAATCTAATTCAGCTTTGGCTGTTCTTTGTCATTTGCCTTGCAGGACTTATTATACCCGGAGAGTATGAGGCACCCTAGGCAGCCAACAAAGTTATTTTTTTTTCTGGGAAAGAACTCTTTAATTACCTGAAGATTTTGCATTATTTCCCATTGGGCCGTTTATTTATTTTACCTACCCTCACCCCTTCCTTTTTAATTTATTAATGGAATACAGCTGATGTTCAGATAGTGTTGCAGAGTCCGTTCGTTACAGGGAATATTGATTAAATGTGGTTTCGGTGGGGAAGGTGCCAGCACTAAGCCTATGAGGTTAGATGCTTTGTGCTGCACAGGTTGACTGTGCATCCTATCCGGTGGGATGCACAGTCAACCAGTGGAACCTCCTGCCAGGAGATGTGGTGAAGGCCAAAGGAGTAATTGGGTTAAAAAAAGAATTAGATACATTCCTGGAGGATAGGTCCATCAATAAGCCAAGATGGTCAGGGACGAACCCTGTGCTCTGAGTGTCCCTAAGTCTCTCACTACAAGAAGTGGGACTGGATGACAGGGGATGGGTCACTTGATAATTGCCCTGTTTTGTTCATTCTCTCTGAAGCATCTAGGACTGGTCACTGTCGGAAGACAGGATATTGGACTGAAGGACCATTGGTCTGATCCAGTATGGACATTCTTATATTCTTGTGGGAGTGATTCAAAAATCTGCTTATAATGAGACAGATCACACAGATATATGCATGTAATAGGTAAGGCACATAGTGACGACTATAGTTAAGGTTGCAAAGAGGTTTCATTCAAAAGAGCCTTTTCAATCACTTATAACTTTCTCAAATGTTCACCTTTTGATCTGAAATTTTCCAGTTTTGTTCTCCACCCAAGGATGAAACATCGGGGGGAAATCTTTCAGCTGTATTCAGCTAGGAAGGGAGTAAAACCAAATGTATTTCTGCAATTATAAAAGATGGCTTGCAACCTTCTTTTGAACAGCTCTAACAACCCAGAGGTTTAGGATACAACTGAAATTTGGAACAGATAGAACATTAGGTCTTGGTGATCTGGTGAAAATCCATTTTCATTTGGCCAAATTATAAGGCTATTTCAAAATGTACTTTGAGCATGTGCACTGATTTATTTTTAATCACACACTGCCTTTTTAATTTTAACTAACGATATCCTAACATTCTGTTGGCACTGAGCACTGTGCATGGGTATTGAGGGATCTCATTCCACACATCAATCTATAAAACGTAGAAAATACTCACATTGTTAAAGCACTGTTGAAACAGATGCAGACAAATCAGCCATCACATATTTTCTGGGACTACTCAGAGATCCAAACTTTTTGGGCACCCATTTCTAGAAGCTTACAGAAACACTTCAACATGCAAGCAGATAATGATCCAGAGTACTGAGTTCTATGAGACTCTCCCCAAAATCTTTAAAAGAAAAAACAAAAAATATTTGTTCAGAATACTAAACAGCACAACAAGGAACTGCATCATCACACCAAAGCTAATATGAGAAAACCCTGCAGTGACAGTGTAGATAAACAAAGTACAAGACAAATGAGATATGGATCCCAGCAGGCATGTCAGTTTGGGAAGCACTGAGCTCTATCTAACCAATGAGCTATTTGTAATACTCAAGAAATAAAGACAGACAATGACCTTGGACTAAAACTACCCTGTGCTATACTTTAAAAGATGTTAGTCAATTTCTTATTATGGAGAGACAACAACAGACTCTGTCATTAAAGTTGAATCCTGCTTTCCCTCCTTTACCACTTCCTCTACCACCTCCTCCTGCCCAAAAGAAGCCAAAAGAAAACCTCAAATGTCAACTCAACTTCAAAATTTTACATACATGGTTCGTAACCAGCTGACAATACTGTGCCCAAATCTGGAGTGATTTGAATAAGCTGCTTGTTGAGGTTAAGGATTTAGAAATTATCGTCACCACATTAATAATAATAATCACTTTCACAGCACTTTCCATCATACATCTCATAGTACTTTAGATACATGAGTAAGCATAATCTCCATTTTGCAGATTGGGAAACTGAGACAGTGAGTGAAATCCTAGCTCCTTTGAAGTCAATGCCAGGAATTCCTTTGCCTGCAACGGAGCCAGGATCTCACACTCAGCAATGTTAAATGACTTACCCATGGTCACATAATGAGCGGATTAACAGAACCCCAGATTCAGGGGCTCCCAGTCTCCCATCCTACTCCCAGTTATATAAACAGCTGATGAACATGCCACTTAGGTATTCACTTAAAAGTCATGGCTATGCTGTCCTGGTAGCATGAGTGCGTGAAATGAGATCACTCTTTTATCCCAGTATTTTGCCACTAATATGAGCACAGGATCAAACAAGTCATAATACAACTTACAACCTCCCATGAGCAAAAACATTGCTTCTAGATAGCATCATGTACCATTGAAATGTAGGTACATTTTGTAATCATATTCCGGATTCAGGAAGTGGTGGATCCGCAATCAATGGGAGGCTTGAAATCAAGACTGGATATCTTTCTCTCTCTCTCTCACTTTATATACATGCCATAGCTCAAAAAGAATTTAGGGGGGTTCATGCAGAAAGTATTGGATGAGGTTTTTTGATCTGTTATGCTAGAGGTCTGATTAGATTATCATGATGGTCCATTCTGATTTTAAAATCTCTGCATTTATAAACATATTTATAGCAATAGTTTTGGCTAACATCCACTAAATATAGCTGGTAACCTGAGATTACCATTTTTGTTCAAATCAGACACCTCACACCAGAAGCACATTGCAGAAGAAATTAACATACATAAATGGTTAATATTAATGCTTATCATAGCATCATAGAACTGGAAGGGATCTCAAGAAGTCATCTAATCCAGTCCCCTGCACTAAAGGCCCCTGGTCTAGATAATACTTTGTCCTGCCGTTGTCCCAATCAATATATCAGAACTTTGGTCAATCCACCAGCACTAAATAAAAAAGATTGAATTTATGGAGAACCAGAACTCTATCTCACCACAAACCCCATCCACAGGTCAAGTCAGTCTCAAAGATAGTCCAGGAGACTGTGATGGTGCAGGCAGTCCCTGGACACTCCCCTTTTTGACTGCTGTGGCGTAACAGGGACAATTTCACAAAGCTGAAAAAAATTATGAGCCAAATCAGCTGGCAGAAAGAATTGAATCATAAAAATGTGAATGGTAATTTTGAACAAAGTAAGAATACCTTACTAGAAACCCTAAAAGCCACTGTCCCACAGCTATGGAAGAAGGCTGTATTGGGTAAAAAAATAACCTGGTTTAGAGGGGAAGTGAAAGAAGCTATAAAATATTTTAAACAGTTATATAACAAATGGAGGAAAGGGAAAGTTTATAGTAATGAATATAAGTCAGATATTAGAAATTGTAGAAAACCGATAAGGGAAGCAAAGGGATACAAGGAGACCTCTATGGCCAGCACAGTGAAGGATGATAGGAAGAAGTTTTTTTTTTTAAATGTATTAGGAACAAAAAGAATTCTGTCAAAGGTATTGGTCCATTATTAGGTGGAAATGGTAGACTTATCAATAATAATGCAGAAATATTTATTGAGCAAGGGCTCAATAAATATTTCTGTGCTTCATTGTGGGGGGTAGGGGGGAACCCAGATGATGTACTCTCATCATATGGTGATGATAACACTCTTTCTATTCTAATAGTACCTCTGCAGCATGTTAAATAGACACTACTAAATTTAGACATTTTTAAATCATCAAGTCCAGACAACTTGCACCCAAAAGTTTTAAAAGAGCTGGCTGAGGAGTTTCGTGGACTATTAATGTAGATTTTCAATGTCTTGGAGCACTGGGAAACTTCCAGAAGACTGGAAGAAAACTAATGTTGTGACAATTTTTAAAAGGGGTAAATGGGAGCCACTTCCCCATAACCATTTCCTCCAACCAGAAGAGCACTTCCCACTTAGTGGTCCCCAAGGATGCCTGCCAATCCCTTTGCCATATTTTTATTCTCATCACTGAAATATGCAGAAACTAGGACTCTCATTCCCCAGTGTCTTCACCTCACAAGCTACATAAAGTCCTTCATAGACTTTGACATGTCATAATTCAAGATAAACTGTACATCTTGTAAGGCCATCTCTAAATTAATCAAGAGCACCAGGCTTGTCCACCAGCATAAGGGTGTTTCCTCATCTCTTTGAGATCAGCTTCACAGGGTACACTCACAGGCACATCCTTTGGCACTAAGGTCATCCTTCATCCAGCCTATTTCCCCATCAAGGTTTCTGACAGCATCTTTGTCCCTGCAGACTTTAGTAAAGGCTTATGAGAGCCTATTTTTGATTCTCTTGAGTCCACACTACTTTTTGAGTGATGATATCAGTGGAGAAACCGCCTTTACTCTCCTCCCCTCATGGAGTCATCTTTTCTTTAGGTTAGTATTCTTTTGGCTGTCTCCAGGTGGGAAGCAAACCCTTGTCTCTTTCTTAGTTACCTCAGGTTCCTCCCGGACAGGTGTTTCTACATTGTGAATATGGTGGGTTTTCCCTCCAGCAGGCTGGAACACTGTCTCGTACAGCCTGTCTTTCGCTTGACCTTCACCAGAGCTTAAACCTTTTTTCAGGTCTGTCATCTCCACCTCCAGTAGTTTCACCTGGGCCTTGACAATCTTGGATTGCTGATCTTTTCCTCACAAAGCTCTTACAGGTTTCTTTCCAGTAGCAAACAATGTCACTCACTGTTTTCTTCTTTTGCCGCCAAGATGTACAACTCCTGTTCCCTTTAATGGCATGAGCAAAGACCTGATCCCTGGGGGAACATATCTCTTCCAGTTCTTGCAAGGCTTCTGCTTTTTGGGCCTGTAAGGCATTTATCTGTGCATGGCCTTTGACCCAGATCCTTTCACCTGCAGTGACCTTTTCCTCTAAATCTTTCTTGCTTATTAAAGGAAGGACTTGCTGGACAGCTGTAGAGGTATCTCAATTACTGCAGCTTCCACAGTAGATACAATTTTGGTATTTGTGCCTGTTGATACCCAGTCTTTTGATGGGTGATCCAGTCCTCCACTTGGACAGTCTTTGAGAGCTTTCAAGTCATCATTCTGCTCTGCTTGCCTATACAAGCACCAGCCTCCTGGTAAGTTATGACTGTGTTCTCCATCTCATCCCATGTACTAGTGCTTTTGTTGTGTCCCTCTGTCCTCCCCAGGGTCTTTATCTTTAGTCCATCCAGTGCCTTAAATTGTTCCAGGAGGTGGCTATTGATTTGGAGAAATTCCTGCAGCTGAGCATTGAGGTCCTCCTCTTGTCCCCTGAACATCTCCTTCTCACTATGCTGCTTCTGCAGCTCCAAGATGAGCGCTACATTCTGGTCCATCAGCAGATGTATCTCCTGGGTCTTTGCTATGCAGATCTGGTCCTGGAGAGTTTGCAAAGCCATCTTGTGCTCCTTCTGCTGGCTCTGCAGCTGGTTCCATACCTTGGAAAAATGTCTCTGTAGCTCTGCAGAAACTGCAACAAGATCTTCAGGAAGCTGTAGAGATTTTAGCTCCTCATTCTTTCCCTGATGAATTTCCTTTATTCTGGTCCTGCTGTCATTATAAAGAACTTTCTTCTCTATCTGTCATTTCAATAAACTTTCTTGCTTCCACTACAGTTTCTTGGTGAATGTATTCAGGTCTTCCTGGAGCAGAGATGTCTTGGCCTGCTTCACCATCAACAGACTCTAATTTTTCCCTCTCAAGCTGTAGGTCCTGTTCAAGCCCTTCTAGCTGTTCCACTCCAGGGTAGATTTCCCTCTGTATAGCTTCTTTCCCACCTTCACTTCCTGATGACAAATCACCTGGAATACTTGAGAAACCAAATCCAATGGTTTTTCCATGCTATTCTTGTTTTCAAGGCTGCAAGGGAAGACTGGTATTTAGACATCATTCTTCTTTCCAACTACTTCAACTTAGCCTTCAAGTCTGTCTTTATTTGGCTGACCTGCAGATTTATTTTCTTGAGCTGGATGTTCAAGAAATCCTTGTTGCTGAGCTCTTCCTCCACTTCACCCATCTTCTGCTGATGCAGATGCTGGAGCTTCCTCTTCAGTTGCTTCTTGGAGGCTAACCTGGAGTTTCTTCTGATAAATACCATGCTCCATTTCCACTGTATGGATTTGTTCACCCAGCTTAGTCACTGCAAGTGGTTTCTCTTCTTCCCTGCAACTAGCTCTTTGTCTGTCTGTCTTCTAGGCACCAGATTTGTTCCTATTGCTCATTCACTTTCAGTAGGAAAACCTAGGCATCTAGGCCTGCAAACTACTTAACTGTTCAAGTCACATCCATTTCCTGGGACCTTTGACTTCCTCAGTCTTTGCCCTTAGTTCCGCAGCCTGGGAACCCTGATGATTTTAGAAGCAGCTACCTCGGTCTTTTCAGGCTCCTGTATCAAGTTACTCAAACTCTCCACAGTCTCATGCTCTAAGGTAGAATCAAGGCATCTATGGCAAATGGGGGAAAATCTGCAACCCATGGCTGACCTCTACCCTGAAGCCCTCCTCCCAGCTTTTGGGACTATCAGAGGCACCCAGGACTGCAGTCTCTTACTTCCCCATAACAGCCTCTCAGTCCAAAGTTTTCATAGGGCAGCATCTTCTAACATGCCATCTCCCCTGTACTTAAGACAAATTACACCCGGGGTATCACTCTTCCTGACCTCAAACTGTGTCCCCTCAGTTCTTTGTTCAGCTTCTGCAGCTGTCTTTGTCCCAGTATCCTTAATAGTCCATACCTCCTTAGTTGTCTCTGAGCCCATGTTAGCCAGCAATCCAGTTTGTGGTTACCCAGGGGAAGACCCATCTTACAAACGCCTGTTGGTGAGAGTCCGCACACCTGATTGGCAGGACCACATAACTTCTTCCCTCTCAGCATTCATGACACGCCAGCCTGTCCAGTTACTGCCACTGCTGCTGGGCTCCCTGCCAAGTCTGGGTTAGGATTTCTGGGGTCATTGCTGTTATTCCATTCATCAGTCTGGGAGGCTGGACATCTCACCGCCCAGGACAGTATAGGCACCTCTCTTGATTCTCATCTCTCCTTGATGGGAGCAGTTTTTCAGTCCCTTTTCAGGCACCACACGTAAAGGTGTGGGGAGTCCCTGACACCCCCTTTGCAGCCTGGCCTAGCACTGCAGGTGTGTCCCTTCCCCCCTGCCCTGGTTTCCCCCAAGTGGAGCTGAATAGATTCACTTTAATTGCCTAAAGGAAAAAGACGTCAACACATAATTAACAAGATAGTATGTCCCCTTTTTAAAAAGGTTTCAAGACAGGAATCATTTATAACAAAACACTTCATCTGGACCCTGGTTCAGAGCTCCCAAACTTTCGGTCACACACAATGTCTCTGAGTCAGGTTAATCTTGCCTCCTGGTGCCTGAGAGAGCAACTGCCACGCAGTGCAGCCTGCCTGCTTTCTATTCCTCTCTCCCCTGCTCTGATTCCTGTTCCTATTTATATGACTCAGACCCAGCTCTTAATTTGTAATGAAAGAGGTGCCAGGGCTCAAGCAATTATGTGCTGGGGCTCAAGTATTTTTTTATATATTCATAACTGATGCAGCAGGCTCAGAGTTTCCAGGGCTATGCCTAGAGGTGCTGGGGCTCAGCCCTGGCACAAATTAAGCACTGCTGCAACCCCCAGGGTGAAAAAGGGCATCCTGGATTATTCCCAGGCTGCAGGCTCCAGCCTGTCCCTTAAAGGGGTAGTTCATTTTACTCGTACATTCTTTCCCAGGGAGCCCAGTGCTCCACTAGTCTGCTCTAGTCCCAAGAAAACAGCTCTATCCTGTTCTGCTTTGATGAGCTCTGTGTCTTTGGCACTGCTTCCATCGGCCATGTGAGCCAGGACACTGTGAAGTGAATTCAGTACTATAGTCATCACTGGTTCAGTCAGGACCCATTGTGGAGCCAGCTCTCCTCTACCACTGCCACTGGTCCAGTCTAGGGGTTCTCAAACTGTGAGTCCGGACCCCATTTTAATGGGGGTTGCCAATGCTGGTGTTAGGCTTGCTGGGGCCCAGGGCCAAAGCCGAAGCCGTAGCCCCACCGCCCAGGGCTGAAGCCGAAGCCTAAGGGCTTAGCCCCCTCCCTGCCCAAGGATGAAGGTTACATGCCCCCCACTCACTGCAGAAGCCCGTGAGTAGCTTTGGGCCCCCTGCCCAGAGTGGCGGTGCTTGGTCAGGCTCGGGCTTCAGTCCCACCTCTTGGGGTTGTGTAGTAATATTTGTTGTCCAAAGGGGGTCACAGTGCAATGAAGTCTGAAAACCACTGGTCTAGTCAATCCTCCCTGTGGAGTTAGCTCTGCTTCTACTGCCACTGGCCAAGTCCAACATATTCCTTTACCCAGAGCTTAGAATCTCCAGGTGAGGAACCCAGAGCAAAACATGACCCATGGAGAGAGTCCCTGCTTTCTGGAATAGAACACCTCATCTCAAAGACAGACCTCTTTCCTCTCCTCTCGACTGAACCCAGGCTTTGCTACACAACCAACTTTTGAAACCCAACCAAAGTCCATTACTCATAAACTCAGGGTGACCCCACACCCAGGGCATATCTTACACAGTTCTTATGTCCTGTAATAATCATAACCTATCATCACTTTTACTCAAAACAAATTCTAACCAAAACAACAAAACTCAGAAGGTGGATATATGGATGAATGTTCTAATTCATATAATTGAGGCTGACCAGAGCTGACTTTTCCCCAACAGAAGGAGCAGAGAACTCCATTCCTTTAGGACTTCTAGCCTGAGGCTTACAAGTGCATAGGACAGAAATGACAGCATGGTGTGTTCTAAAGGTTTTATGAGCATGAGTTTGAAAACCTTTCAAAGCTGCAAATGAGTTTTGCAGATTATCCCTAAAGTGTGTCAATAAAACCTTTACACCATGTCACATCGCCATGTAAATTATTGTGCATATGTCATGTATTTCACAAAGAGTTTTTAAAAATGTCATTGGGGCTATTTCTTGTATCTCTCAATCTGGAAACCAGGGTCTTTTATTTCAATGAGTAATGCAATCTCATGTAAGTCTTGAAAATAAAAAAAAAATTACTACATTACACCATCACTTCAGGTGGCTACCACATAATGAGGAGAATGTGAGAGGAAGGAAGTAAACTGTCCTTAAACATGTTTGGTGCAGACCTGGGTTCAAGTTTTGGTGGAAATGTTCCACAGTATTACTTATTTTATCTGAACTATTTTCCCCATGCTATCCTAAGTAATTTGTTGGGGTTGACCTGAAAAAATTCTTCTTTCTGCTTCAGCACTCAGAAAACTTCTTTCACCCTTCTCTCATCTGTTCATTATAAATGTTATTCAGGTTGCGTATCAGTTAAAAAATCAAAAGCACAACATAATTAAATACTAACAATAAAATACCAATGTTGCTAAACTCTCACAATTTTATCATAAATCTCATGATATCTGATGTTTTTCTTAAAGCCCAGCTCCTGATCTAGAGGTGATTAAAGGAGAAGCTCAGCTTTCATTTACATCAGAAAGTAAGTTTCTAGTCCTTGTGGTTGCAAAGACAAACCTGAAAACATTAACCTTGGAGGATCAAAAGGCAGGACGGACCCAACATTTGTTATTTTAAAGATCTTGCGACAATATTATGATTTTGGGGGATATAACTCATGGTTTTTGATCTCTTGGGGCTGGCAATACTGAAACAAGTATTCTGTGTACAGTTTATATATTTGAATACTTTTACATGGAAGACATTTTTATTTATTTCTATTATGGTAGCACACAGGACTCTCCAGTGAGGATCTGAGACCTTAGTGCTGTACAAATAGTGTAAAAGATGGTGTCTTCCCTGGAGAGTTTAACAATTTACTTTGGGAAATCATATCTTCTTTGGGACATTATTACAGTGGCAGTAGGAGTCATTAGTAGAGAACAGTATTATCTCACATCCTACTGTATATCAAAGCCAAAATCTGAACCATTGAGTAATAGTCAACTGTACCATGTTCTGAGAAAATGTGTCTGACTGTAGCTTGGCTGTTTCTTAAGCAGAGAGCAGTAGAATATATAATAAAAATTACAATGATGCTCTCTCTCAGTCAACAGTCATTCGTGGAAGACTTTATTGTAAATACAACTGATAAGCATCCATATATCAAAGAATCTGATGTATTAAAACTACAGGTTTTCTGACGATTCTCCAGTACAAGATGTCTGCTTCTTTATCATATTGCAAAATACAACTTAATTCAGTTGAAAAACTCCTTACATCAAAGAGGTGTAAATTAGAACTGGGAAGAAACAAATCATGTCACTCAAGACAATATCACAGATTAGCAACCAGATGATTAATTTACGCTTCAATCCTCCTGTTCAAAGTAAGGCAGGGCTACAGCTGTATGAACTCCCAAGTTTACCTTTTCAGAAAGACCATTGAGTGAGCTGATGATTTTACCTGAACCTGACAAGGGCAGCGTGGAGAGCTCTATTCATGAGAGACTGTCTAGTAGGATAAGAATCATGTATATTCTGTATATTCTATTATGTATCATCTACTCAGGCTCTCTTATCTGTATTTCTTATGTGCGCATTCTGTAAATTAATTCTAACAAATGTATGAAGCAAGTTGAATAATTATGGTAATGTTTAAATTAATGTATGTTATATATTCTAATCTTTAGGGCATGCACTGTGTCTACAAATAAAGCAATAATTTACAGTTTTACAGAGACATGGTTTTACACGGGCATTCTCTGTAAACCAACTGGGAGCATTAATACTTGCCCAGCCAAACAGCTGGTAGACAAAGAAATAAGTGAGGTTGCAACATTCATACTGTGTCTCAAGATTCATGCCCAACTATAGGGAAGGCATTCTGGGTTTGTAGCTGCAATCGCTGAGTATCTGGGCTTGTGAAAACATATTGGGTGAGGACAACATTTTTCAGACAAGAGGGTGCATACAACAGATACAGAGGAATTAAGATGCATTGAGATATCAAGATAATAATAAATGTAATATAACAAAAGTTAAGATGATTCATTTTAATTGAAATTCTACTCTGAAAAGCAGCTGTCAAATTGCATTATTGGGTTCCTTATTGATTGTGTCTCAGTGATTTCCATATGAAAAGTGCTCAGTTTATCACCACAAAGGTGTTTTTTTCTAGCTGCAAAATCTGCCTAAGATCTGAAAATCAGCCTAGTCTCTTTCTTTCTCAAGCACCACTACCATTAATAAAAATTCTGCAGACCAAACTATGCCCTCAGTAACTCATGTGCAATCTCTGTGTCCTAAATTAGTCCCTAAGCCACCCTGTGAAACCCCATTACACTCCGTAAGGTGGATAGTGATAACTGAGTGGAACTTAGAAAACAATCCTGTTTTTGCTATAAAAGAAGCAATAGAAACTAGGTTGCTCTCAGCTGTGCTTGCTCTTCAAAACTAACAAGAGTAAAAAGTAGTAACAAATTATTTTTGTCTCCGAAGAGAGCAAGTATGACTCTGTAAACACAGAGCGAAATTCAGCCCTGCACTGAGGCCAGCCTAATGCCTGTGCAACACTTAAGTCCTCCTCAAGGCATCAAAATAGGGCTTGAGAGGGTCTAAGGTGCACCAGACTTGTGCTGGCCTCCAGTGCAAAGGTGAATTTCACCCATGAGGAACAGAGCTGTTCAATAAGAAAATGCTGTTATTACCTAATCACTTTTCAGAAAATACCCGCACTTCCATATTACAAAAGGATCAGTGACAATGAAAATACTTGGAAGAACCAAACCCATGATTTCCTGCAAAGTGTGTTTTTCATCTAGTAAGTTATTGGATGCTTTCTCAAGAAGAAATTTAGCATTTAGGTCATGGAACCAGCACTTCACATTACAGACCACAATGACTATCACTACTTCTATAGTCTTAACTACTTCTTGGCGGTTAAAGTAGTCATTTCCTGACCTTACTGAGGAAATTACATATCGCTCGGTAGAGCTAGGTGAAAATTTGTTGCAATTTTGAATTTTTGGGAAAAAATGTTGACCACTGTATAAACTCATTCAAACTCAGAAAAATATTATACTGTTTCTGTTTCCTGAAGGGATGAAGCCCATACCTAAACAAAGTTTTCATGATTCTTTTGACTTACTGCAGCCTAGTCCAATAATCATGCAAATATATTGATACAGTTATTTTCAAGTCTTTGTTTCTGGTGAACATTACTGAGAACAAAAATTAGGTCCTACAAATGTCAATGGAAATGACTAAAAGGAGTTGCAAATATCACTTGAATGTTTGTTCTGCCGCCCACTCCCCATTCCCCCAGCTCTACCATCTGGAATAGAAACCTGTTGGGTTTTTCAGTCAGAGCACCTGATTCTCCAGTGCCTTGCACATACTGTGTGAGTGCCAAGTGGATGTAAAATGTTACCAATAGGAGCTGGGAGTGTTTTCACAAGTATAAATGACTTTGCCAAGGTGAAAGGTTTCACACTGTCTGGAATGGTTCATGACCGCGAGTGCTCACCTTAGGGCAGACCATCAGAAACAGAGCAGACAACTCAAACTGGTGGCATGTTCCATAACCAGGCCCCATCAAGCCTGTAACAAATGTGAACTCCTGGACCACCACCACAGTCCTATCACAGAGTCACAGACAGTCCCCTTAAGGTCTCCAGTCTGTCTTGCCCCCCAGACAAATTGGACTTAGTGATAAATGGTTCCTTACACCCAGGGGTGAAAGTAAGTCTAGGGACTTACTGATACTGGGCTGGGGCCGGCTCTGGCCCCCCGGAAGGGGCGAGGCCTCGGACGGAAGGGGCGGGCTGGGGGGTCAGAGCCAGCCCCGGCCCACCCTGTACCGGCAAGTGCCTCCTTCCCCCCCACCCCGGGGTAACAGCAGCAGCTGGGGGCTCTGGCAGTGGTTTAAAGGGCCCTGGGCAGTAGGATGAATGATTTTCTGCTGAGATAAATGATAGCACATGCCTTTAATAAATAAGCTCAAACGTGACTTCATTTAGCCCCAAGCAATCTAAATATGGTCTTGCAACGCTTGGCGGGACTTTTACCTATAGATTCTATTATAGGATCATCAGGCATTGAGGTTCTACTCCCAAACAGATCAGGCTCAGTCTGAACCCTCAGATGTAGCTGAGGCTTGTTTCTCAAAGGCTGAGAAGTGAAGATAGTATTGGTATATTTTCATCAGCAACTGATTATTATATGATAAAGAGGTAGAGGCAAACAACACTAATGACCTAAATATGCCCTCTATTACATGGTTACAGCATGATTAACTTCAATGGGAATTACAGCTAGGGAACTGAGGGCAGAATTGGGCCCTAACAATGAGTGAGGTGAGCATTTTATTGTACAGCCAGTTTATTCAGTTCTTTGGATGCATAGACAGAAAACTATTTCCTCCCAGGTCTACATGGATTGCCAATATCTTCTAGGAAATACTGTCGGAACAAAATACAAACTCTGTTTTTTATTACAGTAACACATAGTCCCGTTGTGCTTGGCACTGCACTTAAAGAAAGTCCCTGCCCCAAAGAGATGACAATCCAAGCTGGTTTACAGTTACCAAATAACTACTCAATAGGTTATCTGGAGGGCTGTCCTGGAAATGTTTAAAAAAAAAATCAAAATCAAGTTTTTTTAACCAACATTGTTTATGGGATTTTTTTTGCCAAAAATCCAAAAACCTCAAAAAAGCCCACCTCCAAAACCTCAAAACAACATTTTGTTTGAAATTGTCAGAATTCCAAATAAAATAAAAAAAAAACAGTTTTCAGATGTAAAAAAAAAATTTGAAAACATATTTTTGATTTCAAGATTTAGGCTTTTTTTAATGAACTACCCTTCTCCGCTGGCCAAAACCGGAAGTTTCATTAAAATTTCCATTTAGCTGAAAAGGCGTATTTCATTTAAAAAAAAAAAAAGTTTGGCAAACACTTTTTGACCAGCTCTCGTTATAGGTAATGCTGAATTCGGGAAACAAAACCACACACCAGTAAGAAAACAAGAAACCAATATTAAATCCTATGCCTTTCCATAAATTCTCTTTCTGACAAACAAGGAGTCAATAAAAAAAGGCGAGGGGGCACGTGGAATACTGCCTCCACTTCTCTCGGTTTAGATCTCTTCTCCTCCCTCTCTCCCCACCTTTCCTACCCTAGCAAGCATCTCCACTGGTCCGTGCCCAATTAAAACTGGCTAGTAAGTTGAACATATCATTGTATAGCCAGTTATGGCACATGTTTATTCAGTTCTTTGGAGGCACAGATAACAAACTATGTCCTCCCAAGTTGACATGTGTAGCCAGCATCTTGCTAGAAAATACTGTCCACAATCAATACGTTATTGTTGGCCACCATTGTAATGCTTTGACTTCATGTAATCTTTTATTTGCTTGCCTGAGTATAACCTTCAGGCAGCTGCAATAATTCACTGAAAGAGAGACTCAACCACCAATTTGACTGGTGATTTAGTCAACATCTAAAAAGAAGAGCAACAAAACTACAAGATAAGCATTTCTCCGAGATCTAGCTCTTACACATCAAGCAGAATGAACAAGACCATTTGCAAGAGCACTGTCTGGTGACTTCCAATAATGTTACATTCACCACTTGACATGGTAGGATCTATCTGATCAAACAAGAACAATGGCTACTGGAGTAAATATAAATTGTTACAGATATTTCAGTGCATGTTATATGACCATTCAGTTAGCTGCCTTCACATGCAATGTTTCACCAGACAGTCCCAGATGTAGCATTCACCCTGAACATATGCTCCAGTTTTACTCTGTTTTTCACTACTAAATACTGGCAATGTATCCTCTATATTCTGCCTACAATCCTTGGGCCGGATGCACTAGTTTTCCCTGAAATCTGTATTCTCCACTATTTCAGTTACATAACAATGAATAAATACAAACATGACAATTCAGATATGGTGCTGCTTAAATGAAAAAAAAAAAAACAATGTAAGACTATCCAGTAAGCAAACAGGCCCCTGATTCACTAATAAGCCACAGCAAGACTGCTCTCATCATGTGCACCACCTGTAATGTAATGTTTCTTGTAATGTTTTGATGTAATATTTTCCTTTGTTCTAGGGGCAAATACCACCATACCTCTTAAAACCTATTTTGGTTGCACCCCTTTCTAGTGTGGATCCCCAGTTGGGACTCCCCCAGTATCTCTTTCCATCTTTCTTTATTCTCTTCCCCCTTTCCCTTTCTTTCCAGCCTTTCCCCTCTCTTCTACTTCCTCTCCTCAGCCCCAGACTGCTGCTCACCACTATTTTTCTATTGTTATGTTCTGCATAGATGCTTATACTGTGCTCAGCAAGTAGAATCTGAGCACCAGTAGTTCGTTAAGCAACGTGACTATAGATCTTTCACATGTTATTTGTTCTCTCCTCCTCCCCAAGCTTGCCTGAGCAGCCCTCCTGATTTGCCCTGCTCCATTCAGATTTGGCCGCTTCAAATTCCCTTCCCCCACCAGAGTGAGCACTCTGCAGATTTGTCTAGTATTGTTCCAACAGTCCCCTCTGCAAATCCCCACCCCCCACAGACTTCCCCATAAATCAGCCCCTGCTCAAGATATTCCTCTAGATTTCATTCCTCAGACTATCAGAGTTCTAGTTTTTCTGCTTTTCCTCCAACCCAGAAATCCTGCTAACAGTACAGTGATGGCCCTTAAATATTAAGGTAAATAGATATGCTTATGTCAGTATTGGCATTATTCCTTCACACTTTCTTATACTAACTACAGAAAATAGCTTGAATACTATAAACAGCGAGATAAACTCACCGGGCTACCACTGCATTTTGGTATTTCTGATTCTAGTTCCAGAAAGAACGTGAAGGTAAAAACAATTATCCATTGTCTTAAAACCTCTGAAAAGGTTCCATATCACTTAGCTGCTCAATTTTTATTTATTTTTGTGGGAAGGGGGATTTTATTTTAGCCAAAATATATTCTGAATAGTTCACTCATCTCTGCTACACACCTTGGACCTGATCCAAAGCCCGTTGAAGCCAAGAAGAGTCTTATCACTGATTTCAGAGGGTTTTGGCTCAGGCTCCTGATTTGGACAGAGTCTGATCTGTTTCCAGGTCTCATTCGAGTTCCCTAGCAGAAGGACTATATAGCGCAATAAATATCAACCGTTCCAACACAGAGCTGCATATCCATATGTTCCTCATTTTAATCTATTTTGATAATCACAAATCACATCTTACCATTGTTTTTAACATCTGCTCCCAGGAAAGCTACAATCTTTCTCAACACTCTCTTGAAATCCAGTGGGAAATGGTATAATGCAGTAAACAGGAAGATTTAGAGAGCGCACTGAAGTATAAATATGCTAATAATGCCATAAATCAAGTTAATGCAATGCTTGCTTCTGACACTGGGTATTAAGAGGAGTAAATTCCCTTTATGTTGTTATAATGGGGAAAATGCAGCAACATAATCTTGCCTCAATTGTACGATCACCACAAAAATAACCGCAGACATTTTCCTTCTTCAACCCTGCTAACTCCCCAGAACTGTTTAAGCCCTGTGGTTTTGCCTTTTTCAGACTCAGGTTCACTCTACTGCTTTTCTACAGATGAGTTATTCCCGCTCTCTCTTGGAAACACAATATTTTATTTATACGCAAGAGACTCTATTACAACATCTTGGAACAAAGCCTGATTTTGTCAAGTAGTTGATTTAAAGGATTTGCATTCCTAAACATTTTGTATGCATTTTAATGCACTTAAATAAGAAAACCATCTGTGCATTTCTTCCTTTATTTGAAACTATGCTTGGCAAACAATCATTACAAATATAAGTAGCATACCATTAAGCATATGGTTAAATGACAACATATTTACTTATTTCAAGATCAATTCACTGAAAAGCACTGGGTTTTTTAATATTAAAATTCATAAATCAGATTTGTATATAATATAGGATACCCACTTTTGCAATAAGGCTGCTGTGCCTCAGGGTAAAATATGCTATTATTGTGTCTATAGGTTTGGGATTATGCAAAAATGTCAGTCAGTTACCTCATCACAGTATAGTAATTCAGTCTCTCACTTGGGCCCCTGTCACAGCATCCATTTCACAATGGCCTGACAATTCCTCACATGCAGCATGGGAAACATGTGCTGTGTTGTATGTGTCCTTAAAAGGAGTCAAGGTGGACTTTAGTATTATTTACTATTGTAGTACCTAAAGGCCCCAAATGGGATCAGGGCCCCATTGTGTTGGACATTGCACAAATGCACTGCAAGAAATCGTCCCTGCCACACAGATCATACAATCTCAGTAGGCAAGGCCGACAAAGGGAGGTATATTATTATCCCATTTTACAGTGGAGGACCCAAGAAAGTAAATGACTTGGGTGGGTCCATTTCAGGGATCTTCCTTTTCTGCTTTACTATGGCAAATAGTAAAATGCAGTTTTACTCTGAAAAGTGACTGCAAACAGGGCATTGTGGAGTTGCATATTGCTTCTTAACTCTTGAACAAATATGCTCAGTTTACAAGTAAAAAGTTGGTTTTCTCTAGTTGGTAATTCTGCACACTCAGTCTGGGATCTGAAAATCAAGCTGGGTTCTTTCTGGTTCAGGCATCACTGCCAATTTAAATTCACCAATTAGCAATTCTGCAGGTGATGCATGAGGTAAAATATGTTCCAGAACACTCTCCCAAAACTTTATTTTCTCTACAGGGCTAACAGGAGGAGTAAGAAAATAGAAACAAAAGTGATTTAGGCCAGGTCTACACTACCACTTACTTTGGTATAACTTACATCACTCAGGGGTGTGTATAAGCCACCTCCCCGAGTGACGTAAGTTACACCAATCTAAGTGCCAGTGTGGACAGCATTATGTTGGCTAGAGACTTCTCCTGCTAACATAGCTGCCACCTCTTGCCAAGGTGGATTTATTATGCTGATGGGAGGGCTCTCTCCCATTGGCATTGCGCGTATTCACCAGACGCGCTACAGCAGTGCAGATGCGTCGGTCCAGCTTTGCCGAAATAGCACTTCTAGTGTAGATTAGCCCTTAGTCAGTAAAGTGAGAGGTATAGCGCTGAATAAACACAGGGATCTGAATGGCTGCAGAAGATAGTGCCATATTTTCTTTATTAAGTTCTCCCTGTGCAATGTGTTAGAAAAGGTTACTGAGAGAAATTTGGACACAAACATTTTGGATTGGACAAAATTAAATAAAACTTCAGTCAAACAGCTCATATGTCAGCATGGCTGCAATGCAATGATCCTAATGGTGCCAACTTCTAACTGGCAATAATGTTGGCATACTGTGCACATGGAAATAAAAACAACAGGTGGTTCAGAAGGCAAAAGAAAGGGATATATGAAAGAACTTTGGTTCTGAAACTCCAATTGGAAGGTAAACACCTGCTGCAATCATGAAAGCTGCAGGGAAAGGACAGAGTCTTGAAAGGGTCAGTGGGAGACACTGGAACAAAAGTCACACATATCCTTGGCTATTAATTGCTAGAAACCGGTTATTGTAAACAAAAGTAAAAGTAGACCGCACTTCTCTTTTGTATCTCCTGGGAGATCAGAGAAGTACATCTCATGTTAAAAATTTACTGCCATCTATGGATTTCATATTTAAAAGTACGTGTGTTAGAAAATGTAGTACTGGTGAAACTGCCAAATTAACAGCCCAGGAGAGGGAACTCCTCCGTTTGGCCATAGAAGAGGTATAGCTCAGTATAAATGCAAGTTTCCTCACACTGTCTTGGAGATTGATCCATATTTCTCTCTCCTTTTCCCCCAAATATGGGGTAGCGAGAGTTTGGGACAGTATGCTCATGTGGCTACTCTAAATCAAGGAGAGTCTCTTTTTTCCCCAGTCTCCCAAAGCACCTGTGACGAGAAACCCTTCTGTCCTCCTGCACTGCTGTTCTTATGTCTTCTACATTTGGCAGGAGGAAGGTGGGGTCAGTGGAAATAGCAGGACCCTGCAGTCTGTGGGGTTATTTAGCTCAGCAACTCAGTTAAACTCTGGTCAGTGTTGCTGCTGCTCAGAACTCGCAGACAGCAGCAATGAAAGATTCTGGAAAACATAGTTTCTACCTTCACTCACTCACTTGCTAGAAAGAGCTTGCCAAATTTGATTGGTGTGAATGCATTTTTCAGGCCCTATCATAAACTGCCAGGTCCCACAGATTACATACTTGCTTTGAGCTCCTTTCAAAAATATCCCAATAGTGGATCAAATCCATTGCAGGGTTCTTATTCAAGCAAAACTCCAATCAGATGTTCAGTTAGAAATCTGCTTCAGGAAGAACTAAGTAGCAACTTTGTAAGGACTTCAGACAACTTGGCTCTATATCTACTATCATCTTACTTTCTTGAACCTACTCTAGCCTAACAAGTGTTCTTGCTGCTTGCCATCACCTTGCATATTTCTTCTGTAGCCTCCTTAATAAAACCGTAGGTGTGAATTCCATCTAGTCCTGGAGACTTGATAGCTTTCGTTTGTGCTAAATTACAAAACACTTCTGGCTCACTGATCGTGAAATCATTCAAGATACTGCATACACAAACAGTGTCAGATGGCATATTTTTTCCTGATTTCTCATGTAAATACATTGGAGATGTATTCATGTAATTATTTAGCTGCTTTGTCATTCTCTGTCGTCTTTTTCCATTCCTTCATCTAATGTTTTAATTTCTTCCTTGACTGGCCTCTCATTTTTGTTGCCTAAGAGAAACATTTTGTGCTTGTGTTTCTACACATCTAATTTTAGCTTCCAGTTGGCATTTTTAATGCATTTTTCCTTTTTTGCATTCAGCATTTTTCTAGTACTCTTTTAATTTTGTCTTTCTTTATTGTTGTTGCTTACAAGCTTTGCACATTTATTTTTATTCCCTAAATTGATTTAGTGATGGTGTACTCTATTTAGATAGGATCAGCGTTTATCAAGGGTAGATATTTATATTGCCTATGGTATTTACCACATAGTCCTTACATTTCACTCAGGTTCATTTTAGGAAATCAGAAAGTCACAGAAGCTTATTTTGTTTATTTCCAGATATATCAGCTCAACCAAATTTGAAGCTTAAAATAAAATACTAAAAAGTATGTACTTGCCCCAGGCCCAGATATAGAGTCATTTGTCAGACTCAGTTTACATTGTCAGTGATTTGTCATTTCAGTCTCTATATCAGGCCATGTCTACACTAGCAAGCTTTCAGCGGCACAGCTGTACCAAAGCACACGAGCCACTGTAAGATCACTAGTGTAGCTGCTCTATGATAAGGGGAGAGAGCTCTCCCATCGACATAATAAAACCACCTAAAAGAGTGGTGGTAGATATGTCGGCGGGAGAGCATCTCCCGCCGATATAAGCACTGTACACACGAGTGCTTATGCCAGCAAAACTTATGTCACTCAGGGGTGTGGTTTTTTTCACACTCCGAGTGACATAAGTTTTTCTGACATAAGGGTAGTATAGACATGGACTTAGTTTAAACTAACTACTGAATTCATCCCTGATTTAGCCCCAGGACAGATGACAGGCAGCTTGTGCCTCCTGTATTCAGGGGCTGCACAGGGTGAAATGGGCCACAGGGTACAAGCTAAAGCAGCCCTCAGGACTACCCCATGTGGCACTCCATGCTGTTGCAGCTCTCATGTGTGTTTAAGCTGTAGGGAATAACAGAGATGCAGGCATGCCCCCAAAATTTCTCCTCTCACCTGTGTTCCAGGGGCTTCTGTGCGGGAAGTACAGAGCCAGCAAAATTAGCTCTGAGTCTAATGTAAAGACCTGTAGTGGGGTGGTTGCCCCACTCCAGTAGGCAGGTGTTAAAAGCAGTCCTGGAGAAAGCTGCAGCTGGGAAGAGAAGTGAGACCAGCTGACCAAAGTGTGGCCAGCTCAATCAGGGTCATGGGCCAGGAGCTGAAGGAGTCTCACTCTAGCCCTGGAGTGGAAAGGGCTAGCTGCCTGGGAGCTCAGGCTACTGGGAGCAGAGCAGTGCTGGGGGAAAGGCAAGAGGAGCTGGGGAGCTCCAGCCTGGTAAACCCCCAGGCTGCAGGCCTTGGTAAAAGCCAAAGCAGGTACTGAGGCTACAGAGGTGCAGCCTGGGACTAGGCAGAGGCAGCTGGTCCAACCCCCTTGCTAATGATGAGTGGCCATTACAAACTGCAGTCTGCCCCAGTGAAAGGGGGCTAGATGATGACTGGCAGTAGCCACTGAGGCAAGGTGGGCTTAGAGGGTTGGGGGGTTCCCCTGGGAGGGGAGACCCAGAGTGTGCGTACTGCAGGGCAGAACCCCAAGGTAAAGGGCACCAGGAGGGACACAGGGCCTGAGGCAGGCAAGACACCTGCACACCTACATATAGCCCCACTGACTTCATTTGGTACCCCCATCACATGTGGGGATCTGCACAGCCACTTTCCATGCTGAGCCAATTGAACCATCTAAGTTCTTCATCTTACAAAATAATTGTGACATACTGTACTCCATGTTCACCATTTTTACAAGACTATGACAAATTTTGTACAAAGTATGCCTTGTGAGGTATCATTTGAAAACTCATAATCAGCTGAACATTAATGTCCTGGTAAAATATGTACATCAACATTGTATGTAAAGTTATAAGATTCCACTTTATACGTACTGCAAGTTTAGAAAAGCAGCCACAAACCAGTTCTTCAGAGACAAAAAAATATCTAACCGGGGTGTGTTAGTATATCAGCATAATCAAATGGACCATCAAGTAGGCTATCACCCAGGGAAGCAGCCATTCTTTGGCAGGAAGGGTGTAAGTGAGAACTTTACATATTGGCAAAGACACAGCTGGAGTTTCCATGTAAACAGACTGGCTGTCGCCTGAACCCCAGCTGGAGATAATCCTCAAAAGGGGGGAGAAGGTATAAGAATAAGAAACAGAGGCCCCAAGATCACCTCTCTCCCCTCATCTCTACTGACCGTAGCTACAGTGTTTGAAAGACAAAGGAAGCATAATGGAACTGGGGGGAGGAGAGAGATCCTGGCTGAAGTAATCCAGCCAGACTGCTGTAAGTTTTTGGTCAGAAAAAACTTTTTGCTTTTAAGTTCACTTATCTTGTTAAATTCGGCATTAGTCTGCAATTTATCTTTTTATTTTCTTTATAACCAGTTCTGACTTCTAAGCTTCATTACTTGTAATCACTTAAAATCTATCTTTCTATAGTTAATAATGTGTTTTATTGTTTTATCTAAACTGGTGTGTTTGGATAGAAGTGTTTGGGAACCTCTGCTTGAGATAACAATTTTCCATTGATGAAATGATGGACTTTCTGTGAGCTTATATTGTTCAGAAAGAGAGATCTGGGGAGTACAAGATGCACATTTCTGGAGAAGGTTTGGGACTGGGAAGTTGCTGGTGTCACCACCCTATATGTAATTCATGAGCGTTTGGGCACAGCATTCATATAATTCAGCTGACAGTGATTTTGCATGCTAGAGGCTGTATGTGAGCAGGACCAGGAGTGGTTGTTCTCACAGTACAGCAGTGTAAAAGGGGAGAGTTAAGAAGACCCAGCTGTTCAATTCTCCAAAATGTACCCTGGATAGTATAAAGATAATATTTTCTCAAGAGAATTAGACCTCTGATGAGCCAAAAGTAGTCTCTATGTATGAGCTCCTCTCAAGGCAGAACTGTTGTCCAAAACAATCCTTGGAAGTCTCCCTAAAGGGAATGAACAGAATTATTCAAGAGTGACCCCATCCATTCTCATTGGCGACTGCAGGTGACCCAGTAAAACCACATGCTCAACAGTATCAATAGCAGCTAACAGTTCTCACAAGATGAGAACACTCACTTTAACCATAGCTATTACTGTGATAAAATTCAGTAGTACAAAGTTTAAGCTTACGCACTTATGCTCTAATAATAACAATTTGAGCAAAAGCTGGGGGCGCATCAATTGGAAGCAACAGAGGAGAGAGAGACTTGAATGTATTGGTTGATCACAGGATGACAATGAACCACCAATGTGATATGGCTGAGAAAAAGGCAAATGCAATCCTATGATGTAACAGGAGAGGCATTTCCAGTAGTGATAGCGAAGTATTAATGCCATTGTACAAGGCACTGGTAAGACCTCATCTGGAATAATGTGTTCAGTGCTGGTCAAGAAAAATTAATTCAAACAGGAAAACGTACAGGGAAGATCTACTCGGATGATCAGGAGAATGAAGTGCCTGTCTTATGAGAGGAGACTGGACAAGCTTGGTTTGCTTAGTCCAGCAAAAGATTTCAGAGTGGTAGCCGTGTCAGTCTGTGTCAGCAAAAAGAACAAGGAGTACTTCTGGTACCTTAGAGACTAACAAATGTATTTGAGCATACGCTTTCGTGGGCTAAAACCCACTTCATTGGATGCATGCAGTGGAAAATACAGTAGGAAGATATATATATATACACACACAGAGAACATGAAAACATGGGTGTTGCCATACACACTATAATGAGAGTGATCAATTAAGGTGGGCTATTATCAGCAGGAGAAAAAAATCTTTTGTAGTGATAATCAGGATGGCCCATTTCAAACAGTTGACAAGAAGTTGAGAGTAACAGTATGGGGGGAAATAAGCATGGGGAAATAGTTTTACTTTGTGTAATGACCCATCCACTCCCAGGCTTTATTCAAGCCTAATTTAATGGTGTCCAGTTTGCAAATTAATTCCAATTCAACAGTCTCTCATTGGAGTCTGTTTTTGAAGTTTTTTTGTTGTAATATTGCGACTTTTAGGTCTGTAATCGAGTGACCAGGGAGACTGAAGTGTTCGCCAACTGGTTTTTGAATGTTATAATTCTTGACGTCCGATTTGTGTCCATTTATTCTTTTGTGTAGAGACTGTCCGGTTTGGCCAATGTACATGGCAGAGGGACATTGCTGGCCCATGATGGCATATATCACATTGGTGGATGTGCAGGTGAACAAGCCTCTGATAGTGTGGCTGATGTGGTTAGGTCCTAGAAGGAGATCACCAGATCATCTCGTCTGACCTCCTGTATATCACAGCTCACCAGTGCCAATCACTCACACACTACACCCAACAACCGAGATTAGACCAAAGTATTACAGCCTATGATTTTGTAGGTACATTTTATTGTAGTCATTTTGTTTATGTGGAACACCTACATACTGTTACAGAATATACCTGTGTTCACACCCTACACACTAGTGTAATTATGTTTGTACAAAGTATGCATTAAAAACTCATAATATGCTGATCAATAATATGGCAAAATGCAAGTAGTAGTGTTATATGTGAAGTTATAAACATAAGCTGAGATCATGATTCAAGTATGTTTTCCTGATAAGTCTGGGGACTGGCCAAACCAGTTCCTCAGAGACAAAGGGCAAGCTGATGCCTCAGCCAGGTGTAAACTAGGCTGATGGACCATTACCTGATAAGTGGACATTCTTTGGCAGGAAAGGGGGCAGGGGCAAACACCTACATCTTATCAAAGAAACAGAATGGAGTTTCCTTCCTCACACATTGCTTGTCACGCTGCTGCCAGCTGGAAATGCCTCTGGAAATGGGGGACAGGACTATAAAAAGAAGGGGCAGACACCCCACTCTCTCACCCTGCCAAACACATTCTCTGCACCTGAAAAGACAAAGGAAGCAGCTATTGGACTCTGGGGGAGGGGTCCTGACCTAAAGAGTCTGGTCAGTAAGACTGCTGAAAGCATGTGGTGCGAAAACTTTGTTTTGAGTCCAATGTAGTTTGTTAAGTTAGGGACCAGTATGTGTTTTATCTTTATTTTCCTTGTAATCATTTCTGACTTTATGCCTCGTTACTGACACTCACTGAAAATCTCTCTATTTGTAGTTAAACTTGTTTTACTGTTTTATCTAATCCAATGTGTTCAAGTTGAAGTGTCCGGGTAGCTCCATTTGGGGTAACAAGTTGCGTGTATGTCATTCCCTTAAAGGAATAACAGACTCAATATATGTGTACTGCCTAGCAGAGGTCTGGGCAGTACAGGTCATACAGTCAAAGGGGAAAATATGGGACTGGGAGTGTGTGAAGTCACCCTGTGGTAACATTTAAGGCTGGTAAGAGCCAAGGTGTGGCTGGCTGCAGCACACACAGACATAGCTGGGAGTGACTTACATGCTGGGAGGCTGTTTGTGAACATCCCAGGTTGGAGGCTACCCCAGCAAGGCATTGGAAAGGGCATCCCAGGTTACAGGGCAGGGGTGACACAGCTACTCATTGGTCTGGATTGTGTAATACCAATTAAATAAAAACCAGCAGGATCTTATTAAAGGGAATAAGGTAAAATGCCACATTTATCGTGAATACAGAAAGAATCATAGTCAGTAGTTAGTTATAGCTATAACATTCCATTCAATTTCATATTTATTCACACATTCATTCACACACACACACACACAGGTTCTGCAAGGTTTTTATATAGTTAACAGCCTTAGAGTTGCTCGTTCCAAGCCACTAGCCAGGTGTCCTGGACACAAGGAGGGAGCAGGGCCTTGTCAGATGCTCATCTGATGCTCCTGGAAGTTGGTTTGCAGAATCAGACCCCAAAATTCTCAGTTTCTAGAGTCCATTTTTATAGGAATTTATTCCTATGCCAGTCTATGGGAATTGCTTCATCATGCTGTTGCTGAATCAATCAGCAGATAGCACATTCCTGACGGCTCTGTGCTGCCAGATGTTATCTTGTTCTTTGGTTCTCCCATTCTTGAGGCTGTTGGGTGGATTCCAGTCTGCCCTCCAGGGGTCCTCTGGTTGTTTCCACTTGATGCCGTCTTTGGCTGATCGACTCTAGATTCTTAGGCTGGCACCTCCCTGATCATTCATTTATTATCCACACCATGCATCCATCCACATACATCCTCTATCTCTATTTTAATCACAATTGTTAACAAAGCGAGATAAATACAACAAAAGGACGGGGAGTCTCTCTGTGCTGTTTCTGTTGTTACAAAGCATCGCTTTGAGTCTCTCTCTGTGTGAGTAGTTGTTGTTACAAAGTATTGCTTTGAGAACTGACTCTGTCTTAGGATGCACTAACTCAATTAGCAGCTTGCAAGTTTCACACAGAGAGGGAGAGAAACAGTAAAAACAAAAAACCAGAAACCAAGACCTCTTAATTCGTAATACCCTGGAATTTAAACTATGGGGAATCAAACTCATTTGTGATTTTAATACAGAACTTCTTTAATATGATCCAACAATTGTACCCTGATATGGCACACATACACGCTGTGGGGCCCTCTTATAGAGCCAGATATAAAGCCTGTTTAAGTTAATAGAAAGACTTCCATTGATTTCAATGGCCATTGCATCAGACCTATAAAAAGATATCCTTTATTCACCAAAAAGCGTTCCTCTAATTGGAGGATTGTTGAAACCCAAGTTGCCATTTTAACTTCTGAGGCCCTGAGGGTGAAATTCAGTCCCATGCAGAGGGCCACTAAGCACTTTGGGGCAGGGACTGCCCATTTACCATGTATTTGTACAGAGCCTAGAACAATGAAGCTCGACCCGGATGTTGCATTTAGGCGCTACCAAAATATAAATTTTAAATAATAAGAATAAAGCACAAGGCTATACACCACTGATATTAAATCCCACTTAATCCCTATTTTGAAGGCTTAGGTGGGATTGTAGTGGTGCATAAATCATGTCCTGGTCTTTTGCATGGAAATGAATTTCACCCTGATATAATGTTGGGCTTTGAGTCCACTTTGGTATCACAGAGTCTTACTATACAGTGCAACCTGGATTTACTGAGGGTTTTTTTTGTCGGGGGGGGGGGTGTGGTTTCGGGGGAGACACATGAAACCTTTGGACAATCAATGGTTTGAGTCATCAGGCTGCCAGCTCCACAGCAAGAGTTATCCAGGGAAATAGCCATCTTGTCAAAAGCTCTCTGGTGGGGATCCCAAGGACTTGTGGCCAAGAGGCATAAGTGAAGGGGAGCACAGCTGAAGCATTTTATACACTTAAGAATTTCATGGCAAGAAAAAAATGTGCAGAAAAATGTGAGCATCTTCCTCCCATCCTTGTAAAGTTCTATGTGCTGACGTTACTTAGCTTATAAACTAGATGGGACTTGCATAATCAGGGACTTGCTCATTTGAAGCAGCCTGTGATCTGAAACAAGACTGGCAGACATAAGCCTGTTTTCAGTAACAGGTTTTTGGATAAAGAAGGTTTGACCAATCAAAGTTGTGCTTTGTCTGAGTTGGTCGCTAATTAGATGCCACTATGAATTGCTGTGCAATTGAAGCAGGCAGCATCTCTACATGGGGATAAAAATAAACAGAGCAAAAAAATCTGCTCATAGGAAAAAAGTATTTCTGACATTGCTCATATAAAAATCCCCGGTTGGCTAGTCCCTGGGGACATATCAGCCTACAGCTAATTCAGAGGTAGTAATACATTACCCTATCAGATAAGGAAAAATAAGAACATCTGATTTATCTTCTCCACGCCATTTATTATTCCATATACTACAACCATGTATCCTCTTATTTGCCTCCTCTCTAAATTAAACAGTCCCAGTCTTTCTCAGCCTCTCTTTGGGACATTGTTTCCATGCTTCTCATCATTTCCTTTGCCCTACTCTGAGCCCCCTTTATTCCTGCTGTATCTTTTTTTTTTAAATAGGGTGATTATAACAAGACAGAGCATCACGGTGAGGGTGTACCATTGATTTATATCATTGCAGACTACTAGCCTGAATCTGACCTGTTGCTCTAAATTCCTAACTAGCGAATATTCACAGTCTATTCTGGGACAGTGCTTCTAATTTATTTTACTAATTTATGTCTGTAATTTACCAAAATAACTTTAATTTTGTTCCTTTATTTGTTTGATATCATGGATTGAATGTAGCTTTAAAGCAAGGGGCTTTAGTTTATAAAATGGGTTTAAAACCAGTTAGGTTCCATTGAAAAAACACTATACTGGATATAACATGTGCTATTCCTTAAATATATTGTAGATACTAGAGAGAGAGAGAGTGTTGCTGTATATTTGGCACTTTTGAAAATTAAGCCACATATTTGGACACCTAAATAAGGATTTAGAAATATCTTCTTAAGCATTTTTTTTTAAGTCTCAATTTTTATTTTTTTATACAACAGGTATTCAGTTCTACTCTTTTGACTCCTTTCAATGTTTTCAGTGGTCTATGCAGTGTTGTTGTAGCCGTGACCTGAACAAGAGCTCTGTGGAACTTGAAAGCTTGTCCTCCCCACCAAAAGAAGTTGGTCCAATAAAAAATATGACCTCACCCACCTTGTTCTGCTTTCAGTGTCAGTTGTTGAGCTCTTTTTCTTCCAGGATAGCACAACAGGGCTCCATGATAAACCTTGAAACTACAGTTGAAGTGTAAAGGAAAATATGCTTAATCATGGATTTGCATTTTGTATGGATTTTTACCAGATCAGATATCCTCACCTGGTGAGTAACATGAATTATCCATTGATATTCTGAGTTTACAAATAATTTATTACCTACACATCTTTGCTCCATAATCTATGTTGAAAAGAATAAATACATTTTATGCTAGTGTAACAAGAAAATCAATCTGTTGCCAGATGACAGATTCTGATTCCATGATTCAGGTCTCCATAAATGTGTAAATCTTGTGAAGGCAAAATACTTATCTAGAGATAGAGGACAGAAGGATGAACGCTGAATGAAACACTGACTTTGAGAAACCTGTCTGATTTATATCAAGAGTCTCAGCAAACAAATGCTACAATAGTTACATTTTCTGGAGTTCTGTGTAAATATGCTTCATATTTTGCCTATGTCATAACAGCCTTTGTTATGTTTGTTCTCAGTTATGGATGAGATGTAGGACACAGGTCACAGCAACATTGCATTTTACAGGCATTATGGTTCTGCTATAGATGCTTGACTTACAGTGGCTCAGGGGTATGCTGTGTGCTCTGCTGAAAAATGAAAAAATGAAGCTTCTTGCACACATTCTTGTAGAACTCAGAGCTAGGCATGATGGAAAACAGCCTTTTGGGGGTTAATCACACATTTGCAGCTGGGGCATACACCACTGTCACTTTTAAATAGCTGTTCAACGAAATACAGAATGGCCCATTGCTGGCCCACATATGTTGCCTCCACAAATACCATGAAACAGTAACGAGTGAAGTCTTTCACACATGCTTTATTTATTTATATTAATATTATCAAAATACTGCCCACAGACTCCAACTGAGATCAAGGCCCAATTATGCCAGGCACTGTACCAACATGGTAAAAAAGAATCTTGCCCCAAAGAATTTACAATTTAAATAGACAGTAGATAGCCAGGGAGTGTTGTCATACCCATTTTCCAGCTGGGAAGCTGAGGCCCAGTGAGATTAAATGACTTGCTCAAGGTCTCACATGATTAAATAACTTACCCTGGATCTGCACCAAAGCAAGACATTCAACTGTCTTCTGATGAATCCCAGTCCACTGCTTTAACTACAAAATCATCCTTCCTATCAGCACTCCTCCATTGCATTTTGAAATACAACCACTGAAACATAAAGTGTGCATTATTGTACTTTAATTTACTTTGAGTTAAGGTTTGTTTTAAAAATAAAGAAAAAAAAGGTTTCACTTAAAAAACAACAACAACACAAAAAGCTAGGGGCCAATAATTTGACAGATGCTGCTATTAGTCACACTACTCACTACCATGAGAGCAGACTTTGTCAAATATCATCTGGCAAGATAATAAGGCCAATCCTCAGCTAGTGTCAGTTGTCAAAGGTCCACTAAAGCCAATGGACCTATGACAATTTAATATGAAATATCTTCTTCTTGAACCATATCCCTTAATGAATCTCTCTCTCTCGCTATTATTTAAAGCTAATAACTGTATGATTAAATATTGCCAACTGCATCTACAGCCATGGATAGACTGTGCATAAACTGAAATCATCAATAAAATAACATTCAGGGATACAATTTACATGAAAGAAGCTGCAGAAAATAACACTGTTTTGTATCAGTCCTTTGAACTGTTGATTCAGGAAGCCAGCACACTGATGGTGCAAACATAAACCAGAACTTGGAACTTAAAAGCTAGCTGTAGCTGCAAGACACAGCTGCAACAACACATCAAACAATAAATTCCAGCACATTTAGACTATTTTAAAATGATCAGACAGGAGGGAGAGCTATGAACTTTTTATACCATTATCTTCACCACTTTTTTCTGCTTTTTATTTATTTTTAAATAATTTTGAATTCTCTTTTTTTTTTTCTCCTTAGGCAGTGTGCTATATTTGTTCTTTTAATACAGCGTATTATCTCCCTCCATTGCAGAAACTGCTAGGTGAAATTTCTATGGCTGGTATGTGGTATTATTGCATGAATTCAGAGTAGATCATAACGGTCCCTTCTCACCTTCAAAGTCTGTAAATCCACGTACTGTTACACTATTTTTTTAAAAAATTGGAATGCTCATAGATCCTGTATCTTTTAATAATTTATATTGCCATTTGAAAGCATGAGTTTGTGAATGCAACGTTTAGAAAACTCTTAGAGTTTCAGGATCCTATTTCAGAGCGATAAGAATAAATCTGAATGAGAATTTTCTACCTTCCCTTCCAGATTATGATTTACACCAGAAATATGCATTTTGAAACATGAATTGATCAGAGACCCCTAATCTTCCTGGCTTCTCGTGGAAATGAGTCCGAATTTTATCACCTATTGCTGTAAACTCAGCATCATTTTATCAGACAAAAACAGCTCAACTGTCTGTTTTGTCTGGCAATTTATATATAAAATATCTATAAAAGCTGACTAAAGCATTTCTGTCTGTGGCATAGACAGAAAAAACATCAAGAATGATGGACTACTCTCAAGGTTATACTTTAGACCATATTCCCCACTTACCACCCCCTCAGCAATTTTGTTGTACATTTCAAAAGGATGTTCCTAATTGTTTCAAATGTGCCAGTTCTTTGTTGGACGTTTGAGTGGAATGTCTGTAGGAAACACAGTCTGCTTTGAAGGAAATAACATTCTTGCCTTGAATTTAACAAAGGGAAGAAAAAAGAATAAAACGTTTCAAGTGTGGTTCTCAATGTCTCCAATAATTAGGATAACCAAATAATTGGCATATTTTTATTTCCATCCAAGTGTGCCAATTAAGCACACTAACTAAGAGAGAGGCCAATATTTTGTTAGTGAATATGCAAGACCTGTGCCAGTGGCCTCAGTTTGTCACCAGTGGAGGAAAGAGTAATTAATTCAGCAAGATGGTCTCTGTGAAGGGTATTCTAAGTTAGTATAAGCACTTTAACGGATACAATACTTGATTGGCCACCTAAAGTGACAGGCAACTTTGACTGACAAGATTGAAATTTTTAGAGTAGCAGCCGTGTTAGTCTGTATCCGCAAAAAGAAAAGGAGGACTTGTGGCACCTTAGAGACTAACAAATTTATTTGAGCATAAGCTTTCATGAGCTACAACTCACTTCATCGGATGCATACTGTGGAAAATACAGTGGGGAGATTTATATACAGAGAGAACATGAAACAATGGGTGTTACCATACACACTGTAACCAGAGTGATCAGCTTTCAGGTGCTAATCAGAATTCTAGCTGGCCTATTTTGAACCACTTGAAACCTATTAATCAAAGGAGTTGGACTGACAAACATTAAAATAATCAGATCAGGAGGAAACAAAAAGCATTGATCAGATTCTCTGAATCTGGAAAAAGTCTAAATTTCAGATTGAAACAATTCCTCAGGTAGTAGAAAGGCAACTTTATCACTGCATAGACATGGGCATTATAAATTAGGCCTAACTGAATAAGAACTCCAAGACTATCACTATCACTACAGCTAAACCTGGCAGAACTGTTTGTATTGCTTTATTCAATATTTATAACCCTTTTATAATAACAGCAGCCATACTGGATCAGACCAAAGGTCCCTCTAGCCCAGTATCCTGTCTTCCAATACCAGGTGCTTCACAGAGAATGAGCAGAACAGGCAATCATTACGTGATCCATCCCGTCACCAGTTCCCGTCCAACCCTCATTGGACCCCCCAGAAGGGTGATGAAGGATTATAATGCTGCTTATGGCAGTGGAGGTTAATCAGTCTGTATTAGTAACATGTTTTTTTTAAAAAAAACATATTTGGTATCCAAAGCTTTTTGTCTCACTGATCAAACGGCTTAAGTGGAAGAAAGATTAACTCAAATGAACTCTCTTGAACCCATTTTTCAAACCTGGGCACCTAAATTCGTGTGCCCTGCATAACAATGAACATACAAAGCCTGGTATTACACCTGATGCAACTGAAGAGTATGTGCACAAAGGCGGCTTCTAGTTAACTTCACACTCCCTGATGGGTATCCAGCTCACCCTCAACTGGTCCCCGGCATCACATAGAACAGTCCTCAGAGGCCATTCCACCAGCCAAGCATCTCTGGGGTATGGCTGTACCATACCCTCTTGTCCCTGGACTCACTGCTTACAGTGGTGCGGGAGCCACTGCAGTGACCTCTCCCCCCACCGAAGATTCCTCTATGCAGTGGGGGAATCCTCATAGGTTTGTCTCAGCCTGCATTAAGTTTTCTTTGTACCATGGGAGCAGCCCAAAGCAGTAGGGGTGTAGAACAGGGCGCGGCCCACATTCTAGTACGCAAAGAAACGGCTTGTGTGTGTTAAATAATTATGGACCAAAGACAGCCAGACATAGCATGAGGGATGCTGGAAGGAACTGGGAGAGGAACTTTGTTTAACTCATCAGGGTCGACTGCAGGCAATTGGATGAATGTGAGAGCAAAGACAATTCCAGTCAAACTGACAGATGTCCAAACCACTCAACATGATGGCCTGACTGATGCCCTCTAATGCTACAGGAGTGTCTAGCAATTAGAGATAGGCCCAAACTAGCGATCGGGGTGAACTACAACCCAAAATCTCAGCACCTTTGAACTCTGGAGTGAAGTTTAAAAGTACAGACCTGTTTATAGCCCTATGGCTCTTTCCTAGCAACAGAAAAGCTAATAGCACTGCATTAGCAGCTTTGAAAACTAGAGCATACAACATTTTAGCTAGTGCCATTAAGCCAGACCCACAACACTTTAAAATAGACTGTTATTAGCAAGGGGATGAGTCAATTATTTGGGTAGAAACACCCATTTGCACACTTTAAACTGTAAATTAGACACTGGAAAATATCATCCAGCATTTGTTCTTTCAAACCCCTGATTAGAGAAATACAGGATTGCCTTTGGTTATCCCTCTGAAATGCAAGCATGCTCTGAACCACTTAATGCCATTTGCACTTTTAACTCTAATTTTATTTTTTTATGAATTTATTTCCTGGATATGTGGGATGCAGCTCTTCGTGGGAATGCCAGAGCCTCCAGTCAATGCATCAGTTATTCTCTGGCTGCATGACTAGAATCATTTCTGACCTACTTGTCCCAGGTTGTTTTCATCTGTACTTATTATTGTCCTATATATAGGGCAGCCATTTGGTGCCTTTCATTTCCCCCTTCAAAACACTTATTCAAGCTGAACTTCGCTTTACTACTGACTTGCTCACACTCAGTTGTGGCCTTCCATCATGACATCCTTGGAGTTGTTCCCTTTAGCCTTCTATTCCCAGATGCCGTGATAATGTTATACTTTAACCAGAAAGGACTGAGGTCATACAAAGTTTCCATTTGCTGTACCAAAGCTAGTTTCTACATATTGTAGGCCAGATGTTAGCCCAAGCAATGCTCTCAATAGGCTGCTCTGATGATGCAAAGAGGGCTTCAAGCTTCTGTAAGCAGGCAGTAGCTAAAGAGTCCCAGGGAGCAGGGAAATCCTTTTGCAGGTTCACGCTGGGTGATAAAGACATATTTAGAAAACACAGTGCTACTTTCCTTTGTAATACACACCAGTCAAGCGTATAACATTTCAGCCAAGCTCTTAAGGACTCTCAACAGGAAACACTTTTAATTGTGATTTTTTTATTATTATTATTTTCTCAGCATTGTGTCCAGAATTGCTAATATGTGGCCCAACCTGGAATGGGTTTTGGATTGGGGCCATAGTGACCAAGAAACAAGTGTAGAGAGAGAACTGACAGAGTTCAATGCAGAGAAATGGAATGGGGCTAAAAACGTGAGAAAGGAATATTATCCTTAAATGCCTAACACTACAAAAGACAGATAAGAAGGGAAATCTGGGGATGATGTAGGCTGTAACCATAAAACCCACAAAACAGTGTCTAGGAAAAGAAATAAATCTAACTGTATATAAGAAACTCAGGATAGCCCAGACTTTAATACTCTTTTATTTTCTTTTTAAAAGATATTTGTGACATGGTACGGCAAGAACTTCAGCTGCTGTAAATTGCTGTAACTCCACTGAACACAATGGAACTACTCCAAATTATACCAGCTGAGGATTTGGTTCATAAAATCTACAATCAATGGAGAAACTATAGCAGATGGCAGCCAGTGAGATTAAGGAACTCAGTGAATTTAGTTAAAAAGAGAGACTGGAGAAAAGGGCCTGTACTCTTTGGAAAAGAAGAAACGGAGTGACCTCATTCACAAAATGCTGAAGGGAATGCAAGGGACAGATGCTTCAAGATTATCTGAACTTGTGTTATATACAATAACCTTGGGCACAAACTAAAGTTTAAGGAGGGTGTAGGGCTTTAAAGAACTGAGGGAGACTTTCCTTCAGGGTACCGTTCACAATGTCTAAACATGCTCTAATGGACACAGTGAGTTTTCATCAACTAGTTCTCACAGCCCCAAAGCTATCTATCTTCTTCTATCCCCGAAATGCATTACTGTATGTTCCTAGGCCACTGTGGGATTAATATGCTAAGGGCTGTCTTTTGTTTAATTTTATTAATGAGCTTTAGCTCTGTTGATCCAAAGATCTCAAAGCACCTCACAAACAAGTATAAATATTATATCTCCATTTTAATGATGGGGAAACTGAGGCTCAGAGGTGATTAACTTGTATAAGAACAGGAGGAGGAGTATACTCTGCATGCACAATTTCCTGTGCACAAAGTAGTATCTGAAATTTGCAGGTCAAACACATACACATAAGTTGCAGCCAGACAGTGTCAGTTTGAACATTTGCAGGAAATAAACTACTGCACACAGGTGTTAGAAATTTTGAAGTGCACACAAAGGTGTTTTTTTCAGATGCAAAATGTAGGCACATAATAATATACCAGCAATGTTGCACACACAAGCGGACATAGTGCCCTTAATAATTTTTAACTCTTTCATACTGATCTTGTCTTGGAGCAAATCTTCGAGAAGATCTTTGTGTGTGTGCACCTGCTGGGATCTTCTTCCATCCTATCTTCAATTGCAGCAGTCAGCATGTGAAACATGCTTCAGATATACAAGCACGGTACTTATACAGCTGTTCATATCTGGCATATAGGAGATGATTGATTTCCTGGTTGCCACCAGAACATACTACTAGACTGCAAGGGATTATTGAGTCATCAGAAACTTGAAGTGTATGTGGGGCCAGGGACAGTGACAGAAAGTTAGGTTTATAGAATTTAATTCTGCTACACAACACACTCAGTGTTGGAGAAAGAGCCAAGCTTCTTCTTTTTTTCTTTTTTGCTCCCTGAGCCATTTACCACAATTAGGTAAAATAATGATTTGGTTAGAATTAAATGGACAAGTGATATTGCATCCATCACTGATTTGTGCCACACCTAAAACTTTTTGGAAATTTTTACAGCATGTGTGTGGTGTTTAGATGTTGCTGGTAATTATTAGAATTGGGAGCACTGGCTGTTGGCAGTCTGAAAGGACCGGAAACAGGAAGGAGAGGGGACGAGTTGAGAGGCTGGGAGAAAGCTACAGAGGGTGCAGCAGCAGCTTGGTAAAGAGGTTTCCATTTTGAAAATAAAGTCCTGTTGAAGCTTGTTAGGTACCTTGCCTGGTTGATACAACAATGTGTTTTCTCCCAAACCGGTTTTAGAGGTAACTTTCCAAAAGCTCCAAATAAAAAAAAATTGATGTACTGTACTTGGTGAACAGTATTCAGAAACTGCTAGTAGTGAGTCCTCTATATATCTATAGCTACCATCTCACCAATATAACATATGGCAAGGGTGACCAGATAGCAAGTGTGAAAAAGCAGGATGGGAGTGGGGAGTGATAGGCACCTATATAATACAAAGCCCTGAATATCGGGACTGTCCCTATAAAATCAGGACATCTGGTCACCCTACATATGGCCTAGACCAAGAAAGCAGATCACAACCTTGCCTCCGATGGAGTGCATCTAAAGTGGTCAATGAAGAAGTAGAGAAACAAGGTGGGCAAGGTAATGTCTTTTATTGACCAACTTCTGTCCATGAGAGAGACAAGCTTTCAAATGTATACTTCTTCAGCTCTGTGTAGCTCAAAAGCTTGTCTCTCTTCCCAACAGAAGTTGGTCCAATAACAGATATTGCCTCATCCACCGTGTCTCTTTAATATTTTGTGACTGACATGGCTAGAACAACATTGCATACAATAAAGAAGCAAAACATTCACATTACTTCTGTTTGCTGGATTCCTGGGTACCCTTAATATGCTGTCTTTGTTTTGCTTTAGGCTTGCTAAAATTGAAAGATAGCAAAGTAAAATCTACAACAATGTCCTGCTTGGGGGATCAAATCCTCAACCCCTAGCCGCCCTGAACCATCAAATTGCTCCTCCTTCTCTTGATCTCTTTGGCAAGCAAGACAAATGGATACTTTGATTGGCTGTGTGTTCAAGATGAAAGGCTTCCAGTTCCCTTTCTATCTGATGTTATTACACCACAAAATATACTTTCAAGACGAAAAGCCCTGGAAAGTGTCTCTACACTCAAAATGTTGCTGACCACTGTAGCTCATGGCTACAAGGAATAATGTGGCCCTACATGCAGGAAATCTATAGTTCTGCAGTGGAGTTCTCTAGACTATAGCGATGTCATGAGGCACAAGAGCAAAGCATGAGTAGTTTATGGCTGTGATTGGTAAACATGGATGAAGTTAGAGCTAATTATATTTTGCATCTATATAACCTTTTTCATTCACACATCTCAAAGGGCCGAATCATTTCCTATTGACCCTCCACATGGATCTCCCTCTAAACAGGAGGGAGGACATTTCCCTACAACACAGCCGTCCCCCGACCCTTATAATAAACAAAATCCTACAATACCTTGAGTTTTGAGACCAGGGACCTGCAAATGGGGAAAGGAGTAGGAGAAGGGAGGAAAGCATATCACTCCCTGAAAAAGCCTTAAGGGGAGCCTGGTAGAAAGTTAATGGAGCACAAGCTTGCAATGTAAAGGTACAAGCACACAAGAGCATCACATGTAAAGTTAGTACCAGCTGTATAGCTGGTTGGGAATTTTGTGAGTAAGTGTTTTTTGTCTGAAAATGAAGATTAGTCAATACTGAAACTTTTTGTGGAAACATATCAGGTTTGACAAACCTTTTGTCAGGAAGGTTTCTCAGGTTCAGCATGTAATTTCTGTTGGATGAATGCCTCTCACTTTCCCTCCAACCAAGAATATCCAATAGCTCAGCGGTTATTCAAATTCCTCCTCCAAATCAGACAGAACAGGACCTGCCTGGAGTGTTCATATCCTAGGAGTACTGGCATTAATAGGAGCAAGATTGGGGCTTTACATGGTCTCTTCTTACTTCTGAAGAACACCTAGAAATTGCGATAGTATAGAAAGAATAATACATTATCAGCAATCTAGCTGGCACGTCTCCAACTTCTTCATGCTGTGGACTGGTGCATAAGAGAAAGGAGATGGTCTCATTAATCCACTTTACATCCCAGTGCCTCAGTTCCCTATTGCTTAATTCACAAAATGCTTCATTCTTCTCACCTCCATGAAGGGCTCCACCATCTTCTGGTGGTCCAGAGACTACAGCTTGGAAACCATGGATCTAGGCAATACAGGGATCCATACGTTCCTTTAATTGGACATGTTTTCTAAGTCTGAGAGGGAATTCTTTGGTGAATTATCATAAAAACATAGGAAAGCAAAGATCCTTCCTTCCTCCTCTCCATTTAAAAAGTAAAAACTTGTCCGCACACATTTGTTTTCCTTTCTTTAGTACTTTCAGTTATTAAACAGCCTGATAATGTTATGAAGAAGAGACCTTAAATATTGTATTTTTTTTTAAAATGGATGGAGAATTCCCCAAATGTCAGAAAACAAAACTAGGAAGTAAATTTGTCTGATCCTATTAAATCAGTTCAACAGGAAGAAACTATATGGTCTATCAGACAAACTGATAGCACTGAGGAATGCACAGGAGACATTCAATGCCAGAGGCACTATTGTTGCTGCCAGAAGAGTTTAAATTAAAACAGTTCCTGAGATTATGTGCTGCTTAACATTGTGAGTTCCTTTCACTTCACTTGAAGCTAGAAATTAGAAGGCCTGTACTCTGTGCTAGTTATTCTTCCTTTCCTAAGTACAGTTGTGGAGAAAAATTCAGTAGGAATGTTATGAATACATTCACACAAGGCTGGGGAGATGGGGAGATAAGGAGGACAACTGTAATGGTGCCCCAAGCTCAAAGGGGTCCCCCAAATGTCTAGTGTCTGTGCAAATAAAGTGAAATGGGAACGGGTGGGGGCCAGTGAACATAATGCCCTGGGCCCCTAGTTTTTTCTTGATAGGTCTGAATACATATGATCAGCCCAGAGGAAGGATGACTAGCTAACTGAGAACATTACCACAGCTAAGGTAGGGTGTGCAGGTTCAGTTGAAACCACATACCCTCTTTTACCTCAACTGGGTGTGGTGGCTTGAGGCAGATGAAGTAATTGATATGGGATGGAATGTTTTCTGGAAATACCATGCTCTTGATACAAAATTCAACCTTTGCCAGTTATTTCCTGAGTCAAATTAAAGGATCCTAGATATCACAGTGTGGTAACTGTTGGTAAAATTATGTCTTTTTCTCAGTGATTTTCTCAGTGATTCTCAAACTTTTGTACTGGTGACCCTTTCACATAGCAAGCCTCTGAGTGTGACCCCCCCCCCCCTTATAAATTAAAAACACTTTTTAATATATTTAACACCATTATAAATGCTGGAGACAAAGTGAGGTTTGGGGTGGAGTCTGACAGCTCGCAATCTCCCACATAATAACATCATGACCCCCTGAGGGGTCCCAACCCCCAGTTTGAGAACCCCTGGTCTTTTTAAATGGAAACCACTGTATACAAGTAGTCCCTTCAAGTGTCACTTAATAGCTTGCGATAGGTGAACTGGTTTGCTAAAAAGGAGAATCAGATTAAATGCAAAGATCCACAAACGTGTCAGTTTAAAACAATTTCGTTAAAGATATTGCTTCCCCCAGCCCCAGTGCACCTTCTGAATGAGTACAACTGCATCTCAGGAGCTCAGTGACTCTGATTGCTGCATTTAAATCGCATGAGTACCAGGGTTTTCCTCAGACTGGGCAGTATAAGTACAGCACCTTAAGCACAGAAAGCTGAACAGAAGAGCTAACTAAACCAGAAAGTATGCCAGATCTGAGCAAATCTGTTTGTTTCTCCCATATACGCTCCATCCTTCCCACTTCTTCCATTTTACAATTAAATATTCCCCACCACCACCCTTTTTTTTAAAAAAACAGGTCAGTTAATCATTGTTCCCCGCAGTGACTTTTCTAGAGCTTTAAACTTGTACTCAAAGTCAAACTCCTTCCCAATGTAATTCCACTGCTATTCATGGAGTTTCATCAGAAATTAATTTGGCCCTTACTTTTCAAGCCTAAACACTTAGCATAAGCTTTATTCAGCATGTTCTTAGCGGCAGCTGTTTGTAGGATTTTTTGCTTAGTTCCAAGGGGAGATTAAAAAGAAAAAACAGGATAGTGCTGCTGAAAATGCTATTCCCTTGAGTGTTCCATGCATTTGCCATTTTGCAAATGCTGTCAATTTCTGGTTTCTGTAAATGGTTACAGGGTCTGCAAAAACGTCTTTTTGACCTGAAGAATCCAGAGATGCACAGAAGCAAATCAGGACTCTACATTTTAGAGTCTTTTTGATTAGCCAAAACATGGAGACTGCACTGGTCTCATATTATGCTAAAATCAATTCAATTAATACCCCCTTCAAATGCCAACAAAGGTATAACACACAGTTATCACAAATGGCAATATGATTCTCACTTTAAGTAACAAAAGCAAGCTCGGAACTAAGGCGATCATTCTCGTCCTGATGCAGTTTTTCTATGAAGCTATAGCATTATCTATTATATTCAATACACCTTTCCTGTCTTGGCGCAGCCAATTTCTCTTGGTGTTAGCAGGACAAGGAATTGGTCTGGACAGTAACAGGCGTGCTTAGGAGCAGTAGTGGAATGACATTAAGAAAAAGAAAACCGTCTGAATAGGAGGATAAAAACTTCTTAACAGTCAGTTCTACTAGCTTGTGGAATAGTTTGTTCTAGAAAAAGGCCTGGGACCCTGGGGTTCTACTCGCAGCTCTTGTATTGATTCATTGTGTGACCTCAGCCAAAGCACTTAGCATCTCTCTGCCTATCGGTACGTTGGGGATCACCATGATTCCCTACGTCGCAAGGGTCTTAAGAAAATTAATGAATGTTTGGAAAAGGGTCAGATATCCTCAGCTGCAAGGTGTGCAACCTCTTGTTATTAGTAAACATATGAATAATCATTTCCCAGCTCTGATTATTAGAATTACAATAAAATCTAGAGGGGTACAGCTGAGATCAGGGCCCCCATTTGTGTTATGTGTTGTACATACACATAATAAGTTACATTACTGGCCCTGAATCTCTTTGTGTGTTTCTACTGGCTTCTGACTCCTGGCCCACCTTGTACAAGGTGCATATTGGGCTGGCAGTAGAGAAGAGGGTATTATGGGGCAAGAGGTGGGGCTGGAGCACGTTCACTGGAGATCAGCAGGGCATGTAACAGACCATAGGGGACAGCTCTGGAAGTTTGCAGGGTAATTAGCAAGTTGTTTTTTGAGTTAGAGGCATTCAAAGAAGTATTAGACGAAAGCCAACATTTCAGAGTAATTTTTAAAAGATCTAGAACTTAACCTTTTGATGAATTTCCTTTTAACTATGCATAAATTCTCTCCTTTGACTTGAGGGTAAACTGGGCAATTTTCAAGCCAAATCAATTTTACAAGTCAATGTCACGGGGCCAAAGTGAGTTTTATAGGGAATGCTGTTTGCAACCTTAGGTCCACATTCCATCACAGCTATTCCCTGTGCGTGGATTTTACTCTACAAATTGTCCCATGGGTTTCAGTCATGCCCTTAATATGAATAGGTTATTATTTCTCTGTAGTAAAGTCCCAACGGTAAACCAGATCCAAGCAACCCTGAACTTTGGGGAAGTTTAGGTTCAGATTCAATTTTTCAGCCAAATTTCTCAATTTGATTCCTTTTTTAATTGTAATAACTTTTCCCCTTACAGACTCCATTGGCATATATTAGGTGGTCCCATAATCCACACATCAGTGACCTGACATGCACTACTTCTTTAGTCTTTAATTCATGGTTCTGCATATAACATGCTCAGTAATTTTACACTCTAGAAGTCAAGAGATGTACTAGTAAGCAAACTGATTTGCCCATCTATTTCTCATTAATACCCAATATTACCAGTTCACATAATTGTCTAAGACTCCAAATCAGCCAAGCACATGCTTGACTTCCATGGGACTATTCTTGAGCTTAAAGTTAAGCATTTGTTTAAGTGCTTTGCTGAACTGGGTCTAACCCAATAGCCTCTGAAGTCTAAGTAATCCAAAGTTGTCAGATGGGTCTGGTTCTTATGGCTGCATGGAACATAGCCAGTGTTACAGAATGCGCCTGGAAAAATACATTCTAATGATCCAGTGACTCAAGGAGAACACAGTGGAAAATGGCAGCACAGATAAGACACAGTTATTATTTTACGAGCATTAGTGAATGTGCAAAGACCCTCACCAAAGTAGTGATGAAGCAGTCCCTGCCCCAAGGATGCACAATCTAAATCCAACTTGACACAAGAGTGAGGGTTGACAATAGACAACTGGGGGGGAGGGCTGAAAGAAGGAAGGGAGGACAATGGTGACAATAGTAAGGTTAATCAATAAGGCGCACAACCTGTTGATGATTTATTTTCTTCTTTCTTTTAAATTGATTTTTGCTGTCACAAAAGTGTTGATCTAGGGAGCCTTTTAAGAGCTTAAAGGAGTGCAAATCACAACAAAATAAAAGGACGGGAAGCTAAAAATATACCATTCTCTCTTTTAGCATTCCTGCTACTGATGCCTTGTAGAATAGGTCAAGTTTGAGCCTTGAGCAAATTCTTAACTGCTAAGAAATAAACCCTTCAAATTAGGAGTTTCAAAACATGGCTATAACCTTAATTATTGTGTGCTTACGGGGAGCAGTGCTATGATAAAAGAAATGTCCCTAGTGTTCTTTAAGGTTGGTTCCTAATGTGTTTCACTTTATACGAGCTGCAATTCAAAGAGCAGCTGGTTGATGAAGCTCCCAGGACAATATGTCCTTCTTTATGATTGTTTGGCCTAGGGGTTATGTTAAAAAAAAAAGTCTGATGTCCTCAATCCTAAACTATGTTAACTCAAAAGGTTTTTTTTAAACTTCTGCTGGATGGGTCTGATCTTGCTGCCAGCGAATTCAATAGCAAAACTCCCACAGAATGTAATAGTCCAGGAGCATATGAGAAATGTGCAAACTTTTCTTCCAGATTTCAAACACACTCAAATACTGTGGCTATGAAAGGATGGGTGGAATTTGAACATGATAGGGTTTTCCTTTCTGATTAGGTGAAACTGTGAGGAAAAAAAATAAAATGAGAACAGAGAGAAAACAAAATCTAATGAAAAAATAAGGTGAACAGTGAAGCAGAGAATGGGCAGAATGAAAAACATTTTTACAGGGTATGTTGCGGCGCGAGTGCACCCCATCCTCTTTTGGGGAGGGGTAAATGTGCTGTAGTCCTGCAGCTAAGTCTGCCTGGCTACCCTTATCTTCAGGGCAGTGCGGCCTAAGGGTCAGAGTCAATAAGGCTGCCCCTCTCTGCAGGGATGTGTGACCTAGTGATCAGAGTTAATAAGGCACCCCTCCCCCCCTTTCACAGGGTGATACAGCCCAATGGCCAGAGTCAGTAAGGCTGCCCTTCTCCACAGGGCTGTGTGACCTACTGCCAGAGTCAATACAGCTGCCCTTCTCTGCAGGGTTGCATGGTGTAGTGGCCAGAGTCTATATGGTTGCCCAGCTCCACTGGGCTCTGTGACATAGTGGCCAGTTGGTGAAGTGAGCCACCCCCTTAGGGTGGGTGGCAGCTGGAGTAGGGGGACCTGGGCCCTCCTAGTCCACCGGGTCCCAGGCCAGGGCCCTGGAAATGGCGAATGTACTAAGCACTGAATAAGTGGGGATCTGACTGAAACACGCTGATTTAATATCTGGTCCTATGACCAGTCCACTGTCTAGTTTCCTTAGGCCACTTCCTACGGTGTCTCCTGATGCAATTGTCCAGGCATCTCATGGGTCTCTAGGTTCCTTGGCTTGTGCTGCTGCCTGCAGCTCTAACCTTTCGTGGGTGTCTGCAGGGGGCTGGTTCTCCACCTGGGTTTCTGGCTTCTGTGGTTTGGGGCGTCAGCAGTGCCCTGGCTGGAGCCTGCAAGGTGCATCCTCCCTCCTCAGCTGAGCTGAACTGCTCCTTTTTATAGCAGGACTCCAGTTGAAGCATGCCCATCAGGAGTGAGGGGGCACAAATTCTGCTGCCAAGAGTGCGGGTTTAACCTCTTCGTGTCCAGTGCAGGGCGAGTGTACCACATCACAGGCTATTTTAGAAAAAATCTGCCATATGAGCAATACGACTGACAGCTCCACGGGTGGTTTTGTTGTTGTTTTGCTTTGTAATATGGCTTGTATTTTTGACCATTTGCAAATATGAGGTTCCCCCTACCATCCCTATTTACTGCCTCAATATTAACACACTGTGGAGTGTCTCTGCATTGTATAGGACAGCGGGTCTCAACTGGAGGTCCACAGCCCCCCGGGGTCTGCAAGCCCTTTCAAGGGGGCCGCGGGGCTCCACAGCTGAAACCCAGAGCCCAAGCCCTGGCGCCTCCCGTGGACCTGAAGCTTGGAGGCCTAGGACTGAAGCCCTGATCCCCAGCACTCCCCAAGGGGCTGAAGCCCCAATCCCAGGTGCATGGGGCTTAAGCCAGGAGGCGCAGGGCTGAATTCCCGAGCCCTGGTGGCTTCCTGTGGGAAGAAGGCCTGAGCTCATGGGCAGAGTTGGGGACAGGGAGGGCATTGCCCTCACCCAAAAAACTGTAGCGCAAGCTCACTGCAGTCCCAAGGGCAGCCCCACACCTTCCCCACCCCCCATCTCCTCTCCCCCACACCCTGGCCAGGTCAGAGGCGGGAGGCCAGAGCCGGGCAGGGTGGGACAGCTGCTGCTCTGGCTGGTGCCATGGAACAGGCAGCAGCAGCGTTCCCTACTCTCCTGTTGGTGCCATGGATTGAAGCTTCTCCTCAGCTCCCAGCCCCCTTTGCTCCCGCAGAGACAGCTGGTAAGAGTCGCCTGGGTGGGGAGACCTGGCTCCGTGGCTGGCAGACCCCTCTGAGAACAGGGAGCACAGGGGAGCCCTCCTGGCACACAGCCCCTAATATTCCTCTCCCTAAACCCTGAGCTATGCCCTCCCTGCACTACTTGAGCTACCCCATGTCCACACACAGCCCCATTTATCCCCTCCCTGCACCCTAAGCTGCGCCCCCCCGGCCTGCACCCAGCCCCTAGCTAGTCCTCTCCTTGCACCCTGAACTTCCCCCTGCCTGCACACAGCCCCTAGCAATCCCCTCCCTCCACCCTGAGCTACCCTACTGCCTGCACATAGCCCCTAGCTACCGCCCTGCCTGCACACAGGTCCTAGCTACCCCCGAGCTACCGCCTGCCCCTAGTTGCCCCCCTCCCTGCACTCTGAGTTGTTTGCCAATTTTTTGAGCTGATCCCCCCACCTTTGAGTTATAATTTTTGGTTGCACACACACCCCAACCCAGACAGGTGGGTGGCCTGCTGAGGTGAGTTGGGGGGTGGAGGTGGCGCTCCCTCCCTGGACCCCACCATGCAGAGGTGGCTTGAGCCCCACTGGCCGTTGCCTCCCCAAAATAGAAGTCAAACTACACCTATGCCCAAGGCCCCTGCTCCGAGACCCCCCTTCCCCACCCCCACGGAGCCCTGGAGTTTTTATAGCAGGTTGAGGGGAGCCTCAGAGAGAAAAGGGTTGAGAACCCCTGGTATAGGAGAACAATGTAGACCCTTAAAGGCTGTTTCTAGCCGTTTAACCAACTCAGTAGTCTGACCGGGGCTAAATCTCCCCCCATAGCTAAAACTGTCTTTCCAACTATTTGATTTTACTTGGCCATTAATTACACAACCACATATCTACAGGCCTGCTGCCTCTTTCGTTGCACAAGATGGACAATGAATGAGGAAGAGGGTTGCAAGAAGAGAAAGAAATTCTCATTGGTTTAATGCACTGGACCTGGAACCAGGAAAACTGGCTTTTTCATATTCAAACTTCCTATGGGATGTTGAGCAAGACTGTCATGGAGCATACATGCAAGAGTGCTGAATATAGGTTACCAGGACAACCTTTTCCTAACTTTTGAAAGGCTTGCCTTTTAATCTTCAGAGTGTAGTTTCTTGTGTGTGACAACATTATGTTTCTGAGAACAAACTGAGGGGGTGCTCTTTGCATGGCTGTCCAGAAGTAGCCTGGGGTTTGAGGAGCACGGATAGCTAAGTCTCATAACAGCCCTTCTGTGTATCTTTAGGAGTGCTGTGTGCACTCTGTTTTGTGCCTTTTCTTGGTACATCTAGCTGGCTTCAATTTTAGTATTTCAACAGCGTATTTTCACTCTTAAACTGCTTCCATAGACAAACCTCAGAAAGGCCACACAGTTTTCTGTTTACCATAAATAATAAAAGAAGATAACTTTTTAAATTGAAATCATACTTCCATATAATGGTTTGTCCTAAGCAGCCCTCCCAAGCTCTCCTCTTTGCTTTCTTCAATTACTTTCTCAGTGCCTCAATTACTCTCGTTTGAAATTACAAACAATAAAACCCTCTTGTAAAAGGTGGAATTGCACCTCAAAGGCATCTTTTTATGACAACAGTGAGAAAAAGAAAAAATCCCACCATTTTAAGAAGTAGAATGACCCATTTAATCATTTCTGGAAAGCAGGTTGCTTTCTGTGTTATATGTTCCAATACTGTTCTCTCAGCTGATCCTCGGTTATTCTCAATATTATGTTTTCTCTATTGATTTTACAGATGCTGCAATGTGAATAAAAACAGCGTACACAACATTCAGGTTAAGGTGGTACAGAAAGCCTGACAAAGCCAAATAGTGACTGTGAAATTAAACAAAGTGCCATGGAAATGTCCAAAGCCCTTTTAATTCCAGGGAGTATCCTTCTAAAGAGCTATGTTAAGGTGGGATGCATGTGGTGTACATTGTCTCACATTCCAATTCTAGAAAAGGTCAGGGTTATGCAAGGAATTGGGAAAGGAGGGGAGGTTCTTTGTGCCCTTTGCCATACTGTGCACCCATGTAATGGCCAAGCAGAATCTTGCCCTTGGTTATTAGCAGTGAATTGTCCCTGGGATCAATGCATAATTAAGAAAATAAGAGGGATTTTTTTTTAAAAGTACATGTTTAACTAGCCTAGCAAATTACACAGTAACTTTCTCATTCAGCCTTAATCCCTGGTACAGATCTGCTGCAAAGGACACAACACGCTACAGAAATTCAACAAAAGAGGGATCTGCTCTGTATGGGCTGTGTCCAAAATAGCAGCGAGTAGGGGCTGGAGGTAAATGTAGACTAATTTTCTGTTTGCAAATCATCAATGTGCAGTTGCAAATGTTTTCCAGTTCAGTACTCATTATCATCTGCCAAATATTTTCTGGGACTGGCTCTTGATCTGTAGATCTTCATGAGCACTTCTTTGCATCTATCTGATCATCAAAATTCAAGATGTGGTGTTTAGTTTTGATAGAGCATATCAAATGACCTTCAGTTCATTTGCAAATTTGACACCATCAGCTCAGGATTAAACAAAGACTGTGAATGGCTAGCCAGCTACAAAAGCAGTTTCTCCTCCCTTGGTGTTCACACCTCAACTGCTAGAAGAGGGCCTCATCCTCCCTGATTGAACTATCCTCATTATCCCTAGCCTGATTCTTGCTTGCATATTTATACCTGCCTCTGGAAATTTTCACTACATGCATCTGATGAAGTGCATCTGATGAGCACCCACGAAAGCTTATGCTCCAATACGTCTGTTAGTCTATAAGGTGCCACAGGACTCTTTGCTGCTTTAATAGAGGTCTGTTCACTGCAAAATATGGTGCAAATAAGCATAATTGGCATTCTTTGATTGGAACATAACTAGACCTGCAGGTGAGCAAAACTATTACATCAGCTTAGCTGTGTAGGTTAGTTTGTAGAAAAACTGCTTTGATTCTAGGCAGGGTGACTAGTTTCTTGGACACGAAACAATACCTTACATTCAATCAAACAATTAAAGCCTGGTGGCTCTGGGTAACTCTGTTATTTTGAAGTGCTTTTAAAATATTTGCATGAGGAGAATTACAAAACACCAGGCAGGGTTGACATTTTGCTTGCTAAGTTTAAAGAGCAATTCCTAGTGGTTCTTTGCCATGTTCTTGGAATGTTACATTGTGCTGACCTTATGGTGTTGAGGTGTTCTATGATAAACAACAACAGAGCAAAGGTACTGGCACTCTCCTTAAAAACCGAAACAAAACCAATGACTGTGCAATAGTTTCAACTTTTTCTTTAAGTGAACTGCCTCTCCTTCAAACTGACAGTTTGATTCTGAACACTGAGGTCAGGAAAATTACTAGTAGCTTTCAATTACTGGAGTAATTGCTACATAGCAGTATTTATTGTTTACTATTACCCATTGTATCATTCATCTGGTAGTGTATGCAACATATTTTGTGGTACATTAACATTTTCTTTTAAATGGCAGTGGAGAGCAACAGGAAGTTGTGCAACCACAAGTTTGTATATTATGTTGAAGTCACCTGAAGTATAATGAGCTAAATAAAGCAATGTTTGCTCAAAGCTTGACAAACAATGCAAATCTGCAGTGAAGGATGGCCGGGCATCTGAAAGCCAAGGAAGCTCAAGATTTTAAATTCTATACATTACACATGGAAAAGGCTCTCTCATGTTGTAAACAACTTAAATGCTGAAATTCACAGTATATTGTGGCTGGCAAGCTGGGTACCATGTTTGATTTCCATGAGCCAAGCTGATCGGAATGGGTTCTGCATTTCAAGTAAGAGGCTGTGGTGCCTCTCCAGGGTGCTGAACAGGTTAGCCTCTCGCTCACTCCCATTCGTTTCGTTCATCTATCAGAGAAGGGCAGAGAACAAAGTAATATTTTTAAAAGGCATGCCCCCCCATTGACTCAAACATCAAAACAAAGCACACACAATACGTTTCTTGTTAAACAGGTGGTCTGCCTTAAATAAAAAGGGATCCATTTCCCAGTCTGTCATAGACAACTGCTGCAGGCCGAAAGCACTTATGATGTCAAATGCTCAAGCAGAACTGAGCTAATCATCATCATCATAATATATATAAATCTGTCCCTTTCTGCAGCACAAATTGAAAAGAAGGGACAATGGTTATGATCCTGCTCCTATTGAAGCCAATGGCAAAATTCCCATTAATGTCAGTGGAGCAGGACTGGACCCAATAATTGGATAAAGATGAGAAACACTGAGCATTTAGCATTTGATCATGGATAAGTGGGTCTGATTTTCAGAGGTGCTGAGCACCCACAGGTCTTATACAGGTCAGTGGGAGCTGCGACGGCTCAGTACCTCTTGAAAAATCAGGCCAAAAACATTTCGATGAAATTCCATTATGTTTAAACTGTGTCAAGCCATTAGTTATCAGAGATATACCTTATTAGGAGTATATGACCATCCAAAACTTTTCAGATGCAAAAGAAGCCAAGGTAGACAAAGAAGGCATCACCCATATACAATTGCTATAAAAATACTAGACAAGTACTAGCTGTGTAAAGGGGCCCATTAAACAAGCAACCTCACCTCACTCCCACATCTATGAGTCATAATCACATTCAGGGGAACACTAAACGGAGGACAGGAGACTATACTAATCATATTGATTAACTTGACCAGATAACCCTTTTCTAACAGTTACTTTCAAACACTGGGCTGTATTTTGATCTATTATACCAATGTTAATGCAGATGACTCCATTAGAGTCAGTGGAACATCTCTGGATTTATACCAGTATATTTGAAGCTACTCTGAAGTCATAGCACTATAGCGGAAAATGGACTATGGCTCTTTATTCTCCTCTTTAAGAAGCTCCAGATTAAATAACTGCATTGATGCAAAATATTTAATCAAAATTACAAGTAAAACAAAGGAAATATATGCTCACCACTTTGAAACAAGAAGCAGAGGCTTTATGTACACTAGGCTACAGAGCCTTTCATTACCTCTCTCATAATTTATTAATATGTTTCATACAAGTTCTCTCTTGTGCATTAATTGCAATCAATTCATAGAGAGTATTGCTAGGAAACAAACCTTTTAGAAGGATCAGTTCCTTAAAAAGTAAAAATAGGGAAGTATTTGTAGCGGCTATCCTCCTGCAACAATTAGACTCCTGGAAGACTCTCTAGATATCTGACAAAATATGGAGATGTTATCATTTAATTGCTTCTAAGAATATAAAAGAAATGAGCAGGGCAAGGACAGCAGTGAAATAGACAAATGCATTTAAAGAAACAAAACTGGATGATCAAGTGAGACAAATTCAGACTAGAAATAAAGGTGCCAATTTTTATCTGTGAGAGTAATTAACCATTTTAACAACTTACCTAGGGATGTGGTGGATTCTCCATCTTTAAAGTCTTTAAATCAAGGCTGGATATTTTCCTAAATGGTATGCTCTGGCTCACCCAGAAGTTATGGTCTCAATGTAGGAATCACTGGGTGAAGTGCTGTGGCCTGTGTTATGCAGTTCAGACTAGATGATCATAATGGCTCATTCTAGTCTGCAAATCTATGAATGTAGGACTCTATAACTGGCCCAGCCAGCCAATGGGAGCTTTACTTCAACAAGGACTATAATGATGCTGATCTTAATCTTGGAAGCTTTGGCCCTGATTCAGGAAAGCACTGAAGCAGTATTTAAGTTCATCGCTATTTGGAACAGCACTTAATCATATGCTTAAGTCCCATTTACTTCCATAAGATTTAAGCATTAGAGGCAAAACATGTGCTTCAGTGCTGTCCCAAATAGGGATGCTTTTCTAAATTGGGACCTTAAGGAATTGGCTTATTCTTAAAAATGAGAGCAAATGTTTAAAGATCAAGGGTAACATCAAGTTTTTTTATGCCATAATTCAGCTCCAACATTCTGTTCTTCCCATCTTGGCAAAACTTCCATTAATTTACAACAGAAATGATTTCTCATAACCGCTTAATCATGCCCTTGAACACCTTCATTTCAACCCTGCCACAGCCCGAGAAGTCTTAGTTGGAACCCATTCCCTGCATTTCCACATTTGATATCAGAAGAAACTTCATCTCTCACAAAAGGGAGATGCTTAGAGAGAAATATTGAAAATGTGGTCAAAGTAAAGAATGTTAAGAGTAAGAGTGTAAGGCAGACTGGGAAATACCGATGAAGATATGTCTGCCACTTGAAGGAACAGAATTCTGATCACAGAGCTTTTCAATCACTCTGACAGCTCTACAATGGCAGTGGGAAAATCACCAAGTGGGGAGCTGTAGAATGTATAGTATGTCACAGCTTCTTCACATGGTTTGTTGAGCAACAGCAAACTCACAGATTTGGTTCTGTTGGTGGTTTGGTTGGTTGGCTTTTTGTGGCCTTTGTCTTAGAAAACAATCCAGGAATGATACATACGTTGCATGTGGGTTAGTATCTACTGTCTGGCAAGTACTATCTACTTGGAACTACTCCTGGGGAAGTGTGTAAATAGCAGTAGAAAGAAAATATTGAACGTAGAGAATGCAAAGCAGTTCAGAAGAAACAGAGATAGACTGTTGTCCAGAAAACCTACTGAGAAAACATAGAAAAAAAAGAGGGTGTTTGACAAACAGACATGGAGGTAAAAACCGGTGAGCATTTCAAATATAGTATAAATCCAATTATCCAAATTCCCTTTATCTGAAAATCCTAGTTATCGGCATGCACAGTGTGTACACCATGTAGTACTATGTTAATTGCCTGCTAATAACTTCTGTTAGCTTCTTAGTGCCTGTTAGTGCTAATCAATGGCTTCATATTTCGTTGTATTTGTAGAGCAGTCCTGAGCAGTCACCTGCAGTTACTGGGACCTAATCCTCTTACAGCAGCACAAAGTATTAAGCAAACATGAGCATACTCCCTTCATTTCCTGATTTTCTATATCAGTGAAATTGCAGCTCAAAAGGTTCCCGGGTTGCCCAGCCCATTCGGATAAACCGGAGTATACTGTATAAGCTAAGGGCCTGTCTCCACTGTCACACCAGTGTAAAAGCAATTCCCCGGACTTCAGCCTAGTCTATGTTTTCAGCCTCTCTGCACAGGTACCACGGTGGAGAATGGTTTGGAAGAGTTATCTGAGGGAAGGGATCAGAAGGAGACCCCGTCGACCGGAAGGCATGGGATGCATTGTCCTAGGGATGGGGGTTCCATGACCACCACTCCCAAGAGAAGGAGATGGGTGGTGGTGGTCAGGGACTTCCTCCTAAGGGGGATGGAATCATCCATCTGCTTTCCAGACTGGGAGACTCGAGAAGTGAGCTGTTTGCCTGGAGCTAGAATTCAGGTTGTGATGGAGTGTCTGCTGAGACTGATCAAGCCTTCAGACCACTACCCCTTTCTACTTCTCCACATGGGCACCAATTATACTGCCAAGAATAACCTTGAGCGGGTCACTGCAGACTACGAGGCTCTGGGAAGAAGGATAAAAGAGTTTGAGGTGCAAGTTGTGTTCTCATTCGTCCTCCCTGTTGAAGGAAAAGGCCCAGGTAGGGACCATCAAATTGTGGAGGTAAATGTGTGGTACATAGGTGGTGTTGGAGAGAAGGCTTTGGATTCTTTGACCATGGGATGTTGTTTGAGGAAGGAGGATTGCTAGGGAGAGATGGGATCCACCTAACGAAGAGAGGGAAGAACATCTTCACAGACAGGCTTCCTAACCTAGTGAGGAGGGCTTTAAACTACGTTCACCGGGGGACGGTGACCTAAGCCCCGAGGTAAGTGGGGAAGTGGGATACCAGAAGGAAACACAAGGAGGAGGGTGCAACTGGGGAGGCCTTCTGATTCAGACTGAGAAAGCAGGGCAATCGGCTAGTTATCTTAGGTGCCTGCGCATGAATGCAAGTAGCCTGGGAAACAAGCAGGGAGAACCGGAAGTCCTGGCACAGTCAAGGAACTATGATGTGATTGGAGTAACAGAGACTTGGTGGGGTAACTCACATGACTGGAGAACTGTCATGCATGGGTATAAACTGTTCAGAAAGGACAGGCGGGGGAGAAAAGGTGGAGGAGTTGCACTGTATGTAAGGCCATGTCTACAATACGAAAGTACTCTGATTTTACAGAAGTCAATTTTTGGGAACAGATTGTATAAAGTTGAGTGCATGCATCCACACTAAACACATTAATTCAGCAGTGTGCGTCCACAGTACCATGGCAAGCATCGACATTCTGAGCAGTGCACTGTGGGTAGCTATCCCACAGTTCTCGCAGTCCCCACTGCCCATTGGAATTCTGGGCTGAGCTCCCAATGCCTGATAGAGCCAAAAATTTGTTACGGGTTATGGGTAAATATCGTCAGTCAACCCTCCCTCCCTCCGTGAAAGCAACAGCAGACAATCATTTTGCGCCCTTTTCCCTGAATTGCCTGAGCAGACGCCACAGCACAGCAAGCATGGAGCCCATTCAGCTTACCGCAGCAGTTATAACCATTGTAAACAGCTCGCACATTATCGTGCAGTTTATGCAGAACCAGCACCTGAAAAACCAGGAGAGGAGGCGACAGCAGCGCGGTGATGAGGACATGAACACAGATTTCTCCAAAACCGTGGTCCCTAGGAATTTGGAGATCATGGTGTTACTGGGGCAGACTCATGCCGTGGAACACCGATTCTGGGCCCGGGAAACAAGCAGAGAGTGGTGGGACTCCATAGTGTTGCAGGTTTCGGATGATTCCCAGTGGCTCCGAAACTTTCGCATGCGTAAGGGCACTTTCATGGAACTTTGTGACTTGCTTTCCCCTGCCCTGAAGCGCAAGAATACCAAGATGAGAGCAGCTCTTACGGTTCACAAGCGAGTGGCAATAGCTCTGTGGAAGCTTGCAACACCAGACAGCTACCAGTCAGTCGGTAATCAATTTGGAGTGGGCAAATCTACTGTGGGGGTTGCTGTGATGCAAGTAGCCAACGCAATCATTGAGCTGCTGCTATCAAAGGTAGTGACTCTGGGAAATGTGTAGGTAATACTAGATGGCTTTGCTGCAATGGGATTCCCTAACAGTGGTGGGGCTATAGACGGAACTCATATCCCTATCTTGGGACTGGACCACCAGGGAAGCCAGTACGTAAACCACAAAGGATACTTTTCAATGATGCTGCAAGCACTGGTGGATCACAAGGGACGTTTCACCAACATCAACGTGGGATGGCTGGGAAAGGTTCATGACGCGTGTCTTTAGGAACTCTGGTCTGTTTAAATGGCTGCAGGAAGGGATTTACTTCCCAGACCAGAAAATAACTGTTGGGGATGTTGAAATGCCTATAGTTATCCTTGGGGACCCAGCCTACCCTTTAATGCCCTGGCTCATGAAGCCGTACACAGACACCCTCGACAGTAGTACGGAGCTGTTCAACTATAGGCTGAGCAAGTGCAGAATGGTGATAGAATGTGCATTTGGACATTTAAAGGGTCGCTGGTGCAGTTTACCGACTTGCTCAGACCTCAGCGAAGCCAATATTTCCATTGTTATTGCTGCTTGCTGTGTTCTCCATAATCTCTGTGACAGTAAGGGGAGACATTTATGGTGGGGTGGGAGGTTGAGGCAAATCACCTGGCCGCTGAATACACGCAGCCAGACACCAGGGCAGTTAGAAGAGCACAGCAGGAAGCGCTGCGCATCAGAGAAGCTTTGAAAACCAGTTTCATGACTGTCCAGGGTACTGTGTGACACTTCTGTTTGTTTCTCCTTGATGAAAACCGGCCCCCTTTGTTGCCTCTAAATTCTCTGTAAGCCACCCGCCCTCGCCCCTTCGATCATAGCTTACTTGTAAAGGAAATAAAGTCACTATCATTTAAAAAACATGTATTCTTTATTAATTGATTACAAAAATAGGGAGATAACTCACAAGGTAGCCCGGGTGGGATGTGGGAGGAGGGTAGGAGGGAAGGAAAAGGCCACTTTAAAAATTCTTGAATGACAGCCTTATGTTGTTTGGGCTGTCCACTGTGGTGGAATGGTTGGGTGCCCGGAGCCTCCCACCCCCATGTTCTTGGGCGTCTGGGTGAGAAGGCTATGGAACTTGGGGAGGTGGGAGGGCGGTTAAACAGGGGCTTCAGCGGCAGTCTGTGATCCTGCTGCTGTTCATGAACCTCCACCAGACGTCGGAGCATGTCCGTTTGATCCCGCAGTAGCCCCAGAATTGCCTCATGTCTCTTCCTGCTGCCACCTCTCCTCACGTTCATCGGCCACTTTCCTGTACTCTGCTACTGTGCCCCTCCACACATTGTGCTGAGCTCTGTCAGTGCCGGACGACAGCATGAGCTCAGAGAACATTTCATTGCGTGTGCGTTTTTTTTCGCCGCCTTATCTGAGATAGCCTTTGGGATGGAGGAAGGAGGCTTGAAACATTTGCAGCTGCTGGAGGAAAAAAAGGGAGTGAAGTATTTAAAAAGATACGTTTTACAAAACAATGGCTATTCTCTTTCACGGTGAACAACACTATTCACATTACATAGCACATGTGATTTTGGTACAAGGTCGCATTTTGCATCTTATATTGAGTGCCTGCGGCTTTGGTGTTAGAGATCATACACACAGGGCCGGGCAACAGAATTCGGATTGCAGGCAGCCATGGTAAGCAATTGTCTTTCGGCTTCTGCAACCTTCATAACAGCAGTGCCCTCCTCTCCCATACCAAGCAAAGCACGTTGAGTTGGCCATTTAGTGCTGTGGTTTTCCTGTTAACGTGCAGCAGCAGAAACCAAACTAACCACCCCCCGCTCCAATTCTCTGGGATGATTGCTTTACCCCTCACCCAACCGCATGACTGGTATCAGGGAAGATCCCTGCTAGCGAAATGCTAACAGCTCAGCGCCAATGCCCCGCCCCACCATGTGGCTAACTGCTGGGAGGATTTCTTTTCAGCCACAGGCAAACAGCCCAGTAGGAACAGCTACCTCTGAATGTCCCCTTAATTAAATGCCCCTATTTCAACCAGATTACCACGAACGATATCACTCTCCTGAGGATAACACAGAGAGATAAAGAACGGATGTTGCTTGAATGCCAGCAAACACCGGGACCATACGCTGCCAGGCTTTGTCATGCAATGATATCAGATTACTTGCTACTAGCATGGCGCGGTAAAGTGTCCTACCATGGAGGATGGAATAAGGCTGCTCTCCCCAGAAACCTTCCGCAAAGGCTTTTAGAGTACCTCCAAGAGAGCTTCATGGAAATGTCCCTGGAGGATTTCTGCTCCATCCCCAGACACGTTAACAGACTTTTCCAGTAGCAGTACTGGCCACGAATGCATCCCAAGTCCTCAGGGCTACTTAATCATTAAAAAACGCTTGCTTTTATAACATGTATTACATTTTAAAAAGGTACACTCACCAGGGGTCCCTTTTCCAGCTTTGTTGGGTTGGGAGGGTATTTCAGTCAGGGTGATAAAAAGATCCTGGCTGTTGGGGAGAATGGTGTGCTGTGTGCTCTCCTCAAGCTTGTCCTCCTCCTCCTCCTCCTCCTCCTCTTCCTCCTCATCTTCCCCGTCCGCAAAATCCTCAGGCATGGCGGAGAGTATCCCATCATCGGAGTCCATGGACGGGGTGGGGTCGTGGTGGTGCCCCGCCCCCCAGAATTGAATGCAGCTCAGTGTAGAAGCGGCATGTCTGGGGTTCTGTCCTGGAGCATCAGTTTGATTCTTTGGTTTTCTGGTACGCTTGTCTGAACTCCTTAAGTTTCACGCGGCACTGTGTTGCGTCCCTGCTGCAGCCTCTGTTCCTCATGGCCTCGGAGGTTTTTTTTAAATGTTTTGGCATTTCGTCTTTTGGAACGTAGTTCTGATAGCACAGATTCCTCTCCCCATACAGCAATCAGATCCAGTACCTCCCGTTCGGTCCATGCTGGAGCTCTTTTTCGATTCTGGGACTGCATGGTCACCTGTGCTGATGAGCTCGCCTGGCCAAACAGGAAATGAGATTCAAAAGTTCCTGGGGCTTTTCCTGTACACCTGGCCAGTGCATCTGAGTTCAGACTACTGTCCAGAGCGGTCACAATGGTGCACTGTGGGATAGTTCCCAGAGGCCAAAACCTTCAAATTGCGTCCACACTATCCCTAATTCAAAACGGCGATGTCGATTTCAGCACTAATCCCCTCGTTGGGGAGGAGTATAGAAATCGGTTTTAAGATCCCTTTATGTTGAAAAGAATGGCTTCTTTATGTGGACGGGTGCAGGGTTAATTTGATTTAACGCTGCTAAATCCGACAAACTCGTAGTGTAGACCAGGCCTAAGAGAGCACTTGATTCCTCAGAACTCCAGTATGAAACTGGAGAAAAGCCTGTTGAGAGTCTTTGGGTTCAGTTTAGAGGCGAGAGAAACAAGAGTGATGTCGTGGTGGGCATCTGCTCTAGACTACCAGACCAGAAGGATGAGGTATACAAGGCTTTCTTCAGAAGTTTCCAGATCACAGGCCCTGGTTCTCATGGGGAACTTCAATCACCCTGACATCTGCTGGGAGAGCAGTACAGCAGTGCACAGACAATCCAGGAAGTTTTTGGAGAGTGCTGGGGACAACTTCCTGGTGCAAGTGCTGGAGGAACCAACTAGGGGCCATACTCCTCTTGATCTGCTGCTCACAAACAGGGAAGAATTGGTAGGGGAAGTAGAAGTGGGTGGCAACTTGGGCAGCAGTGACCATGAGATGGTCGAGTTCAGGATCCTGACGAAAGGAAGAAAGGAAAACAGCAAAATATGGACCCTGGACTTCCGAAAAGCAGACTGACTCCCTCAGGGAATGGATGGGCAGGATCCCCTGTAGGCTAATATGAGGGGGAAAGAAGTCCAGGAGAGCTCGTTGTATTTTAAAGTAGCCTTATTGAGGGCGCCGGAACAAACCATCACGATGTGCAGAAAGAATAGCAAATATGGCAGATGACCAGCTTGGCTTAACAGAAAAATCTCTGATGAGCTTAAACACAGAAAGGAAGCTTACAAGAAGTGGAAACTTGGACAGATGAATATGGAGGAGTATACAAATATTTCTCAAGCATGCAGGGGTGTAATCAGAAAGGCCAAAGCACAACTGGAGTTGCAGCTAGAAAGGGATGCAAAAGGTAACAATAAGAGTTTCCACAGTTATGTTAGCAACAAGAAAAATGTTAAGGAAAGTGTGGGACCCTTGCTGAATGGGGGTGGCAACATAGTGACAGATGACGTGGAAAGAGCTGAAGTACTCAATGCTTTTTTTGTCTCAGTTTTCACAGACAAGGTCAGCTCCCAGACTGCTGCACTGGGCAGCACAGTATGGGGAGGAGGTGAGCAGTCCTCAGTGGTGAAGAAACACGTTAAGGACTATTTAGAAAAGCTAGACATGCACAAGCCCATGGGTCCAAATCAAATGCATCCGAGGGTGCTGAGGGAGTTGGCTGATGTGATTGCAGAGCCATTGGCCATTATCTTTGAAAACTCGTGGCAATCAGCCACAGTCCTGGATGACTGGAAAAAGGCAAATACAGTGCCTATCTTTAAAAAAGGGAAGAAGGAGAATCTGGGGAACTACAGGCTGGTCAGCCTCACCTCAGTCCCTGGAAAAATCATGGAGCAGGTCCTCAAGGAATCCATTTTGAAGCACTTGGAGGAGAGGAAGGTGATCAGGAACAATCAACATGGATTCACCAAGTAAAGTCATGACTGACCAACCTGATTGCCTTCTCTGATGAGATAACTGGCTCTGTGGATATGGGGAAAGTGGTGGACGTGATATATTTTGACTTTAGCAAAGCTTTTGATACGATCTCTTGAAACAGCAAGTTAAAAAAGTATGGATTGGACGAATGGACTACAAGGTGGATAGAAAGCTGGCAAGATCATTGGGCTCAACGGGTAGCGATGAACGGCTCGATGTCTAGTTGGCAGCCAGTATCAAGCAGAGTGCCCCAGGGCTCAGTCCTAGGGCCAGTTTTGTTCAACAGCTTCATTAATGATCTGGATGATGGGATGGATGGCACCCTCAGCAAATTTGCGGATGACAGTAAGCTGGGGGGAGAGGTAGATCTGCTGGAGAGTAGGGATAGAGTCCAGAGTGACTTAGACAAATTGGAGGATTGGGCGAAAAGAAATCTGAAGAGTTTCAACAAAGATAAGTGCAGAGTCCTGCACTTAGGATGGAAGAATCCCATGCACTGCTACAGGCTGGGGACAGACTGGCTAAATGGCGGTTCTGCAGAAAAGGGGATTACAGTGGATGAGTCAACAATGTGCCCTTGTTGCCAAGAAGTCTAAAGGCATATTGGGCTGTATTGTAAGAGCATTGCCAGCAGATCAAGGGAAGTGATTATTCCCTTCTCTTCAGTACTGGTGAGGCCACATCTGGAGTACTGCATCCAGTTTTGGGTCCCCCACTACAGAAGGGATGTGGACAAATTGGAGAGAGTCCAGGGGAGGACAATGAAAATGATTAACGGGATGGGACACATGAGTTATGAGGAGAGGCTGAGAGAACTGGGCTTATTTAGTCTGCAGAAGAGAAGAGTGAGTGGGAATTTTATAGCAGCCTTCAACTATCTGAAGGGGAGCGGGGGTCCAAAGAGGATGGAGCTAGGCTGTTCTCAGTGGTGGCAGATGACAGAAGCAGTAATGGTCTCAAGTTGCAGTCTAGGTCGCAGGGAGGTCTAGGTTGGATAGTAGAAAAAAACTATTTCACTAGGAGGGTGGTGAAGCACTGGAATGGGTTACCTAGAAAGGTGGTGGAATCTCCTTCCTTAGAGGTTTTTAAGGCCTGGCTTGACAAAGCCCTGGCTGGGATGATTTAATTGTGGTTGGTCCTGCTTTGAGCCGGGGGTTGGACTAGATGACCTCCTATGGTCTCTTCCAACCCTAATCTTCTAAGATGCTATGATACTCTAGGAAATTAGGTTGGTATAACTACATCGCCTAGAGGTGTGAAACATTCACACCCCTGAACGATGCAGTTAAACTGCCCTAACCCTCTGTGTAGACAGCCCTAGGTTGACGGGAAAATTCTGTCAACCTTGCTACTGCCTCTCAGGGAGGTGGAGTACCTATGTTGACAGGAGAAGCCCTCCCATCAGAGTAAGTAGTGTCTTCACAGTGGCACAACTGTGCTGCTGCAGCATTTTAGACGGAGACAAGCCCCTAGTGAAGTTACCAGCATCTGTTACCAATGACTGAACAACTGGTAATGAACCAGTGTAAAGTAGAGATCAGAACTGGGCACTAAGTGCCAGATCCTCAGCTGGCGCAAATTGGCTTATCGCCATTCAATGAAGTTACACCAGTTTACACCAGCTGAGAATCTGGCACCCCAGCATTGAAAATGCGAAGGAAATTTGTATCTAGCATTGGGGTAAAGAAACATCATCTCCAGATAAACATGAAGCCTGTAGAAGCTGAAAAAGGAGAGAATTTAAATGTAAAGCAGCAACTACTGTGAGAATGAAGAAATAAGCATCAAACGCTGAAGATTTCAAACAAAAATACTGCCCACATGCAGTAGAGAACTATTCAGTGACCACCTGTTTCTCTGCTACACACACACAAAAAAGGCTGTTTTCCATGGCATCATTAATGCTATGGCAGTGTGAACTAGGCTTCCTGGCTGTCATGTTTGCTGATATGTTTTGCATGAGCGCTAAAGTCACGAGCCCCTGACTAGGGTTTGCAAGTCTTTTCTTTTCCACAACTGTCTCTCCAAATTAGGAGGACAGACATGGGATTGAGTCAGCAATTGAAATTGTACAGAGCATGAGAAAGCAAGAGATTAAGGAGAGTGCAGTGGAGTAGGAGGATGTTGATTGGTATTGCTGATAGTCTATGACAAGAGGAAAGCAGGTCTGGAGAAACAGCCTTCATGGAAGTCTATAGACTAAATATTGACTTTGCACTGGAGGGAGAAGAAAGAGCCCCTTCCCAGTTCACCCTTTCAGGAGGCAGCCAGATATGGTGGCTTGTCCTCTCCCTTGCAAACAGTGCCAGACATTTTAAAAGGAAAGACTATCACAGAAGGTTGGGGATGAGTCCAGAACCCAAGCCCTTCTGCCCCAGCTAGCATTTGGAGTGCTTGAAGGAGTGCACAGAATACCTCTTGTATAATTTGTGGGAAGTCTCCAGCATCCCTAAAGGCATTATGCCTTATGTAGGCATATCATCTTCATGCACTAGCACTTGGACACTCACCTCCCAGGCCCCAATACTTCCCTGGTTTTCAGAGCAGTAATTTAACTCTGTGTATTTGTTTCATTTTAAAATATCGTTAGCCTTTGAAAGATTTGAAGCCAATTAATGGACTGTAACACAACTTTACTAGGCAGAGTTCCCCCGTCATAGCACTGATTGTTTCTCCAAATTTGGGCATAGGCCTATGCCTTATTAACCCTATGGTGCACTGTGCTAGAAAAGTGCAGCAGAAAACATGTAGAAATTGCATTTAGTTCAAGTCCCAGTGCACATGTGCCATATGAAAATTAGCACTTTTGGTACAAGGAGAGAGAGATTCACCTCTCATTGCAGAGGAGATATTTGTTCATAAGTCCTAATATTACTGTAATATTATTACAAAATAATTCCTTAAGTGAACATCTCCCAAAATGTCTGATTTTTCCAGGTCTACAAACAGGCTGTGTGTTGTGTGGTTGGTTTGTTTGTTTGTTTGTTATGTTTGTTTTTTGCCTAATCCACTTGAGCGTAACATCAGTTTTCAGGCACAGGGTCAGATCTCTAAATATCACAGGACACTGCTACATTCGGCCACAATTAATTTATTACCATATTCTTATAATACCTGATACCGATATTGGGGAAAAGGATGTTGGTGGGAAATGCCCTGTAATCTGTAACAATAACTTGGTACACCTTATATTTCTTTCTATTTTGTTTAAAGGGATTTTTTTCTACCTCAAAGATTTAGGTCAGTTCGCGTTGTTCATGGGTAACAACTAGTTCAGTTGCAAATCCTGAACAGAATGCACATGTTGTTGGCAGGCTTACATGTGCCCAAAGGGGTCTTGGATGAAGAGAACTGAGGACTTCAGTTACCATCATGCCAGTCCCTTAACCTTAACCTGCCTGAACATGCATTCAAAATATTGGCACAGGTACAAAAATAAGCAAACAAAAACAACAGTAGTGAGAATAAAACTGAGCACTGGAAATATTCCAACCTTAAATAGCACACTTATGAGACATCATTTTTGGCTTTTGTATTCAAATGTTATTACAGCTTCTATATTAACTATTTACCTTGTATATGAAAATTGTTCTCTCAAAGGATTGCAATTTTGACCTCAACAGAACCATCTGCTCTTAAGGGAACTTTACATTCTTGCTCCCTCTACTGTTCTATCATAGACATACCGATCCTTTTACCTATTCCTTTTCAGAATGTTTTTCTTGTTATTTCCTCTCTCATCACATCCAGCCAGCAAAGTAACCTGATCACAAAAGAACATCACAGCAGACTTCACGAGGGTGTTACTTTGAAATTTAAACACATCCCACCAACTTGGCACGATACTAGATAACCCGAAAATTCTGTGAGGGAGATCCCTTACATCAGTCAAATCAAAGCTAAAAACATACAGCTTGTCATGTTTGCCAACAGTGCGATATCGGGAGAGGGAGGGTGCGGCACATGTGAATTATCAAAGCTGCCCACTAAAGACATATGGTAACTAACCATTGCGGTCATATACCCAGTGTATGGCCAGTAGCTAACTTCCAGCCCAAAGCAAAGAGAAAATGCGTGTGCTAGTCTTTCTTCAATTTAGTTATTCATAACACTGTGCGTGCACACATATACACAGAGAATTCAGGGCTATCTGCTTAACAACAGAGATATCTAAACAAAATAAAAGAGAATTTCCATTGGCACTTATAGCCTGTTTTCAGGCCAGTGGCTAGAAGATGGGACTCTCCCAAGTAATGAACTCCTGAGCGACATGATTATGTGTAGCAGAGGATGGCAATCAGCAAACTTAACATTTTCCCTGAAGGCTGCTGCTAATTTTTGCTGAAATTTCATTTTTAAAAAAGGATGATTATTCCTTATAGTTGCAAATATAAACCTCGGAATGTGAGCTCAGCACAACTGATGCAATGATATCTGGCTGAATCTCCAGCCAGCCTGAAACAACCATTTTGAGAGTCTGTGTGAACTGCTCTCATTCATCTCAATGGGATGCAATAAACTCTGAAGCCTATTGGTAGCACATCGGCACTGTTAACTAGTTCACTGCTGAACAGAAGCATGCAAGAAAGGAGAGGAATGATCATATTATAAAAATCTGAACCATCTACTATGGATAATATTTTCTTCTGGTGTCAGGAGTGGGAAGAGCTTAGGTTGTGCGGGAAAGTTCCAACACTTCCTATTTTCCATTCTGAATTCTGACAGTGGTAAGGAAGTGATACCCACAATCAATCGAATAAAATATGAGTGGTCAAATTCTACTCTCATTTACATCAGTGCGACCTGCTGATGATCTTTAAATTGGTGGTGGGGAGGATCTTTGCTTCCAGTAGTTTTCAATGGGCATATTTTTGGACCAAACTATCACTATTTTTGTAATGCATAAAACCTCTTGGTTGAGAAGATTTAGAATTAATACGACCTTTTTTTAAAATGAATAGGACGACTTCTTCTCTTTTTTATTTCTGTGAATTACTGTACCAAACTCACTGCACGCAATTCTCTTCCAAACTGATAAATATTCTTTCAAGTTCACATATATAGTCCACCAATGACATCTAGCAATTACTTAATTATTGTGACATACTCCTTAGAGATATGTCATAGGGCCAAATCCTCCCCTCACATATTTGGGTTCAGCTCTCATTGTCTTTATTGTGGGTTGTTTCTGCTTACTGAGAGCAGATTTAAGCCTGACTTTACTATTTAAAAGGAGCAATCATAATCCACTTGCAGCTTCAGAAGGCTTTTGCTGTGTGCTGAGCATTGGACCATTAAACTATCGTATTTTGATAAATTCTTTCATTACATTTTAAAGGTCCAATATCATCTCTTAATAACAAACCGGGTCATACCCCTCTTTCTTAAGAAAGCTGTTGATTGAAAAAAGAAAACAAATAATCTTTTTTTCCTCCCATATATTTTTCTAGGCTGCTCGTATTCTATTTGGTCCCAAATCAAAGCAAGATAAAAGCAAATTAAAGATTCTATTAATCTGCTATTCACATTTGGCTAGAGATGCATTTCCTGTTATCTAATGCCATATTATTTAATACACTTGGTTTTATATGTTTGGGAGAAAAGTGGAATACAATATATTTGCAGGTTTCAGAGTAGCAGCCGTGTTAGTCTGTATCTGCAAAAAGAAAAGGAGAACTTGTGGCACCTTAGAGACTAACAAATTTATTTGCAGACGATAAAGTTTTATTTAACCTTGGTAAATATTTATATGCACATGTGAGCAAAATTTAAAGCCCTGCATGGATAAGCAAATGAACTGCAAGAATCAGAAATGTATTGTATTATCAAACAGGGGGATGTGTTTTTTTGTTCATTCTAATTCACTGGGCAAAAATATAATGGGTAGGATTTTCAAAAGCACCAAACATTTTTCATTTCTCCCTCCTCTCCCCACTTTGACCATTTCCTCTTTTTGTCACTAAAAAAAGAGCAGGAGGAAAAGAAAAAGAAAAAAAAGAGGCAAAGGCAGGAGAGAGGAAAAATCAAAACTGAAAACACAAGAAAACAAATCTTGTAAAATAGTTTCTGATTTTGGTGATAAAACAATTTTTTCATTAAAAATGCCATATTTTCAACACTTTTTTCATTAGAAAAATGTCAACAGTCTTTACTAGTCACATGTCCAAAAGCCAGAGAACTTTGAAAGGTCCTTGTCATTTACTCATAAGAAGCAAACATTAGAAAGCATGGAACAATGCTAAGTTAGGATTGACCTTTTCCAAAACCAAACTCAGGAACACATGGAAATGTGACACATCTCCAACACCCATAATTCTATCCCAACAATGCTGCCAGCTTGTACAACACCCATCCAAGGCAGATACTTGCCTGTATCAAGTATGGTAATTGCCTTGGTAATGCAGCATTATGCAACAATGGTCAGGCAGCTGGTATGCTGAAACCATTGCTTTTCATACTCCCCAATACCATACTATTGTTTTTCTTGTGCTTCCCCATCTGTCTGTTTACACTTAGATTGTAAGCGCTTCTGGGCAGGGATCTTCTCTCTGATACTTTTGTACAGCACCTAGGATAATGCAGTCCTGGCCACTAAGCATTACCAAATTATATATAATAGCAGGATGCGGGTGGACTGCTGCACGTCTGTGGATTCCATTAAAGCCAATAGGGCTACATGCAGGCATAGCAGTCTGCCTGTGTGCTACAGATGGCATTACTAGGGCCTAAAGCAATGTCACGGCTAGGTGACATTCTTGACTATGTATTATTTGGCCAGGAACTAGTGCCATCTTAAACCTTTCAAACATAAGCAGTTTACTTAAGCATTCACAAGGAAGGGACTGAATTGAGAGACTAATGGTCACACAGCACACCAAAACAAATAGATTTGAAGGAGAAATGGTGACTAATTTTCTTCTACTTTCAGCAGATTCAGAGTACTGACAGAAGAAATTGACTATATTGTATTTTTCTCAACTCTATCAAAATGGATTAAGTTCCACTGAAAAGCTCTACAATTTATCCGTAAGTTTTGACATAGTTCTACAATCTGGTAACCTTAAAAAATTCACGTGTACACTATCCTCACCCATCATAAGAGCAGTCATAGTGAATAATGTACTCAACCAATTTGCCTCCTCTTTCAGTTTGTGAATCATCTAATCATTTAACTGTAATTTTAAAATCCAGTCAAAAGTAGCTGCCAAATAATTTATATTAATTCGTCTGTAGATTTATGAGTTTGTTGTGAGGTTTCAGTATGCATAATTTGAGCTGCATTGCTTCGATATTGATTGGAAACACAGGTCACATAATATTGACTCTGCTCCCTGACTCACTTATACTAATCCTTGGAATACATTTTTTTTTGGTGCAAATAACTGCAATTATGGACAAATTTTGCTTCTGTGAATATTCCCTAATATTTGTTATTAATATGCTGTTTCTGTTAATATGCCTAACAGGAAACTGCTTCACTAGTAGAGTAGTTCACCAATAATACTTATGGAAAGTAAAATAATTAAGGGCAATGGACATAGGTGAAGAAAATTCCACATTGTGTTCAGGCTTCAGTCTGTGGCATGCTATTAGCTTTTCAGCTTTTGCAGCACCATCTGATGTGGTGAGAGAAACCAGCTAGGAAGGGGTACTAGATCTTCCTGCACTCCACACACATTTAGAAACAAGAGGGACACAGAATTGGAGCAGAAGCTGGAAGGAGAGATGGGATCTGGTAACTGTGGAGATCTGGAGGAGGGGCAGCCACTAGGAGAAACAGCTCAGATTTTGAGGTCATTCCTGCTTTGTAACCATGCTACAAACAAAGGTTAAAGTATCATGACCTGGAGCTTTGCAGGGTGGAGTGAGAGCCAGTAATGCGTTGGAGGGGGTGTGGTGAGGGCTTACAAAATAAACATGCCTTGGAGGTAGAGAGAGCCTGGGGTCTTAGCAGAAGTAACCTTGGCACACATCAAGTCTTATCCCCTTGAAGAATTTATGATACCACCCCTGCTGCATAGGGTCCAGTTTGTCACACATTCAGACAGTCAAATATGTGCCTGGGGACCCGAAACACACTCCTAGTAGAAAGGGAGTAAGACCCACAGCAAGAGATTTCCCACATCTCTTGGAACTCTAACTGCTGGAAATGGCTGATGAAAGCTCTTGTCCGGAGAAAGAGATGTCTGGTGTTTCTGTCACTCTCTGAAGGTGTGAGCCTCAGGAGTCAGCGAGAGGGAGAAAGGAAGGGGTGGGGGAAGAGCGTGCTGAAGCATTTTGCTGAACAACTTTGAAGCATTGACTCAGTCATCCTTTGCCTTTGCTAACCTTTCCTTGCTAATCCCTTTCTTCAGAGTCTGCCACACAGAGCCTATGTTTTATTGTTTTCTTGTAGCTAATGGGGGTGAACTGTAATTACACATGAATAATTGAGGGCTTGTTAGTGTTTTTAGAAATTGAATGTCCCTGGTCTTTTGCCCTTTCTTTCTTTGCCTTTCTATGAAATAAAACTGTTGCCTGTAGTCACCTTTTTAAAAATAGCTGTCGAGTCGGGGCGGAGGGGGACTTGTTTTCCCCCTCCGGACACCGTGTCTGTCTCCATGTTCTTTCAGGGCCAAAAGTCACTTATCTCCCCCATCCCCACCAAAGAGATCTGGCTCACATAATTTATCAAAACACACCAATGAACTAAAAAAGCCATGGAAAAAACATTGGTATAAATATTTTACAAAAAAAATTTATATTAAATAATAAATGGGGAAGGGGAATGTGTGTACACAAGGACAGATCCAATCAATCAGTCATTGGATGGCCAGCAAGACTCAGGAGAGATTGCGGCGGGAGGAAATGGTGTCACTAAGGACACAAGATCACTAAGAAACTGCGGGGAGGAGGGTGGGTTGGTGGTAAGGGCCAGGTCACACAGCCCAGATTTGGTCACAATATTGAAGAACGAAAGAGGGAAGGGGTTCATTTTGGCTGAGGTTTACCTGCTCCTGACTGAATTATTACTGATACCAAGTGAATTTAGTTCTTGGGAAAGGTGCTGGACAAGCAGCCCTAGAGGCTGAATCTCTTAGTTACAGAAGAGATACAGAATGAGCATCACAGTGGAAACTTCTCATGGATACAAAAGCAGTATGGGGCAATAGCCTTTGATCAGAACACACAAGGGTCAATTGGGCCCAGTCTGAGAGACGATGAGCACCTTTAATTCTCATTGATGTCCATGGGCCTGATTCTCCACTGCCTTGCAACATGGGTTGTCCTTTACATCTGTGCAAAGTGAATGCAAAATTCTACCATTCTTATGTAATTCTGTTTCATCCCCACTTCGCATTCATATTGTGAGCGTGCAGGGGGCAAGAGCAGTGGAGGATCAGGCCTGATAAGAGTAAAGGGTGATCAGCCCTTCATGCCGAGGGCAGTCACAATGCTGGTCTTGGTCTCATGTAATAAGTAATCCGTAGACAGGATGGGACGGGGAAGAAACCTTCACAGCAGTGTACAGGGGTAATTGCAGGCAGAAGAATAAGGTGGAGTCTGGGATATCCCTGCCATGGGCATTAAAAATCATCTGACATTTGGTGCCATCTGGTGCATTCTAAATGATTCTCTTCTCTCAGTAAAATAACACCCATCCCGCACCCCCTCCCCAAATTCTGTGTCACCTCTAACTCCATCATCCCTCAAAGTCACCTCTTCTGTACCTCTAAGACACATTGCACCTTTGTTTTCTTTCACCACCGTCAGCCCCACTATTTCATCTCCACCCTCACCAACTCCACTCACTCCTCCCGCAACTAATACTCCGTATTCCACTTCTCTTCTTCCCTCTGCACAGTTCCTTTGCTCCTCCTCCTTGCCTGTCTCTGCCCCACCCCGCACATTGCATCTCTGGTTCCCCCCCTTCATTCCATCTTGTTTCCTCCATTCCCCCACACCAAAAACGTTGTTCCCTTTCTCAGCTGTCCCCTACATCAAGTCAGTCTCTAGCAGCTCTATCAGTTGCCTTATCCCCTTCCCCTCAGGCCTCTCCTAGCCCCAATATCAATTTCTTCAGTAGCCCTGATTTGCTCATCCATAAAAATTCCACTTACCTGTCAGTGGGCCTGGAGAGCGAAAGAGATGGGGAGGGCTCTTAGCCTGATCTGAGCAGCAGGACAGCCGGCTGGGAAAGGCTGTGGCTTGTTGTTCGCTTTTGTTGGGTTGGCAGAAGATTCAGCAACCCTCTCCCTTGATGCACTAGAGGGAGGAAGTGAGACTCCACAGAAACTTCTTTTTTCTCCTATGTGAAGGGAGGGACAGAGTAATAAGGCAGATGGTCCTGGCTGCAACATACAGCAGCTACCACTGTGTCACTCTATCCTGCAACTCCTTTACAAGCATAGCAGACCTACTAGACAGCCACTAGAAGCACTCCTAGAGAGTGTATTCCATGTGCATCAATTGGGTCAGGGAGCGGAGCTCACATCCAGATGGTTTCACAGCAGCTCAATCCAGGCCTGCAGACTTCATCCATACCACAGGGCAAGCAGCTCAAACCCTTCTGTGAATGGACCAGCAGTGTCCAAGACTCAGTAGTTTTTCTCCCTGTCTCTTCAGTCTTTGCTGAGGTTGACAACAAGGTTGCTGAATGATGTTATTTTTGGTGACTGGGTCACTTATCCACTCGGAGCAGGATTGAAACAGGACAGTATGGTGCTGTCAGAGCTGGGCTTGAACCAGCAACCTGGAGATGCAAGTCTGTATCCCATATATGAAAACATATATTTGGTTTTGTGGTTAAGACCTACTAGAAATCAGGGGATCTGAGTTTAATTCTGAGCTCTGCCACAAATTTTCTGTGGGACTTTGGGCATATGACTTAATCACTCAGTGCCTCAGTTCCCCATCTGTAAAATTAGGATAATAATACTTCCTTTCTCCCATCTTTTGTCTGTTTTTGACATCTATTTATATTTATACTAAAGGTCTTCGGAGCAGGGATCATTTTGTGTCTGTACAGCATCTAAATTAATTGAATCTCAGTCTTAGGTGGGGCATAATGCATACAAATATATTTATATTTGGGAATGCTATGGAGTGGCCTCAGACGTAGGTTTCTCTGTATGTCCAAAGACATTTTGCAGTTATTAGAAATGAGAAAAAAGTTTGAGATTTAACTGTCTCTGTGATTTCCGCTCAGGGCAGCATGGCCTAATGGCCAGAGTCAATAATGCAGCCCTTCTGTTCAGGTCAGTGTGGCGTAATGGCCTGAGTCAATAAAGTCGCACCCCTCCATGGGGTTGTGTGGCCTATTGGCCCGCTGGGGAAGTGGGGCGCCACTTGGGGATGTGTGGCACCCCGGGTAGTGGGACTCGGGCCCTCCTTCCTCCAAGCCCCAGCCCAGGGTCCCGGCAGTGTGGGGTTACTTGCCACTGAGTCAGCGGGGATCCTCCCGAAACATGCTGACTGTGTTCCTAGTTCACCCACCAGAGCATATTCTAAGTCCCTTGGGCTGCTTCCCACCTTGTGTACAGACACAAAATGATCCCTGCTCCAAAAACCTTTAGTATAAATATAAATAGCATTTGCATGCCTTGACTCTGGGGTCGGGTCCTGTAGCAGCTCCCTGGAGAGAGCCTGCAATCTGTGTCCTCTCCCTTCAGCAGCCAGCCCAGACTGAGCTGGGCCGCTTCCTTCTATACCTTGCCTCCAGGATGAGCATGCCCATCAGAGGCGAAGAGGCATGGCTTCCTCAGCCTGCAATGCACAGTTAACCCCTGCAGAACTAGGGCCGGGTAGGTGCACCCCATCACACTTTGGGTCAGGGTGCTGGGTTTCATTTAAGAACAGAAACAAATTTGCTTTGAGATAAAGCAATTATTAGAGTACTTCTGACCCAATGAAAATTAGCCCGCAAAAATCAATTTAATCTGTCACATCAGAATCTCAAGATAATGCCTTTTATTGTAAGATTTCCTACTGGTTTTTTAATGCAAAATATTTTGGATAAGTGGAGATAATGCTAGCCTGATGTGAATCTAAACTATTTTGTTTGACCTTTTCATACCCAGAATTCAAAATTATGATGGGGGAGGCAGGAAGGCATATCCACTGGTAAACCTACTCTGCACATCTATGCGTAATGCTGAAAGTCTCTGGGGTTATTTTATTATAATTTATACTACTACTAAGGAGCTGCTGATTGCAATTCCAAGGTTCAATTTGCAAATGGTGTTCCATTATAAGCCTTATTTGACAATCCTAACTCCTAAATTAGGGAACTTTTACCTGGAAGAGCTACTAGTCTGATTTCTTCTGTGATTAGCTTGTGCAGCAGAATTGGTTTTGATTATTTTCAGTAGCATAGGATGGGTAGGAATTTTTTTTATAATGAGAGAGATCCACATTATTTTCTGACCATTCTTATCTGAACATAGATTTACTGCAGAAGTCTAAAAAAAATCATACATGTGTAAACCATAGGACACTTGTGAATGTTGTCATTTAAAAAAAACCGATTTCAAGATTCTGTTACTATTTTCATGTTTCAAAAGTATGTAGTGATTTTACATTTGGAATGTCATTATGTAATACATGTGATGTCAGATGCATTTGGCCTGCTGACAGATTCAAATTCAAACTCTGCAATGCTTTTACTTTACAAAGTGTATGTTTCTAATTCCATCTTTGAAAAAGATAAACTTGGGAATGTAAATGGATATAGTATTAACCTAAACTAATGGATAGGTCTCAGAAAGGAGGTTTTGTCAAATATATTTATCATGAAATGAATTTGATGACGAAAGATAATAAAACCTTTGATCCCAAATATCATATGACTAATGATATACAGGGTACACAGATTGTGTACGTCCAATAGGCTATACAGCCTTTTGTCTATAGGATGTATAGGCTGTACAAGGTATGTACAATATTCATATTATATCATGTTTATCACTTTCAGATAAAACTTGAAACATCTTTTAACAGTATTCAAAATACAACATTATAAAATATTTTATAAACTAGAACATTGAATAAAAATGTTCTTGTTACTATTATGGTTAGTATGTGCTAAGAGGGGTTATACACATCTTTGAACAAACTCCACCATTAACAAGTGTGGAAATCACAATCTGAGATTACAAAAACAGTTTTGATACCAACCTTAGCACACAGTTAACACAGAAAGACACTTAAACAGAAAAAAAGTCTGAATAATTAGAACCCATGGCAATCACAATAGTTGTCTTATAACAAAACAGTCCATTTGAAGAGCAATACTTTTCTGCTGAGGAAACTAGTTCCAGGTTAAAAGGAAATAAATACCATTAGAGACAAAACTACTATGTATGAATATAACTCTTGTTGCCACATCATAAAACATACTGTTATGGATTGCATTAAACCTCACTGGGGAGAGGGCATAACTTCACCCTTAATTTAAGAAGCCATTAAACTCCGTCATGGAACCAAATAGCTGAAACAACATAGGCCTCAAACTGAAACATAGGCACCATGTGAGGCCGATGAGGAATTATCACTGTGAGTGAAGGGACTACACAAATTTTATTTTAACCGGGGAGGAGAGGAGGAGAGAAGGCAGCCACAAAGCACCAGACATAGAAGAACTGGAAGGATGACTCAGGGAAAAAAACTAAGAGAGGCCTTTTGGGTTAAGTGCTGTCTGAAAGAGGCTTGGAATTGTAAGCAAATACCCTATTTTGTGTTTGATTCCTCTTGTGTTCAAGGAAACAAAACTTTGTATATTCTTTGTACAAATAACTGGTTCTATCCTCAATTTCTCCTTCTAATGGAAACTGTAGGACCCCAAATTTTGGCTAAGTACTAGGGGCAAAAAAGGGTATCAATACATAACAGGACCTGTTCATTCACGTCAGTACAAGTCACTAAACTTTGGAATGAATATCATATACACATGCCCTCAGTTATCCATATTTGTAATGTTGAAATGACTATAAGGAACTAGTCCTGCTCTGAGTAAAGTTAAGGAAACACTATCATACTCTTCGATGGAAGTTGGGTTGGAAACCTAAAACAATAACCCTAGTACAGAGACAAAATTAGGGTTGTTTGGATGTTGGTTATTCAGAATTTCTCTGTATAGTGATCTATATCCATGAACTGAGATTTGGGGTTGGTATCAGAACTGTCTATGTAGTCATATCTTGCGATTTCCATACTTCCTAATGTTGAAGATTTTTTTAAGCATGCATTTATGGTGCATCTCTTGAATTGCATTAGCAAACTCAACTGTACCTTAACATTTTTTTATTTTATTTTCCTGAGATTGGAAGAAGTCCATGTCAAAGTAATCCCATGTGATCTCACCTGCCATTCTTGCCTGGCAGGAGGATCCTGTTCATTTCCTGCTGGCTCCCTTATACTCTGCTGAACCCCTACTCTTTAATCCTCATGGTATTTCTTTTAACCATAGCTGGCACAGCAGACTGGCAAATGGGATGGAAAAGGTAGGCAGTGTGTTGTTCTCTAGCTGGAATAAATTAGGTGTATATACAGATCTTGCCTATTGGTTTTACCTTTCTTACAGCTGAAACCCATTTTTCTCCATCTATTGACAATCATGGAAAACCAGGCGTGTGCATTTACTAATTTGATCTGCCTGAGTGCATCACCATCCTTCTTTAAAGTCCCCTGGCTTTTTTAACACACTTTCTTTTCATGGGCATCACATTTATGGGTACAAGAGGGGCCAGAATTCGGCCCAATGTGTATTTCAATTTGGCAGTAAGTATAATTGTACTGATGAAACAATCTTTGCTATGATGCTAAACAACAACAAAAAGGAAGAGAGACTTCTGATGTCTTTTCAGATGACCAAATCATTACTCAGCACAAAGAAGTTTCATTGAAGCACACAATCGGAAGGCCCATGCTGAAAGAACTGGAATCTTGCTTTCTCTGCCAGATTAAGAAAGGTGTGATTTCCATTTCAAATTTGCTGCCACGATCATGACACTTGCAGCAACAGTTTTGTTTGTGATGTCACCATCTAGTGTGTAACTCTGAAAGAATGCTGTCTTCCAGAACTCCTCAGAGAAGCTGTCTGACCTCAGCTCTCACTCAATCAAAGCAAGATATTTTCATTTGTGGCTCTGATCTGATGCCTTTTTTAAAAAAACAAAACAAAACAAAAACACATTTGCAAGCTGCTGACATTAAAAGATGTAAATACCATTCCATCTTTCCCATTTCTAGAGATGAATCAAGAAAGCAGTTATTCTAACCTGATTAGGTTTAGGCTGGGTTCAAGGTTCAGGTTCAAGCCCAATCTGGTCAGATTCAACTACATCAAAAAGTGTCACAAACCATTCAGAGGAGACATGGCCTTTAACGGTACAAATCTCACAAATCACCAGAGCAGATGACTGCAACAAGCCTCCCACCATTTTAACTGGAAATGTCATAAGATTTGATGTTATTTTCAAATTTCCACTAACTATGGTCACATGTGAACCAGATCTGGGAAACAGGTCCCTTTTGTTCTGGACTGAAACCATATGGGAGGTTAAGATCCAAGTAATTAAAATCCTAAATTCCTGGGGGTTCTGATTTGGGCTTTTCTCTTCCAATTTCATTCTAGAAAGCGTGAAAGTGAAATTAGATCCAACCAGTATGGAAGTCAGTGGAAGCCTTTTCTTTTTACTTCAACAGGCATGGGAATAGGCTTTTAAACAGATAGATGTGAAACTCATCTTCCCCATTTCAACTTTAGCATTTCAGCCATTCCTTTGTTTTAAATTCTGAGTTCAGTTCTCATTTCATCCTGCAAAGCAAGAGGTACACAGTCTGACACAGAGAAATCGGTCATGGAAATACCTACCAGAAATCTCATAAGAGAAGGTGTATTTTTTCTTTAAAATCCTCTGTTGTCTTGGATTCAAAATCCAAAGGTGCTAACATGCATACCATTTCTGTGTGATTCATAAATTCAGTGACTCTGTCAACATTAACATATGAATTGACCTTTTCTTGGAACAGATTTTTTTTTCTTTAATTAAAAAAAAAAATTCTTCAAAGACTAGACTTTGCAAACTTCCAGAGTGCAGCATTTCAAAGACTGGGAAAAAGTCCTCTGAGACAGAACCCAGTACACTGGAACTCAATTAGATTTTGACCTTCTTCAACCATAAAGGATTGGGAGAGAAACATTGTTTGCTACTTGCTTCAATTAAATTGGGTCCCGAGAGAGACAGATGAAGAGATTCAAAGAAGAGAAATGTAGTTAACAGAATTGCATTCAACCATCAGTCTGAAATAAATCTTATTTACTTTATTCACCCACTACATTAATACAATATTCCACACTTTACTCAGAAAACTGACATTTAATTAAGTTTTCAGGATTTAACATTTTGAAAAGAGCAAGAATAAGTTTTCAAAGTGGGAACCCTGAGTTCTAAATTCGTTCAAAAGCATCATGGTCCAAAAATACACCTGCCAATGTGAGAATCAAAAACCCTTTTGGGTCGGCTTGAAAAACCTAAGGCACAAGCATAACACTTTAAAATGACATCCTGCTACAGCATGGCATTAAAGCAGGGACACAGGAACACAGATAGCCTCTGATTAGATCCTTTTATCTCAAAGTGTACAATTTGATTTTCACATCAATTATACCACAGAAATACCTTTCTACCAAATCACAGTGTTCCAAAATTTCAACTATCAGATAATAGAGCCCAAATGAAAGCAATATCAACTCCTGGGCACAGGGTTCCCAGAGAGCTTCTTTATAAAAAAAGAGCTAAGAGCTTCTCCTCTTCCCCCCACTCCAAGAAGTTCTGATCTTTCTCTAGCCACAGAATATGAGGATGGATGAAAGAGGCTGAGGTTTTGTTCATTAAATGTTAATTTCTGTCTCAGATTTACAGGCTGGTGACCCTATTGAAGGCTGTGGCACAGCCCTGTCTGAAGAATCTGAAATAGACTCAAAAGGTTATTGATCAATGCCTGTACACTTATCTCATGTACTTCCAATATGTCCTGGGCTACAAACCCAGTTTGACCTTCTCTTAGAACGTTAAAAAGTAACATGAAAAAGCTAACAAAATAGATTATTAACGATGCTCTAGAATCCCTAAAGAAATAACCTACAGGTGTTAGGGAGAACTCATTGTCAAGTGTGATTCATGAAACCTTGTTAAATGTACTTAATATAACCGCACGAATACCCCCTTTGACAAAAAGCCCTTATGGAATATAGTGCTTCTTTTATACAATAAAAAAGGCTAATTTAGCTTGTCATAACACAGAACGGAATTATTGCAGCAGTCAAAGTGCTCTCATTTGAGTTATTAAATACAAATATTATATGATAGCATGGCTGTTCCTAATATCCATTGGGTTGGCTTCCCTTCTAATGTAATAATTATGGATATTTAACGTGACTGTGATCAAATGAACAGAGGGCTACCTCCCCACCCGCTCCAGCAAAAAACTTCTGAAATGTCACTCTTTATACGATCATCCCTTTTACTGTGTTACAGATTTCCATTAATTAGGCCAACTGTTTTATTACAAAATTCCAGTTCAGTAAAGGAGAGTACATTTTTTTTGGCCGTGTGTGTGTATAATAACCACTCTTTCTACTAAGAACTGGTAGGTCTGTTTTTTGGTCTATAAATTGCAAATTTTGCCTTCCCTTTCAGTTTGGCAGTAACCAGGTGAAAAGCTGTATTGACTGTAAAATGTTTTGCTGGATGGTGAACTGCGCTGAGCCTAGACTGGCAGATGGTGATGATGATTGGTGGAAGATTCTTGTGCACAATAAGACGTTTCCTGCTGCTGAGTAGCAAAATTAATAAATACCTGCAAGACACAACAGAGGAGGGCTTATGGGATAGCAATACATGAGCTAGAACTTTGTCTCTTTTTGTGACTTTTTCAGGCCACTTTTATTAAGATGCTTTCTAAAGCAAATCAGTAAAAGTCTGTGTTCAAAACTGATTCGAGTTACATTTGATCTAGAGCAGTTTGCAAACAAATTGCTCCTCACCTCTACATCTTCAAGTCAAATAAAAATAATGATAAAATAAGTTCAAATTTTATATGGTTATCCACATTCCTTGGGAACACTGGATTTTGCTTGTATTGAATAAACAAATCAATATTTTAAAAAAAAAAATTAGGGAGGGGCCTGATCCTGCCTCCATCCACTTGAATGGCAAAACTCCCATTGACTTCAGTGGTGCAGGATCTATGCCCAGATATTTAAAGCTAAAATTTATGTTGAGTAACCTTCTGAACGCTGTGGATTGATGTGGCCAAACATCCATTTGAATTCCAAATGCCTGTTGTATTCAGTTGGGTCCCCTGCTCGTTTCCTTTTCACCTACATTCATGTGAAAGGGTTTTTTGATCACTCGGATATTTGAGGGATGACAGTTCTTCATTCCCATAACAATATTCACATGGAAGCAAAGGAATTCATTCAAGAGGAAGTATATTTGTTATTCAGTAGTCACTATTATCCTGTTTAAAACTTTCACTTATTCAGGCAGGGTGCAAAAACAGTACCATGTGACTGAGGTGAGCAATCACTCACCATAAATAATGAAGAGTAAACAAGCTTGAGTGAACAGTCAAGGAACAACCCATAGGCTATTTGTTTGGATAATTTGCTCACTGAATAATTAAAGCAGCAGGAGCTGATAGATTCATACAAATCAAAGTCTGTTCATGAATGATTTGCTATCTCACAGCAAAAAAAGAGCTAATCTCACAGCAAATATTATACATAATTAATGTTCTGACTAGCTCAGCTTCTCAGTGTTTTCAGAAGATACGTGAGAAGTTATATCCCTAGATGCCACAGGCACCCAGGAATGTCAGGATCATCACTATATTATACATGATGTAAACCCAGGATTTCATAGGCATAAGCAGGGAACCCTTCTATCTGTGTGTTGCTAATGTGCCTGTTGCCGTGCTACATAGGTTGCAAATGCAAGTAAACTGCATGACATTTGCTTCAAAAGGAAAGATCCCAACCACTTGCACTAAGGAAGAAAAGCCTTTAGTTATAAGGTTATCGTGGGTTATGAATCGCACTAGGACAGCTCTAGATAAACTATATACTGCAATATTCTACTGCATACTTAATTCAAGTGGCACAGCATATTCAGAAAAAGAGAGGCAACATAGAGGAGGAGGAACATACCTGCTCTAAAGTGGTTTCATTAATGGAATAATGTTTGATTTGCAGCAGAACTTTGTGGTTCTCTAAAACTTTGAAGAGCTCTGGTAAGCGGCCGCATCCGTATGGTACACGATACTCCTGGAGATTAAGGTGCTGTTCCTTCAAACAAACATAAGTAAATGCTAGTGAATATTCTGATAGAGTTATATTTATTTTCAACTGACCCGGTTTCAATATGAGCCTCAGCTGAAAAATAGGATTCTGTAAGAATCCGCTAGATCTTGATTGTAACATTGTAAAAGGCACAACGTGGTGTGGTTCAGAAAAGATCTTTCAGTTTCCACAAAGCTATCACAATGGACCTGAAAGACAGCGGGCTGTTTGTAGCTGCGGGGATGTATTTTTCTTATCAATTTTAAAGTTAGAGAGGGCTTCAAACCAAACCCATTGATTCAGACACTTTGGGGAATGAGAAACATTTCAGAAGCCACATTGAAATCAGCATGTCACAGCCGGTATCTACAATGGCCAAACCAAAACCTCAAATCAGAACCCTACCCTGACACTCAGGGTGCTAGAAACCGATATGCAGACCAAAATTCTACAGCTTGGGACCATCTACTTTTATAGGATACATTTTCAGAGACAGAGTTCTAAATTACACCTATAAAGGATCAATTTTGCATGTGAAAATATATGTTTTAATCTACTGAGTTTGATATTTATGCCTGAACACACATTTTGGGGATGTGACAGATGGCTGTGGTATATTTGAAAGCATTACCCTTTTATGATGTGTTCATATCATACAATATATGCAAATCCAGGACACTTTTATGGATACAGGGCACAACACACCAATTGACTTTTCCTCTGTGACCTTGGAAAACAGAGGTGCTTCAGAGCACTGGACTATAGCCATCTTACTGCAGACATTGGCAAGATTAGAGAAAGTAGAATAAAGTTTACTTTTATTAACTAGTGGGTACCACATCTATTTTATATAAACACACACAAACCAGCTAATCCTGGGTTACCATTAGAGTTTATTATGAACACAGCTAAGAGCAAAAATGTGTGATTTCTACATCAGCAATATTATTTAACCAAATAGCCAAGTGCCTGTGAAACTGAAAATCTCACTACATCTATGGGCTTGTACACCTCATTAGATTAAGATATCGCACCTGTTTATCTGAACGGATGGTCTAAAGAAAAGAAAGAAAAATGAAAGGAGGAGTTCAAATGTCTTGAGAGAAAATGTCTAAAATATTATATAACTGGATCTCTTGGTTGGGATGCCCATTTCCTTGCATTAGTTCAGCCTCAGAAGAATTCCCCTATTTTAATTCCGAGCCCCCTATTTTAATTCAGGCAACCTGCTGGGAAAGGAGAACAAAGTTGTAGCACAACATTTCAGTCAACTATTAAATATATATTTGAGAGCTTTTCTGGTGATGACATGTATACATAGAAATTGCCATTCAACAATCAAGAGTTATCACACAATGATATCTGAAACACGACGTCATATCCTTATACTTAAAATAGAAGGCATCGGAGGCATTTTAGATGTCACTGTGTGGTAGCTGTGGGTAAATGTTGACTTCCTAATGCAATAAGATCACCTGACTTCCATTTTCTAGGTACTGGATTGACTGGGTGAGGACAAACTAAAATATGGTGTTGCTGATGTATTAACTCCAAAATTACTTCCATTCACTTCAGTGGACATAGGATCAGGCCCTGCGTGCATGTACTGGAAATTCTGACTCTGTAAATACCAAAGATAAGAAAAGGGAAGTGTAGCTCATGAACCAATCACATTTGCTTATGCTGCCGAAATGGCCCTACTCTGCATCTGAGGTTAATCTGCACCGTATTGTGGGTGACAATTTAACAGTTACGCACATATCAATTAAAACGAGTAGCCATATTGATCAGGAAAGAATGAGAAACCAGCTAGTTTATTCAACTTTACCTTTCGTTAATGGTCTCAAGAACCTATCCTTGGCAACTGCTATAAACAGAGAATTTCAGGCGTACCTTAAACTGTGTTCCTGGAAAATGTAGCTGAAGATAGTCCAAAATAGCACCGTGGTTACTTGTTTCTTTGTTAAGCCAAACCTTGACTGAATAGCCATCTCCAAACCTGAAAGCATTGAGCAGAGACACAGATGTACATGTTCTTTTCCATAAAGATGAAAAGAATGCTCAGCTAAATTGATTGTCACACAATGTTATCAAGTAACAGCGTGGAAGCCTATTGTATTATCACCACTGGGATTTTAATATTATATTATCATCAACACACACTGATAACCACAAGGAAGAGACAATGTCACTGATACTCATAGTGCCACAAAACTGTTATTTGTAAAAGGAGGACATGTCTTAATGACTACACAGCTTTGAACAGTCAGTGGAGGATAGCATTTGTTGCCAGAACCAAATACAGAAAAGGAAGAGTAGGAGGTGTATTTTTCCTAATGGGAGAGAGAAAGTATTAAACTGTAGGTGATCACAATACATTGCATTTAGTGAGACCTTGCCATGGAGGAGCTCAAATGTTTTACAAACATGGGTATTATCTGTATTTTAGAGAAGTAGAAAGTAAGGCATAGAGTTGTTAAGTGCTTTGTCAATGTTCATACTACAAATCAGCAACATTTAGGCACACAACCCAAGTCTCCTGATTCCTAGTTTCCTACTTTAACTACTTGTTAACACTATTAAATCTCATGGAATAATGTAGATAATTTATTTTCCTCTCTCTGGACACATTTCATAATATGTAGGTAAGTCAAGTTTTGAAAACCTAACTAAAGCATTATTTTTATTAAATATATTCTTTCTAGCATATAGTGCAGATGGTTAATTTTATACATAAAATAGACACATTATAAGTGATGAAAGTCACCTCTATAGCATTCTACATTTTCTCATGATCATTTTCAACTACAGGTGTACGTGTAAGTGCTTTTTCTGCTCTAAAACAAAGTCCACATGCTATATAGATTCAAAATCTCACCCTCCTTTCCTAGGATTTGGCTATAAAATAACACACCACACACAATTTAATATCATTCAGTATAAACTTTCTGCCCCACTTACCTGTTCCAAGGGTTCCTATCTCAGTATTGTTTTGCCTATACCCTAAATCCTCTCTTACAAGCAAACCACTCCCACCTGCTTCACTTACATCTGGGTGAGGTAATGAGTTGTTGTCTAAGTGAGTCAGCTGAATCCACTTTCTCTCATTAAGCTCAAGGCTTGTTACCAGAGTTGGGTGTTTCAGACAAACTCTGCTATAACACCATGGCTACAGAGTGCTACATGGAAGGTCTGTTATTCACTGTTGAATTAGGAACATCAGAACACTCCTTTCATATGTTGTACATTTTTAAGTGTTTCTAGAATGTTCATAAAGGGTCTGAAGTATGTGGCACATTTATCAAGTGACCAATGCATTTCCAGACTATGCCACCCACTACTGCACAGCACTAGTGGAATTTCTGCGGCTCACGAGAAGTCTACCACATGGTAGAGAAATAGTTACCAGGCTATATTAGCCAAATGGCTGTTCTTCTGAGGCCTGGTGGTGGGAAGGGTTCCTTATTTCACAATGTCCCTGCAGAAATATCCAGTTTCCAGTACACAACTCATGACACATGCTGAGTTCTTGGATTTATCATATATTGCGCAAATTATCATCATCATCATCAAAACAGTGGTAGATGGAATAGTATACAGTTTACTCCCGTTTACCTGAAACCCTATTATCCAATCTTCCACATTATCCAAATCCCTTCCTCGTCCCCCAGCGTGAGCCATGCTGCAGAGGGTGCATTTCTCATGCTGGGGGACAAGGAAGAGATTTGAATAATGTGGAGGTTTGGATAACAGAGCAGAGGCCCCTGGCCAGAACAGCGAGGAGGAGTGGGGAAAAGGCCCTGATATGGGCGAGGCCATCCCGCTGCTGAATGGCTCCTGTGGCAGTGCAGAGAGCCCTCTGCAGCCTCACTGTAATGGGAACGAGTGAGCTTGGCCATGACAGCAGAGCTGCAGAGGGCTCCTTGTGCTGCTGCACCTTGTGTCAGCAGGGATTGGGTGTCACTGGCCCCATAGCAAGTGGGGAGCCCTTTGCAGCGCCACTGTCACAGGAATGAGTGAGCAGGGCAGAGCAGAGAAACCCAGCCTGGGCTACAAGGAGAAGGACAAGCTGTTGTCCATGGGGGAGGCCTCCCCACTGCTGAATGGCTCCTGCCCTCTTGATTATTCAAAATCCCAAAACCCATGTCCCCCATGCCAGTCAGATAATCTGGAGTAAACTGTACATTATACATTTCCTTCTTCAAGTTTAGAAAAATATGTCTATAGGTACACATTGCATAGGTTGAACACACACAAAGGTACAAATAGAAAAGGACTGCCCACAGATATAATCACCCGAAACCCTCAGCTCAACCTCTCCTCAATAGTCTGAGAAAGAAAAGAAGTAAAGATAAGATGCTAAAGCACAAACCTCGGATTCAGGAGATGTTTTCCCAGTTTCATCACAGATTGTCTGCGTTCCTTTGACCCACTTACTTTATAAAACACATGGATTATAATAATGGCTGTGAGATTTGCATTGAGCCAGATCCTTAGCTGGTGTAAAGCCATGTACCTGTGACTACCTGACATGTAACACCAGGTGAAGACCTAGCCAATTATTTCAAAAGTTTAGATCCATAGAGCAAAGTATTATTTTCATGTATCTTATTAGACTGAAGAATCTTATTGTGGGAATGGTTGGTACACAGGCTACGTAGCAAAGCTGTGTTGCAGCATCCTAAAATATGAGTGTGATGACTTGTTTAAAAAGATATAGACAGCACCCCAACACTGCATGTGTTTTGTTTCATCTTTCCGATTGCATTTGGACCCAAACATTTAAATGGCATCGGAAAAGGAAACATGCCATTATTTAGCTTTGTTCAAATGCGACACTACCCAATCTGTGCTGTTGATTTCCAAACATCCTTTGACTAGCATGAAGTAACATGTGAACAACATGATCACAGGAGAAGGATGCGGAATGCTGTGGAATCCAGAGCAGTGGCTGGCTGGCTTCAATGATTTACAAACACATAATAGACTTGTAATTAAATCTTTTATATGCATATCATCATCCCTGCAGAAATGACAAAGAAAATGCAACAAAGATGGATAGTGTTAACAAGGGTATTCAATGTAGATGGAAGCCAAGCGAAGGTAACCTTTTACGAGAGAGCATTGATTCTGATCAGTCTTCTGGTGCTTGTACACAGAGGTCCTGTGGAATTACAGTCAGAAAAATGCTGTTTTATGGAGATGTTCAGCTGTCTCATAAAATGAAAATGTTGCATGCAGTGAAGTTTCCAATGAAAATAAATAAAAATTCTGATTAGCACGGACAGAAATCTCTGTGGCTTAATGTAATTCTTAATCCTGAATGGCATAAATACCAACATGGGTACAAATAAAAAGCTTTCAAAAATGGGAAATGTTTCTGGCTAGTCAAATTATGCATCTCCTATACCTTGAATTCTGCAGAAGTTTCTGTACAGGGTACTGTGATCATCTACAACATCTCCCCCCTTCCTGTAATCAACCAGCAAATTGCTCTCTGTAGTCAACTGAGGCAATGGAAATTGAACTGACCATTTTTTCCTCTAAATGTTTTCCTCTCTGACCCAACTGATACAATTAATGCAGAAACCCAAAGTGGAATTACACAGACCACCACATTCTGGTTTGATTAGCAATGCTAGGAGCAAACCTTTAATACCAAAAAGTTCAAGACCTGAGGAGGAAAACATAATCGTTAAATCAGCATCAGTTGAACCAGCGCACCTGTTCAGCAGCCATCTGTTGCCCTATCTATGGTGCTGCTCAGCAAATGTGTTTTCCATTGCTATAAGCATGCACCATCACATCAATTTAATGCTGCCTTCATTTGTTTTTAATCTCGCTCTTTTCCAACCAGGCTATTTGTTCAATTTGGACTCTGACCAAACCCAAAGGAACTGCTCATGGAAGTAAAGTTACTCATTGAGTGTCTACATGATTGGACCATTATTTTGTAAATACCAACTATATTATGGAGCTGGTTCCCAGCCCTGCTCTGTTCCCTTTGTGCCACACATGCAGTGTAAAGGGAATGGAGGCTGTCTCCTCTAACCGGGGATTCTCCAGTGGATGCAAAGCCATTAATGCTATCTCTTATGCCACCTTCTCAAAAGCCCAGTGCAGGGGCCTGGAGGGAGTCGAAGAGAAGTGGCTGGATGCCAACATCTTCCTGCTACACTCAGTTGGCAGATGTGCTAGCTGAGTGTGGTCACCAATTTACAGAAGTATGTGGGTGCTCCTGTAACCTGCACCAAGAATTGGCAGAGTATCAGACAGCTACAGCAAGGAGCTCCCTGAATTCCAACACCACCCCTCCCACCAAGTTTGCTAAATGTAATTTCAGTGAAGCAGCATATCTGGGCCTGTATCTTAATTCCTGATGACTAGCCCGAGCTGCTAATCATCTAGATATATCTCACTATTTAAAACACACATTTCCTTGATGTTGTTCTTTCTAGTTCTGTTGTCTCCGCCCGGAAATATGCATCACTAAATTAGCACTGTCTGAAAATTTGCTTGTGAAAAAATAATGTGCACACTTTATCATTTAGTATAAAATTAGCTTGACTGATCTCTTCTATTGCTTCATATAATATCAACAGATTACTCAAAGAATGACATTATATCAGACAATAAAATCAAAGCATTATTAGAATTTAATGTCTGGAAGAGAGACCATAAGCCATATCCTTCAGAACATCGGCCATACTTCAAGAATAAGAAACAACACACTACTGCAATGCTTAACTCTTTACTTTACTTCACATTCCTTTCCATACATCGGATGCAATTTTTTCTTCCCTTAAATGAATAGTCATCATGGGTGCAAGTTGCCTGACTTCAATTAGCACTACTCACATAAACAAAGGATCAGGCCCTCTATTGGGAGGCCCTCTATGTGACTCTTCACACAATGCACAGTAAACCTGTAGAACTCATTGCCAGGGGATGTTGAAGGCAAAAAGTATAACTGGGTTAAAAAATAACGAGATAATTTCATGGAGGAAAGGTCCATCCCTGGCTATTAGCCAGGGTGCTCAGGGACACAACCCCATACTTAATGTTCTTAAACCTCTGACTTCTGGAAGCTGCAACTGGATGACAGAGGTGGATCACTGAATAATTGCTCTGTTCTGTTCATTTCCTCTGTCATAAATATAAAGGGAAGGGTAAACACCTTTAAATCCCTCCTGGCCAGAGGAAAAACCCTTTCACCTGTAAAGGGTTAAGAAGCTAAGATAACCTCACTGGCACCTGACCAAAATGACCAATGAGGAAACAAGATACTTTCAAAGCTGGAGGTGGGGGGGCAGGGGGAAACAAAGGGTTCTCTCTGTGTGTTGCTTTTGCCAGGAATGCAGGTCAGAACTTCTGTGAAGAGTTAATAAGCAATCTAGTTAGAGATGCGTTAGATTCTGTTTTGTTTAAATGGATGAAAAAATAAGTTGTGCTGAATGGAATGTATATTCCTGGTTTTGTGTCTTTTTGTAACTTAATATTTAGCCTAGAGGGATTCTCTATGTTTTGAATCTGATTACCCTGTAAGGTATTTACCATCCTGATTTTACAGAGGTGATTCTTTTACTTTTTCTTTAATTAAAATTCTTCTTTTAAGAACCTGATTGTTTTTTCATTGTTCTTAAGATCCAAGGGTTTGGGCCTGTGTTCACCTGTACAAATTGGTGAGGATTTTTATCAAGCCTTCCCCAGGAAAGGGGGTGTAGGGTTTGGGGGGATTTTGGGGGGGAAAGACATTTCCAAGTGGGCTCTTTCCCTGTTATATTTGTTAGACGCTTGGTGGTGGCAGCAATAAGGCCCAGGGACAAAAGGTAAAATAGTTTGTACTTGGGGAAGTTTTAACCTAAGCTGGTAAAAATAAGCTTAGGGGGTTTTTCATGCAGGTCCCCACATCTGTACCCTAGAGTTCAGAGTGGGGAAGGAACCTTGACACCCTCTGAGGCATCTGGCATTGGCAACTGCCAGATAACAGGATATTGGGCTAGATGGATCATTGATCTGGCCCAGCATGACTGTTTTACGTAATAAAATTTACAAACAAATACAAATGTATTTGAAAAGAGAAAAAATTGAGATAAATGTATCTATTAAAAATTAAAACTGAACTGATGAAACTTTCACTTTCTTAAAAAAAAGCTTAACAAATTCAAAACTGGTACCAACTTCTATATGCCATTTCCTTATATGGTTATTCGAAGTGGAACAACCTCAGTGTTGCTGAACAAATACAAAATCATAAGTAGATTATATAGCAATTTTTAATATATAAAATCTCCTTCCCATAAGCTATTCATCAGTTATTTCTTTTCGTAATTATCTGTTTTCTTAAGTAACAACAGGAATGTAAAAACAGACAGATTGACACATAATACTCAGGTATGGGCCATATATAGTGTATTGGACATATAGTTCATAAGACATGTCCATGTATACACACTCAGAACCTAGATTTTTCAAAACCTAGTCTCACAAGTCCATATTTAGGTCGCTAAATAGGTGGCATGTTTTTTTTTTAAATGCTTTGCTCCCAGCAACTCCCACCACAGTCAACATGAGATGTTGGGCACTCGACACTTATGGGTTTAAGATCCTATATGTAGGCACCTATTTTTAAAATTTTGATTATTTTATATACAGTATACTCCTAATTATCCAAATAGCAGGGTGGGCATGGATCTTATTCTGATAATTGAGATTTCAGATAATCAAGAGGGCAGAAGCTATTCAGTAGAGGGATGGCCTCCCCTGAGCCTGGGGGCTCATCCCCTTCCTCTTCCTCCTCCTTGCAGTCCTGGCTGGGGGTTTCTACTCTGCCCATGCTCACTCACTCCCATCAATCCCTGCAGGCGCAAGGTGTGGGGCACAGTAGAGACTCCAGACCAAGACTCTGCATGGAGGACAAGGAAGGGTTTTGGATAATAGGGTTTTGGATAAAGGGAAGCATACTGTATATCAAAATCTTGATAACTGTATTCACATACACATGTATACATACATTTTGTGTGTGTGTTTACGTACGTACACCCACACCCATCCCCTGGGCTTGATTCACCACTGTGATACTCTGGTCTTCCACTGGTGGAGTAATGAAGTGGTGGTTCAGACCCTATATATTACAGACCGGGCTAGTAGCACAACCTGCTGAGGTTGCCTGATACTGCTCATTATAAGATCTTGTTTTCAGTTGCTTGTAACTTTGCCAACCTTTAACCATTTGGGCTGAAATTTTTCATGCTTTGTGCTGGCCTCAGACTGAATTTGTTTTGGGGAAATTTCAGCTAAAATGGTTTTGGCCAATGTCAAGAATAAGGCTAGATCAAAATATGTTGTTTTACTGAGGTTGAGAGAGTCTGGCAATTTTTTATAGAAAAGTTGGAAAAGTTGTAGGGCCCCAGATTTGGAGCAGGGACTTGAAATTTGTCAGGGGGTGTCCTTTATGTCTAGGTGTACTTTTTGCTCTCCCCATGAAGATCCACCTAATTTGGCCAAGTTATAAGCCTGTGAAAAATCGCAGCGTGCACATACTCAGTAGAAACATAGATTTTAGCCATTAAATACCCCAAACAGTCTGTCCGTGTTGGACATGTTCCAACCCTGGGCTGAGCAGAATGTTCCCTGCGGTTACAGATTTGGGCTGCCACCAGCTATGCAGGTCTAGTCACCTGAGCAGAGAGTCTCACTCCTGTGGCCTCAAGTAGTGTGGAGAAGGAAGCTGCCTGATTGGAATGCAGAAGGGACAAGAGCCAGATGTGTGTTGGGGGAGGGTCACGGGGGGAGTAGATTATGAGAAGGAACTTGTAGGGGTGGAGACAGGACTGGAGGATGGCAGAGGGAAATTGGGAGGCTGAGGAAGGAGGCTGGATTGGGACCTGGAAAGAAAAACAGGTGGAGGGATGACTGGAAGCCAGTAGGTCAGGGAAGACTGTGTTTAGATGAGGAAGCAGGGGAAGACTGGGATTGTCTGGAGGAAAAGACTGGACCTGAGACCTAGTGGGGCAGCGGACTGAAGTGAGGGAAACAGATATGAAGAGGAGCCACAATGAGCGGGGAGTACTGGTAATCTTGACAGAGAGGCTGGAAGAAGGAGCTAGGCAAGAGAAGCACAAATTTGATAAGGAGCTTCTGGAAGCCAGAAGGAATGGGAATATCGGCTGGGAGACATAACTGAGGGTAGAATGAGACCAATCAGATGAGAAGAGTGGACTATGATTGTTTCGGTAAGGGTTGTCTGGAGGGATCAGATTAGGACTTGCTGGGCAAGAAGCCCGGGACTAAGAAGAGAAGCCTGAGGAGTGGAGTTTGGAACTGGAGAGGCAAGGAGAATGGGACTGGGATGAGGAGTCAAGGGCAGGGAAGAGCTAGGACTGGGACAGGGACAGATTGTATCAGGTGGGACAGAAGAGGTCATGGTTGGGGAAAATGAACACAAGAGTCTGTGCCCACTAGAGAACACTCCCCTCCAGAGCCTGGAATGGAAACCAAGATTCCCAAGCCTCATAATTCCTCAGCTGTCAGCAAATGTCTATGACACCCACTGGCAAAGTGTCCCATTCCCTCTAGTGCTGGTCTACATAGAGGATGGCAGCTACTACTGCTATCAACTATTTCATTAGCTCACATGGAAGTCTGTACAGTGGATTTAAAGGTTCCAAACCTACTGATGACCTATGTGGATATCAATCTGATGTCAGATGATAGAATTTCTGTTTTCTTCAGTTAGCTTTTTTTAAAAAAAAACCCCTAGGATATTACACACACAAAATTATTAAAACATCATCATTAAGGTTGCAAGGCCAAGCACACAAAAGTCAGGAAATGTTAGAAATAAGGGTGCCTATGCAATCTTAATAGGGCCCTCTTTTGAAAATGCATTATACTAAAGTCTTTAACAGGACCCGTGCCTCATTCAGTGCTCAGGCAACTTTAATTCAGGCATTTCCTAACTTTCTTGTGCTTGAGTTTGCAACTTAATCATGTTATTTTAATGTAAGGTTTGGTGTTTAATATGTATAAATATAAATAGATAGGGCTCATTCCCAGACTTCAAATGTTTGGGAATTTTTAAAGATACATAATATTTGTAATGAAAAATGTACCTTTTCAGGGAGTGCTAGCTGGACTCCACAGAAAGCTGCTTTCAACCTTAATTCTTAATTGGGAATATATTGAGATAAATATATATATGCCTACACACTCAGTGACAATAACCAGTTTGTCGAATGAAAAAAAATATTTTGATTTTTCAAGATAATAGGTATAAAAATTGCATTATTCCATGTCATTAATGGCATGTTTTATGATTTCTAATAAACACATCATGACTTTATTACCTAATAAATCCCGGGATCCTCCAGTATTGTAACTCTGTTTCCACTCAGCACTGGAATATTCATGAGATTTTTAAATTCAAACCTCTCCTTTCACTCTAAGAAATCCACAAATGTGTTAGAAAGAAAGACGAAAATCTTCCCCATCAACCTAATTTTTTAAATGGTAAAGTGTAACCAGTTTGGCAACACATTTTCACTTCAGCTCTGCCATAACAAATGGATTAGTTGTTGGGTAATTTAATCAGCTGGCTTGCTGATATTATTTGTCCACAGACTTGATGTGCATCCAGCACTTGAAAAATGGGTATGGGTATTTCATTTATGAGAAATCTGTCCAGATGGACCCAGAATGAAGGAAGATATTCAAAATACTGTTCCTAGGGGATTGGCCAGCTGTATCGAACATAAAAATGCTTCTGTGCAATTTCTTGAAAAACATAAAATATCATGGAGAATGCTGGGGAGAGAGCAGAAACGTAATCAATTCACAATTTAGAGTGACTTATTTGGCAGGAGTCAATTGAAATTAGGTTTTAGCAGCCACGTCTACTAAAGCATGTAGCTCCTGCAAGCCATATCTAGAAATGAGTTTCTAGCTCACCTCTAAGCTCACTCTTTCCAAGTAACAAAGCCTTTCTGGCATTATTCAGAAATTTAGCAGCTGCAATAAGAGATCTTCTAAAGGAACTAGACAATAACTTTAATAGTGGGAAGGAGTCTGAGATATTTTAAATCTCTGTCAACATAGATAAATATAGTCTTACAAATGGCCCTGAATCTGAACAGGAGATGGACTACCTGCAAGCGTAACTCGGACCTTGGATGAACAGTGAACGTATCAGCTGAGAATAGGGAAGAAGGAAAACCGGAAAAGAGACTAGGGCAAATAGGGAAAGCAGTAAAACAGCAGTAGAAATTATTTGAGTCTAGAAATAACCTCTTCTCAGTGTGGAGTTTGAGTTGCTATATTTATGTATGGGTAAAACCCCAAGACATAATAATACTATGGTAAATAAACTAAAAATATGTCTCCTACTGAGTTCTCCTATTATACAGCATTGCCTCGTTTTAGTATGTTAAAATAAGGTTCCAAGAAAGTGTTACAAAATTGTGCTGGTCACCAAAACGTATGGCTTTTAAATTGAAATGAACCAATGACATAAAGGTTTGGTTCAGATGCTGACACAATATTCAGTCAGATTTATTTGTTTCACTCAACTGTCAGTTGGACCACTATAGCTACATGTGATTTGGGAATATTTATTGTGTAAATCTTTCTAGAAAGATTTACACAGGTAAATAATTGGTTAAAAACAAATTGTATATATAAAAATATGCATAGCATCAGTAGAACCAACATAAAATACCTCTGTTAATGTTAAATGATAAACTAATTTTATTTAATGGAATTAAATGTTAATGAAAGCCTTTGACAAGGCCCCTCATCAAAGGCTCTTAAGCAAAGTAAGCAGTCATGGGATAAGAGTAACTTATAGTAATTGATTAAAAGATAGGAAACAAAGGGTAGCATTAAATGCTCAGTTTTCAAAGTGGAGATAGGTAAATAGCGGGGTGCCCCAAGGATCTGTACTGGGACCATCACTGTTCAATATATTCATAAATGATCCGGAAAAAGCGGTAAAGAGTGAGGTGGCAAAATTTGCAGATGATACAAAATTACTCAAGACAGTTAAGTCCAAGGCAGCATGTGAAAAGTTAAAAAGAGATCTCCCAAAACTGGGTGACTGGGCAACAAAATGGCAGATGAAATTCAGTGTTGATAAATGCAAAGTAATGCACACTGGAAAACATAATCCCAACTGTACATATAAAATGATGGGGTCTAAATTAGCTGTTACCACTCAAGAATGAGACCTTGGAAAAAAGCTGACAGAGGTTAGGAACCATTAGGAAAAGGATAGATAATAAGGCAGAAAATATCATAACGCAACTTTATAAAATCCATGGTACTCCCACACCTTGAATATTGCATGCAGTTCAGGTCGTCCCCACTCAGAAAAGACATATTAGAATTAGAAAAGACGCAGAGAAGGACAACAAAAAATATTAGGAGTATAGTATAGCCTGTATATGAGGAGATATTAGAAAGACTGTTCATATTAGAAAAGAGACAAGGGGGGATATGATAGATGTCTATAAAATCATGAATGATGTGGAGAAAACGAATAAGGAAGTGTTTACCCATTCACATAACACAAGAACCAGGGGTCATCAATGAAGTTAATAGGCAGCAGGTTTAAAACAAACATACGGAAGTATTTCTTCACACAATGCACAGTTGACCTGTGGAACTCATTACCAAGGTGTGTTGTGAAGGCCAAAAGTATAAATAGGTTCAAAAAAGTATTAGATAAATTTATGGAGGATAAGTCCATCATAAGATATTAGCCAAGATAGTAATCCCATGTTCTAGGTGTTCCTAAGCCTCTGGCTGTCAGAAGCTGGGACTCAATGAGAGGGGATGGATTACTCAGTATATTGACCTGGTCTGTTCATTCCCTCTGAAGCATCGGGCACTGTCCACTGTCAGAAGACAGGATACTGGGCTGGATGGCCATTTTTATGTTCTATCATACAATTAATATGGTTTACATGAATTTCCTTTCAGCAGAATTCTTGCTTAAAAATAAACTATAAATAAAAAAGTGTCACCTGTGTAACCAACATACACAAAAATCATTGTTAATTTAAAATTTATGTGGTTTACATGAATTTCCTTTCAGCATAATCAATCACCAAGCAAATCAATTAATATTATGACTAAGCACAATACACACTCTACCACTCAAATAGAATGGGATTCCTCAAACACGTTTTCACTTTCAGGATACAACCACACACAATGCACTTATCAAATTCCTCAAAGTAACACTCAAGCATACAATCTTTACTCCAGTCTTAGCGTGACAACAACAGCAGCCTTTTCAAGGTAAGGCATAATCTATCAATAGCATACATTAATCATGCGGAAGTCAAAGTTAAGGTTAAGGTTGTGCATTTCAGTTGGAAGTGGAAGGGGAATTTTGTTGTAGACGGGAGAAAGGCTGCAGTTGCGTTTGGGCAGTAGAACAGGTTAAATCAAGTTCATCTAGTTGTTAATGTTGCCTTAAGTGATTGTATTGAGTTTTACTGACTCTCTTCACTTGAGTCACCTTAACTGAAAGTTAACTTTGTGTGTACATGTGTGTGCGTGTGTGTAAGGGGTGGGGTTACTTTTTTCCTTTTTTTTTGTTTCTGTTTCTATGAAGTGTTACAGTGCTGGTGGACATTGCGTTGACAGGATATAGAAGAAACAGGGACACTAAAGGGTGTTGAGTAAGTGGGCATGGGGATGTGGGTAGGCTTCAAGGCCGCAGGAATTGGTGAGTGAAGCAGGCAGTAGGTAGCCTGGGTGGTTGGTAAGGGTAGTAGATTGAGGAGGGAAGTAGTGTTTGGCAGCTGGGCATTTAGGATGCCAGGAAAACAGGAGGTGCATTGCATTTGAAGTGGTAAGGTTTCAGTGGGATTAGTAAGGCTGAAAGGGGGGCAGAGGAGGAGGCTGGGAAGAGGAGGGAGTAATGAATGAACTATAAGAGAAGCCGGGGGGGCAGGGGGAGGGAAGGTAAGGAGGGTTCCAGAGGTTGGCTGTGAATATCCGAGGTGGGCGAGCATAGCAGTAGTGTTGAGCAGGGAGTAAGAAAAAACTGCACCAGCTAAATTTCAACGCAGAATGGTCTGAATTGATTTCTCTGGGAAAGTTAGTAACTATTTTTTCCACCAAAATGTAATAGTCCTCTGCAGAATAATTGTGGTATATATTTGGAAACTAAACTCAATCAATCAATCAACCAATCAGTGAGCTGTGAAATAGAGAGGCACTTCACGCCAGCACACCGTATCTGGTCTGTGGGGACCTGGGGTGTTAGCGAGGTGACCATGCAGTGGAATAAAGAAACCTGGAATCAGGAGCTGGCTAGGGATATCTGTATGGATTGGAGCTTGGAAACCAAGGAGGGAGGCTGGACAGCGAGAAAGCAGTGAATGGAAGTTCATGGAGGATACTGAAATTCTCATTGGCTTCCCTTCGGGTATATCCCAAGTGTTAAGATGGAGAAGGGGAACAACTTCTATTGCATTTAATTTTTACTTTGCCCATCATATCATTTTACTGGATGCTTGTGTGTGAGGTTCTAAGTTAATGGTGATGGCAGTGGCTTAGCTACACGAAGCTAAAGACAAAAGTGAGACTGTTGGAGCCAATTTTCTGATTGTCATAAATATAAAGGGAAGGGTAACCACCTTTCTTTATACAGTGCTATAAAATCCCTCCTGGCCAGAGGCAACATCCTGTTACCTGTAAAGGGTTAAGAAGCTCAGCTAACCTGGCTGACACCTGACCCAAAGGACCAATAAGGGGACAAGATACTTTCAAATCTTGGGTCGGGGGGGGAAGGGGGGAGAGGAGAAGACTTTTTTGGTGCTCTTTGTTTACGTGGTTGTTCTCTCTTGGGACTGAGAGAGACCAGACAGAAATCCATCTCCTCCAACCCATCCTAATTCAAGTCTCCAATATTGCAACAAGTATAGGTAAGCCAGGCAAGGCGGATTAGTTTATCTTTTGTTTTATGTGAATTTTCCCTGTGTTAAGAGGGAGGTTTATTCCTGTTTTCTGTAACTTCAAGGTTTTGCCCAGAGGGGGATCCTCTGTGTTTTGAATCTGAATACCCTGTAAAGTATTTTCCACCCTGATCTAACAGAGATTATTTTTACCTTTCTTTTTTTTTAATAAAATCCTTCTTTTAAGAACCTGACTGATTTTTACATTGTTCCAAGATCCAGGGATTTGGGTCTTTGATGATTTTTTAACCAATTGGTTAGGATATTATTCTCAAGCCTGCCCAGGAAAGGGGGTGTGTAGGGCTTGGGGGGAAGAGGTGGTCTCTTTCCCTGTTCTTTGTTTAAAACGCTTGGTGGTGGCAGCATACTGTTCAAGGACAAGGCAAAGTTTGTACCTTGGGGAAGTTTTTAACCTAAGTTGGTAAGAATAAGCTTAGGGGGTCTTCCATGTGGGTCCACACATCTGTACCCTAGAGTTCAGAGTGGGGAAGGAACCCTGATAATGATATTGATTCCTGTAGAAAAGTTAGTGACTTTCTCCCTCCTCCCAAAAGAAAGAGAAAGAAAGAGAAGGAAATTCAGTAGCTTTCTGGATAATAAGTGTGGTTAATCTGGAGACCACATTCAATCACTGAACTGTGAGCTAAAGAAATTTTAATCTTCTTTATGTGAAAATCTTAGTGCAGCTTTAACTACGGGCTCACTACAGACGCCTCAATGATATTGATAACCAGTGCACATATCACAAAATCCCACATGCATGCCATTAAGATTCAATTATTGAAAGAACTGACATGGCAAATAGAAGGAATGCAAATCTGCTGATAATGTAAAATATGCCTGGTGTGCTGTTTTTCCACTTAAAAGTAATTAATTTTACAAGAATTACTACTATGAATTTGTGTCAGACACACTCTCTTTTGAGAATATGTTCTGCTGGAATCCTGTTTTGGAGAAACTGAAAGCAGCTGTTGATTTGTGAGTGTCCAGAAATCATTAGTATTGGGAGGAACTTCCCATGTGTCACCTAGTTTATTCCCCTGCCTAGTTCTCATTGCACCCAGTTGCCTAATAGATGCATATCTATTTTAGACTTGGATATCTCCAGGGATTGTGAACCCAAAAATTCTCTTTAGAGTTTGTTATTATTATTAAATGTGCTTACAGTTATAATGCCAGATGCTCAGCTGGTATAAATTAGCATAGCCTCACTGACTCGAATGGAGTTATGTTGATTGGACTGGAAAAAGGCTAATGTAGTCCCCATCTTTAAAAAAGGGAAGGAGGAGGATCCAGGGAACTACAGGCCAGTCAGCCTCACCTCAGTCCCTGGAAAAATCATGGAGTAGGTCCTCAAGGAATCAATTCTGAAGCACGTAGAGGAGAGGAAACAGATCAGGAACAGTCAGCATGGATTCACCAAGGGTAAGTCATGCCTGAATAATCTAATTGCCTTCTATGATGAGATAACTGGCTCTGTGGATGAGGGGAAAGCAGTGGACGTGTTATTCCTTGACTTTAGCAAAGCTTTTGATACTGTCTCCCACAGTATTCTTGCCAGCAAGTTAAAGAAGTATGGGCTGGATTAATGGACTATAAGGTGGATAGAAAGCTGGCTAGATCGTTGGGCTCAACAGTGATCAATGGCTCCATTTCTAGTTGGCAGCTGGTATCAAGCAGAGTGCCCCAAGGGTTGGTCCTGGGGCCGGTTTTGTTCAATATCTTCATTAAGGATCTGGAGGATGGAGTGGATTGCACCCTCAACAAGTTTGCAGATGACACTAAACTGGGAGGAGTGGTAGATATTCTGGAGGGTAGGGATAGGATACAACGGGACCTAGACAAATTAGAGGATTGGGCCAAAAGAAATCTGATGAGGTTCAACAAGGACAAGTGCAGAGTCCTGCACTTGGGAGGGAAGAATCCCATGCACTGCTACGGACTAGAAACCAAATGGCTAGGCAGCAGTTCTGCAGAAAAGGACTGAGGGGTTACAGTGGATGAGAAGCTGGATATGAGTTAACAGTGTGCCCTTGTTGCCAAGAAGGCTAACGACATTTTGGGTTGTATAAGTAGGAGCATTGCCAGCAGATCGAGGGACAAGATTGTTCCCCTCTATTCGACATTGGTGAGGCCTCATAGAATCATAGAATATCAGGGTTGGAAGGGACCCCAGAAGGTCATCTAGTCCAACCCCCTGCTCAAAGCAGGACCAAGTCCCAGTTAAATCATCCCAGCCAGGGCTTTGTCAAGCCTGACCTTAAAAACCTGTAAGGAAGGAGATTCTACCACCTCCCTAGGTAACGCATTCCAGTGTTTCACCACCCTCTTAGTGAAAAAGTTTTTCCTAATATCCAATCTAAACCTCCCCCATTGCAACTTGAGACCATTACTCCTCGTTCTGTCATCTGCTACCATTGAGAACAGTCTAGAGCCATCCTCTTTGGAACCCCCTTTCAGGTAGTTGAAAGCAGCTATCAAATCCCCCCTCATTCTTCTCTTCTGCAGACTAAACAATCCCAGCTCCCTCAGCCTCTCCTCATAAGTCATGTGCTCTAGACCCCTAATCATTTTTGTTGCCCTTCGCTGGACTCTTTCCAATTTATCCACATCCTTCTTGTAGTGTGGGGCCCAAAACTGGACACAGTACTCCAGATGAGGCCTCACCAGTGTCGAATAGAGGGGAACGATCACGTCCCTCGATCTGCTCGCTATGCCCCTACTTATACATCCCAAAATGCCATTGGCCTTCTTGGCAACAAAGGCACACTGCTGACTCATATCCAGCTTCTCGTCTACTGTCACCCCTAGGTCCTTTTCCGCAGAACTGCTGCCTAGCCATTCGGTCCCTAGTCTGTAGCGGTGCATTGGATTCTTCCATCCTAAGTGCAGGACCCTGCACTTATCCTTATTGAACCTCATCAGATTTCTTTTGGCCCAATCCTCCAATTTGTCTAGGTCCTTCTGTATCCTATCCCTCCCCTCCAGCGTATCTACCACTCCTCCCAGTTTAGTATCATCCGCAAATTTGCTGAGAGTGCAATCCACACCATCCTCCAGATCATTTATGAAGATATTGAACAAAACCGGCCCCAGGACCGACCCCTGGGGCACTCCACTTGACACCGGCTGCCAACTAGACATGGAGCCATTGATCACTACCCGTTGAGCCCGACAATCTAGCCAGCTTTCTACCCACCTTATAGTGCATTCATCCAGCCCATACTTCCTTAACTTGCTGACAAGAATGCTGTGGGAGACCGTGTCAAAAGCTTTGCTAAAGTCAAGAAACAATACATCCACTGCTTTCCCTTCATCCACAGAACCAGTAATCTCATCATAAAAGGCGATTAGATTAGTCAGGCATGACCTTCCCTTGGTGAATCCATGCTGACTGTTCCTGATCACTTTCCTCTCCTCTAAGTGCTTCAGGATTGATTCTTTGAGGACCTGCTCCATGATTTTTCCAGGGACTGAGGTGAGGCTGACTGGCCTGTAGTTCCCAGGATCCTCCTTCTTCCCTTTTTTAAAGATGGGCACTACATTAGCCTTTTTCCAGTCATCCGGGACTTCCCCCGTTCGCCACGAGTTTTCAAAGATAATGGCCAAGGGCTCTGCAATCACAGCCGCCAATTCCTTCAGCACTCTCGGATGCAATTCGTCCGGCCCCATGGACTTGTGCACGTCCAGCTTTTCTAAATAGTCCCTAACCACCTCTATCTCTACAGAGGGCTGGCCATCTCTTCCCCATTTTGTGATGCCCAGCGCAGCAGTCTGGGAGCTGACCTTGTTAGTGAAAACAGAGGCAAAAAAAGTACTGTGTCCAGTTTTGGGCCCCACACTACAAGAAGGATGGGAAAAAATTGGAAAGAGTCCAGCGGAGGGCAACAAAAATGATTAGGGGACTGGAACATGTGACTTATGAGGAGAGGCTGAGGGAACTGGGATTGTTTAGTCTGCGGAAGAGAAGAATGAGGGGGGATTTGATAGCTGCTTTCAACTATCTGAAAGAGGGCTCCAAAGAGGATGGCTCTAGACTGTTCTCAGTGGTAGCAGATGACAGAACAAGGAGTAATGGTCTCAAGTTGCAGTGGGGGAGGTTTAGGTTGGATATTAGGAAAAACTTTTTCACTGAGAGGGTGGTGAAGCACTGGAATGCGTTACCTAGGGAGGTGGTGGAATCTCCTTCCTTTGAGGTTTTTAAGGTCAGGCTTGACAAAGCCCTGGCTGGGATGATTTAGTTGGGGATTGGTTCTGCTTTGAGCAGGGGGTTGGACTAGATGACCTCCTGAGGTCCCTTCCAACCCTGATATTCTATGATTTACACCAGCTGAGAAACTGACCCACAAAGTCTATTCTAACATTTAATCTAAGTTTTCAAAGCTGAAGTTTAACCCACTACTTCTTGCCCTGTTTTTCTGTTGGTAATGTGCACCGGTCCTCTTTATAACATACCCACTTACCTAGATTATGTTTCACTTCAGAGCACATACAAAGCAGAATTGAGTGTGCTCAGTCCATGGGAAGGAAAGAGAAGAACATTATTTATAAATAGAGAGCCTGATTCTCAGGACATACAATTACCATTGAGGTCAGCTCAAGAGGGTATTAGGTGAGAGGGATAGCTAATTTGAGGGCCCAGAAAGCATTTGTTTCGTGGGTACTGTTCTGGTACATGCTTATTTCTATGAGCAGAGAGGCATGTGATGAACGTAAGGCTTTTTTTATGAATCCAGCAAAATGTCAAACTGCATACAATCCATTTCTCAGGTTGGGTGCAATAGAAACTTGATTTAGATACAGTTTTTTGTCTTTCAAATACCAATACATATTATAGAGTATTTTAGCAATGTCATTCATACATCCATTTAGTTTGCTAATATCTTAAATGCTTCTCTTTTAACTTCAGTAATGGTAGGTAAGGGAAAACTGTTCTGCAGTTGTAAGTATTTATACCCTGTTGGCACTATTAAAATGTCTAGCTAAATCTCTGCCTGAATTTAGCAGCAGTAGTTTAGATGTCAACAGATAATACCTGTTTTTAATATGCTGGGGAGAACCAAGACACCTGAAACTGCCATCGACCATAATAGCAAGCCGAGTGCAGAGGGCTTCACACTCTTCCATACTAGAGGAAAAATGGTGAAAAGAACAATAATTAGAACAGATGAAAGTTATTTATGACAAACTTTAATTAAAATTTGAACGAATCTGGATGGCAGAGAAAATGGGATACAGAACCTTTCACTTCTAGGTCAATGGTTCAAATGCATCACAAGTCAGTAGAGACCAAAAGTTATTACCATATGACAGCTGGTGGAGTCCTATAAAAATGAATTCATGTTTTCAGTCTGTTTCTAAGTGGACAATTCTGGCCATGTTACAAAAGCCATACTACTACAGGCACTAATTGACTACCTTATTTGCACTCTCAGCAGAGATGCTAAGGACTGGGCTATCAGCACAATGCTCTCTAACATGCGTAGTGGAGGTCACTCCAAATTAGGGTTGGAATGTTTGGCAGGGCAGCTTTGTAAAACTACACGGCTTCTTTTGCTTCGTGCTAGTCCTTGTGAAGTGAAATACTAAGTATTATTATGGGCTACAGAGTAGAGACCACAAAATGACCCAAACAAAAATGAATTTAGGATATAGCACCAAAGTTCTAAAAGATGCATCATGCTGTATTTGAATGCTTCAAATAATAATGAATTATTGGGACTTACAAATATTAGAGCAAAAGCGCTACCCTCAGATGGAATTGCTTGGGAAAGCACTGTTGAGGTACTCCCATGAGAGGAGCTCATTCACAAGGGGGCACGGAAGCAGGGACAGATAGGGAGTGGGTAAACCATAGCTCCGCCCCTGTTACATGAGGGGAGTATGTTACAGCCCTTAAAGGTAGTTTGTAGATAGCTTTCCCCACAGCACAGACAGGAAGCTAGCTCCAAGAGGCATTCTCTTTGAGGTACAATGCCTCCCAATGCTACCTCTGGGGTGATGCCCCCAAACGAGATCATGGTTAAATACCACAATCCAGCACTAAGGGAAAATTAATACAACCTCCAAAAACAGAGGTACTCTCCAAAATTTAAGCCCACTAACTTCAGAGACTACATTTTCAGAGGGTCCCTTAAAAAGCAGCCATATATTTTATATGTACATTTGTTGATGCACAAAAAACTGCATTTACAAACACAAATTCATTTCCCATTTAAGAAGTCCTTTGAAAAATCTGGCCTCCAATATCAAATGTTGCCCACACGCAACCGGTCGCAGCAATGTGCTATTAATTAGAATTGGAATCCACGTACACTACCACTATTAATTTTTACTACTCTAGCTTAAAATCATTCATTCATGGAGCTGAATGAATGATTATCAATACTTTATTTGAGAAGTTTATTTTCTTTTCCTGCTCACAACATATCTTTGCGTTGATCACTATTATCCTCAGTTTGTTGTTTGAAAATGATGGTTTTATTCTGTGGTTTGAAAATCAAGCTGTGCTGTTTACCGGTGACAATTTACCTAAAATCACATGTTTCTGTCCCCTAGCTGGATGAGTAGTCTAGCAATTTGGATACAAACATTCACGTATGTGAATTTAAAAATTCAGTTTCCATGAATACCGAAACAACTTTTAAATTCATTTTCTGTGAGCCTCAAGCATTTGCACATTGAATATTCACAGCAAGAAAACGTCCTGAACACATCTGAAGCAACTTTCATTTAAAATATCTAACAAATCTTCTGTTGTGGCATTTTATTGATTCATTTACTAATTCAGGATTTAATTTGATCAAAACATTAATTCAGTGTTTTGATTAATTAGTTCTGCCCCTTCTAGGCATTCTTTCATAATTACACAGATAGAGATTTCTATCTGTGAATCAGATTGCTCCCTCACTTTAAGCCATTTATATATAATTATACTTACTATATAGCGTGCCCTGCAGGGAACATGCAATTTATTCAAGTTACTGTAGATGCTACAAAACAGTTTCAATGTCTCCTCCATTAAACTGACAAAATAGAGAGTATATTAGGGAGGATTCACAAGATGTTTGGAGCCATGTTGGGGATCACAAAGAACCACGGCATCCCCGGGGGGTACAGTCATTTCCAGTGCAGGAAGTGTAGATAGATGGTGTATGCTGGACAGGGCTCAAGTTTTCATGTAGTATTTCCTGAAGCTCCAAGATTTGGGGCTTCAGCACCACAGGGCGTACAGGGGCTCCAGCCCTGTGCATTTGAAAATATTTACCAGCGCTCTACTCTGGACAAATGTGGTTGAACTTAAAACCTGATACTGGAACATCCTTTAAGTTGGGGCAGCATGCTTCCCCACTCCAATGCCAATCACCATTTCTGGTCAGTCCAGAGAAGGGAAATGGCCATGGACCTCTCCTCCTTGTCCCCTTTGGTGATGGCTAGTTCCTTGGGGGATGGTTGGAGAGGCTTAAAAGAAACAGCTCTAGTACCCCAGGGAACACAGGGATTGTACTAGTGGTTGATCCTTGAATGAGGAGAGCAAGGGAAGTGGAAAGGTCATTATCTCCTCCCTATCTCAGGGTGCCCATCAAGCCATAATGTAGCCCTTAACACCTAAATTTCGGCAAATTCAGATTTCATGGATGAGAAAGAGCTGCCATAATATAGCAAGAGACTTTAGCACTTTTCATCCTGAACACAAATATCAATTTCTCTCTTTCAGAGGTGTGTGCCTCAGAACTCAATTTGAGCAAGTGATTAGACAAAGAGAGGATGTTAGACAATGTGATAATATTGCACCTGTGGGATGTGAGCACAGCAGCACAGCCATCCTGAACTTCCTTCATGATGGCTTTCCAGAGGTACCGCTTGGAACAGGGATCCATTCCAGAACTGGGTTCATCCTACAGAAACAAATGCATCAGTTAACAATGGAATTAGAGGAGAGAGAGAAAGAATTGGATGACGATGCAATTAGGGCCTGATGCTCTTCAGATGGTCTATTTACATGTAGGCGAAGGGAGGTCTCTGACTTGGGATTAGCAAAGTTTCTCTGTTTTGGTGGGGTGGGGTTTGGTGGGGATGCAGTGTTTGCTGCTCCTCCCTGCCTAGAATTTGTGGATCTGCCAGAGGCACGGGCTAACAAATTAGAGTTCCTGTATCTCCATGAAGAAAAGGAGTACTTGTGGCACCTTAGAGACTAACCAATTTATTTGAGCATAAGCTTTCATGAGCTACAGCTCACTTTGGTTAGTCTCTAAGGTGCCACAAGTACTCCTTTTCTTTTTGCGAATACAGACTAACACGGCTGTTACTCTGAAACCTGTATCTCCATGCTGTCTCCCCTGCACAATCACACATAGCTCCTCAGTGCTCTAAGGGAGCACAGCTTCCTTCCCGCAGGTTCCCCATGCTATGCTTTCCTTCAAGGGGCATTCCAATCTGTGGTGGGGGGAACCATGTGACTACATACTGACCCAGGCAGCATTGCCTTGTTCCATAATATCCCTCAGGGTTTGAGAGAAGACAAAATGCAGAGGCCAGCCATTGCCCCAGCCTGTCTCATTCATAGTCCAACACTTCCAAAAGCTGGGGAAACTAAATCTCCTGGAGCAGTCATGCAGTGCTTCTGTGGAAAAGGAAGTCCAGCAGAGATTGCACTTCCCCTTTCTGCATCCTCTGCGCCTGATAAGATGGGTTTTTATACCTTTTGCTGATGGAAGTGGAACCACCACTGATGGAAGTGGAACTACCACTTGGCCCTTATTCTTTAAAGCCCATCCACTTTTGTAGTGACAGAGAAGACAGCCTTTTCAATGGTTCCACTGAATGCAGGGTGTCATGAGGGTGGCATTGGCTATCAGTACCAATGGTGTGGGGCTGGTTTGTTTTCAGGAAGGAATCCTAGCTGAGACTTGTAAGCAAGAAGTACAGGAAGTTGCAGCATGCTGCTCTAACTCCAATTTTGGTGCTTAGACACAAATGACACAAGGAGAGAGTGAGTCCATCTCAGTCTGTCTTATATTTCCTTTGTCGGCTCTCCAGGGATGGCAGGAGTAAAAGACATTACAAAACAAAAACAAAACAAAACCCAAAAACTTCACTTCTTATTTAGGTGATAAAAATATATGACTCTAAACATTAACGAGGAGCAGATCTGTTGGGTAAATTGATTCTATTTTTAACATTGTTACTTTAATAGAGAAAACACTTCACATGGTATTACTTCTGTTCCTAATTATGGATCCTTCATAAATAAAACCCTCTATAAATCCTTTATAAGTAATCCTTCCCAAAACACTTATAATATGTATAAACCTTTTAGAGCATTCGAGTTATTTAAAAGTGTGTTTTTCCTCTCAAACTACATATGTGAGGATGCATCTTTCACAGCAAGAGGCAAATTGAAATGGGTGCCTCCAGTGGTAGATTGTCCTAAAGAGATTTCATAATAGTTGGAGTACCTTCTGAGAGTAGGGGAAGCGGTGACTTAAGAAGATAGCCTTCCCCTTTTGCCAAGTCATTCAAGATCAGTTTGAGCTCAAAAAATGTAAGTAAAACCATCCAACACATAAGTGGATTAGTGCTATGAAATTAGAGGAAGCAAAATATCCCTGGTCTTATGAACATTTGTAGATTCAGAGGGACAGCTCGGTAAGTGAATTAATCTAGTTTAACCAATTCTGTACTTACTTTGGGGAGACACTCGTGGGATTGATGTTTTATCCTTTTACTCTGGGGAGTATACTCCCACCCAGTGGCATTTCTGATGAGATTTGTTTATTTAATTATTCCCCTCCCTCCCAGGCATAGAAATTGGAGAGGACTTTTGTTTCCTCTAGTGGAATTCTTACACCATATGATGGGTTCAGTATAAGATAAGAAAAGAAAGAAGGTACCCATCTTTCTCTGGCCACCGCTTCCAGCAGCTCCCATTGGCCTGGAGTAGTGAACCGTGGCCACTGGGAGCCACGATTGGCCGAACCTGCGGGTGCAGCAAGTAAACAAACCGGCCCAGCCCGCCACTGGCTTTCCTTGCACAAGCGGTGGAACAACTTTGGGAACCACTGAACTATCGCAATGGGAGAACTCTTCCCATTGATGTAGATAGTATCTACACTGAAGTGCTACAGTGGTTTAAGTGTAGTCATACCCTCCATCTTTCTTGTCCCTTCTCAATTTCTTTGTGTCCTGCCTTTTCTCTCTCTTCCCTGCCCCTCACCACACTCCTACCCAAAACATAACTCAGCTAAAGTCGGTAGGTGGGCTCACACACGCCTTTTGTCTTAGGTGGGGTTTTTGTTTATAGTTATGCCAGGGGTTCTCAAACTGGAGGTCGGGACCCCTCAGGGGGTTGTGAGGTGAGTACATGGGGGTGGGAGGAGGTCATGAGCTGTCAACCTCCACCCCAAATCCCACTTTGCCTCCAGCATTTATAATGGTATTAAATATATAAAAAAGTGTTTTAATTTATAAGGGGGGGGAGGCGCTCAGAGGCTTGCTATGTGAAAGGGGTCACCAGTAAAAAAGTTTGAGAGCCACTGAGTTATACTAATTGAAGGGTGAGCTCACGCGTATCAATCTGAATCCCAGGCAAAGTTCTACCCAGCTCATAAGAATACTAAAGAATGCATTTCCATGATCGAAAAAACTACTGGTACCACTGTCATTAAAATAAAATAATCCCTATTGCTCAATATGCTACATGGAATCGTATCCTTGTAAAGGGCTACACTCACTGTAGGTGTGCCTCCTTGTGGCTAGGTCTGGGCATTAGCTTTTGCTCCATATAGTGCCGCCTGTCGTTGGTTGCTTGTGCTGTGGGCTCTCTCTCTCTCTCCACAACTCAAAGCCAGGTCACTAAACAGACCCTCACTTCCGGGGTATCTAATTCACTCTGACAGGGTGCCCGGATGCCACCTCAGACAGTCTTCTGTTCCACCTCTAGGTCCTGTGCCACTTCCTAGCAGCTAATAGGGGAAACCAGGCCTGTCTGTAACTTGGGTTCCAGACCAGAGATTCTGTGACTAGCAATTCAGGTCTGTTCAGTCTCAGTTGTTGTTTCACTCTACTCCTTCCTACCCAACCTCTCTATATGCCACCAGAGCTTCCCCTGCTCTCTGTGGCTACTTCCTCCCCATCAGCCTCTTGTCAGATTCCCTAGGATGCCCGGTTTTACTGTCCCCCTGGCCTTCCTCCTTGGCCTTGGCTCCATTTCCCCTTAGAGTGTGACTGCAGGCTCCTTCCCTGCAATTCCTGCAGTTCTCCCTTCCTGGGCTTTATAATCCTACCCCAGCTCTACCCCCAACTGGGCTTCATCTGCAAGTAGTGTTTATCAATCCCTGCCTTCCCTCCAAGTGCAGCATATAAGGTTAATTGTCCCCTTCTTGCTCACCTTAACCCTTTCAGGACTGGTGAGCACACCATTACAATCCTATTTTTGTTTTTTGATTTTCTTACATTGTGCAGAAATGTGGGCAGAAAATTTACTATACTTTGTAATACATTGAACAATAAATTCTATTTCTCTTGTTCTGTGAATCAAAGAAATCTCGGTCTAAAAAATACATACCCAAGCCGCAGCAGGAATGTAGCACTTGTACTACTGACAGCCTAGGAAACCCAGCTCCAACTGGGGAATGTTGGAGCACAAATTAAAACAAGTTTATTCTGGGAGCTGAAAATGACAACTGCTCTGCTTCTGTGTCACTTATTCCCTGGAGGCAATTTGGAAGCTGCACTATGTTTTCATGCATCAGACAGGAAAATAAAATAATTAAATATGTTAACACTTCCAAAGCAATAATAATGTTCACTCTACTCACCAGTAAAAGTATTTGGGGTTTGCCAATTAAAGCCAAAGCTGTTGAAAGCTTCCTCTTTGTGCCACCGCTATATGTCCTCACCAGTTTGTTAATATGGGTGTCAAGGTGCAATCGGCTAACAAGGTCCCCAGCTACCTGCAATCAAGAAATGGCAAGCTTGGTCAGACTTTTATATTCAATAGAACAGTGGTTTTCAACCCTTTTTCATTTGCGGACCCCTAAAAACTGTGAATGGAGATGTGGAAATCTTTCCTTTGGAAATCTTAGATATAGTGTGTGGATCACAGGTTGAAAACCACTATTCTACAGCAACAACCTTTCACAGACCCCTTACACATAGTCTGCAGACCCCCAGGGTTCCACAGACCATGGGCTGAAAACCACTGCAATAGAGTCTGCACTAGTATGGAATCTTTTTTTTCTGGCTGAGCACATTAAAAAAGAACACAAAGTATTTCCATTTTTCTCATCTGACACATGCTGTTACTTTTAAGTCCTGGAAGAAGGCTCTCTGGAATCTGTCAGGCAAAATGTTGAGAATAAAAGGCTGCAGCTAGGGGACCCCCAAGGACAAGAAAATTTGGCTTTGTCAACTCTTGTAACAGTCATTTGCATTCATTTTGGGTTGTTGAGTCAATAATTTAAAATGCTCCTCATTCCAACTAGTTTCTGTAATATCTATCTGATCAAACACATTTCTCAAGTGCTAGAGAATCTGAGAGAATGAAATAATAGGTCAGACACAAAAAGATGGGATCAGCAGAAAGGCAATCACATGAATAATGGGTTCAGCCATTCTAAATGACTGAGTTAAACAAGACACAGGGCTAACTTGATAACATCTCCACTTGCAGGCTCTGAGCTGGTAAAGGAGAACGGCAAGTGTGACAATCAGGGTCCCCATACCCCTGGAGAGAACAGGGGGTCTGAACCCCAGAGAATAAGCAACTGAATTAAGTAGCTGTATACAACGGTATTGTGCACAAACTTACATCAAATAAGGTCTTTTATGAAAGCTTGTAATGTTCTGAGCTTGATGGTCATTAGGAGATTTGTATGTAGGGGATGGCTATGAACGTATGCATGTATATGTGCATAGAACATTGTAATTGTAAGTGTGGTGCAACTACAACATCACCTCATAACAGGAAGTGATGTAAATAGGCAGGCAGTGTCATCTCTCAGGCTAGCTGTTTATACAAAACCAACTTAAAGTACCCATCCATTGTCCAGCCAGGAAGACACAATAGTGGACCATTGAAGTTAATGGAAAGGAGGGCGTTTCCTTCACTCTGAACAATGATGAGTCATCATGGCAGGAGAAAGAAAGAAAAAACTTTTTAAAACAGGCTTGGTTTTGAGGTTTGGTATCCAGAAACTGAGGGCTAGCGTCTAAGCCGGGAGCTGTCTGTGAAACACTGAATCTTGGCTATGACACGGTGAGGTAATCAGGAAGGGAGCAGCACCTTTTCTAATACAAGCTACCATCTGCTTTTGCCCAGTTTCCCAGCATGCCCTCTGTTATAGTGAGGATCCAGTGTTTCACAGACAGCATTAAGACACCCCAAGTTAAAAGGCAGTAGGTAACAGAACCCCTTATCAGTCTGGGTCATCTCCAAAATGTTACAGCAAATTAGTCCCAACTCTTTTTGTTTAAGTTGGTCGTGTAAACAGTGGGGAGGGGGCGCGGGGGGGGGGGGGGGCAGGGGCGCACGCAGGGGAGAGGCAGATTAGGCTGGCCCTGCACAGCGGCACTAGTGGAAATAGAGAAGATTCAATCAGCGTCCTCAGATTTGGTGTCTCCTGCCCCGGAGACAATCAGAATCCTAACATTTCTGCTCAACCAAACCCTTAATGTAGCTGGTTTTCTAGATATGAAAATGAGCCACATCTTCTAGTGCATGCAGCTTATGCTGGGTATAGCAATGAGGGGAAGAGCAGTCGGAGTGCAAGTTCCAGTTCCATTAGTTTCCACCTATCGCTGGCACTAGCTGAAAACATCTGCCAGGAAATCCCGAGCAGGAGAGTTATGCACATTTCCTCTCACTCTGCACCATCTGAGTGTCAACAGCAAAAGTCATGGGAAATTGTAGGGTTAAAATTAGACAGAGCCCAGTCAGCTCAGAGAATTCACAGAAAAGTTATCAACACAGAGAAGTGAACATTTACAACCTATTACTGGTATATACATAATCATGCCCTTGGTAATTAATTTATATAAGCAAACTGTCCTTATGCAAAATTTCCTGAGGAAGAGTTGAGAACCTCGGTATACCATAGAAAACATTCTTAACACTACATCTAAAAACAAAACAAAACAGATAAATGAACAAAAATCTTGCAAAGGGATCTCAAACCCAAGCCCCTCTTTAGTATGTGCAATGCTTCATGCACTTGCACATACTGTATTTTAGCACTGTCACCCATATACATAGGTGAAAGGCTCCATCACTTGCATGAACAGGTGATTGCTTTCTGTGCATGTCCATGCTATAACCTGCTAAAAATGTAAGATGTCAAATGGAAGCTACATTTTGGAAATATGGTCCTAACTATCTGCAAGTTAAAAAACACACAAGTTAAAAAAAAACATATCTGACAATCAGGAAACCACCATTTTGGCAATTTGGTGATGCAAAGTATATGTTTTCTTGCTATTCCACAGGTGACCGACAAACTCTGTTTTGCTCCACTTATGAGACAGGTGCTGCAAGAAGTTGGCTTAGTAAGAACACATGGGGCTGCTGAGTCTCCCTGCATGGCCCGTTCACTTCTTTGCCTCCTCTTCCCCACGTATAGTGGAACTGCAGAGATTCTGCTAGATTTGGCACAATCTCTGGCTTTGAAGAAGGCCAGAGGATTTGGCCCTAATATATTATAACTGAGCACTGGTATTTTCCTTTCAAATAAGGAGTCTGGCTGAGCAAAGTTCTAAGCACAGTCAAGTTCTGTTGACACCTGGTGACACTAAGAAGAAAAAGGGATATTAAGAAAAATAGATCTGAAACAGCATATAAAGTCCTTCTCTTTGAAATATAAGGCACGCAGTTTATCCACTATGCTAAACGGCTTTAGTACCATTTGGAAAATGTGTGTTACTGAGAACCAGAGTGGGTTTTCCACACAAGCAAGAAAAATATTCTGAGAATTGACTGGAAGAGCTTATAAAAATAGAAAATAAAGATAGAGAGTTAAAAATCTGATCCCATGTGCTTATCGAGAAAAATGTCAAGGAATCTCAAGAATGACTGTAATTTACACTGAGTTGCTACCTCAACCAAAATCATAGAATCATAGAATATCAGGGTTGGAAGGGACCTCAGGAGGTCATCTAGTCCAACCCCCTGCTCAAAGCAGGACCAATCCCCAACTAAATCATCCCAGCCAGGGCTTTGTCAAGCCTGACCTTAAAAACCTCAAAGGAAGGAGATTCCACCAACTCTCTAGGTAACGCATTCCAGTGCTTCACCACCCTCCTAGTGAAAAAGCTTTTCCTAATATCCAACCTAAACCTCCCCCACTGCAACTTGAGACCATTACTCCTTGTTCTGTCATCTGCTACCACTGAGAACAGTCTAGAGCCATCCTCTTTGGAGCCCCCTTTCAGATAGTTGAAAGCAGCTATCAAATCCCCCCTCATTCTTCTCTTCCGCAGACTAAACAATCCCAGTTCCCTCAGCCTCTCCTCATAAGTCACGTGTTTCAGTCCCCTAATCATTTTTGTTGCCCTCCGCTGGACTCTTTCCAATTTTTTCACATCCTTCTTGTAGTGTGGGGCCCAAAACTGGACACAGTACTCCAGATGAGGCCTCACCAATGTCGAATAGAGGGGAACGATCACGTCCCTCGATCTGCTGGCAATGCCCCTACTTATACAGCCCAAAATGTTGTTAGCCTTCTTGGCAACAAGGGCACACTGTTGACTCATATCCAGCTTCTCGTCCACTGTAACCCCTAGGTCCTTTTCTGCAGAACTGCTGCTGAGCCATTCGGTCCCTAGTCTGTAGCGGTGCATGAGATTCTTCCGTCCTAAGTGCAGGACTCTGCACTTGTCCTTGTTGAACCTCATCAGATTTCTTTTGGCCCAATCCTCTAAATTGTCTAGGTCCCTCTGTATCCTATCCTTATCCTCCAGCGTATCTACCACTCCTCCCAGTTTAGAGTCATCTGCAAACTTGCTGAGGGTGCAATCCACTCCATCCTCCAGATCATTAATGAAGATATCGAACAAAATCGGCCCGAGGACCGATCCTTGGGGCACTCCGCTTGATACCGGCTGCCAACTAGACATGGAGCCATACAAAGAAGGAGAAGATTACTATATTTTAGCTATAAAAAAACTATTTTCTCTAACATGGCTTTTAAACATTACTGCCAGTCTTACTACAATCAGCAAAAAAATATCTTTTAAAAAAAGAATAGTCAATGGGGAGGAATTTAAAAAGCAGAGGAATATTGGCCGAGAAATCATAGAAAGCAGTTCAAGGAAGTCAAGTCGGATGTTAGAGTTTGCAGGCCCCGAGGAGGCTGAATCACATGTTCTTAGCAAGCTAGCCCAGCAGTAATTTACTATGTTTTTCTTTATTAGAAATATGAATGTGGTGTAATTCCCAAATTGTGGATAAATCTTGCCTTTGCTTTAATTTATCTAGAACCAAAACATGCCCCACGATTTGATTTTTACACAAGAATATGCAGTGCATAGACAGTCATGCTAAACTATGCCATTGTCAAAATAGCAAAGGGAAGTAGAGATACCCAGATTCATAAATTCCAAAGCCAGAGGGACCATTCTGATCAACTATTCTGACCTCCTATTTAGAACACAGGCCATAAAACTTCCCCCAAATAATTCCTAGAGCAGATCTTTTAGAAAAACATCCAGTCTTAATTTAAAAATGGTCAGTGATGGAGAATCCACCAGGACCCTTGGTAAATTGTTCTAATGTGATTAATTCCTCTCACTGCTAAAACATTATGTCTTATTTCTAGCCTGAATTGGTCTAGCTTCACCTTCCAGCTATTGGATTATGTTATACCTTTGACTGAAGAGTCCATTTTTAAATATTTGTTCCCCATGTAGGTACTTACACTGTAATCAAGTGACCCCCTTAACTTCTCTTTGTTCAGCTAAATAGATTGAGTTCCTTGTGTCTATCACTATATGGCATGTTTTCTAATCCTTTAATCATTCTCGTGGCTCTTCTCTTAACCCTCTGCAATTTATCAACATCCTTCTTGAACTGTGGATAACAAAACTTGACACAGTATTGCAGCAACAGTCAGACCAGTGCCAAATATAGAAGTACGGCAATTTTTGACATAGAGTACCACTCCCTCTCCCTTTTTGCCCACTTGATCCTTTCTAAATAGGTTATAACCATTGATTCAGGCCACTTATTCTTGTGCTACAGAAATTTTGCTGGCTTCTAAGTAAAGGGCCATTTCATGGTACTCATTTTGCTGTTCCTTTGAATGCATAAAGCTACCCAGCTAGCTTTTGCAGATGATTACAGCATATACACAAGCTGGCTGAAGGTCTAATATATTATCTGTACAACAGAAGTGTAACAGTGCAGCTGTGGGGACTGATTCACAATGGTGGGTAGGCAGAAGGGTTATAAAACTTTCTCAGTCCTAGTGCGGTCTTGAGCGCTATGAAGAGAGTCTGCTTTGCTGGGTGCTCTCAGAAAGAGGCTCCCTATATCCTGGTATCTCCCTCAAACCTTATCCACTAAAGCAGCACAGTAGAATTTAGCTCATCAAATATAACATCATACATTTTATTCGACTATGCTCTTCAGCAGATGCCTCCTCCCGTTATCTCTTTTTCATTAACATATCTATAGAGAGAGACTAAATTTGCAGTAATAGTCTCAAACCCATTAATATAATCTAAATAGTAATGAAGATGCCATCTAAATTACATCTAAGTTAGATATATTGTAAAGTAGCCAATACTTCTCCATTATAACTTCATTTAGCTGCATTCCTAATGGTGTACTGTTGTTTGGATGGTGCCACACCATAAAGTATACATGAAAATACCTCTCATCTTGACGAAACTCAAATGTGTGACATGATGTGTGACAAAGACTTAAAGTGACACACACACACACACACACACTATTCATGCAGAAAACTGAAAATGCTGTGGGATTCCTTCCTCTCTGTCCTCAGTTTCATGAGTCTTTATTTCAGATATAAATAATTTTCCAGGCTTGAAAGTGATGTGACTCCTCAGTTTGTGCAAGATATAGGTGACTCAGACTGAAATAAGGGCTATATGAGAGATTTGTACACTAATATATACATTGTAACTTCATCCAAACCACATAGTTGGTTTGGATGAAGTTACATCCACCTCACCTGAGCACCTCCTCAATGCACACTTTAAGCTCTCTCAACTCTTTCCCTCTCTCCCAGAACCAGGAAACTAAAACAACTCTTCACATCCATAGACAGACATCCGTATCACTAGTCTCCAATGTTACTTAAGTAAACTTCAAGATGTGTTACCTTGATAATTCTAACTCAAGTAAAGAGCTCTCCTCTTCCTAAATTAGAGTCTAATCCAACTCCCACTGATTTATAAAATCTAAGGCCTAGATGCTTTGAATTCCTGCCCATACACTTAACATTACACACAAATAATCCCACTGAAACCAGTGGGACTAGTCAAGGGTGTGAAGTTAACCATCTCTGTAAATTTGTGTAAGATTGGAGATTAAGGTAGGGACCACGTTTGTATTTATCCATAAAGCACCAGGCATACTGATTGCACTGCAAAAAATAACATGTATAATTGATTCCAATTATTAAACCAGAGACTTTTCCAAAGTCAGTAACAGCACTCAGGTAAATTATATATAGGAAGAGGTACTGAGACTCTCCTGGTACTTTCTTCAGATTTACCTCCAAACTAGGGAATTTTTAGTATTGGATATTTATCCATCCTACTAACTTCGAAAAATATCATAAATTGTTAATTTTGGATCAGTCACTTCTGAATAGGACTGATTAATACAATGCACAACTCATCATCCTTATAGTTAACACACACACACACAGCGCCAGATCCAACTTTCACTGAACTCTATAGAAAGACTCCCTTTGAATTTCATAAGAGTTGGACTGCATCCTTATAAACTGGTGATACTCGTGTGAATAATTACAGACTTACTGAACATTTCAAACTTAGAATGAATTTTAATACCCTATAATTAAAAAAAAACATTTTGCCCAATTTTCTACAAATTGTGCACAAAAATTATGTATTACTCTTCAGAGTAAATTTAGCAATTTTAGGAAAACTCATATTATTAGCTGAAGTTATAGGAGTTTATTGCACTTTCAGCTGTGATCCTGAAAAGAGCTGCACACAAGCAAACTTGCAAAGCTCAGTTGACTATAGGACTAAATTCTGCTCAGATTCTGGTTAAGTCACCAAAGTATCAGAGGGCAGAATAGCACACAGCCTTCATAGAGTTCAAGTCAATGGAGCTCCACAAGGGAGCAAAAATCCACCTAGGGACTTATTGAAGGACAAACCCTGCCCATGCTCCTTCAGGCTATCTGTTAGCTTCTGAAGCTCTGATAAAAATCAGAGAAGGTTGGTTTGAAGAATCTCCAACCAGAAATAGTAATTTTAATATTGATAGGCCAAGCGTTGAAACATTGCAGTTGTTATGATTTTAATTAGGTTGGTAGGTGGGACAGATATTTGTATTCTTTGAATAAATGTGTTCCAAATTCTACTCTCATCTACTGTGGTGATTTCATTGGATTTGTACTGGTGTAACTGACAGCAGAATATAGCTCTAACCATTTCCACTGAGACAAATGTAATAAAAATAAATATTTTTTAAAACAAATATGCCAATCCAGTGTGATAACCGGTTGAACATCCCAAGAGCTGTGTATTATTTAAGCTCAACTCAAATTCTATTTAGTTTTACACACAGGTATAGTTTGACTTCTATATTTGGGGGACAGCTCTAGCCAGGCCAATGGGACTATGCGTGGGGAGCAAATGCCATGCCTGCCCAAGGCTTACAGGGCTGAGCCTGCTGTGGGGTCACCGGGCACCTGCCCCGTCTTTGTTATGGTCTCGCACAGGTATCCAGGGGGAATTTAACCAGGAGCACAGAGTGGCTAATGTTCAGGAACCCTGCACCTCGGGAGGGGGTGCTAGAGGGGTGTGTGTGTATACTGGGAGGTGGTATTTGGGGGGGGGGCGGGCTGGAGGACCTGCAGCCTCACATTCAAGGTGGGGGGCAGTGTTGCACTCCCTGTCATGATGGTAGAGTGGCTGGTGCAGGCCCGGGATGCAGTGCCAGCCCCATCAGGCCTCCCTGCAGGCCTCTCCCTCTCTCCAGCGTGGGGGGTCTGGCCTTGTCACCCCTCCTGGCTGGGTTCTGAGGCCCCACAGTGGCCCAGGCACATACCACTCCGCTTACCCAGTGGGCTAGGTTGGACCAGGATGGGCAGGATTCAGCAGCTATGGAGGGCCAAATCGGGGCACAGAGATGGCTCTTTCTGAGCTGTAATGTCTGCTCCCCAAAGGAAAAATCCCAGGCATTGCCTCTTATTTGAAAAGTTCGCCTGGATGGAGAATGGACTATCAAAAAAGAGGCAATGTCCAGGAAAACCTGAACGTATGGTAACCCTACCTTGGGGGAAGGGGGGAAGAAATGCCCCCCTGCATACACTTCAAACTCCACCCAAGGCTTTACAACATCATGATTTAAAAGAAACTTCTAGGGCTGCTTTAAAAAGCAGATTAAAACTTCATATAATATACAGTTTCACTTTGATAACAAATGATCCATTTTCTCATCCTTTCCCATTCAGTTAATTACTGTTTTGGAACATTAAGTGCACTCAACTTCATGTCAGGCATTTAATTCCTGCTGCTGACAAATCTGTCTAGTGAAGGATCGGATCCTTGAAGTTATTGCTTTAATAGATTATATTTACTTATGCGGCAGTGCATACCGTAAGTCACCTGCTCGCTTGCCAACTCACTTTAAACAAAATGAACTCAGATTGCTTTCCACCTTCGAATCAAACAACTGTGTTCCCTAGTGCCTGCTCTTTCCTTCTTTTGTTAACACAAACACTTTAACAGTAAGCACTCAGAGAGCTTGGCCTGGAGCACAGCATAATGTGTGGGAGTGAGACAACAAAAACAACAATTTACATTTCCATAGGAACTGCTATCCTCAAGGATTCACAAGCATTCCGGTTTACAAATTTAAGCTCAAATACAACTTTACACAGGGATCATTTCATTCACCACTGAAATTTAGCCATTTCTGAGGTGCAGCACAGCAGCTGCTTCACACTGTACTGCAACGCTACACAAGAGTCTAGGACAGGAAGTGAACACGGGCATAGCATACCTAGGTCAGATTCACACAAAAGTTTTGTTTGTTTTTTTTCCTAACAAGGTTTAGCTTTAGTTTGACTTTTGGGGGAAGGTTGAAGGTCAGTTATTATATATTATTTACAATAGCTCCTAGGCAGGCCACACATCCGGTATGAAACTGGACTGTCTTGCTTTTCTAAAGTTTGTCCCCCATCTGATACCCAGACAAAACTGGAAAAGTCTATTTTAAGGAAACTAGGACCAGATTTGCAAAGGTATTTAAGACCCGTTTGAAAATGGGACTTAGGCACTTATGAAAATGTGCAACTCTATTTTTTTTTAAAATATAAATAACTATATAGGGGCATTTGACTCCACTTAAGATCCATTATATTTTTGCTGCTAGGGAGGTGCTCTATTGGAAGGGTTACAAGAAAAAGTGAACACACTCACATATGTGGCAGATGTGTCCAGGAATTAGAAAATTTTGGGAGGAAAGGATTAAAGATACCTTATGACAAAATGCTCCTTCCTAGAGATCCCCTGACCTGCTTACTTAATGCTCCAGTCAAGAATCTACTTTTAAACACAACAAAGTCATCTCTTTTTTATTGTTAACTAGACTTTGAATTGCACGGTATTAGAAAAATGACTCTCCTCCTACGGAATTGTGGTATAGTAAAATATGGACTTTCCTTGTAATGGAAAAGCTTTCACACCAAGTACATACACAGGAGAAGTGCCAAAAAGAGGATCAGTACATAGAAATTTGGTCACTTTTTTGTATACTAAGATAAGGAGGAGGGCTCCTCAGCCAATAAGCCAGACTCTTTAGGTCTTTGAATATAAAGCTGATCCTGAATAAGTAACAAGTAATGGACAATGTAGTATGTCAATGTTTTATTGTAATTTTGCCTGAATAAAAAAAAAGTTGTGTTTTTTTTAAATCACCATGTGACTTTAGGAGCCATGACCCTAGGCACAGGTTTATAGTGCCTATGCTTTGAACTGGCCCTGAACCAAAGATGCCCCGCATGGGAAATTTATTACAAGGGGTCATCTAACGCAGTTGCCACATGCCCAACAATGCCGAGGCAGCTATCCTCCTTCATTAGCTCATTCATGCTCCAGCTATCTCTAATTTCCCCATCTGCCCTGTTTTGCACTGGACTAATTCCAGCACTGGGATGGAAAATGTTCATTCTGCACACATTGCACCTGATATAGTCAGTCAGCTTCCTTAGAGCAATGTTGTGGCCATATCGTGTACATATTCCACATCAGGGCACTTCTGCTTAAAACACCCTGGCTGTAATACTGGGGAGCTTACAGGTATGATTTTAAAAGGTATATAAGTGAATTAGGACAATTTCTACTGACTTTCAATGGGACTTGTGCTCTTCAGTCACTTAGGTACTTTTGAAAATTCCACGCCATATCTACTGTTGTCAACATTAGTGCCTCAGTTTATTATATACGTTCTACCATGTGGACAAGTACATTGCAAGGATGTATTGTCGTCTGTTCTGTTGGACAGAACAGAGAAGGTTAAGAACCATGTTTCACAGCATTTTAAGACTTTGCTGCCTAATTAAATAATCAAGCTTTGATTTCTGCTTTAAGTTACATTGATGACCAAAACATAGTTGATGACTTATGTGAGACTTATGAATATTTAAACAGCATTCTCTTAAATGAATGTACAGCTCTAAGAGACATGCCAGAAACTGTTCTTATCCGTGTCTCTATTAAATTCCACGATAATAGATGGTTAGTACAGTTGTGCTAAAAGCTGATCATAAGAGGGGAATTGTCACTGGATAGAGATGACAGGTAATTTTCACCAAGAGGCTTAATGCAATAATAATTATCTCTTAATATATTTCCCTTAGACCAAGGGGAACAAATCTTCATGTTTGCAGTACTCTGGCCGTCTTTAATCCAAAACTAATGAGGTGGGTTGACAACACTGAACAGCTAAGGAAAAGATTGGATGCTGAATTCTAAGTAGCTATCGTAAATGGTGCTTGGCACTGTTTACAAGGGGGGGGCCTTGTTAAGACGGCAAGCTGCATTCTCAGGTCCAGCCAAGCTCTGCTACACACAGGGCTCAAGTGAAGGGGAAAATGTGGCCGTTGCTAACTTTACTGCCCAACTTCAATCCTGGAGCTACATGAGGGGTTTGCTGTGTCCTGGGGTCAGGTTAGACTAGCTCCAGAGCTGCTCTATCTTGTGCGCAGCTGCAATGTCTCCCCAAAGGCCTTCCTTGGAGTTGAAAGAAGAAAAGGAGTACTTGTGGCACCTTAGAGACTAACAAATTTATTTGAGCATAACCATAAGCAGTGCAGCCGTACTCTGACCACACTCCATTCCCCCAACAGGCCTCCTATGCTGGGCGGGGCCTGCAAATTAGTGGTGAAGAGCTAGTTTTGAAGTTATTTTGCTAAGAAGCCAGAATGGTGAAGTGAAAAGTGAAGATGCTACATACGCAGACTTTTAATTTTAATTCTTTTATGGTTTGTGGGCCAGGCATTGCTTTCACACTGGTGTAATTCCAATAACTTCAGGGAAGTTACTCTTGATGTACACTGGGATAAGAGGAAAATCATGCTACATTTAAAACTTCAAAGTAATCAATACATTTTGGGGTGGGCAGAGAAGATTCCTAATGACCAAAACTGTTAAAGACAAATGTCGGACTTAAAAGGTGCATTTTCTAGTGCAAGAAAATGAAACTCATGTGAACTCTATAGCCCAACCTTGCTCCATCTATTCCTTGCAAAGCTACTCATGGATAATTACCTTATGGATACATTGTTTTGGAACCCCACGCAGGCTGCAGTAATAATAAAGATGCTCCCAACCAGTTAGAAGTTCATCCAGGGCATCTTGCTGTGGGCAGTAGCCAATCAAAATTCCTTCAGAGCTAGCAGACAATATATCCATTTCAGACCTATTTAAAAGAAAAGCAAAAGATTTAAATACTTGAGCGTGATTTTCCTTAGTACAGTATACTTAGTACTGGTGTTACTGTTTTACAGCCTTAATCCAAACAGTCCTCAAGAATAAGTATATTCACCTTAGAATTCGAAGAGGGATGGGAGTAGAATAGGCTCAGCTCCCATCTCTCTCTTCTCATTACTTTCCCTGAGATAAGCCCAGCAGCTCTCTGTGCTCTTTCCCCTTCCATTTCTTTCCCCTCTCTAATCCCACAGTCCTGCCAGAAGAGGGTCCTCTGGTTCCACTGAGCTTCCCCATTCTGTAGCTGCTTTAGCTCCCCAGCCAGCAGCTCTAATTGGAGACAGAGCTATTTCTGGGTTCCATGCTATAAAGTATTCACCTGGCCTAGCACTGTCACTTGGAGACACCCAGGCTCTGCTGCTTCTCCACAGGAGGTAGGAAGCAAGCCTCCTGTGCAGGCCTTGGGAAAAGCAGGGGGGAGATGTGGTATGTAGTAATTGACTTCACAGGTGTACCTTCCCCCTCCACCTTACTAAAGCATCTTCATGACACTCTTCTTTAATACAGAAGAATGACCAGACCTGAAGATGTAGAACACTTCAAGAACAGCCAGTTTCATCAGGGGTAAGGTTAGTTATGGGCCTTCTCTCAAGCACTGCAGAGCGTGCCTATGCTGACTGATAAGCAGATCCCTCAGTAATTTACAGAGAGAGAGGTGTGTGTGTGTGTGTGTGTGTGTGTAATTCCACATATTCAAAAACTCTTCAGCAAACGCAAAAAACAAAACAGAAATATTAAATGCCTAATAGTTTAAATGATGATATCCAGATAAAAAACACACTTGTCACTTATAAATTATCACCTGCATCTCAGAATCTTTGGCCTCAGTTTTGTAGCTGTACAACATTACTAGAAACTGCATTCATTGCTAAGAAGCAGGCTTGATTGCAACGGTGTCTCATTACCCATAATGATGCTAAATGTACCCTTATTTATTCCAATACCTAATCCAACATTTGGTGGTGCTGATTTAAATTTACAGAAAATGATTCAGACAAACAGCGCAACTATAGACCTGTCAAAAATCAAGATGCTTTTTTGTAAAGTCTGATGAGCTCTGGGGGAAAAAAGGTAATAATAAAAAAAGGCTTTGAATTACAATATGATATTATTTTTATTTTGCTATAGTGCTTATGTGTTGCTCTGAATCTGATTAATAAGGTTGAATACAGAGCTAATCATTTAGAAATGGAAAAGCAAATGTTCTATGTAGATGGGCTACAAATGCCAAAATTGGAGAAAGCATAAATATGTATCTGTTAATCCTTTACAAGGCTCTCTTGTCTGGGGAGAAAGTAGTACAAACTGTGTATTTTACATTCTGAACCATAGTATCAAAGTATTTTAAATGCTCTCAAAAGTTAATTTATCATCATATGATGCACCTTGCTGGGGACTCATTGGAATGGACTTCTTGCTCTTAATAAAAATAAAATATATGAAATTTTAATACTTATGTAAGTGTGCATGGAACCAAAAAATGCATGTCAGGAGCTCTGGTAAACTCTAAAATGTGACATGACATAAAATGAAAGTCAGGATTAAACTCCACCATTTGCCCATGGTCAGTTCAAGGGTTGCTCTTTAAAAATAAATATAAACATTACAGAATTTCTCCCAACACTATTTCAAGCATATCTAAATCAAATTAAATGGTTTTTTAAAGCCATCTGCATCTTAGGGCATGGATTTACTAATGTGGACTATATTAGCATAAATTGGCAGAGGCAGTGAATTCCTTCCATAATGAACTCTGACATGCAGAAATTCTATTTATAGTCAATTCCTTCCTGGGCACCAAAGACATTGAAAGAGATACACAGAGCAACCTCAAATTAAGGCAAACAGAGCAGTTCGATACAAACCTTCCTTGTGGAGCACTTAAAGTCTTGACTTGAGGCAATATGCAAGGCACACAGATCGGAGACCAAATTAAATGCTGGGGTAATTTTGCTAACTTCTGGAAACTTTCATTCGGGGGGAATTTAGTTTAGTGAGTCTAGTAACTGAATGGGCAATTCCCGTCCAGAATGGTTCTACCATCTGGGTGGAAAAGATCACCTATGGAAGCAAAATAACAAACAGCCAAAACATTCATTAAGTCTCAGTTTGTGTGACTGTGCCTCAATAGGGATACACTTTAGCTAGTTTTCTATTTTGCTTAGGGCAATATAACCCATTTAGAGTCCCTGGCTTCACCGATAATCCAAGACAATATTAGTGTCTTACTTCCAGTTCAACATAAAGACCTAGAAATACAGGGGGTCCCGATGGTAAAGTATAACTTCCATAAAGGAGGAACACATTGCAAAGCAGTTTGAAACATTTTGCCATGTAGCCTTGCACACTTTTGCCCTGATCCTGCAATTAGATCAACTAGTGCAGACCCTGTACTCATGTGGAGTTCTAATGGGTACTGTGACGTTACCCTCCCATAATGTTTTATGGAAATATGCTTATGAAAGTAAATATGACATAACTGGAATATGTTTTAGGCTACATATGCCATGTAACATATCTCTGAAAAGGTTATGAACTACTGAATATATTCATCCTATTTGTATGCATGTATCATTTTTGTATTCAAAGTTATGAATATTGTCAGTGTACTTGTTTGATTTTAAGTAGCCTTAGTAAGGCATTTGGGCAACTTCTTTAGAAAGGAATTTGCAAATTAAATGCCCAATCAATAAACACTTAATGGACAATGGATCTTGGAAGTCTCCAATCCACATAAGAAGTCTACCTGAGAACGTTCAAGATAGCATGCAAACAATGGCTGCTACCTGTAAGTTCTGAGTCATGCATGGACATGTGACTTGCCCATGTGACTTCAAAACTCCATCTTGGAGCTGGGATTCTACACAGGGGGGAGGGAGGGGTGTCCAACCACAAGAGAAAGTCTATTTAAACCCCTGGGAGACCTCTCTATTTTGCTTTCAGCTGGCTCAAGAGATAGCCTCTCCACTGCCAAAGGATACCCAAAAGAAACAGGAACAAGGGACAATAATCATGGGGGTGAGATTTTATCTGTATTCAGTTTTCTTACTGTATTAGGCATAGACTTGTGTGTTTTATTTTATTTTGTTTTGTAATTTGTTTTGTTCTGTCTGTTATTACTTGGAACCACTTAAATCCTAGTTTCTGTATTTAATAAAATCACTTTTTACTTATTAATTAACCCAGAGTGTGTATTAACACAAGGGGGCGGGGGCAAACAGCTGTGCATATCTTTCTATCATTGTTATAGAGGGAGAACAATTTATGAGTTTATCCTGTATAAGCTTTATACAGGGTATAACAGATTTATTTGGAGTTTGGACCCCCATGGGAGCTGGGCATCTGAGTGTTCGAGACAGGAACACTTCTTAAGCTGTTTTCAGTTTAGCCTGCAGTTTGTGGGACATAGTTCAGACCTGGGTCTGTGTTTGTAGCTGGCAAGCATGTCTGGCACAACCAGGCAGGGTTCTGGAGTCCCAAGCTGGCAGGGAAAGCAGGGGCAGAAGCAGTCTTGGGACATCAGTTGGCAGCCCCAAGGGGGTTTCTGTGATCCAATCCGTCACAGGTACAAAGGTCCTTGCTAGCAGATCCAATAGCAAGATCAGGGCCTTTGTTTGTTTCTACTTTTAGAGGCCTTTAGCTCTTTACAAGATAGAAAAATGTCATATATGGTTTACAGAGGACAAAAAGCCATTTGAGGTGGTGGGTGTTTGAGACTTTATGTTGTGTATAGTGTGATGCTTGTTCTTCCCCCAGTGCAGTATAAGCAATCTCATTGACTGGGATCTCCAAATCAAAATGACTACGGGATGAGTGCTTTTTAGCTTTGCCCTATGCTTTTGTTGCATTCTGAAAAAAAAGGTTAATCAAAAAGACAGATTAGTTTTCAAATGTTCTGCTGACCCGAGGAAGGAAACCCCCACTTCCCACCTCTTTAAAATAAATTGACCTCCAAGGAAATCTCATCTTTCCATTTTACTTTCATGTATACAGGAGAAATTCGCATTCCACCTGTTAAAAAAAAATCCTCCTCATTATATAATGTACTGTATAGGGTTTTGCATTCAAACCATAATTATCCTTAATTTATACTTTAAAGCTATTAGTTGTATTAATTATATTCTCCTCCTCCCTCCGCACATACACATATAATATGCATGATGTTATTAAGCCATCCATGTTAATGAGAAAAAGAGCAGGAAGAGAAAATGCAGTTGATTTTATATATGAAGCAAGATTTTATGATGACCGAGTCCAGCCTCACTCTGTCTATAGCAATTGGGTACATCAATAGACACAGTGTTTCTCAGCATAATACCAAAACAATAAAGGCAGTAATACAGCAGCCTACGCTTACATAGCAACTTGCATCTTAATTGCTTTAAAAACATCAGTGAGTTTTAGTAGTTACCTTTCGAACTTGTCAATAGCTTTAGGTAATACAGTACCTTAGAATACTGCATATACTGAAGTAAAGTAAATTATCTAGGCACTCTCTATAATAAGTATAAGGAAAATTTAGGTAATGCTCCAAACATTGAGGTAAACTTATCTAAGGCAGAACTAATAAGACTTAAGGTTGAATGTTGTAATAATAATAGAATAAGACTTAGCTCTTGTATAGCCTTTTCGTTGGCAGATTGCGAAGTGCTTTACAAAAAAGGCATTTTTATCCTCATTCTACAGATAGGGAAACTGAGGCACAAAAAACAACAAGGTCACACATTGATTCAGTGACTTAACAGAGAATACAGAACAGATGTAAAAGAAGTTTATTGACAAAGGGGTCTAATGCCCCATTGTCTGACTCTAGCTTTATACTGGTGGCACTCTACTGTTTTCTCCACTTTGTTTAGCAATATGATATCATATCTAAATGGACTTAGTTTTCTATCTTTTAACCAAACTGTGAAGATGTCTGGACTTTGATATGGAAAAGAAGCAGAATTCTTATCTGAATGCAGCAGCAGAGAAGTCACCCACTCTTAGAAACCTCTTCCTCTTTCATACATGTTCATTCAGGAGCCAGGCTGCCACACCCAGGTGGCCTGGGTGCTCACAGTATACTGAACCTTGGATTAGAAGGGCCTCCATCCCAAAGGGAAAGACAATAAGGGTATTCTACAGAGAGATTCAGAAACTCTGCTAAACGAAGCCCTGAAGTACTTGCTACACCTAAAGCAGAATTTATGAATTGATTGGCTGCAGGGCTCAAAATTTCTTTGGCTAGCAGGAATTGGAGAGAGCACTGAGGAAACCATTGGTTTCTGTGGAATCTGAGCATCCAATATTCAATGCAAGCAAAAAGTCCAGTTTCCTTGGCATTTTAGCCAAAGCAGGAGATACCATTGACAAAGGCTGGTGGTTTTTTCTTCACTGCCATCTAGAAGATGTAATCTTTATTGCAACAGAACAACTGCCTGCTCTGGCAAGTTGTAGGAAAACTAAGAACTCTTCTCTGTGAAGATCTGTTACACTATACTAATCATGATTGAAAAAGTCGTGGGGGAAACTCCCTAAACCATCACATATAACACAGGAACAGTGATCTTTTCCCATTTTCATCTGCAGGCAGGAGGGAATTATACCATTCTCTGAGCTGCCAAACTAGGAACATTGGGTAAAGTTTAAGGGTATGTCTTCACTACCTTCCGGATCGGCAGGCAGCAATCGATCCATCCGGGATCGATTTATTGCGTCTAGTCTACACGCGATAAATTGACCCCAAGTGCTCTCCCATGGACTCCTGTACTCCAGCACCACAAGAGGCGCAGGTAGAGACGACGGGGGAGCGGCAGCAGTCGACTCACCACGGTGAAGACACCATGGTAAATTGATCTAAGTACGTCGACTTCAGCTATGTTATTCACGTAGCTGAAGTTGTGTAACTTAGATCGATTCCCCACCACCACCACCCCCCCGCCGGTGTAGACCAGGGCTAAGAAAAGACATATAGGTGGGAAACAATTAAATGAACTGATCAGAAGAGACAGAGAAAAAACCTTTTATGGTTGTAAAAACTAGCTTACACAAAGAGAGATTTGCACTGGTACAATGGTTAGCCAATATGAAGCAGTTTTCTGGGAAGATCCTCAAAGTCCTGTTTGATGTGCAAGCATTGAATGATTACACCAAGGAAAGAGAGAGAACATATTGCAATTGTTCCTCAGACTTCAAAGGAAAGACAAAAGGGTTAAGAATCAGAAAGCAAATGCCAGAAGTTCAGCCACTAAAAGGGTTGTGGTTCAAAGGGGCAGCTCAGGGTACATGCTGTCTGAGATAGACAAAGGATATTAGAGACTTCAGAGCCTGGTAAGAAATATCTGTAAATGAAATTAACTCCTAACTACAGAAGGCCAGATTCTCAGTTGATGTAAGTTAGTGTCATTCTACTGGATTCAATAGAGCAGGGCATTTTGCACCAGCTGAAGACCTGGCCCAGACTCTTTCCCCATGGATAGCCAGAAGAGTGCTTCACTTATCTCTTTTCATGATCCTAAGTTTATATGCCTTCTTCTTCATGTCTGGAATGCCCCCTTTGATGTGGTCTACCATCCCTTAACCTTTTATTTCTCAACTCCCTCCCTAAAAAACGCTTCCTCTAGATGTTGCAGAAAAAAATAAATATATATTTTAGTGACTAACCCAAAAAATCATAGACCTAACATGCTGAACTGCACAGCTCATTTGCACTATTTTGCATAATATCCCATCCCTCCCATACTCCATTTGCATATTGTGTATGTAGATGGCAGGATCTTTGGGTCTGCTAGATAAAGACCATATTGTGGCCCATCTAGTGTGGCCACACGGATGCCTTCAACCACATTTGAGCTCCCTGCCTAAAGCAATTGACAAGTTTGAAAGGTAACCACTATAGCTCATTGATGTTTTTAAAGCAATTTAGATGGCAGTTGCTATGTAAGTGTAGGCTGCTGTATTACTGCCTTTATTGTTTTGGTATTATGCTGAGAAACACTGTGCCTATTGATGTATCCAATTGCTATAGACAGAGCGAGGCTGGACTCAAAGCCACGTTTCCCTCCCAAGGCTCCAAATGCAGCAATAGGGAATTGATCAAAGTGCAATCTAGCCCTAAATAACCAAAGAAAATAATAATTCATTTCTCTGAATATAGTTAGTAACAGAGCCGTGTAGGGAATGGTTTTCCCATTCTGGGAAAAAATTTGAGATTTCTACAGTTTTTCCTCATACCACATTGGGGTGAAAAGTCAAAATCTCAAAAATTTCCCAGGATGGGAAATCGATTCCCAACACAGCTCTGTTACTAAGTATATTCAGACAAATGAATTCTTATTTTCTTGGTTCAAGTCAATTGAAGTGTTTCATTTAAATAACTTCTAATTGTCTCAATGTTGAGCTTTTAATGATTTAATTCTTTTAAACTAGAAATTAAGTTTCTAAAAGAAATAGCTTAAAACAGAATTTTTGGTTTCATAAAGTGTCAAAATGAAAGATTTGGACAATTTTGAAACTTTTTCCCCCCATAAAAAACTGTTTCTAAAAGGGAAATTTGTTGAAACTGACCCTTTCCCACAAAAAAATTCAGCTTCAATTAATTGGTATTTTTGATGGAAATTTTTTAGTCAAAAAATTGCCGACCAGCTCTATTGAGTAGTTAAGACTGTGTAAAGTGTAACCTAGATATGTATGCATTATTAGGAGACAATATAGCTACAAACTTACATATTATTATTGCCCTTTTTCAAAAGGTAAAGAACTACCTAGCTCCCACATCAGAGGCAGTGCAGTCTAGCAGCTAGAGCAGGGAAATGGGAGCCCTGGGTCCTACTCCAGCCACTTAGTCTATTTTTTTTTATAAAGTCTCGGTGTCTTGGTCACCTCACCTGTAAACTGGGGATAATAATACTACTTCTGCATTGTAAAGTGCTTTCAGAAAGTTCAGGGAGTGGGAAGAAAGGCTTTATATAAATGCAGTGTTGTTCTTGGTTTTGCAAAGTGTTGTGGTTTCTATGACAGAAAGGGCAGCCTCACTAAAGTCAGTGGGGATAAAGTTTTGGCCGACAGTTATTTTTTCACCAGTCTCCCTATGGTCTTTTAACTCAGCGTCCCAAGTGTGGGCCAGAAAACCTTCATACTCCCGCCTGCCCAGAACGAGTGAGGGGACACTCCGGGGCACTGAATCAAAAAAAGACCATAGGAGAATGGCAGAAAAACACCATAGGGTGAAAACGTGCTCATCTTACACAAATCGACCAACTGACTTCAGGGAGACTAGTGGTGAGCGAGGCACCAGGATTTGGCCCTTTATATGTTGTGATGTTAACAAAAATAGAATGTGGACATTTAACGGCTCATTTTTAGAGGTGTTTAGTACCCATAGCTCCCATTGGCCTAAAAGCTCAGCTCCTCTGAAAATCTGCCGCTTGCTGTGCTGGAAGATTTGTTTTACTGTTGACACCAATTTATATTCAGTTTAATTTTTGCAGCTTCTTTCAGGCAGTACAAGCATAAAGTAAAGGCAGTGATATAATCCAGTACTTGCATTGGCTTCAACAGAGAGATAAATTCCATTAATTAGTCAAAATGACATACAAATTTACAAATCACAAAAGTAGTTAGGAACTCCATTGTGCTTATAACTGCACATTTGATTCAGTGCATACTAATACTCGATTAACATTATAAAAAAACAAGGTTAAAATATAATTAATATAACTATAGCTTAGTTATAATTAAAGTAATTATACTGATATACAGTGTTACAACAGCCATCTCAGCCATTATATTGATGCAAATTTATTCTGCTTTTGAAGTAAAGCTATTTGAATTACATTTTTAATTATTTATCAAGCTGAATATCATAACCATGAAAACAGGCCCAGTTCTGGTTGAAAAGAAATACTGTTGTTTCCCCTCTTTGGAGAGGTACCCTCTGGCCTTTTGAACTTCTAATCCAAGATTTTAGATAAAAAATGACTTCTAGTTCAAATATGAATGGGAGCTGCTGTAATAGAAAATCTCTCTATACACTGGGAGTTGCTATAATAGAAAATCTCTCTATACACTGGAATGCATGGGAGAGAAATTAAATCAGTCATATTAGGAGTGTCAAATGTTAATTACTTTATCCACTAGTTTCAATGGGACAACTTGTGCCCAACCTATCTAATCCTTATCAATAGGACCCCAATTCAGCAAACCACTTAAACACAGGCTTTGCCTTAAGCACAGGCTTAAGTTCATGACTATTTGGCAAAGCACTCAAACACAAATATGTGCTGAGAATTAAGCTTAAGTAGCAGTGAAGTGAGAGCCAAAGAAACTATCCAGTTCTCTCATGCTGGTCTCTGGCTAATACTTGAAAGTTGTTTGATATCCTCCTGAGGGATCTGTGTCTAGCCCTCTTCAGCAGCAGGGGCTGCACGTCATACAGAACCCCTGAAGGCTGTTGGGGCAAAGTAAAGAAGGTGGGGGGAAGAAGGCAGCTACGCAACATAACTAAGAAAATGGTACAGATGTATAATGCCTATTTGTGTGGCCTGGTAGTGATATTTAATTTCTAACGGTGACATCTAAATGTGAGCACTATGGCCTCCTTTCTTTTTCTATTTAAACATTCTAGATAAGTGTGTGCTTTTAAGAGTACATTATACACAATCTTATTCCTTACCACATGGGAGTCCAGTACCATATTGTTGAAAACTGATGGCTATGACATACAGATATCATTCAAAAATGGGATATGTGGCCAGATTTTCCTAACATTTTATAGTGTCATTATTTATAATATAGGTAAGGACATTAGGGGTTTTTTTAATATGATATTTATTCTGATTGTGTCCTTTACTGCCCATTTAACTCCCATTGACAGAGGTCAGAAATATTATAGTATTCCATTGTACTGGTGTTTCATTTCCACACCTTCCAGAGTGACTGCTTGTGATATTGTTCCTTGGCTTGGGTTAGTATTAGGTTTCAAATAACTAACTGGGAGGCATTACCTGTATTCAATAATCGTTTATATAGTTTGGATGACTGTGTCACTGAATTATGCCAGCGCTAATGAGATGCATACAAAATGAAAAGGTAAAACTGTTTTTAAGTAGTACATCGCTATTACTGTGTCATGTTTGCTTGTAATTACTGCTAAATTTGTATTATTTCTCTTTCTGGAGCATTTTTATTAGAGTAGTTAATTACAGCTAGAACATGGTAGTAAAACCTTATTATGTGCCTAAAGCCTTCACATCTGAGGAGGAATACTAAAACAAAAAATGCAATTATTTCGTGGACTGATTGTGTGCTTTGGACACAATAAATATGTTTCAGTAGGAAATTCAATAAGACCTATCACAGTAAATGCACAGGGACCACTTGAAATACACATTTACTTTTGGCTGCATTAAAGAAATAGTATAGTAATAAAAATTATGGGACAAATACATCTCTGAGAAGATGCTATTGAAGACCATGAAATTTCAGGAGGGATTAATTTGGCCCTATTTACTTAAAAACAAATGACTGCTCTGTGTTACCAATAACCCCTTGTATTATTAAATCTGAATAACATTTTAAAATATTATTTACTTTCCATCTTTTAAGACATTTTGCCCAACTTGAATAGTGAAACTCTAGAGGTCAGTTTTCTCTTTAGCTCTCATGTGCTACACAGTGCTTTTGGTTTTGGGTTTCCAACACTTAAAAATTTATTTTCAATGCTTTTTTTTTTTTAAATACATGAAAAATACTTCTGTTCACATTAAGTTTTCGAATACAATCTTGTCTTTTAAAAAAACAACAAATTTTAAGATCAAGATTTCCAAATGTGCCTATTGTTTTTGGGTACCCAACTTGAGACACCTTAAAGGGGCTTTATTTTCAGAGGGTGGGTGGGTATATGGGGCACTTTCTGAAAATAAAGCCCCTTTAAGGTGACTTAAGTCAGTTACTCCATAATAGAGATACCCCAAATCACCAGGTACTTTTGAAAATCTTGTCTTAAATTTCTCGGCCTAAACAATGGACCTTTGGTATAAAAGATGGCAGGTCAAATTCAATCCCAGTGTTACAATGACTTCAAATAGATTATCAAATATCTATACTATTAACTTAACATGTATATAGCTGCTCAGGACAGAGAGGGATAAGCAACATCTGACTGTGCAGGAAGGATTCAGCTTCTTTTTTCATGACATATCCTGTAAATTGTGTACTGTCTAGGTATTGACCATTAAAAGTAGCACTTTGACCTGTTCTTCATGAGTTAAACCATAGCTATATGGTTGTGTAGAAACAGAGGTTTGTAGATCTTCCTAAGAAAAAGATGAAAAAATCTGGAGATACAGGATGTGTGTTCATTTCAACCATCCCCACTGTGGGCAAGATTGTGTCTTTAAGCCATTGAACTGCCTTGTGGGTGATGGTGGGGGAGGGAGGAAAGGGAAAAGAGAAGGTTTGCTGCATGCACTGGGATAGTCCATATGACATCCCAGGGACTATTCATGCACAAATCAAATGCAGACACTTTCCCCCCATTTCTTTATACTTGGCACATTTATTCTCAATAAACAAACCTTTAAACTTACGAGGAAAACAAGATTTCGGAAAGTTTCCTGATGTAACAAAAACTACTGCGTGCATGTAGAGTCCTTAGAGAGTATCTTTCAGTGCACAGCAAATTAGAGGAACAGAAGCCTTTCCATGACTTGGTGAAATTTCAATATTGTTTTTGCCTCTAAATACTCACATAAATGTGGTAGCTAAAGAGCCAGGATTTGGTCACTGACGTTCCATTTTCAATAAACATTAGCTGAAGCTGCAGTTCAGAAATATCCAGAACTGGGAAACGTTTATGACACTCCCCAAATAGAAAACAGCTACCAAAATAATTAAAAATAGCCGATTTCCTTGTGGTGCTATTTCTTGTTTCGTTTGGTGGTTAGGACTGGGGAGGGAGTTCTATTCATGTTCTTTTTAAACTGGGTGCATTTGGTAATTACATAAAAAAGACTGACAGATCAAGAAAAGAACCAAGTGAAACTAATGCAATACCCCACCATAGGCATTTCTGTTTCCATCTCCTCACTTTCCTGCATTAAATCTTAGCTCAAGTCATTCACAGACAATGGCCCCCCATCTTACTGGCCTTTCAATTTCACCAACAATTCCATCCGATCACATCCAGCATCAGTAATTACTAGAAGCAGTGCAGGAAAGATAGAGCGAATGCAGCCTGGGGAAATTCCAAGTGGTGTACGTCCAATGAAGGGAATACGGCTGGAGAAAAGGGAATGTGGCCAGACTGCTGCTGTGCTCCAACAATCCCTCCTGTCAGAGCATTCTCCCAAAGCTGCTCTTAGTGGCTTCTTGGGAAATTACGAGTGCCTCAGGGCACCAGCCACCTTTGTAGGCTGCTACTGTGTGCACACACACTCTCTCTCTCTCACCAGGCATCTGGTCATGAGGATCAGACTCAAAGAGAGGAGAGTGTACATTTTTCAACCGACAACGCTATTCAGGTCAGCTTGGCTTAGAAGTAGGTGCTAAAGCATGAAGGAAACAGCGAGGGAGAGTGAAAGGGCACACAGTCATAAATCACTATTAATTTCCTCTTAACTCTTGTTCTGGTATTATATCCACTCATTCCCCTAATACGATCTACAAGTGCTGTATAACTGAATCTCTGACTTATGGCTATAGCTTTCTCATTATCACCAGCCTGTTCTAATATTGCAGTTTTGAAGACAGAAATATAAACACATATTTTATACATACAGGATTTCAGACTTTTTCATTTAACCATTGGCATGTCATTGCTTATTCTCCTCTCTAGTGTCCTAATCTTTGCAATCACTCTCCATCTAAAAGTCTTTCCACATTTGGCTCATAGGGATTTTTGCATTTTTTAACATTTATTTTTGGTTTGCATTTTTTTTTTAACATTTTACATTTAATGTATTGAAAGAAAACAAACAAACATTGCACATGAAAAACATCAAAATCAAGGCAATAAGTATACCCAGGATTAACAAATCTATGTGGGCAGGAACAGTGTCCCCTTGCTATGTAATACCCCTGCTCTTCCTGATCACCTCTGCACTTGATTAATTGATTAATCTGGGGGTTTCCACTAAGCATTTAGAAATTAGCCCTCCTGAGTATTGCTTAGGAGCCTAACAGTGAAAATCTTTTGGTCTGGTATTGATTTATGGGGATGTGTATTTGTGTACCTGTAGAATATGTGCTGATATTTCCTACCTCCCACTCTATTGCTGTTGAACCAACCCATTCCCAATTAACTGAATTGCCAGACAGAATTACATAATGTTAAACTGCTTAACCCAGACAACTGGCTTTAAAACCTTTATTTTTTGCACCATAGCCTTTGTAATAATAATGTAGTGTGCGGTAAATTGTGAAAGAATACAAACCACTCCTTGGAATACAACATAAAGAGTCGTAAGCATGCTGAGGCTTTCATAACAGTATTCTGATCGAGCTCTATGCTATTTACCCTGTAGGAGTCCTCATAACAGCACGCCCCCCAGATGGGGTGATGTCTCCAGTCAGCATCTTAAATGTTGTACTTTTCCCAGCACCATTTGTTCCCAGGAGCCCAAAGCACTAACAGGAAGAGGAAAAAAGACATAATTATATCTAAAGATAGAGATATCACAACGAGCAGCATTAACTTTTCATCATGTTTTGTTTTTTTTCCACTCCTGAACTAGTTGTGAAGAGAACATACATGTGGATGTGCAAATTTCAAAAATCACCTAAGTGACACAGGAATGCATAGTTTTATGTATATACACAGAGAGAGAGAGAGAGAGAGAGAGAGAGGAGGTAATTCAACCTTTATAAGGTTTCTTGAAAAAGGAATTCAGTCAAATTAAAGGGAAAAGGCAATGTAATAAAAACACTAGTTTGATCACTGTGGATAAAAATTTCAAATATTTCCTAAGTCCAATTTTGCAAATAACTACCTAGACACTTAGGACCGTTTGTGTCATTGAAAGTCCTATTCAGTGAACACATATAGTTACCTACAGTATTATAAGCAATCGAAATATTTTCCTTTCAAGTCATGTAAAAGGACAAAAGCAGGATTAATAAATTTGTGTGTGTGTGTGTGTGATTTATACCTTTGTCCTCTCTTTGCTGGATATTGGCCAATTTTTAATCCGTTTGAATAATATTCTTTGGAAACTGGGAAAGGAACTCAAAATTTTGAGGTTCCCATTTTGCCATTTCCCATATGTTGCTGACAGACAGTGCCTAATGTGGGAGCAAATGTACCTATACTACAGACAAGGTAACCTCCTACCTCCCAACACCCGAGGGAGCAGAGAAACAAAATCCTTGCCTACTGGATGAGGGGGAAGATAATAAACACTGACACACATCCCTATGATGGCTCCACCCAATGTTCCCTCTGCAGACAGAGCTGGGATGTTCAGCTCACAGTCCCCAAGGATTGGGAAGAATGGCAGTGAGCCTTCTTGTTGACACCGTGACAACAAATGGTTGACACCATGACAACAAATGATAAGGGTGTTAGTCAGCTTACCATCCTCAGAAAACGATGAAGGGGACAGTGTGTTGAGGGGCAAGATTTAGGGTCTAGAGGGTGGGAATCTGCATCTTCACTCCCCTGCCCTGGGTTTGAGTGAGGGCAGGAGTGGAGGGGTGTGCTTAGTATTTCCTTTTCTTCCTCCTACTTCCCCACCTCCACCTATCATCTCAAACTGTTCAGTCTAGAAATGCAGAAATTCCAAATTCTATAATCTAGATCCCTGGATGCAGAGGACTAGTTCTAATAAGGTTGGCTACAAAATCTAGGCTTTATTCACCACAGAAACATGACTTTCTGAAAATTCTGTCAGGGCTCAATACACTTTATAAACTTCACACTAAATCTAGCAAAGCTTGCAAAGTCTTTCATCAGGGTTTACCATCCAGAGTTGGTTATGCAAACAGTTTTGTAAAACCTCATCTGGAACAGCTCACAAACAAATCTGAACCACATGGAATCAAGGAGTCTGAGTGCTCCTTCTCTAGATCCAACTGAGCTCCTGGAGTATACCCACTGCTAGCACAGCTTTCAGATTGTATAATCTGCTTCAGCGAAATCACTTGGGGCCAGAGAAGTTTACAGACATATCTGGCAGAATTTGTAAATTCTATCAGCTCAACAGCTAGAACGAAAGGGGGTCCCAGAATCCTCTAGTACAGCCTGTAATGTTGGTAAGGTTCATCAGCTGAACAGCTCTAGTATAGTGGAAATATTAGTAGAGTGTTTGATTCAAATACTGTATTGTTTTCTGTTTAATTGAATAATATGTATAATCTTTATGTCACAACTATGATTACAGCAAAACAGTCTTACTATCTTAAGAAAATATACCAACTGCTTCAATTTACAAATAATAGCTTTTAAAACTACTTTCTAAAAAACTAAGGAAATTCTCCCATTGCCAAATTAACTAATTTACAATTACAGTTGTAAATAACTATTAAATTAAAACCACATTACTACAATGTTGCAGTTATTTAAAAAAACAAAGTATTTGAAGTCTGGAAGTTCAAAGTTAAAGTTAATAAATATTTGAAAGTCAGGAATTTCACAGTTGTGGTTTCATGACCAACCCTGACTTTGACCAGACACTGATACCAACCTTCTACATTTCCACCAAGAACTCTCTTAATCAAAACCACTATACTGCTGAATCAATATACCACATTTACATTTGTGAAACAGACCATAAACCTTTATCTAAATATAGTAATAAAATAAATAGTAAATACACGTAAATAAATAAATACACGTGAATTGAAACATTCCACATCTTTGTAATTCCCTGACATGTCTCAGTTATCACATCAAGAATGGCTACACTGGGGATGAGGATACCAGGCCAGACATAAAGTTGTTTTACAAAACAACTGTACATTCTGTAGTGATCAAATGTGCTCACCTGCCTAACAACCACAACCCAAAACTCAGACGATGTTCTTCGAGCCACATCAGGAAAACACGCTGATCCCTGACTGCCATGATGAAGACGACCAGGAAGGAATTGGCTGTGAGCTCCCCAAGTAGCCAGTTTCACCTCCCAAACTGAACCAACTTGCCTGGAATTTGGAGGGAGGCACCCAGGTTGCAGGAGGACAGAGTTTTAAGGAGGCACCAGGAAGTTAGTCTGTATGCTCATGCTATTTCCGCTCCTCCCTGGTCTCACGCATCTGGGCAGAGTTCCTCTGGTCAGCGTCCGCTGGCTCCCTTGACGCCTTCGAGGAGCAGTTGGTGCTGTCCAGGGTTCTCTGCTTGGTGTCCCTGTCCGGTTCCCCTCGTTTAACCCTGTGACCTCACTCCTGTTCCTGTTCTATCTTTAGTTGTCCCCTGTACTTAATTGAGATCCCGGACGTTGTGGATTCTCCCCTTAGGCTGGGGGAGATCCTTAGTAGGATCCCAACAGGCTGGAATGCTAACTACACATTTGCAGCATATCTGTAAATAGCTGTCTTAATAAAGAGCCAGTTTACTTTGTACAAGCATTGAGTCTTTTCATGTTGTTGCCCAGCATGTGGTATATTAAACATTAACTCGTCAATACTGTGGATGGCAGTGTCTGAAATGTGCTAACCATGTCTGCCCCAAACCCAGCACTGAACAGTATGTGCTAATAGCAGGGGAGTACCCTCTGCCACCAATGTCATTCAGTTAAGCACTGCAGCATGTACCCATGCTAGGACAGGGCTTGCATTCTAGTGGTTTATGTTATTTTAATTTAATTAAGCTATTTATACTTTCAGCTGTATTTTAGTGAAGTTGTAAGTCTGATAAGTAGGCTTACATTAGCAATAAACAACTCTGTGTTAGGTATTTCCTAGCAGCTGATCACTGGTTGGTTAAAAACCCACAGCATCACACACTGGTGTCTCACCTCCTCCAGCTGGTTATTAGGAACCTGGAAATACCCTCCCCTTCCCTGACAGCATTTATAGAATAAAGGCAATAATTCCTCACCTGCATTTTTGGAAGTTAAATCTCCACATACCTCTTCAACTGGAAAAACTAGCTAACTTTCCTCTGACATCTTAAGGTTCTACAGTGTTTAAAGATTCAGGTTTAGGTTCCGGTTCATTCAAATATACTGGGACTGTTTCCATAAGGCCAAATCCTCACTGTTTTTAAACTCTTTCCTAACTCAGGCAAAACTGCTATTTAAGCTAATTAGAGTTTAGCCCAAGGCCAATTCAGAATTTAGTCCATGGTTTGTGAATTGTTGAACTAGATATGCACAGTAGTTCCATGCCTAAACAACACTTACTTCCATATACGAGCAGGCTGAAAATCTATGTTGCTTTTTAACTTTTAGGTTACTTTAATCCATACAATATCTCAGTAAAAACAAGCCAAAAGAAATAATACTTTCTGATGCAATGAACACAACGACAACAACAAAGAGATGTAAGCCAAAAAGTAATATATCAATCACCAACAATTGCTTCTAAGATGTTAACAGTCCCCAGCAGTGCTTTCACTTCTGCCCAACATTATCGATTTCTCAGAAATTACTGCAATTGGAAGGCTTCTGCTAGCAACCACAGAGCTTTGATTTCAGACTTTCTGAACATGCCTGAACAATTGCCTATGATTACACAATTTTTTTTTTTAGAAGAGGAGAAATGAAAAGGAAAAAAATACAGAACCTTTTACCTCTCCCCTTGGTATCCCCAAGCTAATGTCTTTCACAGCAGTGTTCCTCTTGCTGAAACCTTGGTAACATTTCCTGAGATTGTACAGTAGGAGGATATCATTCTGAGTTCTTCCACCAAAGAGCCTCTTTCGTTCCACTTGTACATCCTCATCTTCTGAAGGACTGACTGTGCTGCCGATGGAACAGTGACTCCTAAGAAGAAAAGATCACAATAAATGGCAAATTACACACTGTCATTTCATGGATACTAAAAGGAGCACTTTTCTGCTTATTAGAGATGGCAGGGGAAACAGCTTTTAGTTCTGCAAATATTGTTGAGATTTCAGGGGAAAAATTCAACCCAAATCAGAACAAAAAAGCTCAAAAATTTTAATGGAACTGAAATATATTTTCTTTTGAAGCCTGGGCTCCATTTACAGTTTGTTAACGCCAAGTCATTTCCATTTCAACATTTCAATTTTGGCAAATTAGCAAATTGACAAAAATTGTTTCTTTGGAATTTTTCAAGCAAGCTCTACTGCTTATGTCCCATTAAGGTTCAGCCATTCAAATCTCAACAGGATCCGAATGCTTCACAGAAACCCCTACACGTTTGCTCTGCAATTCCCATTGATTCTGACAAGCCTGGTCCATATTTCATTTTTTTTTTAATGAAAGGAAATAGTATATTATTTCACAGGGGAAATAGGGGTCCTGAAGTGAGACTGAAATGTCATTTGAGCATGGAGATAAATCTGCTATACGATTTGAAAATACACCTGAACTTGGGGGGAGGGGTGGGGGGAAGAAGCAGAATTTTCAAAATGGGAGCACAGGGAGTGAAATGCATCTAGGTATGTTTTTTTTTTAAAGCTACGAAGTAAAATGACTTTAAAAGTATGAGCCCACAATTAAACTTTTCTTAAAGAATACTTGCCGCATTCTTTTATATTGTAGATATACACCTACGGAAAAACAGGGATGATAAGAGACATAAGCCAAACAGGCATCTGCCTAGGGGACCCACAGAAAAACTCTTCAGGTCTTTTCTATTAAAAGAAAGTTAAACTAAAGTTCTGACATTGGCCTCCCCATGAAAAAGATCCTGCTGGAGAAGCCAGAAATGTGAGGTGGCTTTGCTAGAAACTTTGCAAGGAATTAGGCCAGCTTTGAAGAAAACACACATTGCCTGCCTTGCTCTGGGGTTCACACAAATAAGGAAAATGAATACTATATCACAGATGTTCCCGTCTTGAGCAAAAGCAGTTGAAGGTGAACAAAATGTGAGCATGAAGTGCACACTCCTTCTCTGATCCAAAATGACAATGCAAGGTGAAGGCTAAGGACCACAGCGATGACAGCCTCTAACCCTGGCATGTCCCAGCCCCCCTTCCCTCCATGTACAGCAGTATGTCAAGTTTAGTAGACTGCCATGGGCTCAGTGCCCTCTGTTGTTCTCTTTAATTCCACAGAGCAAGTCACAGAATGTAAAATGGGAAATACTGCTGCTTGAGGCATCAGTAATTCCCCACAATCTTACTCTGTCTAGGTGGTTTTGAAGAGCAGGGAACATGCAGCATATAGGTACCCTTTTGCTCTGTCCAACCATTCCTCCCTTGCAGACAAGGGTCTAGAGCAAGCTTTTGCAAAGAAGGCAGTCTTCAATGCAAGCAGGATCAAACTTCAGAAGCATAAGTTGGTACAATTCACCATGTTATAAGATGGAACATACATATGGCAGGGTGCAGTTATTAATGCTAAAATGTTTCACAGAAAAGCCAAGCTTTCAGAAGCATTTTGAAGGAGGAAGAGGAGGAGACTGCTTGTTCTCCAACATGATCTTTCAGTACAATGGTACGTGGGGAAAGAAGAACCCTGCAAGTGGACGTCAGAGATCGATAGTTTGTTACCAGCGCAGCTTTCCTGGAAATCCTGTCTCCTGGAGTAAAGGAATTAATATAAAAGAGAGAAAATCTATATTATAATAATACTGGCAAAATTCCTTCTAGATTCTACATCAGAACTGCTATTAGAGCTAAGGAATTTCACAGAAACCTGCTCATGGTTTAAAAGTTAATCAAATAGCTGAAAAAATTCTCCCATCTGGCTTTTTTGAATAACTTTTGAAGTTCTCTTTCCCACCCTATGTGACTAATAAAGATACAGAAATAGCAAGCCATAATGCATGGGCTCATTACAGCCACATGGAATAATGATCAGATTGTCTTATCTTCTAGTTTTCAGAAGGATTTAATCTTCCTCTGTCTTTGGGAAATTAGTCAATGTCCATGAAAGCAGAGTATAAATAATACACACCACACACCTTAGTTTCTGGAGCAGGTCCCAATGCAGCAGAATCCTCAGAAGGAGAATAACTGTGCCCTGCAGGGCCATTTCCACAAAGATCCAGCCCAGGAAATTCATCTCAAAAGGACTCACATAAGAATCGATTCCAAAGCTGCTTGTCAGGTCAAACTTGATCTGATTGTAGGAAAGCTCTAGTAAACCCTGGCCCAAGCAGAATGGTGGGAAAACGATAAAGGCCCACTTGAGGATGTTGTAGATATTCTGCAAACTCTGTAAAGAAAGGAGTCAGTTGGGATTGGGCAAAAGCAAGGCGGAGAAAATGTTGAATCTCTTAGAAATAGAAAATTAAGCAGACTTAAAGGCTATGAGCTTTATTTTATTCTCATACCAGTTCGACACTGTTGCAACTCCATTTACTTCAGTGGAGTCTATTCTTATGTATACCAGTGCAAGATAAGAATAAGGCCCTGGACCATTTCAAAATTTGAAACTTAAGTCCATATGCAATTCTAGCCCACAGATTATTTTGGATACAGATGGTCTCTTATTCTAAGTTTGTATGGTGCCCTAGTTCAATGGTTTTGGGTCCCTAGGTAGTGCCATAATATAAATAGTAATTGTTTCCACCCGGAACACTACCAACAGCAAAATGTTTAGGGACCAAGTAGTATCTAGATTCTTATATGTAAACAAAATGTCTCTAGTTTTTCTTGGTAAGATTAAGAGTGAAATGACAAGACGTATTCAGTGAATGCATGGTTAGCAGCAGTACCAGAACATATATACTACTTCAGCAATATATTATATATATCTTGCAACACTTAAGCACAATGGAATGATCAGGGTCAGTTTACTCACCATTCCTATGCTCTTGCAGTTTTAAACTGTGAGTGCCATAAAAACCGAGCCACAACCCTAGTCCGAATTTGTCCTCAAATGTGTACCCCAACCCTGAGCCAAAATTTAATCCAGATCTGTATTCAAACATCACTTCCTCAGCATAGCCCATTTAGATATGTTCTGAAAACTATGGATTTCCATCTCCTTTCCTCAATTCACGTGTACAATTCCCATTGAGATTAATATTAATGGGAGTTACATATATATACTGAGGGAATGTATTATTATTCACACAATACACTATATCTCCTATAAACAACTGCTTACCACTTATGTTAATATTATTCAAACAAATTTTGGAACACACATTATCTACTCAGTGGACCTGAACAGCTCCCATTATGTGCAAATTATGAATTAAAGGCCTGGAAAATATTACCGTGTCAATTAAAGCTGTTTTTGCATTATTAGAGTGCAATTCTTTTTTTTTTTTTTTTAAACAAGTAAAACCAAAATGGGTTTATAAACTGTTGTGGAGAACAATAACCTATAATGATTGAGGATAAAGAAAAAGTGAAATATTTCATTACAATTTAAACTGCAAGTGATTTGGCCTTGGAAAATACTTTCCTATACACAACATTTATGGGAAGTGGTGCTGAGGGTTCATACTGACCTGTGCTTTGGAAATCGTGGCTAACAAATGAGGCAAGAGGGTCAACAGCATGGTACAAAGGCCAAACACAAAGTTTAAGGAGATGTAAGAAATGAAAGCTATGTCTGAACTTGAAAAGAATCTGGACATCAGATACATCCATGGTAAAGTTGCATATCTGAAAAAAGTAAAAAAAGAATAAAACCACATCATAAGTAATTTATGGTTTTCTTCACCAGCTGACTCATGAGCTCAGTATCCTTTGTGTCACTGTAAAGAAATATAACGGCTACTCATGATTTTATGATTTATAACTCCTTTCCAAATCCTTCAACCTTACTGGTGGAAACACTTACCTATCTGGCTCACCTGTATTTCCTGTATTTCACATACATATTTCACGTGTATTTCCAGTATTTAACAGACATATCTACTGCTATGTGAGGACCAGTTGTAACTCATTCTTTTCTGTTTGTTAACCTCATATATTTTCTTTCATGGCTCCAGGTAGCTCACCACCTTGATTTCTTAACAATTGCAAAACTAAGCCATTTTATACACTTCAGCTAAAATGAGATACAGTAAAAAGAAACTTGTTTAAGAGCAAACTTTGGTCTCACAGCTGCCATCTGTTCTTATAGATTTTACCTCACAAAAATTATAGCATGCTGGAACTGGAACTAAGAACTGTGAAAACGATGTCCAAGCGATAGCTTATATCTGCTACCACCAGCACATTAGCACTCTGAATTATCTATTATGGACAAATGTTTAGCATAGTGGCTACCATTAAAACATCAACATTAACCCACAGTTTCCACATGGTAGTATCTGAGATATGACAGCATAGGCCTGGCTGCTAAAATATGAGTTATATTTAGGTGACTAAAGAAAGAATGGGCAGAGATATGTTGCCCAATCAGACCATCTGGTGCACAAAAGAGCAAAATGTCAGCTTCTTGACAAACAAGAGAGAGATATACCCACAGAACATTGCCCATAAGTGTAGTCCAGGGCAGTCACTTGAGCATGAACACTGTGCAAAGAACAGTATTTGGAGTGAAAAATGCAAAGCAGGACATGCTTACTAGAACTATCGGGCAGGACTGCATATACAACATGAGCATCTCACACACCAAAAATTAACTTATTCATGTCTTTTTGAAAAACAACAGTCTTATTGAAACACAAGTTATTCAGCTCACTCCAGGAGTCACTCGGTGAAATGCTGTAAAACTGGGTGTTCTGCAGGACGTCAGATTAAATGAACAACAGATTTTAAGACCAAAGGAGACCATAGTATTTTGCACTTTTATGGCACCGTCCTTGTGAGGATCTCAAAACACTTTACAAACTTTAGTGAATTAAACCTGCCAACTCCCCCTGTTAAGTTGTAGGTGCTATTATCCTCAATTTACAGGCACAGAGAGGTTACGTGACTTGCTCAAGGTCTCCAAGGAAGTTTGTGGCAGAGTTTAAACTAGAACTTTTATTTTCAAGTTTCCAGTTCCATGCCTTACCTGTCTTTCCTCCCCTTTGTTCTGAAATCACTACTCTGAATTTTATTGAGTTAAACAAGTGCAAATACTCTATTGAAGACAATGGAGTTCAATGGCTTAGGTGGAGTTATATCAGTATAAATGAGATGAGAATTTAACCTATAGGTGTTTTGCCTAAGAATCAAGAATATAAAAATTTAGCTCTAAAATTGTATGGAGTTTTGGCAGATCACATAAAGTCCATACCAGTCTCAGATTCTATTTTTCTACCTTCCCCTCCTGCAAAAGTGAGTTTAAAGCACTCCATATATCATGAGATACTTTGACTTGAGGACAGGTCATTTTGGACAAATGTGCATGAAGGGCAGTGCTGTACAAAATTTCTGTTACCAGCCAGAAAAAAAAATAAGGACAGAGAAGCTTTGTCATGAATTCTGGATATTTTAAAAAATGTCAGTAACCCTGCTTGAATTAATACACCTGAATGACAAAAAATGTTAAGCAGAGTGCTTTCAGTAATGTTAAGCTTCTGTCACATAACTAGGTCATTAAGGATTTTGCTCTTTATTTTAGGTTGGACAAAATGCCTTTTTAAGATCACAAATTGTTATTGAAAAATTTAAAGGGGAAAAAATATGACACGGAATATACATATAAGGAAATTACATGAAACATTTATGGTGGTGGAGGCGAGAGGAAAGAGTCACAAAAGTACTTCACTGAATTGACTGTGTGTTTGGAGCCATGAAGGGGTGATGTGTGAAGAAGATCTAGTACAAATAAATATATGCATTTGTATGTCACACATCATTTCTTGGGGTCTTGTTAAATTTATTGAACATTTGATTGGTACAGGCCTTTTTAAGATTCATTGATACAGGGACTGATCCTGCACCACTGGCATCAATGGAAGTTACATCACTGACTTCAACTAGAGCTGGATCAGGCCCACACAGTACAAAAAGGTTTATCCTTAATGGTTTGAATTCCGTTACAAGCCAGCCACAGCTCTGCTTTTGTAAATGCTCCAGCTCTCTAATTAATAGTCACAAGTTCTGAAGTAACTTCAACCATCACTTGGCTAAAATAACGTTAGCACTAATACCTCGTAACAGCATCATACCGCATAGGCCTGATCCAAAACCTATGGAACTCAGTAAAAGTCATTCCACTAGCTTCAATGGACACTGAATGAGGCTTGTATACTTGTTTCAGGCCCATTGACGTGAGGAGAGAGGTTAGGATTTATGTAGCTGTCCATTCACATATTGTAGTCAACAGCAGGAATCAAAAAGGATTCATCATTTATATAGATGATAAGAAGACAGTTATGTTAGGTAAGATAAACATTTACAAGGGATATATCTCCCCATGCATAAACCAACCATCGACTGCTTGGGGTAATGAAGAAACCTCCTCTCTGGGCAGCATATTCCATAATTCTTTATCTTACACTTTCTTCTCAATCACCCTGCTGGAAACAGAGTATAGGTGTAGATGAACCTTTGGTCTGATCCAGTATGGCGATTCCTATATACCTATAGGAGCTATTTCACCTGTAAAAAAATGACTTGGGAAAATTAGCTGAAGCAGGCCTAGGTAAGTGCTTTCTCATCTCATAATATTTGTTGGAGGTATATCCTCAACCAATCCGGAGCTCAAACTCAGCCAGCTTTCTCACACCAATGAATATAATAAAAGACAGTTTCAGCTCTTGGTGATATTCTGCAACCCAGTCACTGAAATTCAAGCCTGGCTACGCTACTATTTTTGGCACCTAGATGATTCCTTTCGTGAGAATAACACACAATCAATTTTTAACAGTAAAAGATTGTTGTACAGCTTGAGTGTTTTCTTGAGACATTTTTAGTACTACTCTCATTATGAGTGAGCAAATCTCCCTTCCCTTTCCCACATGATGCATTCAGCTTCATGCTGCAGCTTGTTCTCTCATTATCCACTGCCGCCCCATAATCGTCTGCAAAGACAGAAAATCATGCACCCAGCAGCAGGTGCAAACCAAGCCTAAAGATTTCTGTTTGTAAGAAACAAGCCATAATTCTAGAGCAGCATCTCCAATCACATACCCAAAGAGGATCAGCAGGAGAGCTGTGGCTGCCAAGTTTTCTCGGAAAGTGAAGGCTGATAACTGAAAGGCAGCAATAACACTGATACACAGGCCGACTGGAACCAGGTAGAAGAGCTAGAAAGAGAAGAAAAACAGAAACATTGCAGGAAAGCATCTCAGAGTGGTCTTATCCAATGAACATGGAAGTATCTTTGCAATTGGTAGCAACTTTGTTTTACATAGCGCACTAGAAATATGCAGGCAGTGGAGTTCTGCGATCTTGTACTCAGTAGTTCCACCACGGGGCAGCTGGAGTACTGTCTTGCTCAAAACCCCTGCGAAAATACCATCCAAATAGATACATTCACCTTTGTGCCAATCCTACAATCCTAGCTGCCATCACTTGCTGTTAATTTAAGAAGCTAGCTCCTGCACATAGTAGATCCAGGTGGGACTGCTGCTCCAGTGCCCCCGAACGATATTGCAGGCATTCCAGGATGGGCCGCAGCAGCACCACAACTACCAGGGTTTCACTGAACAATCCAGCAACCACAGCAGAGCACTGAGAGACAGTTTCAGCATGACTTTAATGAATGAGAACATGTGCAGGTGAAGCATCCCCTAACATTTTTAACAAAAACTGACACTGCTTGCATTCACACACAGCAGTAACAGACAGACACACTCGACAATAAAGAATCTAGCCTCCCCTTGATACATGCTCCTATCTGCCATTAACATAACAGTTAGCACAGGGAATGATAGCTGTCCTAATGATCAGGCACAGGGCAGAGTCTTCTCCCAGTTCTTGGGTTCTTACCCCAGTTCTACCAATGACCTGATGTGTGACCTTGGTAAGTCACGTCACCTCTCCAGGCAGCTGAACTTGTTGATAGCCAATTTAGATGCATTTTTTCTTGTGCCAACATGGATCCTTAACTTCAGAAACTCCCTCCCTGGTATTGCTTCCTCGGATGTATTTTTAGAGAGCAATCATATCTCCCCTCATTTGCATCGGGTAAACAAGCCTAGAGACTTGAGTCTCCTCTTCTAAGGTAGGTTTTCCATTCCTCTAATCATCCTTGTAGCCCTTATCTGCATCTGCTCCAGTTTAAATTAATCTTTTTTAAACCTGGGAGACCGGAATTGCACACACTATTCCAGATGAGGTCTCACCAGTACCTTGTAAAATGACACTAACATTTCCCTCTCTCTACTGGAAATACCTCACTTGATGCCTCCTGTGCATTAGTCTTTTTTCACAGCTGCATCACACTGGCAGCTCTTAGTCATCCTGTGATCAACCAATACACCCAGGGCTTTCTCCTCCTGTGTCACTTCAAATTGATAAGTCACCAGCTTTTAGAAGAAATTCTTGTTGTTAGTCCCTTAGTGCATGACCTTGCACTTTGCACTATTAAATTTCATCCCATTTCTATTACTCCAGTTTACAAGATCATCCTGATCATCTTGTATGATATTCCAATCTTCCTCTGTACTGGCAATACCTCCCAACTCCGTGTCATTCCAAAGTTTATTAGCACATTTCCTTTTTTTCTGCCAAGGTCAGTAATAAAAATTGTCCCCAAGACCAATCCTTGAGGAACTCCACTCATAACCTCCCTCCAGCCTGATAGTTCATCTTGCAGTATGACTCGCTGTAGTCTCCCCTTTAATCAATTCCTTATCCTTTCAATTCTCACCTCAATCCTCATCTCATCTCAATCCTTATCCTTTCAATTCTCATATCACTTCTTCTCCAATTTAACTCATAATTTCCCATGGGAAACTGTATCAAATGCCATATGAAATCCAGGTAGATTAGATACACTGCCTTTCCTTATCCTTAAAATTATTTTATCCCAATAACTGTTTACCTCTATGTCCTTAACCACTTTTCCTTTCAAAATTGTTCCAAAACCTTGTATACAACTGAGATCAAACTAACAGGTCTGTAGTTTCCCAATTCACTTCCCCCCCACCCCACTTTCTTAAAAATAAGTACTCTATTAGCATTTCTTCAGTTGGAGAGTACGACCCCCGAGTTTACAGATTCATTAAAAATCCTTGCTATTGGGCTTGCAATTTCATGTGCTAGTTGCTTTAATATTCATGGATGGAGATTATCCCCCGCCCCTCCCATTTAGTCCCAATAAGCAGTTTGAGTTTGACTTCTATCTTGGGTGGCGTAATTTCTACTTCCAAAAACTCACTCCAATTATTCACATTGCCACTACCCCTAAACTCATTACCCTTATTAAAAACTGAGGCAAAGTATTTAAGTGTTGGACCATGCATAGATTATCTTTAATCTCCACCCCAGCCTTAGTGTTTAGCAGTCCCACTTCTTTCTTTGTTTTCTTTTTACTTATATGGCTATAGAACCTTTTACTATTGGTTTTAATTTCCTTTACAAGGACCGACTCTGCTTGCTTTTCCACAATTCTCACTTTATCCCGACACTCTCTGACCTCCAGGAGGTAGCTTTCCTTGCTGATCCTTCCCATCTTCCATTCCTTGTAGGGTTTCTGCTTTCTCTTAATCACCTGTTTGAGATGCTTGCTCATCCAGCTTGGTCTGCAACCCTTCCCTACAATTTTTTCCCACTAGCTTTGAAGGTTTCAGATACTTTAATTCTAAGTTGTAGACACTAACTCCATGCCTCCTTCACACTCAGAGCCTTACATTCTTCAGTCCAGTCCAGTCCCTCCTTAATACGTGTTCTAAAGCACCTGGCACAATGGGGCTCTGATCTTAGTTGGGACCTCTAGGTGCTACTATTACAGATAATGATTAACAACAGCAGCCTCTCGTTTTATTGAGGGAATGATAACAGAGTTCTCATTTTTAAAAAGGACATTCAAACTGAGGAACAATATGAAACATCAGACTCATCCCATAGGACACTGACTGATTAGTTCCCAACTAATTTAACACCTTGGAGACTGTCATTTTCTAAGATTTAAGAGGAGGACAATGGAGCCAGATGTGAGAAAGTGGATGTGGTATTTTCCTCCTGCTTGCAGTGCACATGTTATTCAAGCAGCTGATCAATTTTTAGCCCCTGTGAAATGACCACACACTATGTTTATGTTGGCATTAGGACTGGAGAACTGTATAAGTAAGTTTGGGTGAATGTTTCCATTAATACTACCTGTTTTCAGTTGCTAATAACTTTCAGAAACTTTCACCTATTGGTTTGAAAATTTCCCAGCCTGGTAACTGCCCAAAAGTGAATTAAGGAGAAACACATGCACACACACCCTACCCGCCCCCAGCTCACACACCTATTATAAACAGTTTCATGCAACAGTGTTCCATAAATGCAATTTTCAGCTATGCAGGGACCCTAAAATACTTCAGTGTGAACACTGAGTGGAACAAGGTGTTGTTTAAAGAGCTCCAGTCCATGGATTTTTTTCACTAGGGATTTTCAGAATAAAAATTACATTAAGTAGATGTGATGGTTTTGCAGATAAGGATTGAAACATCCTTGTCAACGTTAAGGTTGCACATGCAATCTTAAATTTTGCCCTCTTTTTGTTTATGCTTTATGACACAACATTAATTTAGATTGGGCCCAGAGCAACACAACTTCTCATAATATTTTTTACAGATTACATTTTTCTTATTATTGAACATATTAATGGAAATATTAATTCAATCAATCAACACATTAAGAACAGCCAGATTATCATGATAATGGGATCATAAATCAAATATTAAAATTTATCACAAATCTAAGGAAGATTATCTAATTAATGACATATGACATGATCTGAAACTCTTAAAAAGTCTGGGAGGAATCCATGCTTGACTTTTCATATATTCATGCATTCAGAATCTCTAGCTTACCTGCAGTATGGTTAGCATTTAAGCAGTCCCTGTTCTTTCCCAGCCCAGGATACATCATCCAGAATATGTGACAACATTTTGAAAGCAATGGACTGGCAAAACTAACAAGGAGCTGACTTTTCCGCACAACCAAGCACAAGGAGAAGCCGTGCCCTCCCTATGAGGGAATAAGCTCTCAGTCAAGCACCCTTATTTGAAATGAGAGCAAAGGGAATACAGAAATTTACTGGCTAACTAATGGCTTTTTGTGCTCTCTTATTTCAAGTATGTGTTTTTTGTTCTCTTATTTCAAGTTTGCTCAAGTGTGAAAGTCCCATTTTAGAACACGGTTGGGTGAAGCTCCAGTGTTTCAGGTTCAGATTAGTTTGAGTGAGAACCACAAATGTTCTAAATATCTGTCCCCCAAGAATAACTTGGTGTGCTTAGTGCTTTCAATTGCCCTGTGCTAGACCTGGATTGCATTCTGAGTCCTTCTTTCCCTGAACTAATAAGGATAAGGAGTACTGCAGAAGTATGCTCCTCCCTTGTCATACAGATTGGCTGGAGCGCTTTGAGGTGAAGCTGCTGGATAATCGAATTGGCATCAATTGGTTCCAGAGGCAGCAGAACCCGGTCTCACAAGCCGGAAAACGTCTCCTCCTTGGGAAAAAACCCACTAAAATAATTAAACAGAGTACCTATATATACACAGTGATTTTACTGAGCTTTTCTGGGAGGAGGGAATTCATCTTCAGCATGCCAGGGTCTCTGCTTTGGTTCTGAATAGGTCAGTGCTGCACGGGCTGTTTGTGGATGGATTACAGAATTCATTATTATATAGCTCCATGGGCCAAGCATACACAGGGGACACAAAATATCAGTGAATGTGAATAGGTTTTACTGCAGACTGGCTGCAAGCCGGAATGGTGAGTTCTATTCTCTCACCCCTGATTAGCTCCCTGCGCAAAGGCTAATTTCTCACACTTTGAGAGTGGAGCCATGAATTCCAGCCACAGTGATGATTTAACTGCATGGGTTAAATCCTACTTTCCAAAAGTCATTTCCTACTCATACATGTGTCTTTGCACTTGGTAAGTAAGGAACTGATTGGGAGAGATTGAGAAAACAATAATGTTCTTGATATTTTCAAAGGATGGAAAGATTTTCATATTTTTCTGTGCACTGACTGCAGATAAAGAATGTTAGTTTGTAGGAGACTGAATTAATGTTGCTAATAATCTAACCTAGCTGCACGAGCACAGAAATGTTTAGTGGAACTCTGTTTGCAAGATAGAGATTTTACTTGTATGCCTGCATTTGAGTTAGGAAGTTCTCTACATATAAATCCATATATTCTGTTATTTACTATATATATCACCCACAATGGAGAGTGCAGTTTACAAGTCAACTTCAGAAAACTGAGAACACAGTCCCTGCCCGGAGGAGTTTTATATTAGAGTGGAAAAGCACGAATGGGTATAATACAGTGCACAAATATACAGAATGGACATCTTAACATGTAACAATCAAACAGGGTGTTACCCTAAACATTTCTCACAACAGAATTCTACTGTATTAAAAATGAATTTTATTATGAACACAACTCCTCCACTAGTCTGAGTCCACCCAGAACAACCCATTAAGAAATATACCTGGAGCATGCAGGGACATGTGTTGCCTTACACAGTACGTACCATATCATACAGGAAGTTAGCAAGCCAATAGGTCTTGTAGCCAAGTCCAGAGATGTGCTGCAGGCGTTTTGTACCAGACACTCGGTCTTTCACTACTGAGTTTCCAATGGATGCCATAAGAATAGAGAAACCCAACATGATACACAGCGCCACTCCACACTGACGAACATTCTCCATTCTGAGGTTCAAAACAAAATGGTACTATTAAAACAAAGGCAGGCAAATATTTTCAAGTCCCATTTATTACCAAAACAATTGCTACTTATCTTGATAAATATGAGATTAGTGGTATTATGTACACACAAACACATCCACAAGACAAGTATAGATATAGAGATGTTATTATCTCTTAGTAAATATTAACCTTTTTAGTCCTTTTCTTTTTGTATACTTGATTCATTTATATCTTAACTTTTCTTCAGAATCCTTAGGATATTAACAAAGAGTATGTTGAATTCTAAGGCCCAGAACACTGGTCCTTGACCGATGAGTAACCCGACTCAGGAATTCTGTGCTGTATCTAATCATCCATGGCATCTCTATGTTAATAAAACTCTAGATAATCTGAGAAAATCCCCTTAACATACATACATATACGTAAAATGCTTACATAAACATATATAAACCTGAAAAACTGATGAGAGATTATTGTTGTATCAGATGTTTCCTTTAGAGAATCAAGAGAGAAGAATGATTATGGGGGAATAAAGACCCCACTGAAAGATATTATCCTCACATAGCTGAAGTTGCGTAACTTAGATCGATCCCGCCCCCCAGTGTAGACCAGGTCTCATACACCCTTGTACTATACACTGGCAGTGGAAATGCACAGCTAAATGGACTTGTGCATAGCAAAATTACTGCATAAAATATACGTGCGTTTTAATTTGCAACATTCTTTATTTGGCCATAGGGGCTTTTCTTTTGATTTTATATACAGCTTACTTACATTTTGTCCTCATCTAGCAAGGCTCCTCCATATGGATGGCTATAGAGCGTGATTCCTATGAAGGGAAATTAAAAAAAATCCCACATCAATGCTACAAGCTCTAGAATTAACAGACCCTGAAATTTGTATTAAAATCATTATCTTGGGGGGGAGAAAGAGATACTTATAAAATGTGTCAAAGTTCCTTTGTGATTTTCAGGTTCCAAAGTTGTTTCAGAACTTGTTTTGTGAACAGAGTGCAGAGGTGGCAGAGTTTATGATAATGAGCGATAGAAGAAGAAAGAGCAACAGAGGGGAATAGAGAATGATGCAAAATGAAAAGGGAGAGGAAACAAAAGAAAGATTACTTTATTTTGAATATTATCACTTTCGTATGTAGGCATTACTTAATAGCTCAAAAGTGCCATTAACATGGAGGATTGGTGTTAGCAGCTCCATAGTTAAGTGTCCAACTGTGCAAACTGACCATATGCTGTGAAATTCTGAGCCAATCTGTGATCCAGACAATGGAATTGATGACGCTCAGGACTCAAGTGTTGACATCTTGCAGGATCAGGGATTAAGGCTACAAATTGGCCCTTTTATTTCTGAATTCCAATTATACAAGGATGTTATATTTGGCAAATATATCATACAACGACCTAATATTACTAACTAATGACGGATGGAGTTTACTTCTCTGTACGGGTTTGATCCTGAAAGGCGTTTGAGAGACATTGTCAAATTAGAGATTATCCTCTTTAGAAACATTGTTGATTTCACAGAAGTTACGTATGGGTGAAAATGTAGACCAGTATCCTACATTAACCTTTATCTGATTGTATTATTTTTATTTTTTTAGTATTTTATTTTTTAAAATCACCTATTTTTCAATGTTTATGTCAAAAACTGAAGGCAGCTTTCAGTGTCAGACAATTCTCATTCTGCTCTTTTTGTTGAAGTGGGAGTGGGGGTATTTTCCTCTTGGAGGAAATCCACATTTTGCTCAGGATGAGAGTTTTATTATTTTCATGCACAATTTAAAAAAAGCTTCCACATCAGCTATTAATTGGACTTGCTGTCTTTACATTTATATAATAATTATATTATTATATAAACATAATAAATCCACTTCTCTGTTCTACAAGGCAATAATCTGATTCCTCAGTGGCTGAATTTGAGACTGAAGGAACTGGGTTATTGCCAAGGAAAACAGAGGCACTCTGATGTAATAAAATATAATGATATCGTTAAATAATAATAATAGTTTTAGTTATTTTATTTGTCCATTTTCTGGGATGTTCACAAACGGAGATGTTGCATCCTTCATTTATTTTATGTCTCCATATCCGTTGGCAGATGAGGCCATTTAGAAGAACACTCATGAAAGTTGATGATAACCTGGAGCTGGTCAATTTCATTCCCATTTCTCTCATCCATTCACAGACTCTTGTCATTGGCCTTAGATACTAACCTGTTTCCCCACCCTCCTAACTCCTGATATATCCCTTACCCTGCAGAAGCCCCCTCCAAATCTAGGGATCACTCACAACAGTGAAAAAGGGGATCTCCTGCTCTGTCCTGCTGAATATCTTCTAAGTACTCAGCCACCTTATAGCACTCTGTCTTTTCTGACCTGCCCTGACATTTCACTCCTCTGCAGTACCTGCCCCTTCATGTCTCTCAGTATTAGGATAAAAATGAAACCAAGAGCAAGGGAAGCAGGGTAAATAGTACAAACAGATTAGGGAGGAGAGGTAGCTGTCGGCTAGAGGGAAACCAGACAAGCTGCAGTCAGCCCCTTCAAACCAGCCCCTTCTTTTGTCTACAGGTTGTCCCTCCTCCTTGGTTCAGAACCCACTGCTGCCCTCCCCAGGACTGTTCAGCACTGGCCAGTCCTGATGGGTTAACACCATTCAGGGTTTGCCAGTGTCATACGGATTCATGTCAGCTCTCTTGCATTTGGATTGGGGAAGTGAGTCCAATTGTGTTATATATCATTAGTGGGTTTGTTTCACATAAAAGAGATAATGGGGATATTCTATGGTAATTTTTGTACTTTATGTATTCTCTTTTCATGATTAGTTATGAAGGTTGTTACTGAAATCTAAATGGAATGATTGATATTTTACCAGTGTTTAAATCACACCTGTGGGTTTTCTATGAACCTGATTTCTTTTGTAGAAAATGGTTCTGTGGCTGAAGTACCAAAATAAAAGAAAATGAAAGGCTTGAAAATGTAAGATTTCCTATTAAAAAGTAAAATGCTTGATTTGGTTGGCTGAGAATATTGCTAGTATGATATGTTTGTGTTGGCTTTTGCATACAGCCAGGTTGTAGAAAACTAGTAAATAATAAAGTCATTACACTTCAGGGTTGAGAATTTACTAGGGTCTGGGACGGTGGCTCTGCTGAGTTGGCGGAGAAGTGAGAGATCTGTAAAAAGAAAGCATGGTCAGATCTGTAGCCCTTTGATCTCTAAGCTCTCCCTGGCACGGACAACACCATTTGAAGATTCCTCGTTGCTGGCTGAATCAACAGGTGCCTGGTTGGGGCAGGTTTAAAAGCAGTTTGGCACCACTCTGATGGCACAATCAACCTCATCCAACGTTAGGATCTGCCCCTTTGTTTTAACAAGGAGAGAAATGTTCTTTCCAAAACCCAATCCTCCTCAGAGCCCTGCAGGATGCCAGTTATATGAACTGACCACAACTGTTTAGGGTCCAACTGCATGCCCAAGATAAACCTAAACGTTATTCTGATAATAGGCACAATCAGCCCCTACATTATTGTCCTATCCCCTGAATGCCTTTGTTCCTCAGCTTCAAGCCAATAACAATTAAAACAGGTATCAGGGTTCCCTCCCCACTCTGAACTCTCAGGTACAGATGTAGGGACCTGCATGAAAGACCCCCAAAGTTTATTTCTACCAGCTTAGGTTAAAACTTCCCCAAGGCACAAACTCTTTGCCCTTGGAGGGTATGCTGCCACCACCAAGTGATTAACAAATAATCAGGGAAAGGACCACTTGGAGTTCCTATTCCCCCAAAATATCCTCCCAAGCCCTTACACCACCTTTCCTGGGGAGGCTTGAGAATAATATCCTAACTCTTTAGTTAGTGATAACAGAGCCAAACCCCTGGATCTTAGGACAATAGAGAAATCAGTCAGGCTCTTAAAAGAAACAGAACTTCATTAGAAAGAAAAAAGGTAAAAGAAGCACCTCTGTAAAATTAGAAGGGAAGCTAATCTCACAGGGCAATCAGATTTAAAACACAGAGGATTTCCCTCTGGGCAAAAACTTTAACGTTACAAAAAGAAAACCAGGAATACACCTTCCTCTCAGCACAGAGAAAATCACAAGCCAAAACAGAAGTAAACTAACGCATTTCCTTGCTAGTACTTACTAATTCTAATGGAGTTGGATTGCTTGCTTTCTTGATCTCTCTCTAGTAAGCACACAGAACAAACAGACAAAACCTCCCCCCCCACCTCGCCCCAGATTTGAAAGTATTTTGTCCCCTTATTGGTCCTTTTGGTCAGGTGCCAGCCAGGTTACCTGAGCTTCTTAACCCTTCACAGGTAAAAGTATTTTGTGCCTCTGGCCAGGGGGGATTTTATAGTACTGTATACAGGAAGGTTGTTACCCTTCCCTTTAGATTTATGACAACAGGATATCAATGGAAAGTCATCTTGCAATCAAAACTTGAACAGCGGAAGTTTAAACCAAGTATAATTCTGAGACTACTAAACACTCAAAGTTGCACATCCCTGGCCAAAGCTTGTTATTAAAAGAAGAATCAAAACAATAATGTTTTGATTCATCACCAACAGACATGTGTGCTGTTTGTGGGAGGTTTTTCTGTCATTTGTCCAGAAGGGCTGTGGCATAAATATAAAGGGAAAGGTAACAACCTTCCTGTATACAGTACTATAAAATCCCTCCTGGCCAGAGACACAAAATCCTTTTACCCGTAAAGGGTTAAGAAGTTCAGGTAACCTGGCTGGCACCTGACCAAAAGGACCAATAAGGCGACAAGATACTTTCAAATCTGAGGGTGCGGTAAGGTTTTGGTCTGTCTGTTCTGAGTGCTTGCCGGACACAGATCAAGGAAGCAAACAATCCAACTCCATTAGAATCAGTAAGTTCTAGCAAGGGAATGCGTTAGCTTGTTTTTGTTTTGGCTTGTGATTTTCTCTGTGTTAAGAGGAAGGTGTATTCCTGGTTTTTCTTTTTGTAACTTTAACGTTTGGCCCATAGGGAAATCCTCTGTGTTTCTGAATCTTTTTTTACCCTGTAAAGTTATTTTCCATTCTGATTTTACAGAGGTGATTTTTACTTTTTTTTTTTTTAAATAAAATCCTTCTTTTAAGAACCTGACTGATTTTTCTATTGTCCAAGACCCAGGGGTTTGGGTCTGTGATCACTTTGTAATCCATTGGTTAGGATATTATTCTCAAGCCTCCCTAGGAAACAGGGTGTAAGAAGCTTGGGGGGATACTTTGGGGGAATAGGAACTCCAAGTGGTCCTTTCCCTGTTTCTTTGTTAAATCACTTGGTGGTGGCAGTGTACCGTCCAGTTGCAAAGAGTTTGTGCCTTGGGGAAGTTTTAACCTAAGCTGGTAGAAATAAGCTTAGGGGGTCTTTCATGCAGGTTCCCACATCTGTACCCTAGAGTTCAGAGTGGGGAGGGAACCCTGACAGGCTGTGTAAAGCTTTACATTTTTTTTTTAATTTTATGCTATTAATGTTTTTAAAAGCAATAGTTGTAATTTGTCTGAAGCAGAAACAGGCATATCAGAGACATTTTAGCAAAACTTTCTTTACAACAACCTTTCCTTTACTTAAAAAGGAGTGCAGGAGCTTATTCCTCAGAAAAGTTTTTCAAACTTTTACACAGATGGATGTATATTACAACTGAGATTGTATTTACTCCTTTCATTTGGAATCCTGGGGGACACAGATAAATCTCCTACTGGATTAGAAATGGGTAAACCATTTGGATAAAATAAGAATTGAACTAAACCGTCACCAAAAACTCAAGCTGAACCCAGCCTACTTAGACATTTGAAAAATGTCTGTTAAATTTGCCAGAAGCTGGGAATGAGCAACAGAGGATGGATCACTTGATGACTACCTGTTCTGTTCATTCCCCCTGGGGCATCTGGCATTGGTCACTGTCAGAAGACAGGATACTGGGCTAGATGGACCTTTGGTCTGACCCAGTATGGCAGTTCTTATGTATGTATGTTCTTTCAGTACCCCCATAAGCTCATTTTTCATGGATACCTTCGTCTGAGCTTTCTGTTTCTAACCAATGCCATTTATACCAGTGGCAAAACTTCCATAGACTTCAAAGACACAAAAAGCAGCAGGTTCCAAAGAGAAGAAAACCTGTGACCTCACCCCTTGATTTTAGAGTCCTAGAAATCTGTTTTTTATTTTTTTTAAGGTTAGTGTCTAATTCTTCTCCTTGAAAAGCTAAGATCTGATCCTGCAGAGTGCTTAAGCACATGCATGAGTTTAAGCATGTGAATAATCCCATTGAATTCAATGGAACTACTCATGTGCTTAAAATTAAGCATGTACTTAAGTGCTCTGCAGGATCAGGACACGAGACTGTAAACGGATGTATACTGATTGCTAGGGTAGAAAGTTTACCACTGACAGACTTCAGAAGTCACAAATTATTCATGGTATCCTTGAAGACATGTGGGACTGGCCTTTGGTTACAATAGAATTTGCTAAAATGGATCCTCCATTCTGGAGGGAACATGAGACCAATTCGCAGCTGTTGGAGGTGGTGCTGTCAGCACTGCCTTTAATAACACTACAGCTACTGCAGGTTCCCTTTCCGCTGCTGGCCAGCTCTCTGCAAGTAGCCGATTCCTCTATTGAGCAGCTAGTGTGGCCTGTGGCCTCAATAAGGAATAACTCAGTACTGTGAGAGGCTAAATGGTCCAATGGACCAAGCACAGATCTGAAAGCAAGAGACTCCTACTTTCCCAACTACGATTTGACAATGACTCTGAGTGTGATTTTAATCAAGTCTATACAGACAAAATTTTCAACAATGCCCATTAATTTTGGGTACCTAGGCCTGATCTTTGGAATTGCTTAATACTGACAACTCCAAATTACGTCAATGGGAGCTGAGAGTTCTCGGTACCTCTGAAAATCAGTCCTCAGGTGTCTCAAATTGGGCACCCAAAATTTGTGGACACTTCTGAAAATGAAGACCTTATATTCTGTCTGAATTTCCCCAACTGTAACATGAGGACAATATTTCCTTCTCAGAGGGATTATGATAATTAAATTATATTTAAATTCACCAGAATGCCCACAAAATCCTAGTGGTACCAAGACCCACTCACTCAGTTTATTCAAATAATTGTCCCTTAAAATGTTTTCTGTATTTTGGATATAGGTCTGGATGGGTGGGCTCTACTTCTCCTGCAGCTGGAAGCAAGTTATAGCATGAATACTACCCATTCCACTTCTTATTTAAAAGGAGGTAGCTAAAGAATCACTTTGCTTATCTTCCCCACAAATCCAAGATTGACCCTGGGCACAGGAGTCACTCATCTTTTGAGGGAGGAGAGGCAAAAACTGATTTTGAAGATCTACCCTGTAGAGAACTTGGAAGATAGCTGTATTATTTGTATGACTATTGTGTATGCCTCAATTTACCTGCTCATTTTTATGATACTGGATACATGGTCTCAAAGAGTTAACCTTGGCTGGTGCTCTCAACAGAGTGGGGCTGGAAAATGGACAATGACATCAGATAAACCTTAATGCCTGGTTCTCAAAAAGATAACTGAGGCGCCAATTCCTTTGAAGTCTCACTTTTGCTAGGCTCTGGCTAGCGAAGCTATTGATAGGGGAAGACACTGGCAGGAAAGCAGAGGTGAAGATCTTTGGTTCTGATAAATGTAGCCCTGAAAAAACATTGGGGGCGAGGAGAGTGAAGACTCTCTGAGAGACTGCTAGAGATCCTCTCTGTCATCCCAGCTCCCTGAATGGATGCATGGGACAAATGGGACCTACCTAAACTTGTAAGGAGAGAGTGAGGGGGTAAGGCAAGATCGATTCAGGTAGATTGTTTATTGTCTAAAGATCTGTTTCTCTGAATGCCTTGATTCTGAACAAACAATTATTTGCTTGATGAAACCTGCTTGGTCACTGTAATTACCAATTGATAGAGGTCCTGAAGAGGAGTACCTGGTATAGGGGTCAAATCCAATCAGACCTGCTGAGGCATTCACAGTTGATAACCAGGATAGCTGCAGCTCAGCACTTGGTCTCAGAGAGGCAGCTGTGGGGTCCCACCCTCAGATGTGAAAGTAGTGAGACCTATCACCTGGGTGGGAGATGCACTCCAAGATGCCACACAGGGGTCTGAGATGCAGCTAGCCTGGTAACTGTTACATCCCAAAAGTGCTAAGGCTTGCTCCACAGAGCTAGAGCCAGACTCTCAGCTGGTGTAAATTTGCATAGTTGTGCCAACTTATACCTGCTGAAAACCTGACCAACAGATTATACAGAGGAAAATCATCCACACTTACAATAATTTTCTGAACCAAATCAAACAATATGAAATTAGTGAAACATGCAAAACAGTACTAGAGAGGAAATGGCATCAAACATTTTACTGCAAAAGGACAAAAGTTCTTCAGTGACAATCTCAACACACTCAAAAATACTTTCCCTTCTGAATGCACAAAGGCCTGTATTTATTGAATGCAGCAAGCAAGCCAGAGAAAACACTAACAAAAGTGTAAAATGACTAAGCCACTACTAGACAAGGATCAGCAGAGGCTAAGTTAGGTCCCATACAAGGAATTAGATCATAAGATCATACAATACACACAGATAAAAGAAAATGGGACAACTGCCAGGTAACAAAAATCTGTGGGGAATAAGATGTGCCTTAGACAGTTGCATTACACAAAATTTACTGAAAAAGCAAACTAGTGAAAGAGCTACCCTTTACTCGTTAAGTCGTAGTACTGAAAATAAAATGTGCAATTCACAACGAAGGACATAGTTACAAAATGTAACCAAGCCTCCTTAAAAATAGAACTACTGGAGTAACTACCTTCTATTTCCAAAGTGTCCATAAGCAGAATGCAGATTAAAAAAGAAACAGATTTTTTTTTTAAATGAACACAAATAATTGGAGTTGAATCTCTGGTCTTCGTCAATTGTCTTTACACAATATCCATCATTGTCATACTTAGTTCAGAGCAGTGCTGCAAGTTCCTCTCTTTCCAGAGTACTAAATATTGTTCTTAATTAGTAATTTGTTGGGAAAAAAAGTTCCATATAATCTAAATTGAAAAAGAAAAAATAGAGCTAAAAAATGTCATACTATATTAAAATTAGCAAATGCAGTTTGGTATATCAATAAATATTTCATGTATTTCTTTAAAATAAAATGTTACTTTTCTAATTTACCAACTCCTAAAATTCTCATGTCTAATCACCAGGGCCCTCTTACTTTACATATATATTTGTCCTGACACAGCTGTTAGTGGGAGATGGAATGTACATATTGGTTGCTTTCTTGCCTTTATGTGCCTTTTTTATTGTGTAGACTTGCTATGATGGCTTTTGTTAAACTGAAAACCAAGCACATAATTTTTAAGATCGTAAAGCCCTTTCTTCAAGTTTGAGTCATAACTCAAATCAAGGAATGTAAATGATTGATAAAATAAGGAGGTTCAAAATAATAAAGCCTCTGTTTAATGGATATGTGTCGTGTTTTATTTGGGGATTTTTATGGAATGTACTTGGAAGACTTGAATGAACAGTCTTTAGGGCAAGTTTTACGAAATTGGTATTCACCAGGGAAAACATGTCATGCCACATTGACTAAAGTGATTGATTCACCTCTAGTCCTTTCTGCTTCTTTTCATAAATTTCTTAATTTAAAATGGATTGTTTCACACCTGAAGAATACCACTCTACCCCGTTGATTTACTGCACCAGAATTTTTCCAGTGGCTCCAAAATATCTTCCTTAGAAACTTCAGTGTCTGTCAAGACCACAGACTGATCTCCAATAAAAAGTGTCTTTTGAATAGAAGTATTCACATTTTTTACAGTGAGCATTTAGGGCAGGGTTTTTTAAAGCATATAAGTAACTTTGGCACACAAGTAACATTGAAGTCAATGAGACTTGCACTCCCAAGTCATTTAGTTGTTTCTGAAAATGCCAACCTAAGGCTCTAATTCTGCAAGCTCATGTCAATATCCACTGAAGTCAATGGGACTGTATATGGGCACAGGATTTTGCCTACATAGAACCGATACCAGGACTGGACCTCTATGAGAAAACATCATGTAACTAATCCCTGAGACCATACTTCAGCATCTTCTTACAGCATTGTAACTTCTAAAACTAATTGCAGGTTTCTGCTGTTACTGATCCACAAGTATCTCCGCCCAAACTTGGCTAATGGCAGTGGCTATCAACAAAGTGAGAAAGGCCTGGCCACTAATCAGACGGATGAGAAAGAAATGTGATGTTTCTGCTGTGCTGCAAAGCAAACCTCTTTTCTATGGGTCCGATGCAATGCCCACTGTAGTCAATAGACAGACTAGCTCTATGGCCCCCATCCTCTAAATAAGAATCTTCGAACATGGACTCTGATACCCATGCAGATTCCAGTGGATCAGGATCTTTGGGTCCCAGTCACAGAGGTAACTGAATTGAATATTAGGAAAACTGAACACCATGAAGGTTAGTCTTATTGAGATACAGTAACTTGAGAATGGGAACCACTACTTTATTGTTGAGATACCAGTTCTGAGAAAAAACAACATTGTTTTCTTAGTTTATTTTTAGAAATTTTTTGAAATTTCCTTTGCTTCCTTCCCTCTGGGGCTTTTTCTGTACAGATACATTTTTTGAGGAAAATGTTCTTTATATCTGGTATCTATTCTTCAGTGAAAGACTGTAAAGTTTATATAGTTTCGGAACAAAAAGGGAATTTAGTCATTTTTACTAGCCCTGGTAGCCTCAATGCTGATAGGGAACAGGTGTGATGCTATGATAGTTTTGTCTCTTGCTTTCTTTTCGTTTGCTTTGCTAAATGGACTGTATTGTCAAAAGTGTATGGTGGGAGATGCAGTGTTTCTGGAGAGTACCTCCCCTAGAAAGCAGCATCAGGAATTCCTGAACTATCTGCCAATACTTGTTACTATTAGGTTAGTTGTTTCCTACAATCAGGAAAATCATGCTCCCTTGGCTAACAATACTTGTATATTATGAGGCTGCTTTCCTGAAATGAAGAGGCGGGGGGGGGGGGGGGGGCATCAAACTTCATTATATAACAGAATTTGAAATTCTTTCAGCAAACAATTGATGAGAGAGACTGAATGGATCAGAAATTGGTAAGGCACAGAATCGTTCACCTCTAGGCCCATGTCACAGGGTGCCTGCCCCTTTTAGGGGTGATGCATCTAGCCCGATCAATAATACAGTTAGCTCGCCTCCCCAGGAAGGAGCAGAAAATAAGCACAGTCACATGACAGGCACGTCATGTGGCTAAAAAAATAACCAACCCAGTTCTTCTGGGGTGAAGATAAAAACAGAAGCCTCTGCAACATTAAAGGGGTAGAGAGAGGGCAGACAGCCTGGAGAGGAGCATGGCAGGGGGAATTGGAAGCCTGGGGAGGACAGATTTGGGCCTGAAGGTTCAAAGGAGACCAGATTGTTTAAAGACCTCAAGAAGGGGGAATGTCACTTTGAGTACTCTCGGCTTTGAATTAATTACTGAGCTCAGGGTAACTGCAATACCACATGGTGCCAAGAGGGAGCATGGTTGGGGTCAGCACCCTGTCAGCCCACTAGCTCAAAACTGATCTAGGACTACTAGTAAGTGAGAGAATGCTGTGTCCGTTTCAGAATTCAGTAGACTATGCTGTATGAACTGGAAGACTCAGTACTGTTCCAAGGGTACGCATCATAACACCTGATATGACATTTAGCTCTAACTGAAATCCTGGCCAGCAAGCTTAGGAAAAACCAATGAGTGGAAATAAAGACCGGCCCCTCTTCTGCCTGTGAATGACTCCCTCACATTGAGAAGTGGTTCCTCCAGGTCAGGGCTGAGACACACTGGCTGTCCAATGTACTACTGTCAGTGTTACAACTGTTCTGCACATACTGGGAACTTCAGTTTCTCCTCCTATCAATATAGTGCTGCACCTTTCAGAGATACTTAATTCACATAAGAACAAACTGCCTAAGGAGGTTGTGGAAGGTCCTTTGCTGGAGGTTTTCAGAAGGAGACTCAATAGCCAGCTGTCTTGGATGGTTTAAACCCAACGAATCCTGCATCTTGGCAGGGGGTTAGACTAGATGACCTTTGTGGTCCCTTTTAACCCTGTGGTTCTATGACAAATCCTGGCCATTTCCATGAGAGCATGGACAGTTGCTCCTGCTAGGAACTAGTGTGATTCTACTCTGTAGGAGGGCTGTACTCAGAGAGTCCGCACAACTGCAGAGCTCAAGCTCTACTGGGATCCTAATGTGCTGTCACACAGCAGGGACTGGGGGAGGGGCAGGACAGATGGTACCTCCCTCTGCAGATCGGCTAGATATTCTCTACCCCTGCATGAGTGGGGAAGGAGGTAAGGATATGAAGGGTTGAAGAGGCTATTTCAGCCCTGAGTTTGAAACAGCAGCCACAGAGCAGTTCCAGTATTACTCCATGGCTTGGAAGGGAGGAATATTTCCCTGTCCCCTTCCACAGCTCTGTGGTGGGACTAAGATTTGGGGCTTGAATCATTTTGTAATAAAAAGACACATTCTGAACTGGCTGATGACGACTGACAGCTGAGCTATTATAGAACAGCAGCTGCATAAGTAGAACACCAATACTTTACTTCCTGAATACAGATTTTTAAAATAATTTAAAATGTCTTTCACTATTTTAATAATAATACAGATCCATTTTTTTATACCAGCAAGAGCCACCTGGATTCCCAAAATCTTTCTTTTGTCATACTTCCAGCCTGATTGAAAGTTCTTGCCCTTCTATGTATACACAATACCCAGGGGCCAAACTGTGCCTTCCCACTTATGCAGCCTCATTTAGTTCAGTGTGTGGGTCAATGAGGGTAGAGCTGGGCCAAAGATGTTCAACTACAGCTGTTGTCATGTCTTATAATTAAAATTCTAGTAACAGAGTAACTATAACCGTAACAGTGCATTTGTGAACAGATCAATTCAATTAACAAAGAATCACAGTAACCTGTGTTCCTGATTAAATCTCCTGATGGAGATTATGGAGACTAATGGTATTATAAAGATAAAGCAAAGTACTGGAGCAAATTGCTGCACCAACATGGTTTTATGTTGTTGTTTTGTTGTGTTGTGTGTGTGTGTTTTTAACTCACTTTTATAATCAGTTCTCTAAATGAGACACAAGAACTGTGAAAAAGTGTGATTATAGCGTGGCAAGGAGAGGAGAAAGAGAGATGATTTCTGCAGTGAGAACATCACTGAAATAGTAACACACTGGGAATGAAGATAATTTCATTATGGATTCTTTTGCTGGTAATCCCATGGGTTGCCTCTGATCTTCTACATACAGAGAACATCCACAATCCTGTACATGTAATTCTTTTAAAAGAAAAGATATCCCAAAGCTGCAGAAATAAGTTCTCTATAAAGGTGGAATTGTAGTTATGGGCAAAGGTATTTGAATCAGGGAAACATACAGAACCTAATTCACTGTGGCTCTTAATAGACATTGGTTTAAAAGAAAAATTACCTTCGATATCACATTTACACATCTATCTTTCTGCAGATATTCTATATGGCATGAAACTAGATTGACTCCAATATAATCTACTCAATCATCATACATGTTTGGCCAAATCCTCTGCTCGAATAAATCAGCATAACTCTATTGACTTTAATGGCACTACACTGATTTATACCAGCTGAGGATCTGGCTCACCAAGGACCAGATTGGGTCCAGCCCTGCAAGGATGCACAAGAAACCTTCCCTCTTCTGAGCCTCTGTGCAGTGAGGGGTCTATTGCTAGTAAAGATGCTAGACTGAGAGGGAGAACAGTGAGAGGGTGATGGAGACCATGACACCACACTCTCCATCCTGGATAGCACAGCTAGCTCAAACAGGGGAAACACATGCTGTACACTTTCAAGGGTGTAGCAGTCTGCATGCTTCCACCCTGTTGCATGCCTGGCTGCTTTGGTGAGTTTCCATTGGGGACACCTGTCCCCCATCACCTCTCCTCTAACCGGCGGTTTACTGCCACTTTGGTCCAAAATGTGTAGCTTCACACTAAGCTCAGGAGGTTTCAAGAGCAGGTGACTTGGAATTGCAATTTCAAAACTGAGCATGAGTGTTTCTTTTGTTGACCATAAAGAGAGCCAGGTCCAACTTGAGTGATCGATCCTGCCTTCTTCCTGCGGGTGGTGTAAAGCACTATACTCTGTTGGCCAGCTCAATTCTTACACAATCCAGCTTCCCACTCTCCAGGCCTTAACATGTTGTCAGGTGTTACAAAGACTGCAGCTTTGTGGATGGAATTAGAAGGCCAATGATATGTAACACTTCACACTGCTGGAGGGGAAGTATAGCTTCAGTGCGTCTTCATGCTCATTTACTCTCTGTAAGCCAGCCAGGTCTGTCTCTTATGGCATTGATCCCTGAGAGAATACCTAAGTACAGAGGACCCCCCAAAAATGTGTCCCTCTGTGGCTGTAAATTCCCTGATGCCTTAGGCTAGCCTTTGATCTCATTGCTCTTTTCTTTACTGTAAGCGTTTGTCCAAGTAACATACCACTCAAGAGCCCTCATGATAGATACACCAATCATTAGGGTCTTAAAGTTGACCACACAGGTTCCACACAGGTTAGGATGTTCCCTCACTTTTGTAAATAGTTTATCTCAAAAATAATGACTCGGGAAATTAAAGGTTACAGAGAGAGTCATTTTCACTAAAGGAAGGAATCCAGCAGCCTTTTACGTGTCCTGCAGTAATGTACTTTATGTGTCTCATTCTGGTCTTCTGTCATACACCATGTTCAACTTTTGAGCATTGACAGCTTGAGAGGTATGGTCCATTACCTAGAAAAAATTTCCCCTGCTCTGTCTGTTGTGTAGTGCACTGTGTATTGTCTGCCTTGCCCAGCACCTCCCAACCCAAGGGTATCTACATTTCAGTAGTGCTGATATAAACAGCCTGTGAATCACTTTAGGATGAAAGGGTACATCTAGAGATGTAAAATATTACCTCCAAAATATTATTGACTGCACCAGCCCTAAGTTGCAGAGACTAGGAATTCTTTATTCATGAGAGTGTAAATGGCATTCCACTCCAGCCATTGATGGATTTTGTTTATAACAGGTTATCATAGGTTTTTACAGGTTCTTCTTTGGAGGGAATTTATATTTATGATGAGAATTTCTAAGAGCTCTTGCAAGGTGTTTGTATTTAATGAGACATTTCTATTTTACTGTGAATTACAACTTTTATTTTATGGAGCATTCCACAGGAGCAGCTCATTGATGATTGACATCTCCCCTCCCCCCCACTAACCAGACAAAGATAACAAGGTCCCTAGCACAGGGCTCTTAGTGAGATCCTGGTTTTAGGATTTAAGGCTGGGATTTCAAAGGAGCCTAAGGAGTTAGGCTGACCACTCCTACTGAAACTCAGTGGGCGTTGTCTGCCTAACTCTTTTAGGCTCCTTCAAAATATCTCAGCCCAAATAAATAACTGAGGACACAATATTGGGCTTACAATGAGCCCCCACTATGAGGCTTAAAACAGATAGACAAGCTACAACCCTAATTCAAGGATTACAACAGATGGCCACTACATACATAAACCCCAAATATTTCTGTGCTTACAGATTCCTGTTCTTTGAATAGTGACCTAGGAATGTGATCTGGCCACTGGATATCACCAGAGAATATGACAAGCACGCCTTCCTTCCTTCCTTTTTGTATTGTAAGCTTTCTTGGGCTGGGAATAAGCCTTCCTATTTGCTTGCACTCTGGAGGAGATGATATGATGGGATAGCCTAATTTTGGCAATTAATTAATTGATCTTCGACTATTAGCGGTAGATATGCCCAATGGCCTGTGATGGGATGGTAGATGGGGTGGGATCTGAGTTACTACAGAGAATTCTTTCCTGGGTGTCTGGCTGGTGAGTCTTGCCCACATGCTCAGGGTTTAGCTGATCGCCATATTTGGAGTCGGGAAGGAATTTTCCTCCAGGGCAGATTGGCAGAGGCCATGGGGGTTTTTCACCTTCTCTGCAGTGTGGGGCACGAGTCACTTGCTGGAGGATTCTCTGCACCTTGAAGTGTTTAAAACACGATTTGAGGACTTCAATAGCTCAGACATAAGTTAGGGGTTTGTTACAAGAGTGGGTGGGTGAGATTCTGTGGCCTGCATCATGCAGGACGTCAGACTAGATGATCATAATGGTCCCTTCTGACTTTAAAGTCTATGATTCTATGCTTAGCATATTTTGGGTGCTACTGTAATACAGCTAATAAGGAAACATATTGCCTCTTCACTTCCACGCCATAAATATTTTTAATCCTGTGTCTTTTCCTTGCCCCCTTTACTATTATTTAGCATCGTAAGTATATTATCTAATCCTGGGGATACAGCATGTATGAAATACAAGTTACAAAACAAAATATTATATGCATTGAAGTATGTGCCAAGCACTGCTCTAACACAGCACTATGAAGAAACCCAGCATATTTTCCTTTACTATTGAATTTCCCCCTCCCCACCACCAGTAAAATATTTTTTAATGCTTAACTTTTCATTTTCATGCTGCCCCACAGAATTTGTAACCCAACATGAGCATGGGTCAATACTACCAGTTTTTATGCCAACGGTGAAAGACAATCACATTTATTTCTCTTTTAACACCTGCAGCTTCTGGTGAAATGGATGGGTTAGCATGGGGGCAGTTGTCAGTGATGTTTGTTTGTTTTTAAACAGAAGAGGAAACAGATCTAGGTTCATTATAGGGCTACGGGTTGCTGTCCACAGAAATGCTGAAGACAGGCTATTTTCAGAGAGTGAAATATTCCTGAACTGCCATATCAGAATAGACCACTGATATATTAACTCTGGTATACTTTGACTTTGATTTTGGCCACCTGCTGCTCCATTACCATAAGACAGTGTTCTGCAACCTGTGGTCTGTAAACCCCTGGGGGTCCGTAGACTTATGTCAAAGATTTGCAGAGGGGTCCACACCTCCATTCAAAATTTTGTATAGGTCGACAAATGAAAAAAAAGGTTGTCCAAATCGCTGTCCAAGTATCTCCAAAAATTTCCATGTGAATCTGTAGATGCACTTGCTCATTAAAAACATCTACTCAAATCAAGTGCCTAAATATTAAAACTATGTGAAACTAACAAATTCCCACTTTGCAGTTGTTCCCACAATGAAATAATATTTGATATTTGTGAATCTAAACAGGGGAGAAATGTCAACATCTCTTCAAAGAATGTACCTTTTTGAGGTGCGGGAGGCCAGATTCCATTGCTATTGATACTGCGGGACAACATTCAAGAGGAAATCTCTGCTGGTCACTAAACCATTCCCACCCCCATTCACACACAAACTTAGTAAGGTCAAAGTCAAACTAATATTTTGGGATGACATAGCAGAAGTCAGCAAAGCCTTTTTATCAGGTGCAACCCATTAATCAAAACAAGGAACTGTAAAAGCTAAAAGAAAAGACCTCTCTAACTTAGTCCTCAGAACCTTATTGTAGAACCCTGGCATCCCATGAATTCTCTTCCTCAAATATTCTAGCAGCTCCTCTCCTGTGTGAGGAAAGGACGGGGGGAAGCCAGAATTAACCTCTTACCCATGAGCCATGTCACTCAGACCTATGCCAAAGAGGGGCTAATCCAGCTGGTTTTATGTGAGTGAACTGGATTACTCACAGAAGTAAGGCAAGTAGGATTTTATCAACCTATCCCAAGATTTGTTTCTGCACCACAATGCCTACACATCTCTGCTTGGCATTATAGGCAAAACTATGTTCTTTCATATTCTAGTGAGTCTTTTTCAGTAAAACAATATCTATTTTGTTGCCTTTGAAAGGTCCAATTATTCCCTTGACACGTAAAGAAAGAAATTCAACAGTATTATTCATCTTGACAGGAAAATGTTATCCTCTGAAAACAGAAAAAATGGCATTAATGCAAGAAAGGATACACATCTCAACAAGTTTTCTAAAAGCTTTTTCAGCAATATGCTAGAATATACCTTGCACTCTCCATAAACACGAGTCTCGAGATGAAATTATCCAAGGTAAACAAAAACATTAACAAATAGTCTACCATCCGGAAATTCAATAATCCCTAGTAACCTTTTGAACACCACTTCTAAAAATTACTTTCAATTTCTCTCTCCTATCTGAAAGCACACAATGTTTTTTTTTTCTACCTCAGAGTTGCATGTTTATTAAATCTATCCTTCCGGATGTCATCAAAACCCATTCCAGAGATGCGACAACAAAGCTGTACTTGTAAAAATGCTTTTTTCCGCCCACAAACAGCCTTATACCAAAAAATAATCACATGTCTTCTGTAGCATTAACCTCAAATTCCACAGAGTTTCTCTCCACCAAAATAAGAGAAAGCTGAAAGTTAATGGGAGTTGATAGCCTAATTGCCCTTTGTGCCTTTGAAAATCTCCACCGACTTTTATACATCTTGACCCCTTTCTCTTTCAAAGATGATCCTGTCCCTTTCTCCTCCATTGAGTCTCTACAGCATGATCAACCCATCCTTTTTGTGCCTGTGCCATAGACACACATTATGGTAATAAATACAGTGCTTTCCAGCTTATGAACTACCTGTAGGGATGTTTAACCAGGGTATACCACCAGGAGACTACAGAAACTGGGCCAGTTTAATGTAGTAGTCATTCAAAGACTCCACATATTTCCCATGAACCTTTTCTACTATGCATCCTCTCCTCATTTAAAAGAGCACAAAACTACCCCAATCCATTTGACTACCTTGCACTGACTTCTTCATCCATAGTTTGGAGAAAGTCTCCCAAATCTCACTGAGCACTTCTAGATCTATAGGCTAGAATGCCTAACACAATGGGGTCCCAATCCTGACTGGGATGTCTTCTGCTACCAGAATACAAACCATCACCCCTAACTAGACCTGGTCAAAACATTCCAACTAGCTCTACCTGCAACCATTGCAAAATATTCCTGATGAATAAAATAGGTAAAATGTAAACTTTTGTGGCTTTCGATAATCTACTTTTAATTTTCTCCAAGCCAAGCCAATTGTTCCTTTGCGAGGGACCTCATGAAAGAAAGAGAAAATAGAATCTGGGTAGAGATGGACCAAAGCTGCAAAATGCAGAACAGGATCCAGATTTCAGTGCCCCAAAAATTCAGGAATCTTTGGATCTGGTATTTCGATCTGGCCCATTATAAGGAAAGTGTCCATTTGGATTTCAAATAACCCGAAAGTCTGGTTTTCATTCAGATTGAGGAGATTTCATTCAGAACCTATCATTAAATATGCTGAGCATCACAATCTCTCTCTCTCTCTCTCTCTCTCTCTCTTTCTTTCTGGTTTAGCTTTGGACCCAACATGCAATGTCACTTTCAAAATGGTCTGATATTTGAAAATGCTTATGATTCAAAACAGAATAAATATTTTGAATTTTAAAACTTGTAATTAAATAATTCTGGAACACAGTAATTTTTGATTATTATAGTATATACATACATCAGTTCAACACCACATATAAGCTCTTAGTTACATTGTTATTTTATGGGACCCCCATCTTGTAACCTCCCTGAAAGTATGCACGTCTACTTCTTCCCTTCTGGGGGACTTTAAACATCTTCACATGTTTTCACACTGCTATTTAATTTGATTTCCATTTTTTTCTACTTCTTTTTCTTTTCTTTTTTTAAATCAGCATTTTTAGAAAGAGATGGACGCACATTTGAATAGAGATTTGAAAAATATTACCATACTGTCTCCAGTCCACAGAAGGAGGCAAATTCATCCACAGAATAAGATTGTTGAGTTGATTTAAGTAAGACGGCAGTGAATGGAAACCTTTCTGACTGTACCACACCTAAGAGAGAAAACAGAGATGTTAAATGAAAGGGGTCCTGAACCAGGACCCCAGATCCTAATACCCTGGAATTATGTAAGATTATAGGAGCTATGTGCCCCTCTGAGAAGCCACATGCATGGGATGGGCTGATCTAGATGGAACAGAATCAAATGAGCTGTAGAGGTCCTTTGGCTGAGTACAGTTGTTGCAAACCCTTTCCATTCCAGGGCTCTCCATTCAACTAGCAACAAAGGAAAGGGAAGAGAACTCATGGTTTAGTGGATCATCTAAACCAGCCCTGTCATAAACATACAGCTAAGGGTAGCCTAGAATTCCTCCTTACCTGTAAGGGGTTAAGAAGCTCAAATAACCTGGTTGGCACCTGACCAAAGGGACCAATGGGGAAAGAAGATACTTTCAAATCCGGGGGAGGGGGAGGCTTTGTGGTGTGTTCTCTGGGGAAAGCAGAGAAGCATCAGGTCAAAAGAACTCCTTCTCCTATAAACCATCCTGTACAAGTCTCTGATATTATAAAAACAGTAAGTAAATAAGGCAAGGCACGTTAGATTACCTTTTGTTTTCAACTTGTGAATTTTCTCTTTGCTAGAGGGAGGTTTATCCCATTTTTTGTAACTTTAAAGTTTTGCCTAGAGGGGAATCCTCTGTGTTTTGAATCTGATTACCCTATAAAGTAATTACCATCCTGATTTTACAGACGTGATTCTTTTACTTTTTCTTTAATTAAAATACTTCTTTTAAGAACCTGACTGATTTTTCCATTGTTCCAAGACCCAGGGGTTTGGGTCTTTGATCATTTTGTAACCAATTGTTTAGGATATTATTTTCAAGCCTCCCCAGGAAAGGGGGTGTAGGGGATTGGGGGGATTGCTGGGGCAAGAGGAACTCCAAATGGTCCTTTTCCCTGGCTCTTTGTTAAATGACTTGGTGGTGGCAGCGTTACTTAAACCCAAGGTACAAGGGAGAATTTGTGCCTGGGGAGTTTTTAACCTAAGCTGGTAAAAATAAGCTTTGGGGGTCTTTCATGCAGGTCCCCACATCTGTACCCTAGAATTCAGAGTGGGGAGGGAACCCTGACAAGCCCCTTACTTCATGCCAGGTCTAATATACATGAAACACATAACTCTCCTATTTGTGCTGAAAAGGGAACATTAATTGGTTTAATTTGAAACCCAGTGGGAGAATTTAGAAAACAATAAAACTTTGAGGAACTTTTTACTTTTGAGATTTGAAAATGAGATCTGCAAGCAACAGAAAAACACAACAATTGGCACTAAAATGTGCTCTGACCCTATGCTCAAGAAAAGAGGGGGGGTGGGAAAGGAGGACTCAAAGGCAGGGACTGCATGAAACTAATTAAGCTAGCCATTCCATATGGGGCATGGAGGAATGAGGCCAATAGCATAGAAAAGCATGAATACTGCCCTTAATGGGTGTTGTAACATGCTCCCCCTACCCCACCCAACCCCTGCCCAATGAGGATTTCTGGGAAGCAGTGTGCCCGAGCTTGGGCACAATACCTTCTTGAACAATGCAGCTCTACACTTCCCCAACAGAGTAATACCTTTATAGCACAACCCAACCCTTCTCCAAGGAACAGGTAGCACTCGTTTCTGTCCCATAGCCTGACCAATATGCCTCAGGCTTTAATGGAATTACCACTTCTTGAGGTGAGAAAACAGCATAATCTCCATGCCCTTTCAGCTGATACTACCAACAAAAGTGGTAATGAGTTCCATTTATAGTTGGGGTTGTTGGTGGATACCCGTCCTTAGGAACTCAGCTGACCCTCACCAACTCATTTCACATAGGCCACCAAACGGATACTAGATGGCAACAATTTTAACTTCTTTACACAAAGGGAATATTTATTTGTACAGATGAGAGAATCTTTATTTACAAAAAGGTCTCATTTCTGGAGGAAAAATAATTATCTCATTGCTCTAGAGTATAGCTAACTCTAGTGTGCAGCTACTGACTGTAAAGAATTATGAATTGGGGATTGTTTTGTGGCTCATCGGGTTCTTCTATGTTCCAGTCTGAGACCTGACAACTATTTAATCAGCAGGTGACCCCCTACTGGTTCAGAAAAAGAGCAAGCCCGGTACCTACTAAAAGTTCAGGAACAGTCTCCAAATATTTAACTTTCAGATCTCTGCACTTCCTGGTCACCTGTGCAACCATGTGCCAGAACAGAATCAATACTGAACTAGCAAGGGGAGCGAATGCCCCCACACATCATCCCATTTCTTCCTCTATCTATTCTGCTAAAATCCTCCCAAATAAGAATGTTTAACATATGTAATGGAACCCATTGCAATTATGCACATTGTAAAGACAAAAAGAAGCAATTACAAAAAACAATAATGCAAGATTCTGCTGACACATCCTCAGTTAATTGGAGGCAGGGGAGAGGTCTCAATAAGTATTCACAGAATATCCTAGTAAATTTCATAATGTAACCAAAATAATAAGGAATGCAAAAAAATGACAATATAGCATTGTCTTTAACAATACATTTAGAAGTCCTGCACAGTAATTAGAATCACAGCATCTTCAGAGCATTCACAGCATTGTTCATCCAAGAGTGCGATAAAATTATGTAACTGAGTCAGGCCATCAGGAAATAACCAAATTAAAGCAAAATATTTAATCATTTATAATCTGGCAAAAAGAAAAAAAGTCATTGATGTTATTATCTTCATCAGAGGATGCATCTGGTTCTTTTTCAAAAGCCTGAGCACAACTAATTTTGAACCAAGCAACCACAACATTGAAAAAGAGGTATTGGTATTTAGTTCCATCCAAAACAACATGCAGCTTTGCTAGACAAAACACTGCCATGTGAATAACATTTTTTAAGGTGAGGTGAAAGATGGGGGAGGAAACTGCTGATTAATCTTGGTTTTCTAATTGGGTCTGACATGCCAAACCTTGGAAAATCTCCCTTCTAGCACAGGACCAGTTTTAACTCTCAAAATTGGTAGAGCCTAATCACGGGTAGCAAGCATGATTGAGGGAATAGCGCATTAGAATGGGACTCAGGACAGCTGGGTCCAAGTCTTGTCTCTGTAACTTCCTCCTCCTATTTAATTTGTCTAACTGCGTCTGACTTTTTGTGTGACTATAGATTAATTTATTCACATACCTCAGTTCCCCATCTGTAAAAAGGAATACTATTAAGCTCTATAAGGTGCTCAGATATTATAGGGATAAGGACCATAAAAAATACTTAGATAGATGTGTGTTTATATATATGCATATATTCCTATATATGTATATTTCTACAAATATCACAGGGGGAGCAGTGGTTTGGAGGACAGCAGATATTTTGCCAAGGTTACTGTACATGTTCTCCCCTGACAGGGGTGGTCTCCACGTACAAGGAGAGTTAATATCCAGGAGAGTTCCTAAGAGTTCTGTGTCCCAACAATGCTCTTACCATCTATGCTTTTTTTTATGCCAAGTGTTCTTGAATGGTTATATTTTACTTGGTTCGTTAAAAGTTGTATCTCTCTCGCTCCCTCTTGAGTACCTATGAGTAAAATTCATCTGCAGTGGAATTCTACTGCCTTTGAGAAGAGCAGTTGGGTGTTCCTTAGATAAATGCTATCAAATTGTGAATTTACATAATTTTATCTTCCACTCATAGTCCGACAAATTTCTTCCACAGCGAGAAACATTTTTTTTTCCACGTTACAATTATATGGTGAATAGGCACAGGCTACTTTGGGATCTAATTGATTTCATATTGCCTCAGTTCCATGAACCTGTGACAACTTGGTAAGGTCAAACTAGAGAAAGAACTATCTGGGGGATGCCCCCTAAATTCGTAATTACAGACCACAACAAGAACCCAAACTTTCTTTAGGTTTGCTTAGGCTTTTCAGATGTTTTTGTACAATAGGTTATATACATGTCTGAATATGAATCTTAGCACTTATATAGCACTGTCAATGGGTCATCCGCCTCGCACGTGCCTCCTCATCACAACCCTGGAAGCAGCCTCTTGCCTCAGTTTCCCTCCTCAAGGGGCTTCTTAAATAAACTCCACACAGGATTTCACAAGTCCAATGACAATAGCCCTCCCTAGGGTCTGATTTTATTCACATGAAATTCACAAACAGAAAAAAGTCTTTCACCTCAGCCTTTAGCTGGCACAGTCTCTCCTTTCTGTCTAAGCAGCTGGAGAAGATGCAAGGCCTGACCTGCCTTCAGGCCTTCTCTCCAAATAGAAATCAAACTTCCAGACAGGCTTTCTATCCAGCCACACCCTTCCCAACTGGAGTCTCCCTTCCTCATATCAGGGACCACGACAGGAGACTCTCCCTTCTTGCTGCTTATTTCCCTTGGTTGTCTCTCCTTGAGTGTCCTCTTCTCCCTGAAGCTTCCTGCTGTTTTTATAGGGGAATCGCCCGACTCCTGCTCAGGTGTGCCTCCTTAGTAACTAGAGTTAGCTGGCCCCAGCCCTCTGACCCTTAAAAGAGCAAGCCACCTTGCAACAAACACTTTATAGGTCAGATTACAGAGACAATGAACACGCAATACAACTAAGGAAGGGGCAGGTGTGGGTGGGATGAGCTACTGAGTTCCGCTACACACTCCTGTTCCATGAGTCATCTTTGAATGTCGAATGCCAGAGTTTTTTCAAACATGCTTGGTATGTGATACACACTGTGGGTGTATTTTTGTCTCATACCTGGAACAAGATGCATTTAAGGTGCTTGTCACCTTCCATGTTTTGGCTAGGTATTGTTAAAACTGGAGTGGGAAGTTAGTTGTCATGTACATCCTGCAGTGGAGAGGAATAATTTGTGTAGGACTCAGAGGTTTTCTGCTGTGTAATGAATCGTACAGTAAGTCTCTTCATATGCAAATTTCCCATTTTCGTTCATAAAAGGCTATGTAAGTGGTACATTCACTGTCTTGTGAACAGGCCCAAAAGGTCAAAGACTGGTCATTAATTATTGAAAGGTTAATGCAATAATTTGACACTACATCAGTCGAAAGCCACTTCAAGGAGGTAGTTTAGATAACATAGAGCCCTTTATAAGTCTAATGCACTATTAAGTTGGCTCTGAAAAATGAAGCTTACTCACTAACAGTATAACTATAATTTATTCTTCTGCTGATGACATGTGGAGTAGATGCCAAAGACCAAAACAAACAAACAAAAACAGCAGACAGAGAAACACAGTATATTGTAGCCATTTGGACTCAAGTGCACAATTATGCACTGATCAAGTCAAGAGTTCAAAGCTGCAAGAAATTTGGGGGAACATAAATAAAGTTAAGATTATGTCACAGGTATTTTTAGTAATAGTCAGGGATAGGTCACAGGCAATAAACAAAAATTCAGGGAAGCCCATGACCTGTTCCTAACTTTCACTAAAAATACTTTGTGGGATGGGGAACTAACAGTGGGAGTGCTGCGGGGGGCAGGTGGGAGGGAGGTGATACAGGCCTCTGTTCCAGCCCCAGGACCAGACACCGCTCTGGCAGGCCCCAGGGCCCACTGCACTGGCAGCCCCTGCTCTAGCAGCCCTGGGGACAACCCCCAGCCAGCTGCTTTAGTGGCCCTGGGGCAGGCCACCAGCCACTGCTCCGGCAGCCCTGGGGGCAACTACTCCGGCATCCCCGTAGCTGGCCACTCTGGCAGCCCCAGGGCTGACCGCAGCAGCTGCTCCAGCCCCAATGCTGTTCCTGTGGCAGGGGCTGACCCTCCCCGCCCCCTGCTGCTTCAACCCTGGGACCCCTGCTCTGACAGCCCTGGAGCTGACAGCTCCTCCAGCCCTGCCACTGCAGAAGTCATGGAGGTCCAGTAAAGTAATGGAATTAGTGACCTCCATAGCAGAGTCATACCCTTAACCATAAAGAACCAAAAAATAAAATGTAAACAGTTAGTTTTTTGATGGACAAATCCAGATTTGGCAAAAGTGCCAAACCAAACTTCAGATAAGCGATGTGTGCATGTCCCATTTTAATAACTAACCTCCTGCCCCTGCTGGTAGTTTGGGGCAAGGCTTGGATAAATGTTTCCACCTCTACTTCAAAAACAACAAGTTTTTATCCCCTTTCCAACCTATATAAAATGTTTAAGGTCAGGGCTTCTTTCCGTCCAGCTCCAATTTAACATTCAAAGGTCAGCTCCCTTAACTTACAAGGCAACTTGCTTCTTCAGTGCCCTTCATTTCAACAAAAACACAAAACAGAGGTCAGTCATAGAGACCCTGAAACACATCTGGGAGACTGCTGTTCCCCTTCATGTTGCTGGACTCCGGGTCTAGAAGTTCTCTGAACAGTTGTGTGAACCTCAAAGATTTTTCAGGTAGTCTGAGGAAGGTCTTACAACCAATGGAAACACACTAAAATTTCTTAGACTCCTAAATCCCCACTGGACCATAGGTCTCATCCAGTCTTCTACAGTGTCCTCTCTGGAAATATTTCCAGTGCACTTCAAAAAGCCTTAAGAAAAGTCTGAATTTGGTAGATGGAGGACTACTCCTACAGTCTCTGCCTCTAATGGATCGCTCCAAAACAGTTAATCAGGAAAACCTCTGGTAGTGAGGTACAGTGCAAGACAGAATGATTTACTGGTTAAAACATAGTCTGGAAACCGAGAGATCTGGGTGCTAAGCCTCTGGCTTATTATGTGACCTCATGCAAGACGTGAACTCACAGTTTCTCCTGCTGTAAAAGGGGAATAATATTTACTCATATTTGTAAAGTATTTTAGGAGCATCTTATAAGTGCAAAGTACTATTTACTTTATTATTCTTGCAGTAGCTACTCTAGACATCCACATCTTTACTCTTTTAAATGCAATGAAATTGCTATATTTTAGTTTGTTTGCTTTCAGAAAAAAGAATATTGATCACAAGACTGAAATAGCCATCAATAAAACACAATTGATAGTTCACTTTACTTCAGCCAATTCTGAGATTGATTTTAGTAGGAGTAGAAGGGAAATAGAGAAAAATGTAGGCTGACTATCGGGAAATAATCTTAAAAAGTGAGGTCTATTAGACGGTGAAATAGTTTCCCAAGGGAAGTGATGGAAACCCCTCATTTGAGTTATTTACGACTGAATTGCACAAAGCACAGGGTAATACAACAATCCTGGGACAGAGTAATTGACTAAAAATATCTTAGGATTTTTCCCAATTTTAAACACAAGAATTCTAAAATTACATTATTTTACAGTAGAACCTCAGCATTACGAACACCTTGGGAATGGAGGTTGTTCGTAACTCTGAAATGTTTGTAACTGTGAATCAAACATCATGGTTGTTCTTTCAAAGATTTACAACTGAACATGGACTTAATACAGCTTTGAAACTTAACTATGCAGAAGAAAAATGCTGCTTTTTAACTGTCTTAATTTAAATGAAACAAGCACAAACGGTTTCCTTCCCTTATCAAATCTTTTTTTTAAACTTTCCCTTTATTTTTTCAGCAGTTTACATTTAACATGGTTCTATACTGTATTTGCCTTTTTGTGTGTGTGTGTGGTCTTTGAGGCTGCCTGATTGCATGCTTCCAATTCCAAATGAGAGGTGTGGTTGACCAGTCAGTTTGTAACTATGTTAAGTGCCAAGGAGTTAGGAATCTGAATACTTTGGCATTGCAATACGGATTGGACTCTATATGCATATCTTACCTTAGCCAGAGGCTTAGAGTATGTTTTATTCAGTTTCTGGTCTTGAAGTTCAGGGGATGTTTTCACACCAAAAGACCAGCCTCCATATCTGGTAATACAAAACAAAGTAATAGGAGGCTGTCTGTCACCAGCTTACCTTTCTTAGCATTGTGAGGAATGTTTTCTTGCAACACAGAATTCATAAGCATCTTTATTATTGTTTTACATTTCAAGTTAGAAGTACAGCTCAGCCCCATATAATCACGATATCTGTATTTGAAAGAGACGTCTAATCTACTCCTTATATACAGGTGAATGGTATGTGCCTTGAAACAAATGTTTTCCCTTTGAACCCGGTAGTCAAAACCTGTATTTTCAGAAAAGGAAAACACAAATAAGCTGATGAGCAAGGAAGGGGTAGTTTTGAAAGTTCCCAACACTCAAAATGTGTTTTGGTCATTTACCCTAAGAGCATAACTTTCCTCCATGTTATTAAATCAATTTCATGTCGTGTTTCGCATGTATGTGTAACACTTCCCTCTTCTTGATAAAGTTGCACCTGCTCAAATGTTTGTAATTATGTCACTCTTCAGTGGTTGACAATTAAGCCGGGCTGAAGTAACGCATAGGCACTATATGGGGCCATGTCGAGCCCCGGCACCTGGAGTCATATGATTACGCCAGAATCAGAGTTTTCACTTAAATAAAAGTCAATTTCTAGCTCTCAGAATTGCAAAGAAAATCTTGAAATGTGACTGGAGTGTTACCAATACAGCAATGCCTGAGTCTACAGAAGGCCTGCAACAATAGCTCTGAAAAATGTAAATTGTCCTATTGATCTTTATGTAGTGTTAACGCCTAGATCTACTGCCCAGCCAACACCACCCCAACAGAGGTCTCTGAATGGCAAGAGAGGAAGAGTGCAGAGAGCCCAGGCCCACTCACCCTCCCAAACACATACAGTTCAAGCGCAAGTGTAAATAATGGGAAGCTTCTGTGGATATAAACCCTGCTACCAGTGACAGATTAAGATTCTCCCATAGCTCCAAGAGGCCTATGAAGCAGGAAGTCCCATGCTGCACATATACAATTTAGCTGGCACACATATGATCTGTCTGTACGTGACCAAGCATTTGATCAATGCTATCTTAGGGTTTTATACTGCTGCTCAACTCTGTACTATCTGAGTGCCTGTGTTATCCACTTGGCTGGGACAACTTTTCTAGGCAACTGATTAATTAAGAGGAAACCCTGCAGAAAGAAGAAGTTACTCACCTTGTGCAGTAATGATGGTTCTTCAAGATGTGTCCCCACTATGGGTTCTCATCTGTTGGTGTGCTTATATCCCTGCACTGCTGGTTGGAGAACTTTGGTAGCAGTGTCCGTTGCATATGTGCTGTCTCTCCTTGTGCCCTACCACAAGGCTAGCCCATGCGCCTGGGCTAACACCCCCCCCACACACACACACACAGTTCTTTCTCCACCACAGAGTCATTGACAAGAACTCAGAAGCAGAGGGGAGAAGGACAGATTGTGGAGCACCCATAGGGAGTCACATCTCAAAGAACCATCGTTATTGCTCGAGGTGAGCAACTTTTTCTTTGAATAGTGTCCCTATGAGTGCGCCATTGTTGGTGACCTCTGAGCAAAATCCCTACCAGAAGGCTGGGGCTTCGGAGTTGGGTCACTTACAGATGACAATACTGTGGAGCTGAAGATGGCATCTGAGGCAGAGTCCCCAGCGATCACCTTTTGAAAAAGGTATGGACTGATGCCCATGTCGCCACTCTACAGATTTCAGAGATAGGGACATTCTTGAAGAAGGCAACGGATGAGGAGAACAATCTCGTGGAGTGTGCGCGAATATTATCTGGTGGGGTCATGTTGCAGATCTGATAACATCGTCTAATGTAGTTTGATATCCATTTGGCGAGTCTCTGGACTGATATTGCTGAGCCCTTCGATCTTTACACAATAGAGAGGAACAGTTTAAGAGATTTCCTGAAAGCCTTCGTTCTATCCAGGTAAAAGACTAGGGTTCTCCTGACATCTAGAGTGTGGAATATAGCCTCCCTGTTGTCACAGTGAGGCTTGAAGTAGAAAAGTGGAAGGTGAATAAATTGGTTCATGTAGAATGGAAACGTTACCTTAGGGATGAATTTTGGATCTGGCCTGAGCACAAGCTTGTCCCGAAAGAATACTGCATAAGGGGGCTATGCCATCAGAGCTGCTATTTCTCCTATTCTCTGATAGCCAAAGTAATTGTTATCAGGAAGGCCTTCTTCATTGAAAGGTATGTAAGCAAGCAGGTAGCCACAAGGCCAAAAGGAGGTCTAGTCAGGCCTTTCAATATCAGGTTTGGGTCCCACATGGGGGTAGAATGTCAGGGTTGTGGGAAAAGGTTTTCTATATCCCTAAGGAATTGTTTAGTGGTCGGGTGTGATAGCACTCAGTATCTCTCTATTTGACTGTGAAAGGCTGCTATAGCCAGTTGGTGGACCCTGAGGGAACTGATGGTCCCGATTTAAAAAAAAGAAAAAAGAAAAAAAAGTGTTAGTACATAGTCTAGGATCTTTGGAAGAGTTGCAGATGCCAGAGAGATTTGTGTGGAAGTACACTGAATCCAAAACCTGGACCATTTTTGTAGGTAAGATGGGCATGTCGAGGACTTTCTACCGTGCAGTAATACCTCTTGTATCTCCTTCAAGCAGGAGCTCTCTGTGTATTGGAACCATGAAGGAGCTACGCCTTGAGGCCAAGAATCCCCAGGATGGGTTGTAGGGTGCGTCCTTTGTTCTGCGAGAGGAGGTAAGGAATGGATTGGAGAGAGATTGGCGGGCATATAGCGAGTTGTGACAGGTAAGGATACCAAGTCTGTTGGCCAAGTAGGAGCAATCAGTATGACATATGCTCCTTCTCTTTTTATTTCTAATAGGACTTTTGACTGTTGGGTAAACAGAGGAAAGGTATAAAGAAGGTCCTTGTCCGAAGGGAGAAGGAGAGCATTGCCCAGGGAGTGTTGTCCCATCCCTGCTCTGAGTAGTAGCATTGACATTTCTTGTTTAGGTAAGTGGCGAACAGGTCTGTGGTTGGTCCCCCACCACCTGAATAGGTCATGAAGCACTGCTGAGTTTATCTCCCGCTCATGGTCATGTGGGAATTTGCGACAGACGGTCGGCGATCAAATTTTGAGTGCCCAGAAGGTAAGCAACTGATAGCGTGGTCAAATTATCCTCCCTCTGTGCAGAGGCAATCTAGCTCCCCTTTGCCAATTTATGTAGTACAAACATGTTATGTTGTATGTTAGGACTCTCATGTGTGATCCCTTGATCAGCAGGAGGAAATGGGTGCAGGCATTCCTGACTGCCCTGAGTTTGAGGAGGTTGATGTGGAGAGATATCTCTGTGCATAACCACCTGCCTTGTGTCCTGAAGTCATTTAGATATGTGCCTCATCCTATGATGAATGCATCGGTGGTGAGAAGCAATGATGGGGAGGTTTCTGAAAATGGGATCCCCTTGCAAACATCTGCTAGTCTTTCCGCCAGTCTAAGGACTTTTTGATCCTGGTGGGTAGTGACAGACATTTATCTAGTCTGTCTCTGTTTGGTCTGTAAACTGAACTGATCCACATCTGGAGGTATCACATGTGAAGCCTGGCATGTGGTATTACTGCTGTAGCTGCTGCCCTATGCCCCAGTGTAGGCAGTGTCTGGAGCACATGGCAGCAGTGTCTGGCTGATATTTGTGGGCTGCTTTGAACAGTGTCCATGAATGTGGCCAAAAAGAGGAATCTGTGTTAAGATAAGAGAACTCTGACCTGTAAGGAGTCAAGGTCAGCGCCTATGAATTCCAGGTGCTGCACTGGAATGAGAGTTGATTTCTGGACGTTGATCTGTAGGCCTAGTTCTGTGAATAAATCTATTGTAGACCTGGTGACTCGGTGAGTCTCTTGAAAGGACTGAGCTCTGAGAAGGCAGTCATTCAGGTACGGGTACATCATGATCCCTTGAGAGCACAGGTGCACAGCCACTACTGAGAGAACCTTGGAGAATACTCTTGGAGTGGCTGATAACTGAAAGGCAAGTACTCTGTACTGGTACTGGGGTCTTGTCCTAGGGTAAATCTGAGGAACCATCTGTGAGATGGTAGGATTGAGATATGGAAGTAGGTGTCCTGAAGGTCAAGGGTCGAAAACCAGTCTCCCTGTTCCAGCAGTGGAATAATCATTGCTAGAGTGACTATCTTGAATTTTTGAGCTTTGACAAACTTGTTGAGTGCTCGGAGGTCTGATATGGGTCTTCAACCTCCCTTCCTCTTAGGTATTAGGAAATAGCAAGAATAAAAACTTTTGCCTTGTAGATGTTGAGGTACTGGCTCTAAGGCTCCTAACTAGAGGAGACAATCTATCTCTTGTTGTAGTAAACTCTTGTGAGAACTGTCCCTGAAGAGGGACAGGCAGGGGGTAAGGAGGTAAAATGGATGGAGTAGCCATTCTGAACAATCTCCAAGACCCATCAGTCCGATGTTATGCATTCCCTGGTCCTGCACAACATTGCCCGGTGGTAGTCAAATGGGTAGGAAGCGGTGGTCAGCTGTAGTAGTTGGGTGGTGTGATCTATCAATGCCTTGACTAACACATCAAAATTGGTGCTTGGAAGTGGACGGTAAGGATCTGTGGGCCAGATGATTTAGGCCCAGGGAATTTAGTTTTCTTCCTGTGTGGCTTGTAGTAGTGCTGAGTAAGGTATTGGGAGGTGCATGGTTTGTTCTGGGGCAGTGGACTAAATTTTCTCTTTTGTCCTAGCATGTAGATGCCCAGGAAGTGGAGAGTGGTCCTAAAATCTTTGAGATATGAAGAGAGGAGTCTGTCTTCTCTGTGAAGAGTTTAGTGCCTTCAAAGGGAAGGTCTTTGATGGTCAACTGCACCTCCTTAGGGAAGCCCGACAGGTGTAGCCACGATACATATTGCATAACCACCACTGTGGAGATGGATCGGGCTGCTGTGTCAGCTGCATTGAGGGCAGATTATAGCACCATCTTGGCCGTTAGTTGTCCACCCTGGATGACGGCTTTGAACTGGTCACAGTGCAACTCAGGCAGCTGATCAATAAAGTTGCTAAGTTTCAAATCGTTGACATTGTCATACTTTGCCACTGGGGCTTGGTAACTGGCAATTCATTGTAGCATGGCCGAGGAATAGCTTACTTCTCAAAGAGGTCCAAGCACTTCTAATCCCTGTTGTAGGGAGTGGACCTCACTTGGTGTTGATGACCACAAGAGTTCACAACACCCATCATAATGGAGGTGGGTGGAGGGTGGGAGAAGGGTAATTCCATCTCCCTAGCTGGGGCATAATATTTATTGGCCCGCTTTCAAGTAGGCACCACCAATGCTGGGGTCTGCTGTATAATTTTGCAGGGTCCAGGAGAGCCTCATTAATAGGGCAGGCTATTTTAGAGGACAAGGGGGAGCATAATACGTCAAGGACCTTGTGATAGGTGTCCTTGATTTTTCTAATGGTGTCTGTAGAGTATCTACAACTCTTTTTGCCACATCCTGGAAAAGCCAGAATTCACAGGCCTACGAAAGTGGTGGATGCATGATGGCTTCATCTGGGGAGGAGGAGGAGGAGATGTTGGTACTCAGAGTCACTACTTCCTTAATGCCACCATCCTGTTCCTCCACAATCTCTTCTGGAGGTTCCAAGGCTCTGGATGCTGTGGCCGAGGGGAAGCATCTCAGGGGTTCATGGGTGAGCCTAGAAGCCCAAGAGGCATGGGGGGTGATATGCAGCCCAAGGATCCCAATATGGACACTGGGATGGTAGTATAAATCCTGGTGCTGGTGCCTATGGTTGGCTCTACTAAGGTGGTGATGGTGGGGCGGCCTAAGGGTATGACTGGGGACCCTCTTGGTAATGAGCATCATAGGGAGCATGGAGGAGTAAAGAGACACGACCTCCTCTGGTTCTCTGTCTGAGTCTGCACTGGAGAGTGGGGCTGCGTGGGGCAGCAGAGAAGACTCGGTGTCGAGGTCCCAGTACCAAGGAGGCTCTGGTATGTTGGATACACGGAGATCTCTACAGTGCCGGAAATCTGACGGTACCAACTGACTTGGAGCCACTGGCAGGACCAAACGGACTGGAGATCTTGCTTGCACTGACCAGTCCAGTGCTGGATGGGGCATCAATGCCAGTGCCATTGCTACAGTGCATACCAGCAGCATCTTCTTAGTGGAGTGCTGGCTCCTGTCTTTGTCCTCCAGTGCCATTGACTTGGTGCCTGTCCCCATCGGGTCCTTAGGCATGTCAGTGTCACATACCGCTCCAGATCTTTGTGAGCTGTGGGAACCAGCTGGGATTATCTCAGTGCTGACAGTACCAAGGATACAAAGCATGTCAGAGATCATTTACGGCTGGCTCAGGGCTCACTCTGGGGACTTCCGGCTCTCTTTTTTGATGACTTGCGAGAGAGGTCTCTGGCTGATTTCTTCAACTCACAAACCCTGGATGTTGAGGTCTATGGGGAAGACTCATGTCTGCCAGGTGACTCTCGGTGTGGGTCCGGGGAAGGTTAGAGGACTGCCTCCGTGAAGATAATCTTCTGTCTCAACACCCTGTCCTTGCGAGGCCTGGGTCTGAGTTGCTGGCAGAGTCCACACTTCTGTGGGATATGGCCTTACTTGAGGCAGCATATGCACTGGGAGTGCTTGTCTGCTACATGGATGGCCTCTTTGCAGGAGAGACATTTGTTGAAGCCCAGTGAACCAGGCATACCCTGTGGGGTGGGAGGAAGGGTCCCCGATGAAAAAGTTGGGGTGGGGGATTTGTGGGGGAAGTGTGTTTGTTTGTCTGTTTGTTTGGGAAGAAAGTACAAAAAGAAAAAACTACAACTAAGTCTCGGGAGACTGACTAACTATAGAAATGTAAAAGAAGGTGATGGTCATAAACAGACTGCTAATAGCTCAATCTCTAGCCCTGGAGGTTGAAAAGGAACTGAGCGGGATTAGCCCCTGTGCACTGGGCTAGCCTCATGGTGGGGCACAAGGAGAGACAGTACATGTGCGGGCCTAACGGACACTGTTATTGAAGTTCTCCGACGAGCAATGCAGGGACGCAAGCACACCTACAGTGGAACACCCGTATGGACACTACTCGAAGAAGAATTTTAAAATTACCTTGCTTTGTTTGTAGACATGATTAAGTATTCTTCCACACTGAAACCCGAGAGGTTGTACAGAACATGCCCTTTCCTGTTCTCCAGATAGGCAGCAGACACATTGAAGCTTGGACACTTCTGGAAAACAATATACATATATCAGTAAGGTTATTTTAAAAGCCTCAGCCACTATTTTTTAGCCATGATTCTGAATTCACACTCAAACTTTACTGCCTTGCTTTTCAGCTGGATTGGCTTTTTCTGGCTTTTATAACTTTTCAACAAATTAGGTATGTTTTTTATGTTCATAGGACATCTGAAATCATGGTAACTGTCACTAGTAAATCAAAGCCACCTTTTATTTCCGTTGTAACCTTATCAGTCAACTTTGTTTTGGAAACAACATTTTTTATCATGCAATTTTGGGAAAGTTTACAGCAATGAAAAGGCAATGAGACTTTTACAGCCACTATCATTCATCTGCTGAAGCTGAAAATAAACACACAAAATTCATTGAACAGAGTATGAGGGGGAGACAGGATTCAAATTCATGTGATCTGTTTGATGAGAAATACATGAAAACATTCTTTAATGATTTATGGGAATTCTCTCCTTGGGCCAGAGAGTGGGAAGAAGAGATACAAAAATCTGGTGAATGCGGAGAGATGTAATATGGTGGACATAAGCTCACAAACAACTATCTACTCCAAGATCTTTTCCTCAGAGGCTGGCTTCATTTTCAAATGTGAGCAAATGAACTCAAAATGCTGTCCTAATAACCTGCAGATTTCTAACTTCTATCAGCTGGGAGGAGAGAGAACACAGTCTTCCAACTCTGAAATTAGACCAACTTTCAGTTTATTAGACATTATTTTGTATTTTAACCACTTAATTTTGTACTTTGAAGTTTAATTTCCATATTGTCTTAAAGGCAAAGTTCTGCCTGCTGATATAAGTTCAACTCCTCTAACTTGTGTTACCTCAATTCAAGTGGTATGAGCACGATGGAGGGCAAATTTTTCCCCTAATATTGCTGGTATTGTTTGCAGTGTACATTATATTCAGATAATAGAACATTTTCATATAGAGAGATTCTCTGCCCCCTCCCCAGCCCCCAAGCTTGAGCTCTATTATCTCCAGAGCAGATAAGAATAAACTACAGTAATAGAGGGTGGAAGTGGGGCAGTGATCTGTTCATTCTTATTACAGTTACAAGACTATTGCAGGATGCAAATGAGGGTTTGGGAATAGATAGGGGGCACTTGGCTAACAAAACCCCAGAGTGGTGTTGTTCACAAGTGCACAAGGTGGAGGACAAAAGTTCCATTGTGCAGGTGCCAGCCACATTTGCAGTCCTTGTGCTATCCTGCATACAAGGACTGCTTCCTGCTAGTGTTTCACTGGGTTCCAACACCCCATCCCAACCTCCAAAGGGTGAAGACGAGATGAGACCAGTCCCCAGCCTTCTCTGCACTGCCAAGTTGTGTTTGATAGCCAAGTTGAGTTTGATAGCCATAGATCAAATGCTGCTAAGACAGGTTTGAGCCCCAACTCCACAAATGCCCAGATCTTGGTTTTGCTGGGCTTATCACATTCAGATTTATATAAAATTATATCTGAAATGTCTGACAGCTATCTTGGAGAAAATATGTCTTTAACAAAAAATTGTTTCATATACAGTGTCCTCACAGTGATACATTTCTGGAAGATATGATAGTTCACAAGGTTGACATAGTGACAGCAAGTGTTTTGTCTAGATGTAGCCTAATATTATTTTATACATTATTTCCCTGAAAACTTTTGAAAATTAAGTCAAAGCAATACTAGACACAGAATGAAAATCACCAGTCATAATGAGCCCAATCCATTAGTTTCATTTTGTTAAGGAAAGGAATAAAATATACCCGATGATCTGTCACACACCCACATGCATCCAAGAATTCCTGTGGTGGACTAGGCTCAGTCTGCCAGCATGAATCATTTTTTCTACTGGAGCAAAAATAACAATAGGAACAATCATTAAAAGATAAACTATAATATTTTATCTAACAGTGGATGTCGAAAGAATGATAAACAGATGCTGTATCTTGACCACCTCCATCTTCACCACCTCCACAATATTGGTGCTAAAACAATGGTTGTATTGTTGTTCGATGAAATGTCAATTTTATTCATCGTGGATCAGTGTAATAACTTCTGACATTTCTCACTTAGTGGCTTCTAACTTGTCACTGCAAACATCTGACAAGTGCATGCAAATCAGATATTTCCCTGAGCAAACAGCCAATTAGTTGTACACCAGGTTTTTGTGTGCGTAACACAGATGCAAGTAAACATACTACCCAAACCAGTCATGTCTAACTTGGAAAATCTGGCCTTCTCTTTAACGAACATTGATTCAGTATAGTGTCACTAGCAGTTACTGACTGTATCACCAACCTTCATTCTTACTGACTTCGGACCTGATCCAAATCCTGCTGAAATTAATTGGAAGGTTCTCACAGACTTCAATGGGACTTAGAAGCCTATTATGCATTTCAGCTAGAACCCAGCTCATTCATCAATACAATTTTTTAAAAGTCATACTAAAATGGTCAAACAAAGCATAAGCTGTATGGACATACTACATAAAATAGGACACAAAATTATTTAATCACAGGATTCCATGTTATCCATTCTTTTACTTTTGGAGGCACATATATTCTATTAAACTTACATTTCATAAGGAAAGATTGAATCCAGTGTTCTACATCTAGTGAAGATTATTCCTATTCAGGCAGCTAATAGCTAATAACTTTTTAAACGAATAAATATTATAACATTAACATAAAATCTTACAAAACATGAAATGTAAATAGTAACTATTGATTCACTCCCCCTTGCGAGAACCTCTGTATCAACAGCAGTAATCATTAGTCACTTAGTACTTTAAAAAAGTTGCATTGTTCACACTTACACATCTTGTCTTGAATAGGTGCATGGGTGATCCTGGCCTGCAAAATGTCTCAACAGCACATAAGAAAGGTTTCCTAGATCATCACTTTCAGTGCTGCTCAGAGGAAAGGGGGAATAAATAAGGTCATTAGAACTAAGGAGATCCACATTCAAGTACAAGATAGAAACTGAGGCAGCATAAAATAACTCTGTTCAAAACATGTGCCCTGGCTATATAGTCACAATAGCTTTGAGACAGAAGAATAGCTCACAGTTTATTTCACTGATTAAAAACTAACATTTTTTAAAAACTAAACTAATGGTGAAGGATTTCAAAGTAAAGGTTACGACATGGACCTTAACTCTGCCTATCCTCCAGTTATTGGCATGAACTTCCATCAGTTGCCATAAAAAAGAAATTTAAGTCTTTCACATTTCATGTATAAGTTCAACAGTATGGACTTTTGCTTTATGATACAACCTGCATCCTCCCTTTTGACCTATGCCAGGTACAGGAAGCATCTCTATCCAATATTGCAAGGCAATATATAGTATTGTGGCAGTCTGTTGTCTGCACTTGGTATAGAAAAGGACTGCGGACCCTGTAAACTGGGCTGCACCGACAGACATTGACAGATCCAAAGGAAACACCTGCAGAGCTAGTACATTCCACAGCCATAAGTATAGCAGTTAAAAGTTCAATAACAGAGACTCTAGATCTTATAACTGCTGGCTTGCATTTGTAGACCAAGAAAGCTTTACAGGCAATGCCTACAGACCTAGTAAACGAAGCAGAAATAAGCTAAAGCAATAAACATATGCACATGTGTATGATTGTGTGCACACATATACATTATATAAAAATGCTAATGACCTATCTTGAAAGAGATTGCCCAATCCAGCCTGATCCAAAGCCTCTGTCCTTTCTCTACCATTTGCTTTGTGCCTCAGCACATAATAAGATGCATTTCTGTTATTCAAATAGATGCAATTTACCCATCACTATTATCCACAACATTGAAATAAGTGACTAACAAATTTTTGATGGGGTGAGCAGCTCTCAAGACATTTTGTTTTTAAAAAATCCATTTGCTATAAAATGTGAGTTTGATTACTCTGCTTAGAGAAAAAAAAAAAACTTAAATAATCAAAAATGACGATCCTGCTCCAGAGTTACTGACGATGATAAATGGGTTTTTTACCTAAAGAAGGAGGATTCTGCGTTGTCATAAAGGCCTGGCATCAGCTTGAGTGAAGGATAATCAATAGCTAATGGCTTCACAGTAAACAACGCCATTGCCATGGCGACAAAGAGGACAGGGAGCAGAACATTTGACAGAGCTCCTCTCCAGTCTCGCCTGGTGTGGTGAAACCGCTTCATTAAAAGGGCAGCAATCTGTGTGAGAACAAGCCTTGTTCCACGCACACTCCGGGCATCCAGGAGTGAGCTACCTGCCGGGAGACAGACAAAGCTCTTCACAAACATGCACTGTCATTTCTGGGAAATCACATGATTCTCATCTGATGCTAGATCCGCAAACAGAGAACATGATGACCTCTTTAAAAAAAATCTCTCTCTTTACCTTCCCTGGGAAACATTTAGTCTCTTATCAAGGATAAAAATAAAACAGCCATAACAACAAATGATGATAAAACAAAATCACAGGCCCAATCTTGCACTCCTGACTCAGATAAAAATAACTACTGAAGTCAATGGTGGAAGTCAATGAGAGTTTGATTGAGTATGGGCTGTGGTGCAGTTCGAAGGAACTGGAACAATAAACCCACAAACAATCCTGCTTACCATTTTCGGTATAAGGCATTTTGTGTTTTCAAAGTGCTATACAAATATTCTCTCAACTTTCAACATTTAGCCACTGGCCTCAGGAGGAGGCATTATAGAGCTGCATTGCTCCACAAGGCATACAGGGCCCTCAGAAATGCACAAATCTGCCCACAGCAACCCAGAGAGGATTTTGCCACCTACAGCGGTATTTGGAATGGTGCAACATGATCCTATGATAACTGTGGGTTCCCCCTGAGAATCGTGAGGCATCTCACTATTACCTGCCCTTAGCATGAGGGAGTTTTGTCTGTGCCGGCTGTGGATCAGCTCCCTGAATCCACCAGCCTTTGGCAACACGAGCACAACCTTCCAGGCCTTGCTCTCCCTCTACTGGTTAGCAATAGGCACACACCAACCCCCGAATCCTCCCAGTGTCCTTCTGCAATGCTCAGTACCTGTTCCACTGAACATACACAGGATTGTCTGATTTACTACTCCCAAAGGAGTAGTACTCACCAGCTTCCAAGATTCAACTCAGGATCCTCACTCTACGTAACACACAACACGTATTTTACTTACACACACACAAACAAAGAATAAGTTTATTATCAAAGAACAGGTTTCAGAGTAGCAGCCGTGTTAGTCTGTATTCGCAAAAAGAAAAGGAGTACTTGTGGCACCTTAGAGACTAACAAATTTATTTGAGCATAATCTTTCGTGAGCTACAGTTCACTTCATGGAAGAACAGAGATTCAGGTAACAGAATGTAAGAATATTGGAAAGCAAAAGCATAACATCTCCTATAAGATACCTTATCCTATGTCATTTTCTCAGCATTTTCAACCAGGCTGGCTGAAATCCCCCCTTTCACAAGATCAAGGCCGCTGTCAGTTCGTCTTTATAGATGACAGGATAACCGGGGGTTCATCTGCACACCAGATATAGTTTCAAAAGTTCTTTCTCACTCCTAAGCAGGATGACCCCTATTGTTTTTGTTCTTTCCCACAGCCCACATAACCTGTTGATTAACATCTTGCTCAGACTGTAAATGGGTGCCCATTGCAAAACCAATACTTAATTTGCACACGACCAGCCAAGTGACATAAGTGTTTCTTCTTCCTTTGCCTCTGCTCCGCAGGTATGAAAAAAAGAGTGGTGGGACCAAGGTCCCATCTCATCTCTGCCACCTTTGGGGCTCTGTGCACAACTGTGAGAGTGCTGAGTATACAATTTTGTCATGCCCTTGCCCAGGCCATGGAAAGGGGGTGGGTTGCCTCCTTGCACCCTGGATAAATGCCTGTTATTATAGTCTTGACCTGTGTGGACATCAAGGATCTGATCTAACTCCCACTGAAATCAATGAGACTTTTTCAGTTGGCTTTAATAGGAGCTGGGCCACCTATCAAGAGAAAATATTGTAATATCACAGGAACTAAACATGAAAAAGTCCCATTAATGCATTCAGTTCATCTCCCTTTCAATACAGGAATCTCCCCTATAGAACATGTTCTAATGTTTTATCCAACCAAACTGATGGCTCCAAATCCCAGCTGACAGATCTTCCATCACTACCTGACAGGAAACCCCATCCATAGTTAAACCCCTGTGAATATTGCTAATTACTTCCTCTTCATTCTTGACATTAATACCCTTCAAATATGTGTAACACTATTACCATGCCCCTTACCACCATTCAGTTGTAGGTTAGCCAAACTCTCTCTCTGTATATATGTGTGTGTGTGTGTATTTATATATTTATATTTCTACTTTCTCTTTTGGTTAAAATACACTGGTCTCTGGGGTTGCTTTTTAACAGCAGGCGTTTGTAGTGTTGTAAGACCGAATGGCTTGTTTGCACTAGGGCTCAATAAGATCTAAGAAGAACTATCATGTCTAGTTAGATTTGTCCCTCTTATCTTGCATTCTATGTATTGAGCTGTTCACAGATGTTATTTCTGCACTAGATTTTAACCATTGTTTGTGCGGGTGCTTTCAGTTAGCCTCGGGGTCAATTGTCTCTTGCCTTTCATGGTTTCTTCTGGTGCACTGGAATTTTCTTCTTTAATTTTGAAAGGTGACTCCTCATATTGACATGGGGCGGTGTTTTATATAGAGAACAATCTCAGTTAAACATAAAATGATGGCAGTTGCAGAGGGAGGGGGAAAGGTTAGTGAGTACAAATCCAGAAAAAAAGAGTTAGTTTTGATACAGATAAGGGGAGAGAAGTTGGACTGATGAAGATAGAGATAATATCAAAAGCTGAATTTACTTGCATCCGAGAGTGCTAAAGGAGTTGGCGGCTGTGATTGCAGAGCCATTGGCCATTATCTTTGAAAACTCATGGCGATCGGGGGAAGTCCCTGACGACTGGAAAAAGGCTAATGTAGTGCCCATCTTTAAAAAAGGGAAGAAGGAGGATCCTGGGAACTACAGGCCAGTCAGCCTCACCTCAGTCCCCGGAAAAATCATGGAGCAGGTCCTCAAGGAATCAATCCTGAAGCACTTACACAAGAGGAAAGTGATCAGGAACAGTCAGCATAGATTCACCAAGGGAAAGTCATGCCTGACTAATCTAATTGCCTTCTATGATGAGATTACTGGTTCTGTGGATGAAGGGAAAGCAGTGGATGTATTGTTTCTTGACTTTAGCAAAGCTTTTGACACGGTCTCCCACAGTATTCTTGTCAGCAAGTTAAAGAAGTATGGGCTGGATGAATGCACTATAAGGTGGGTAGAAAGTTGGCTAGATTGTCGGGCTCAACGGGTAGTGATCAATGACTCCATGTCTAGATGGCAGCCGGTATCAAGTGGAGTGCCCCAAGGGTCGGTCCTGTGGCCGGTTTTGTTCAATATCTTCATAAATGATCTGGAGGATGGTGTGGATTGCACTCTCAGCAAATTTGCGGATGATACTAAACTAGGAGGAGTGGTAGATACGGTGGCAGGTAGGGATAGGATACAGAGGGACCTAGACAAATTGGAGGATTGGGCCAAAAGAAATCTGATGAGGATCAACAAGGATAAGTGCAGAGTCCTGCACTTAGGATGGAAGAATCCAATGCACCGCTACAGACTAGGGACCGAATGGCTAGGAAGCAGTTCTGCAGAAAAGGACCTAGAGGTGACAGTGTATGAGAAGCTGGATATGAGTCAACAGTGTGCCCTTGTTGCCAAGAAGGCCAATGGCATTTTGGGATGTATAAGTAGGGGCATTGCCAGCAGATCGAGGGACGTGATCGTTCCCCTCTATTCGACATTGGTGAGCCTCATCTGGAGTACTGTGTCCAGTTTTGGGCCCCACACTACAAGAAGGATGTGGAAAAATTGGAGAGAGTCCAGCGAAGGGCAACAAAAATGATTAGGGGTCTGGAACACATGACTTATGAGGAGAGGCTGAGAGAACTGGGATTGTTTAGTCTGCAGAAGAGAAGAATGAGGGGGGATTTGATAGCTGCTTTCAACTACCTGAGAGGTGGTTCCAAAGAGGATGGTTCTAGACTATTCTCAGTGGTAGACGATGACAGGACAAGGAGTAATGGTCTCAAGTTGCAGTGGGGGAGGTTTAGGTTGGATATTAGGAAAAACTTTTTCACTAGGAGGGTGGTGAACCACTGGAATGCGTTACCTAGGGATGTGGTAGAATCTCCTTCCTTAGAAGTTTTTAAGGTCAGGCTTGACAAAGCGCTGGCTGGGATGATTTAATTGGGGACTGGTCCTGCTTTGAGCAGGGGGTTGGACTAGATGACCTCCTGAGGTCCCTTCCAACCCTGATATTCTATGATTCTATGATACTTCAGACATTTGGCTTTTGAAAAACATAGGCCAAATTCTGTGCTCATTCCCATACTGTGTATCTTCAGTGAAAGTCCATTGATCTACATGGTCCATTGCACAGAACTTGGCCAATGGGTTTCTTGTTACATTCAAAATTCTGTACATTTTGTCATAAGAAATTGCAATATTATAAACCATACTACAAGTTAAGTTTGCTGAAGACAGCATAAATGTGTCTTTAACTAAGGCTGTATTTTTGTAACTTACACCGAGGGGGCTGGTGAGAACAGGTAGGGGACAGGAAGTAAATATCAAGCCTAGTGATGAAATATTAAGCTTTACTCACTGGAAATTATGACCATTTTAATTAGCATGTCTGGAGGGGAACAAAAGGAGCAGTATCTTCCTTGGAGAAATTCCACCTCTAACTCACAATCTGCACCTTTGGCTCCCTACTTTGCATCAGTCCCATATAGTTCACCATTCATGCTCTTTAACGAAGGTTGAAAACTTTGGCATCACTTTAATTTCAGCAAGAGTCACAATTTAAGAGGCTCTTATGCTTGAATTCCCCAGATAGCCCCACACAGGCAGCAACATATATTGCAGGCTTAACTGTGGCTTTGAAAGCCATGGCAACAGAAGGGGGATGCAAGCATGTACCATACTAGTGGATTAGCCCCAGGATTCTGTTTCCAGACCTCTGAGGCAGCCGGAATGCCTCCAGGGTCCCTAGAGACACACCACATTTCTGTTTTGAGAATTTTGAATTTGCAGCATGCACTTCCCTGACCTCAGACCTCCAGCTGGTGCTGCCCTAGCACAGATTCAAAGAGGCATGGAAGGGCTCCCTGCTTTCTATTCTCACTCTGCACTTGGGCTCCCATGCAGTGTCAGTCATGGTAGGCTCTATGAAGGTTCACAAACTACAATGCACGTCTGCATTAAATATGCTACTGAGCCAAATTATTCACTACGGGCTTGATACAACACGCAGTGCAGCCCACAGACGTTTTTCTACTGTCTTTAATGGACATTAAATCAAGGCCTAAATGCAGTCGCACTTAAACTACATAGGTTACACTAGCTCTGGGGAGCATTTATCCCACTCTTCTCACTTTCTTCTTCCCCTCACGAAAGTGATTTTTATTTCAGAACAAGGAAAACAAGCCAGACAGGCTGAAATAAATCACTGTAAAATCTCCATGAAAGAGAAAGCGAAATGTATTTCTCACATGGCAGGAAACCTCAGAACCAGCTCCCTGCACACCTACCAGGGACAACTTCTTACATATAAAGGTGCAGGCTGGAGAAAACAGTATCATAATGTAAATCCCCCCTACATTTATAGCTGCACATGCCATAGTTTGTCTCTGGGGTTTGGGTCCATTAGAGAGAGAAGGGCTTAGCTACAAAATTCAGATCCACATCTGCATTCCAAACCCCACCTCACAGTCCTGGGATGTTTTGATGTTGGGTTTGGGAGCCATATTTTTAATTAAGACTGCTTAAGAGAACACAACTTGAGTGAAAAAAGAAGAGTTCATTTAACCGATTTCTTATGTACTTTTAAATCTCTACCAGGAATACTGACCAAGATTTTTGCATGTGACAAGGGATTTTGGATGTCTGATTTAAGACACCTTGAAGTACCCTGGTTATCAGAGGATGGTATTCCACACTTTCTGAAAATCAGACTCTCTTAAAGCATCTCACAATTGAGGCACACAAAATTAGTGACTTTTTAAAGTCTTGGTCAATGCATTTTCAACAGAACAGTATGTTGCTGAGATAAAAGCACAAATGAATAACATGGCCACATGGGAATAAATCACACAATGGGATCTGAATCATTCACAGTATCTGACTTTTGGAACATAATTCACAGGTCCAAGGTAAAAGACAAATATGGTGATTTCTTAGGGAAAAGTCTGACAATGAAAATACAGCTCTGAATTCACCTGCTTCTCAGGAAAAAAGAGAAGAGAAAAATAGTAGCAGATTAAGTCAGGTATTTCAACAGATAGAGAAAACATAGGACTTGCAAAGACTGGATCAGACCGAAGGTCCATCTAGTCTGGTATCCTGATCAACAGTGGCCATCACCAGATGCTTCAAGGGAAGATGCAAGGAGCCCCCCTTAGGGAGATGTGGGATAATCCATCACAGAGGGAAGACCCCTCATGACCCAAAACACTTTGAGATTGGTGTAAATCCTAAAACATGATATTTTACCTTCACTATCAACAATCCAAATTTTTCAATCTCTCAGCATGTAATAATTTGTCCATGTCCCTAATCATTCTCACTGCTTGTCTCTGAACCCCCCTCTACTTCAACAATATCATTTTTAGCTGAGTGACCAGTACTGCACACAATGTTCCAGATGAGGGCAAACCATGGATTTATACAAATGGCATGAAACTTCTTTGTATTGTTCTCCATCCCATTCCTTAGGCAACTTACCATTTTTGTTGCTTTTTTGACTGCACCTAATGGGAATCCGGGAACTGGCAGGCAGAAGTCTGCCCACAGCAAAAGGTCCCTCCCCCCTGGCTGCATATCAAACATAGGTCTATGTAGACCTTTCCACGTTCACTTGAAATTCACCCAAGCATGTCCTGTTTTTTTCATTGAAAATGTGATGTATTTGCTTATAACTGGAATTCAGAGTCATTTTTGCTTTGCTTGGTGTAAGGAAGTAGTTCCTTACATCCCTTTTGTACGCATGTCAGGAGGCATAAGCAAAGCACAAACTTATGAGAATCAAGAGTTTTTCAATTGGTAAAGTAATTATAACAGAAAAGGACCAACCAACCTCCCAATTATGAATTTAACTTTCATGCTGATGGCATATAGAAATCTTCACATGAATAATTTAGCTGATAAAATTAAAAATCTGACCCAACTGTTAAAAATTGTCTTATATGACTTATGAGTGCAATTATGTGCAAGTGCAATTATGTCCACAATTAAATTGTACTTCCCAATTCACCCAGACTCTCCCTTTGCATTTCAGAGACGATTATTAGTGAATTTTAATTCATGAAGCTACAGAAAAATGAGACAGAAAGCAATCAACTCATTTCAATGAGTCCCGTAGTTTTGGACTCCAGGAACACAGAATTTATAACTCATTCAAAAGTTCATAGGTTCCAGAATTCTGAACAGTACCAAAAGTTTTGAAGTTCTCATTTAGGATATAAAACTTCTGTGTTAAAATTAGTTGAAAAAACAATGTGTATGTTTTTAAATGTCTTTTGTCATACAGAAGCACAGTAGGAAGGAGGGTGTCTAACTATTACAGAAGGTGACTGGGAGTCAGAGGTCCTAGATTCTGTTTTGAATTTTTAACTGATTCAACTGTGAGGTTAAGTGACTTGCCCAAAGCCCATCTCTGCATCTGTTTATCAATCTGTAAAACAAAGATATTTATTGACCTCACAAGTGTTGTGAAGATTTTCATAAAGTACTTTGAGATTTTTGGATGAAAAGTGCCTTAACAGTGGAGAACATGAAGGGGTAGGCCATGCCTTGTGAATCCATGGAATCATAGAACTGGAAGGGACCTCAAGAGGTCATATAGTCAAATCCCTGGCACTCATGGCAGGACTATGTATTATCTAGACCATCCCTGGTAGGTGTTTGTCTAATCTGCTCTTAAAAATCTCCAATGATGGAGATTTCACAATCTCCCTGGACAATTTATTCCAGTGCTTAGCCACCCTGACAGTTAGGAATTTTTTCCAGATGTTCAATCTAAGCCATCCTTGCTGCAATTTAAGCTCATTGCTTCTTGTCCTATTGTCGGAGGTTAAAGAGAACAATTTTTCTCCTTCCTCTTTGTAACAATCTTTTATGTACTTGAAAACTGATATGTCCCCTCTCAGCCTTTTCTTCTCCAGACTAAATAAACCCAGTTTTATCAATCTTCCCTCATAGGTCATGTTTTCTAGATCTTTAATCATTTTTGTTGCACTTCTCTGGACTTTCTCCCATTTGTCCACATCTTTCCTGAAATGTATCACCCAGAACTGGACACAATACTCCAGGTGAGGCTTAATCGGAATAGAGCAGAAGAATTACTTCCCGTGTCTTGCTTGAAACACTCCTGCTAATAAAACCCAGAATTCTGTTTGCTTTTTTTGGTAACAGTGTTACAATGTTGATTCATATTTAGCTTGTGATCCACTATGACCCCCATATCCCTTTCCGCAGTACTCCTTCCTAGGCAGTCATTTCCCATTTTGTAGGGAGTGCTTGTACTTTCCTAAGAGGAATACTTTCATTTGTCCTTATTGAATTTCATCCTATTTACTTCAAACCATTTCTCCAGTTTGTCCAGAGCATTTTGAATTTTAACCCTCTCCTCCAAAGAACTTGCAACCCCTCCCAACTTAGCATCATCTGCAAACTTTACAAGTGTACTCTCTATGCCAGGGATTCTCAAATTTCATTGCTCCGCAACCCCTTTCTGAGAACAAAAATTATTACATGACTCTGGGAGGATGGAACAAAGCCTGAACCTGCCCAAGCTCCGCTGCCCCAGGTAGAGGGGCCAAAGCCCCAGCCCAAGGGCTTTTGCCCCAAGCAGGGGGCCTGTGCCCAGCTGCTGAAGGCTAAAGCCCTCAGGTTTCAGCTCCAGGCAATGGGGCTTGGGCTCCGGCCCCAGGCCCCAGCAAGTCTAAGCCAGCCCTGGTGACCCCATTAAAATGGGGTCCCAACCCACTTTGGGGTCCCAACCCACAGTTTGAGAACCATTGTTCTATGCCATTATCTAGATCATTGATGAAGATATTGAACAGAATCGGACCCAGAACTGATCCCTGAGGGACTCCATTCAATATGCCTTTCTAGCTTGACTGTGAACCACTGATGATTACTCTCTGGGAATGGATTTCCAATCAGTTATGCACTCACCTTATAGTAGCTCCATCTAGGTTGTGGAAAGTCATTTAGCCATTTCCACATTTTCTTTTATTGTCCCCAGCCCTTGAGTGGTTCCATGCATAGAAGGACCAATTCATATGCTGAACTACCCTATCTATGAGAAATGGGGGCACAAGCTACCTCCATGGTAGAGCTAATGATAAAATCTAGTTTATCTGTAAGGAAAAATTCCCAGGGAATAGAAATTAAATAAAACTTTCAGGTGTTACATGGGAAATTTTGTTTACACAATGTTTCAAATCAAGACAAAATAAAAACTTTTGTTTCATTTCATTTGAAATATTTTAGACTCAAAGTGTCATTGAATTTAAAGTCAGAAGAGACCACCAGCTCATCAAGTCTGACCTCTTGTGTACCACAAGATACCACCACCAGCACCACCGAGCACCCACATGCTAAACCCAACAACCAAAATTAGCCCAAGGTATTACAATCCACAAGAGATTATACTATTATGTGCCACAAGTAGAGAATCTGAAACAATTTTATTTTGAGAAGTTGATTCAAAACAATTCATTTTTGTTTTAGAATTTATGCTCCAGAAAATGTTGATTTCAGTGAAGCCCCATTTTTCAATGGGAAAATTTTCTAGATGAAAAATGTCAACCAGCTGTGGAGTAGAGCTTTATATCTATGTCCCTCTGCAAAAGAACTCTGGATGGGGCTTAAGATCCATGAACAGAAGAGCTGAAGCAGCTGTGGGGGCAAGACCCCCACAAACCTCTGTGGAATCTGCTTGGGAATTAGTACAGCTGAAGCTGGACACAGGCACAGAGTGATTCAGCTGCGACTCCATGACCTGGTAGAGGGGATTTTTCCTGCTTCCAAATGCAGATTGACCTAGCTCATTTTTTTCAACCCAGGCACTGGGCAGAGGATTTCCTTTATGTATGTAAGGCATTCAAAGGGCTTACGATATCATATATTAGGCATTTAGTACATGGCTTATAAGGACCGAACCTGGGAAAGCAAGGTCATCATCATCAGATAAGCAAGTGGCTGAAGATTTCGGTGACGCGGAAAATTCAGTTCATACAGAAAAACCACAGCACCCACAAGACAACAGACACAACATACGGAGTGCACCAAAACAAGATGAGGTTCATTAGAAAAAAACTTGCTGGCAACTTTTTCTGGCCAGCAGCCTCTCTAGGTGCCCAGTTCCTGCTATTCTCAGAGAGCTGAGGAGAGAGGAAGCCCCTTCATTTGTATGCTAGACCCTTCTCTGCTTCTGGAGGAACAGCCTTGACTCAGCCCATCAGGCCCATCACTTACTATTCATAAGGAGGAATTTATTTTTAGGCCTTCGTTACCATCAAACTTACTCATATGGGGCCTACTTCACACAGCCTACCTCAGTAGGCTTAAAGTAGATCTGGGTTCCTCTTAACTGAGGATGGTAGATCTCACAAGATCTTCCCCATCAAAAAAGAACATCGAAGCCTGCCTAACTGCTAATACCCCCCACATACCTATTCTAGGAATATGTACAAAAAGTACAGCAGGACTTGCATTTAGTTCAATGCTATAGTCTCTGGGCTGGCTGGGCTTAGGATCATTGTAGCAATATACCTAGCCAATGTGTGACTGGGAGCAAGCACCTTGTGGCCCCCTCAAAGCTGGATCAACAGCTTGTGGGAGAACAAGCATCTCACCTTTATCAGCTAAAGGGAAAGACGAGGTTGAGCCTTTGAGGGTGGTGAGAAATGTAAAATGAGGATGGGCGTATGGACAGCCACCCGTGCTCATTTCCCACCCCTCCACTCCCAATAAGTGCATTTTTAGTGTTTCTATCTGGGATTTTACTACACTCATGACAGATTTATACCCAAACCACAACTTCTGAATCTAGATTTCATGTTTGGGATTAATGTTCAGGTTTGCCTCAATGTGTAAACACATTGTATAGTTCAATATAAAATAGATATTAAATGCTGATTTAAAATACATTGCTAATACATACTGGGGGAAAAAAAGCCACAAGAATCACAGCCTCTCCCCCATTTTGGCTTTTATTTCAATTCCATACTCTACACCATGCAATACGCTAAGAAATTTATCGAACAACTCATGATCGATCTGTCAATTTGTGATCAAATACACAGGGTGCACGTTCCTTGTTCTGGTTGCTGGAAAAAAGCAGTTAAGTAAGCAATTTTCCAGTTGTCATGCAGCTGTGTTTCAAACGTTATGCAATTGTTACAAACATTTCACCACTGGTTCAAAAACACACTACTCCTCTCGCACACAGTGATGACAATGGCCAGAATGTTAACAGCATCCGCTTCCCTTGCCTTTTTCGGAGATTGTTTTGGGATAGTTAACTAGCAAATGGATAATTCGTTGCACCTTGTATTGTATCTTGGGTACTACTGACTAAATGATATTTGGAGTCTCAGCTGCTTCTGGATCAGGGAGTTGGCTACATAACCACTACTGACATACATTGAGCTCTGTGTTGTTGATGGAAATGTGGGATCACAGCCTCAAAGTGAGTGGGAGATGCACACACATTTCCATAGGTAGTACGAATAATTTCAAAACCAAAAAATATCCCCTGGCAATCCATCTGTATAGGCTACTGAAGCACCATACATAGCCAGCCTCAGTCTGACTTTCTGTGAAAGTGTAAAAATCAGACTAAGGAAGTTTCAACAGGCATGCTGCTTTCCAGATGGCTACTCGTGGATGTACCAAGTGAATCCTAACTCTTCTTGGCTGAAAAACTCATACACTAAGCATATCAGGACCATACAGTCAAGTGAAATTCAATTAATTAATTTCAGGATACTTTTTAGACAATATCATCACTAGTTTGTTATACCTTTTAGCGTTGAAATTTTATAAAGAGCTGTGCAAATGAAAAGTTGAAAAGTGAAAGAAGGAAAAGTTATTCAAACACACACATGCATCTGACAATTTTATTTTGTAAAAAATATTTTTCCCTATGCATTCTGATAACTCACTTGGCTGGATTAACCCAATAGCTGCAAATAGCTACGCGGATTTTAATTAACCGAACCTACTCTTTTATTATCTTGTAAGGCTCTCTGATGAGTGTGATATATCTAGGTAGGTCAGATAAACAGAGACACTGGTGTGTTGAGAGAGACAGAACAGTGCTCACTATGGGTGAAATTCTCACTTACGCCAGAGGTCCAGCATAAGATTTATGCACTATACAAGTGCCATTTAATCCCCCTTTGGAAGTCTCAAACCTCAACTCTGTGGCACAATGCATGATAATAACATGCTAACAAAGAGGTAAACACAAGATCACTCCATGAACAGTTAGGAAGAGAACCCAGGATTCTAACATGGTAGACCTAAATCCTATCTAATTGACACCCTGCCTTTCAGATTGAATGTGCTATATTTATTCTCCCTCTAAGCACTAAACCAGATTCTTTTCTCAGAGCCAGGGATATCAAGCCAGGATTCCTGATAGCCAGTACGTTCCGCACTAGGAAACAGTTGTGCAACCCACTGGAAAAGCGTGGGTTAAGTCCTCCTCTAGTGCATGAACTAAGTACTGGCTAACAATTGCTCCTGTAGCTCAAGTGGTGAGGATCCCAGAATGGGGGAGGAGGGAGAGGTCTGTCAGTTATAACATGTCTATACTTACTGGTAGATCAGCACTGCTGTGATCGATGCAGCAGTGTCAATTTAGCGGGTCTGGTGACTTAGGTCGGCTTACCGCAGTAGTGTAGACCAGCCCCTTACCTCATATGCTAGTACAAAATTTTAATGATGGCATCATGAAGAACAACATGAAGCCAGAATAACTTCCCAAATGTACAGAATGTGTGACAGTCAGATGTGCTGGTCTGTTGATTCCAGAACATTTGTTATCTGGGTACATATTGCTTTTTTTGGTATCTGTTTGAAGTGGAAGTGAAAGCCTGATGCTGTGCTGAACTGTGTTACCATGCAGATAAGGAATGCAAGAAACTTTTCCCTTAGCTTTTTATTTCCATGCTTTTCAGGTTTTCCATTGGTGGGCTGTGACCTGATTGAAACTTCACAGTCAATAAACCAAGTTTTTGTGTGTTTATTCAGTAATGTTTGTGAGGCATTTAGATACTACAATGGGGAGCATTACAGAAAGGCCTATAAATAAAATAATGTGTTTTTCCCCTTTCTCCAAATGCAATAAAAGCTGTAGCCCTTATACATGCCAAGTCTTAAATTTAAAAATAAGGCTGTTTTCTCACAACCCGCCCAAATCTGAAACACTGGTTTGGTTAAAACACAAACAAAAGCAGCATGGTGTCCAAACCACCTTCTCATAATTCAAAAATGAATAACCTAAAAAATGAAGTTACATGATGCTTACTAGAAAAAAAGATTCAACTCAGACTGGGCATGAGTAATTTTAGCTGAAGTTTTGTTTTGTTATTTCTTTTGAGAAATCTGTAATCAAATGAAACGGGAGTTTAAAATGGAGGTGCCATCAACCCTATCGACAGTCTTGTTAGCACAACTCTCAAACAGAACAAACTGTATTTTATGCATGGTAGTTATTCTTTAGATATTTATGCATTAGATGAGACAAAACACCAATGACTCAACATCACAGTTCTTTCATTAGCCATTGTATAAACCTTTTCTGGAGTAAAAGTTCTTTTAATTAGCACTCTGCATTCTTAGCAGTATTTTTCCTCCTGTATAAGAAAACATAACAATACCTGAACTTTAAAAATGCCTGAATAATTTAATGCATCTGAATTTCTTGGGGCAGCTGCATGAACAGTGATGTCAAGTACATACTTAAGGTTTTAAAGTGCATGTGTGTGTATATATATATATTTATATTCCCTATTAAAAATGTAAATTGAGCTTGCAAAATAAAGCAAAGTTAGGAAATGCCAGAATTAATTTTCTGTAGACAGGCTGGAAGATGGCAAGCAGTCAGTGAATTAGCAACCATTCAGTATTTCTTTTTTATCCTCTCCAATCAGTGTGTGACATTCCTCCAACCCACTCTTTACATATACCATCCAAACTCTGTAATGGAATATTTTTTTAAAAAAATTCTTAATGGACTTTTCAATTGCATTCATTGCTGTAGTATTCTAACATTAATTATTATTTTTATTTCTTGTATTAAAGTAGCAGAAATTATCTTCACAACACCACTGTGAGGTGAGATGGCTTTATCTCCATTTTACATGGGGAACTGAGGCACAGAGAGTTAAGACCAAAATTTATCGCAAATGAAATCTTGTACCAAAAATATGAAGATTTTTTCCTCGTCTGGGTTTACAAAGACCATACTCTAATGTGCCAGGTGTCCTATGGTAGCAAATTATTTCAATATTACCTACGTCATGTTTACAAAATCTCAATTTTTTATTTTTGTGGCAATTAGAAAGAAATCTTTATGTCGCCTGAGTAGCTACAGCATAGAAATGTCACGTTTCCCTTTCACAAAGGTATATTAAATTTAGTTTGTAAATTAGATTACCTTACATACATCGTAAAAAACGGTTACTCACGTCTCGTAACTGTTGTTCTTCGAGATGTGTTTTTTCATATCCATTCCAATTAGGTGTGTGCGTGCCACGTGCACAGTTGTCCAAACGTTTTTCCCCTAGCAGCACCCGTTGGGTCAGGTGTGGAGCCCCCTGGAGTGGCACCTTCATGGCGCTCAATATATGACCCTGCCGACCCAGCTCCTCCTCAGTTTCTTCTTGCCAGCTGCTCTGACAGAGGGGAAGGTGGGTGGGTTTGGAATGGATATGAGCAACACATCTCGAAGAACAACAGTTACGAGAGGTGAGTAACCGTTTTTTCTTCTTTGAGTGATTGCTCATATCGATTCCAATTAGGTGACTCCCAAGCCTTACCCAGGTGGTGGGGTTGGAGTTAAGGAAATGTTGATTGTAGCACTGCTCTATCAAAAGCCACGTCATATCTTATGTGCCGGATGATGAAGTAGTGAGAGGTGAAGGTATGTACCAAGGCCCAAATCTGCCCTTCAGATTTCTTGGATCAGGACCTGAGTCAGGAACACCGCTGATAAGGCCTGGGCCCTAGTGGAGTGTGTCGTGAGAGCTGGGGTCGGCACACTGGCCAGTACATAGCATGTGTGGATGCAGGAGGTGATCCAGGAGGATATTCTTTGAGAAGAGACCAGGAGGCCTTTCATCCAGTCTGCCACTGCTACGACTAGCTGGTTCAATTTTACGAATGGCTTAGAGCACTCGATGTAGAAAGCTAGCGCTCTTCGAACATCAAGGGAATGTAGCCGTTGCTCCCAGGTACTGGGATGAGGCTTAGGGTAAAAGACAGGTAGGAAAATGTCCTCACTGGTGTGGAATTGCAACACTACTTTGGGGAGAAAGGCTGGGTGTGGCCTGAGTTGCACCTTATCCTTGTGGAAAACTGTGTAAGAAGGTTATGAGGGGAGGGTCTTTAGCTCAGACACCCATCTCGCAGACGTACTGGTGACCAGGAAAGCTGTCTTCCAAGACAGATACAGGAGGGAGCAAGTCGCCATTGGTTCGAATGGGGGCCCCATGAGCCTGGAAAGGACCAGGTTACGGTCCCACACAGGTACAGGCTGCCAGATCTGAGGATGTAGGAGCTCCAAACCTTTGAGGAAGCATCCAACCATAGGGTTGGCAAAGACCAATTGACCAGATACTCCCTGGTGGAAGGCCGAGATGGCAGCAACGTGTACCCTTATGGAGGACACCACCAGGCCTTGATGTTTCAGGTGCAGGAGGTACTCTAAGAAGAGGGGTACTGGTGCCTGGAGGGATGGGGGTGTTGCGACTCTGGTCACACCTACATGAGAATCTTTTCCACTTTGCCAGATACGTGGCTCTAGTAGAGGGCTTCCGGCTGCCTTGGAGGACCTCCTTTACTTGTTCCAAGCACAGAAGTTCCATGGGGTTCAGCCATGAAGTTCCGAGCCATGACTTGGAGGGACCATAGGTCGGGATGACAGAGGCAACTGCAGTCCTGAGTAAGTCAGTCAGGAAGGAAAGGCAAAGTGACTGGTGTGTCTACCGACAGCTCCAGTAGTGTGGTATACCAGTGCTGGCGAGACCAAGCTGGAGCTATCAGAATTACCTTTGCCCCATCCCTGTGGATTTTGAGCAGGACCTTGTGCACAAGAGGATATGGGGGAAAGGCATAGAGCAGGTGACCTCTCCAGGGTAGCAGAAACGCATCCGTGAGGGAGCCTGGGCTGTGACCTTGGGCACTTCCTGTTGTGTGAGGTGGCAAACAGGTCAACCTGGGGAAATCCCCACCTTTGGAAAATGGGTTGTAGGAGATCTGGTCGGATGGACCACTCATGAGTGTGGAAGGACCTGCCGGTTTGTTCTGAACTCCTGGTAGAAAGGAAGCATCCAGGTGAATGGAGTGGGCTATTCAGAACTCCCACAGCCAAAGGGCCTCCTGGCATAGTGGGGAGAAATGGGCTCCTCCTTGCTTGTTGATGTAAAACATGGTGGTGGTGTTGTCCATTAGAACTGCTATTCCCTGTCCTGGCAGTCAGGCCTGGAAGGCCTGGCAAGCAAGGCACACCGCCCTCAGCTCCCTGACATTGATATGGAGGGAGAGCTCATCCTGTGACCACAGGCCCTGTGTCTGGAGTTCCCCCAGTTGCACCCCCCCATCAGATAGCCAAAGCGTTCATAACCAGGGACAAGGAAGGTTGGGGATTGTGCAAGAGGACTCCTCCATACACCGCTTGGGGGTTGAGCCACCAGCAAAGGTACATGAGGACCTGTCCCGGCACCGTGACCACTGAATTCAAGCTGCTGTGCCCCGGGCGGTAAGCCGAGGCGAACTACGTCTGCAATGGTCTTAGCTGGAGCCTGGCATGCCGGGTCACATAAATGCAAGAAGCCACCCCTTGCTGTTGAGGTTGGGAATTGCTGGAGGCTTTGAATGATGTCCATGATGACTCGGAATCAGGACTCCGGTAGAAGGCCCGTGCCTTCAGGGTTGACTTCCCCAAGTTGAGGAGGAGACCCAGCTACTCGAACGTGCACCTGACCAAGTGGAATTGGGACTGCACCTGTGTCGTGGTGCAGCCCCTGAGCAGCCAGTCATTGAGGTAGGGGTATACCTGCACCTGCCATCGATGAAGGAAAGCATCCACGACCAACATGCACCTGGTGAACATTTGGGGGCTGTTGAGAGGCCGAATGATAGGGCAGTGAATTGGTAATGTTTGCGGTTGATCACAAAGCGCAGGAAGTGCCTGTGTGCTGGACGAATCGCTATGTGGAAGTATGCATCCTTCATGTCGAGGGCGGCGTACCAGTCTCCCAGATCCAGGGAGGGGATAATAGTGCCTTGGGAGACCGTGCGGAACTTCAACTTTACCATGAATTTGTGGAGCCCACAGAAGTCTGGGATAGGTCTGAGAACCCCTTGGCCTTGAGGATTAGGAAGTATCAGGAGTAGAATCCCTTGCCCCTTAGTTCCTGAGGAACGAACGTATATTAAATTTCTACAGGAGTGCCCAAACCCCCTGTATAAGGAGTTGCTCGTGAGGTCCCTGAAGAGGGACAAGGAAGGGGGGTGGGAGGGAGGGTAGGAGCAGAACTGGAGAGAGTATCCCGCTTCTATTCTGCAGAGGACCAGTGGTCTTATGTTATTTGGGACCAGGCACAGTAGAAGTGGGACAAACAATTCAAAAAGGGCAGGGAAGGATCCGGTGATGAGTCTGGTGCGCTGTCCTCGGGCATCCCTTCAAAAGGCCTCCTTGGAACCCAACAATAGTTTGATCAGGCCCTGGCCTTGCCCAGACAGGGGTTGGAGGGCTTCCTTCTGCCGTTCTTGCTCCTTCATCTGTTAAAGTCCTGCCTCGGCTGAGAAGGGTAGGAGCGCTGCTGTGGAAGTTGAGGCTTGAAGCGTTTCTGTTGGGTTGCTGGGGTGTGCATACCCAAGGATTTCATACCCGCTCCATCAAAAGCCAGGTCCTGCATTGTCAGCTGAACCTCAGGTGGTAGGGCAGAGGCTTGCAACCATGAGGTGTGTCTCATGGCAATACCTGAGGACAGAGTGCACGCCTCCAATTCCACAGCATCCAGTGAGGCCTGTAAAAAGGTCCGTGCCAACGCCTTGCCCTCCTCTACTATGGCCCCAAACTGCTCTGTGGACTCAGTTGGCACAAGCTCCTTGAATCTGAGCATCAAGTTCCAGGAGTTGAAGTTATATCAGCTCAGAATTGCCCGCTGGTTGGCAATCCTGAGCTGGAGCCCCCCCGTAGAGTACACTTTACGGTCAGACAAGTCCAGGCACTTGGACTTCTTGTACTTGAGCACTGGAGCCTGCTGTCCCTACCTCTCTTTCTCATTTACAGTCGCAACCACCAATGAACAGGGTTGCAGGTGCGTAAAGAGATATTCATACATGTTTGAGGGCATGAAGTACTTCCTCTCAACACCCTTCGCTGTGGGAGGGATGGAGGCCAGAGTCAGCCAGATAGTCTTGGCATTGGCCTGTATAGTTTTGATGAGGGGCAGAACCACCCTTGAAGGACCTTCTGGACCCAGAATGTCGACCACTGAGTCCTGACTCCACCACCTCCTTGGCCTGCAGACCCATGTTGCATGCCACCCTGCGCGGGAGGTCCTGGTGGGTGTGGCTGTCTATAGGAGGTGGTCCAGAGATGGAAGTGCCTGCCACGCCCTCCTCTGGGGAGGAGGACGAAGAGGCCAATGGGGGAATCGGGTTCTCCCATACCTCCTGCTCATCAGGAGCCCCACAACCTGCTTCACTGGTAGCCCCTGGCTCAGGAACCAGAGTTGGAGTCAGTTCCAAGGGGTGGCAGGGGCATGGCACCTCCTCAGCACCTCTAGGGCGGGCTGACTGGCTGAGGCCTCGGCACCCTCGGTTCAGAGGTGGCCGATCGGGAGCCTTTAGACTGGGCACCCTGAACCTGGTTGTGCACCCATGAGGTCCAAAATAGCCACTGTGCTGGTCCCTGCCCCCACCTCAGAATGTCGATGGCCTGACCGGCGCCGGTCCCACTCCAAGTACCTAGATCCTGCCTCTGAGGACCTGGATTGGGACTGCGAGGGCCAGGGTGGTGCCGAGCGGTGCCGCGATCTAGAGTGGTACCATGACCTGGAGCTACACAGGGTTGTTGAGCGGCACCGGGATCGGTGCCGGGTCCGGGACCTGCTCCACAAAGGGGACCGACATGCAGATCGGCGTCATGATCGGGAGCCCTGGCATGACCTACAGAGGTACTGCAAGTCTGACCGGAGCCACAATTGGAAGCAGTGCCGGGACTTGATCAGTGGTGCCGACAGCCGGATCATCGCTGGTTTGCCTCGAGATGGTGCCATATGCTCTGGTACTGGAGGCTTGGCGCGAATTGTAGGCAACCTGGGAGCTGTCATAGAGATGAGGTCCCTTGCGGCTGCAAAGGTTACTGGAGCGGATGGTAGCTTTACCTCCTCGATGATGTGGGCCGGGGAGTTCAACAGCACTGGACTCAATGGTCCCCCTTGCGGCGCCGAAGTCAACGGTGCCACCTCCGCAGGCTTCGGCACTGGGTGCTCCTCACGAGGATGTGCCCCATTGGCCAGCTCCAGAGTGGTGGGCCTCTGGGATGGAGAGCCACTCCTCTCTTGCTTCTGGTGCCGCTTCTGCACCAGATAGTGGGAGCGGGAGCAGTGCTGGGTGGATCCCACCAGTTTCAGCGCTGGGGAGTGGCAGTGCTGCAGGTCTCTGCTAGAGTCCGTCCACAGTGCTGCTTCCACCACTGCCACTGGGGCGCTACGCACTGAAGAACTCGGTGCCAGGTCCTGCTGCGCCAAAGGAGGCTGAGGTCTAAGTGCTGCCTCCATAAGGAGCTGCTTAAGGCAAAAGTCTCGCTCCTTTTTGGTTCTAGGGTGAAACCCTTTGCAAATCCTGCACCTACCGCTTGGTTAGCCTCCTCCACACAAGCATCGTGGGGGTCGCCTGTTGGCATGGGATTGGAGCAGGACTTGCAGGGCTTGAACCCCGGGACTTAGGCATGAAAGCCCTCCCAGGAAAAAGCGGTCGGGATGGAGGGTAAACCCCCCAGCCCAACTGCTACAAACTACTACTAAAATAAACTACAAGAAACTAAATAAAAGGTATAAGAACAATGAGAAACAAGAGCTAGGAAAACATGGAGAACTTGCTGAGCAAGTTGCCACAGTTCCAACGACCATCACGTGCGGTAAGAAGGAACTGAGAAGGCGCCGGGTTGTCAGGGTCATATACTGAGTGCCATGAAGGCACCACTCCAGGGGGCCCCACAGCCGACCCAACGGGTGCTGCTAGGGGAGAAACTTTTTGATGATTGTTCATGCAGTGCACACACACCTACTTGGAATCAATATGAGCAATCACTCGAAGAACAACTTATAATTTACATGAAGAGTAAATACAGAGCCTTTGATATTGATGTTTTATAATGTTCACGTGAAATACTGTAAACTGTTTACCAAGGACTGCCTTGATTTCCAAACATCATTCTATTTCACAGTACATTAGGCTTTATTACACCTTTCCCTCCCCCCTTCACCATATTTTCATTTTCTGCAATAAAGTAAACTAAATTTAAAATATGGAACAATCATTTATTTCTCTAAACTGATGGATATCTCTCATAAAGATTTTGAGCAGCCATGTCAATCTCTGAGTCACACACAGTAGGATTGTATATTTGCTCATCATTGCTCAAGGGAACAAAGGGAATATTTAACCCAAGAAAAAGACAGCAAAATGAAATCCATTGAGCAGAGTGAAGGAGCATCTCAAAAGGTGACAATTTTTGGCTGTTGAGACTCGGCTTTAAAGATTAAACACATGGCTTAACACACACTACAAATGAGTATCTGGTGCTTTGTTTCACTGACCTAAACTTCCAAAAAACTAACTGAATTATGGGGAAAAAATTCACCACAAATAGGAAAGCTTAATGTGCTGATTTTGGAAAATTCACGTTAATGAATGAGAAAATGAAGACCTAAACCAAAAAACCAAAAGGGCAAGGGATCAGATAGGTGAGGAGGGCAAAATAGATAATGTTATTGAGCAAGTACAATTAAAAGTTTTACCTCTACTGTCTATCGTTTTTGCCCCTGGCTTTTCACCTCATTCTTTCAGTACACTGAGGTAGAGGGATAACCTCAACCTGTACATATTTCTAGTCCTGAAATTTGGAATTATTGTAGAAGTAAAACCAGGAGGATCATGGACCATACCTGCTCAGTAAAAGCCACATAAGGTATGTCTACACTGCCAAACACCCCCTTCTCCCCCCGCCCCAAAATGCCTTCTTAAATCTGGTTAGTTAATTTGGATTAAAATAGCAATGAAGATACGACATTACTTTTAGCTCACATTAACATCTCAAGTAAAGCCTATAAAGGGAGGCTGAGATTTAATTGGAGTTAGTAACTTGAATTAAAATCTGGAATGTCCACTTTCCATTGCAACTTTAACCTGAGTTAGTTACATGGGTTAGCCAACCCAAGTTAAGAACAGACCTTTTTTTTCCCATTGTAGACATAACCACAGTGAATTGGCAACAGAAAAAGAAATAAAACCCATGAGGCCTAACTTCCAGGCCCCGCCTCCAGCCACAAGATAGTCCAGCTTCCCTTGGTTATTGTATTTCTTGTTCTAAAAACCCATAATGAATCAATGTGCAGTGATATTCAACATGGAACTGGCTGGGCAGCTTGGGGAGCAATTGGGATTTTCCTGTCCATATCTTACCTCATCAAAGGAGATGATGGAACAATGTGGTATCACCAGCACACAGGCACCTGCTGCCTACCAACCCCATAAATATTTTGGTTTCAGAGAGCAGAGGCACTAGGTAAGTTGGGAAAAATTGGAGTAAATTCATACACCAATCAATACACCAGCTACCATGCCCAATACTGACATTGACTTATTACAGTTTCAAGAAACTCTGTTGCCCACCGACTAAAACTATTCTCAGATGCCTTCTTAACAGGTTGGAGAGCACATCTGGGGTCACTGAAAGTTCAAGCTGTGGTCAGAACAGGAAGCTTCTCTCCATGTCGATGTTCTGGAGATTCGGGCCATTTGATGCCTGTCAGATTTTTCAAAATCACATCAGGGACTCAGTGATTCTCATAATCACCAACACCACTGTGAGGCATTATGTAAATGTACAGGGAGAAGCACACTCCAACATGCTGTGTCAGGAGGCGATCAAGGTCTGGTAGTTTTGCATCTGGGGAAACATTACATCCATGATCAATCATTTACCCGAGGTCCAGATCACCTGGCCGATCGCCTCAGCAGAAATTTCTCTGATTAAAGAGTGGTCTCTGAAGCATCCTGCGGTCCATTTTTTCAGTTTGGGGCATCCCCATGATCCACCTCTTCACCATGAGACAAAACAAGAAATGCTGACTGCTGTACTCCCGAGGGTGTCTCTGTCCGGTTCCTTGACGGATGTTTTTCACCAGAGCTGAGAATCAGCACTCCTATATGCTTTTCCCCTAATTCAAATAATCTCACAGGTCATTTTCAAGATTAAATTGGACCATACCATGCTCATTGTCATTGCTCCTCCTATATCCCTTCCTCTTCATCCTAACCTTCTGACCCTGAAGCATGGTCAGGTTTTGAATCCAGTGTTCAGCTGCCTGCATCTCACAGTGTGGATGCTGCATGGTTAGACGAGGAGGAGGAATGATGTTCAGAAGCAGTCCGGTAAGTCTTGTTCAATAATAGGAAGCCCTCCACCACAGCAAACTATTTGGACAAGTGGAAGTGGTTCTTGTTGTGGTCATTAGCCCGAGGTGGTCAACAAAGCTGCTGGCTTGTTTCCAGGACATCTTGGATGATTAGTTACTGCTTGGCATGGGTCAGCCCTGAAGGACATTTAGAGCTGCTTATTATAAAAGTTTATATTACCTTTTTAAATCTAAGACTGTAACTGCTGTGTGTGTGTGTGTGTGTTTTTCCTGTTTTAACCTTTTAAATAACCTTCTTTTATTTTTCCTAGTTAATAAATCTTTAGCTAGTTTATTACAGGATTAGCTATAAGTGTTGTCTTTGGTTTGAGATCTGAGAACAAGTGCCTTGGATAAGTGACTGGTCCTTTGGGACTGGAAGTAACCTGAATACTGTTGTGCAAAGGGACACACAACTTGGTGTAAGGGACCATCTATCACTAAGTCCAACTTGCCTGGATGGCAGGATAGACTTGCATACCCAAGGGGACTGTCTGTGATGCCATGGTGAAATTGTTATAGTGCTTTAAGAGTCCACATGTGTTACTGGGTTGGTGAAGTCTGATTATAGAACATACAATTGGTTTGGGGTTTCTGCCCTGCTTTTTGACAGCCTGCCCTGAGGCTGGCACTTACAATCATGAGCCACTCCAGACAGCATGACATGGCCACCCAATTAACAAAGTCATATTTGGAAAGCAATGCCTCCTGGTTCACAATGTGCATCTGCAGGGAAGAAAAGGTATACATCTTTTCCCCCATAAAGTCCAACCTCTTGGACTCCTTATCCTTAGGGGTAGACCTACACCTGCTTTGCCATGCCATGTCATTTGCTGCAGTTACCAGCCGAGAGTTAGGGGACAAGTGGGTGAGGAAACCCTTAAAACCCTGAATGAAGTGCCCCTTCATTGTCTCTCTGAATAAGAGACAATGAAGCTGGAGTATTCCAGAGGTCCTTTGCAGGCTCCAAGACAGCCTCATTTATTAGGAGGGCTCTTCTCCCCAGAGCTGATGATTGGAGAATATCTAGCAGTTTGTGTGTATTCTCCTGCAGGAATTCTGCCTGGATGCTCAAGGTAGTGGCCATTCATCTTAGGAAGTCCTGATACGCTTTAAAGTCCTCAGGCATGGAGAAAAGATTCCAGCACAGTAGAGTTATCCAGAGAGGACCAAGAGGTGGTTTGGTTGGCTGTGCCAACAACAGTCCTGTTCTTGCACCACAGGATCTGCTCAGAATAACCCTAGTGGTCGAGAGGGACCAGGTGCAGCAGTCACTACCAGATGAGGTGGTTTGGGAGCAGGAGCCACCATCAGGACTTTCCTCCTGGAGCAGGTCGAAGAGTGTGACCCCGGGGACTGAAGAGTGCCTAAAGACATTGGTGGCCAGCACGCCCTAGCCAAGAGTTCCCATCCTGACTACAGGACAGATGGTGATCTCGGTACCAATCATGATCTATGGAAGATCTCAAGGGCCTACTGGGTGACGATGAAGGGGAGATGACTCTGAACTGGATATTCAGGAGTCCCTGAGGTTCTCTGGTGATAACAGGAGAACCAGCCCCCAATGGGGAAAAGAGTCAGAGTTGTCTGAAGCCCAACATGGGGGCAGCATTGGTCCCAAATAGGAATGGGAATCAGCACAGGCAATAGCAAATGGGATACATTCTCATCCAGTACCAGAAGAGGCACTATTATCAAGGCTAAGGGTGGTACCAAACTCTACGCAGGGATCTGCCACACCACACCAACACAAATTAATTTTTCCAGTAAGATTTTGAGACCTAGTATTGAAAGATTTATTAAAATCCATCATCCATCTTTTTAAACAAAACTCTCCAGGGGACAGAATGCAGAGTTCCACTTAAAAAACAGTGGCACAGTATGTCCCCAAATATATTACGTCTACTGCCTTCCTGCCATCCCAATTTTTATAATTCTATCAAATGTAGGAATTGCCAACAGGGATTCAAAAAGGTTAATGCCATAAAATCATTTAGTCTGAACTCATATCACAGGCCAATATATTTCACCGAGGTACCCCTATATTGAGTCCAATAACTTACATTTAGCTAAAGTAAATTTTCCACAAAGGCATCTAATACTGATTTGAAGACATCAAGAGAGGGAGGATCAACCACTTCCCTTGTTGGTTTGCTCCAGTTGTTAATCACCCTCACTATTAAAAACAGGTTTCAGAGTAACAGCCGTGTTAGTCTGTATTCGCAAAAAGAAAAGGAGTACTTGTGGCACCTTAGAGACTAACCAATTTATTTGAGCATAAGCTTTCGTGAGCTACAGCTCACTTCATCGGATGCATACTGTGGAAAGTACAGAAGATCTTTTTATACACACAACCATGAAAAAATGGGTGTTTACCACTACAAAAGGTTTTCTCTCCCCCTACCCCACTCTCCTTCTGGTAATAGCTTATCTAAAGTGATCACTCACCTTACAATGTGTATGATAATCAAGTTGAGCCATTTCCAGCACAAAAAGATCTTCTGTACTTTCCACAGTATGCATCCGATGAAGTGAGCTGTAGCTCACGAAAGCTTATGCTCAAATAAATTGGTTAGTCTCTAAGGTGCCACAAGTACTCCTTTTCTTTTTACTGTTAAAAACACACACCTTATTCCCAATTTAATTTCTAGCCACTGGTTCTTGTTGTCCATTTCTCTGCTAGATTAATGAGCCCCTGAGTACCCTATATTTTTTTTTCAGTAGAAGTACTTACCCACTGAAATTAACACCACCTCAATTTTTTTGATAAGCTAAGAAGATTGACCTATTTACAATTCTCAGGGCAAGACATTTTCTCCAGCCTTCAGTCATTCTTTGGAATCATTTCTGCACCCTCTCCAATTTGTCAACATTCTTTTTAAAATGTGGATGCCAAAACTTGATACAGTATTCCAGTCTTGGTCTCCTCAGTGCTCTATACAAACACAAAATCACCTCTATACTCCTAACTCACCACCCCTCTGTGTATACATCCAAGAATCATATTAGCCCTTTTTGAGATGGTATCAGAATGGGAGTTCATGTTCCATTACTGGTCTACTAGGACCCATTTTCAAAGTCTTTCTAGGAAACCATCCTTTATTCCGTAGGTATGGCTTGCATTCCAAAATGTGTAACTTTGCATTTAGCTGTATTAAAAACACATCTTGTGTGAAGGGACCCAGTTTACCAAGAAATCCAGATCATACTGTGTATGCCTGTCCATATCACTATTTACCATTCTAACAACCTTTTTCTCATCTGCAATTTTATCAGGAGTGATTTTATATTTACTCCCAGATCATTGATGACTGTGTTGAATACTGTTGGGCCCAGAACTGGTCCCTGTGGATCCCCACTACAAACATCCACATTTAATGATTCCCCATTGATGACTATTTTTGAGATTGTCAATTAGCCAGTTCTTAGTGCATTCAACATGTACCTTATTGATACGGTATAGTGCTAGTTTTTTAAAATCAGAGTCAGAGCGGTGGTCCATCTAGTCCAGTATCTGCTTCTAACAGTGGCTAATATCAGCTGCTTCAGAGAAAGGTACGAGAAAGCCTACAGTAGCAGTGATGGGATAATCTGCCCCCAGGGAAAGTTTCCTTGTGACCACAATGGTAGGAGACTGGCTTGTACCCAGAAGCATGAGGATTATCCATTTCAATTTTTTTTAAAATATTCACTATTATAAACATGGATTTCTTGTTATCTAAATAAATGCCTACTCCTTTTTCAATGCTGCTAAGCTTTTGGCTTCAGTGATCTATTGCTGCATTGAGTACCACAGGTTAATCATATGTTGTGTGAAAAAGGATGTGTTATTTTATTAGTTTTACATTTTACCTTTCAGTTTCATTGAACATAACTTTGATACCTCAGCCCCTGACTGCATATTATCTTTATATTCAGAAAAGATCAGATCCAGCATAAGTACCTTGCTAATATGCTCTGTAGTGAAAAGTGATGCAGATTATTCATTTAGCTCCTCAGCAAAGTATTCATATACCTTATTTTCGCCTTTCCTCCCTTGTGGTCCAGTTTTAAAAGCACATGTCACAGACAACTGTATAGGCATTCTGTGATGTTAAAAATTCTATCTCCTCTTCACAGAAAGAGAAGAGCTATATAATTATCTAATCTTTACTGGAAATAAATTAAGGGGGACCAGCAGAGCTTCTGCAAAGTAATATTACCGATTGGAAATAACAAGTAAATGTTTATAGACTCCAAAATTACAAATACATTAAAAGCATTAAAATGAACACACTGGATACACAAGTTGTTGCTTTACTTTTGTGTTGATGTGTAGGTTTCCAACTCCAATTCAGCAGTCCATCCCTCTTCATGAGTGCACTTAAGCATGTGCTTAGCTTTAAGCATGTGATTATGTCCCTTTGCCTTCAATGGGGCACAAGCACATAGTTAAAGTTAAGTGCATGTTTAAGGTCTTTGATGAATTGAGGTCCTGTATGTTTTTTGCAACTGCTCATTGGCCAAATCCTGTCATTCTTGGATCTTAACGTTTTGGTTTTTTGCCTTCTGGTTTTTATAAACCTTTTACAGTTCCTGTTCCAACATCAGCACTTTTTCACCAACACACACACACACCCTATATGCCCTCAGAAGGCCAGACTCTGATACGCTTATACACACACACACGCGCACACACACAGTAACACCCATCAGCACGTGGCCCAGATTGATTTGACCTTCTCTGCTTGAAGAACAAACGCAATAGTTAGTCAAAATAGATTTTTAGGAAAGACAGATCAAATTAGGACCGAATGGCAGCCCGCAGTCCAGATCCAATCATGTGGCTTTATTATGGACCTGAATTGGACAAATGGATCAAATCCAATAAAAGAGCTTTAATCTGTGGAAAATGCTCTGAAGTGCAACAACACGGGAAGGTACCTTCAGCTCCAACAACCGCTTCAGGACATTCAAAACCACAGCTGACTACTGCTAGGCAATGGGAGAGGAATAGGTAGCCCCACTACACAGATTTGACTCTTACGGATTCATGCTAAACCTAAAGCTACTGGCATGGACCTTAACACATCCAACTTCCTCAGATTGGTGTGGCCATATAAGATAGATATTTCCATTGTGGGCAGTCCAGATGCAGGGGTCCAAGAGACTGACTCCAGTGATGTTCTCTAGAATGCATCCTCACAACAGCTCTCTAACCCAAATTCTCTCTAGCTGTGTTCTTAACAATCCAGCCATTTGCTTTTGGGCCTTTCTAAAATCCATTGAACTGCTCTGAGAAAGAAAAAGTTTTTGACTGTCTTTGAGTCTGCTTTCCGAGACAAAAGTATACAGGTCAAGCTATTGCCCATGGAATATTCTGAATAACTAACAGAGATGGATAGCTTTCATGAGCAATTTCCAAAGCCCTTATGCCTTCACTTCACAACTGTGCTTAATGATGAATGACAGTCATCAGCCTTGAATGAAAATTTCTCCTTCATCTTCCTTCCCACAGAAATGACATTATCACCATATTTTCTTACTATAATTTATCAGCCTCAGAAATATGGAACTAATTACCAATTCTTTAATTATGTGCCAAATACCAAATGAAGACACATCCTGGAAGGTTAGCTGGTAATTATAGCTTACGTTATTAGATACAATATAGTTCAAATATTGATTACCATAGAAACTGCAATTCTTAGACCCTAATGAAAATGCAACATAGAGAGGAGAAACAAATCTAACTGCACAGTTATCTAATTGGAGTCTTCAGTAATACAGAATTGTATGTCAGTTATAAAATAAAGGGATACCCCAAACTGTACCTTTTAATTGAGCAACTGTTTTCATCTCTCATGGCGTTTTTGTTGTTCTTATTTTATTTTGTTTGTTTTTTTTCAGAAGAACTCTTGTCACATTCATTCCTCATGCACATCTCCACCACCATATGTATATGACAAGAAAAGTAGTAGCCAGGACTAGTTAATTAACTAATGTACAAGTCACTATAGGGTATTTAGAGAGATTTTGAAAAGAACTCGATGTCCCATTGAAGTCAGTGATAAAACTCCCACAGATTTCAATGGGAGTGGAGCTAAGCCAGCACTGAACGGTTTGTAAATCCCAAGCCACAGTGTTTGCACTTGGTGAGGGATGGTGTCAATTAGGTGACAGTTCTCTTTGGCACAGGTGCTATGCCATAGTGACAGCCTTGACTGGAGGTTATTGTGACAGAGGACACAAAGCTTGGTTCAAAATACCCCTAGTCAGAGCGAGCAACATGAAGTGTATCATCTGAGAAGGATTATTTGGCTACTTCATGTGCACACAAAAGGGCACTACCAGAGCACTATGGGGACACATGGCAATCTCCACATGCTGTCTAATCTAGGAAAGTTTTTGCCTGTTTAGCTGCAAGTCTCTTACTTGTATGAGCACAGTTGCTTTCAAGGAGAACTTAATTTTCTACTTACAGTTTTGGTAGGTTGATTCAGGGCTGTTAATGTGGGGGAGCCCCAACTCCTCTGCCAGGGGAACTTGTGGCTTCTGCTCTGTGTACTGCAGCAGCTTCAAAAATACCTTTTGTGAAATAAAAAGAGAAATGAGACTTATTTGCCATAACTGGCTTTCACCCTCCATCACCCAGGGCGTCAGACCAGGATGTACCACCTCACTCCACTCTGCTGGAACATTTCCTATAACTTACTGATCCAGTATAATTACTTTGGGCAAGAGCTTTCCCTCCAGTGGAGAGGGGTAAATGTTCCATGGATTCAGAAGTACTCATATGGAGTGCTGCTGACCCCAGCACACTGCTCTTTGGTCCTCTCTGCCCTCTAATTGCATAGCTCTTTCAACAACCCTGCTGTCATTGACTGAGTCTCCCAGGTGTGGAGTCATAGGACACATGGGGTCCAGAGTTAACGTGCACTCGAAGCAGCACTAATTCCCCCACTGGTATTCCAAGTTGAACTCCGTGGGCTCAGCAAGGGACAGTGCTGCAGACAGTAGCCAGTTCCCCTTCCTATCTCCTTACATTCCAGGCCCAACCCACAAAACTCTACAGAGTGCTGAAGCCTTGGAACACTAGCAAAAGAGCTTCCTCACGGCTAGCAGAAGTGGGTGGGCAATCTCCCCAACTCTACCCTCCCCCGACTAGATCGGCTCGTCTTGGCCCTCTCCACTCATGGAAGTGGAAGGGATGATTTAGCCCTTTGAGAGCAGGAATTCTGCTGAAATAAAGTTAAAATAATGTACATTTTGCAGCAAATGCAGTTGCCATCTGCACACAAACACCACAAACGATTAATCAGATTTTAAAAAAAGATCAGAGGGTCTTGTTTGAGGGATGTTAGCGTATTTTAATCAAAGTGACAGGCATGTAATTTCCATCAGTGCATCTGAAGGGCAGAAGCCTCTAAGGAAGAGATGGAGAGAAGCTCGTGGAAGTATTTTTAAAAAATAGCAGTAATATTTTCCATGGGTTTAATAACCTAAAGATATGTCTACACTGCAGTTAGCACCTGCGGCTGGTCTATGGGGCTCATGCTGCGGGGCTGTTTAATTGCAGTGTGGACTTCCAGTTCTGGAGTGGAGCCCGGGCTCTAGGATCCTGTGAGATGGGAGGTTTACACTGCAACTAAATAGCCCTAAACCCCAAGTCAGTTGGCATAGGCCAGCCACGGGTTTTTAATTTTGGTGCTAACATACCCTAAGAGGCACATGTAAATGTTACACACAGTGTGTCCACTAGATTTGCCTGAGACCTACTCTATTGGGCTTGATCCTGTTTCTACACCTTAAGTCAGCAGGAATTTCAAAGTTAGAATAGTGGGGGTTAGAGGTGCTGGAATACCACAGTAGATTGTTAGTAGTGACTTAAGAGTTAAGACACTCACTCACTTCTTATTGTAAGCCTGATAAATCAATAAAAACTCAAAAACGTCCTTACAAGTATATGTTCCCTCTGTAAATTCACGTTTTCTCCCTAGGCCACAAATTAATTTTGTGGGGGGGGGAGGGGGAGGGAGAAGAGAAGGCACATGAGGTCTGGGGGAGGATTTTAGATTAACCAGAAAAGAAACCAAAATACATCCACTAGTGGGGTAAGTAGGCCCATGTTCAATTTTGTCAACAGTGAATTTGGCCCAAGATATACCTGAGATAGAAAATGCTGAAAAATAAGCTCTTTTCTGAAGTATTTTCCCCCCAAAGCCACCTGTAACAACACAGCATGGCCTAGAAACTCCAAATTTGTGTCCAAAATTTCAGATTTTGCTTCCAGTGTAAGCTTGCACATCAATTCAGCAGAGCATATACATCTCCTGAGCACCTTTAAACAGAGCTTTCACTAAAATTATGAGCAACTTTGACTCTATCTCGCTTAAACCTCCTGTTTGGGAGTGCACATCAAATTCTGATTATAACAATGTTAAAAAATGTTCATGGCCATATTTAATTGCTCCCACAAAGGATTCCAATATTGGCTATAACAAAAGCACATAGTAGCTAAGGAGTCCACTATACAATGGATAATAAAAGCCAATCAATTTGAAATACATTAGCTTTGAGGAAAGGCACTTTCTTGCTCCACTGTGGTCTGCTAGCTACAAGGATTATGTTTTGTTTAGTCAATATAATTGCTGTTTAATAGCGATGACGGACTGCCTAGCTACACGGCAACTTTAAGTGAATGGTTTTGGCCATTAGTTCAAGGACAGAGGAAGTTAAGTGTCTCACGCTGTTTCTGTATTAGAGCCTATAGGGGGACACTGACTGTCCAAACCCATATCTTGTTTGGCTCCTGTGGGATGGTTTGATGATGTCACTGCTGTGCATCAAATTTCCAGTACTGCAAAGCCAGAAGCTCATAACTAAAAACCAAAGCAAATACCCCTAATTAAGTACTTCAGTCCCCCACCATGGTATCTGAACACATCACAAGCATTAATGAATTTATCTTCAGCTCCCCTGAGAGTCAGGAGCGTATCACTGTCCCTACTGTACAGATGTAGTAGTAGGATTTTATCTTTGTATTTTGCATAATTTAAAATGATGAATAAATAATAATGAGATAATGTAGTATGTATTAAATGTATTGGTGTATGATTTGATCATATCCTGCCAGCCACCCTTTTTGAATAGCAGAAAAGAATGGCCTTATGTGCCAATGGGTAGAGATACCTCAGCCAGAATCTGTGTCTGGACTGATTTCAAGGCAGCGACAGACCTTTGAGGTTTGTTGTAGGTTTAGCATTTTAAAATAATTAACAGAATTTAATGATTGTTTTTCTTTTGCATTGCAACTTGATTTTCCTGTTCAAAATATTCTGTGTAAATTAATTTTGTTTTGTGTGTGAATGAGGAGTGTGTGTGTTAAGAGATAAGTGTGAAGGCCATCACTGAACCAGATGGTCTATGGAGGAACCAGAGACAGATGCAAGGGCGCCAGGAGGCTGTAACACACGCCTATTAAAATGTCAGAGGAGGGCAGATTGATGACACTAAAAATGAGACAGGCACCTTTCAATGGGGACAAGATAGCTGTAATTAAAAACCAGCATGGGATAACTCCCTGAGGAACTTAATGAAAGAACAAGATAAAGGATGAGAAGGACAATTTAAGAAAACAAGCACTCATCAAACAACAATTGATTACAGTGTGACAGTGCAAAACTCATTGGTCCCAATGAAGGAAAATCACTATATAAACAGGGTGCCTTGCCATGAAACTTTGGGTTCGTCCTGCCAAGACTTCCCAGGAGCATCGTGTCGCAACCGACTGAACCCGCCTCCTACCTACCCATGGTCAACCTAGCTGACCACTAGATTGATCTGGACTCTGGACTGGTAACTAACATCAACTGGCGGGACTGTGTGTGTATGTGTGTAGTGTGATTGAATGCGTATGCTAATTGTAGTATCTTCAATAAATGTGGCGTATTGCCTTTTCCCCTGAAAAAATCCCATATGCTTCTTATAAGCATAATACAGATGGAAACTAAACCACACAGACTGTAATTTGCCCAATGTCCCAAGGAAAGTCTGTGACAGACCTGGGAACAGAACCAAAATGCTACTGCCAGTGCTAGCATCATCTCTGAAATAGGAGGGGAGATTTCGGGAAGGAAGTCATGGACCCCATGAGATGGTGCCATCTCAGTGCAGATCTGTGCCTTTAAGTGATGGGAGGAAAGGAAGCTTCCTTAATGAGTGAACGAGAGAAGAAAATAGAAGCAGATGGTGGAGGATGAGGGAGAGGTTGAAGAGGATGATGAAAAGTTGTAGACTGTTCTTGCAAACAAAGTATCAAGCTACTATTTCAGCAGCATTTTAGGGTTTTCCAGTCCCACTTATCTCAATTTCCACTGTAAAAACAAAACTGCTAAGTCCTGGATGTGCTCATTTAATTTTTATATTAGAAAATGGCTACTGGCCAAGAACCTGTTGATGAAAGGGCAGCAAAGATCATGGGAGATAACATGATGGAACCAGAGTCAATATAGCCAAGGAAATATAGAACAACTGAAGAGAAGGTAGAAAAAATAATCAATACATATAGCCAAAATTGTAGGGAAATGGTGCTTAAAGGTTAAACACATTTTCCCTACTGTAATCTCTTGTTCTTGTACTAGGAACCACTGAAGTTCCCACAAACATATGAGTGGATTGGGAAGAATGTTACACATTTTGCTTTTTTATCTTTTTTTTTTAAAAATAGAGATAGCCCTCAATCAAAACTCCAGATCTGAAAATCTTCAGCTTTAAGGATATTCAGATCCAGATTTGGGAATGTTTGAATCCTATATGGCTCTGTATATCTGTATTTTTAAATGAAACCTGGGAAGTAGCGGGTCAAATATCCCTCTGACAGTTTTGATTTTTAAGTACTTTAATATCATCAAAATCTTTACTCCTACTACTATTTTATCTTAAACATATTAACACTGTCAGAACTACTGATGCAATTCTCTTCTCTTCTTTCCTTTTTTGTGTTGTTTTTATCCTTTCTTCAGACAGTGAATGCTCCTATGGCTGCAGCTGAAATCAATGGCAAATATCCCATAGATTTAAATGGTGCAGGACTATGCTCATAGCCATTAACTGTATTTCCTGTGTCAATAGGGAAACTAATGCACAAGAGATCTAGGTTTAGCAAACAACAGGAACACACTTATTCAGCTGTAACATTCAGGGCTCATGTATATGGCCCACAGTTTGACCTAGAAGTGTGTGAATAGCTGGACTCTATTAACGCAAAATAGGAACCTTTTAGTTCATGCCTGCAACATCCACAAAGGGGAGTTACAGCACAGCACTTGAGTGTGAATTGCTAATCACGCCCCTGAATCCAAACAGAGGTGTAGTATAGACACCGCCTCAGAAGAAGAGAGACATTACACAGCTTACAGTTACCAAAAGAAATTGCCTGCACTTTCATAGAGCCAAAGTCAGGTTCACAACAAAGTCACTGGTAGATTCAGGCCACAAGGGACCCGCTTGTGATCATGTAGGCTGATCTCCCACATCACAAAGAGTGCAGTACTTCCCTAAAATAATTCCTGTTTGAACTAGAGCATATATCTTTTAGACATGGATCAATGAGAGGTCATGATGTAAGGCAGACAGCCCAAATAGCATACGAAACAGATACATTAGTGTGAGTAGAGCTGACTGGAACATTTTTGATGAAATGTTTTTTTCATTGAAACTTGCTGTTTTGTTGAAGGTGAAACATTTGCTGGAGCTGTATCTATTTTAACAAAATTTTGCCGGGAAGAGGTCTGTGATCCAGCATGGCCTTTCTGGTCATTTCAAGAGAGAAAGGTCTGAACAGAAAACCTTTTCAATCTGGAAATGGATGTTTCATCACAATTCCATTTTGCAACAACATTCCAATGCAGAATGAACACAAATTTCAAAAAATCAAAAGTTGTCATGAAACAGATTTGTTATCCTCTAGCCAGCTGTAAGCGTTATGTAGTGATTTTAATAAATCACGGTCCTGATTCTCCCCCAATTCCCACTCTTGGCTTTTTGCTTATATTTATATTATATTATTCCTAATTCAGACAAGGAGAAAACAGTTAAAATCAAATGTAGCTAAGTTGATAAGAATGGGTTTGATGTGCCAGTGACATGTTTTCCACTCACAAGATGCTTCCTAGACATGAGTGGCAATATGGTCTCCCTTAAAGAGTTAAGATTTTGAAAGCGTACAAGTGTTCTGAAAACAAGTGGACTGAAAAACAGCAGGGAGTTGGGGGGGGGGGGCAGGACCTCTGCACAAACAATAACTTGATACATTTTCCTTTTAAAGTCAGAGTTCTTTGTTTCCAGATTGAATTATTTGAATAGACTCAATAGAACTATTATGTGCTATCCATTTACTTGCCAGCGCAAAGAGGCTTTTGATAAGAAAATGGAGAATGAAGGTAACAATGGCTAATGATGACTGTGCAGAGATGACAGAATTCACCACAAATTAACTTGTTAGTCTTCAAGGTACTGCATGATGTATCAGTATCTGTTGCCATTTAGGAAAGCTTATTTGCTTTTCTGCAGAAAACAACCAAGGCCAGGTACCTTTAAACTGAATGATCCAGAGAAATATGCTGATGAATGTTATATGTTTGCTATGATTGGTTTCTGTGGTAGGGCTATAATTTCCCTTTATGTAAAAGTCCTATAGAATTCAAGAGGATGAAACCAAATCATATAGAGAATATTCTAACCACCTATAAAATTTAATAGATTATATCCTTTCCATACAAAGTTAAAATCACCCTGTATAATTTCAAAGAGAATGACAGTCTTTCATAGGCTTTTTTGACTCACCCCATAGAATTCTACAACAAGGATATAATTCACCATTACATTCTAAAGAATGGTTATAAAAACCTGTAAATTATCTTTATTATGATTTTATTACTCTTATTGCAGGAGCACATTGTGCTAGCAATTGTCCTCAGATATAACAAAAAGAAGGTCCCAGAGTGGTAGCTGTATTAGTCTGTAACAGCAAAAAGAACAAGGAGTACTTGCGGCACCTTAGAGACTAACAAATTTATTTGAGTATAAGCGTTCATGGGCTAAAGTTCAGCCACCAGGTTTGCTGTGACATTATCGGGGATACTGTTCCTGATGGCTTGTAGTCCATTTTTGTGTGGAATGTTGGTGTAGAGGGCTTCTACATCCATAGTGGCCAGGATGGTGTTCCTGAGGAAACTACAATCCATTGATGATCTTCCAGAAAACACCATCCTGGCCACTATGGATGTAGAAGCCCTCTACACCAACATTCCACATAAAGATGGACTACAAGCCGTCAGGAACAGTATCCCCGATAATGTCACGGCTAACCTGGTGGCTGAACTTTGTGACTTTGTCCTCGCCCACAATTATTTTGCATTTGGGGACAATGTATACCTTCAAGTCAGTGGCACCGCTATGGGTATCCACATGGCTCCACAGTATGCCAACATTTTTATGGCTGACTTAGAACAACGCTTCCTTAGCTCTCATCCCCTAAAGCCCCTAGTCTACTTGCGCTACATTGATGACATCTTCATCATCTGGACCCATGGAAAAGAAGCCCTTGATGAATTTCACCACGATTTCAACAATTTCCATCCCACCATCAACCTCAACCTGGACCAGCCCACACAAGAGATCCATTTCCTGGACACTACAGTGCTAATAAGAGATGGTCACATAAACACCAATCTACTGGAAACCTACTGACCACTATACTTGCCTACATGCCTCCAGCTTTCATCCAGACCACACCACATGATCCATTGTCTACAGCCAAGCTCAAAGATACAACCACATTTGCTCCAGCCGCTCAGACAGAGACAAACACCTACAAGATCTCTATCAAGCATTCTTAAAATTATAATACCCACCTGCTGAAGTGAAAAAACAGATTGACAGAGCCAGAAGAGTACCCAGAAGTCACCTGCTACAGGACAGGCCCAACAAAGAAAGTAACAGAACGCCATTAGCTGTCACCTTCAGCCCCCAACTAAAAGCTCTCCAGCGCACCATCAAGGATCTACAACCTATCCTGAAGGATAATCCTTCACTCTCACAGATCTTGGGAGACAGGCCAGTCCTCGCTTATAGACAACCCCCCAACCTGAAGCAAATACTCACCAGCAACCACACACCACACAACAAAAACACTAACCCAGGAACCTATCCTTGCAACAAGCCGGTTGCCAACTCTATCCATATATCTATTCAAGGGACATCATCATAGGACCTAATCACATCAGCCACACTATCAGGGGCTCGTTCACCTGCATATCTACCAATGTGATATATGCCATCATGTGCCAGCAATGCCCCTCTGCCATGTACATTGGCCAAACCAGACAGTCTCTACACAAAAGAATAAATGGACACAAATAAGAATCAATAATTATAACATTGGAAAACCAGTCGGAGAACACTTCAACCTACCTGGACACTCAATTACAAACCTAAAAGTTGCAATTATTCAACAAAAAAACTTCAAAAACGGACTCCAATGAGAAACTGCAGAACTGGAATTAATTTGCAAACTGGACACCATTAAATTAGGCTTGAATAAAGAGTGGGAGTGGATGAGTCATTACACAAACTAAAAACTATTTCCCTATGCTAAATTGCCCCCTGCTGTTACTCACACCTTCTTGTCAACTGTTTGAAATGGGCCATCCTGATTATCACTACAAAATTTTTTTTCTCCTGCTGATAATAGCCCACCTTAATTGATTAGTCTTGTTAGAGTTGGTATGGTAACCCCTATTTTTTCATGTTCTATTTTTAGCCCCACAGCCTGAGCCCTCAATCCATTGACCTGGTCAGCGTAGACATATCCTGTGTGTCGGAAGGGTACATGAAGGGTCTTAACAACTTTTTTAGCACTTCACATAGTTCTAAGGCTGCGGTTCTCAAACTGTGGGTCAGGACCCTATTTTAATGGGGTCACCCAGGCTGATGTTAGCCCTGGGCCCCAGCAAGTCTGAAGCCTAAACCCCACCACCCAGGGCTAAGATTACATGCCCCCCATCTAGGGCAGAAGCTCCTGGGCTTCATCTTTGGACCTCCCGCCCAGGGCAGTGGGACTCGGGCGATCTCAGTCTTCGGTCCCCCCATCCTGGGGTCACATAGTAATTTTTGTTGTCAGAAGGGGGTCCTGGTGCAATGAAGTTTGAGAACCGCTGTTCTAATGTATGCATCAATGCAGTGGCTCTCAGCCTTTCCAGACTACTGTACTCCTTTCAGGAGTCTGATTTGTCTTGAGTACCCCTCAATTAAAAACTAATTTCTTACAAAATCAGACATAAAAATGCAGAAGTGTCACGTCACACTGTTACTGCAAAATTGCTTTCTTTCTTATATTTACCATATAATTATAAAATAAATTGATTGGAATATAAATACTGTACTTACATTTCAGTGTTTTGTATACAGAGTGGTATAAAAAGCCACTGTATGAAATTTTCATTTGTACTGACTTCGCTAGTGCTTTTTCTGTAGCCTGTTGTAAAACTAGGCAAATATCTAGATGAGTTGATGTACCCCTGGTTGAGAACCACTGCTCCAATGAACCCTTTCACAGAACTGAATGTATTTAGTAAACAGGAGCTAAGCATTTCTCATCATTCTAAGTTTGTTCGTATGAACGTGGATTTTTGTATTTTTTATTTGAAAATAAAACGTCAATTCTAAATTGGCACACAAAAAAGTCTCAGTGTTACAAACCAGATAACTGCTAATGGTTTTTATATCTGACCCCATTATTTTCCACATGCATAGTTCATGCTGCAAAGCTACAACACATAATTAATGTCCCAGATGACAAGCTTTCCAGAGTCTTTGTTTCATAAGCCCAGAAAAGAGATAAGTGTCTTCCCTAGATGACATTCTCTTCAGACGGCTGCTAATAATGCAACATACCTTCCCATCCCTTAGGGCGCTGGGTACATAAAATGATTGAAAGTTTATCACACAGTGTATAGTAAGCTATCTAACTCATAAAAATGTGCATTTTGTATGCTTGGCATTTGTTTTGTTCTTGGTCATATCCTAAGTTTTCTTTTTGTACATGACCCACTTTGGGCTGTTTACAGAACTAAAGGAGATCACTGGAAAAATCATATTTCCACGAAATGCTGCAGAGTGGATTGTGCCAGTAAATGAAACTATTGTCTCCCATCTACTGAAAAATATTAGCTTTGTTCTTATGTCATCATTTCAAGCAGTGAAAAACAGGGGAGTGTTTTGTTTTTTTTTAAGGATCTACACTATGATACTAGAGTAACGATGGGTCAGGGAATTTTGTAGTGGAAATAATTCATTCTCTGGCATAACCAGTTAAATAATGCCAGAGCCAAAACCAGTCGTGATGAACCCCCATCAGGTACATTGGCCAGATTAGAAGCTGAAGTAAATTTGCAAGAACAGCTATTCTTGTCAGATTTCCAGGCCAGTTCTGCCAACTCCTGAGGTTTTGTTAGTTCAGATAGAATTCAGAGAAGAGACAGAATTTTTTTGAGTTATCTGAACTGTACAGCCAAACCTTCTGAAGTTCATCCTCAGTTAATTCAAAGCTCAATTTTTTTCTGATGCTAAGAGTTAATGAGAGATTTGGACTGACAGTGGTTTGGGGTTAAAGCCCAGGTCATGTAAAAATGTCCTGAGATCAGCTGAGATAGAGAAGAACTTTCCAAAAGGCAATATCACCCTTTAGGATACATCAGGCTGTTGGAATGAATTATGGGAAGAGTGTGGTTGTTGCCCTTAAATAACACAGCAAAATTTAAAATCTATATTCTACATGAGATGCTCTTTCATTCTCCCCTCAGGAACCTGTCCTGAAATATTCGGTAGTAAAAACATGGTCAAGAAGGTTAGATAGAAGCCAGTAGAGCATCTTTAACCACTGACAGCTACTATGGAGAGAGAAACAAAGTACCTCTTCCAAGGTGGTATCTGAAATACCATAGCCAGTCACATGTAGACGTTCAAGGTTTTCATCCATAGCCTGAAAGAGGCCATTAAAGAAGGCCTTATCTGCCTTCATTGGAATCACATAGGTCAGCTCACTCCCACTGTTCTCTTTTAGGAACGCTTCTGGTACATAGAACTGTACCAGAGATGTGACTTGACTGATGTACTCAGGATCCTCGATTTCAAATGCAGAGGGCTGTGCAGAAAGGAAAAAAATAATAAATGGAATTTATATGCCATCAGAAAATTGTAAAACAGGTCAAACTGAAAACAAATATGGGGCCAATGCTGGAAATCCTTCCTCAATTGGGTAGTCCCAGTGAAGTTCCTGGGTCTAATCTTGTGAGCAAGGGACTACTCACCATGAGTAAGGGATTCCAGGATTGGTCCTCTATTCAGCAAATCATCAAAATTACTAATTTTCACTATGTTGCTAGATTATTTTATGTGCAAATTAATTCAACTATGAAGGTTGCGAAAAACATTTGCTATACACCAGTATTAAATAGACCAAGTCTTCCCTGCATTGCTGGTTATATAAGATAAAAGAATTACCACATTTATCTCGCATGTAAATTACTAGCAGCGTTGCAAGGTTCCCTCAGAATAATTGATATGACCTTTTCTTAGCTGGAAGTACATATTGTGCACAATTCTGTCACCATACCTTTTTTATGAGTGTTAGACGGTATCCCTGGCCATATGTTTCCTTCAGATAAGAGGGAGGACCACAGCATCTCAGCTGCCCCTGCTGCAAGATGGCAATGCGATCACTGAGCACTTCTGCCTCATCAAGATGGTGAGTGGTGAAGATCAAGGTGCAACCTACCCCAGGAAGAGCAGTGCACACAGATTAAGATTTTATTTTAAAATGTTTTCTCATGAGAGAGACTTTTTTTTCCAAGAGGATACTTGAGGCGATAGTAATTCTATAAATTTACAAGCATGTACTTCAGTATGCAGAACACAGACACAAAATGCCTGCTAACATGTGTCCCATTCACACTCACTGAGACTATACAGATTATAAATCAGTGCAAAGTTTGGACTAGACTCTAAGAGAGACAACAACAAGCAGTTGCAATTTCAAGGTTGAGAAGGTGTTTTGTGAGATTAAGAGATTCTTAAAATCACGTAACTCTGGTGCCGGTTTCAAGGGATCATTCACTGTGGTTTATTCCAGCTAATAGGGCGGGGAGGTGCCTGCTATCTCAGAAGCTTACCTCCTACAGTCACTTTTAGCTCAGGACACTTGAAAATCAATGGAATGGTTTGACTGATGAGTATTTTCTTTAGAAGAAAAATATATGCAGCCATATGGGAAAGTAAGAGCCCCCCCAAAATGAAAAAGCAAAGTCAAACAGTGATGAAAGTAGGAGATAACCCTTTTCATCCAGGGCAGGATCAGCATGGACTCATAGCTAAATTGAATCTTGCATTAAATCCAATAGATTTTTCAAACCGTGGTTCATGACCCGGAACTGGGTCATGGAATGGAAGGGACTGGGTCGCAGCAGCTCTGGTCAGCACCGCCAACCGGGCCATCAGCAGTGCTACAGAGCTAAGGCAGGCTAGTCCCTATCTGTTCCGACACCGCGCTGCGCCCTGGAAATGGCCAGCAGATCTGGCTCCTTGGTGGGAGGGGGGCCATGGGACTCCGCATGCTGCCCCCGCCCTGAGCACCGGGGGCTATGACTGCGAGAGCTGCACGGAGCTACTTGCACACCTCTGCCTAGGATCTGGACCTGCTGCTGGCTGTTTTCGGCACGCAGCGCACCCGCAGTGCCAGGACAGGCGGGAATCCTGCCTCTGCACCCCAGCTGCGCCGCTGACTGGAAACCGCCAGAGGTAAGCCCACGCCCCAACCCTGCACCCTAATCCCCTGCCACAGCCCTGAGCCAGCTCCCCCTCAAACCCGGAGCCCTTTCCTGCACCCCAAACCCCTCATCCCGGCCCCAACCCAGAGCCTGCACCCCTCCTACACCCTACCACGGCCCTGAGTCCCCCCCAAATCCAGAGCCCTTTCCTGCACCCCAAACTCCTCATCGCAGCCCCACACCAGAGCCTGCACCCCCAGACCAGACCCCCTACTGCACCCTGCCACAGCCCTGAGTCCCTCCCCAACCCAGAGCCCTTTCCTTACCCCAAACCCTTCATCCCCAGCCCCATCCCAGAGCCTGCACCCCCAGCCCAGAGCCCTGACCCCCTCCCACACTCCAACCCCCTGCCCCAGCCCAGAGCCCACACCCTGAAACCCTAATTCCTGGCCCCACCCCACAGCCCTCACCCCTGCACCCCAACCCTCTGCCCCAGCCCTGAGCCCCTCCCACATCCCAAACCCCTCATCCCCAGCTCCACTGGGTCGCGGGCATCAACTATTTTCTTCAACTGGGTCATCAGAAAAAAAAAGTTTGAAAACCACTGCACTAGATCAACCATCTTTCTTGAAGACAAAGAGAAGTAAGCTTTGAATTTTAGTTGTCTGCTTTAAAATTTCAACAGCTGAATGAAACAGTTATCTCTGTTAGGATTTCTGTTCAGCAACTGGAAAGCAAAATACTATTTTCAGCCACCCTTTGCCTGGGAAGGATGTTCGCCAGAACATGAGATAAGTTTTGTACCAGCTCTGTACTTCAACAGAATATCCCAGATTCTCCGACGTGAACATGGATCCACACCACTGGTGGGCTCATCTAGAACAACTGTCTTTGAGTTTCCAATAAAGGAAATAGCAATTGAGAGCCTCCTTTTCATTCCCCCAGACAGGGCTCCAACATGTTTGAACTGATGGTGGGATAAATCCACATCTTCCAGGGCTCTAGAATAAGAATACAAATAAAACTGTGACCTTTGAAAATTGCAAGCCTTTTTAGATCAACTACCACATCATCCCAACCAGTGACGCTGGAACATTTTGAGTAGTGGGAGTGCTGAAAGCCAGCCCTCTTACCCTTTCTCCCCTCCCCAGAGCTGAGTCTGGGAGCAGGGCTGTGTCTCTGGGAAGGGGGGACCCAGACAGGGTTAAGGGGGCTGAGGCTGTGGCCACCGCTGGGTGCTGGCGTGGGGCCCGGAGCGGAGCCCCAGTCAGGGGCTGGCAGCCAGGACCCCAAGTGAGGGACCTGGAGCAGAGCCCTGGGAGCGTGGGCCAGGCATGGGGTCCTGAGAGTGGAGCCTTGGGAGCAGTGGATGAGGCCAGGTGCGTGGCTCCGGGCCAGCAGCTGGGGTGGCGGCCGGGACCCGAGGCCCAGGTGCAGGGTTGGGGAGTGGAGTGCAGGGTGTGGAGCCAGCGGCTGGGGAACGGGGCTAGTGGCTAGGTCCTGAGCTGGGGAGCAGAGTCCCAGGTGGCATGGTGAGAGCAGAGCCCTGGGTGCAGAGCCAGCGGCTGGGGAGCGGGGCCAACCCTTGGGACCCGAGCCAGGGAGTGGAGCCCTGGGCTTGGGGCCAGCAGCCCCATATAAAACCTGGGGGTGCTGCAGCACCCTCCCACACCCCTACTTCCCGTGCCTATGATCCCAACCCTCAGCAAAGTGACGAAAAGTCACTTGTATGCAAAATATCCATGGGCAGTTCAAGTACAGAGCAGCATATATAACTATTCAGTTTCTTCTGGTATCCACTGAAAAGAAGTAATAGTAATAATCAAAAAAATTCTTATTTTTAATGGCAACCTCCCCATGAGCCTCCTGAAATATACTTTTAATGGCCTCTGTACAGGCTAAAGCAAAAAATAATTCAAAATTATAGGCCTCAACCATGTTCCAGTGAAGTCACTGAGAGTCCTTCCATAGATTTCAATAAGCTTTAGATTAGCCCCTCTAAGAATCTGGAGGGAGTGGGGAACAGTTCAAGGACAGCTGAGGATAGTTCAAGGACTCTGAATTATTATTTAATATTTGTATAACCTAGAGTTACCAACTTTCTAATTGCAGAAAACTGAACACTCTTGCCCTGCCCCCAAGCCCCAGCCCATGTCCTGCCCCTTCCCTGAGGCCCGGCCCCCCACTCACTCCATCATCACCACCCCTATCGCTTGCTCTCCCCCACCCTCGCTCACTCGCTCATTTTCACCAGGCTGTGGCAGAGAGTTGGGGTATGGGAGGGAGTGAGAGCTCAGGGGTGGGGCTGGGGATGAGGGCTCAGGGGTGCAGGAGAGGGCTCCAGGCTGGGGGGGTGGGGCCGAGGGGTTCGGAGTGTGGGAGGGGGCTCCGAACTGTGGCAGGGGCTTGGGGTGTGGGAGGGGGTATGGGCTCTGGGCTGGGGCCAGAAATGAGATGTTCAGGATGCAGGAGGGGGCTCAGGAAGGGGGCTGGGGTGCAGGAGGGGGTGAGCGGTGCGGGCTCCAGGAAGTGCTTACCTAAGGCAGCTCCCAGGAAGCAGCAACATGTCCCGCCAGCTCCACTTACTGTTCCTGCCTTCAGACACCGCTCCTGCAGCTCCCATTGGCTGTGGTTCCTGGCCAATGGGAGCTGCAGAGCCAGCGCTCGGGGTGGGGAAATTGCGTGGAGCCCTGTGGCCAGCGGGACATGCTGGCCACTTCCCGGTAGCCGGGCAGAGTCATGCAGGGAGCCTGCCAGGACCACTGTACTGCCAACCGGACTTTTAATGGCCCGGTCAGCAGTGCTGACCGGAGCCGCCACATCCCTTTTTAACCAGGTATTCCGGTCGAAAACCAGACACCTGCTACCCTAGTATAACCACCCAGGCAAGTAAAAACCCACACATTGATCTGAAAGAAACAATTATAAGAACTAGAGGATAATTAGCACATTCTGCTTCTCCTTAAAAACAAGAACTTTAAGGCCACAGCCCTGCAAAGAGATCCCCCAATGCAAACACGTCTGTGTGGTGTCCCATTATATCAAACAGATGCCAAACAGAAGCAATGGTATGAAGCCCTGATGAATTCAGCTTGTAAATAGGTGCCAGATTGAAAGGCAAAGCCAACAGAACAATATAAACCTCAGCAGAGCACATTTCCCCACACTTTGTGAAAGGTCATCCCTTGGGAAAAGGAGGTAGTTTATTTGCCACAGCTAGTCAGTCCTTAGCCATTGTTTGATGCTGCCTCCATGTATTATGTGGACACCTGTCCAATAAGAACTGGACTGCAAGGCCACTAACTTATTTCATGTCACTCAACAGCCATTGGCTGCTAATTATGTTCTATCACTATCAACCTGGATTGATTTGAACTGGCAAGCAAAAGACAAGATATCCCAGTGCTTGTCTGCTCAGTCCTCCAGTCCTTCAAAGTAATTTCCTACTTTAAAGAAAGCAAATTTTTACAGCAAAGAGCTGACTTTATATGAATAAATACATTTATATCAAGGTATACACAGCAGGTTTTCCAATCTTCTGACAAGCTACATTAAAATCTTGTGTTATTTTGTTTAGAAAAAGAAATGTTACTGTTGCCTTAATCTTTTTTTTAATTTCTCATTTCTGTTATTAGCCTTAGCAATGGGGGCCTAATTTGATACAAATGTTCTGCTTCCCATAAAAATATCCAGTTAGTGGCAAGAATCTATCCCCCGTGTCTATGAGGATCTTGCATAGCATTGTTATTACATGGTTCTAGGGTATTCAGAATTCAGTCGTCCAAGTACTATAAAAGAGAGTGTTTCCACTTCAACTATGCTTTAGCTGAAACCACTAGAGAGTTTTTTTAAACCTTCTCTGTAATATTCTTACTCTAATTTTTATTTCCATAATTTTATTACTGAAAATTAAGATCAGGAAATACATTTACAAGCCAGAATTTTAGAACACCAAACCCATCATTAGCGCTCTCAGGATTCCAATAGTTAGGGCTGACTCTCCTAGCATGAGGCTTTGTTCGTTCACCACAGTGTTCTTGGAATGGTTTTGAAGGACAGCCTACATACAGGTTTCCCACAAGGAAAATAAGAACCACTAACCTACTGACTTGCTGATGTAACTGTTTCTTTGTCCATAGAGGTGCTTTCACTGAGCCATAGAACAGCAGATGCTCTCGCACAGTTAAGGTGTCAAACAGCACATCATACTGTGGGCAAACACCCATCTCCATTCTGATAGCAGCCAGCTCAGTATGTATATCCCTTCCATTGATGATGATGGTCCCAGAGCTGGGCGGGTACAGGCCTGTCAACATTGATCTGATACAAGAAATAAGTGTTGTTGTAGCTGTTTTGATCGCAGGAGAGAAGCAGAAGAGCTCTGTGGAGCTCAAAAGCGTTTCTCTTTCACCAACAGAAGTTGGTCCAATAAAAAAAAATATATTACCTCCCACTCATAAGAAATAACACAAATTCAATAAAACCACCACATTCAGGACACACTATGTTGTACTCTGAATTTGATCAATTCACTTCTGGCAATATTTTCTTGTCTAGCAGCTGCACTATTTAAATGATGCTGGAGTCTGTATGGAGGAAACCTTGAGATTAATGCAAAAATGGTTATTAATAAAATTATCATTTACTCTTACAATGTTATCTTTACTGATTTTAAGAAAGACCTACATTTATATGTATACTCATTGTGCTTGGAGATTTGAACACATATTTTTGTTTTTGGTTGCTTATTTTATTAAATGGAATGTTTAATTTTATTAAATGGAATTCTTTAGGCAATCTTCTTTCTGGCAACCATTGACAAGTCTCAAGTGTCAAAGGAGATACCTTTGCTATAAAACTCCTGTATGTTTATACAGGGTCTAAAAATTAACTTTTACCTTCAATTTTGCTTTAACTTTCTATACTACTTTCTTTTATGTTTTTAAAATGTACATAAGCATTGGTTATTGTGATGAGTGTTTTGCATAAAATAAATATTTAATACAAATCTTTACTTGAAAGATGTAAATATATCGCAAAAGCAGATCGTAAATCCAAGAACCATTTTGGTCCAAAGACCATAATAAAGGGGTCTTATAAAAAACAGGACATCTTTTGTGTAAGATACCAGGTGATATAAATATGATCTTACCTTAAAAAAATTGTATGATGATATTTATGCTTTAGAAAGAGTCCTGACTTTAAAAGAAGGTAAGGATGTTCTGTTTAGAACAAAGGGAAATGTATGGATGTGGTGTTAACTGTAAAACTAAGATGTAAAGTGGGCTTTCGTTTTATCCCACCCTCCACACAGGCTCTTTCAACACAAAACTTCTAATTTAAAACCTACTCATAAGGTGCTAAAGAATTTTCTTATTGAAAATAATTTCTTCTCTAAGCACTCAAAAGCATTCATTCTTCATACTAAGAAAATCCCGGATAGCTGGAAAATGTTTTACGGAAGTTGTTGGTTACTTTTATCTACCTCGTTTTTCCTTTTAATGGTTCAAAACTTTGTTTATTCCTTAAATGCTTTTGAGATGTACAACTGCAAATATTTTATCTAAATGACAAGTTTTTTATGCAATAATTTACTAATATCTTTGCTAAATGGTAAGATGCTTCATGTACTATTATGGAATCCACTGACCTTTCTGTGACTGGCTATTAGTGTAAGAAGTCATCTGAGTATACATTATTAATTTTTTATTAATTGGGGGGGGGTTAATTAGTTATCTGGCAATGCTTAAGCAACTTCCTTACCGAACTCCTAAAAACAAGCAGCACCTCTCCAAAGATTGAGTAGGAGAAAGGACAATAATTTATTTAATGAATACTGAAGTTTAAAAACCTCTCTTCAAGAATTAAGTTTAAGACTAATTCAAAATTGAAAAACTTTCATATCTAACATATGGGTGGCTTGAACCTATTTGAAACAGAATTTCAACTCCTGATGAAACCTACTGAATAGCTCAGAAAATGGACTGAGTAAAAAGTTAAAACTCTAACATTAAGGATGTTCTGACAGTTTCCTACCACAAAAAAGCAAAAGCAATTAGAAGTTTATATTTACAAGGGAGGGTTTTTACTAAGACCAACCCACAAAGGCATTGAGCCAATGAAACAATGACAACAGCTTATCTTAATCCTACTAAGTTTTCTCCTCTTTCCGTGACATTAGATGACGAGAGGTGCATAAAGCAAATGACCAGCAACACTCTGCTCTCATCCTCAACTTTGCAGAATTCATCACAGTTCATCCTGTTCATCTCTGCAACTGAGCTGTGACCAACTACTAAGAAGAAGACAGACACTGAACAGCATCAAGAAGAAGTAATTTTCTAGCTCAAATGGCATCACCATCAAGACTTCAATATGGATCGGTGAGATGAAGTTGTAGAGGGCTGCCAAGGAATTAGATTTAAAGTTTTCTTGTAATGATGTTCATGTGATATTGAAATACCACTGTAACTTAGGATATCCATAGTTTCTTCCATTAAACTACAAATTGTTTAGACCATTTATTTTTAGAGAGAAGCCACTGACTAACCTTTGGTAAACAGAGAAAGAGAAACAGTGGGATTTAATTTGAATTTAAGATTCTGGATATTAACTAACTTGCCATTCAAAGAGTGGTCTTGAGACTTGACACAGGACTCTCTACTAATTTTGGGAATAAAAGGACCTCTGTCAGGGCGCACAATTTTCAAAGGTGTAACCTGTCCAAAGTTCTCCACAGACTCATACTGTATATAGAAGAGTTTGTAACTGAAGTAACATTTGTTTATCTTTTGTTTTTTATTTTTCACATTTCCTTTCCTTGGTAAGGCAGTCATAGTTACAAACTGGTATTATTTTGCTTGTTTTAATTGCAGTTTCCCCTTAATCCTGGCAAGGGACGCCTTGTGACTACAATAGTGGGAGTCATGTCACTGAATTAGCATTATGAGAGAGAATTAAAGGTTTGCCCTGCTATTTCTTGTTTCTCTAAATTGTAAGTTTTAGTAATTTTTTTTTAAAATAAAATGACTTGGTGCTCAACAACTTGAAACACTCCTTTGTACTCCAAAAGTGCTTTAGGTAGATCTTCAACTGATGTAAATTGGTATACTTCTATTAGGTGTACTGGAACAACAACAACTTGCACAAGTGGAGTATTTGGCCCTTTATAATTATGGAAAAGTTTCTAATGGTATAATCTTTTTTTAATTAAACCCAATATCAACAATTCATTATCTCTCTTGCTATTTCCTGAACAAGGCTCATTTGTCTAGCAGGCAGAAAGAGAGAGAGAGAGATCAACTGACCAGTGTTTCCTGGTTAAATATGATATATCTCTCACAGTTTAGCTGTAAATGCAGGGTTAAATCTCTAATTCCTAATTCATGAAGGTCAGTTCTGCAGTCCTTACCCATGTTAATCAAGTTGACTAAAATCTAGAATCCAGTTCTTTCTCATTAGTAATTTATGTACCTGCAGGGGTTGAGGAAAAAATGGTCGAAATTCTTGATATTTCTTTAATATAAAGGGCAGAAATAAATTAACTTTTTAATTAAGCCAGATTTTTTAAATGTTTTTCTTTGTTATTTCTGCTTCTTTTCAGTTGTCAGAACATCCTCTTCAACATCCAGGAAGAAAGCTTACAAGTTCAGTAAACCTCTAAGATCTCCATCTGATGGAAGCATAAGTGTGAGGAAAAGAAAGAAGGGTTTCCTTCAGGTGTCTCTGTACCCATGCCCACAATAACCCCTCGTCTCCCAGCTACCACTAAAGCTGCTTAAAACAATAGCTTTACCACTGAGGTTATGATAAAGGAGACCCAATTTTCCACTGCAATGCATTTGTTTTGCCAGGGGCACCATGGCACAGTAAATTCATTTAAGCCGTCTTAGTGACATCTTTTGCATGGCAAAACTGTGCAAGAACAATAACCAAGCAAGGAGATGGAGTAGTTCATTTGCTGATGTACAAAACATTTCAAGGCACCAGATAAGGTAAAATGTGTAAGTCGGCCATCATTCAGCAAAGGACATACATTATTGTAGTCTTGCCAGCTCCATTGGCACCCAAGAGAGCTGTGATTTGACCCTTGTAGAAAATGAGGTTGAGATCTTTAACTGCAGTCTTTTTGTTGTCTGTGTATTTTTTGGTGAGTGACATCAGAATAACTCCTATTGGGCTTCCTCCTTCACTCATGCGTCTCTCATCTGGGGGCAGAGAACCTGTGTAAATGAAGAATAAGGCTTTAAAAGCACTGGCAGTTATATAGTGAAAATTCATTGGCTTTACCTTTCCTGAAATGGTCCTCACTGCTGTGACATTTAAGCTACAGGCTCAGGTGGTATAAATTGGGATAGCTCCATTCAAATCAATGCTGCTATGCCAATTTATAATGATCAAGGATAGGGACCACAGTTATGCTAAGTATCTAATCAGTGAAAACGTTTAATTGCAGTTTAAAACACCCAAACTAAAACTGATAAACATGTGTGCACATGCTAATACAAATATACACATATATAGTAATTATTAAAAAGTTAATGTCATCTATTAAAATGTATTTCTTGAATAATGAGGTTTTTACAAAGGAACGAGCAAAAGTGGAGGTTGCGGACCAGAGAAAATGGGAACAATATGGATTGACTAAATGGAGTGGAGAAAAAGAAATGCACACAACATGAAGGAAAAACAGACTAGTGTTTGGAGAACCAGTTCTGTTTAAATATGAAACAACCAGAACCTCTGCTCGTTGCTCAGTCATTTTTCATATTAGCATAAAGTTGGTTCTAACCCCTTCCAACAACCCTGTGAGCATCCTCCAACTAGACTTTGCCAGCTTCCCTGCAACTCATACCAATGTCCTTCTCCTGGTTCATCCTCCCCTTTACCTTTCCTGGATTGTGTTTCAGAGGCCAGAACCTTTAACTCTAGCAGCCCTTTCTGCTACTTGATATGAATCCCAGGTGTACTCTGGAGCCTAATACAAAGGTACTGGACCCTGCCATTGCTCAGGTGAGAGAGAGAGACTGGAAGGAGAAAAGAAAGACCAAGAAGAGCAAAGAGTTGTCAGGACTGAGAGAGAAAAAGTGAAGGTCTCTATCCAAAGAAAACATCAAAGGTAAACGTGAAATCTATTTTTTGGAGGGACCTGTTTGTGAGGAGAGATCACTCTGTGGACGGCTTCAAAGTCAAGATAGTTCAGATAATATTCCAACTAAGATCTACATATTTAGACATTTAAGTGAACCTCTGAAGCTTCTGAAATTTTCCCTTCAGTAGTAGAGAGGTATTGATACAAAATTCTCGTGGGTGACTGGGACTTCTGGCTTCCACTATAGATAGCTGAACCAGCCCAGATAATTACCAGATAGTATGTAATTTCATATAGTCACAGAAGACTGCCAAGGCCCAAGAATGGATGTGGGTGGCATGTGTTCCTCTATCCATGAATCTTTAATCAAAATAAATACATGACATTGTAGTGAAATGGGCCTTGGAGAAAAGAAAGAAATCAGATTTTAAAGAGCAAAACATGTAAGGAATGCATAAGTAGCCAAACACAGAACTGGAAAGAAATAGTGGAAATGGTTGTAGGCAGCGGTAGCCCTGGAAAATAGAGATGATAAGCGTGTTATTAAAATGTGAGGTTAAAAAAGAGAGCCAGAAAGGGCAGAGTTTAGATAACAAGACAGAATGAAAAAGAAAATTCACATAAAAGACAAACTTTTCACAGAAGCAAATAGAAGATAAAAACAGAGCCTTATGTTTGATTTCATCTGAAAAAAAGTGTAGCTGAAGAAAAACAGAACTCTGGCCATGAATTTTAATGAGCACAAAATTGTTCAGGTTAGTGAACACTGTACAACACTGTGAGGAATGTCAAAGGGACCTTAAAAAGCTGGGTGAATGGGCTGCAAAATGGCAGATGAAATTCAGTGTTGACAGATACAAAGTAGTATCTATTCAAAGAGTCATTTGAACGACTCATACTGTAATACCAAGGTACCAAATATACAGGAATGACAGAATAGGTCAGGCTAGTGGGAGAGTGGCACTTTATGTGAAAAAGCATAGAGTCAAATATAGTAAAAATCTTAAATGAATCAAACTGTACCACAGAATCTCTTAGAAATTCTGTGCTTGAATAATTAGAGAATAGTAAGAGGACTATACTACTGATCATTTGACCCGGATGTTGATGGTGATTGTGAAATGCTCAAGAAAATTAGAGACAAAATAAAAAATAGAAGACTCAGTAATAATGGGGGATTTCAACTATCCTCATATTGATTGGGTACAGGTCACATCAGGATGGGATTCAGAAATAATGTTTCTAGACACGATTAATGACTGCTTCTTGGAGCAGCTATCCTTGGAACTCACAAGGGGAGAGGCAAATTTTGACTTAGTCCTAAGTGAAGCACAGGATCTGGTCCAAGAGATGAATATATCTGAACCGCTCAGAAATAGCAACAACAATATAATTAAATTTAACATTCTTGTAGAGGGGGGAAATAGCAAAGAAACCCACCACAGTAGCATTTAACTTCAAAAAGGGGAACTACACAAAAATGAGGAAACTATGTAAATGGACATTAAAAGGAACAGTTATACGGGGAGATTATGATGGATCAGTAAAATTATGCAGGGAGATTATGATGGATCAGACCACTACCAGTGACTGGAAAATCAATTATCATGCTTATTGACAAAAACAGCCAATTTAGTGGGCCCGTGTTAGCATAACTAAGCCAGGAGGTGAGGGAGTTTGAGCGACCACAAGAAGGGAGCCTGACCCTGCATTCTCCCTGATAAGATCTCTGTTGAAATTGCTGAGGCATGGGTTTTAGAAAACAGGAAGCTTATCTATATTTGTACTCTGGGATGTGTTTGTCAGGGCCCTCAAGCATGCAGACTTTGAAAAAACACATTTTTCTAATTAGCAGTCTGAGGAAACTTATTGCTTAACCTCTGAAATTGTTTGCTTAACAAGTTTTTTTGATTGACATGTTATTGTCATACTAACAATAAATAAGGGGGGAGAAGTTTGGGTAGTTGGAGTACTTTGTGAACAAACCTGAGGGTACCCAATGGCAGATGGAAGACAGGACATTGGATGGCTGTCATTGTGCCACTTGAAAACTGCTCCAGGCTTTAGTAATTATTGGGGGTTGGGGGTTTTTACTAACCAGTTGGGGACATATGTAAGTGCTTGAGACTAAATAAAGTACAACTTTAAGTAAGAGCACTCTTGTACTGTAATGTCAATCATCTATCAGTTGGATGGCCATGTCCCCATTTACTTATGTCCTGCCTCTGCCTCACCAAGAGTAAATGTTACCAAGAGCTTTGGGTTCATAAAGCCCCGGATAACACAGTCACAAGAGTGAAATGCCTGCAAGCTGCATGGAAACTTTAAAAACACCAAATAGAGGCTCAAATTAAATGTATACCCCAAATTAAAAGAATAGCAAGAGAATCAAAAAATGCCACCATTGCTAAAAAACACAGTAAAAGGAGCAGAGACAAAAAGGCACCCTTTAAAAATTGAAACTCAAATCCTACTGAGGAAAATAGAAAGGAGCATAAAAGTATAAATAGGCAGACCAAAAAAAGGATTTGAAGAGCAACTAGAAAAAGACTCAAAAACTAACAGCAAAAATTTTTAAGTACATCAGAAACAAGAAGCCTGCCAAACAATGAGTGGGACCCACTGCACAATCGAGGTGCTAAAGAAGCACTCAAGGAAGACAAGGCCATTGCAGAGAAGATAAATTAATTCTTTGCATCAGTCTTCACTGTAGAGCATGTGAGGGAGAATCCCACACCTGAGCCATTATTAAGTGACAAATCTGAGGAACTGTCCCAAATTGAGGTGTCAATAGAGGTGGTCTTGGAATAAACTGATACGTTAAACAGTACTATGTCACCAAGACCAGATGCTATTTACCCAAGTGTCCTGAAGGAACTCAAATATGAAACTGCAGAAATGTTGTATGTAACCTATCGCTTAAATCAGCTCCTGTACTAGATGACTGGGGGATAGTTAACCTGATGCCAGGTTGTTGTTTTTTTAAAAGACTCAAGAGATGATCCTTGCAGTTACAGGCCAGTAAGCCTATCTTCAGTACCAGGCAAACTGGTTGAAACGACAGTAAAAAAAACAGAATTATCGGACACATAGATGAACACGATTTGTTAGGGAAGAATCAACATAGCTTTTTCTAAAGGAAAATCATGAATCATGGGCTGGGGGGGTCAACAACATGTTGACAAGGGTGATGTGGTGGATATAGTGGATACTGGATATTGCACTTTCAGAAAGCCTTTGACAAGATCTCTCTTACTTAAATAAAGTAAAGATAAGAGGGAAGGTCCTCTCATAGATCAATAACTGGCTAAAAGATAGGAAACGAAGGGTCAGTTTAAAAAATGGAGACAAGGAAATAGTGGGAAGCCCCAGTGATCTGTACTGGTGCTGTTCAACATATTCATAAATGAGCTGGAAAAAGGGGGTAAACAGTGAGGTGGCAAAGTTTGCTGATCATACAAAATTACTTAAGATAGCGAAGTGCAAAGCAGACTGCGAAGAGTCACAAAGGGATCTCACAGAACCAGGTGATTGGGCAACAAAATCGTAGATTAAATTCAATGTTGGTAAATGTAAAGTAATGCATATTGGAAAAAAAAAATCCTAACTATACATACAAAATGATGGGGTCTAAATTAGCTGCTATCACTCAAGAAAGATCTTGGAGTCATTGTGAATAGTTCTCTAAAACATCCACTCAGTGTGCAGCGGCAGTCAAAAGAGCGAAAAGAATGTTAGAAAGCTTTAAGAAAAGGGTAGATAATAAAACAGTAATTATCATAATGCCATTATATAAATCCATGATACGCCCATACCTTGAATACTTCGGGCAGTTCTGGTTACCCCATCTCAAAAAAAATGTATTAGAAATGGAAAAGGTACAGAGAAGGGCAACAAACTGGATTAGGGGTATGGAACAGCTTCCATAAGAGGAGAGATTAAAAAGACTGGGATTATTCAGTTTGGAAAAGAGATGACAAGGGGGATATGATTGAGGTCTATAAAGTCATGAATAGTGTTGAGAAAGTCAACAGGCCCCAGGGAAGTGTTATTTACCCCTCACGTAACACAAGAAGCAGGGATCACCAAATGAAATTAATAGGCAGCAAGTTTAAAACAAAATGCAGAGTCAACTTCTGGTTCTCGTTGCCAGGGGATGTTCTGAAGGCCAAAAGTATAAGTGGGTCCAAAAAAGAATTAGATAAATTCATGGAGGATAAGTCCCATCAATTGCTATTAGCTAAGATGGTCAGGGATGCAACCCTATGCTCTGGGTATCCCTAAGCCTCTGACTGCCAGATGCTGGGACTGGATGACAGGGCGTGAATCCCTTGATGATTGCTCTGATCCATTCACTCCTTCTGAAGCATCTGGCATTGACCACTGTCAGAAGACAGGATACTGGGCTAGACGGACCATTAGGTTAACCCAGTATGACCATTTTTAAGCAATGAGTTCTAACTGAACTTTATCCACTCAGACATCTTTGTGGACAGCTCAATAAAAACTTTTTACTCAACAAAATCTTTTTAAATAAAAAAAAAGCCAACAAAATGTTAGGATGCATGAGGAGTGAGATATAAATTTAAACTTAGACTCAACCAATTATAGAAGATGGATTAAAAACAGTGAATTACGCAGAAAAAGAAAATAATGTTTACTAAAAGGCTCCTGCTATTACAAACCTTCATTGACGAAAACCAGATTGGAATTTAGATGTTTCCTTCTCTTCTCTGTACCACACAGCTCCTTCCAGTAAGAGATATTAAAGGGGAAGTACCATGGCTTTCTGAACCCCAGTCTTCCTAGATGTTAAATATAAGAGAAACATTTGAAACATATTTTCAAAATTCATTTGTTGCTCAAGCATATAAAATAATCCTATTATCCTATATTTCTGTTGTTGTTGTTTTCCAATGGAATAGGGCTATAAAATCTTATCTATACTGCGTAGCATAGATTTTTATATAGCATTTTTCTTCCCAAAATATCCAAAAGCACTTTGCAAGCTTTGGGGCCAATCTTGCTATCTCAGAAATCAATAGAACTTTTGACACTGAAATTTTCTTGTGGAAACAGCTCTCTCATCATTACCCTGGCATTTAATGAGACAATCCAAAAAAAGATTGTGGTCCAGATCTTGAGCTAAGCTTAGTAAGGCTCAGGGTAAAGGTGTGAAGTTTTTCACCTTCCCGAATCTGGGCCAGTCCCTAGCATGTGCCACCTGCCAAAAGGTGCCATTCTAGCAGCAAGAGATACCAAGTGACATCTTAGCCACAACTGCTTTTTTCCAGATTTGCTTCCTACACTAGGGGAGGGAGGAATGATGTAGAACCTGCTGCACCAGTTGAATGGCACTAAAGATACTTCTCCGTACACAAGTGGAATCATCAAGGAGACAGATTTGCTACCTTTCCAGCTGCTTTGCACCACCATGGCAATACAAGCCAGCTGGCAGAGGAGCAAGGATCTGGCCTTGTACCTTAGTACATTTACACAAAGGGGCAGAATTATGGCTGTACATATCACCTTAACTTTTACATTTCCTGACCTTTTCAGTGCTTCCCTCAGCATTCACTTAATGTGGTTTTTGTATCCATGGAGTCACAGTATGTGGTACTGAATAGCAAGTGACATTCTTAATTTTTATGTGAAAGGTTTTTGCCTGAGATACAGTTACATTATTGTATTCCCTTCCATTTCCATGTCAAACTTCTCAGTTATTCATTTTGAAATAAATATACAATAAGCAGAAAAAAAACGTGTAATATGAGCAACTTGAGCAAGTGTAAATTTCAGGCCATGAAAGAGGTGTTTAGAAAGCATTCCAAATGGCCCAACAACCAACTTAAGGGAATTAATTAAAAAAAACCAACAACCTGGAGATTGGAGGAAAGATGAATCCCACCTTCTGAGAATAAATTTGGGATTTAATTCATTTCAATTGTGACATAGAGTTACTGGTGGTGAGAGATGATAAACAGGAAATCAATATTGTTCATTAGCATTCTGAAAATACATTATTAATAAACAACCTTAATAAAGGGGCCCAATCCTGACTCGGACAGAACACCCAGTTAACTCAGTAGGAGTTCCTCTACTGGATGGAACTCTGTCATTACGTAGTGTCAATCAGCCTGAGAAGTCCTATCCAATTATCTGCTCTCCTTATATGCATACACAAATAGACTTCATACCATATTACAATTCTAGCCCACCAGTTAGCGTCATTCACTGACCTATGGATGCATGAAGGGTTTCTTAGTCTCACTCTTAGCAGTAGTCATGTATTTTGCATGTCAGAAAGCCCTAACTCAGAGGCATCAAAAATTTAATATTTTAACTATAAAGGAATGAAAAAGTAGAACTCATTTTGGTATTAATAAATCTATGTGTGCTTGTTCTTACCAGGAATTACATTGCTGAAATACCAGCCAACTAATAAATATAGAATTGAATCAAAGAAAATCATCCAGCTAGCCCATCCAAAGGTCATGGATCCTCCTTGTGCCAGGGGCTGGTACATGTTACTCCACTGAATTCCTAGTAATAAAAAAAGGTCAACACTAAATCTGTAGAGCACCACAGGTAGCAGGATCATAAACACGTGAACACCAAACACTCAAGAGGTATTTGAGCACTGACGAACAAAAAAGAACAATGTTAATAACTGTAATTTTAACTGAATAGAAACTAAATGTTAGGCTGCTCCATCTCTATGTGCAACAGCAGGTAACATTACTGCTGAGAAAATGTGAAAGAACTCGTAGTGGAAGCGAGTTTTTAAGAAGTTCATTATTTTATTTTAGCTGTCCTTTTATTTTAGTAAAAAGAAAAAAAATAGGACCACTAGGCAAAATGCTGAATAAAATATGAGAGAAGCTCGTTTTCAGTTGTTCAATAAATCAGGGATTAAGACAGTTTGCTGATACATGTAAACAAATGGTTTAAAAGAGATCTGCTGCAAATTTATTTAGTTGCAACCTGCAAATCCTGACTAAATGCAATCTATTATATAGCATATGTTTTATAGTAGTGCCTGATGGTGACAGCCAAGGATTGGGGCTCCAGACACTAATCATTTGAAAAATTACTTCAACTCATATTCCATCAGGTGTATGAAGAAAGGAATGAAAACACAAAACACTAGCAGTAGTTAGAATTCAAATGTAATACCGCTACTATATTTCTGAATAGAAACGTTATTCAGAAAACTAGATTATTGCACTTTTCTACATAATATCTTATAAAGGTAGCCACATAGCTTCCAATAAAGCAGGTCAAGAACATATTTTTCCCTAGGGGGATGACATTTCTTATTTAAAATTTTCAATCAAAAAAATGACTTTTTTCACAAAAGCATATTTTTGTGGAAAAAATTCTGATAGCAAATTGTCCACCAGCTCTAGTTTGCAATATCTCTTCTGATACTTATCAGCTTGCACATAAATAGAAAACCCTCTATCAGCAGCTGGTGCTTGAGATGGCTTCCAGTCTGACACCAAGACCGTCTTGCTGTTAATAACCCCAAATGAAGAAAAGATTCCATCTTGGATCAGTTACTTGGTTCAAAAATCCATACTCAGGACAATCATGAGGGTATTACACAAGCAAGCACACGCACACACGAGCTAAGATTTTCAAAACTGTTTCGAGGATTTGTACATTCAATTCCCATTAATGTTTGAAAATCTCATCCATATATTTTTTTCAATATATGAAAACAATAAAATAAAATCTGACCCCCAGAATGTCTTATAAGGCAAAAGAGCCCAAGGTGGTTAAAATGACCTGCTGTTCCACAAACTATTACAGCTTATTATAAGTAACATATATTCTATAAAGTACACAGTACTATGTAATCAGATGCATACTGCTTGATTCTGAAATCACTGGTAGCATTGACACTGACTTCAATGAGCTTTGGATCTAGCACATAGTAATATTACTGACTTAATTATATTTTGCACCTGTATTCTTCAGCACTATATAAATCCAAGAATTTATTTTAGGCTGAAACGTGGGCAGTACTGTTAGCAAGTGGAAACAAATACAATTTTGAAAACTATATCTTTGGCAGTATATTCATCTATAAAAGTCTTCAATAAAAAGCTTTTAATAATATAAAAATATTCTTATTTTCCAAAAATTTGAACATATTTGAATTATAGAAGAAAAATGGTATAAAATTATCTTAAATCCAATCTTTATGAAAAATAAAGGAAAACAATTTCTGAAAGTGTCGTGTTAGGAGAAACTTATCAAGTGTCCAGAGGTAAATCAGAAAAGCAACTGCTTGTTATTAAGAGGTAAATTAAACTGCAGCATCAACTTGGAATCCTCTATGCTTCATAGCTACACCTACAACTCCACCAGCAGGATACTGAGAGGCAACACACTAAACCAGTGAAACACAACAGGCTAGCTCTTCAGCGAGGGTAAATAAGCATAGCTCCATTGAATTTGATCTAGCAGCAGATCTGGACCTGCATCTTCAGACATTTTCACTGGCTGACAATACCCTAAGAGCAGCTCATTGTCATCTAGCAGCTTCTGAGAGTTGATTAAATCTTTCACGCATGTCACATACACTACATCAGCAATGTTGGGGGTGTGCCTGGGGCTTCCTTACAGCCTGCATTATTAGCCCCTGGTGGGGCACTGGCAGCAGCCATAATTTAGAGCAGCCTTAAGGCTTCTCTAATTTACTGCAGGAGACCAACACCATCAACCTGGCCTGGGAATCATGGAGCACAAAGGTGGCTTAAACCTACATCTACATCCTCCCTCCAGTCCTGAGTTGTACTACTTGCTGAGGATCAGAGATTCTACAAAGTTTCACTCAAAACAAAGCAAGTGAAATAAGTTTCCAAGTTTAGTTCTTTATATACCATGATCATTATAAAAAGGTTTTGCTAACTAGCTATCTTACCTATTTCTTGGCTTTCAAAGAATGTAATGAAAAATACTCCTTGCCCAAAGGCAGTTGTAGACAGAAAGCACTGCAACAATAGAAAAGAAACAGGAGATGAACATAAATAAATCTCCATTAACATATTGTGTGATGTAAATAACTATAGCACTGTTCAGTGCAAATGGAGAAGCAATGGACCTTTCAGTTCTAGAAAGGTTAACAATCCCATCTTTCATTTACCTTTTTTGAACCTGAACAATATTTACCTGCATTTTGCAGAAATGTGCTCTCCAAATAAAAGATTGTTATGTATCAGGTTATTAATATTTGAAGGCATTATTTAATGCTATCACAATTTATGAAGCATCATAAATCCTCCATATATTGCAAATATATAATGCATAGCATTGGAAAAGTGGCTAATGCAATTTATTTTCTGTAGTAAGTGAATGACCCTAGAATTCACGAGAGACAGGCTGATGGAACACACATTATACTGTACAATGGGCAGCTATTCTACTGCAAGGAAATAACATTTTATTTCCAGTGGAGCAATATAAATTGCACCGTACTGCATCAGAAAAGTATAAAATGGAAAATGACTAACTTCAGTGATGTAATGTAACAAGGATGGAAGAATTATGGTAAATGGAAAAAATCACTAACCAGCATCAGAGGGAAATAAATCATTACTAAATACTGATAAAATATATGCATTGTTGTATGAAAAACGTTCTATAGTTTGAAAGTCAGCTCTTGGAGATGACTTGTATTTTAAAGTAAGTAAATCCAATATGTTTCACATTGTTTAAAACAGAAAGGCAAAATTCTGCCAGGGGCCTGGAAAACAAGTATAACTTGCCTCTCTCTCAAAGACGTGCACCACTACAGATGTAGGCCCCTGATCAGGCAAAGGCTTATGTACATGCGTATCTTTATACACTGTGAATAGTTCTATTGGCTTAAAATAAACACATGGATAAGGCTTTGCAGGAAGAGAACACACAATGTAGGCAGTGTATTTAAATATACAAATGTATTTGTCTTATAGGAGTGCCTGGAGGCCCTGAGCAGGATCCATTGTGTCAGGCACATTTAAAAAACCAGCTTCTGCCCCTAGGAGCTTATGGCATTTGCATACGATGTAAAGACAGGTGGATAATACAAGTATATGGTGGGGAGGACAAGGTAAACATTGAAACAACCGAGGTAGCTCTCTCAGCCTACCCCATGAAAAACATGGTCTGGAATGATGGCTACCTGCTGTGTGACCAAGGGCCTGATTCAGTTCCCATTCTAGTCAACAGGAGACTTAGAACTCATCAATCAGAATCAGAATGGGTAAATATGTATTCAATAGCATAAGGATTGAATGTGTGCAGCTGGCAGCTCTATGCGTAGCAAACAGAGTATAACGTACTATTCAACCCTAAACACTGATCTATTGCATTTCTGGTTTGTTTTTCCCTATTTACAGTGTCACTTAGATTGTTTAATTCTGTGTATATAATATTTAATTTTGCAGGTATGGAATGAACAGGAGCTTAATGGTGGGTAAAACTGTTTTTTTTTTTTTGCTGATATTAAAAATGTTAAAAATTCAACAAAATTCTAAAGAGCTTAAAAAAGTGTTGTTTTGAGACAAAGTCCTAAACATATTTAAGAAAGTGCAATGTTTGCATAAGCTGTTTGTGTTTCTTGCATTAATGTTCAAGAAATTTACAGGCATAAATTCATGTTATTCTTAATGGAATAACTTCTTGTCTCTATTGGGCCTCAATTGGAGAATAACAGATTCATATTTGGATGTACTCCTGCAGTGTTTACACAGACATAGCAGATTCCCTTCACTTTGTGTGTTCATCGATGAACACTTTTGAACTACAGTACTGTTGAGTTTAATATTAAATTACAACTGGTATTCATTGTATATTAGTGTTCTATTTTTTCCCCTCTCTGGAGAGGATTAGGTATATCAAATAAAAAAGAGAAATCTTAAAATACAGTAGTAGGAGTAGGGTTTGTTTGCTTGCTTGTTTGTTTTCCTTGAATTGGAAGGAGGTCAGGTGAGCTAACATAGCTGTGATCCTGACTTGACAGTACCTCCAGAATAAGGAATACCTATTCCGAGAATACAGCAGTCAGGAGAACAAACATTGCTTAGATCAGACCTTATCAGAGATTCATTGTGACAAAAGGAGGGTGCTTTGCAGAGCACAGTGAAACACAAAGCAGAGGATAGGAAAATACCACCTAGGAACTCTAAACAGACAATGTGGTAAAGTAGTTCATGAATAGCTGTTTGAATTGTAATTTATATTGTAGAATAGTGAACATAAAACAAATTACGAAACATGATTTTCAATAGTAGAATTTTAAAGGAAATCTCATTCCTCTCCCCATACATAGTACTCTCTGCAAAGAGCAGGATGGGCAATATGTATTCTTACAGATCTGTTTGTCTTGTAGTTGTTTTTTAAACAAAGGAGCGATTTCTATAGTTCACTGGTAAGTTTTATATTCATTTTTTCTGCCCAGGATAACCACTAATCCTATAATGGGATGTCAACCACTATTTGAGAGCACATTAATTTTCCAAACTATTCTTTTTTTTTTGTAAGAATGTATCATGCATGTGCATTGGAAATATGGAGCCTTATGGTTTCCATAGGGTTCCGCCAACTTCTTGAACATTCATTTTAGATTCCACTCTGTTGTGTTCAAAGCTGTATTTCTCGACTGGTTTTCTATCTCGGAAAGCCATGCAATTTCAGTGAGATGTAAGAGCAAAGTAGGAACATCTGGACAGGATAATGAGGGGATTTGCGAAAGGTCACATAATTATGGAAATGAATCAATCAACAGTTTTAAAAAAGAAATACTTACTGTAATGATCTGGAGGGCAAAGCTAAGTTGGTTCTCCAGGACCAACAAAACTATGTAAGGTAAAAAGCTGATCACATATATAAGGCTGGCACAGAGAGCCGCTGTATTGGCACTGCTAAAAAATGCACCCAGGAGGTAGCTTAGCATCACAACCGCAACTCCAAAGTCGAGGAGGAAGAGGAAGACTAGGAAGCCATCGCTGTACACAATGATGCCGCTCACTTTTAAAATGATGACCAGAGCACAACTGCTTATAGTGAGCACAATGACATTCTCCAGAAACCAAGCTAGGAAGTGAATGGCAGGATTCACACCCATCGTCTTCATATACTACAAGAGCAGAGACACATTTTATAATTAGTCACAACTTTTTTTAAAAAAATTAACCATCAAGAAATATAGAATCATAGAATCATAGAATATCAGGGTTGGAAGGGACCTCAGGTGGTCATCTAGTCCAACCCCCTGCTCAAAGCAGGGCCAATCCCCAATCAAATCATCCCAGCCAAGGCTTTGTCAAGCCTGACCTTAAAAACTTCCAAGGAGATTCTACCACCTCCCTAGGTAACGCATTCCAGTGTTTCACCACCCTCCTAGTGAAAAAGTTTTTCCTAATATCCAACCTAAACCTCCCCCACTGCAACTTGAGACCATTACTCCTTGTCCTGTCCTCTTCTACCACTGAGAATAGTCTAGAACCATCCTCTCTGGAACCACCTCTCAGGTAGTTGAAAGCAGCTATGAAATCCCCCCTCATTCTTCTCTTCTGCAGACTAAACAATCCCAGTTCCCTCAGCCTCTCCTCATAAGTCATGTGTTCCAGACCCCTAATCATTTTTGTTGCCCTTTGCTGGACTTTCTCCAATTTAGCCACGTCCTTCTTGTAGTGTGGGGCCCAAAACTGGACACAGTACTCCAGATGAGGCCTCACCAATGTCGAATAGAGGGGAACGATTACGTCCCTCGATCTGCTCGCTATGCCCCTACTTATACATCCCAAAATGCCATTGGCCTTCTTGGCAACAAGGGCACACTGCTGACTTATATCCAGCTTCTCGTCCACTGTAACCCCTAGGTCCTTTTCCGCAGAAAATATGCACTAGCCTCCCAAGTGACCATGTAATCCTATTATCCTTACCCCTGTGTTATACTTTTCCCACTCTCTCCATGTGCTGTTAACTCCTTTTGTTGCTCTCATCTTAATTTAAGGCCCAATTCTGTAGACACTTGCTTTTGAGCATAATGCATATGAGTAACCCTATTGACTCCAAAGGGACTATGCACATTCATGAGCAAGCGTTTGCAGGATCAGACACTTACATTGTAACCTCTCTTGGGTAGAGAATCCACCTTTATTCTTTCAAGTGCCGTACACATCTATGTCATTAGTATAAAATAACGGTAGTAATATAAAAGCACTATAACCATAAAAATAATGGACGACTATGAATGATTATCAGACACAGACTAAAAGTGCTATGCAAAAAAAATTAGAATATTGTAAAAATATGAAACACAACCTTTCCTTTATTTTTGCTGTTTTCTTGCTGAACTTAAAGGCAATTTCTGAAGAGAAAATGTGCTATTTCTCATCCAGAAGTAAATTTGGGGAAATTTACAATTTTGCCTATCACAAAATTTTGCAGAGGTCATAGGAAAAAAGGACAAATTTTCACCATGAACTAATCTTTTGCATACATTCGTGAAACTCTCAGATTTAACATTGCTCATATGGCCAGAAATAATTGTCACATGCATCTGAGCCCACCATTCTAAAAAAAACACTTTGTTTTGGATTCTAATACACTATTTCTCTAGTGTTTTTCCAAAAGTCACCTTGAAAACATTGGTGAGTTAATACTTAAAACACCTCTGCAGAGTAGATAAGCCCTGTTTTATGCATTGGAAAACCAAAGTCTAGAGATGTTAAATGATTTGCTCAAGGTCAAACAGGAAGTTTTCAGCAGAACCTAGAATAGCATTTGAATTCTTGTGAGTTAAAATGTTGTTATATCCATATCTAAATATGTGGCTTTTAGGTCTCGATCCTGCAAAATACTGAGCACCTTCTGAGTGCCATAAACTTGTCTCCTTGACTTCAATTTTAGCTGTGATTATTTGTCTTTGTAACTGTTATGCCTTCGTTTTCTCTGTGTACTTTAAATACCTAAAGACTAAAATCCCCAGCCATTTTTACTCAGTTCAGAGTACCTAAAGGAGACCGTACTTTTCTTCTTTTTGTTGTTGTTCTCCTAATCTAAAATAAAGGTAATTCTGAATGAAAGTATGTGGCTGCTCTTTGAGGATGGATAAACATAACAGCAATTGAAGGCATTCAGCACCATGGAAGATTGGGATCTCTATCTGCAAGCCTTGGTTCAAAGAAAAGTACTCGGCTTTAAATTTCATAATTCTGTCATTTACTGCTCTCCTTTATTTCAACAGAGATAAATCTCTGCAGACCAATGGGACTCCAAGAAATATCCCTGTGAATCTGATTTGGCAGCTGAAACTCAGCTTAAGAGCCCAGGAGAGAGTGAAAGACAAAGCAGATGCATTATTGTTCACAAAACCATCTCTTCTAAAGTTTAATGTGCATTTTCGGTATACCCTCTAAACCAGTTTTACAATCAAAGGCTCAGCTAACTGTTACCTCTTCAAGATGAATCTCCCTCTCATAAACCCGTTTTCGGACCATGCCAGCAACAGATACCATCCATGCTAGCATCATTATGAATGGAAAAAAGAAACCAATATTGTTCAAGAACCTGTTCAAGCAAAAATATACGTGTAAGACTCAAAGGAGAAAGATGTAAAAGTAGAAAGTTAATATTTTAATACTCAGAAAATATTACAATATGTAAAACAATTATTGAGGGTATGATTTTACTCAAGTCTAGTAACAATACTTCCTTTGCTGCTACTAGTTAAACATACGTACTATAATTTAATGGTAAAATATAGGATCAGTATATAGGAACCTGTAAAGTGTATCTCCAAGACAGTGACACTGTATTTGTATTGAAGAAGAATAAAAGTCCCAAATTATTTTAATGTTTTGCAAGGTGCTAATTGCAAATAAAGATATTTAGAGTGCCTGTTATGTTTACAAGGCAAATTTTGCTCCAGTGTTTGTGGCTTGCATTTCAGTTATCTACTTTTATCTTTTGTTTGTATAAACTAAACACTTTGCAAACCAACAGACAGATTCTCAGCCTCTGCTATCCATAGTGGAGGGGATAAATCGCACATGAGCTGGTTTCTGCTGCCTGATCATTGAGCTAGTCCTAAGATAGCTCCAGCCCCAGTGTAATTTGGAAAATCCTTTGGGCTGCTGTAAAGTACACGTGCTGATAAGAGCTCCCAAAGAGGACTGTCTGCCATATAGGAATCTCTCAGTGTCCTTTTACCATATCCTCTTCTCCCTCTATTCTTTCTGCCAGGAATGGCAGAATGAGATGCATAGGAGCCAACCACACTGGTTCTATGCCAAAATGGGGCAATCACCAGTTAGGAAGACCTGATAGCTTCCCAACCCCTTTATACAGCTCAGTCAGATCACAACCACACTATTGAGAGTGCAGCACTAGGTTCAAAAGGAGGGCGTTTACTTACAGGTCACTGATGTGGCATGGATATGGCATAGCTTGTACTTGTATTTCTGCCTCAGAGGCATCTGCTCCAGCGTGTACTGCAATGATGGCTTTTTCAATCATGTCTTGAAGTGGAACAAAGATGTAATTGTATCTGAACCCATCACCTGGCAGGTTTGGTGGATGGGATTTCCACACTGGGTTTTTTATCAGATCTGTTCTCATGCTGTACAGAATGCTAGTTCTAATTGTATATGAAATGTGTTGTGAGAGGTGGCTAGCAGAATCTTGTCTGCGTCTCCTGTTACTTGAGGTGTTGAATATAATACCTGATCAAAGAAAGGAAAACAAAATCAAGAAGGTGTTTCATGGATTGGAAATAAAACTGGGTAAATAACTGATTTATCACTATCCATTCCAAAAAAATTTAAAATTTTAAAATTGTTATATTTTACCCCAAACAAAAAATTTTGGCAAACCAAAAAGTTTAAAAAAAAATTTTCAGGTCAAACCAAATATTTTGTTAAAACTTTTTAACATATATATATTTCAGGTATATTTCTAAACAAGATGTTTTGAATCAAAAAATCAAAATGTTTCATTATGAAAATGTCAAAATAAAATTTATTTTTTTTTAATTTTTTTAACCATGATGTTAAAATTGACACATTTAAAAAATGTTTCAGTCAACAAGAATTTGTTTTTATAGCAAAAATAAAAAATCTTTCATCTGGAAAATTTTGTCCAACTGTAATTGGAAATGCTACAGATTTTATATTCCTGTCTTTTTTATGTCCTGTGTCTTATGTTTCTGCTAGGATGCTGCCAATGAATAGTCAGTCATCCATCTTCAAAAAGGCCACATTGTCTTCTTGTAAAGAATGTGGTATTGGTATATTAATTCCTTGTACTGTAAACCTGAGGTTCGTACTGGTGGGATTCCAGCACAGAAACATGAAAACCTTCAAGTCTATATTCATCACCCAATGCATTTTTTTTTAAATTACCAGAGGCACCTTTTACTGTTAATGTTAACACAGTTAAAGAGCTTGATATTTTATCTTAGTACTCAGCCTTCTAAGATCTAGAATTACCCTCTTCTCTGTGGGCCTGGAAAAAATCTTAAGAAAAACTTCCTTGTACTTTCTCCTCTAGAACTTGTTCTCCAGATTTGCTTTCTGAAGCTGGTAAGATGAATTCAGACAGAGTACCAATAGACTAGGTTCCTCCTATCCCTTTTACTCTGCTATATTTTCCTTCTTGATTAAGAGAAAAAGTTGCCCTTGTCTTCTTTTAAAAGGTGTGGTGGGATATACAAATCACACACTGGACAACAAAGGATTAAGGAGCTGCTCTGGGCTCAGCCAGCCCTACCCACTACACCTCCAAGAGAGTCACAGGCTGGAGGGGAAGCTAAAAGGTAGCAGAACAGCTCACTTGTGGGAAAGCCAGGGAAGACAAAGGACCTCTACCTTGCAGCTCTTAGGAAAGACAAGATCTCACCTATCAGGTGAAGGTCCCTCCCTGAGGGAAGGGAGGACCTACTTTTGATAGATTACGTAACATGTGCAAGATCACACAGGTTATCTGTGGCAGAACTGGGAATAGACCCAGATCTTCTGAGTACTAGTCTCGTGTCTAGATTTTAATTGGTCTCACCCCCATCTCTGCTTTACCATGACTTCTCTTATAACTCCTAGGAGCCCTGGGGCCTTCAGTGCGAAACTTCGTCAAATGCACAAATTAAAAATAAAAAAAATGGAAAAAAACCTACCCCATTGAAGTCACTGGCAAAGCACCTATTGACTTCAATGGGGCCAGAATTTTATTCTCCTCTCCAGGGAGTGCTATGTACCAGGAGGGAACAGTTCAGGCAGGGAAAAGAAATTTCTACAATGGTGAATGACTGTTCTCCTGCTTCCTCTTACAGCCTTATCAGCACAACAGGTAGATTTCCAGCAGTGGAGGAGACATTTCAAGGAGGTGGGACAGAGACATGACAGAAGAAATAATAGAACTTGCTCAAGAATTAACTTAGTCTATGTAAATGAGCTGATTTGAAAGTTACCTTCTTAAGCAAACAGGCTTCCTACAAAGATTAATTTTCTTAACTCTCTTCTGCAACACCAAAGGATATGAAATTTAAAAATCAGAGGAGGAAAAACTAGGTGATGCTGTCTTAAAAAAGCAACGAAATAGCCTCTTTTGAATATTTTGTTTTCAAACCTTTTTATTCTATGGCTTCATTTCACTCTCGCTGTATATTCATAGAATCACAGAATCATAGAATATCAGGGTTGGAAGGGACCTCAGGAGGTCATCTAGTCCAACCCCCTGCTCAAAGCAGGACCAATCCCCAACTAAATCATCCCAGCCAGGGCTTTGTCAAGCCTGACCTTAAAAATATCTAAGGAAGGAGATTCCACCACCTCCCTAGGTAACTCATTCCAGTGTTTTACCATCCTCCTAGTGAAAAAGTTTTTCCTAATATCTAACCTAAACCTCCCCCACTGCAACTTGAGACCATTACTCCTCGTTCTGTCATCAGCTACCACAGAGAACAGTCTAGCTCCATCCTCTTTGGAACCCCCTTTCAGCTAGTTGAAAGCAGCTATCAAATTCCCCCTCATTCTTCTCTTCCGCAGACTAAACAACCCCAGTTCCCTCAGCCTCTCCTCATAAGTCATGTGTTCCAGTCCCCTAATCATTTTTGTTGCCCTCCGCTGGACTCTTTCCAATTTTTCCACATCCTTCTTGTATTGTGGGGCCCAAAACTGGACACAGTACTCCAGATGAGGCCTCACCAATGTCGAATAGAGGGGAAAGATCACGTCCCTCGATCTGCTGGCAATGCCCCTACATATACATCCAAAATGCCATTGGCCTTCTTGTCAACATGGGCACACTGTTGACTCATATCCAGCTTCTCGTCCACTGTAACCCCTAGGTCCTTTTCTGCAGAATGGCTGCTGAGCCATTCGGACCCTAGTCTGTAGCGGTGCATGGGATTCTTCCGTCCTAAGTGCAGGACTCTGCACTTGTCCTTGTTGAACCTCTTCAGATTTCTTTTGGCCCAATCCTCTAATTTGTCTAGGGCCCTCTGTATCCTATCCCTACCCTCCAGCGTATATTATATTACTATCTGTTGTTCCTGGTATCATATTTATTAGGTATAACTGACTCCAGGAATTTGTTTAGTAGTGATTCCTCAGTTATAATAGCAATATCACTAGTTTTTATTGCTTGCATTACAGTGTTCAAGAATCACGGGTATAATTTTAGCAGGCAAATGTGGGTTTTTTTATTGTGTTTTACCATATGTGTTTTCTATGTGTTTATTACTCCCTGTCTTCCTGGCTGCCACGTCGCTGAAGCACTCTTGTAACAGGGAAAATATGGGAATGATAGTTTTATGAAATCAGGGGTTTCTTGTCAGTACGTATTTTAAATGAGATACTTACTTGCCAAGAAATTATTTTGTTGCATGAGCTCTTGTGCCTTCGCCTCCAATTTCTCCACAGATTCAAAATGCTGGAAGCGATCCAGTAACACACAGGAGGAGATATTTACCATGAGCTGTGCCAATAGGTTAATCTGCTCAGTCACCGAGTTGTGAAGCATTTTCTCCATCATAGACTCTGAGAAGAGTAAACACATTGGGAACTATTGGTTTCAAGGCAACATACAGAGGTCAGAGCCATGTTTTCTTGTAAATGTATTGTAGAACCATAAAATTATTTGTAAAATATCATTTAAAGGGGAGATTTTCAGAAGTGCCTAGGAAATTGAGGAGCACAAGTACAATGTTGTAGGACTATGCTCCTAAATCCCATAGATGCATAAAGTCCCTCCCTAAGTTCACATTCCATTCCAGTGCAGTGAGAATGCTATGGGTATCCCAATTTTGGAAAGATTACCTTGACCATGAGATAAAAGAACAGTGAATTTTATGGGTCAGATTCACCCCTACAGGTACCAATTCCATCCCCTTGCTCTTGTGAGAGCAGATGTACAGGAGAGTGACTACTCATGGGAGAGCCAGAAGAGTTTCCATCTGGGGAGCAAGTCAGATTTGAAGTCCACACAGGACTTCATAAGAGTCATAAGGCAGGGGCTGCCAACACAAAGCCTGTCCTCCAATTTCTACTTGAGCCCAGTTTCAAACCTTGTCCTTGGTGTAACTGGGTATCCTTCATCTGGTACTTCTGTGAGGAGGATGAGTGAAAGGGATGTGTCTGCCTGAAAGCAGGCTTGTACTCCCGTCTTAGAATACTCAGAGGAGAGAGGACAACGTGCTTTGATTCTGCAGCATTTTCTGCCACTATCTTATCTAGCTTTTCTCCAAAGAGGAGAGATCCCATGAACTCAGAGGAGCACAGGACTTGCTTGGAGAGACCATCCAGGGGCAAAACCACATATGCTTCCTGGCTGTTGACTTGGATGTCTGGCTGAGAATTTCATGGTAGCAAACTTCTCTGGATACGGGGCGGGGGTGGTGGGGGACACAAAAACAAAACAAACGCACACAAAAAAACCCACCACCACATTTGTTGCATTTATCCCAAGTCCTGCTCAGATTTGGAGCCTGAGAGCTCTCCTTCCTTCAAAGAGGAAGAGGTGCCTGAGTCAGAGGATTTTACCTTTTGGACTTTTTCTTCCCCCTTGTATTCTTCTGGGGCTTCTTTGACCTTTTGGCATGCTTTGCAGGCATTACTACCTGGCTGCAACCAGAGTGTAATCTTCTGTGACTTGGCTTGTGCAGAGTCTAGAGCTCTCTAGAAACCTCTCCATCTAAGTCTTCCCCTTTGGGGTCCCTCTCCTCCTGAGCAGGAGATGGAGTCTCATTATCAGCACTCCCTAATTCAAATTGGGAAGGAGGGGGGCTAGACATGAGCGCTGCTACTCTTCCCAAGGTTCTCAAGACCCATTTTAAGATGGGGGGAGGGTGTGACAGCCCTGCTGAGGTCTAATCTGTGGTTCTTGGTCACCCCAGGATTTACAGCCTGGGTCATCTGGATGAAGCCCTCTTCTTTCTCAGAGCCTGTCACTTTTCTGTTCTGTCTTCCCTAGTTGGATTTTCTTCAGTGTAGTCATGGCTATTTGTGGAGGTAGGGGCCCCAACTTGCCTGTCCCAGGTAGGTTCAGGTAACTGGGGGAAGGCAGGGCATAATTTACCCTCTATTGAGCCTTGGAAAACTCCCTCCCCTACAGAGCACCTATTGGACTTTGCCAACAGAGGAGCTCAGCAGGGAGATACTGCAGGAGAGGTGCTGGGTGGCTGTGACCACAACACTGAACAAACCCTGTACCAGGAAAGAGGCTTGGAAGAAAGAAAAAGCTTGTTACTGCCCCAAAATGGTTAGAAAATCATAAAGGCAGAAGGAAAGGGTGGAAGCAAATGAACTGTCACTTGACTGCTGCCATGGAAGCTGAAGATCTGGCAGCATGCAGGAGAATGAGGTGTGGCCAGCACACACTTGTGCTGCAGCTTGGAACCACCTCCAGAAACTGCAGAGAGTGGATGGGATCAGCTCAGTTGTAACAGAATTGTGGGAGATGCAGGGCTGCAGAAATCCCTGGTCTGGAGGCCCTCCGATCATTAGTGATGTTTGGATCTGGAACTTCACAGCTGGCCTCGCTCTAAAATTGAACTTCCACCAAAACCAGGAGTATGAACATCCTCAAACTTTGGAGGAGTTCAGATCTGCAAATAATTTTTTGTGGATTGTGCTAATTATATTGGAGAGAATAATCACAACAATGGGTTTACAGCACGGGGCAATTTTAACTCAAAACAATTCTTACTGCAATTGGATTTAACAGAAACTTGTGAGGAAAGTCTAACACACCCACAAAACTAGCTCATCTCCCAGCGAATAATTATTCATATTTGAGGAGTGAAAAATAGGTACTGGGAAGTCCAATGTGAGCTTCCAGGTTCCTAAAAGTTTTAAAAACAACATTTGAATGTTTAATCCTTAAAAACATTAGGTGATGAGTTGACTTGGTAAGAGTCATTAACTCATTAACATAAGATTGGGACTCAGTGCACCTGAGTGGTGGCACAGCGGGTATCACAATGGGAAGGCAGAGAAGCAGAAATGCACTAAACAGATCTGGATGGAAGACAGCACTGTTAGTGAAGAAGGGATGAACAAGGATCAGGAAGAGAGGCAGTTGTGAGACGAGACAGTGACAGATGTACTAAGAAGCAGAAGGCAAGCCAGTATCAATGGGATGGATTCAGAAGGAACACAAGCAATGGAACAGGGGTGGGGATACCATACAAATATCTACTATTTTACCCAACAGGAAGGCACAGAAGAAATAATACTATATATATATTGGTTTTGTAGCATCTCAGGGGCTAGAATATTCCTAATACTAATAACCTAGCACTAACAAGGTTAAGCATCCATGTATGTCACCAGAGATTTTCCCCCTAGCTGATTTTTAGAAGACCTTATTTTGAATAATACATCATTTTTTAAATTTTCTCTTACAACTTAATCATTTAAATATTTGAGCATGAGAAATATCAACTGACTTGCTACGTGCTTGGAATATTGCATAATTACATGTTTCTGTAAGTGAAAGCAATATTTCACAAGTTGCATAATTTACATGGAACCAACACATCTAAATATATAAAAAGGTAAATCCTTGGGGAAGTTTCAGAACTTATTAAATAAAATATCCTCTCCTGCATTTTCCTCAAATAATTTAGCAATATTTTCGTAAAAACAAAGGGAAGGGTAACCACCTTTCTGTATACAGTGCTATAAAATCCCTCCTGATCAGAGGCAAAACCCTTTCACCTGAAAAGGGTTAAGAAGCTAAGATAACCTCGCTGGCACCTGACCAAAATGATGAGACGAGATACTTTCAAATTGAGGGGGGGGGGAAACAAAGGGTCTGTCTGTGTGATGCTTTTGCCGGGAACAGATCAGGAATGCAGTCTCAAAACTTCTGTTAGTTAGTAAGTAATCTAGCTAGAAATGCATTAGATTTCCTTTTGTTTAATGGCTGGTTAAATAAGCTGTGCTGGATGGAATGTATATTCCTGTTTTTGTGTCCTTTTGTAACTTAAGGTTTTGCCTAGAGGGATTCTCTGTGTTTTGAATCTGATTACCCTGTAAGGTATTTACCATCCTGATTTTACAGAAGTGATTCTTTTACCTTTTCTTTAATTAAAATTCTTCTTTTAAGAACCTGATTGCTTTTTCATTGTTCTTAAGATCCAAGGGTTTGGGCCTGTGTTCACCTGTACAAATTGGTGAGGATTTTTATCAAGCCTTCCCCAGGAAAGGGGGTGTAGGGTTTGGGGGGATATTTTGGGGGAAGACATCTCCAAATGGTCTCTTTCCCTGTTCTTTGTTTAACACACTTGGTGGTGGCAGCATAGGGTACAAGGACAAGGCAAAGTTTGTACCTTGGGGAAGTTTTTAACCTGAGCTGGTAAAAATAAGCTTAGGGGGTCTTTCATGCAGGTCCCCACATCTGTACCCTAGAGTTCCTTAGTATCTTAGTATTCCTTGACAGATACTAAGACAGCAACCTTTTCATAGCTATTTCTGGTACCTACTTTCTGCTTTGTTACTTACCTTAGAGCCACTCCTGTAAGGTCCTGAGTCAATTTTCAATGGCCTTCACTGAAGGTGAAGGCATTTAGCACCTCTGAGAAGGGACAAAGAACCTTGCAGAATCAGGTACCGTTTCTGCAGATTCTGCTACAGAATCAAATGCCCAAGAAACAGTCCTGATCCCGAGAGGTAATGAGCACTTGCAAGTAGAGCAGGCTGAGAATTTTTCAGTGAAACTTTTGGGTGTCAGAGAATGCTGATTCATTGAAACACTTTCTTGGGTACATATTGGAATTTCTGTTCATAACCAGACAGTGCGGGAAACAGGTGCCCCCCAGAATAGCCCAGTGGTTAAGGCCCTCACCTGGATCAAGTCCCTGCTCCAAACCAGTCAGATCTGAACCTAGGTCTCCCACATGAAAGGTGAGTGCACTCACCACCAGATTATACAGTCATTGTTTTCCTCTCTGACCCAATGGATATTTTCCTATTTATTCAAAATGGATCAGCCCCAACAAGCGAAAGTGAAAGGACTCAAAATTAGGCTGAGCAGGCCCTTGAACCTGGGTTGTCCACATCTCAGATAAGTGCCCTGACCATTAGGCTACTGACTATTCTGTGTGTCTCATGTTTTTACATGAAATATTTCAAAATATCTCATTTTCATTCTAATGTGGAATGGAACAAATTTCAGACCCTCAACATTTTTTGTTAAACAGAATTCTTGTTTTACACCTAGCCGCACTTGCCACTCTCATTTGGATCAACAAAAGTTGTGGGTGTTCAGCTCTTGAAAGGATCAGGCCCATAAGGTGGGAAAGAACTGGATTCAAATTATTTATAAAATAAGGGAATTTCTATTTTAAAGATATTAATCTTTATCTGTTAGTGAAATGGATGGAATTTAATTGTATGGACATGAGGTAAGATGCAGCAAAATTAACTGTGTTTCTTTACAAAAGGATAAATGAGCAAACAATATTAAAAATGTTTGAAACTAAAATGAGATCATTGTAAAATGCACTTTTAGTTTTTATTTAAGTAAGGGCAATGTGAATCATAACCAAGAGTTATTACTGCTAAATTTCAGTCAAACACAAAGTCATGGGGATAATAAATCTTGTGTGTCCATATGCAGATATACCTACCATACTCTTGCAGCTTTCCAATGAGATTCCCCACATCAATATTCAAGTGACTTTCTATGAAGTTCTTTATAAAACTGTTTTGGAGAGCTTCCTAAAGTAAGAGAAATGATTTGCAAGATAGCATCTGTGATAGTCAGAGTTGCTGAATTTTTTTACATACACACACACACAAAGAGTCACAGATCTCCCTACTCAGCCATAGATTTCTTCTGTGTGACCTTGGGCATGTCACTTAGTATCTGTGCCTGAGCTCCTCATCTGTAAAATGACCTCACGGAAATACGAGGAGAAATGCACTGAAGAGTATGAGGCAATTAGATACTACATGGATGGGAACCAAGTAAGTGCCTATCACAGATTGATATATCATACCATACATTTCCATCATCATCTTCATCTTGTTGTTTTCTTTTGTTTCCATTATTAAACCAGCACAGAGATTGCAGGGTTTTCTTAACTGGCTGTTTAAGATCAGCAAAGGGATTAAAAAAAAAATCTATTCATGTTGTTTCAAACTCTCCCTGGGGAACTGCTGCCCTAATCAGAGTTGAGAGTTACTGGGAAATGAACTGGCATTTGGTATCTTTCAGCCATTCTCTCAAAGCAATATGGCCAAAGGTGTGACCCTGCCTTTTCAAACGTACGACAAAGACCCCAAACTCATAACCTGATGTTACGTAGGAATCGTTAGTTAAGTGGAGAATATCGCTAACATCTGCACATACCTTAACTAAGAGTAAAAAGATTTTTAAAAAAATTAAGATGCCCACTGTAGAAAACTTTCTATAAACTCAGCTTCAAGATTCCACATTTTAGCTGTCAATAATTTATGGCATTAGTGAGCTAACACCAGGTTTGTATGTCGTGGAAGAAAATGTGGCTCCAAAATGGCAGATACACTTCATAATGAGATGCAACTAAAGATTAGGCTTATGGTTCCAACAGCTTTGGGTACCAAAGAACCACTGATAAAAACACCCCCTCCTACGGACAAGCACCTGACAAATCTTTAGTGTATTTGTCCTCACAACACTCTTGTAAGATAGGGCAGTGCTATTATCCCTATTTTACTGATGGGGACCTGAGGCTAAGTGACTTGCACCAGGTCATACAAACAGTCTCTGACAGTGACTAGTAGGCTAGTGCCCTAACCACTGGATTGTACTTCCTCTCCAATTCTGATCCCCTTGATTCAGTATAATAGCTCCATACTCCATGGGAGTTCAGTGGGATTACTCATGGAATAAAGTACTATTCAGCATGAACAAGAACATCAGACTCTGGCCCCTTGTACTTAGCAGATACATGAAAGTATGCACATGCCTAAAATAAGTAACCATACAACCTTATTGTTGTACACCTTTAACTTTCCTCACCCCTTGTTTCCCCAACTCACTGAGTCACATCTATACATTTATTGTAAATTGGATAGGGAAGAGACCTTTCCTTTTGCTTGTTCTGTAAAACACAACATTTTGGAGCATTGCATTATTAGCAGTCGTACAAACAATGTTATCTGGAAAATAGCATCTTCAGTTTCCATGTTCATTGTCTCAATTTCTACATCTCATTTGCTCAGTTTCCAAGAAAAAGGACTAACAATTAGCTCCACGAGGCCTTTCAGGGATCACAAGTAACATTCCTTAATTGAATCTTAATTAACAATTCTATTGTTGATGCATGAGCATCAGTTTATTCTTCCACAGCTTAATGGCTCTGCAGATGGTGAAGAGTAAAAAGTGCCAAAACTACATTTTAGTGACTAAAGAAAGAAGATATGACTTGGAAACAGACAAGAAGAACTGTTAACCAGGTGCTACATTTAAGCAGTCACTGCTATTGTTGCATTTTAAATTTCCTCCATTGTCCCTGTGAGAACTGATCAATTACATTGGGGGAGACAATTATGAGAATTAAGCAAGTTCAAGCTGTAAAGAGTATTTAAAAACTTGCCAATTGTCTTAGATTAACTTTTCTCAAACTGCGGTCAGCAGACCCCAAGGGGTCCCCAAGCATACTCCGGGCGTCCGTGGGCCCCACTGATCAACTCCTCCCTCTCCCTCCCAGCGCCTCCTGCATGCCAGGGAACAGCTGTTCAGCAGCGTTCAGGAGGCGCTGGGAGACAGGGTGAGGAGCGGGGATGGAGTGCGCTCAGGGGAGGAGGCAGAAAGAGGTGTGGAAGAGGAGGGGGAGGGGTGGAGTGGGGGTAGGGCCTGGGGCTGAGTGGGAGGCTTGGGGGCCCCCCAAAAATTTTAAATCAAAATGGGGGTCCTCAGGTTGCTAAAGTTTGAGAATCGCTGCCTTCAGTAAGTGACTGTTCGCCATTGTACTATTCATCGTATTTCCAATATCACATGGTAATACTGCAGACAGGGAGGTAACTACTCATTTTAGCTACATTAAAATTGAAAAGATTTTCAGGACCACCCCATTGTAGATCTATAATCTAAACTTTAGCAGGGTTTACTGTTGCAGACATACCGTCTTCAAGTGAAGAAAAACTCATGTCTGTGCTGACTGTACCACCACCGCTATCCTGCAGAATTTCTGGTAATTCCTCCACCTGAGAGCCAGGATCTTTGTAAAGGCTGATCCTGAACTCCATTTCCTATAGTGATCTAGTATTTCGAGAATTACCACTTCTTTACAGGCTACTTTAATTCTTCAATTATTTGTCCCTGGGGATAGTACTGGAAAGTAGGAAGTCATCGACAATTCACCAACCTGCAGCTGATTGACCATGAGGAAGTTTTCACTGCTCTTAAAAACCTCAGACATCCTTAGCCATGCCTCAGAATAAATCTTCAGGTTGTCCACAAAACCAAATGTGTGATTAGCCTAAAGGAAGAAATGAAGCCACATGAAATGAAAACTGCAAACAGTAATTCCTGTGGAAACAGGAACAACTTGGGTGGTTCAGATCTCCCGAAACTCCTCTGCATGTCAACTTTAATTGTCAGAAGTAAATGCATTGTGTTTCCTTTAATCTTCAAAGGAAAACAAAAATTCAGAGACTAACAAATCACAGAAAAGGCTTCCTGCTGTGTTTATGTTTTCCACGTGAAGAGTAATAATATACAATTTATTTTTATATACTGCCTTTCGTACATGGTACCACAAAATGCTTTAGTGAGAGAGCCAATCAAAAAATAAAAGAGGTTCAAATTAAAGCCTCTCTCTTGATCACAGCACCGCCTATCTGGGAGGAATAAGTGGAATATCTGGATGCAACCTACAGTTCCTTCAACCCTGAGGACAATTTTGGTGCTGATTGAGTCAGGGAGATCTAGCAAGGTCCAGTAAGGAAGAAGACAGAATTAGGGACCTTCTCAGTTGACTGTAGGGGGTAGCAGCCAAGTCCTTTCCTTCTGCCCTCACCCAAGGATGGACTTTGAATGACAGAATAGTGAATAATGCACATTCTAGTGTGAATTTTTAGAAAGTCTGTGGTAAAAACTGGTAAACGTTCAGTTTTCACAAACCTGGGTGGTTTCTCCAAATATACATGAATCATGAATAACATGACTTCACAGTCACAATGACTCAGCCTCAATGATTTTATTCACAAAAGGATCAGCAAATCAATTAACTTTTCCCATTTAGCCAGATCTAGTAGTGACTGGACTGACTTTTCAAACGATCCAGTCAACAAGAAGGTTCAGTGTGTTCCACTATCACTCAAGGTGTCTGCAGCTAGGTTTGAAATCACGTACCAATATCACTAGGGGGTACCAAAGAAGGGACCTGATAAGATGAGCAAATTAATCACAAACGAGGAAAGAATTTTAGCATTGAAATTCCCCCCAAAATTATTCAGAAACACTGTTTCAGTAATGTTGAATTGGTATAATATTAAATGTAACATTTAAATTAAATATTTAAGTCAAAATGAAGCATGCTAATATTATTGAAATGAAGCATTGTGACACAAACAAAATGAGAAAGTTAAACAATTAATTTGGACTTTAACCTGTCAAAATGTCATCAAAATGTACATGTTGATGCTAAATGTTTTAATTTTGACTAAATTGCACTATCCCTCAGAAAATGACAATGAAATTTTTTGGCCACCTCTAAAAGTTGTATAAATAATAGGTTCAAGAGATCATTTTTTGTGACACAGCTGAGGTGTTCATGTGTTTTAGGGAATAATAGATGAACAATTCATAGAGCCTGATCCTGACAGAGAGAGCAAAGTTGAATTTGATGATGATGCGATTGCAAATAGCAAAAACGGATACAGGAAATTGATAGGAGTTATAATATATGAGTACACCACTGACTGAAGTCTTAATGTTATATCAATACACATACATCTGTACAATAATTACCTCTCCAAATTTGATTGAACTATGATAAAGAAAACACTAAGCTACTGTTGCTAATGGTGATTTAAGCTAATTCTGGAAATACAGATAAGTATTAGTTGAAGTATTACATTCTATGGCCAGTTCTGTCCTAATGCTTGTTAGGGATCATTATTATCATGATAAAGGTAGATTATACGAGGGGATTATCGAAAAAGGGGCATGCGTGTGTGGAGAGAGACATTCTGAGTTGTAAGCTGATTCTTGAACAAACACCAAAATGAAAAGGATCAGTATTATTAGAGATAACACCTCTGAAAGATAATTTAAACCTGACTAAAATTTAGACTGCCATTTTGATGGGCGGGGGAGGCGGGGTGAGACAGCAGGATCTGTGGCATCATTTTTTCTAGTGAAATACATCACCCCACCATGTCTGATGGCTACTGAACATTAGGATTTATTCAAAGCCTATAAAATTACGCTCCTTTCCCTGCCCCACCCTTACACACATGCAAGTGTTTGTTCATGTTTGGTTTTGGCAATTAACTTTCCATTGGTTCTGTTAAAAAACAGATATTTACATACAACATGCAAAAAACTGGCAATGGATAACACAGCTAATTAATGGTACTTTCAGAATATTCCTGTAACTGCACTACATCAATCAAATGTTTATGTACAACTTCTCATTAGGGGAAATCACTAGTATTTCAAAGTATCTTAAGTGTAGTATTTGGTCAAGCTAAGAAGCTTGATTAAATAATAAGGAATAAAAGTTAAACATAACAAACAGATTGGAAAATAAAAACAACTGAAAGAACATATTCCATCTGAAATCACTGCTGTGAGGCCAAATCTTGTGTCCCACTGCTATGCTTTAATCACTAGACTATGCTTCCTCTCAACTATCTTTAAACATCTGTCTTATTTTCCCCTTGCCTAATAGATTAGGAATCTACAGCTCAAGGTTAGAGAATGCTGTGATATCAATTTTGCTTAAGTTAATATCATAGCCGTCATAACTGTTTTTAGGAACCAGACCTCTTCATTATGCTCTAATGATGGTGGTAGGGTAGTCATGTACAGCATTGCCCAGCAAAAAAGAGCTTCTGCACTGAGTTGCAAATTAGAATTGGGGGTAGATTTATTCTAATACTTCCTGTCAAAAGTGCAGAACTTTGGCACAGTCCCACACCATTTAAGTGCCTTCTACAAAGACATTCAGATAAACTCTGGAAGTGTAAAGCGACAGGAGATGCCTGCCTAAGCAGCAAAAAAAAAACCCAGAAAAGGTCACTGGTGACCCATTCCCCACACTAGCTGTGCAGGAGGTGCTAGGATGGTCACCGGCAGCCAACTACATTTCCCTCTGGCAATATTAAGTCTTTAGAGAGGGGATGCTGGTGGCCAGTTTGTGAATAAGATCTTCTGATAGAGGCCACAAGGGCTTCATTACAAGTAGGAAAGTGGGTAGAGTGGGATGCTTATCACTGGGACATATGTAGCTTAATAAACCCTGAAGATTCAGGTTCAATTCAGAATAAAGGAAGGGTTAAAAATTTAGACTAGGCCCAAACTTTAAGTCCCAGTTCACCATTTTCTACTTAAAAACTAACAGAGAAAGTGTATAGACTGTTAAGAACTGCTTGGCTGGTGTGTGGTTATTGTGCCTTTAAGACCTGGAAAATTGTGAAGGAAGAGTTCAGTGGAAAGTCTCCTCAGAGCTAAGTAGATGTATCTAAAGAATGAAAACAGCTGTATTATATGTGGGGCTTGTAGCACTGCCTATTACTACCCCTGCCTGATAATTCCCATTATAAAGCCTTGTTTAAAGGTCCATATAACTTTGCCAAACTTTAACCACTTAGGCTGAAATTTTCCATGACAAGTGTCTGCCCCGGGGCTGATTTTTTTGGGGGGGAAACGTCAGCCAAAAGGGTTCAGCTATTTCTTAGAAAAAGGTTGGGCAAAATTTCCTCTGTGTCAAAAAAAAAATTGTTCACCTTTCCTTTAAAAAGCTCAACAGCCTCCCCATGCCCTGGAGCAAGAACATGAAATTGGGCAGGGGCTGGCCTTTGTGTCAGGGGTATGCCTTTTACTGTCCCTGGGAAAATCTGCCCCAAATTTAGCCAAGTTAAAATCCTTTTGAAACAAAACAGTTTGCACAAGCTCAGTAAAGACTTGCTAGCACTTCATAGCTCCCTGACAACCCTATCTACACTTAGCACGCTCCATCCCAGGACCACAAGAGGCCGAGAACGCAACAGGTGCTGGACAGCAGCTTTGGTTAAGGCTGGAGACTTGAATTCCACCAAAAGTCCTCTCTGGTATTGCCTTCAGACTCACCCTTTTATAAACCTCCTAGTTTTGTGAATAAGGTGAAGCTAGAAACATCCTTTTGAGGTTATTTGTCAGCCTGTTAAAACATTTCATTGTAATATAATTTTTCATTATGAAGGGAGTTGAAACAAATGTGTTTTTTTTTCAAATGCCAAACTTCAAGAGACAATTAAAGTTGTAGAATAAGAACCTCTTTATCTTATTATGAAGGCTTGATATTTATAAAGAAAGGCTTTGCCTTTCATATTAAGGATTTGTGAGCAAGGTGGCAGGAATCCAAAAACAGGATGAATTTGTCAGACTTGTTTTCTTACTTTTACTTCTGAATTGTTTTCATGTATTGTTACATACATTCTGTTTTAATTGGAAAAATTTGAAAAAAAAATCTTTCAATGGCTATAAACTTTTTAAATGTAACATCTCTTTCTTTAAACTATCATCCTAAATGGAGATGCAATAATATGGCAAGAAAGACACATTGCCTCTGATGAGCCAATCAGGAATCAGAGATGCATGCTTTCTGATTGGCTCAGAATTGAACAAAAATTTCCATTAAACTTAGCTGATGTCAGTCGGCATAGTCATTTATTGTGTGTGTGAACTTGACTGGTCAATATTGATTTAAACCTCAGGATTGTTTATTTATCGCAGGTAGAAAGCAAATTTAATAACTTATTGTAAGAATGGTTGTCAGTAATCTTGAGATGAGATATTCCATTTTATGAAACAAAACATGAAAATTATCCTGAAATGCAAACAGATTTTAATGCTACCAGTCTTTGTAGCATGTACCTAGCTACCCCTGGGGAATAGTAGTTGAATGGGTACCATCCTGCAGTCCATGTTAGGGGAAAACTTGCACCTCTACTTCAATGGCACTTTTGCCTAAGTAAAGGCTGCAGGATTGGACTCAATACCAATATTTAGGATATTTGTTGATAATAATTTAGTTTTACTTAATTTCCATAGGGTATGATAATTAATAAGACTGTGCAACAGGAACAGTAAAGATGGATTTGATGGAGGGACCTACCTGCTAGTTCCATGTTTACAAATAAACAGATAATTTATCATTGATAACTTGGTGAGTCTAGCATTTATTTTTACAAGACATCTTGAATGAGCTGATGGAACTGTCTGAAGTCCAAGCATGTTAATAGATTTATTAGGCTATAATATCTGATAGAATCTGTGTAGTTACAGAAGATGAAAAAAACAAAGTAAAATTGTCTCATTGAAGATAACTTGACAGTCTCAGTGCTGTTACTGAGTAGACTTTGTTTCACTTAAGATCTAGACTAGGATTCAACATGTGCCAAAAGATGTAGCTGTCTTATCATGGATCCCATTAAGATAGTGGCTGTGGCATACTAATTGGCAAAATAACTTGGAAATCTCTACAATGCATTATTCTTGGTGTCACTGTAAAGCAGAATGCAATTCTGCATACAGAGTTTTATCACCACTTACAGTTCATACCTGTAAAAATCAAAAGAGCACCTTTTTTTTTTAAATCAGCCTAAAGTTTTAAAATGAATTATATTCAACTCAGCAGACTAAGGGAGATATAGCCTGTCACCCAAACTAAGTTCTTCATTTTAATTGTAAACTAAGAAACCACAGAAGTGTTATTTTTGATTCACAAAGGAGTATTGTGAAGTTAACGAGTAGTTCTAACGTTTATCATTTCACTTAGATTTTAACATCTTACTTTTTAGAGTAAAAGTCAGAACATTGTACTGATATATGTTTACCATGGAAAACACTATCATTAAAAAATATTTTGTATACCATTATCAAGCAGTAATGCTTTATTTCACATTTTAAATGGACTTAAATTACCGTTCCTGTAATAATTAAGATTTCATGACAAGCATCATATTTGTATTTACCTTTCAAATATTTCCTCTGACCTCCAAGCCCTTTTAAAAATAGATCATAATACTTATTACTTATTTGTATTGCAATAGCGCCTAAGAGCCTTGGTCACGGACCCCCTACTGTGAGAGGCACTGTATAAGCATAGAACAAAAACAGTGTCTGAACACGACTATAAACTCTTTGGGATTGGGACTATTAAATACAGGATACCTGCCAAGTAACAACCTTAGAAACCTTAGAATTTTCCATCATATAAGCAGTCACCAATGTCATCAGCCAACCAGGTATTTGTACAGTATAGACAGGAAAATTCATAAGAGTTGCCTTAACACCACCCTCCTCCTTGCCACTCCCCTATGCCACAAGATTAAACTAGGTGAACTAAAGGAACAATTCCACTAGTTGAGCCAATGGTGTGTATATGAGCATATCTAACATACTTCCATTTAGTAGAGGGATATGACAGACATACCATGTACTGCACAGACAAGGGTGGGATTTTCAAAAGTGCCTAAGAGAGTTAAGCACTCAAATTCTGTTGACTTTCAGTGGGATTCCTGACTCCATTTGAAAACCCCACCCATCATCTATAATTCAGAGTTGGTACTGTTTTGTAGCACAATTAGGCCTCATATGCACTGGCCAGGAAAACCATATGAGCACATCTATAGTCGTGATTACGTTTTAGCATGGTAAAGGAGAGGAATGAAGCAGCAGGAAAAAAAAAACCCAGCTATGCTCACTAAGGTCTTTTCTTCAAGGATTAGTATTTGTAACAATAAAGTAAAATAAGTTAATGGAATCAAAAAGAAAACATAGAAGCACCCAAGCCTGGATTTTAACCCAGTCCATTGACCCTAGGCGTACAGCCTATCTTCCCAAAGGCTTTAGTACAGTACCACCTAGAAGCCCTAGTCATGGACCTAGACTCCATTGTGCTAGGCACTGTACAAACACAGAACTAGCAGATGATCCCTCATGCAGCCTTTCCTGTGAGCAGCTGCGCAAAAGGAGGGGGAAGTGGGGCAGAAGTTAACCCTTACTCACCAAGGACTTACCTAGGGCCCCTGCACTCTGACACTGCAGGGCTCACTACAACACTTTTAACATGGTTTTCCTGGCTCACTTGAACAGGGACTGCAAAACTTTGGGCCAAGTTCTCTTCATTGAAACTGATGCAAACTCACTGAAGTAAATGGAGTAAATTGAAACACAAATACTACTAAAGAAAAGGAGTACTTGTGGCACCATAGAGACTAACCAATTTATTTGAGCATAAGCTTTCGTGAGCTACAGCTCACTTAGAATCATAGAATCATAGAATCATAGAATATCAGGGTTGGAAGGGACCTCAGGAGGTCATCTAGTCCAACCCCCTGCTCAAAGCAGGACCAATCCCCAATCAAATCATCCCAGCCAGGGCTTTGTCAAGCCTGACCTTAAAAACTTCCAAGGAAGGAGATTCTACCACCTCCCTAGGTAACGCATTCCAGTGTTTCACCACCCTCCTAGTGAAAAAGTTTTTCCTAATATCCAACCTAAACCTCCCCCACTGCAACTTGAGACCATTACTCCTTGTCCTGTCCTCTTCTACCACTGAGAATAGTCTAGAACCATCCTCTCTGGAACCACCTCTCAGGTAGTTGAAAGCAGCTATCAAATCCCCCCTCATTCTTCTCTTCTGCAGACTAAACAACCCCAGTTCCCTCAGCCTCTCCTCATAAGTCATGTGTTCCAGACCCCTAATCATTTTTGTTGCCCTTCGCTGGACTCTCTCCAATTTTTCCACATCCTTCTTGTAGTGTGGGGCCCAAAACTGGACACAGTACTCCAGATGAGGCCTCACCAATGTCGAATAGAGGGGAACGATCACGTCCCTCGATCTGCTCGCTATGCCCCTACTTATACATCCCAAAATGCCATTGGCCTTCTTGGCAACAAGGGCACACTGCTGACTCATATCCAGCTTCTCGTCCACTGTAACCCCTAGGTCCTTTTCCGCAGAACTGCTGCCTAGCCATTCGGTCCCTAGTCTGTAGCTGTGCATTGGGTTCTTCCGTCCTAAGTGCAGGACCCTGCACTTATCCTTATTGAACCTCATCAGGTTTCTTTTGGCCCAATCCTCCAATTTGTCTAGGTCCCTCTGTATCCTATCCCTGCCCTCCAGCGTATCTACCACTCCTCCCAGTTTAGTATCATCCGCAAATTTGCTGAGAGTGCAATCCACACCATCCTCCAGATCATTTATGAAGATATTGAACAAAACCGGCCCCAGGACCGACCCCTGGGGCACTCCACTTGACACCGGCTGCCAACTAGACATGGAGCCATTGATCACTACCCGTTGAGCCCGACAATCTAGCCAGCTTTCTACCCACCTTATAGTGCATTCATCCAGCCCATACTTCCTTAACTTGCTGACAAGAATACTGTGGGAGACCGTGTCAAAAGCTTTGCTAAAGTCAAGAAACAATACATCCACTGCTTTCCCTTCATCCACAGAACCCGTAATCTCATCATAAAAGGCGATGCAACACTTCATCGGATGCATACTGCGGAAAGTGTAGAAGATCTTTTTATACACACAAAGCATGAAAAAATACCTCCCCCCACCCCACTCTTCTGCTGGTAATAGCTTATCTAAAGTGATCACTCTCCTTACAATGTGTATGATAATCAAGGTGGGCCATTCTTGACGGCTTGTAGTCCATCTTTGTGTGGAATGTTGGTGTAGAGGGCTTCTACATCCATAGTGGCCAGGATGGTGTTATCAGGAAGATCACCGATGGATTGTAGTTTCCTCAGGAAGTCAGTGTGTCTCGAAGGTAGCTGGGAGTGCTGGTAGCATAGGGCTGAGGAGGGAGTCTACATAGCCAGACAATCCTGCTGTCAGGGTGCCAATGCCTGAGATGATGGGGTGCCCAGGATTTCCAGGTTTATGGATCTTGGGTAGTAGATAGAATATCCCAGGTCAGGGTTCCAGGGGTGTGTCTGTGCGGATTTGATCTTGTGCTTTTTCAGGGAGTTTCTTGAGCAAATGCTCAAGAGTTACCAAAAGAAACTACAGCATTTGTCAAGAATTAAATAAATAAATGAAATAAACCAGTCGGAGAACACTTCAATCTCTCTGGTCACACGATTACAGACATGAAAGTTGCGATATTACAACAAAAAAACTTCAAATCCAGACTCCAGCGAGAGACTGTTGAATTGGAATTCATTTGCAAATTGGATACAATTAACTTAGGCTTGAATAGAGACAGGGAGTGGCTAAGTCATTATGCAAGGTAACCTATTTCCCCTTGTTTTTTCCTAACCCCCACCCCCACCCCCGACGTTCTTGTTAAACCCTGGATTTGTGCTGGAAATGGCCCACCTTGATTATCATACACATTGTAAGGAGAGTGGTCACTTTAGATAAGCTATTACCAGCAGGACAGTGGGGTGGGGGGAGGTATTTTTTCATGCTTTGTGTGTATAAAAAGATCTTCTACATTTTCCACAGTATGCATCCGATGAAGTGAGCTGTAGCTCACGAAAGCTTATGCTCAAATAAATTGGTTAGTCTCTACGGTGCCACAAGTACTCCTTTTCTTTTTGCGAATACAGACTAACACAGCTGTTACTCTGAAACCTGACAAATACTACTGTTATTTTTTATGTGCAGTGGGAGCAGGATGAACATATTGGGGAAATAACCCTGCCAGTTTTCTTAAAGGAAACACTTCCCATTCTTTCTACCATCCATATGAGTACAGACATTTGATTTATTCATTTCCTTAGATACTCACCTTTTCTATCACCATGTTAAACGTTTTGCTGTTGGGGGTGTACAGTATCTTCCCATGTAACAGGGGCTTCAGGAAGGTCCACACCAAAGCCCCATTAGGTGACTGTAAAATTTCCTGATAAAGCTGCAAGCAAAATGGAGCTGTGGTAAAAGAGAGAGAAACAGAGAGAGAGAGAGAGATCATATTTAAGAGATGGTGCAAGGGGATGATTTATTCAGCAACAAAATGCCTATACACTTTAACTTAGGGCTTGGCCTCTGTAAGGTGCTGAAAACCCTCAATTCTCACTGAACCATCACTTCAGCTCTTTGGAGAGATGTAGTTCATTCACCAAGTGCTTGAACCTGTGAGGAGCTGGGGATCCACAACTCCCAAATAAGCTGAGGACAATCATCCCCCAAAGAGATCAGAATCTTAGGGCATGTCTACACTACAGCCCTAAGTCAACCTATGTTACGTTGACTTACAGCCACTGAAGTAATTACACACTACCCTCCTTCTGCCGGTGGTGCGCGTCCTTCCCAGGAATGCATGAAGCTGTGAAATTGACAAGACAGCAAATATAAGTAACACAGGCACCTAACTACACTGACATAAGCACTACACCTCTCGTGGAAGTGGAGTTAGCATGCTGGTGTAGAAGAACACTTACATCGGCGGGAGGAAGGCTGTATTGTGTACTCTGACATAATTAGGTCGTTGTAAGCTGCCTTACGTCAACCGAATTGCGTAGTGTAGACCAGGTCTTAGTGAAAACACTGCATACACTGCACCTATCCTAAAAGCTGTATTGGTATATTACAGTTTTGGAGTCAAAGTACACAGGCAAAACATACATAAAATAAATGCTGAGGGAAGATTCACTGCTATAAATTCTCATACAGATCAAAAGTTCTTTAAAGAATAAGAGACTAGCACCACCAATTATAGACCAATGAGGGATTTATAATAGTCTGATCATTGTTTTCATGCTCAAGAGAAGGCAAGCATAGTTCTAATCAGCAGCTGTACACCTTCTTGTGGAACTTTCTTAGGCCATTCAATGAAAACTATCTTTTCTATTTGACAAGACAGCTTTTGGGTGACAGTGAAATGTCTACTGGCTTCTTCATCAAGAAAGGTAGCACAGCCTATTTCAGAAAGCTGCAGATAGATGCAAATGTGGAATTGAACTGTAGGATGTTTAATTCATTTTTTAAACCTATCTATATTTCATCTGCCTAGCTGAAAAATCCATTCCCCTAACCCAAGTAAAATTTGGTAGTCAAGCATGTTAAGATGGATGTATATTCTTAATAACCTCATTGTGAGCCATGGCCCTGATCCTGCAAGCAGGAACATGTGGACAGACTCCCCACTGAAGTCAAGGGGCTCCTTTTTGCAGGATCAGGTCTAAATTTCTATGCTTAGTTTACATTGGGTATTTTGGTGACTAGTAGATTTAGAAATATTTAGTAATATTTTGTAGTAATTTTCATCTTCAGTGTACTGTACTGTAGAAACATTAAAGTAATGTCTCTAGTAGAGCCGAGCGAGTAATTGATATTTTAATTTTGGTGGCGAACCAAAAAAATTCTAAAAACCATTCTAACCAAAACTAAGCTTTTGTTTTTTCTCCCCAAACAAAAAAATTGATTTGAAACTAAATGTCAAAACAAATCATTTCAACAATTCCCAAGAAATGTAAGGTTTTTCAGCGGAAACTATTTGCTGTATTTGACCTGAATTCACAAATAGTTTCAGTACCTGCTAAAAAATTTTAACAAAAACTTCACCCAGCTCTAGTTACACCACCTCTACTAGGGAGACAAATGCTATTATTTGCATTTTACAAAGGCAGACTGAATTAGCAATGTGAAGTGACCTGCCCAAAACCAAGGAGTGAGTGTCAGAGCCAGGATTGTAACCAAGGAGTTTCTAGACCCCAGTCCTTTGTCCAGATCATTCCTCCACAATCTCCCTTTAAGAAATTAGTCCCCTCTAAACAAGATCTGTAACTGGAGAAAAATTAACAAGTGCTCAAAGGTGGCCAGGCCAGAGTGATGGTATGATGAGCATATGGAGCACTGTAGCTAATCTTTAGACGAGAACTTTTATGAAAGTGTTGTCCAGTTGTTGGACTATAAGACTATAAGGCAAGTTCAGTAGTGAGCACACAGGACTGGAAGCCAGGGCCACTGAGATTTATAAGGAGGGGGAAAGTGGGCAGGAGGGGTAAGGACCCATACACAATCCCCTGTGCAGCCTCTCTGCAACTCCACTACTAGTAGTGGAAGGACAAGCAGAGACAATGTGACTGGTACTCCCTGCCTGTGTGAGTGGCAGGGCTTGGGAAGAGCTCTGACTCCACGTTCAGTGTGCCAGCTTGAACAGCTGAGTCCAGACAAGATGTTGTAATCTTCTAGTCACAGAGCCAGAAGCAGATATTTTTCCATTAGAGTTAATATTCCAAGTTGTCTGCACCCTGCTTTTATTCTTCTATCATGTGTATGAGACTGCTTTCTAGACCTATCTAGTAGCCAACAATTCAACTACAAGAAAAGACAAAAGGTATTCTTCTCTGGTTGTATTCAGAGGCTTAAGGATTTTATCATAAAATACCACAACACCAAGTTCACAAAATAAAAGTATATAACTATAGATTTGCAACCTTGTATCTAATAATGTATTTAATTTTGAACATTCAATAAACTTCCAATATATACGTCCTGCCTGAGACGGGAGTCATTTATTGTTGTTAAATGCAAGAATACAAAATAACTTGAATTGCTTGTCACTTGTCTCCATAATCATTTCTGTGTAATAAAACCTTTCATCAAATCATTCCTTGTGTTCAGGATTGCAATGTCAGCTAGCTGAAATGCCAGTTAATATATCAACATTCCATTTAAGTGGAAAAGGTTTAGAATGCATAGCAAACTCTGAATGAGAGTACGTATATGTGTAACTTGTGATTGATGTTTCCCTTACTTGAGTCTTCGGGAATGCTGTATTTTGCCATATCATCTTCCAAGAGCTCAGTGATCCTGGGCATGTCAATGAACATGTTGGTGTTGCTGAAGAAAGAGGATTCTTCTTTACAGACTGCCCTTATTAAAGACTGAAGGGATCCAACAATGGAACTTCTAGATTTCCCACCCTGTAAGAACTAGAACAACAATTACTAAGGAATGGAATCCCAATTACAACACAATTGCCCTGAACTATCCTGTCATAACTTTCATAGCTGCAGTAGTAGTTCAGATGTTCTTCCCCATTACTGCATCCAAGGAGGTCAACAAAATGACAGTTTTCAGATTGTCTACAAGAATGGACGCATGTTGTGCTCTCTTCTGTTCTCATGACCATCTTTGTCAGGGAAAGATAGCGCCACTTTAATGGCGAGAATACTCTGTGAAAGACGTTAGTATAATGTACTACTTTAACCTTTCGAAAATGTCATATTTTCATGGCTTGACTGGACAGAAAAAGAATGGAAATACCAGGACCATCAGATTGCAGACCCCTGGATTACCTTGTCATTTTCCATACACTCTGCTTCCCTCAACAAAAACAGAAGTGGTATTGAACGCATTACTCTTCTGTCACACATTATAAAGATAGCAACAATAAAAATAAGAATCTTTTTACATGATGGGAATGTCTTCCGTGAAAACGGGCCTGCTACAAAGGAACAGTTGTACTTTGTTCAAAATATTAAAGTGCAGTTGTACTTTCAAAATATACATACACCAGGACCAGATTTAATAAAGAACATACCATTTTACACAATCATTTTTCAATTAAATCATCCCTCTTTACTGAAGAAAGGTAGATTTTTATTGTCGTCAGTCCTATAGAACAGATGCTGTTCTGGGAGACTGATCTGACTGCTTATGCTTATAGCTTATGCACCTTCAACTGTGTTGTTAACCAAGTTCCAATAACAGCCGACCTGTGCAATTGCAGTTTTCAAATTATGTGCTCACAATTGTGCAATCCCACTGAAGGCTACATGGTTGCATAATTGTAACTGAGGACATAACTGGATGACAGTCAGGCTGCAAAGGTGTAACTAAAACAAGCTTTTGGCCTGCCTGAAATGTATCACTATTGAAGATACCCATGTCAGAAAGAACCTAGCTAGATTTTCAGATCTCAGGTTGAGTTTACAAGACTAGCAGTTGGGGGGAAAATACTTAATCTGATAAACTGAACATGTTTAATATTGAAATCACTCGGACACAATCAGTGTGAAACATGATTTTTAGAAAGTCAATCTTCAAAGCAGAACTTCACTTTAAGAATGTAATCGGTTATGGTCAGCTTGGAGGCTGTACCTTTCGAAACTTTTTAAATTAAATACATCAATCAACAAAGTGAAAGAAGCATGTTCACAGATCTAGAGGAAGTACAATGAGTACTAGTTAAAAACTCAGTACTCACTACCTCTTATATAGCACTTTCATCCACAGATCTCAAAAGAATTTTTTGGCATGAACATTCACTGAAAGAAAATTTTATGTATTGCAGAATATACAAACCAAAGAATTAGAAATTCATATCATGACTCTTTGCATTGGAATCATGTTTCTAAGCACACCCAATCAGGGAAGAGAAACATACCAACCATTTAAACACCCGAGGACCCAAAATACTTTGCATTTAAAATCCTGAATACTCATAACAAACTGTTTGTGAGTGACATAGAGAAATGATTCAGTGAACGATTTTAATTTGCAAATAAACTTGCAAAAAATCATGATCAGTTCACCAACCAAAAAAAAAGTGATTTTTCTCAAATAAATTATCCATTACAAAATATTCCCCCAGTGCACTTTAGAACAGAAAGCAGCTCAGTATTTCAATCACTAGAGTAAAAATCCAGCAGGAAGGCAACACAGGAGAGATGGAAAGTGTCTCAGGATATGCCCCAGGGTTATATTTGCCATTACCCAAGGCTACAAACTTGGCCAGTGTGGATGAGCTGAGAAGTGAACAAAATAATCAAGGGTAAAAGGGCATATACTATAAAGTAGCAGAGCCTACAAAGCCTGAGAATGAATGGAAGATTAAGATAAATAACTTTTCTCCTGGTACATAAAGGAACAAAAGGTCAGTAATGTAGACAGAAGGGCCTTTGAGAAATCACGTGGGTAATTTATTGACAAAAGAGGTAGACACTGAATTGCTAAAACAATTAAATGATTATTTTTTGCCTCGGTGTTTAGAGGGGAGGCTCAATGGCAGACACAGACATAAATTTCCCAGGGGAAACGTTTAAAAAGAAAAAGCCCTGCAAAATATAAAGATTGGGCTAGAACAAGTAATCAGGAAATTGGAAGATATGAAAAGACACAAAACTTCAGGGTGAGATGGGTTGCAGTCCAGGATGACATAAGCAGCAGCAAATGAGAGAGCAAAACTGACGAGGTGGCGCCCTCTGCTGGTGCAGTCTTCTCTCTGCAGAGTTTTATCAAATACGTTTTTTCAAAGATTAACTCTATCAAATCATCAACTTTGGGGAGGTAGGCCCAATACATAATATTTTATTCACAGTTGAGAAGACCCTGAACCTGCTGTAAATCAGATGAGCTGATGTGAAAAAATGATAGGACCAGATCCTCAGCTGATGTAAATCAGTGTAACTCTCTTTACTTCAATAGAGCTACAATGACTTATACCAGCCGAAGAGCTAGCCCAGAGAGTGGAAGGTTATCAGGTTAGATATATAGACAAATGCCGCATTGGAAAGTGGAGCATTAGAAGAACCAAACCTATAAAACAGCCAGACAAGCTCTGAATAAAAGAAAAGCTTTAAAGGACAAACAGGCAGGCCTGTCTGAGTAACGTTTTGACTTTTTAATTTTGTCATACAAATTAGAGCCTTATGGGAAAAGGTGCTTATGGTACTTCATACCACTACTGAAGTAAATGGAGCCATGCTGATTTACATCTGCTAAGAATATTGCCCTCTATGTGGGATTTAAGGAAGCGTTGACCATTATACTGTAGTAACAAGCAGGCATGCATTACCTACCGATGAGGCATTTTAAAGGTTTGCAATTTTAGGGTCAGGTTCTATCATCTTTACTCTCAGTAAAATCTTACGCCAGAAAGTAGTGCCACTGAAAACGATAAGACAACCTGTTGCAATAAGGTCTTACTCAATGGGAGAAAGGGTAGCAGAATCTGGTCCTTAGACAGGGGAGTCCCTTTATTATGACCCATTATTTATTTTATAATAGCTCCAACATTGTACTAGCCATTGTACATACATGTGGTCAGAGTCCTTGCCACAAAGAGCTTACTTCCTCACTCTGTTTGGAATGTATCATCATCCTCTCCTTACAGACAGGAAATTGAGGCAGAGAGGGATTCAAGTGTCATAGCCAAGGTCACAAAAAAAACACATGGCACAGCTAAGAACTGACACCAGCAGTCCTGAGTTCAGTGCCTTAACCACAAGACCCTCCTTCCTACCAAGGAGACAATTACCAGTCACTGGCTAAAATCAAGCACCCAACACTATGGATCTATCAACTGCCCATACAGTACATTTGGAGAAATGAGTTATGTGATTTACAATAGGTGAACAATTTTCACTATAACAAAGTAGCAGATGAAGAAACGATGCAAGATCAGGGTCAAAGGAATGGCTTTTTAATTAAAAAAAAATAAATGTTAGTACTGTGTGCTCCATTATCTCCATGACAAACACAATAGATGTCATTGTTAATAAACAGCCTGTGCCGTATCGGTTTAGGCTGTGATCTCAATTAGATAACAAGAAGAGCGGGCAGTATTTGGATGGGAGATCATCAGGAAAACCCTGGGCTCTGGCAGGAATGGGTACTGGTGATGAAAGAGACCATGAAATGTACCAAGACCTGAGTACAACAGGCTCAACTCACCCATTATGCAACACCACCAAGCAGTTTATGGGATACATTATTATTTTGCCCAGCATTCCTCCTCATTATTTAGTGCCTGACCTTAATGAAGTCCTCTAAAAAAGGCGATTATGCTTGCACTATAAGCACAGCTAATGGATGAAAGATCACACACATACCTGTTGAAATGCTGAGATGTCAAGCAGATCAATGCTTTTGAATGCTTGGAGGAACATGGGAAGATTTTCAAGGACATGTTGGCCTTTATTTGAAAGGGAGCTGATGCTAGTGACCACTTCCAATATTGCACTCAGTAACTTGTTGACCTCAGAAGGTATCATGATCTTGAAGAGAAAAACATGAGGATCAATTAACATAAAATCCACCCTATTCAGACAATATGGAGTTTATAAATTCCTCAGCCTCTCTTGCACTGCTTAAAACTCCAGCAAACACTTTTCCCCCCAAATGCTCTCTCAGTGCCCTCACGCTGGCTGTGACAGGAATGGGTACTGATGATGAAAGAGACCACAGTCTCCTCACAATTTTCTAAGGACCCTGAACTTTGTCTGAATAAAGTGAGATAAGGTGGGCAAGGGTAATGGCTTTTTATTGGACCAAATTCTGTTGGTGAGAGAGAGATACAACAATTACAAAAAGTGTTCTATGGTTAGAACCCCTTAAGTTTAAAATTGAAATAGACAGAGCATGTTTCTGCTGTCTAGATACACAGCTCTGTCTCTCCTTTCCTACTTTGGGCTGATTCCATAGGGGAAACTCTGGCCCCCTTTGACACCAACGGCAGAACTCTCACTGACCTCAATGGGGCCAAGATTTCACAGTGAATTTATTACAGAAGTTTAATATTTAAAAGAAAAATCACTATCTATTCACTTAGCTGAGCTGCCAATTCAGTAGGTTTTAAAGTCACGTTGAATTGCTATTTCTTAGTCTGCAGGTTTTTCCCTGTCCTCCCTTCATTTTCATCATAATTATTGTCTCATAGCTAGAACACTCAGTTTTATATATTTCATCTCCTGCTTGGATCTAAATGCAATTTGTCTTCTGCTTTTGCCAGTGAAGATCTTAGTGTGGGGGGGGGGCGGGGGGGAATGTTTTTATAGGTCACTCTGATGTTACATTAATGCAAAATTATTTTAATAAGGTTAGCTGTTCAAGGGAGACAATAAAAAATAGTCGTGTTTTTCCACTGTTTTACATACTCTATTTCTTTCCTCCACCCATACTTTACTAGTGCATTTTCTGGAATTATGGAAATGTACGGTGTGTAAGTTTATCAGCTTTTTGGATTTCATCCTCTTTTCCATATGGTCTTTAAATAGCAAACATTCTGGAACATGCTTTATTCAATGAAAACAATTAGCCAATTAAGTCAGAAAAAACTCCCATAAACAAATGAGGAGCAGTTGATGGAAACAGTCAAGTGAACGATGCAGCCCTGTACTAGGAATTTATTAAAATCAACAAGGCTCAGTGAAAGAGCCATTAGGAGAGTCACTGTTTTGTTCCGGTTGGCCTATTTTTCAAGAAGCGACTAAAAGCTCCTGTCCTCACCTTAGTTATGTATACATTCTAGGAACACTTTAGTCTGGCATTTTCAGGAGCTTGGTCTGTTTATTACAAATCTGTTGTCATAGTCATCAGTTTAACTCTACATGTGTGGCATCAGAAACAAGAATCCAGGACCTCTAGCTTCAAAAACAAACGTTTCTCTCATTTTGAGCTCAAGTAAATACCTTTCAACTACCAGAAATAGGTTTGCCTTTTCTCATTCTGGAGATCAACTACCACAAAGGAGTAGAATGCACGCACAGTAGCCACCACATATCCCACCCAATACAGGATAATTTTGTTCATAACTGTCTCATCTCAAACTATATATCCAGATTTGTTTCTGGTTAACCACTCCCAAAGGTATTCACAGAGGCAACTCAGTTTCAGCACCAAATGCTTGGTTCCCCTTCATAATGCAGAAAGCTGTGTACAATGGCAGCACCAGGATTTTCCAACCACATACAAGCCTTAAACTTCTTAACTTTGTCAATAATCCCCAAAAGGCCAGTCTACGTGGGCAAAAATTTGCATTTTTCAATTGAGTTATATTAATTCAGCTGAACCCCATTTCCTCTTAGCACCCATGTAGGCATAGTTTAATACCATTAAAATCACGTGAGCTGGTCCTATAGTAGCCACTCAAATGATTTAGAAGTTTAAAATTCTGTTAACATGAACATTAAGAGGTGGGGGGGGTGGAATAAAATTAAGCTAACTGGAGTGAGCTAACTAATGTGATAAACACAGCTACCATGTGGACAGACGCAAAGCGAGGAGTTTTCTGGACTTGCAGATTCTTCACTACAAGAAGAGAGATTTACAAGTTGAGCTAATTGTATTCTTCTTTCATACACAGGAAATGCATTAGTCAGGAAGCAAACTAGTGGAAATTAGCAAGCAGCCTAGGAATGAGGAAAGGAAAGCGAGAAAGGGAAATGTTAAGAAAAGAGAAGTCAAAGAAGGAAGGAAGCAAGCCTGTGGCCCAGACATTTTTGCCACTTTCCTGTTATCCCAAGTCTCAGTCCACAAGCTAGACTGGAGTGAGGGGGGACAAAAAGAGTCCCTACTGCTTGCCAAGCCCAGAAGTCCTAGCATTAAAGAGGCAGAGTGCCACAGTGAGCTGCCTCTAGGTTGTGGCATAGCTCTCAAAAGCAACAAAAAAGTATCCAGCTCAGTTTCCTCTATAAATGCAAGTAAACATTGTCACCCAGCAGTCTGTCTTTGGACTAATGTGATCCTTACACATGAGAACCCTCTGTTGCAGATATTAGACCACAGCCCATGATATTCTTATCTTGAAGAGATGAGCTATTGTAACATCAAAGGCATATGGAGTAAAAATTTTCAAAAGCACCCAAGTCATTTTGGATACATCTACACAAACCTCGGCAGTGAGCCTCCAAGCTCGGGTCAGCAGAGTCAGGCTCATACTGCTGTGCTAAAAACAGCTGTGCAGACAGCACTTTTAAGTTGCAGCTCAGATCCTGAAGCCCACCACCTTCCCTTGACTTCAGACCCCAAGTTCTAGCCTGAGCCATGTCTACTCAGATACTTTTGGTGCAGTAGCATGGGGATCACTGCTGTGGGCTGTGTAGACATATCCTTAGGAGCCTAAGTCCCATTGGAACTTTGGAACCCATGTTCCCATAAAACTTAGACTCTTAAGTGACTTAGATGCTTCTGAAAATTTGGACCATGGTACAATCTTACTGCTCCCAGATGATTCTGGGTCCTATTGTCCTCAATCACAGAGTCTGGTGTGAAAAAGAATTTTGATCTGTTCACTTATCTTTTTAGGCACAGTATTTGTACAGCACAAAAAGTTATCCCAGTGCTGTTATGCATTGAAGGGGGTGGCTCTGTATTTGTGTAATCCCAGAATGATTTTATCCAGTCCATGCACATAGTTACTGTTACAACTTCCATAACACAGTGAACATTTTTACTTCTAAAACAGAGGCTTTGGAAAATAAAAAGCTCCAAAGACTAGTAAAGCCAATAAAATACTTGCATTGCCCTGTGGTCTTAGATAAGTGCCTTGGTAAAAGTAGTATCGGGGGTTACATATTTATTCTCTCTCAAATGGTGCTACATGAAATTTGCTCAATTTACAAGTCAAAAGATTACTAATTCTAACTTCCAGCACTACAAACTCAGCCAAAGACCTCAAAACTGAGCTGTGTTTTTATGGCCTCTTAAAGGATCTCCACAGTTTCTGTTATAGCATTTAGCTGACAATTTTATTGGCAATTCAGGAAACATAACATAATCAAAGAACACTCCTGTGGCAGCTACAGCAATTGCTCACATGGAAGACTAATACTAGCAAAGGTTTTATGCATTCTTAGCTTCATCCAATTACCAACAGGATTGAGAACAGTATGACCAGCCAGCTTTCCAAGAACCATCAGAACACAGTTTGGGAACTTCTATTTGTTAGTGCTAAACAAGAAAGCCGGAGCCACAAATCAGCTGCAATCTGTTGCCCAAACACTCTGCTAGATGGTGCAGTGTTAATTATAGAGCTGTCTTTTGGGTGAGATACAAGACCAAGTTCTGGATCCCTTGGGTATCTAACAGTCCCATACAACTTTTTGCAATAGTTGGGGGTGTTTGATCTGGTATCTTGGCTAACCTCCAAGCAGCTAAACCAACTCCATAGTATCAATAGAATAAGCTGTTCCTTACCCCCATTCTTAAACTGTTATGCATCACGGCCAGGATTAGAACTTGGGGTTCCCTGATTTCCATTTCTGTGCTTAAAATCATACCCTTCATAAGGAGTCACAGAAGCAGAGTTGCCTATGAAACTAGTGAGAAAACCCACCCTGAGACCTCAGTCCTGCCACCCTCTGTTGCATTGGTGTGGGAAATGAGGGGAAAGAACATAGGGGCTCCCTAAATCTTCCTTTCCCACCCCCCACAAACAGCAGGGCAGGATCCATCCTCAGTGTCTGACTGAACTCCCATTGACTTCAGTGAAAGCTGGAGCAGGCCCTCAACATACAGGAGTACATCCTGCTGCAGATCTACTGGTTCCACAATGCAAAGTGAGAGTGCAGGAACTTCAATAAGGACAGTGTTTGGGTTCTACTGGGATAAACATCTAGGACAACAAAATATATGGGGCAGAACTATGATCAGTAATTGGGTTACTTATCCATCTAGCGCCAAAAAGTTCAGGAAGTAAGCACTTGCTCCTCTTACCTTGTAAATGATATAACGCAAGTTTAAGTTCTGGGCAATCACTGTAATCATGGTGTACAAGTCCAGCGCTGGGAGAGAACAAAGTTCCTTCACTGCCAGAGAAATTTTGCCATTTGCAGGAAGTGTCAGCAAGAGACTAAGAATTTCTTCGTCACATCTTCCAGCTAAAGCTACTGCAAGGGCACTGTAGAGTAACTTTTGTAAAAGTACATGGATTAAAATGTATCCTGCCTGAAATGTATCAAGAATTTTTTTTAGAATACACTGTAAATGTGTGTCTCATAACATAAATAACTGTATTTATAACAGCTACCAATTGAACTGGAAGACAGAGTTACATATTTGTTAAGATGACATGCTTGCACTTTATACTATATGGGCATCTAAACAAATAAAATACATTTCTCATTACTATTTATTTTCATTTATAAAGATGTTCATCATTCAGTTAACAGGCACCATCCCTTGATCTGGGCAGGCATACTTACAACACTGAAAATTCATAGAAAAAATGTCATATACATTTCATAAAAATATACTTCTTTTGTGATAGCACCTAAAAACCACAACAAGGATTGACATATCAACCACAAAATTACTCAGGATCGTTAAGTCCAAAGCTGATTGTGAAGAGTTACATAGGGATCTTACTAATCTGGGTGACTGGGAGATAAAATGGCACATAAAATTCAATGTTAATAAGTGCAAAATAATGTACATTGGAAAAAATCATCCCAATTCTACATGCACAACGATGGGGTCTAAATTAGCTGGTACCACACAAGAAGATCTTGGACTCATTTTGGGGAGTTCTCGGAAAACATCCACTCAGTGGGCACTGGCCATCAAGAAAGCGAACAGAATCTTAGGAAAGGGATAGATAATAAAACAGAAAATACCATAATGCTACCACGGTATGCCCACACCTCGAATACTTGCATACAGTTCTAGTTGCCCCATCTCAAAAAAAAGAGATATTAGAATTCAAAAAGGTGTGGAGAAAGACAATGAAAATAGTTAGGGATATTTAACAGATTCCATATGAAGAAAGATTAGAAAGATTGGGACTGTTCAACTGAGAAAAGAGATGAGTAAGGGGGGAAATGATAGATCTCTATAAAATAATGAATGGTATTGAGAAAGTGAAAAGGGAAGTGTTATTTCCTCCTTCATATATTACCAGAACTAGGGGTCATCTGATGAAGTTAATAGACAGCAAGTTTAAAAGAAACTCAGCGCACACACAACCTGTGGAACTTGTTGCAATGGGATGTGGTGAAGGCCAAAAGTATCACTGGATTCGAAAGAGACTTGGATAAGTTCATGATTGGTCCATCAATGGCTATTAGCCAAGATGGTCCGGGACGCAACCCCATACTCCATACATCCCAAAACCTCCAACTGCCAGAAGCTGGAACTGGATCACTCCATAATTACTCTGTTCTGTTCACTCTCTCTGAAGCACATGGCGCTGGCCACTGTTGGAAGACAGGATACTGGGCTAGATGGGACATTGGTCTGACCATTATGTTTATCTAATGTATGTCTACACAGCACACTAAGTCGGGGTTTTGACTCAGGCTTGAGCCCAAGTCCCCCTTCCGCTCATACACAAATCTGTCTGACTCGGGTCAGCAAGCACTTTGGACCCAGGTCCTAGGATCCTGTTTGGGGCAAGGGGTTCAGAGTCCAAATGCCTCTGTGACTTGGGTCCAAGTCCTGTCATTTTGCAGCTCAAGCAGCAGACCTGCGTCATACAGTCTGCATAGTGCAGTAAGGATACGTTAAGATGGCTGAGAGACCAAGGTCCAGCAATTGTAAACCCAGGTTTACAATGCAGTGTGGACACTCAAACTTGGGCTTCAAAACAACGAGTACACGAGCCCAGAACCCACAGACCCGGGTTTACAATGCAGTGTAGGTACACCCAAAGACCAAGAGAGCTTACACAAAAATTTAGAAAATACACATCATATGAACAGACAAATACAGCAATGTGAGGATAGGACAAGAAAACAATAAAAACAGGTGCATTTTTTAATTTAGTAATGAATAGTACCATCCAGTAGTACAGAAGATGACTCATCCCTCCACAAATATAGGAGATCAATGACAAATCCTACCAGCCCAGATACATCACCAAACCCCTCAGACATCCTCCTCCTCTAATGCCCAGGAGAAAAGACAGCTCTTGTAGTGAGTTCAGAGGAACAACAAATCCAAGGATCTGAGAGACAGAGAAGGAACAGGAGTTCCAGGGTCAGGAGGTCTTTGCTGAACACAGAGCTTGAAACTCCATGTTCACGAGGAGGGAACTGTCCCTGGAGCATCTCTGTTAATTGTATCAATGGTAGTGTCACACAGGGACACTTGGAGGGAGATGGTTCCTCAATAATCAGATCCCAAAGTATAGCTGGATGAAAAATCATTGATGAAAAATGCAGTTTATTGAAATTATAATATATTGTGGGAAACGTGTCATTTCAACAAAAGTTTCAAAAGGAAAAAGTCAAAAGGGTTCATTTTGACTATTCTTTTCAATTTAGTTTATATTATATTAAAATGTTACTGCTAAAGATATTTACTCTTAAATAGATAATATCTATAATTATTATATTTACTATTTTAATATACTATACATGTAAAATAAATGTTTCTACACTATCAAAACAAACCATGTTGATTGTTCCAAATCCAACTTTTTAGGAATTTTTGTTTCACAGGATTTTTTTCTTCAAAAATCTTCTGTGGAACAGAAATTCTGGTTCCTAACCAGCTCTATCCCAAGCCGCTTAAGGCTTTATCCAACAGGTTAAAACCAACCCTATGAACTCTTTCTGGAAATTCAAAAGTAGTGCAGTTTTCTGGGCAATAGTTTTATGCACTGTTCACATAAAAGGCCACTCATTAAGTGAGCAGCCAGTCTAGGTTAGATTCAGTTTCTGAATGGCCTTTTAAAATAAAGTACCATAAAGCACATCACTGTAGTCTAGTCTGGAGGTGAGACAAAAGCATGGATAAGTGTAGCAAGGTTCATATTCATAAAACGTGGTCAAACTGCCCCCCACAACTGCAAATGAAAAAAATGCTTTCATAGCTATGTCCACAACATACCATTTACATAACAGGAGATGCATACATTGCATCTGAAATATATACTTCCATGCTGTGCAAAAGTAAAAATGTATTATGTCCCATACGGATTGGGTGTGTCTACGTCCTTTTTTTTTTTTAACACAAGCAAATGTTTGTATGAACATGCAAATGTGGCATTTGCTTGCATATCAGGGTGTGCCCACAATATTTGCAGACATAAGAGACCACATTTGAAAATTCAGCTCCATAGCATTATTATTTCAAGAGAATAGGGATATAAAAAGTTTACTGTCAAATTCCTCTTTTACTGAATCCCTTCCAGGTATCTTGTCTACATTTACTGTTAACAAAGTAATGAAATGGCAATAATAGCAATTATTAACATTGACAAAGGAACAGAAGCCACCTATAATTAAAGTTAAGCTTGTTGTGTGAAAGAATTCAAACTGAGAACTGCCATTCTAGTAGTCAAGCTTTCTACGGACAAAACCTTAAGCTTCCTCTGATTGTAGAGCATCAGTGACATCCAGTGGCTGCTTGATTGATCTGATCAGTTTCAGTCAAGTACCAAAATACCAATTCATTTCCAACACGCACACGCACACACACAGAGGAAAGAACACCTGTAGTTAGCTTAACTTATGATTCATACTGGACAAAGGAGAGTTAATACTACTCCAAGCTTCAGAGAGGGAATCGGTCACAGTCATCGGAAACAGAGACAATGACATCAAGGCTCTTGGGGGAGTAGCACATCACAGGAGCACAAGACAGTGATCTGCTCTCCTCATTACAAATCTGAGAGCTATGTGGGGTCCAGTACAATTTCCCCATGGAGATTATGGGCTTTCCAGAATTTCCTGGTGGTAAAAGGACAGCCTTTTGTAGATAAAAATGGGTGAAACTCCACTGAACCCAATAGAGCTGTGCCTATTTCCAGAGAATTTGTCCCTGTCCTGCCTCCACCCCATCAACTAAAAGTTGAAACTTTTTGCCCATTATAGGAGAGAATAGGAAATTAACTATTCAGGAAGGTGAAACCTTGAAGTTTCCAGAAGACTCTACAGTGCCTCAGGGGGTTGGCTGCTAGTATCAGAGGGTTTTCTCATTGGGCTCTTAATGCTTTATTTTGAATTTCCCAAACAAAAACAATCTTCCATATAAAAAAAATGGCAAATGAAAACATAGGAGGCCCACATACCTAACAAATCTTGTTCATTTCTACACCAGCTAAAAAGCTGGAAAGCATTTTTATAGGTCAATATGTTAATCCAGCATCCCATTTCTCGCCTTGTACCTTGGACTGTGAGAAATTGGCTTCCAAGAAGGTGTTGATAGTCTCCTCAGAAATGTTGACTAAAGAACGAAGGTCCCGAGCCAGCTCAGGAACATTATGCACACAGTCTTTGATTTTCACATCTGCAATGCAGGAAAACATGGATTGCCGATTTCCCACCACACTGCTTTAATTGGGGGTCAGCAGGCAGCCCTCCATTTCCTCGCAGATCTATGCTGTGGGGGCAGGAAAGGGCTGAGTGCTGTTTCCAAGGCATGCTATTCTCTTTCCTACCAATCCTACCTACCTAAGGGATTGGAGGGATTCGAGATCCACAGGCAGAGAAGGGTGGCAGGAGGGTTACTCCATTGGAGCATACACCATTCCCCACAACTGGTTTGGGAAGAAGGCACCTTAAATTACCAAAGGCAGTTTTCAATCACTTAATCTGTCTTCTCTCTCTGCAGTTTGGATCTCCCCTTTCAGAATGATTCCAAGAGCATGTGACTGGAGCAGCCCAGAACACAGAAACTATACTGACCTGGGGCCAGTGGCAACAGGTGGGCCAGGGTGATAGTGAGGAGGAACAGACCCCAAATTATTCATAAGACACCAATACAATGTCACCTTGGTACTTTCCCTAAGCAGCATTCTTTTTACTTAGTTATGTTCTCTCCCTTGCCTTGTGAACAAATGTACCTCAGTGATCTCCAAAACAGCACTGTAGTTTATGTTAGCTCCTGTAAAGAAACCATGTACTCACCATTTGGCAGACTGAAGTTACTGACAAAAGCTACCACTCGATTTCCTGACAAAGGTGCCTCTAGGTTTCCAGCCAACCTGAAATGACAACACTAGTTTTACAAGCAGCCACTTCCAAGTAGTTCATTTTACCATATGTTAAGCTTACTAAGTACAGGTCTTATCATGGACTACTGAAGTAACATTAATGAAGCAAAAGGTTAATCCTAAGGACCAGATTAGTCCTGGTGCTTGTACATGTGAGCTGTTAGAGATGGAGAGAGGGGTAACAAGCCTTCCTACTATGCACACACACTGCCTGGGCAGGGATAATCACACTTCTTACCCGTGGGTGAGTTATGAGAGGAGATGATTCATGAGATTCTCCATTATTAAGTTGTATGAAAATAAACCAGATGAAAAAGCACTGGTCTAGCAGTTTCTCATCTCCATGACTTTCAGTACATGGCCTAAAAAAATAGGTGACATGAGTCAATGGTCTAGAGGTACAGCAGCTTCTGGCCACAGACTCTTCTTAATGGTACTAATGAACTTAAGTCTTTCAGGTAGATTTTGAAAACATGGTCTTCTTGATGGAAACTGAGAGGACAGTAAAGTAAGTAATAAGTGTTACCCTTCTACAGGCAACTGGTTTAAAGAATCTCCAAGGTTTCCAGTACAGTTTCATTTACCTTTTAGTTAACAATAGTATTTGCTACTCTCTCGGGTGGCTGCACAGCAGCACTGTATAACGGACAGAATAAAAATCTAAGACGACTTAGGGCTCAATACTGTGAGGTGCCAAGCATGCCTGTGAGTTTTTGTGCACGCTCAACTTGAATTGACCTGAATATTTAGCTCATTGCAAAAGACGCTCAGCACGTCATAGGATCAAGCCTTGGAAAACGGAAGTTAGCGAAAATGTGGTGGCTTATTTGAACTGTCTGGCGTAGAGATAAAAGAAAAGAATTTTCAGTCAGGAGTCAAGTCAGTAACTATTGCTGCAGTATTGTTGATACCACTAATGACTACACAGTAACTTTTTTCTTTGTTTGAAAACTTCCAGCATGTTTTGATAAACAGGGATTTTGATCATCATGGATCAGTGGTACATATTGCTGTTGGGATATCTCACCAATCTCCAATTAACCCGGACCTTAGATTGTTAACCAAACATTAGGTGAGCAGAGTAATTGTGCAAACTTTTTATGAATACATATGGAACGATATCACTGTGACTAAAAAAAGTAATGCGTAGCAGAACAACATGGCAGTGAAAACTAAAGGCTTTACGTTTGCATGTGTTTCTGGATGTTCTCAAAGGTGAGTTGACATTCACAGCTGCTGTAGGTGGTATTTTGTAATGCTCTCTGGAAGCTCTCCAAGGTACTGGACAGGTTCCTGTTTACATATAAATGGTTCCCACACTCCCCTTCATTGGAAGCTGACAACATTGTTTCAATATCCTGCAAAAGATGGCAACCATAGTTAAATTTACATGCTGTGTATTTATTTGCTTGAAATAACAGGCCTAAACTGCTAAATGTTGTGTAGTTTCTGGTTAACTTTGTTTAAAAATAAACACAAATCAAAATGTGGATAGATAATGATTTATTAAATACCTGCAACCAGGTGCCCCCACCCCCTTGCATCATGACATGTGTACTGTTATCGCTGTTTTTCCTTTTATCTAACTATTCTCTGTCAAGCCAGGACATTTCTTTTTGGCCTTTTGTACATGTGCTTTGTGTAGGTGGGTGACTGGTGTTATAGAGACTGGGAGAGAGAGAGAGGAAAAAATCAAGAGATACATGGTCTCTGAGCAAAATTCTACTCTCAGATTCATTAGATGGCTCCCAACTCTGTCTACTCGCCTTACCTACTCAGAACTTCCATGTACATCAACAAGAGCTCTGAGTAGACCAAGTGCAAAATATCAGAGCGGGGAGCCAAAACTGAGGAAAGGAAAACTTTATAGTAAAAAAGGTACATTTAACATGTTGGTGGTGTCTGATGATTTGGTTCTCCTCTCACTGAAGTCAATGGCAAAACTCTCATTGACTTCAGTGGAGCAAGACTGAGCACTGAATGGGGCTCTAAATGCTACATTGTTGGTCTTCTGATTACGAGTTTTGCCAAACTTCAGAACTGTTGTAGATACAGAGATCAATCTCTCTTGGCAAGCACAGTTAATATGTACTCTGGGTATTATTTTAGCCCAGATGCTTCTGGCTGGGGGACTGATTTGTATTTTGTTTGGATTTTTCCCTTGTCCTTATAAATTTTTAGTGCTGTGAAAGCACCTGCAATACCAATTGCTGTTTGGTACCCAATGGCAATCTAGTTATTCTGTTTATGACTTTCAACACTTGTCAGCATATATTATGTGATTCCCTCTCGGTATCACTATCAAGTGTGGCGGAACAACATCCCTTAAAAACCCTGATTATACACAAGCATGGTGATTGATTTTTCAGGCAGCAGAAAAAAAAAAGAAGGAAAATATTTATGGAGTAATTTTCCAGTGTGAAATTTAAAGCATGACAAAAGGATGTTGGCAGGATTAGAAATTGTTCAAACCTGATACTGCTCATGAACCAAATTGATTCCTTCAATGGCAGAAAGGAGGAAACACCTTGTTAGGCCATCCTTACAGCTCGTAAAAGCACAGAGAAGGTTGCTGATGACAGTCGGGTTATCTGTAAGAGAAAACACACAGGCTGAATCAGTGAAAAAGATCACTCTAAACATGATTCCCTGACAGAAGTGCCGACAGCATTGAGAAGGGTTAGGAGTGAGGAAAGAAGTTTTAAAAGTAAGGGCAGAAAAATATTGTGTGGTACACAACTGCTAAGTATTATTTCTAGAGATAGTCATTGCACAGGCTATCTGGGAGAAAAGGGTATGTTACCCTTACACCAACTGTATGGTGGTCCTATGCCATCCTGAGCAATTCCCAAGGGCAATCAGGTCTGGTGCAGAACCAGAGCTGAAGGACTTAGTGACGGTTTCATGAAAGCAAGACACAGAGACAGTCAGGAGTTTTAAGTTTACTTACGCCCTCCAATGACTCCTCCATCTCTGTCTCATCTAACATAAGATACTTGTCTTCACTTTCAAGGCCACACACCGTCAATCCCCACCCTATAATTTCTATTTTGCCATCAAGCTGTCAATTTTTGCCTCTGATTATTCCAACCTCCACTGTCCAGCTATAATAATTTCAAGAAAGCATCTTTGTGCTTCCTCCCATGATGCCCCTTGTGCTTGGGAGAAGCTCCCTGTAAACATCTGCTATTTGCTACCTTATTATCCTCCTTCAAATCCCTCCTCAAAACTCTCCTTTGCTGTGATGCTTACAAAAAACTTGAGAAAGGTTAGGCCAGTGGTGTGATAAGACCACTGCCCATCATGCTGACCAATACTGTCTCACTGTTCATTTATACTCCCCACATCTGTCTGTATCCACCTGGTGTCTCTTATCTCACATTTAGACTACAAGTTCTTTGGTGCAGAGACCATCTTTTTGTTCTCTGTTTGTACAGCACCTAGCACAGTGGGGTTCTGATCCATGATTGGGGCTCCTAGATGTTATGATCATACAAATAAGTAATGATATTTTTCACTCTGAGCAGCTCTCTGGGACTCTCATCATCCTATGGTGAAACCTTAAGGTTACTGTATCCCCAGGGCAGCAGTAACTCCCACAACACAATTGCAAGTGGAGGGAAGGGCCAGTATGTTGGATGCTTTTCAGCAGAGAGATAATCCTAGGGATCAGTCATGAAAGGGGTCTTCCATCATTCCTACCTGATCCCCTGGAGGAGCAATCTTTACACAAATGGTGCGCCACCATATCCAGAGCAAACAGCTCCATTCCGCTGCCTTCAGTAGGTTTGTACATGTGACAGTGAGGAGAGACTTTGGCCCTACAACTGCCCTATGGTTAACAGAACAAAATCCAGCTGCCTCACAGAGCTGGACTGGTCCACCAGTTAACAGGAAAAAAGACAGACTAATAAAAATTCATTCCTGTCATTAAATCTGCAGATCTTACACTGAATACACATAGGAGAGAAATGGTGGGGCCAATTCTATCTAGTCACTTTTCAGAGCAGTCTTTTTAAATTCAGATTCATTCAAAACCAGCAGGACAAATTTAGGTGACTAGCTGAGCTAGGCAACTCTGCAGAAAATGAGCACGTCTGATTACCTTTTGTGTATCTTACATAGAGTTCTGTGTGGTTTCACTTGACCCAGAAGACTTAAAGTAACCAAATACTACAAAGATCAAGACAGACAGACAGGTGTCTAAATGTTAGATTCCTAAACCCCTATGTAAGCGCTAAATAAGTGACCTGATTTTCAGAGGTCAGTGGGCTCTTCTGGGTGCTCAGTACATCTGAAAACAAGAACTTATTTATGGGTGGAATTTTCAAAACCACTCAATGTTGGCTTAACTCTGATCTCATTGTGAGGTGTACTCCATTAGGTGCTGGAGCAGAATTAGGCCAACACTGACCACTTCTGAAAATCCACCCCCACCCCAATCCAGGGAGCCTAAATATGGATTTAGGAATCTAACTTAAGGCATCCATTTGTGTGGCATTTTGTTATACTAGGCCTTCTGAGTCAAATTGTTTTCAGGTGCCTCTCAACTTCATTCTGAGGCTTGAGACCATCCAAGTGAATTTATCGCTATTACACATGAATGCCCTGAGCACAGTCTTAGCAACACAGCAACAACATGAATAATGAACCCATCTTGCTAATAGTTATTATTACAGCAACCAACCTGAAAGGATTGTAAATACACTCAAAGCCATAATCTGCACCTTCTGTAGCAGTTGGGCATTAGCAGGGCTTAAATGCTTCTGGAAACCCTGGCACATCTCAGAGACTCTAAGGAAAAATAATAGGATACCATCACTTTTATGATGACAGAATCAGAGAATGGCTTCAATAAGGCCTGCACACACTATTACAAAGGTCAGCGAGCCTGATTCTCATTGCAGTTACACATCACTCCTGATTTACAACAATGCGAACTAGATCAGAATCAGGCCAAGGGGTGGTGGCACACTATCTTCAGATGTTAGTAGGAATGTTAAGTCTTTAAATGCTAACTACTTTTCTTGTGTTGGCTATAGATTGTTTCCCCGGGCCCCTTTCCTTCTTCTCATTTCTAAAACAATTCAATCTCAATATAAATCGATCTGATTTTCAGAGATGCTGAGCACCTCGCTTTGACTTGACTGCCAGCAGTGTTCAGCACCTCTGAACAAAAATCAGACCTAGACAATGATTTTAAAAATAAGCCAACCTTCCAATATTTACCTTTGTTCTTTTAGTGGGCCTTGTCGCCAATACTCAGCCAAGTTAACCAACTGTCTGGCATACTTTTCATATGATGATAAAGGTTTGAAAATCAAGTCAAAGTCATGCATCATCCTTAGTATGCTGTTTTCCAACTGGGCCACGTCAGCTACATCAGAAGTTCCATTAGCAAAGAACGCCATAACTGTTTGGAGTAAGGCTCTTGTGGAATTCACTTGCTGATCAGCACTTAAATGCAGCAACTCTATCCAAGGATTAGTTCTATTTAATGAGTCCTCAGTAATTGTTTCCCAGATGTATGGTTCCTTCTGCTGGTAAGTTATATTTTGGTTCATAAGGCTGGCAAAAAGTGACCACAGGTTGAAGCTTCCTTCAGAAACATTCTTCATTAACTTGAATGATTCCATAGTGACTTCTAAAACTTTAAGAAAGTCATCTTCGTTGTCTGCATAAGTCAGCAGCAGATTTAAGTCATGTTCACTTAAGTGATTTTTCCAGAAAGCTCCCAGAAAGAGATCAGCTACAGCTCTGATAGAAGCTTTTATTGCTGTAATGTTTCCTTTGCCCAAATAAGTAATCATCTCCTGAATTCCCTCCCATTGTTCTTCATTTATTGGATCATGAGTAAAATTTAGTCTCGAAGCTAAATGTATTTTACTAATAATATCATTAATTGGTACAAAAAAATCAAGAAGATCTTCTATTAGACTGGCAGTATCATCAGATGAGTTTATGCTTGCTCTGGTAACAATTGCAACAAGTCTTTCCAATTCTGCAGAATAATTTTGCCCATTTGCTAAAAACTCAGCAATTTCACCTGCAATATCATTTAAACCACTGAGTTTGTTCAGATTTGCGACCAATCTGGTTGATATGTTTGCAGTTCCAGAGCTATATGATCTGGAAAGCTTATCTCGAATAGACAAGTACGTCAAATCAAGAAATGCTTTCCCCAAATCTGCCACTTGATGGTGGTTTGAAAGCAGAAGCTCTGCAGTCTCAGTTTCAGTTAACTCTTCTATTGCATCATGAACAGCTCTTTGGAGGTCTGAATAGACCATCTCAATGTAGTCTAAGTTTTCCGTAGCATTTGAGTTGATAGATAGTTCCAAACAGCTAGCTACCTTTTCTGAAGCTTTCTTGGACAATGTCAAAAACTTAACAATGGCTTCTACTATTTTTGCTAGCTTTACAAATTCATTGCTTTCCCACAACAATGAGCCCAAATCAACAGCAAGCTCTGGAAAGGGGTTGCGAGTATAGTTAGCTCCACCGCTCCACGAGATGAGATCAAGTAATGTCTCTGTAGTTTCTATTATCTGCTTATTTTTCAAAGGAAACACCTTATCCACAGAGGCCAACAGTTCTGTTAAATTAGTAAGTACCATTTCTCGAAAAGTAGGATAGCTAACTAGGAAATCCTTGAAATGGTTGTTAAAAAAATTCATGAGGTTTCCCATTTCTGCAGAAGTTTGCCGCATAAACTGAAGAGTTCTTGAAAGATCTCTAATCAGCTGGGCAAAGTCACCAGGATTACTTGTATTAAATAACACATGATTCACAAAAGTAAACAGTTCATAGTTACTTCTGCTGCCATTTTTTACAGAAAAATCTTTAAACAGAACATTAAACAAATCCCTCATAAACTTAAGTCCTTTTGCACTCTCAAAATGAAACGTCCCATTTTCAGATATGGCTGCATTCTTGATTAGGTCATACATATTTTCTTTCAACCCATCAACTTCTTCCTTTAGATTAACATACTGATCCAAGTTTAGTGGAGTTCCAATATCATCTTTGGGGAATATCCTGCAACAGAAATATTGCTGATTGGGATGATGCAAATTATCATTACTGTAAGACTAGTTTAGGAAAATATGGAGTATTACTACAAAATAGAAAGATTGCCAGTAAGCTATAATATGATTAATGTTTGGCTGTGGACTCTGGTCATCCAAAGCGACATTCTGGTTGCCCGATCTGGCCTTTTGGATGCTGCCATAACAGGCATCTCAACAATGGAAAAACCCTATACTCAGTATTTTATAAATTAGTACAGGAAATGTAGAGGCTTTTGGGATAATAAAGAGAAGAAAATGGTGGCGAGGGGGTGGGGAAAGAAATCGGTGAAGTACTATTAATAAAAGTATTACCCAAAATTGTCTAGCCACTTTGTGATATTGATTAGATATTGTGGACCTCATTCATAACTGATATATTCCAGTTTGACAAGAGTGTAACTTCATTTCAGTCAACAGCCAGATTACCCCAACAAACTGAAGTCAACAGAGTTACAATGACATAAAACTGGAGGAGTTGTTATTTAGGCTATTGTATTTTACTTCTATTATGATGTTAGAGCAGAATCCTTTTAACATTCTGTGTTATGCAAGCAGGGGACGGGGGGATGGGGAGGGGGACACTTTCCACATTTTCAAATTAAATTTTTAATCACAACTTGAATTATTGATGCCAGAAACTTTAAATTTGGATTATTATTCACTGAAGAAAAAAGCAATTCAAAACTTGAGGAAAAACTGGTGCAATAACTTTTAAGATACAAACATTTAAAGTTGGGAAAAATCCACAAGCACGTATTTTTTAGTTGTTTGGTTGTGAAATCAAACTCAAGAAATTCAAAGTTTAACATTTTGACATTAATTTGGCTATATTGAACATATGGAATTTTCTGTTCTTTTTTGTTTTGGTAAATTCATACTTTACTATATTACTCAGTTTTAGATGTTACAGTGTACATACTGAAATACAGAGGATGTGAAATGGATTTAAGTGTTGCCTCCACTTTTATCATGTGTGTACTCGATTTTCCAGTTTTAATAGTGCATTGATAGCAGCTTTGGGATTATTTTAATTTGTACAAAAATAATTCCTCAAAACTTCAGTGATTCAATTATTCTGCACAAAATTCCATGAAAGTTCATAACTCAAGACTCCTTGCACTGGTATAGGAACAGTTAATTTTTTAATGAATTACTTTTATACGCAATTTGAATTTTAAGCTGAAACCATTTCAAGTATAGAATTTAAGAGGCATGTTCTATGTTTGGTCACCTCGAAGGCAACGTAGGTTAGTTTCAAGTATTTCCATATTATTTGGTGCAGCAATCCCATACCATTTAAAAATCAGTCCCTTTTTTCAGAGCAATACCATTTTTACAAGATGCAAAACAGTGCCTTGAAATGTTTCGCACTATCATTCTTTCCAAATTGTGTATCCTAAAATCCAAAACTGTTACAGAAATTTAAATGAATAAAATAATAGCCCTAATCCATTAAATATAGTTTTGGTCCCAGATATGGGTTTACTCACAGGTTCAGTTCTAAAGTAGAAATATAATAAAATGTATAACCAAATTGTCACTAATATACAGTAGCCCTGTCTCTAAATGTATTTGGACACAAGGTTAATAGACAAACACACTCACCTCATTTCTGCAATTATATCCTTATGTAAGTTTTTTAATAAGACAAACATTTTGTTGCTATAATGTCCTCCAGAAGATGGAAAGATTATCTGTAAAAATTCTCTTATCATCTCCATTGTCCTGTTTTGGAATGAGGCGATCTGTTTTCCATAATTTTCATATTGTGCATCATCAAAAAACAAATCAATGAAGTCCATTATCTGAAGGTCTGTATCATTTAAGTTCAGTACCTCTTCTTCAGTAGTGAGGTCAGAGATCATGTTAAGCAGACTGTTCTGTAAAATCGTGTGAGCAACATGAACGTTATTCAGCTTTTCCCCACTAAGAAGATCAGTAACAAATGAAATATCAATGTGATCTTCTTTAGAGCCATTTCTGAAGAGCTCCAAAAATTCAGTGATACCTTTGATAATCAGAACTATGTCATCAGAGGACTTTTCATTGGCCAAAAGGACAACTAGTGCATTTATTATTCTAGAGAAATTTTTATTAGTGTACTCGTATAGCCAGTCTCTTGCAACTTCTTGAAAGTCCTCAAAGCTTCTTAGTAGAGTTTCTAGAGATGATGAATTAAACTGTTTCAATAAACTAGCAAGTGCCAATGAACAAGTTTTTCTGGCTGCTGCACTTAGTAATTGAACTTCTTTGTCTATCACAGAAAGTAAGTTCGGAACACTAAAATTGACTAATAAATCTTGTATGCCTCTCTCTCTATCAAGCCAAAGGGCCTCAAAGTCACCAAACAAGCTATTATTTCTATTCAAAGCTGATAATGCTCTAAGCACCATGTAAGTTTGGTTTCCAACAGGAGACAGTGTGAGAAGAGGCTGGGCTGCAGAAAGAAAATAAGACAGGACATCTTCATTATTCAGTGCTCCAGATATTTCATTGGCCATGCTTTTTAAATGAGTAAGAAGAGTCTTTGGAATAGACATTCCTGTGCTTCTATCCAAGTTTAGGGCATGACACAGATCTGCTAACTGTTCAAAAATAGCTTTGGCCATAGCCATCTCTGTTGATGTCATGTTGTTTAATGCTTCTATGAGCTGTAAAGCAGCTTGTCTCTTCGGTGTGGAAGAGCAATAGACTGCAATGGTACTACTATTTCCAAAAGCCATAACATATACTGATAGCTTATTCCAAAATCCCAGTAGCTGTTTCAGAGCCAAACTATTTATGTTATGGATCTCAGAAAGCTTCAGAAGAATGGAGTTCCACTCTTTGAGCTGATGAAAGAAGCAAGTCGCTTTGTAAGTGATCTCCCTCCGATAATCTCCATTAGAGCATAGGGCATGTCCCCCTGGAGTTGTCAGCTTGAACTGCTCAAGTACATCAGCAATTGTGTTGTAAATAGATAAAAAATTTCTGTGTTCATTTAAGTTACAAGTCCTTAAAGCTGAGTCATTCTGAGGTGTCTCCGTGGTGAGGTTCCAGCATATAACTGCAGTCAGACAACTCAAAGCCCTTGCAGATTCCTGAGGCATATCAGCTACTACCTCCAGTAACTCTAGAAGGCGATCTATTTTATTGGATAAATCTTCCTTGGTACATATTGACATGTTTGCTTCCTGAGTTGATGTGAAAGTGTACACTTCTATTAGGGTATCAGTGATGTTTTTGTGATCCAAACGCTGTATAAGACTGATAGCATCAGGAAGGAGGTAAAGCACCTGTAATATATCATCAAGCTCAGTCTCTTTAAATAATTGAGTCATTTGCCATAAGTTGGTCAAGTTCCAAGAACATGAATTGTTCTCAAAGGAATCTAACCAGCCTGTCAACTTGTCCAGAACAGAATTCTCAATGTACACAGTTTTGATCTTTTTAAAGAAATGATGCAGGCTTTTTCGGATTTGTTTGAGTTGATCTATTAAGAATTCTAGATCTTCATTCTCAGTGTTTTTCACCAAAGTTGCCATATGCTTTGGAAACCCTTTATCACCTGATCGTATCAGAAAATTGGTAAGGTTATAAGACTTTAAGGTGTCTAGTGCCTTCCTTACTAGTTCCACATTGAGGTCTGCTGCTTTCATCCATCTATTCAGAGTTACGTTTTGCAAACTTTGCATATTGTGAGGCAAGTTTGACATAATGTAACTAATCAGATGTTGAAAGCACTTTTTTAGGAAGCTCATATTTTTGTCTTGTGGAAGAGCTTCAAATGCATTTAGAAGATTTACAGTGTCCAGAGGAGATGAGCTATTTTGTAGGGGTTCAGAAGTTATATTCTTGAGAAAAAAATGAATTCCTCTCAAAAGTGCTACTGAAGAAGGCTGGAGACTCTGAGTCAAATTAAGGACTTCTCTTGATTTCTTGATGGCTCCAGTGATTAATTTAGTGAAATACATCTGTTCTGAGTCAGATGTATATGGTGAGAATCTCATTAAGTCTTTGACAATTGACTGAATTTGGCCCCTTGACACATTCAAGACAGTAAAGATAAAGTCATGGGTCTGTCCATCATCTTTTGCAGAAAATGTAGGAAGAACTTTTAAAACGTTTGCTAGAATGCTGAAACAAACATCTGCATAATGTGCAACAGAACCATTGAGTAAGCATGGAGGTTCTATGAGGTTAAAAGTCATGTTAACAATGTCCAGGGTATTCTTTAAGCTAGTATCAGTCTCATTAATGCTTCCCAGAAATGTCAACAAAAATAAAACATGTTTTGCATTCTCAAGGTGGGAGTAAGTGATGTATTTCTCACTGAGGCTACTGATAATATGTATCCATCTATTACAGCCCTCTACTACATTCACTGTGTTATCCGAGGTTAGAAGAGGATTAAGATGAGACAGAACACTTATCTGTGAAACATTTTTCTCTTTCAAAATATCTTCCAAAACTAACTTGGTAACATTCTGGAAAATGATCACACAAGACAATAGATATTGATCTTGGGATATATTTTTAAGGAATCCAGCAGTCTCTCTTAGGTCAGTGAGAACAGTTCCAAATTCCTCCGCAGAAAGTGTTAGAATATCTGAAAGTGAATACCCATTGAAATCTACATGTGTATCTCTATATTCCACTTTAGAACTCAATGGAAAGAAAACATCAAACCAGGAATCCAAAAACTCCCTGCTAACATTAACCTTCAATAGAGATTTCTGCAATTTGACAGTCGCATTTTCCATTGTTTGAAAAGCTTCCTCTAAATTCTCTCTTTTAATTGAGCTGATAACATTAATTATGTTGCTAAGTTTACTTATGAGACCACTTAGAGTCTCAAAGTCTTTCCATTCATTTAAGTTATAAGCTTCTGTTATTATTTTCAGTAGATGTATTGCTGATGTAGTTTCAGCACTGATTGTAAATGTTGTATTGCACAGTTCAGCATGGGTTATATTTTCAAGGCCTTCAGAAAGGTGGTTCAGCCCATTCTGAAGATAACTGAAAAAATATAAATCCAACCCTAGTATTTCAGACATTTCTTCCAAAATCTCTGTCCACATCTGAAGCCAGGTAGTGGTGCAATGCATGGCAAAAGGCACATTTACCTCACTTTTGAAGTTTGATGTATTTGACAGAACTCTGACCAATGGGAGTACAAGTGAGTTGTGAACATCTCTTATTTGCCTCACAGAAAGAATGCTAGGTGTATACCAATCAGCACATTCATTATTTAACAAGCTTTCTGCTGAGATGTCAAAAAGTTGTTTCAAATACTGAAAGGCAGTTGTATGAAGCTCCGTGTCTCTAAATATAGTTTTAAGGTTGCCCAGAGTACTGTATACCACTTCTATCTCTTGTTTCCCTTTCCGTGCTAGAGACTGGGCCTGGAGCTCTCCATAGTTGTAAACTGTTGCTAACTTTTCACAGAGAGGTTTCTGGGTGAGACCCTGGAGGAGATGTATAGCTTCAGACAGAAAGTCAAAAACCTCACTCATGTTTTGGAAATCATGTTGAATTAGAGGAGATGAAATGTCTTCTGAGATCTTCTGGAAGAATGTTAGCACAGAATTATTGCTCTGGGTACTTAACTGATCAATGTTCTGGTGGACAAAGAAAAGCATTTGAATAAGTGAGGCTGCATTACTGTCCCCTACCTCTGGGATGTTTTGGTAGAAATCAGACACAATTTTCCCTATGTCTTGTACTTTGAATACAGAAGTTGTATTTGAGACTAGAACAGAAGAGACATTTCTCATAGCATGAATGGTGCTGAGAGCAGCAGTGAAATGTTCTTGAGTCAACACTCCAACCTCATAGAGATTCCTTATGAATTTTTCACTGAAGTCATTTACATAATCTATGTCAAAAAAAGTGAATTCAGGCCACTCCGTAAGGATTTTCTGGAAGAATTGCAAACTTTCATTAAGGACGTTTTGATTTTCCTGAAGCAAAGATATTCTAATTTTAGATAAGAACATCTGCAGCATCTCTATTGCTTCCATTGGACTTCCAAACATCCTATGGTCATGTTGATCCAAGACCTTTTTTACTACTTGCCAAAATACTTCCAGCTGCTCACTCTGCCAGAGCATTGTAAGAAGTTGATAATTCTCTAGTAGTTCATTATCGAGTTCAGAAAATATATGAACATCTGTAGCATCTGCCTTCATATTGGCAGAACTGTTAAGCCACATAATTGCATTAGTCAAGGCTATTTCTATTATGGACTGGAAGTCTTGGAGGCTTGAGGAGGCTGAAGAACCAGGCATCAACATTTTTTGTATGAATTCTGAAAGTTGTAGAATGAAGACCAACTCCTGCTCCTCAAGAACCTTTATGTTCTTTTCCCTCTTCAAAAGCTCTTTGACAGATGTCAAGATCCTGTAACATTAATTGAGATATTTTTCAAATTAATCACCTATAGGAAAGTTACATCCCAAACCAGTTAAATGTAATGGTTTATCATAAATTAGAACATAGCTATATTTACATCTTAAAATTGTATTTGTAAAGTGTATTTCATATATACAAAGCACATTTTGCTCAATAGTGAAACAATTAAAAAAACACCAGAATTGTAATACTTTAACTGGCAATCACAACCTATTTTAAAAAGCATGAAAAAAACAGTCATTAGAAAGTCACAACATGTAAGTCCTCTGAATACAGTTGAAGTAGGTGTTCTTAACAGAGCCACCTAACCTCGACTGGCAAAGTTGGCATAGTCAAACATCTGCAGTTCAAGGAACTTGTATATTCTGCTGATGAAGCTAACAATGCCTTGAAGCTCTACAGACTGATTAGCTTGATATCAAGGAACTTACAAGTACAACAGATAGAAAAATGTGTTTTATTTTCCACACTTTTTGAAGAAAGTGAAAGTTTTCAAGGTTTTTGCCAAAACCAAAAGCCAAAAATCTCCCCCCCCCCCCCCCCCCCCCCCGCAACAACTGAAAGCAAATAAATGTTTGGTTTTCGGTTTTTCAACAAAATCTTGAAAAACATCCATTTTGTCAAAGCCATTTTTCAATGAACATAAGTGTTGACAAAAAAAAAAAAAAAGACCAGTTCTTCTTACAAGGTTGGTTAAAAAGAGTTAAGCTTTGGACTCAACAATTAAGGAATGTTGGGATCAGAGGATCTCAAGACATGGAGCTCCAACTCAAGAAACTTATAAATTCCATGAACAGAGCCAATAGAAATTATATGGTTTCCATACCAACAGAGTAGCTACACCACACCAGACACCAGTTTCTACGTACCTGTCTTCCTGTCACAATGCTCATTTCTCACCTTGCTTTACTGACATTTTTATCCAGCTGGACAAGTGCATTTGTTCCTGTGTGGCTGATAATGTGAGCCTGTGTGGCTGATCATGCTCCCAATGAATTGAACGGCAAAACTCTCTTACTGTCTTCAGTGGGAGCAGAATTCAGCCCTATTACTATGCATATAACAAAACAGACCATGTATCATCACTTTTAAGCAAACTCCTCATTCAAATTATTAGGGAGTCCTCCTTAACCACCAAGGGTACAACACAGGCCATGGGATGAGCAATGTGGTTCAGTTATGGAAGCAGCCTTAAATTCTAGAATGTACATACTACTGAGCGCTCATCTTCTATTGCACTTATGCTCATTCTTTCTGTTTCACAGGTTAAGAAATAAGTCAATATTTAGCAGCCATACAGAGCAAGAAAACTGCATAATGTGAAACTAGGTTCACAGAGGGTGGACTATAATGTAGCTAATGCTTACCTACAGCCCTCAATTACTGTGACTAGGTTTACAGACACCACCAGGCATGTCATTTAAAATTTACTTTTCACAATTAAGTATGCCATTAATGTATTTAGAATCACAGAAATGCACTGGCTGCCCTGAATCTGCTCCCTGATGGAAATGCTATGTAACAGTGTTGATTAAATGGATTCTACTGTATCGTTCAAGTAGACATGACAGCCCTGTCAATAAGGCAACCAACTTGGGGGGGGGGAAGAGACTCCAATATAATAGTACAATTAGTCTTCCAAGAGCCTGTTACACTAGTTACATGTGGTAATATGAAGGCTGCAGAGGGCTATTTTATTAAAGCTTTTGAATAGGGTATAACCTTCAAAGATATAACAAAACAAAGATATAACCTTCTGTGATCCTACATAGGATAGTATTTCTTATTGGTAACATGTAGAAATGCTAACCATCTCCTTAAAATGAGAAAAAAATAATCCAATTTAACATTACAAAATATCTAAAATACAGGGGGAAAAAACCCACCATGCTGTTCTGGAAAACAGTGGAGGAAAGCATTGACATTGAATTAATTTAACTTACCTGGACCATGAAATGAATGGGGAATTTGATAAGTTTTGCAGAAATGCTAAGTAACTATCAGTGATGGCCTTCAGATTGAGCTGTTTTCCAGAACAGAGAGATGCTTCAGTATCATCTGCAGAGAAAATACATTTTATAATTTAAAAGGAGATGCATCATGCATTGTCTTGTCAATATACGACTAGATGCAGGCTGTCATGCAGCGGAGAGAAGCAAAGTGAACTCTGTTCAATAGGGGCCCTATCCAAATCCCCCTGAAGTCATTGCAAAGATTCTCACTGAGTTCAGCAGTTGGATCAGAAGAGACGAGAATTACAGCTACATTCTGTGATACTCCTACAGAAATCCAGAAATTATATTCTTCGAAGAAGAAAAGATACGACACTTTTAATAAGGGCATTTTGATACCAAGCAGCATTGAATGGTTTAAAGGACCGTGATAGAGAGTCAGTAAACATCAGACCTGCATAAAACACACCAGTGATAGCCAACTCATCACAGAAAGACATGAAGATATATTTTGAATTAAATACCAAGTGCAAAGCTACTGTAAAATGAAGATTGATTTTTATTATAGAAATATGTCCTGAATGTCTCCCACCAGCCAGGAGAAAGGAATTCAGCACAGCAGTAACTTTTCATTTCCTAGCACTTTAAAAAAAAAAAAAAAACCTTATGAAATTCACAAGCACGCCCTGGTTATCCTGCAGAGCCATCACAGCTTCCACAACTCTGAATTCCATGTAATCAATCATCTTGCTTTGTGGGATACTTTCACATCATGCCAGGTCATATCATAAGGAGGATTTAAAAAAAAATCCAATAATGTAGTACTTTTTGGGGGGTCAAATTCTCTCAACAGCCCGCTTAGCAGCACGGTATTCAGTGCTTATTTCTAATTAACTCCGTTTTTGTTAGAGCTTTGCAGTTCAGTTGAGAGACACTGATTAAGAACTATTTGGAAAATGTGTCAATGGGCTGAGCAAACCGAGTCTTTCAAAATGTGTGCAAACATGGATGGTGAATTTAGGTGAAGGAACAGTGGTGGGGATAGAAATTGAAGGAAGCAGATGCCTGATATTAGAGTGGGCCATGTATTGGAGGTGCGTGGGGCTATCCTGAGCACTTTCAAAATCCAACACTAGAAATGCTGCGGATCTAACTGCTCTTACTAAAAAATAGTAACTAAAGCATTCACAGTACAGGTCAGACTCAGAAATAGATTTCCTGTCCAAAAAACATTTTCAAAAATTTCAGAATTCTTTTCTGCTCCACACCAAGACAAAACCAAGACCTACTGGAACAAAATTATGAAAAACAAGGGAGGCACTCCCACCCCAGAACTGCCAAGAGCCAAGTGATCAAGGCATTTACCTTGGATGTGGGAAGGAGACCCAAGTTCAAGTCCTACCTGCTTCAGAAAAGGAACTTGGAACCTGGGTCTCACCCATCCCAGGTGAGTGCTCTGGGCTACTGGCTATTCTGAGATCTCAGTCTCCCTCTGACCAGAAATTCCATTCAGGTATTGAGAAACCTTCCTGAAAGTTTGACGAATCAACATATTATGACAAAAGAATGTTTTGTTGAAAGATTCCCACACAACTTTAAATCACCCCGATCTACTCTGGGGTAAGAGAGTGCAGAATCAGACCCTTGTATGTTCTGGATTTTTCCTCAGCTAGCAGTTTAACTACTGCTTTAATCATAAGAGTGACAGCTTTCTTGAAAATAGAAATGTACCCATAATGAACCTGCCTGTTTCTTTTTTGAGTACTGTACCGTGAGAAGCATACAGAACCTTTAGAAGCAAAGAATTTGTTGTGGCAATAACTAGTTGTTTCCTTACTTGAATAACCTCTGGTGAAACTTTCTTCCTTGTTCACATATTGAGCTATCTCACATGTTCTCCTAACAAATGTTGTTAAGTCCTTCCAGTATGGGTCTTCCTCAAAAGCAAACCATATTTCTTCAAGTGTATGAATAACCCTGAAATGATCAAGGATATATCATGATCGGAATGTTGATTTTCGGAAGTAAAATTATTGGGTTGAGCACACACGGTTCTGCTGTTTGGTTAGAGCTAAATCCTGCTGTGTTTTACTTGTACTAGCTGTCCTACTGACTTCAGAGCAACTATCACAGGAGTAAGGCAAGCAGGGCTCATGGTCAGCTTCTGCTCCCACTGGCATCAAGGGCAAAATTCCCATTGATGTCCATGTGAGCAGAACTGGGTGGCTGTCTTTAGTGCCACACAAGTTGTTGATCAGATGGAAAAAGTACAAATAATTAAAGAAATACTAACAACTAGTTTATCTCAAAACATGACATGTTCCAGTCTGGGAGGGAAGTGCATCTTCCTGATTATAAATACCTACTTTACATTAATCACCCACCACTTTGTCATTAAAAAAAGAGAAATCAGTCAAAACAATAGCCAACATTCATGTGTGTCCTGCATAAAAACAGCGCTTTGTAGAGCCAACTGAGGTGACACATGGGCCCTCTGTTTGTCACGCTCTATTGCCAGGGTTATGCTGTAATTATCTGTGAGGCTGGTGATCAAATGAGAGAAGCAAACAAAACACCCCAGTCAATTTCTAATTCATTTAGAAACACATAGGGGGCGAAAAATCAATTTTCTAACAAATGGAAAACAAAAATGAGACAGTAATAAATTATCGAATATCTGAAGGCTAGTACAAGCAATGGGCTTGTTCCTGCTGCCATTTAAATCAATGGGCTTTCTGGCAGCGACTTCAATGGAATTAGGTTTGTGCCTAATGGAGACTTAAAAAATAAACCAACCTCCTCTATAGCACAGCTTGATGATGCAAATACTTATGCACAGGAGTATCTTCATGCAAAGGATGGGATGTTACATTCTTAAGTATCTGTAGGGCTATACTCTCAGAAAGTACCTGACGGTAACCATGTAGTATACATGCAACTTTATTTTAACAATGTTATGCCTAGATTTAACCTTTGAGAGAAAATATAAAATCACTTCATATTTAAGCAAGTTTTCTTGATACAGGGCTGGATTCTGATCTCATTTACACTAATTCCACATTGGTGTAACTCCACTGATGTCAGTGGAGTTTCTCCCCAATTTAGATGAGTGTGAGAGAGAATACAATCAGGCCCTTTATATATAAAAACATGTACAAGTCATTACAATGAGAGGAGTAGCTGCTCCTGACAAGAGCGGAAATAGACATCCTCCCCAGATGGTGTCTTTGTGCTCAGCAACTGATTAATTTTACAGAATGCAGCACTATTTTCAGTGAGCTGCTGTTCTATTTCTTGCCATCCCAAATATTCTTCCATCATTGAATCTGGCAGGCTCTGTTCTCCACGAAGTACTTTCTGCAAAAGTAGGACCTTTGAAAATAAAGAAAGCAATAGTTTGTAAACCAGTAAGCTATTAAAGGGGAAGATGCTTTTCTGAGACTTGGGCCCTGTCTCGTATACTAATGTAACTTCATTGACTTCAGTAGAACTATTCCCAAATTATATAGGTGTAGGCAAGATTGAGAGATGAGAATCAGGGTCCTGAATCTGTTCTCCTTCTGGGATACCCTGGCAAGGTGGCTCATCCAAATTGTCATAGGTACACAAGATACACGCAGGGATTGTATGAGTATTATCACAAATTTATTATAATTCGTTTATTGAAGGTACTTTACTACTCCAGGCCATTCTGAAAGTACAAAATGAAGTAAACTGAGGATGCACTTCAGGTCTTAAATTAAATAAAAAAAAGAAAAAGATATTTATAAACACTTACAGACTCCTTTATTGACTGGATTTGGTTGCTTAACTCGAAAGTCTCATTTGGATAGTTCTGCTGGCACACAAATCCCGCTAAAATTTCTCTGACTTTTAAGTCCTGTGGAAGCTGAACTGCCTTCTCAAACATGGTGAACAGATCCTGGCATGTACAGGACATGTTACTCATCAAGATCTAAAATGCAATTGATACACTATTACTGTGAAAATGGGAGGTTGATTTAATTCAACCCTAGCCATGTCACCCCATGACTAGAACATCTAAAATAAAAAGTAAACTAAGGCCAACAGACAGAATGGTGAACCACTTATTTTAGCAAGCATGATCTATATAAGGAACAAAAAGGAACCATTTTTAACCTGTAGATTTTATGCACATTGTTTAAAGACTATGAATAAAGTAATGACTTGCCTGTTTTAACTCCAAAAAGAGTGCTCCAATGTCTAGATGCATGAGCCCATCTCTTTTAATAAAGGGTGTCATTTTTTCCAGGTTATGTACAATTTCTGTAAGACATTTATACATTTTTTCAAGAAAAAGGAAATCACAGAATCATAGAATATCAGGGTTGGAAGGGACCTCAGGAGGTCATCTAGTCCAATCCCCTGCTCAAAGCAGGACCAACACCAACTAAATCATCCCAGCCAGGGCTTTGTCAAGCTGAGCCTTAAAAACCTCTAAGGATGAAGATTCCACCACCCCCATAGGTGATGGAATATTTATCCCTGTGACTCAGAATGTGCAGTTCTTTGATGTGCTATAAAAGAGACAAACCTACCTTCTGGAATATGCATGAAGCACAACATAATGTAAGTGTAATACCCCTTACAATACAATACGCTTATGTGTATTGATAGGGAAAGCACAAGGAGCCTTCTCCATCCTCCTTTGCAGGAGGTGTGTATACAACTGCACTCTTTGCACTCACAGAAAGCAAGGACTACTCTTGACTAGCATCCACACCAAGCAGGTTGGGAGGGAATGAGTCCAAAGCTCTGCTTCCACTCCTAAATCCAGCCAGCACTGCTGCCTCTGTTTGGCTGGAACAGGTACATAGCACTTCTGTGGCACGATAGCCATGCTCTCCTGGAGCTCTGGGAGACATTGTGAAATGCCCAAGCTCCCAAGCCTCTATGCTAGCTGAAACACTGGATCTGTACTATGTGAGGGTCCTCCAACATTCAGCGATCTTCCTCGGGCCAGCTGCTCTGGCTTCCAGACCTCTTTATACTACTGGAGCTGTACAAAGTCACCCCAGTACCCCCCAGAACTGGGACCCGAATGGCCATATTGTACAGTGCAGTGGGCTACAGAAAGCAGTTGCATTCAGATTCCATTCCCTGCAGTTCTCTTCTCTGACACGAGTTACACTGGTACAGCTCCACTGACTTAAATAGAGTTCCTGGTGATTTATACCGGTGCAAGAGGAGCGTTGGACTGTATGACAACTTCTGTGATTATGAGTACTGCCTACAGGGGAAGATGTATTACTGATGGGCATTTAGCCACCAAGCTTTCATGAAATAGTCAGTCCCTAAGCACGATCTTAGAGCTGTGCCCTTGCACGTGTTCTTCTCAAAGAAGCAACAGCCTTTCCTACACCTTAAAGAAGTTAATTCTCCACATCCTCAGACGGTAGAATCAACATAGCTCTATCAGTATCGGTGCAGCTACACCAATTACATCAGGATCGGGCCTAAAATATTTCAAATTAATGCATCTGAAAAAAAAAAAAAAGTACAGGCATGACCCTGAATTTCTTGGAGGTTTGGGGCGCACAAGTAAGTCAGGACTATGACTACTACTACAAGTTATTTTTATTACCACAGCACATGTAATTATTTTTATTGCATAGGAACCCCAGTCATAAGGACAAGGACCCTATTGTGCTGGGTGCAGAATACAAAACAAAAAAAGACTGTTCCTGCCCTAAAGAATGTATATTCACAGCTTGCAAAAGCCAATTAGCAATTGTTTTAAATTAGTTTATGGGCCTAATCCTGATATTGCTTACAATACGTCAGTTTTACAGTGGTTTCACTCCACTGACTTCAGTGGAGTTATCCCGATTGGTAGTGGTGTAACTGAAGTTAGAAATATAAAGTGCCTGATTCTGAACTAAATTTCGTTTCTTAGAATTGTGCTTCTACTTTGAAAAGTGATTATGTAAAGAAAGCATTTTCTTCCTCACCAGGTCTGCTCCCTGTTGTGCGCTCAGAGTCACGTTGCCTGTCTTTAGTAGCTAAAATACATTTTCACGGCTTTTCCCCCCACAAAGCCAACACAGCTAAGACATTGACTTGGATTATACTTTTTTCTTGTGCATCAGCAAGAGAGCAGTGTACTGAATTTCAATTACATCAGCTACAAACCCACTAATGGTAACAGTAATAGAGATATCACTGATGCTATAATCTGAAGAAATAGCCACTATTATCACTGAGGGCATAATGTGACCTGTAAAACCTTTATATCTGATAATAGTGCAAAAGAAGGAAACTCTTGACTCTGGGAACCTTCCTTGATTTTGCAAACACTTTTATATGTAAACTGAGCACATGTGATTTGGAAGTCATTGAGACAATATAATTACACATATTTTACAATAATTTTTCAGAATAGAACTGCACTTCAAAGACACTGAAAGTTGATTAATTAATGTAGCACTTAAAACTGACTAATGCAGAGTCATCTGAAAATACAAAAAAAATCCGACATAGCTATTTACAGTCATAAAAGAAATACTCTAAATCTGAAATGTTCGCACGGTATAGGCAGTAAGAAACACAATTATCAGATACAGCCCACTGACAGGGAAAAGACTTATAAAACAACAGAGATGGGCCTGAGCCACAAAGGTCAGAGCCGAATCCAGATCTAAACTCCCCATGTATGTTCATATCCAGGGTTTCGGTACAGCTACACAGGTAGAGACCCAGCCACAGACCTTGGACTAGGATCCAGATCAAAACACAAAATTGTGGTCAAGTACAGGGTTGTTCAGATCTGGAGATCTTGTTCAGATCCACTTTTGTAGGAGACAACATATTTTATAAAATTACAATTATTCACCTCTTCATGAATTTAATCCTTGAAAAACAGAACATATCCTACTACATAGGCATGTGTTCATCAGGATGAAAGCAGATTACTGATAGAGCTATACAGTTACTTGTTTACTAAATTTGTAGAATGAAAATGTGTGTGTATACATATACATATATAAACACACACACACATATATATATATTGTGCTTTATCATTAAGAGGAATGAAGTTTGAAAAACTCTAGAGACACTGGAAATATATTAGCGTGGAATGTATTACACAGTCTAAATACTTTCCTAGATGAAGAATGCTATTGATAAATGCCATGGCAGCCATTTGAGAGCTGGTGAAAAGTAACTACAGTGCAGCTTTACCTTTAGTGAAATATAATTTTTGGATTATTACATTCCTTATAGCTCCATCTACCAGAAGCAGGCTCTTCATAATAGGCCATTGAGGCAACCTCTGAATCACAGTCTGCAGTTTCTCCAGATACAGGTTTCTGTTGGCAAAAAGAATGATAAAAATAGAATGGAAAGTTCAATGTGTCACCAAGAAGGATGCAGTACTGAAGAATGACCTTATTTTTGCAGTGTATTTATCTTCATATCATGTATTGTGTTTGCAGATGTGGTACATCTTGATTTTAGTAAGGCTTTGGACACAGTCCCACAAAAATCTAGGGAAATGACATATAAATGAAATTACTATAAGGTGGTTGCACAACTATTTGAAAGACAGTACTCAGTGGTACTCAAAGTCAGTGGTTCACTGTCAACCTTGGAGGACTTACCTTGTGAAGCCCAGCAGGGCTCTGGCCTGGATCAGGCACTATTCAATATTTTCACTAATGACTTGGATAACAGGATGGAGAGTAAGCTAATACAATTTTCAGATGACCCCAAGATGGGAGGGGTTGCAAGTACTGTACTGTGGAGGATAGGATTAGAATTTAAAAAAGCTTGATACATTGGAGACTTGGTCTGAGATCAATCAGATGAAATTCAATAAAGACAAGGGTAAAGTACTACACTTAGAAAGGAAATCAAATGCACAACAAACAAAATGGGGGAACCAGTGGTTAGGCAGAAGTGTTGATGAAAAAGATCTGGGGATTATAGCGGATCACAAATTTTATATGAGCCAACAATGTGATGCAGTTGCAAAAAACACAAATATAATTCTGGAATGTATTAACTGAAGTGTCATATGCGATTAAATTACTTTTCACATTTATTAAAGAGTCGAGGTGTTACCATTACAGCAGGTTTAATCCCAAAGCCATCCTTCCTCCCTTTTAGAACATTCAGGGGATGGCATTTTCCACAAGATATATTTTACTACATGGGTGTTCATGGTATTTTAAATGAAACACTTCTGCACATGGGGATCTTCAAGAGGCAGCTCCCCAAAAAGGGATTACGGGACAGAATGCATGGCTGGTACCTTCCAAGTTCTATCCCCAGTTCTATCAAATGGTTTTACATGCCACTTAAACAATTTAGTTGTAAGTAGGTAAATATCAGTATATCCAATTTATAAGAAGGGAAAGTGTGGTGCAAATTTAAGTTAGCCATGTTCACACACCAACAATGTCAGATGCAGAACTATAATATCTCTCTCTTCATTCCTCATCTTGTGCTTTATCTAAACACTATAGTGCCCCTCAGACAAATTTAGCCTTTGAGTCTCAGTTTCCCCAATCCATAAAATCTGGATACTACTACTTAGTTACCTACCTTTCTATGGCTGCAGGACACATTAACTCCTGTATAGTATCTTTTAAATTTTGCCTGTGGAAAGCAGTAATTGCTTCCCATTTTACAGATGGGGGGAAACCAGATCCCTAAAGCCTCTGTTTGTCACAGGTAACTTAGCAGGGTTGTATTTTAGCTTGTGCCATGAATTGGAATTCTTGAAATGAATGAGCAATCAATTCTTTACAGAGCTGCAAGCATCTGTTCGCATGCAGTCTGTTGTTTTGAGAATTGTAGGCATCCCTAAAGCACCAAGGTGGATTTCAACTAGCCCAGTGACTGACCGCTAATAGGATACTTCTATTGGACTGGAAGAGTACAAAATAATATTTGTACATTAAAATAGAAAGTATTTGCAGTGTTGCATGCACTACTCAAGAATCTCAGGGTAAGTATTATTCCTTTTATTCTTAAACTTGCATAATTATAACAAGAGATTTAGAGCCTGATCCTGCATACACTTATGTGCATGAATAATCTCGCACGTGAGTCTATGGAACTACTTGTTTGAATAAGATTACTGTTTGTGTTTGCTGGTATTTGTACTTGCATGTGTTACTAGGTATAATTTTAAAGATTCAGGCCTCAATTCAGCAAAGCACTTAAGCACATGCTTCAGTATCATTAATTTCAATGAGTCTTCAGGAAGTGCTTAAATGTTTTGCAAAATCTGTTTTTAGGTGCACTCTTTGGAGTTCATGCATTTTCTTTTTTCAGCAGGTGGGTTCAATTTCAGATTCTTTATAGTTTGAGAGTACATAATGGCTCTGAGATAAAAATTAAAAAGTAACAACTCAAAAAACAACCCTCACCACACCTCTAAAGACACCCAAATAAAACAAAATCAGTGCTTGAAGATTCATTGGAATGCTAACATGAATATTCAAACTAATCTCAGCTTTAGATGGTGAATGTCAGAATGAATTCTTTTGCCTCATGATCCGTTCAGGCTACAGAATGACGTAGTCTGTGGTGTTTTAGCAAACTCACAAGTCTCAGCAACATTAAGGGAGGAAAAGAAAAAGTTTTGCACTTTTGGAATTTACCTTTCAGTTCAAGAGAGAAAGAAAAAGAATGAGAGTCTCTCAAGGTTCTTAAATGGCCTTGTCACAGGATAGCTGGTCTGTGCAGACTGAGCCAAGATGCCCTGGACTGGAGTAGGTGAGCCTAATCCAGCTAGTTAAAGAGGCTGGGCAACACCTGAGCCTATAAAGGGCTGCTACTCTTCAGCTGGGAACAGACAGAGCCCTGGGGAGCAAAGCCATGCTGGAATGAAGCTAACTCAGGGGTCCCTGGAACAAGGAGCTCAAGGAAGCAACCCCACGGCTGTGGCTCCAGGAAGGGAGCAAAGCTGGAGTGCCAAAGACCCCTAGTAGTGGTGGCCCTAAAGCCTGGGGGCCAGGTATTGAATCGAAAGTGTGTTCTGTTTGTTGGTTAACCTTGGTTATAAAAATAAATCTTGACTGAGAGTGGCATGACCACACATGCTGGAATTGGGAAGCAGCAACAGGACCCGGTGACAGGCCCCCATTACCTTTGTATTGAGCGCCTCGCAACCTCTCCATTAGGTAAGGAAGTACTATTAGCCCCATTTTACAGATAGAGAACTAAGGCACTAAGGGACCAAGGAAATTGTCCCAAGTCACATAATAAACCTGGCATGGAATAGGGGACTTGAATCCACGTCTCTCAAGGGTCAGGCCAGTAAACTAACTACTGGACCTCTCTCTCTCTCACTCAGATTACCCTCCTTCTCTTAATCTAGAACAGGGGAAGTCCAATTATTCTTTGTCAAGGTCCAAATTTCTTGGTCAAGGTATAGTCAAGGTCTGGACTACAGAGAAACATTTTTCACACTGCAATAACAATAATAAGTAAATAAAAAGATTTCACCGTCCATTCAAAAGTGCCTGGCGGCCTGCTTATTGACCTCCCCTGATTTTGAGTAATGAAGCCATTTCATGAAAGAATAAAATTAAACAATTTGGTTTCATCTATACACAGACAGACACATAAAATTCCTTTCCTAACGAAGTACTTCAAATAGTGGTACTGATGTCGGGCACACAGCAATTCCTCACATATAGGGCCCTTCATGTTCAGGTTTTATGTTATTTAATTTTTCCCGTGAATTTCATGGTGTTTATTACAACAACAAAAACAGGTGAAAATTGATGCAAAAAAACCCTTATTTTTTCTGCATAAATATTGGCCTTTATTTTGGTGGACAGAAGGATGTGAAAAAAAGTATTTAGTAGATTAATGGTTTGATGAACGGAATTCAATGTGGTTTGCTGCAGAACTAAAACAGAACTCAAAACCCAATGCCACCTCTGAGTTTAAGAAAACAATCTCTCTCTAATCCCCAAATAAAACTTTTCATTTGAATAAACAGTTTACTGTTGCAGACTTACATGTATTAGCCTATACATATTTACATTTAATAATTGGGCCACAGCATTTGCATCGCGTACATTCAACTTCACCCTTTTCTCCTGTTTTGTTTTGTTTTTTAAACTTTTGAATACTTCCTTGTGTTCTGAAATGTATTATGATACAGATTTTTGTTTTCTTCACATTTTAGTGTGGCAAATATTTAAACTGTTAGCTGCTAACAGCTTGAAATGTGTGCACGATGGGCATGAGATTTATCTGTACATTCAGATGTGCATACTTAGAGCTTGAATGCGTGCCTGTTTGTTTACTGTGTGTATCTTCTAAACTAATACATAGACTTACTTCAACAGGCAGCTTTGCATATACGCAGACTACTATATTATCCGTAATACATTTATCTCATGCAATGTATTGTATTTTCCTAATAAAACATGTTATTTTTTCTATATTTGAATGATACAAAAGTAGGGTGAAAATCAGAAAAAAAAGAGTAATACTTTTTGTAAAACTTGGAATTTTTTCTATAAAAATCGATTTAAACTGAAAATAAAAAGAGGCTTTCTCACACAGATTAAAAACTGTATTTTGGGTAATAAACACTGGCCACACACTGACACTTTTTGAAGTCCTTCATCACAAGACTGATCTCTCTCCCATTCAGGAGGCCACAGAGGGACCATCTGCAGAGACACCTCTACATTCCCATCGTCAGAAACCAGCGCTAACGGATGCCAAGTGACCAAGCAGGGAACTTCTAAGAGACTCCTCCAGGTTTCCCAGTTGGGTTTCACTGTGAACCTCTGGGAGCTATGAAAAGAGTGCTCCACTGGAGACATTCTCCTTCTCTAACAAAAGGTTTCAGTTACCCCAGGTAATCAGCCAGTGAGGCCACCTTGCAGAATATGGAAGAGTCATTTGGTGACGGCCTGGAGGATTCACCATATATTTGGCAGCAGTTTCAGTGCCTGGAGTCACCGGGGGCTAAACCCTGCAGTCCTGCAACCCAGGCTAACTACCACTCCTCTCTTGTCTTGCTGCACTAATTGCTGGTGCCTGTGTATACACAGAGGACTCAGATATTTAATATGAGGCTGATCAACATCAAATGTGGCTCCGTCCAAATCAATGCTGAAACTAAGTGAAAGAGCAAAGCTGGGACACAAGTGACCACAGCCAGGAGAGAGAAGATGGGTAACACTAAAGCGGATGGCAGCCGTAGTAAGGGAAAGCAGTTTGGCAGCCAAGAGATTTGAAGTAAATATGAAATGAATGGTGAGGGCTTTTACCCAGGTGATGATGGGTTTAAAACATCTCTCTACTAACAAACTAAACTTTAAAATGTGTTTCCATATCTCTCGCTCCCCCAGACCTAATAGACAATCCTTCCACAATATCCAGTCTGTCAGTGTTCTGGATGCCACTGTAGTCTCAGCCCCCTATATACCTATCCTAGATTCATCTCCCTCTACTCTTCGTTCCTTCCCTTCAATTTTGATACCCTTGCCAATCTGAACGCCCAGTCTGTTCTGGGACTCTGCGGACTTCCACAACAACTCTTAAGCTCTGCTGTCTTTCTTGCTAAACAGCTCTGCGCCTCTTTGGATTAAATTGTATGCTTACAATTCTGACACTTTGCCTTCCTCGAACCTATTCCACCACCCCACTCCTTTTAGCTCTCTGATAGGGTCTTGCCAATTTCTTCAGGAAGAATAAGGATATCACCCAATGGGAAACCGTACTCCTCATCCTGTCCTCCAACCCTCTCTTCTTTCCAGGATATCCCTTCTATATCTTCTTCCAGCCTATCACTGTATCCCTTTGGCCTCCTTCTCCCAGCCTCCTTGCCCATATCCCTTCCACCACCCTTTTCTATTACTGTCCAATACTGAACACCCACAATTCTCCCTAATGTCAGTGGGAGTTGCGGGTGCTCGACAGCTCTCAAGATTTGGTCCTTAGCTTACAAGATCAGGTCCTAAATTCCCTAGGACAGGGATTTGTCAATTTTATGGTAGTTGTCCGTAAAGCAACAGACACACCAATGGTGTTACACAAATAAAATCATTCAAGTATCAGTAGCTTTTTCACCCTTAGTTACAGTAATGAGATTCGACAAACATCTGTCAGGGATGGTCAAGGTACATTTAATCCAGCACTGGGGAGTAGACTAGATGACCTCGAGGTCCCTTCCAGCCCTACATTTCTATTTTAGTCAACCTCTGCATAAATTCACTGAGCCATTTTCTTTTCCACCCTCTTCGCCCAAATTAATACTCTTTTACAGCTTGTTTACAATATTAGTTTTAATAATAAACTGCTCAAAGAGGAGTTTGTGTAAGAGCAAAAGCTTTACTAAAATTTTACGCTCTGATTATTACAGCTGACATTCTTGTCATTGAAGTAAAATCAATATAGCCCTATGAATATTGAAAATGGAGATGCATAAACTTACACATCCGGAGATTCATGATGTCTTTCTGCAAAGTTTGGTTCCAATTTCTCATTCACATGTTGGATCAGGATATTTATTCCTGAAAAAATTTTCCAGGCCTCACTGTCCTCTGGATATTGAGATACAAGATCAGCCATGCTTCTTCCAAGTTCAAAAAGGAATTTTTGAGACTCGCTGCTGCTTAACCACTGCTGAAATATCTAGCACAATAAACGAGAAACAAACTTTCATTTATTACAGGATGGAAGGGCTCCTCTCCATTTTCAGAGCCATCCCTTGGGTACGGCGAATCAGGGCGACCACTCCAGTGTGGGTGCGTGGTCCTTCTACTGGCCCTCCACACAGAAGTGAATCTCACTCTCTATGTGCTGTCAGGTTTCATGCCTGAGCTTCAGTTAATGAGGAGTTTTGATTAACTATTGGCTGGAGAAACAGGGTTTCCATTATTTTTCCACTGTAAGGACTGGCTAATGCTAACTGTGCAGATTGTCATTTTTAAAAACAAAATACAGTCAGCCTGTGGTCTTGAATATTGTCTAGCTCAATAAGGGCTAATGATTGACCAACAGTATATAAGCAAAATATGTATCATATCAGCTGTCCTATTAAAGCATACCTGCATGTAGAGTTTGATCTTGTTGACAGAATGGACAAGATAGACTTTGGCCTCAAGCCATGCAGGGATACAGCCTCCTTCTTTATCCTCTTTGTTAACTTTAAATTCTGACACATTGGACAGGACTGAGCACACAAACTGCTCCAGTGTGCCTTCTGTGGGAATCTAGCAGTGACAAAAGAAATAGATGAGCACACCAGAGAACCACTCAGTATTATCACCCATATCATCTTACTTGTTGGAGAAAAAAGCAGAGCCGTGGGGCTGCTTTCAGGATGAACAAAGCCCAGTTATCACCATCTAGTGAGCTACGATAGAGACTGCAAATGTACTCTGAACATTTTGACAGGAAACACTCCAAAAAATCATTAGCCACTACCCAGTTGCGTGCATTTCTGGGCTGCTCTTCATTAGGGATTTTTGCATTGGTGTAGCTTGAAACCAAATAAATGATACTGGTGCAAGCCCCATTTTACACTGGTGCAAGCCCCATTTTACACTGGTGCAGCATACGTCTCCAGGAATTTTGCACCAGAATAGCTACGCCAGTGTAGCTACACTGATGCAAAATTTACAGAGGCAAACGAGCCATTAGATGGAAGATGGGATTGTTTGGGATAGATTACTAATTTATATATATTAGAAGTTCATAGCTTGCGAAGGCTGCCAAATGTTCACCATGCTTTTTACTCATGGAAAGTCAATCTGGCTTCTGTACAAAAAAAATAGAGAATTTCCCTGGGAAAATTCCTCTATTTCTTAATAATATCATTTCAAATCACTCTGTAAATACTGACTAACTCATCCTAACAATAATCCTGTAATCAGCCTTTTGAAATTCTGATTTTGGTCATCTGTGACTAGGGTAACACTGGAGATCCTGCAAAAAGTTTTGTCAGCAAGCAAGTTGGAACATTAGACAAGAAATTCAGGTCTTCATACATCGATGCTGTGAATGTTTGGGACTGACATTCACAATCCTATATATTTCTTTAAGTAGCAGCAGTGGCTTAAGACTTATCATAAGTGTAAAGTATGTAGAGATTATTCCAGTTTTGTAGATGGCTAATCTGAGACACAGAAAAGTCAAGGGACTTTTTGGTCACACAGCAAACCAGTATAGCTGGGATTAGAACTCAGGGGCTCTTGGGCGATAGTCCCATGTTCAGTTCGCTAGATCATGCTGATCCTCAGTGACAAAACCCTTCCAAGAACTCAGAGCCAAATTTTTGATAATCTGGCCACTTCTTTAGGTACCTACATGGAAGCTGTGTGCGCCAAGCTCCTTTGAAATTGGTTTCAAACTCGGCCTGGAAAGCACCACTTAAGAAGTTTCTGAAGAGTACCAACATATTCTAGCCCAACCACAAGACAGATCTGAAGCAGGAATTACTAGGTACAATCTGGTGTGGCTAGACAGGTCACATATTATCACACTGATCCTTTTTGGCCTGAAATTTTTTTATCTTAAAATTGGACTTTTTTTTTCAGAATTAGGGACACTTTTCTTTTCCACTATTTTCTCTCATGTGAATAGTCCCATTGAGATGAATGACTAGATTACTAGAATTTAGTCAGGCGAGGATTGGGTGAGTAATATGAAAAAGGACACTACATAAAAAAAAAAAAAACAAATGTCTGAAATCAGTTTAACTAAATAACAAAAAAAATGCCATAGATGGACCCCATCTTTGCTAATTTGTCACATTTGTATTTGATTTTAATATGTTAAGGGGGTAAATGAGTTTTATAAGAGCTGTTTGCCCTGCCCAAAGAGTGCTTTTTGCACTGACAGAAGAAATGAGACAAGAAAAGAGGAAAACATCCTCCATCAAGTTAACCACTCACAACAGGGAGAGGTCATACACAACAAAGGGCGAAAATCGGAGTTTTTCTGTAAACAGATTTTTAAAAGGGTTTACTATAACTAGGCTTTTCCAAAAGCTATGACATATCAAAGCAGTGCAGATATAATAGCTACAGTTCACCAAAGTGCCTAAACTTGCACATGCTAGTGCGACCCGGGACAGCGGCCAGTGACCTTGGTGCCCGCATCAGTGGCGAGGCTGGGGGCAGGACTGGGGGCGCGGTACCGTCACACCGGAGGAACTGCCCAGCCAGGGCAGTGGCTCCTGCAAGCAGTGGCCCGACATGCTGCTGCTGTGGTTCCTGGTAGAGCCCTGCAGCTCCACTGATATCGGATTTATATCCCTGGATATAAAATTTTGTATCTGAACAGGGCTCTGCTCGTCAACAGTTTACTGGTTTGCCAGTAGAACAGAAACTGTGCAGACCCCACTTCACTGGGGTTCATTTATTAAAAAAAAAGATTTCCTCTTCTTGCAATCAAAGCTGTTCTTATTACTGGGCCTGAAATAAGCAGAAGATCTACCAGGGAGCATATTGTACATGGTAGCATTTATAACATTGACAATGTCTATCTAACATAACTTTAATCAGTCAACCTTTATTGTTGCGCATCTTTGGACTCATTTTCTTCTCTTTGATTCAAGATTTTAACCTTCCTTAATTAAGTGGCAACCTTCTAGATTAAACTACTAAACAATACCCGCCTAAAGCAATCAAAATTTATACCAGTGAAGGGAGGAGGTGTTATTTTAATTACAATTATTTGGTCCCTGAAGTTTTCATCACATTAAATAGATGATCAACTAAATTAGCAATTGAATTAACTGGAAGGCAATGTATTTGCATTTCTTCTGAAAACAGAGAAATTGGAGTCCAAAGTGCATGAATATTAATGATTGGTGAATGCAGAGAACTTCAAATTCAGGATTTAATCTGAAAGTTTAGAGGAACCAAACCTGAACCCTTCCCTTCTCTTCAGAACTGGAGTAACAGAGCTCTGTTCTGGGCCAACATCACAATATGGTGAGTTTGCACTGTGACGCTGGCAGACCAGGTGCCAGCTCATGCCAAGGCCACTGGGCCTCACTGAGCACAGACAAATGCACAGCTGGAAACCAGTATGACTTGCATGTCTATTACAATAGATATTAGAGTTATAAGAATGTGTTTAAACTTTATGAGATGAGAGTATTAATCTTACTTATAATATCTGCATCCCATGTAATAAGGTAATGTTTAAGAGTTTGCTCTGTAACTACAAAAAGGTTTGCTAAGACTGTAAACCCCTCCAGATATCCGAAGATTTTCAGGGCTCTACACCAGGGGCCAGGCTGAGGCTCCAAGGTACTCTCCCCCTCCCCCATCAGAGACCAGTCCGGGGGAGCCACGTGGGCAGCTGGAGAGAGCCTGGGTCCCTCCACCTGCCCTGGGTGGGGAGGGGGAAGCAGTTCCTGTCCCCCAGACCCTCTGCCCAGGACAGGTGAAGGGACCCAGAATCCCCACACCTGTCCCCGATCTGGCTCTGGTGGCGACGTGCCTCGGAGCCACAGCCCAGCCACGGTAAGAGTGTACGGGCAGCTGTGGGGAGCCACGGCGGACCCTCCAACTGCCCTGGGTGGGGGGCCCCAGCAAGCCCTAGCCCTGCCCCCCAGACCTCCCACCATCAGAGCCATGCACGGATACAAAATTTGTATCTGCTTCCACGCTGCTATCCGCACAAATGGTCCATGGATATAAATGGATACCCGTGGATTTGCATGGCTCTACATGAAAGGTGTCATCTACTTCCCAACAAAAGAAGGCCTATAGACACCAGACAAGTCATTGTAGAACATCAATGGACAAAAGACTTTGTTGATTGCTTCCCCCACATGCTTGAAGAGGGTATGTGCAGAAGCCACTGTTCCATCACAGCTTGAACGCTGGGGTAAGGGAATAAAAATCCCTGTTAAGGAGAAATTGTTATCCCTAATCTGCTTGAACATTTGAGGGGTAAAGATTTCTGAGCATAAGTAAGAGGTCCCCAGCTGTTTAGCTTTGATTAGCCCTCAGGGACATACAAAGCTTACATATTATAGCTACTGTCATCTTTTGGAACCTAAGACTGTATCTCATTTGTGTGTCTTATATTTATCTGCTTTAACCTTGTAAATAACTCATTTCTTTTTCCTACTTAATAAATCTTTAGTTAATTAATTACAGGATTGGCACCAAACACAGTCTTTGGCTGGAGATCTGAGGTACACCTGACTTGTAGTAAGTGACTGGTCCTTTGGGGTGATCTGAAGATTGTGATTTTTGGTGCCAGAGAAAAGGAGGCTTGCTTGGATGGGAAAATAGACCCGAGTACTCAAGAGGATCGTCTATGACTCCATGTTCAGGCTCTTACAGTGCCTGAGTTCACACTTGATACTTGGTTGGTGAAATCTAATTCTAGAACACACATCCAATTTGAGGTTTCTGCCCTGGTTTGTGGCCAGTCTGCCCCGAGCTGAGCATCCATGTTCATGAGTCACTCCCGAAAGTTTGACAGAACCTTTTCTAAAATAGCAGCATTTGGGGTTCAGTTCAGAGAAGCAGCCAATACAAAGCAAGTTTGGACTCAATTGTTTGCCCAGAACTTATAAATATACCAGGATTTTTTTTTATTTGTCCTTTTAGGCATTCATGAATCATTACAATGTTTAATTCTTGACTATTTTCTCCCGACTAACATTATTAGAGAGGTTGTCATCTTTGCATGGAACGATTCACAGCCACGGGCTCTCTTCTTTAAACATGGAGATTCAGTTTTAACACATGTGGGGATTAAGGCAGAAATATCATTTCTGAAGGCCCCTCTGGGAAGGGTAACAAGAAAGATGGCAGAGCCCCATCACCCTCATATTGGGTGAACAGAGCCTGGCAGAGAAACCATTTTTTTAAAGCAAACAGGCCTTTAAACAGCTCCATTTGCACAAGTGCCTGCTGAAGCTAATTGCATTTATTTTGATGGGAGCTGAGATGAGACAATTTGCAATCTTGTGGCTGCTGCATGAATTTCCATCATTGTCTCATTGTAACATATATTTACTTAACTGGCACTTCAAAGACAATGTTGGGCAAACGGAAAACTGCTATTTTGGTTCTTTTCCCCCCTCCTTTCATTTTGTTCTGCATATTATTTCAAAAACCCATCTTTTTAATATCACGCATTGGCATGTCGACATTGCAGCTGGGAGGGTGCTTCCCAGAGCAGGTAGACAGACATGGGCTAGCTCTGCTCAAGCTAGCACACTAAAAATGCAGTGTGGATATGGTGGCTCAGACAGCAGCCCGGACTAGCTGCCCAAGTGCAATCCTGCCTGAGCCCCTGGGTACGTACTCAGGTAACTAGCCCAACCTGCCTCTGGTGCTGCTTCAGCCACACTGCAATTTTTAGCTTGCTAGCTTGGTCAGAGCTAGAGCTCTCTGTCTATTTGCACTGGAAAGCACCCTCCCTGCTGTAGTGCCATACCCACGTTAGATCTCAAGTTGCCTGTTTCCCTTTAAGCTACGGCCCCTTGTGGAGGATGCAAAGAAAGAAGATAGTGCTTATATGAAATGTTCTTTCCCATCTGTACCCTGTTTTCGTCTAAATAAAACATTCTCTCACTCCATTATAAATTGCTTCAAGCGATGATTGATGTTCTTCAAGAAGCTCATCATGTATCATGATGCAAATATTGGCTGAACAAAACCTGCAATGCTTTCATTCAAGTTTGTGGACGGAGGCTGGGCAGGTGTCATTCACCCAATATGAGATTATGCTGTCTTTTATGCAATGGCAATGCCTGCTAAGTAGCTACTTCTGAAAGACGTTGCTTTAGCGTCTCCAAGGGATGAAAAGCTCTCATGAGTTACAAAGGAAACAAAACAAAACAAAAAAGGAACATTGACATTTTTAGAAGTTTACCTTATTTAACTCTGCCGTATAGTTCAAGAGTTTTTCAATATGAAGATCATCGAAACCAAATCTGGATTCAAGTTCCTCTTTGACTGCACGTGGATCCCACACAATATCCCAAAAGGTCAGGTTGTACAGAGAACCTATAACAAAAGATTAATTTATGTGATACATTTCCTACGTTTTCTGAATTTACCTTTCTAGTGACCGATCTCTGACAGGGTCCATAAGTGACACTGCCACCTTTTTATGAGAGAGACCCTAACATGGGAGCGTGTGCATAGGAGACAGACACATATAGTCAATAGGCACAATTTCACTAGAAGTCTGGTGAGTGGAGTTAATCTAACAGTATAAAGCAAATAGTACATTGATTGAATTTTGGTCTATTGTATTAGGAGCCAATACCAATTTCACCAAATTAATTCAATATTAGAAGATACATCCCAAATAATAAAAGTACACAGTGAAGAGCTTTTACATTATTCAAGAAGGAATAGGGATAGTATTCATGATTCAATACCGGTCCTCCAGAATGCCAAAGCCTTCAGATTTTTGAACTACTCACAAATTTTCACCCTTCCTGAGACTTAAATAGGGTCTCAATGGGTAGAGGAGATGATGGTGTATGGAGGAGGGGTTCAGATATATTAGGTACTGGAGACACATTTGGGAAACGGGAAGCCTATTCAGGAAGGATGGGCTCCACCTAAACCAAAATGGAACCAGATTGCAGGCCCGTAAAATTAAAAAGGTTATAGAGCAGTTTTTAAACTAAGGGCTGGGGGGAAGCCGACGGGTGTGGAGGAGCACATGGTTTGGACAATGACATCCCTTAGGGGAGGATCTATTAATGGAGATTCTCTATGTCCTAGGAAGGAGAAGAGGATGAAAGATGATAAAATACAAGCAGGATCTGATGAGAAACAGTCAAAGGAAAAAAAGTCTCATTCAATTACATCATGTAATAGCAGACAGCTAAAAAAGTGGCAAATTTTTGAAGTGCTTATATATCAATGCTAGAAGTCTAAATAATAAGATGGGTGAACTATAGTGCCTCATTTTAAATGAGGGTATTGATATAATAGGCATCACAGAAACTTGGTGGACTGAGGATAATCAATGGGACACAGTAATACCAGGGTACAAAAATATATTGGAAGGACAGAAAAGGTCGAGCTGGTGGGGGAGTGGCACTATATGTGAAAGAAAGTGTAGAATAAAATGAAGTAATAATCTTAAAAGAACCAAACTGTACCATCGAATCTCTATGGATAGTAATTCCATGCTCTAATAATAAGAATATAGCAGTAGGGATATATTACTGACCACCTGACCAGATGGTGATAGTGACTGTGAAATGCTCAGGGAGATTAGAGAGGCTATTAAAATAAAAAACTCAATAATAATGGGAGATTTCAACTATCCCCATATTGACTGGGTACCTGTCACCTCAGAATGGGATGCAGAGATAAATTTCCTTGACACCTTAAATGACTGCTTCTTGGAGCAGCTAGTGCTGGAACCCACAAGAGGAGAGGCAATCTTGATTTAGTCCTAGAGGTGAATATAGATGGACCACTTGGTAATAGTGACCATAATTAAATTTAACATCCCTGTGGCAGGGAAAACACCATAGCAGCCCAACACTGTAGCATTTAATTTCAGAAAGAGGGACTACACAAAAATGAGGACATTAGTTAAACAGAAATTAAAAAGTACAGCACCAAAAGTGAAATCCCTGCAGGCTACATGGAAACTTTTTTAAGACACCATAATAGATGCTCAACTTAAATGTATATCCCAAACTAAAAAACATAGTAAGAGAACCAAAAAGTGCCACGGTGGCTAAACAACAAAGTAAGAGAAGCAGTGAGAGGCAAAAAGGCATCTTTTAAAAAGTGGAAGTTAAATACTAGTGAGGAAAATAGAAACGAGCATAAACTCTGGCAAATGAAACGTAAAAATATAATTAGGAAGGCCAAAAAAGAACTTGAAAAATAGCTAGCCAAAGATTCAAAAAGTAATAGCAAAAAAAAAAAAATTAAGTATAACAGAAGCAGGAAGCCTGCTAAACAACCAGTGGGGCCACTGGACGATCGAGAAGCTAGAAAAGCACTCAAGGACAATATCATTTAAATCAGCTTCTGTACCAAACGACTGGAGGAGAGTTAATGTGATGCCAATTTTTAAAAAGGGACCCAGGGGCAATCCCAGCAATTACAGGACAGTAAGCTTGACTTCAGTACTGGGCAAACTGGTTTAAACTACAGTAAAGAACAAAATTGTCACAAATATGAACATAATTTGTTGCGGAAGAGTCAACATGTTTTTTATAAAGGGAAACCATGCCTCACCAATCTACTAGAATTCTTTAGCGGGTCAACAAGCATGTGGACAAAGGGGATCCAGTGGATATAGTGTACTTAGATTTTCAGAAAGTCTTTGACAAAGTCCCTCACCAAAGGCTCTTAAGCAAAGTAAGCTGTCATGGGATAAGAGGGTAGGTCCTCTCATGGATTGGTAGCTGGTTAAAATATAAGAAACAAAGGGTAGGAATAAATGGTCAGTTTTCAGAATGGAGAGAGGTAAATAGTGGTGTCCCCCAGGCATCTGTACTTGGCCCAGTCCTATTCAATATATTCATACATAATCTGGAAAAAGGGGTAAACAGTGAGGTGGCAAAATTTGCAGATGATACAAAATTACTCAAGATAGTTAAGTCCCAGGCAGACTGCAAAGAGCTACAAAGGGAACTCTCAAAACTGGGTGACTGGGCAACACAATGGCAGATGAAATTCAATGTTGATAAATGCAAAGTAATGCATATTGGACAGAATCCCAACTATATATACAAAATGATGGGGTCTAAATTGGCTGTTACCATTCAAGAAAGAGATCGTGGAGTAATTGTGGGTAGTTCTCTGAAAACATCCACTCAATGGGCAGCAGCAGTCAAAAAAGTGACCAGAATATTGGGAATCATTAAGAAAGGGATAAATAATAAGACCAAAAATATCATATTGCCTCTATATAAATCCGTGGTACACCCACATCTTGAATACTGCATGCAGATGTGGTTGCCCCATCTCAAAAAAGATATATTGGAATTGGAAAAGGTTCAGAAAAGGGCAACAAAAATGATTAGGGATATGGAACGGCTGCCATATGAGACGAGATTAACAAGATTGGGACTTTTCAGCTTGGAAAAGAGACGACTAAGGAGGGATATGATTGAGGTCTATAAAATCGTGACTGGTGTGTAGAAAGTAAATAAGGAAGTGGTATTTACTACTTCTCATAACACAAGAGCTAGGGGTCACCAAAAGAAATTAATAGGCTGTAGGTTTAAAACAAACAAAAGGAAATATTTTTTCACACAACGCACAGTCAATTTGTGAATTCCTTGCCAGAGAATGTTGCGAAGGTCAAGACTATGACAGGGTTCAAAAAAGAACGAGATAAGTTCATGGAGCATAGGTCCATCAATGGCTATTAGCCAAGATGGGCAGGGATGGTGTCCCTAGCCTCTGTTTGCCAGAAGCTGGGAATGGGTGATGGGGGATGGATCACTTGATGATTGCCTGTTCTGTTCATTCCCTCTGGGGCACCTGGCATTGGCCTCTGTTGGAAGAGAGGATACTGGGCTAGATGGACCTTTGGTCTGACCCAGTATGGCTGTTCTTATATTCTTAAACTAATGGTTAACTATTGTGAGTACTTCATTCTTTTGGATGGAAACTGCTTTTTATTATAAGAATAAAAAAAACAAGGCTCAGATTTTCAAAAGTATTCAACATTGGCCTAACTCTGCTTCCAGTGAAGTCATGGTGACTTCAGTGGGAGCAGAGTTACGCCAATAGTGAGTGCTTTTGAACATTTCAGCCTCAAGTAAGTGTTCAAGTTTACCATAAATTTGCTCATAGGTTCTACTTCAGATAAGAAAGAAACAGAGACCCATTGTATGCTTTTGAACACACTGGTTTACGGCCAATGATCTTTGAGCCAAAATCCCTGATTTCCGCCTCCCCCTCCCCCAACCACCACCACCATTTACTGAGTCAATAAGCGAAGACTACGAGTGCAGTCATCAACATTCTTTCACCACCGTGGAGGTTGGAAATGTCACAGGCCTTGCACACACAAAACTACACTTCACTTCTTAGGAAGTTCCATGTATACACATGAGGTGTATAAAAGGCTGCAGGATCTAAATCTGGAGCAAATATTTTTCAAATGGCCGTCATTTCAGTGACAGGATTAATTTTAGTCTCAAAGTTATCTAGGTTCCAGACCAAAATTAGCATCTCCTCTATTTTCTCATTCAATGTTATTTACTTGGAACCACAGAATCATGAAACTGAGGTTACAGAAAGTTCTTTACACTAACAAGATGAAGCCCACAGCATTTTAAGCTTCTTGCCTAATTAATATTTTGTGTCACCTTCAGACCGAGTCTGTCCCACTATCTTCACACGGTGTCCTACATCTGGATCTAACCAGATTGAGAGGTATGATAGGGTGGGGCACTGTTTACACAATCTCAACAAAACATTTCCAAAGAGCTAAATTTTCTGTAGCCTTCAAATCTACATACATCCTAATCTACTCTGTAGGACAACACTTGCATTTAGATTCTTTCTACTTTTCCATTCCTGTCTTCTCAATATTATTTCAGTTGAAAGGGAACAATGTCCTTCATTTTGCTTGATACTGTTGCTACACTTATTGAGTTCCCTATTGTACACTATGATTTGGCAGTGCCATCTATTGAAAAGGAGGATTAAACTGGTTAATGACCATAATTCAACAATAAGTCCTTAACACTAACTAGTAAAGGAAATCATAAAACGCACAGTTAACCACGTTTCAAGAATTTATTCTTCTGTGTAATCTATTCTTATCTTATTTCTGGCACCTGTCACTCCAGTATTCAAAAAGCAGCTAGATGGATAGTTTATAGAAACTGCCTTGTCCCCTTTTCTTTGAGTAGTTTAATAACCACATTGCCACATCTCCCACGTAACTCTCTCAGCTTAGCCTACCAAAGGCATGAAACCAGATGTGGAAGTCAGCATCTCATACCAAAGCAAGCCTAAGAGTGATAAATTAAATACTGAAATGTGACATATCATGGAGAAAACAGATGTAAACAGCAGAGCAGATGACAGGATGCCCCCGATGCAGCAAGTGCCAACAGACCCTGCAGCATCCCATTTATCTGAATTAGTGTCTTTAATTTGGCATGCAGTATTGAATTGTGTGCAACTGCGCTGGAATGAATGATCACCGAGGGGTAAATGGACGTGCTAATAGGTTTGAATGAAGATGCAACTTCTGTACTCTAGGGTTTCAGATTGTCTATAACATTCTAGCTTCTAAAATCCTGATTTAGGGCTTAAAATTCTAGAGTGGCACTGTTGTGCCACGGCAGCTCTAGTCCTTCAGTGTAGATACTCCCTATTCCAACAGGAGGGATTCTCCCATCAGGGTAGGTAATCCACCTCCCTGAGAGGCGGTAGCTAGCTCGACGGAAGCTAAGTCGACCTTCTGCTGTCCATACGGGGATTTAGGTTGACTTTACACTCAGAAATGTGGATTTTTCACACCTGTGACCAACAGTTAAATTGACTTAATTTTCTAGTGTAGACCAGGCCTGAGTCATAATTTCTCTCATCTGTAAGAGATATTCATACAGTTGATTAAAACCTTATTCTGCACACAATATTTACTATACAGGCCACCTTTTTTTAATACTCCCTAACACTTCCATCCACCTGTCTGAAGCCCCCAGGGACTTACTTTCTGGGTTTATCTGCGGTGGGTGGGAGGAGGGGTTGGTTTGCTTGTGAGGGAGTTTAGGGCACAGAATTCAATCCTGTGTAGGGGGCCAGCAGGCAACCTAAGTACCTCTTAGTCCTTATTTTGAGGGCTTATATGGGATTTAAGAGTCATACAGGCCTTGGGCTGCTCTTCTACACAGAAGGGGCCATTTCATCCAGTGCGAGCAAATACCACCTCTGTCCCCATACTGCTCCGCCAATTAATCATAATCCTGACTTTATCCTGGGGAGCCATAAGTGGAAGAGGAACAGAGTGGTGTCAGCCATTCAGCTGGCACAAACACCAAGCTGCATTTGCAGGCCAAGATAGCAAAGGATGGGTCAGAACAATGCTCTGCTTACTGCTCAGCTGAAGTGTACCTGCCTTGCCTAGTGCTTGCTGTTGGCTGTACAAGGGCCATGGTTCAGAAAAGCACCTGAGTGAGCGTTTAAATTTGCACTCAAGTCCCATGAGACTTCATTGATTTCAGTAGGACTTCAGCACACTTTTTTCCTGAATGGGGCCTGGATGGCTGCAAGACGGAGAGTCCGGACATGGCTCCTGAACAACAGACTACACCCCTTGGTGTACAGCATGCCCTTAAACACTTAGCAGGATCCTGCCTGGCTGGATGCACAAGGGGAAGCCTCCCAATGACTCCTGCTCCCTCAAACTCAGTCCATGCACCTGTGCAGCAGATGGGATTCAGCCCTTGAGCAAAGACTGGCATTTACAATAGGAAACAAAGGAAGACTAAGGTAAGATAACCACGTTAATTTTCACTTGCAACTGGGCCAAAACTTGAATCCAGTTCTCTTCATAACCGAAGGAAACTGAACTAACTCTTTGTGAAACACCCTCTCCAAAGAATCACCATGAGTAAAAGGAGATTATTCTCAACCTGATCTATTGGGACTGCACTGTGTTATGTCAAACTTAAGAAAGGTTTGCCAGGCTGCACAATAAGCATATTTTTGTAATTTAACGGACAATTAAAATTATGCCTATCCAAGGCTCTAGGTGTCCCAACGCACAACAACAATACAATGCAAATCTCAACAGTATTTAATTATCAGCTCAACAGGAGCTCAGCCAGCTGCCTACAAAAACATTTTGGCTCCACCCTGACATGCCTGTAATTCATGCAGCAACTTTTAAAGAAAGAAAGACAGAACCCCAACATCCCCCTCCCCCACCACACACACACACACACACACACACACACACACAGCCTTCAATTACCTTCAAGGCTCCAGTCTTGCAAGAAGCGCAGTGCTGTGATGGTTATATTCAGTCCTATTTTCACTGTTTTGTAGAAACTTTGGTTTGATAGAACTGCATCTAAATCTTCTAAGGATGCTAAGGAACTGAAAGCAAAAATGAAAAATCAAGCACTTGTCAAAGCATGGCAACATTGTGCGCGCTCTTTGGAGAGGGCAGCAGAAGGATTGTGAAGTAGAGCTGGATGAAACTTTTTAACAACTTTTTTGTCAAAAAATGGGGTTTCGTCAAATGAAGTTTCTAGTAAAATGTTTTGCCTGACAAAGTTTTCTAAAAAAAGAATATTCTAGGAAACCCTGAAATGGATGAGTTTGGTGACATGTCTGGGGTGGATATCTGAGGGTTGTCCATTATCTTGCAAAACCTGCACAACACCTCCAAAAGATGAGCCTGAGCACCTAAATTCATAACTTTGCCAGACGCTAAAATTCATGAGCTGTCTAGAGAAAAACTTGTCTCTCTCACCAACAGAAGTTGGTTGAATAAAAGATATTACACCTCACCCACCTTTTGTCTCTAATATCCTGGGACCAACATGGCTATAATGACACTGCATATAACAAAATCATTTAGTTTATTTTCTAAATTTCTTCAAACAGACCAGCTCTGTTGTGAAGTTAATATCATTGTAAATTTAATTTGATGATACATTTTAGAATCCACACCAATTTTATCTGACACTTCGATAGCTTCTTTTACCCCATGGCTGTTATGCAAATGAAAATCCAACAGTTTTTTTTTTTTAACTTGATCAGCTGTTGCTGTACTTTGCTATTTCAAACAACAAGAAATTGCAAAAAAAAAATTAGCTTACCACAAGCAGTTCACCCATGCACATGCCAATGCGTAGAGACTGTGATGAGCCCTGCTCAAGCAGGCTACAAAGAATATAAACATTGAGCACCACCATGCCTGTCACTTATTCTAAATAAGTGAGACACAATATTATCTTCCCAGCTGCAAACAAACAACCTACAAGTTTGGTGCTTTTTAACAAGGCAAAGGAAAGCCCTAAGTAGGAGTGGCAGAGTCAGTGCAGAGATTTTCAATTTCCCATTCTAAGCACATGTGGTGTGGGTCCCATGCATGCTGCAGATTCACCGAAATGACTAGAATATGCCGGATGGTGTCATACCTCAGTCGGTTCAATACTAGGGCAACTGGGTAAAATTCTATGGCCTGTGTTATACAGGAGGTCAAACAAGATGATCTACAGGTCCCTTCTGACCTTACAATCTATGAATTGATCATTTTCCCAAATAAATTCCTGAAATTGCTACTTTGCATCAAGTTTCAGGTGCCCTCCAGCCATTGTGTCTCCCTGCCTCACTCTGAGATCCTCTGTACTTTCCCCATAAAGGTAAATAGCGTGTTGCAACTACATCTCCCTCCTGGTGCTGCTGCCCTTAAAAAGAGAGAGGCAGATAGAGATTTCTCCGGCACACAGGATTTGTCTACACTGACAGTGCTGCAGCTGTGCCACCATAGTACATAGTGAAGATGTTACCTATGCTGATGGGAGAGCTTCTCCTGTTGGCATAGGTACTCCACCTCCCCAAGAGGCAGTAGCTATGTTGATGGGAAAAGCCATCCCATTGTCACAGCTCTGACTACACCAGGGAAAATCCACATCTCTGAGCAACATAGTTATACCCATGTAAGTTCCTACTGTAGACCTAACGTCTTGTTACGTTCTGATGCATCCAGGATAGCAATCCCAAAATACAAGGAAATTGAAGCAAGACACGCAGGTAGGTGGTCAGTCAAAACATGAAATAACCATGAACCGGTTAAGTTAGCAATCTTCTGAACAAGACATGAGAGCACATCCTGAATAGCCACACACACCCAATGCCATGCACGCACGAGCGCACTCACACTCAGAGGCACTGGAACACTGAGTTCAGGAAGCAATAACCAGGAAATGAACAGGAACAGAGAGCAAGAAGCAGGAAAGCAGCACACACACCTCCATGACCTGATCTATCAGTCTGGGAAGACCTACACAACTCAATCACAAACCAAAGCCACTACTGGACTTTTCTTCTAATTAACAGGGATTATTTCTAGTAAACCTGGCCAGTTAAGGAGCCGTGGAGGGCATCTGTGGAAGGAAGCTTTCAGTTTTGTATGGAGTGGGTTGCTTAAAGCAACTTGGCACTGAAATGGGACAGGTCTACACTTAAAATGCTGCATCGGCACAGCTGCGCCATTGTAGTGCATAAGTGAAGATGCTCCTATGCAGATGGGAAGAGGATTAAGCGGTGAAATAAAGTCACTTACCTGACACTGATTGCTACAGATTGCCAAGTGCCAGTTTAATTGAACTACATTATATTAAAGCACTTAAGAAATAAACTGGTTTTAAAATGATAGGCATCCAAATGGATTAACATCAAATGGACTCAAAGGCTTCAGTATTTCAGATCCTCCTTGGATTAATAAAAGTGGTAATGATTTTACATTAATATATAACTCTCGATCCAGAAGAATCCCATCAAACATGACAAAACTAACACCCTCATACGCAAAGGGATCGTTTCAGTCACCACTCACATGCAGCAACCTCCCAAAGATTTTTCTGCTGAGATGCACCTGGAGGACAGGTAGAGTTGTGAAAGGGTCTGGAGCAAAAGGCAGGGACTGCAGAAAAAAAGGAGGAAAGAGTCCCGAGCTTTCCAATAGCACAGCCTATAGGTACAGGTATCTGCTAAGTAAGGCATAGGTATAAGTGTAATAAAACTATTACAAATTCAGAAGGTTTTTCATGTGTGTGTGTGTAGGGGTTCCCAACTGAATAATAATTCTGATCATATTGGGCCTGATCTCGGGACAAGAACCTACCACATCTCAGAGTTACTGGGCAATTCTTAAGTAATCAGTATAATTAATACAATCAATAGACCAGGTGACAATTGGGCCCAAGGACCTTTTTCTGGGCAAGTGTTGGCCTCACTCTGCTCCCATTGGAGTCACCTGTAAAGCTCCCATTGACTTCAATGCAAGCAGAGGGAAGCCAACGCTGACAATCCTGCTGTATATCTATATCTTGCTATGAATTCTCCTGCTATTGATCATGCAAGTGGGAAGTACAATGAGTTAGATAAAAGCATCAATCCATGGAAATAAAAGAAAGCACAAATAGGGAGAACAAATACATTACCCAGATTTTAGTACTTACTTTTTAACAGTCTGCAGAAACTGAGCTGTAGCACCTATCCCACCTTCTTTGTAAAGGCTGCTTGCCTGCAGCCATGGGAGTGAATGCAGAAAGTCCCAGAAATAGGGTTGGTTGTGGAGGCTTTCGACTACAGAAATCATCCCCTCCGTTTCATTCCAGTCCATCTTGATTTTTAAGAAAAATGTGTTAAATGTGACCCAATTATTTCATTGGGGGCGGGGTGGGAGAACAGCAACTGTCCTCTGCCTCCCCCCATACACAGGGATTTCTAACCATTTAAAACCCTTCTTGGGTGTGGCATTGTGCATTAATGAAATTCACCATAGGAATGAGAACCCTCTTTTTTCAACTCATGGTGGTTGTAACTCTGCTGCATGTGCATCTCTTGTGGGAAAACTGAGTTATGAAAAAACCTAACGAGCCCTTTCCTCTGCTTCTGCTCATGAGTGTACAGGCCACGCCACTGCTAGGAGATGGATTCTTTTTGAAATCTGAAAGATGATTAGCTTGACAATCACACAACAAATCTGTAGAGTCTAGAGAATCATCACTGCACATCCGTGAGGGGTGAAGAGGTGTGCTATAGTGAAGCCTCTATGTATGCCACCCCCACTTTACACCTCTTCAGGAAAGGCCTTTCATGTAAACAGACAAGAAATAGACTGAGGGGATGGACTCATTTCTGCTGAACTGACTGACTGGGGAGATCTATTTTGCTGGATCACACCTTCAAATGCTTCTGTAAAACAAACAAGCCATGCTAACCCCTAGCTTATGGGGTCATGTTGGTGAATTAGATGTAAAATCATGTTGGTGAGTACTTCAACAGGACTCCTTTGCATAAATACTCATCAACACGAATAAGGCTTGAAGTGGAAACTGGAGCCTTTGTATTTTTTTTTCTATTTTTTATTTAAAAAATAGTAAAATCTTCAAGGCCAAATTCAATGACACTGACATTTGTCTTTGTAAAATGGGGATGAACACAATTTTTGTTTTTACTTTCAATTCAGTACGAGGAAGAAAACTTTGCATTTCTGCAGCTTCTTTCAATCAAGGCTCTCGAGAGCAGTTTACAAATGGTACACTAAACGGCGTCCAATCCCAGGTTCCAAACTGGAGTTTGCAGTTTCATGAAGAGTCAGAAATAGTCACTGAACAACTATGGAGGGAATTCATTAAGTGAAGGTAATGATTTGGGAAGGATGCAGAATTGACAGCACTAAAGATTGAATTCTGTGTCTATTCAGCCTTGGGCTTTTTTGTTGAGACTGTCAACTGTTATGATGGTGGGTGATTTATCTACTAGGGACTGGACAGACAGCCAATTCATTTCACAGAGGCTATCACAGGGGCCATGGGAGGCATTTTTCAGCTAAACCGTGTAACCCTTGTCCTTCTTCACTCCATGTCCACCCCTCCTCACTGCATCCCATCTAAAATTAGGGTGTAATCTCTTCTAGGCAGCAACAACCTCTTTCACTGTGAAGTGCCTACCACCTTTTAGATGCTGTAAAAATAATCAACAATTCTCAATACATAAAGATGAGTCTTTTTAGGTGTTTTGTATTATGCTTTTATACATTTTTGTACACATGTTCAGAGAGTGGCCTAATGCACTTTTTAAAATCTCCAGATAATCAACAAACATACTTCACACAATAAAGGCTTTTAGCCACTAATAATGCAGATTGGATTTAAACCAGTGATGTAGCAATCCGTGACCCTCTACATTAGGTCCCTGCATCACTGTGCCCTCAGCAGCACTCCACTTTCTACAATATGCTTTACTAAAACTTGAAAAAGAAAAAGAAAATCTATCAATTATTGCTAAGTCTGAAATTGTAACTTTCCACACACAAAAAAAAATTACTTACGGTTAAGAAAATGGAACTGTTGGTGGACCCTGTAAAAATAAAAAGTTTTCCTTTTCAAAGAGCTGCATTATTCTTCGCAACAGAAGCATCACTACTAAATATAGCGAATGAACACTTAATAAAATGCATTTTGTTGAAAGGAAAAGGCCATAAAACTAGCAGTGCACCAAAGAAGTGGTGATCTGATCATCTTTTGTACTTCCTAATATTTCCAGGTATCATTACATAGCCAATTTTAATAAAATTACTTACCAGGGATGATTTTCACTGGTAAGGCAAAATTATCATGTAAACTGTAGGAGAGCAATATGGTCCCAGGCACTACTGACCACTCTATTCTGCTTAGACAGGGTTACCAAAAGAGTGCTGGGTGTTCTACCCAATATAAGAGGTAGAATGTCATCCTATTTCAGAGGAAAGGCAGCAGAGCGGGGGTAGTGAAGCGTGCTGAAATGCAGATGAGTGGGAGTAATGGAGGGTGCTTTTGGTAGATCTGACAGGACAACTACTCTGCACGGTTGCTTTGTGTGTACAGGAGGGGTGCATTTGGAAGTCATTACTGCTTCTTTAGAGCAAGACAGACAGGCCCTCTCTCCCCAGTATGCAACCCCTTTCTAAGCTCCCCATAGACTGGTGTGGTTCTGTACCGTCCCTTACTCACACCAGTGGCTGAATGTTTCAGTGTTTGCAGCACGTGCACAGGCTGTAGCATAGGCACTAGGGGAGACAGGGGCTAGGTCAAGTCACTCCCATGTGCACACCATGCCTCTGCACACCTGGTGGGCCAGAAGGGTGCTCTTGAAAACATGCCTGACAGGGTAACCAGATGATCATATTACTAACCCTGGTCCTTGTCCTATGTTATTAGCAATAAGTAAGGCCTGGAGTCTCCAGGAATTAAAGATTATGTCATGTGATGAAATCTCCAGGAATACATCCTACCAAAACTGGCAACCCTACACAGAGCTGTAGGAGAGAGATCTTTAATGAGCAGGCTGGGTGGCCAGTGTTCCACACTGCAAGACCTGTGTTTGTCCAGTAGTAGCCAGGCCACAAAGTCTGTGCCTTTGTGCCAGATGTCATACCAAACTAGGTCTCCTCCTGAAACCTGACCTTCTTTTTCCAGTCCCACTCATTATATTCCTCCCCAACCACTTCCCTGCTATTTATCTCCCACAATCATTTTGCCATGTCTAATATTTAGATTGTAAATTTATGGGGGCAGGCATCCATGTCTCTGTAGAACACAGCTAGCACAATTCTGGGCTCTATAAAATAACAAAGCAAACCCCCAACAATCATTATGACAACGACAAGAATTATAGATCAACTTCTTAGCTAAAACAATAATTTTTTAATAATAAAAGGAAACATTGTCTTTTTCAGTCGCTTTCACTCAGTGCCAGGTAAGCACATCAGCCAATTACTAAAAGAGGATGACTTACCTGAGAACTTTGATTCTTCCTCCCACAGCTTTTGTAAAGCAATAGCTTTCTTAGAGGTCTCTGAAATCCCTTTTGCAAGGTCTTGTATCTCTTTCAGGAATGTCAGGTCAGTTCCCATCATGCTGTCCTGACCACCTTGGAAACTGGAAGCGCTTTCCATGAAAGGGGAAAAGGGAAGGTCATTTCAAAATAGAAACTGGAGAAAGCAGCTGCAAGTTCCTCTCTATCAGCTTTGAGCGCCATTTTGCATTTTTGGGGTGAGAGTTTTTACTGTTCCCCATTTACCCAATTTTTATTTGTCAGCTCATTACAGTTGCCTTGAGTTGTGCAAAAATCCCACAATGCTGTGGGTAGCAGGACAACGAGAGCTGCCCTACTGGAACAGCTAGTCTGGTGTCTTGACTCTGACACTGGTCAATGCAGACTCTTCCAAATAAGTCTAAATGAATTAAAATGCACCTAGAGGTGAGAGAGGATTTCTTCCTGAACTTGACTGATGGTTAGTTTTTGACTTGAAGACTGAGGATTAACAGGATAAAATACCAGAGACTATCTAGCACAGTAGTCCCCAAACTGTGGGACATGGAAGAACATTCCAGGGGTCAGCAGTGGGGTCCGGCTAACCCCTGTGGGAGGCAGGGAGGGAGCACCACCCAGCCCAGCTCCATCCCAGCTACAGCTCCACTCTGCCTTCTGCTCTGCCCCCAGCCTAGCTCTACCTTTATTTCCTCTCTCTGCCATCATGCCAGCTGCGCCTCTGGCCCCAGCTCCTCCCCCAGCTCAAACTCGTCTGCTGAGCCAACTGTGCAGTAATTGAAAGGGGATGGGCAGATTTCATTACTGGTAATCGGGGGAGGGGGAGAGAGGGCATGACAGGAAAAGGTTCTAGCCGAAACTACAGTTGCTATTCAATACATGAGTAGGGTTGCCAGGCATCCAGTTTTTGGCTGGAATGCCCAGTCGAAAAGGGATCCTGTCGGCTCTGGTTGGCACCACCGACTGGGCTGTTAAAAGTCCAGTCAGCGGCGCAGCAGGGGCTCGGGGCTAAGGCAGGCTCCCTGCCTGCCCTAGCTCCACGCGACTCCCAGAAGTGATCACCAGGTCCTTGCAGCCTCTAGGAACATGGGCGGCCAGCGAGGCTCCTCACGCTGCCCTCATGCTCGCAGGCGCCGCCCCCGCAGCTCCCACTGGTCACAGTCCGGCCATGCCCCTAGGGGCTGCAGGAACCTGGAGGCCGCTTCCTGGGAGCTGTGGTAAGCGGCGCCAGGACCCCACACCCTGAACCCCCTCCTGCACCCCAAACCCCTGCCCCAACTCTGAGCCCCCTCCTGTACCCCAAACTCCTCATCACCAGCCCCACCCCAGAACTCACATCCCCAGCTGGAGCCTGCACCCCCTCCCACACTCTGAACCCCTCTGCCCCAGCATGGAGCCCTATCCTATACCCCAAACCCTTCAGCCCCAGCCCCACCCCAGAGCCTGCACCCCTAGCTGGAGTCCTCCCCTCCATGCATCCAACCCCCTGGCCCAGCCCGGAGCCCTCTCCAGCACCCTGAACCCCTCATTTCTGGTCCCACCCTGAGCCGACAGCCCCAGCCCAGAGCTCATATCCCCCAGCACCCAACCCCTTGCCCCAGCCCGGAGCCCTCTCCTGCACCCCAAACCCCTCATCCCCAACCCCACTCCAGAGTCTACACCCCCAGCTGGATCCCTCACCCCCTGCCCCAGCCTGGTGAAAGTGAGAGAGGGTGGAGGAGAACAAGCAATGGAGGGAGGGGAGATGGAGCAAGCAGGGGTGGTGCCAGTAATGAGCTGCCAAAATCTTAACAACTGGTTCCCTCCTCACCCCACAAGGGGGTCATTGCCCACCCCTTCCCCCCGGGACTCCTGCCCCATCCAACCCCCTGGGTTCCTTGACGCCCCCCCGGGACCCCTGCCCCATCCACCCACCTTTTCTGTCCCCTGACTGCCCCCAGAACCAGGCAGAAGGGTCTTGTGGGCCACCGTAGTACATGCCCACCCCACCCCTAAGAGCCAGAAGGACCTGCCAGGGGGCCAGGTGGGGAGTCCCAGCGGTGCTTACCTGGGGCAGCTCCCAGGAAGCATCCGACAGGTCCCTCTGGCTCCTAGGGGCGGGGTAGCATAGCTAGGGAGGGAGCAGGGGGAGCGGCTGCTCCCCCCACTGATCACATCAAAAGTGGCGCCTTAGGCTCTGACTCCGTCGGTGCGCCGGGGCTGGAGCACCCACGGGGAAAATTTGGTGGGTGAAGAGCACCCACCGGCAGCTCCCCACCCCGCACCCGGCCCCAGCTCACCTCCGCTCCGGCTGCTCCCCTGAACGTGCCGCCCGGCTCTGCTTCTCTGCCCTCCCCCCACAGCTTCTGCGAATCAGCTGTTAGCGCAGGAAGCCTGGGAGGTTGAGACGCGGCAGCTTCGCGCTCAGGCCCAGGGAGGCGGAGGTGAGCTGGGGCAGGGAGCAGTTCTCCTGCATGCCCCCGGGTTACCTGCTGCGGTGCAGGTGGCCCTCCTCGTGCCCCCCCGCCCCAGCTCACCTCCGCCTCCCTGGACCTGAGCGTGAAGCCGCCGCTTGCTTCTCAGCCTCCCCCCCACCCCCAGTTTCCTGTGTGAACAGCTGATTTGTGGGAAGCCGGGAGCGGGGGCAGAGAAGCAGAGCGGGGCAGCGCGTTCAGGGGAGGAGGCGGAGCGGAGGTGAGCTGGGGCTGGCTGGGGCCAGGCGTGGGGAGGGGCAGGGAGCTGCCAGTGGGTGCTCTGCACCCACTAAATTTTCCCCTTGGGTGCTCCAGCCCCGTAGCACCTATGGAGTCGGCGCCTATGGCGCCACTTTTGGCCGGTTGTTAAATTTAGAAGCCCTTTTAGAACAGGTTGTCCCTTGCAGAACAACCGATTCTAAAAGGGCTTCTAAATTTAACAACTGGTTCCAGTGAACCGGTGCAAACCGGCTCCAGCTCACCACTGGGTGGTGCCTTGGAGAAGGGGTGAGGTGGGGCAGGGCCTCGGGGAAGGGGCGGAGCATGGGGTGGGGCAAAGGTGTTCGGTTTTGTGCCATTAGAAAGTTGGCAACCCTGCACAAGGGTGAAATTCACTTTGGGGCAGGTGGTGTGAAGCAGTGCACAGGACTTATACTGGCCCCTGCACTACCATATATTTCACTCTCCGTGAATGTTACTACCCTACTGAACTGCCTTACAAACATTTGGTGCCTTCACAAGCAACAAATAATAACCATAACAAAAAGCAGAAATAGTAACAGCTTCTGAGGCAAATGCATGCTGATGCAGGCTTGCTATTTAAAGCACAACTAGTCTGAAAAGCGACTGTAGAGATAGCGTCGTGGGGTTAGTTGTCGATTGCCTTGCACTGATTTCCATATTACATTTTCCAGTAAAATAGAAATAAACTGCACATTTCCAGACTTGCCACTACTGGGCCATCAAAAGTTGTAGTTATGAAGATTTTATATAAATATATGCAAATTTCATGCAAATACAATTTCAGGCATTTGATGGGCTAACAGAGGCATGTCTGGGGACAAGTAGGAGGTTCTGCTTTATTGTTGGCAGTATCTATATACCTAAGGCTTATGACAGTTTTACTGGTATATGCAGCAGCTCCCATAAAAAACAGCATTACATTACCAGCACTGATTTCCCCCAGATCTTACCACATACACTTTTTCCAGCTAAACCGAGCTATACATACTTTCTATAATAGTGCCATCTGGTGGCTTGCTGATAACATCACAGTTTCGAAGCCCTGAATACAGACGCTCCCCGGGTTATGCAAGACCCGATTTACGCAATTTCGCACTTACGGAAAAAGTTCCATAAGCCAGAAATAGGATTTTCGAGTCGCGGAAGTGTTTGCGTAATGTACGCAGTGGTGAGCTGGAGCTGGTTCGCACCGGTTCGTGAGGGACAACCAGTTCTAAAAGGGCTTCTAAATGTAACAACCGGCCAAAAGTGGTGCCTTAGGCGCTGAATCCGTTGGTGCTCCGGGGCTGGAGCACCCACAGGGAAAATTTGGTGGGTGCAGAGCACCCACCAGCAGCTCCCCGCCCAGCCCCAGCTCACCTCCTCTCTGCCTCCGCCTCCTCCCCCTCCCCTGAACGCGCTGCCCCGCTCTGCTTCTCCGCCCCCTCTCCCGGCTTCCGGCAAATCAGCTGTTCGTATGGGAAGCCAGGGTGGGCTGAGAAGCAAGTAGCGGCTTCACCCTCAGGCCCAGGAAGGCGGAGGCGAACTGGGGCGGGGGGGGGGGGAGGAGCACGAAGAGGGCTGCCCGCACCGCAGCAGGTAACCCGAGGGGGGGCGCGCAGGGGAACCGCTCCCCGCCCCAGCTCACCTCCACCTCCGCCTCCCTGGGCCTGAGCGCAAAGCCGCCGCCTGCTTCTCAGCCCTCTCTGGCTTCCCGCGCAAACAGCTGATTCGCGGGAAGCCGGGGGTGAGGGGGCGGTGCGTTCAGGGGAGGAGGTGGAGGTGGAGGCGAGGTGAGCTGGGGCTGGGTGGGGAGCTGCCGGTGGGTGCTCTGCACCCACCAAATTTTCCCCGTGGGTGCTCCAGCCCCAGAGCAGCCACGGAATCAGTTGCTCCCCCACTAGCTTTGCTACCCCGCCCCTAGGAGCCAGAGGGACCTGCTGGATGCTTCCCGGGAGCCACTCCAGGTAAGCCCTGCTGGGACTCCCCACCTCACCCCCCGGCAGGTCCCTCTGGCTCTTAGGGGCGGGGCAGGCACCCCCTATGGTGGCCCACGAGACCCTCCTGCCCGGTTCCAGGGAAAGTCAGGGGACAGGGGAGGGGAGTGGATGGGGCTGGGGGGGGGAGGGGCCTCAAGGAACGAGGAGGGTTGGATAGGGCAGGAGTCCCGGGGGGTGGGGGCAGGCCACGACCCCCTCGTGGGGTGAGGAGGGAACCAGTTGTTAAGATTTGGCAGCTCATCACCGAACGTATGGGTATACATTCTGACATACACAAAATTTGAGTCTTTCTGGAATGGAACGATTGCGTAAGGCTTTCAGGAATGGAACAATTGTGTAAGTCGGGAACATCTGTATTAGTTGTCAGATGAAAAAAAAGAATATGGCCCATATTTCTCTCTTCCTTTTCTTTACACAACAAAATTTCCAAGAATGACCCTGGACACAAGAAACCTCATGAAAGAAAAATTCTAATTAATACATTTTCTAGATTTCTAATGGGCCCCATGAACAGAGTTCTGGTCTGGCTGTCAACTTCCCCTGAACTTTAAGCAGACATTTGGTTCTGGGAGTTCAGGCCTCAGTCCTACATTGAACTCTGTACTGGCAGACCCCTAGGCCCACATGGAACCCCACTGACTTCAGTGGGGCTGTGCAGGGATGAGCCCATGAGGAACTCATTGCAGGACTGATCATTCAGGCTTACCTCTGATTTTGGTCATTTAGCTGCTCATATACCTGAAGAGTTTTTCATATTAGGAATATTTTAAATGTGGATTTGGGGGGCTTTTAAAAATTAAGCAAATATATTGTTCAGAGGAGTTACAGTGGTCAGGCCCGGGGTCCAGCTAGTCAGGTGTCCTGTCTCCAACAGCACCAGATGCTTCAGAGGAAGGTTCAAGTCACCTCAGACGAGGCAGATATATGATAATCTGCTTCCCTCACCATGTCTCCTCCTAATCCCTTTTATGGGGTTTGGTTCTAGTTAAGACACAAGTCTTCTCAGGGAGAGGGAACTTTATGTTATTTATTTTATTTAGATGGAGAAAAAGCACATATCCAAAACTCTAAATAAAAATACAACCCCAAACCTACCTAGATTAGCCCCAACCCACAGTGTAAATCAGCCAAATAACTGGAATTAAAATCTCCCTCCCTCCCTCCCTCAACTTCTGTTCAGCTGATCAACAGCTTCTTATTAGCCACTGTGCTCACTGACCACAAGCCGGATAAACAGAGGAGCCTCTCATCATGACTTTGAGACCAAGAGAAGCAGTGAGGTGGGGAGCAGTTATGGAAAGCAGCGGGCTGCCAGCCCTTTTTCTTTCCATCCAAGGGATTAATAGCTTTAGTGCCTCTGCGGATCACAACTACAGCAGTACTATCCAGGAAGGGAGATTGCCGGTTAGATAGGCAGAGCACAAACCATTTAAAGTCTGGTTTATAACACTTCAAACTTCACTTGGAATTAACTGGCAGCCAGTGCAGACCCTGGGTACCACCATAACATGCTCTCAGTCTGCAACGCTGCTTGATAAGCAGACAGAGAGTTGAATTCTGTATTATTTTACTGAGAGTTTGAATGGTCTTAAGGTAAAACCACATCTAGAGAACACCAGAGGCATGGGTAACTGTAGGAAAGCAAGCTCAGACAGGGGGAAAAAATCTTAACCACAGTTCCTACCTGAGCATGCAGGAACAGACAATCTACTGTGACATTCAAATTACAAACTAAAGCAAAAAACACCCAAAGCCCTCCCTCAGTCAATGAGACCGATATAATCACTTCCAGTTGTTTTGTTTGGCTTAACCCTCATCCAGCAAGCTCCCATGCAAACCTGACACTCAGTGCTTAATTTGTAATGAAAGAGGTGCCTGGGCTCAGGCAATTTTTTAATTCATAACTGATGCAGCAAGCCCAGAAGTGCCAGAGCTATGAGCTTCCAAGCCTAGAGTTGCCAGAGCTCAGCCCTGGCACAAATTAAGCACTGCTCATGCTCAACCAGATGGGTAAAGTACTCAGCCAAGGCAGACAGATCATACCGCCTCACTATTGCCGTCAAAGGGCAAGCCAACTGCTTTCCTGCGCAAATTTTGGAAGTCTTCCTGCAGCCTTCCCCCCCATACTTCTCAGTTTGTATAGGGCTACACACAATCAGTATCTGCCCCAGCAAAGAGAGCAGCAGGAATTGCTAGATAAGGTTCTGATCTTGATTTTAGAAAAACTGCCATACTTGAGACCCATTGGGCATTTTGGGAGATCTGGGCCTGAATTAATTAATTCCATGGTGCAGTGACCAGGAGGGGAGGCAATAAGGATGTAGGGGGCCTTCTAACCCTATGGCTCTGGTTAAAGTAGTCCTGAGGGCTGCCCTAACTTGCACCTCTCCTGCAATGGCCACTGTGGGCAATTACAGCCCTGCACAGTAGCTAGGTCATTAGGCAAGCCCCAGTCACACCCCCACCTATCTCTAGAACAACTGCACCAGCTACTCAGGCTGGGGAGGTATTTGCTGAAGGCTCCTTGTAGTGGCTTTATGGCTGCTTGGAACTGAATTCCTTCCCCAAGCACACACACTGTTTGCCACTGACCCTACCTGCAACGATCTGCTTCGCTGAAATTACAGAACCAGAAGATTCTGAAGGCTGTGAATTTAAAAATCAACAGGCCATTCTCAAACTATAGAATTATCAGACTGGAAAAAGTGTGGTAATTGGAGATTGCTTGTTTGCGCAAAACAGTTAATTGGAGCTTGTGACCTAGTTTTAATTGTGAAAGTCATATGATCACAAGCTGAGTTACAGTGGACTGTAAATGTGAGAAAGGACTTCGGTAAACGTTTGGAGGAACTACTTAATTAGCAGCTATTTTGAATAGTTATTTAATCTGTACTTTGCATTTGGGTCTGAATATAAGTGAAAATATTTTCCCCAAAACTGAATCAAATCAGAATATGCCAAATATAGACAAAAAATATCTGATAGAATGCTTCTAATAAGCCTGTGAGGCATATTCTACCAGGGACCATTACACCAACCCCCACTGTAAAATTCTTCCTGTGTAGGGAAGGCCCCATTCCCACAATCCTTAGATATTCTACTGACTGGTAGAAAATGAAATCATCATAAAACTTCCACTAGGCTCTTGACTACTTAACTAAATTTCACTTTCATGCAAGCTTGCCTGATAGCCAACAGGAATTGTTGAAGACTCATTATAGTCTGCTTCAAATCTGAATGGATTACAGATAGAAAAGGTAGATTCTTTTTATAGTACTTTAATAAGAGACTCAGTTTTTCAGCTGGGGCTGTGCTTGAGTGATTAAGATCTGAAGTTTTCATTTTGAAAATGGACCCATGAAAGTTGAAACAATTAATATCTACCAACCCCTAAAAGCTACAGACATGGTCAATGGGAAGAGGAAAATAGGAACTCTTTAATTGCACTAAGAAACTTCTGGAGGAATGGAGTGAAAGATGGTCAATATTTTGCTGAAATATAGAGGCAAACTCACAGAGAGAACAAATCGACTCTGAAAAACAGATATATAAAAAGGTGATTGTGGAGTTCTAGGTTTGTCTCTGGGGAATTTTCAGAGTAAAGCTCTGATCCTGAAAACACTCAACTACATGCTTACCTTTAAGGATGTTAGGAGTTCCACTGACTTCAGTGAACCCATGAATCTAAATTTAAGTATGTGCATAAGCATTTGCAGGATCAGGGCAGAAAAACAGCCAGATTACAAGTAAAACTTCTCCCTCTAAACAGCAGCCTTGAGAACTCACTCTTGGCTCTGAGTAGCAAATTAGATTCTTGCACCTGCCCACCACTAATTAATGGTCTAGCAGCACAAATTATGCCTTTACTTGCACCTGTGCAAACCCAATGTCTTCAAATGATGCCTCAGGAACACCTGTGCAACTTCACTTTCTTCAGCGTGTTTGTGAAGAATAGAAACAAGGCACAGTTTTTTAATAGTGAGGATAATTAACCATTAACACAACCTCCAAGGGGTTGTGGTGGATTCTCCATCACTGGCAATTTTTGAAACAGGATTGGATGTTTTTCTAAAAGAGATGCTATAGGTTAAACAGTAATTAATTCAGAGAAGCCTCATAGCCTGTGTTATGCAGGAAGTCAGAGTAGATAATCACAGTGGTGCTTTCTAGTTTTATAATCTATAAAACCAATTAAAATTTAGTAAACAATCCTGTTATTTTTAGTTCCCTCTCTTAGATGCGTTGGTTCTGCAGGGCTAACAGCACTAAACACAACAACATTTATTTTAGTTACAAAGATCAGCCTTTTAATATACAGCTGATTGCACACTCATCACAGCGGAAGATCCATTCCATACATACAGCATATTGTATCTGTACTATGTTCCCATTAAAACAAATTAATATATAGAGTAGCACGCAGAACTAGCCACTGAAAGTAATACACACGCACACACACACACACACACAGAGTTCTCAATTTTCTGTGAAAGTGGTGGCAACACACTCTTGGAATCTTTTGTCCCCAGATCTATCACTCTTGCGTCTTTGAGATAGAGCATGCAAATTATTCAGATTTGTTTTAAATGTGTGGCACCCCTAGAATACAAATGCTTAGCCAGGCTCCCATGAAGATCACATGTTGTTAATATGCCACTTAGATGCCATGAGAGTGACTTTGGGCATGCCTTCTGACCTTTAAATTAGGGCTGTCGATTAATCGCAGTTAAATCACGAGATTAACTCAAAAAATTAATTGCGATTAATCGCAGTTTTAATGGCACTGTTAAATGATAGAATACCAACTGAAATTTATTAAATATTTGGATGTTTTTCTACATTTTCATATATATCTTGTATTCTGTGTTGTAACTGATACCAACGTGTATAGTTTGATTACAAATATTTGCACTGTAAAAATGATAAGCAGAAGAAATAGTATTTTAGTTCACCTCATACAAGTACTGTAGTATAATCTCTTTGTCCTGAAATTGCAATTTACAAATGTAGATTTTTTTTGTTACATAACTGCACTCAAAAACAAAACAATGTAAAACTTCAGAGGCTACAAGTCCACTCAGTCCTACTTCTTGTTCAGCCAATCCCTAAGACAAACAGGTTTGTTTACATTTACAGGAGATAACGCTGCCCTCTTCTTATTTACAATGTCACCTGAAAGTGAGAACAGGCATTTGCATAGCACTTTTGTAGCCAGCACTGCAAGGTATTTACGTGCCAGATATGCTAAACTTTCGTATGCTCCTTCATGCTTCGGCCACCATTCCAGAGGACATGCTTCCATGCTGATGCCGCTCGTTAAAAAAATAATGCGTTAATTAAATTTGTGACTGAACTCCTTGAGGGAGAATTGTACGCTCCCTGCTCTGTTTTACCCTCATTCTGCCATATATTTCATGTTACAGCAATCTCAGATGATGAGCCAGCACATGTTGTTCATTTTAAGAACACTTTCACTGCAGATTTGACAAAACACAAAGAAGGTACCAATGTGAGATTTGTAAAGATAGCTCCAGCACTTGACCCAAGATTTAAGAATCTGAAGTGCCTTCCAAAATCTGAGAGGGTCGAGGTGTGGAGCATGGTTTCAGAAGTTTTAAAGGAGCAACACTCCGATGCAGAAACTAAAGAACCTGAACCACCAAAAAAGAAAATCAACCTTCTGCTGGTGGCATCTGACTCAGATAATGAAAATGAACATGCATCACTCCACACTGCTTTGGATGGTTTTCAAATAGAACCTGTCATCAACATGGGCACATGTCCCCTGGAATGGTGGTTGAAGCATGCACATCTGGCACGTAAAAATCTTGCAATGCCGGCTACAACAGTGCCATGAGAACGCCTGTTCTCACTTTCAGGTGACATTGTAAACAAGAAGCGGGCAGCATTATCTTCTGCAAATGTAAACAGACTTGTTTGTCTGAGCGATTGGCTGAACAACCAGGACTGAGTGGACTTGCGAGCTCTAAAATGTTACATTGTTTTATTTTTGAATGCAGTATTTTTGCACATATTATATATTTGTAAGTTCAAGTTTCATGATAAAGAGATTGCATTACAGTACTTGTTTTAGGTGAATTGAAAAATACTATTTCTTTTGTCTTTTTACAGTGCAAACCCTTGTAATCAAAAATAAATATAAAGTGAGCACTGTACACTTAGTATTCTGTGTTGTAATTGAAATCAATATATTTGAAAATGTAGAAAACATCCAAAAATATTTAAATAAATGGTATTCTGTTATTGTTGAACAGTGTGATTAATCGCCTGCTTAAATTGTCCTTTTTAGTTAAAAAAGCATATCTTGAGCATAAGCACCAGCAAACTGAGGAATAATTGGGCCATGCGATCTAACGAGGAACCTCTATATAACTTTTATGTCAGCACTTGGAACCTAGAGGCTGTTGACAGCCAGCATAACTCAGAGAAGCCCTCAGGTTGATCTAATTTATACTGGTGGACTGGTCTGGAACAGACTGTTCTCAGGATGAACTTTATGCCAACTTTTCACACTTTCTATCCTGAGTAGGCTGTGTGCTTCATGCTTCTCAGCCATAAATCTAGCATCTATATATCTATAGATAGATATTACTTCTAAATCAACTTGATGAAATCCTTGGAATATCCCTTCAGATTCCTCACTAGATCTCTGGAATGAAGGAAACTCTGCCTCCAGGAAATATTTTCCTGTTTCTACATTAAGCTGAGATGTGACTTTGAGACTATAGTCAGAGCTGTGCAAATACTCATGCAGTGCAGACAATCAAGACAGTTTACAGTTAGGTACTTCACTATATGAGTGTCATGTTTTAATATCAGGAGCTTCCAACCACCTCAGACAGAACAGAAAAAAAACTTGATTTTTTTTTTAAATACAAAGTCAGTGTCAAGGCATAATGCCTTGTTATTTTAGCACTGATTTGTGTGGTAGAGAAATAAAATAAACTGTAATTTCAGGGCTCCATTTTGTACTTTCTACAATACAGCATGAGGAAAATTACCAGTCTGGGATAGCTTTTCAGTTTAAACGACTTACAAGGACTCACATATAAAGTAAATGGAATGTGATTTACTCCAAAAACTGTAGCACGTAACATAAAAGGGACATGAAGGTTGTGACATATGACTGTGACATTGAAAGCTTTACACTTGACCCCTGCTAAAGTCCACATTATCTTTAAAATTAAGCTTTTCACTCTGAAGGCCTATAAAGGAGCAGTTTCATTCTACTTGACTGATTTTTTTTTTTATTTTTATTTATTTATTTATTTATTTGCTATATATTCACAGCCAATCACTGCGTTCTGGCTGAGTGACCTGGTTATCCAGTTTGCCCTGAATATAACTCTGAAAAAAGGCTATTTGCAACTAGGCCCATCATCTACAGAGCACCCTGCTCACTTACATTCATAATTCTCAGTCTTTGGCAGTATGTTGAAGTAAATTAATGATTTACATGTTTGCTACTATGTACTATTATTATTACCAAACAGGAAAGCTTTTTAAGTTCAGTTCTTTTGTGGCTGTTTATTACTTATCATTTATTTGTATTGCAATAGTATCTAGGAGCTTTACTCCTGGACCAGGACCCCATCGTCCTAGGTGCTGTCCAAACACAGAACAAAAGAAAAGCCCCAAAGAGCTTAAAATCTAAGTGTACTCTTGGGTTTTCTCTCCTCTGTTTGACTTTGCCCTCCATTGATTTTCTTCTTATCTGTCTGACCACTCCTTTAGCTCCTCCTATTTCCTTCCTCAGCTCTCTGTTCTTGTCCCTCAAGATGCTGTCCTTGATTCCCATTCTCTTCCCTCTGCACCCCATAGCTGGGAAATCTCAGACACTCCCAAACTATCCAAAATACAAATGTGCAAATATAGTATTATCTTCCATGCACTGCCCCACATCGTGTATTGATAGAACTTCTAACAAGGATAAATTATTATCTGTCTTGTGTGAGTGCATGGGGGGCTGGCGAGAGCACAAGAAGTCTCCCCACCTTCTCCCCTGACTTTTTTAGACAGATCAAAATAGCAGCCCCTGTGAGAAGCAACGGCTAGGTCCTTGCTATCTCTGGGGAGCAAAAACACCCTGAAAAATGTAAGGAGCGGTCAGAAGGAGCTCTGCCCCGCCCTCACACAGCACACTGGGGGAAGCAATCTAGCCCACAGTAATTAAATTCCTGCAACTCCTAGCTACTAGACAATAATGACCCTTCTTATGGGAAAAGACATATTAGTCAGAAATACTGATAAATTGGTGCATCTTACCGGAAACTGTGGTGTTTCTGAGATGTGTAACTGCTGTTTTTGCACCTTGAGCCAACATTACAGAAGAGACTCTGAACAAAAGGATAAAGGCCCCGACTTGGCAAATCCCGGGCTTCTAAATAACCTAAAAAGCAACAGCAGACAAAATTACATCAGTGAGACTAAGGCTATAAAGCTTTAGTAGTAATGCTGCTCCCTCACCCCTAAAACTCGTTGGAAAAATTACATTGCAACACAGAACCTTTTGTGAAGACAGGCTCATTTCACTGGTGTTGTGGAGGAAACCTTTGCCGGATTTCCTGCCAGCTCATCTGCTCAGGTCCTTGGCAGTCTAGCCTTCCAAGGCATATGGCTCCAGGGCAGCCCACCATGCAGACTGCCCCAGGGCTAGGGACCCCAGGTGTTTGAGGGTCCACGGCTGTGGGGAAGCCAGTAGTGTGGACTACCCCAAAAATGGGAACCCAGGGCTTTCAAGGGCCATGGCCTTGGAGCAGCCCGCCAAGTGGCCTGCCCTAGAGCCAGAACTCCATTTCCTTTCTCAGAAATTTTTTTTTTTAAATGGTGGGTTTGTTCCTAATTGGAACAAAACCAAATTTTGAAATATCAAAATCATCCATGAAATGGAATTCCCTTTCTCCACACAGCTCTACCTACCACAACACTTCGCGAGTAATGCAGCTATCCCAATCTCTTGATAAAACCTTTATACTGCACCACCATGCATTCCGTTTATAAATGATTCACTCAGCACTGAAACGTAGGCACGTCTGGGGTTCAGTATGACAACAGTTTAACAGCACAGAGCAACACTGTAAAACAGTGTTATACGAACTTTTGAAAGCTGAGCTCCCCTTTAGGAAAATGAAACCAGTCACTCTTCTGCAACCTCACTGTGTGTTTGTTTTTGGCCTACCCAAAATGACTGGCTATTTAGAGTAGACTGTGCAAGTCTTCCTAATAAAATATGTCCTTGCCTTCCTTCCATGATTTAATGAGCAGTGAAATAATTAACAATGTTGACATTTAATGTATCATCACTGGCATTTGAGCTACCACTCATTGAAATGAATGGGGCAGTTTGCACTTCAGAGCTATTGTTTCAGACTTTCTGCAAACTCAGGCAGACACTGCTGCACTAGTTACACTTTGGTTACACGTATTTTGAAGGGTTTCAGAGTAGCAGCTGTGTTAGTCTGTATTCGCAAAAAGAAAAGGAGTACTTGTGGCACCTTAGAGACTAACCAATTTATTTGAGCATAAGCTTTCTGCATCCAATGAAGTGAGCTGTAGCTCAAGAAAGCTTATGCTCAAATAAATTGGTTAGTCTCTGAGGTGCCACAAGTACTCCTTATATTTTGATGGGTGTTTTTTCTTTGTTTGTTTTTCAATAAAGCCGAGACTCTAGTGAATAACTGAGAAACCTGTCCATTCCTCCATTGTAAGCCCACAGTGAGAGCCACAGCTATGTAGGAACCTTTGGGCAGGAAACGGAGACTATTTCATGCAATTGAATTGCTGGAGAAATAGCTACAGTGAGTTACCCAAGTTGAATTAGGCCTGGACATAACATTCCTATTGAATGTTCACAACAGAAGTGGAAGAACTGGAGAAACGGTGTATTCAGGTATTCCATACTACCTAAAAAACCCAAGCTAGTTTTGTTGGAACTGAAATATCACTATTTTTGAGACATATATCACTAGAAATTGCACTACGAGTTAAACAACATAGAGATGTCCTTGCATAGCGCCCCAGAAAGAGTATTAGCCTGCTTCATAAAAACATACGGCCTAGTTCTAGTTCTGTATGTCCAACACCATTTTGAAAACAACCCATCTTAAATAAGTTTGACAGTTTCTAAATTTTACTGAGACCGTAATATTGGCCCTGATCCTGCAAGCTTATCCAAAGTAGCTTGCAGAATTGGGACCACACTCTGTAGCCAACAGAACAAAATTCTGCCCTCAGCTACGCTAGTGAAAATTCAGTTACTCTGTTAAATTCAGTGGGGCATTACCATTGATTTCCAAAAGTGTAACTGACAGCAAAATTTGGTCCACAAAGATCTCTTCCCAAAAGAAATAGTTGTGTTCTCTTTTATACATACAAACATATCAGTTCTCACAAGCAAAGCAGAGAAGGTGTAGGATCAAGAAGACCTTTCCATTCATGGTCATTATAAGATCCCGAGGCACTTTTCACAAAATTGTCCCAGCAACATGCCAACTTGTGTAATTATGTTCAGTTTTCTTAAATGCCCCCATAGTTTGGAGAAGATATTCTTCACTTCCTATCTCCTTATTAATAGAACTGAGTGCTAGGTTCTTTAGAGATATGTAGGAACTGATCCTTGTATATACACTGCCACACACTGAAATCCTTCAGGGTTAATGTCATTCTGTGAATGTACGTATTCAAATTATAAATGCAACAATCAAAGTTAAAACTGATTGAACATGCACCATGGGTCTCAGTCATCTCGCAAGAATGAATCATTACTAACAGTATCAGTTTCTATCTGGAGAATTGTGACAACAAAGTTACTGGTAAAAGTCACTATTCCAACTGATAGGACTATGTTCCATTCAACAGAATGATGAATTAGACAGAGAGAGTGGGAGTTATACTGACACTAGATAAACACCAAGAGTCCAGACACGTCACGATGCAGCATTTGCAGTACTGTTTCAGACACCAGTCTTAATTAACACCACTAAATCTAAAGGTTTGTTATATAGCTCATAGCTGTGTGTGTTTAATTTCTAAGCAAGCATAAAGAAAGAGATCCATGGTTTCTGGTCTCATAAGCCTTTTACAAGGAAATAGGTTTTACATGTCAGTCTTAAATACAGGATCACTTAAGCTCCCATACAATGGTGTGACTGATTTTCATTGTTTCTTTTGTTGTATCCTCTATGCCAGGGATCGGCAACCTTTGGCACGTGGCCCGTCAGGGAAATCTGCTGATGGGCCGGGCCAGTTTGTTTACGTGTGGCATCCGCAGGTTTGGCCGATCGCAGCTCCCACCACCGCGGTTCGCCATTCCAGGCCAATAGGAGCTGCAGGAAGTGGCAAAGGTTGCTGATCCCTGTTCTATTTCTTGTTTTAAATGACATTGCATTACATCATTCTTCTAGGAAGTTGAGAATGTGTGGGTTGAACCCAAGATGCCATTTCCAGACAGGTTATAAAATACAGACCATGCCTGAATCCTATAGAACTGCAGCAACTAAATAAAACATAGCATAGTAACATCTACCACACTGTTTTAGGTAAGATAATGCTTGGAAAAGGTGAAGCAGAAAGAACTATAGATTGCAGGGGGACTCAATATTATAATGTTATAGGACACAAAAGACAAAACCAATTTAGGGCCTGATCCAAATCCCAATGAAGTCAATGGGCTTTGATTCAGGCCCTCAGGTTTAACCTGCTGATATTTCCTTATTATGAAGCCCTCTTTAGAATATAGTCCACAGATGTGCAAAACATGAAGGTTAAACATGAAACATACAGTTTTCCTTGTATTTTGAAGGTTGTTGGATGCGAATTGCAGCCAGAATAAGGAACAGTATGCATGGCCAGAGTACTTCAGAGAGAGACAGCACCTGAAAAGTAAACCCAAAACGATAATATCAGCAATGTAGAAATTGAACTGCATCATACAAATATATATTATTACACGGACAAGCAAATGAATATACCAGTATAAATGCCATAAAAAAGAAACTATTAAACCAGATCCTGTTTTGTTTGAAACTTACTTCTAAGTAGAAACACATCTATTTTTAAGGAGCAAAGAACACTGATTTCAAAGCATGAGAGTAAAGGCCATTGTCTTGTTATTTACAGTATTTTCATGAATCTTTTCTTCTACATCTATATAAAATAACTAATCGAATGAAACAGGCACGCTGTTCTCCAAAATCTAGAAAACTAGTTTAGGACAGAGTGAAAGCAAGTCATCTTCATGCCTCAGTTGCTCCAGCTGCAAAATCGGGATGATATCAGCCAGCCAGCTTTGTAAAGAGTAGTAGGATCCTCATATGCAAGCTTTTCAGTAACAAAGCAGTATTTCAGAAGCAGTTAAATAGGGCAGAGTCACAAAAATTTTAAATCAGAAAAATAAAAGAATTACAGAACATGAAAGCCTGACAAGATCATTACATTGAACCTGTAGATTTTTGAGGCTACTAACTCTAGTAGCTTAAATGCTAGATACAGTACTTACATCATCTGTCCATATCAGGGAAGATATTCCAAAAGATAAAATTGTTACAAAGACAACCTAATAAAAGAAAGAGTGGGTGGTCTTTGATTCCTGTGGAGCAAGTCTAGATTCTGGCAATAATAGTGTTCTGAAAGCGAATCCAGCCATTCCTACACTAAAATAAGCCTAGCCACACCGGAAACAAGATTGATCTACAATGACAGGAGGAAAAGAAGTGCTTTAGGACACCTCTGACTGCCATCATCCTCTTTCATGCTATACTGTCTGGCATACAAATATAGATCAGAAGTACACTTTCTCTGATAAACCCCCAAATATGTAAGTGATACAGCTGGTCAAAGGGGGAGTGGGTCACATTTTTGTTTTCAAATTTTCTCCTTCTTTGAGATTTTAAAATTTTAAAAATGTCAACCAACTCTAATAAATAATCTACTAAGCTAAGATTGAAGACACTGAACAGTGAGATATTGTAAACCTAAGCAGCTCACCTGCTTATTTTAAGATTTAAAATACTCATAGAAGCTGATTAACTCAAAGTATATACAGTTTCATCTACTACAAAGTCTTTAACCAACAGCGATTGAAAATCAAAATATTAAGTTTTTAATTTATATACTCTACTCAACACACAAGAGGTCCCAAACAGCTTTGTGTTTGAGATAGGGGATCACTGAATTGTGTTAGAGATCTCTCTTCAGTAATATCTACTGGACAACTATGGAACACCTGAGATCCTTAGCTATGACAATAGGCAGAGCTGGTATTACTGCCTATATTTAAGGTTGTCTGACATTTTCTATTAAAATATGCTGTTTTCAGTTGCTTATAACTTTGCAAAACTTTAACTGCTTGGTCTGAGATTTCTGATGTTGGGTGTCTCTTTCAGGCTGAATTATTCTGGAAAGTTTCAGCGAAAGCAGTTCAGCCACTTCTAAGAACAATGTTCTTTTGCCCATGTTAAAAAATTCCTTTTCTTTCAGAGGTGATAGCTCTCCCATGTTTTGGAGCAGGAACCTGAAATTTGGCAGGGGGATGGTCTTTGTATCAGGAATGTGCCTTTTGCCACCCCTGTGAAAATCCACCTACATTTGGCTAACTTATAAGACTTTCAAAAATCACAGTTCTCAAATGCTCCATCCAGATTTGTTAGAGTTTGGCAGGTAAATGCTCCTCTGAAGATTCCATCTGCACTGGGCATGTTCCATCCAAGGGGTATAAAGGTTGAGCAGAAGTTTCCCTGCAATTGTTGTCCAGCTGCTAGAAGCCACACTGCGGCTGGGCACCGGAACTGAGAGGAGGGAGAGTATGCTTCCTGTTCTCTCCATGGTGCCCATGCTGGAGCCCAGGCAGCAGGGAGAAGGAAGCCTCATGACTCAAATGCAAAATGGAGAACTACTAAACCTAGTGCAGATGGCAAAGGGTGTAGATTGGGGCAAGGAGCCTGGGGTATGTGGAGGCTGTGATTGGAGACTGGTAGGATGGAGAAGAGAAACTGAGACTTGTAGCCAGAATGGGGATGTGGGAGAGACTGTCTGCACAGGAGGACTGGGAGCAAGGGAGGAAAATGGGGGACTGGAAGCCAGCTGGGAGAGGGAAAACTGAGACTGGAGGGGAGTCTGGGACTGAATGGGCATCCTGTGCACTGAGTAAGTCAAGGCTCATGTGGAAAAAATAGTACAAGAACATGTAATTAGAGACTGAATCATAATGCACATGCAATCTTAATTCTGGCATTTCCTAATTTTTGAGTGTTTGACTTTACAACCTTAATGTTTTTTAATATAGCTATTTGTATGCAATAAAATTACATAGTACAAAATTCTAAACAGGGCATAGGTTTCAGAGTGGTAGCCATGTTAGTCTGTGTCAGCAAAAACAATGAGGAGTCTTTGTGGCACTGGCTTTGGTATGGTAACATAAGAGACAGATGACTACATCTGATACAAACTGGAATATCAGGGGTAGCATGATGTATTTGCTAGTGGAATGCCTCATGACAAAAACTCTCTGGAAATCAATATCAATCAGAATTAACCCAGTATTGCATAATATTTGTTTTTACTTTGTGTCATTTGTTTGTGCTGTTGTTAGTCCACCAATGAGCTTGGATGTTCATGATACAGTGATTATGAAAAGTGATTGTTTTTTAAAGGCCACTTGACTGGCCAACAAGTTTATCTTGTATGTGGGAAAGAGATATCCTGGACGTGACCCACAGAAGTAATGCCCTAAAATTCCTCCAATTGAATAAGCTCCATTTGTATGAGTAATGCAATGAGCCAGATGCAATGAGCTGGATTGTCCCTTCTGTGAGCTTCTCACACATATGCGGAGACTTAGAACTGTATGTGTGTTTAAGCTTGCAGTGTTTTTACATGCTCATTCTGTCTAAGCAGAGGGTTTATCCATCTCCCTCTATTATCCACCTTTCAACCACCTGTGGAACTGGCAGACTCAGGATTTGTCTACAGTGAAAACACTACAGAGGCACAGCTGTGCTGCTGTAGTGCTTCAATGTCAGGGCTGGCCTTACCATGAGGTGAACTGAGGCAGCCGCCCCAGGTGCCAGATTGTTGGGGGGTGCCACTAGGACCCAGAGTGTAGAAAATTTTGTCTGCTGCTGGTGCATATGTATTCTCTCTGCTCTAGATGCACAGAGATGGTGGAGTGCTGTGCTGGAGGAAGGAGGGCACAAGGGACATAACAGGCAGGCAGGAGAAAAGGTGAGAGGGAATAACAGAAAGCAGCAGGAGCTGCAGGGAGAGAGAGGAGGAGGAGCCTCTTATGTACCTCTCTAGCACCCCCAGGAGCCTGGACTGATTAACACCAGTTTCTCAGGGAGCTTTCTGTTTCCTGCTGCTTCCCTGAACCCACTTGAGGAGAACAGGCAGTCTAGTAGGAGCTAGTTAGGCCCTTAAGATGGCGATAACTTCCTTCACTCAGGCCCTGCTACCAGCCTGCTTATTTGTCCCCTTCAGCTGAGTGTTGAGAGCCACTATAGCTGGCACAGAACAGCAGTCATGAGTGAAAGAAGAAAACGCCCCCCTGGGACAGCATTCAGAAGAAAGAAAGAAAGAAAGAAAGAGGAAGCTTTTCTATCTAAGCAGGAAGGAGCTCTCACAAATAGACACAAATATTTATGGTGAGCCTTCCGGCCCCAGTGAGGATGAGAGTGGTGAGGAGATGCCTGATTATCCAGTTAATCAGAGTGCAGGTGACGTGGCAGCTACTGCAGCATCCATATCTCCATCTCAAATGGATGTAACCATGCACATTCCTGAAGAAAAGTGTAGATCAGAGAAGAGTGTGGTGGAGGTGCAAGAAACAGCTGCTGCTGAGTTTAGTTCCTTAAATCTAGATGATCCAGGACTGTGGACCCACTTGAGCAGTAGCCTGAGGGTCTTCCTTGTACTGTATGGGCCACAGCAAGTGAAAAACTTTATGTTCCCCAAAGACAATGAAAATAGAAGTTTCCATCCAAGACATTACTGGTGTGAAATCCCCAGTGGTGACAAAGTGGAGAGGCCATGGCTTATGTACTCAAAAACCCAGAACGCTGCATACTGTTTTTGTTGCAAACCCTTCAAGTCTAATGTTCCAGCCACATTGGGTTCTACAGGAACAAAGGACTGGAAAAATCTGGCTAGAAATCTGGCATGCCATGAGAAGGCAGCAAATCACCAGAGATCATTCCATAGGTGGAAAGTGAATGGACTATTTTCCTCTAATGTGTTTCTTTAAAGGACACATCCAGAGGTGTCCCCATCACACATAAAATTAGGATGTTAATAGGATGGCTTGATGGTTAAGGCACTGGACTGGGAGTCAGGAGATTTGGGATTGGTTCCCATCTCTGCCATAGAATTCCTATATGACTTTGGACAAGTTTCTTTCTCTGTCACAGTTTGTCATCTGTAAAATGGGATAATACTACTTCCTATCTCCCACCCATTTTTTGTCCATTTAGATTGTAAAGCCTTTGAGGCAGGGACTAGCTCTTACTATATGTATGCACCGCACTTAGTATGATGGGGCTCCAATGTTGGATGGCTCTACTATATTAAAAATCACTGTTCATTATGGACTTCCAAAATACCTGTACACTCATCTATTATTTCTTCTTTTTTTAGCTATCCATGTAATTCATAATTACAATAATTAAAAATAATACTTGGCATTTACATCATGTTTTTAGCCATACATCTCAAAGAGGTTTCCCAAATGGAGTATTCATTATTATTAGCCCCATTTTATAGGTGGGAAAACCAGGGCACAACTAGGATTAAGTAACTTGACCAAGATCACACCGGGAGTCTGTGGGAGAGCCAGGAAAAGAATTCAAGTCCCTAACTCCTAGTCCATGTTCCCTATCCTCTGGCTCACCCTGATCCATCTTTAGACAATCAGCTCCTAGGTGCAGTGATTCTCTGTCTTCTTGTCTTGTCACAATTTGTGCTACATATGTACATAAATAATTAAAAAGCCCATTGGGTTTGGTAGCTATAAAGTCAACTGCACCAAATCTGAACTCATGGCAGTGAGTCCTGTGCACCAGAGTCTCAGCCCAGTTAGGCATCCTTTGTGTTGTTCCAGTGACATACATCAGGCAAAAAATTGGTATAAAGGAATACCTAGATAGTATGGAGCTGCTGTAGCCAATTCCAGGGAACTCTATCTTTCAGCCCCCACCATAGGATGCCTGGTGTTTAACATTACAACTTGGAGCAGTCCTGAGACTCGAAGTTATGCCTGAGGACCAGGCTAGCCCTCAGAAGCCACTGGATTTGGGAGGTGTGAAAGTGGTTAAAACTAATCTTCATGCCCACTTGTACCCAAGTTGCATTAAGCCCATAAGGGCCAGTCCCAAGGATCTGGTTCTGTGTGTACATTTCATTATATGGAGTGAAATCCTGGCCCATAGAAGTCAACTGGAATTTTGCCATTGACTTCAATGGGGCCAGGATTCCACCCACAAGGATGAAAATTCAAGTGGAAACCACAGGGGATTAAATGCCTTGGTGAGAAATATGTGTTTGCATTAGAGGGCACAATGGGATAGAATTAAGATCTTATCATCATCATAAAGGCCACTGTGAAGGGAAGGAACAAATGTGATTGAAACCCATTGGGGGAGAACATAAGTGACCTTAAAAATCACAATATTCTATTACTAAAACTGAGGTATAGCATATCATTAATACTGTGAGCTGCCCTTGTCTTTTATAGTAATGGTTTTAAGGAAATTATACAGAGCAATTCTATTCCTTTGCAACAATAGAAAGCCATGAATTATATTATGTTAAATTGTCCTTTGACAAAAACAAGGAAGAACCACATTTCCCAGCAATTCCAAATGCTGTTTATTCTTAAATGCCACACTTAGGGAGGCTTTTAATCCCAAAGTTTAACATTAGTTTACCCAGATAGATAAAAAAGGTGCAAAATACTGGCGCTCCCTTCCTCCAATCATCTTTTTATTAGTGTATACCACGTATTGAAAATGTGCTGTATTAAATGCCACAGTAATCCATTTAGGATAGCTGAGAAGTGGCAGGGCTTTCTTAGCTGGAGGCTCTTAACCTCTGGAATTCGTTCTTCCTGGTAGCCCATCAAAACCTAGCTCTCAATTCCTTTGTGGTGCGATACATCGCCTGATCCAAAGCCCATTGAAGTTAATGGGGGCCAAGACAGCTCATTTATTTCATTTAATTAACTGATTTTGGCTATTTCTTAGTCTTTCATATTGGCAATAATATTTTACAAATATTTCTTATTCTTTGCAATTAAAGTCCTCTCTGTCAAAGTAATGGGTACTACTAAAATTACTAAAATATATAAAAAGCTGAGCTTTTGCGGGGACGGGGGAGAAATCCTGGCCCTCCTGACATCAGTAGTAAAACTCCCATTGAACATAAGAACCACCATCCTGGGTCAGACCAAAGGTCCATCTAGCCCAGTATCCTGTCTTCCAACAGTGGCCAATGCCAGGTGCCCCAGAGGGAATGAACAGAGCAGGTAATCATCAAGTGATCCATCCCGTCACCCATTCCCAGCCTCTTGTAAACAGAGGCTAGGGACACTGACATTGACTTCAGTAGCCCTCAGGATTTCCACCCAGGGTTCCTGAACAAGCTGGCATCACTTGCAACTCCTTTCCAAATCAAACCAAATTTTAAGCTGATGTATTTTGGTGAGACTTGCTGTCTTTAGGTTTTCAAAATATTTAAAGTTTCCTAATGGGGAGCCACCATATGTATTTTGAATACATCCAGGCTAAAATACAGCGCTGCACAAACCCATTTTTGAGCTGTATTCTATTACAAGACTCTTCAGCAAACATGGGTTATGACGGGGAAAATGAGAGTCTCGGCTCACTGAAGTCTAGGCTCAACGGGATTCAGTGATTCACATATTTTGGACCAAATTCTGTCCCTATTTGTGGGTGTGGCATGCCCTACACATGCAGAAATTGCCACAGTCTCAGGCCTGGTCTACACCTAAAACTTAGGTCAATTTAGGTGAACATTGCTCAGCGGTGAGAAGAAATCACACTGACCTAAGCCCCTAAAATCATACAGACCTAAGCCCCTATGTAGACACCGCTTGGTCAATGGGCCTATCTACTGCCTCTCAAGGGAGGGAGATTTACATTGATAGAAAATTCATAGAATCATAGAATATCAGGGTTGGAAGGGACCTCAGGAGGTCATCTAGTCCAACCCCCTGCTCAAAGCAGGACCAATCCCCAATCAAATCATCCCAGCCACGGCTTTGTCAAGCCTGACCTTAAAAACTTCCAAGGAAGGAGATTCTACCACCTCCCTAGGTAACGCATTCCAGTGTTTCACCACCCTCCTAGTGAAAAAGTTTTTCCTAATATCTAACCTAAACCTCCCCCACTGCAACTTGAGACCATTACTCCTTGTCCTGTCCTCTTCTACCACGGAGAATAGTCTAGAACCATCCTCTTTGGAACCAACTCTCAGGTAGTTGAAAGGAGCTATCAAATCCCCCCTCATTCTTCTCTTCTGCAGACTAAACAATCCCAGTTCCCTCAGCCTCTCCTCATAAGTCATGTGTTCCAGACCCCTAATCATTTTTGTTGCCCTTCGCTGGACTCTCTCCAATTTATCCACATTCCTTACATTCCTGTAGCAAGTGTCTATACTATAGCACAGAGGTGGGCAAACTATGGCCCACGGGCCACATCCGGCCCGCGGTACCATCCTGCCCTGCCTTTGAGCTCCCGGCCGGGGAGGCTATCCCCTGGCCCCTTCCCTGCTGTCCCCGCTCCCCTGCAGCCACGCCACCACACCACCAGCGCTCTGGGTGGTGGAGCTGTGCACTCCTGCCAGGCAGTGCAGCTGCGTGTCTAGCTCTGGCCAGGAAGCGCAGCTGCCAGACATGCTGCTCTGAGCAGCATGGTAAGGGGGCCTGGGCTGGGGGGTTTGGATAACGGGCAAGGGGTCCCGGGGGGCAGTCAGGGGACAGGGGGAGGTTGGATGAGGTGGAGGTTTGGGACGAGGGGGGCGGTCAGGGGACAGGGTGGGTTGGATAAGCGTGGGTGTCCCAGGGGGCCTGTCAGGGGGCGGGGGTGTGGATAGGGATCGGGGCAGTCAGGGGACTAGGAGCAGGGGAGCTGGATAGGGGGTGGTGTCCCGGGGGCAGTTAGGGGCCGGGGGTCCCGGGAGGGGGTGTTTAGGGGACAAGGAACAGGGGGGGTTAGATGGGTCGGGGGTTCTGAGGGGGGTGGGAAGTGGGAGGGGGCAGATAGGGGGCTGGAGCCATCCTGTTTGGGGAGGCACAGGCTTTCCTACCCGGCCCTCCATACAGTTTTGCAACCCCAATGTGGCTCTCGGGCCAAAAAGTTTGCCCACCCCTGCTATAGCACTACAGTGGCATAACTGCAGGGCTAAAGCTATGCTGTAGTAGGGCTTATTGTATCATGGTACCCTTAGTGTATGGGACAGAGAATGCAGAGAGGACAGCAGGAGGACTGCACAACCCCGCCCCATACACTGTGCCGAGCAGTGATCCATGGTAATTCTTTCTGCAGCTCCTGAGGTTCCCTCTCCCAGACCTGTGGGGGAGATGCTTCAGAAGGGTTCACCTCTGTCTTTCCAGGCCAGGTGTTTCGGGAAGGGAAGGAAGGAACAGAGCTGCCCTGAGCTGCTGGGTTCATTCTGCTCCCTCCTCCCACTTCTGCTCCTGTGAGAACAGCTTCCGCTCCTGAGCAGGTGTGGGCGTGAAGAGCTCTGCCTGCATCCTGAAGCAGCTCTGAGTGGTTGCTCTGCCCCGGGAAGTTGGGAAAGCTCCAGATCAGAAGGGGTTTTCTCCAGGCAGGGCTGTGATGTGCCCGCCTCAGTGATCCTGCTGGAGTGGCAGAAATTTTATTTGTGGTTCTGCGACTCCTTTCGATCTGTCGCACTTTAAACACTGGATTTGAGTGAGGGGATGGGAGGTCATAGGGTTACTGGATACATGACTTTATCAATCCACTGGCCTAAAACCATATATGGGGAGAGTGCCAAGGGACCAGATTCTATTGAAGCCTATGAGCTGTAATAGCGGCTGCACTGGATCTGTATGTCCCATCCCCCAGAGAGAGAATTCACATACTCATAAACGTGCATGGAGAGCCCCTACACTAAGTCCTTTGAACCCAAGATAAATAACAAGCAAATGCAAGAGCATGAAAAACAGGGGCAGAAATTTAATAGGCCTCTCTTTGACTATAAGCCATAGTAAGAGGGGTCTAAAGAGATTAAATATCCCCAAACCAATTGTTTTTTGCACAGGAGATATGATAGCCCCCCTAGTAGAATGCAAAGGACTAGTATTTTAGTGTCTAATTTATACTGAACTCTCAATGAAACGAGATTGTTCATATTTTGTCTGAATGTCTGATTATGTCACAGTATGGCATGGAAGCTGGTAGTCATACGATATATTTGTAGTATTTTTACAACTGCTGTCTGCCAACCCAGGAACTCTACTGGCACTCGAAGACTTAAAAGTAACATGAAACTACTGATAATTCTAAAAAACAATTATTCTAACAATCAGTATTAGTTGGAATGCTAATTTCTTATTTGCATTTTCCTAAGGTTTTCCATTTGAGGATCTCAGATACTATTGTAATGAGTGTGGTATAAGGATCTATATGGAATAGAATTATTACATACATTAATAAACTGAGCGTTACAACTCTCCTCTGAGATAGCTAAGTAAAATATCTACTTTACCTTCTGTGCCTGGGTAAACCTTGTTGTGTGTATTTAAATATGTGAAAGACCTGCATGGTACACAACCAAACACTACTCCTGGATTTGATAGTGATCAATGAACGGCATGCAAGGGTTGCTCTTTTTGAGAGTTTCTTTCACATCGTGATTTTATGTCATCAAGATATGGCATGGGGACATGATCATGTTGCATCAAAAAATAATCATGTCATAGCACGTATGGAACAATGATGAAGACAAAGACAAGCAGCTCAGTAGAGAGGATGAATATTAATAATATTATGGAGGAAGACACTACAAGATTTAGGAGATTCTGGATATGAGGGAAAAGAACAGAAAGAAGTTGAAGATAACACCCAATTACATCTGTTTTTATACTGTGCTCATAACCATGGTATGGAAATATCTGATGTGGTAGTGATGTTGGGAGATGAGAAATCATGAGTGATAAATCCCTTTAGTCAGAGAAGAAAGCTTGGAAAGAAAATTGAGACATTCTGGTTTGGACCTATCTGACAAATCAAGCCATGGTATAATTGTCGTAACTTTAGTGGAGTTATACCCAAAATGAATTTGGCCCATTGAGGACTGCTACCGGATTACCAGGTAGCATCTGAAAAGCAAAACTGAAGAAGTCAGCGATATAGAGGTAGTTTTAAGAGTTATCTGCCTAGAAATATTAGCTGAAATCACTGAGGTGGATGAAATCATCTGTAGAAAGTGTTTAAGGAAGTGAGATGAGGGGAATGAGCAGAGGGCAGTATACCAAGGAGGGGAAGTTGGTAGGATGAAAAGCTACCGAAGGAGGCAGTGGTTAAAGTTGGGAGACCCAGAACAGAGTCACAAAATTTGGGGAAGAGAGCAAGTCGAGGAAGAAATTATCCATAAGGTTGAAAGTTCCTTCACATAAAAAAAAAAAAAAAAAAATCTGTTGAAATCCCAAGATTTTTAAGGGGACTGCTGATTGCTGATCAGATTTACATTAAATTTTTCTGATGAAAACCAGTATGTTGACTTAATTATCAGCCTAATCCTATTTAAAACAGCCAACATGCATCATTGTGAATCCCCGAATCAGCACTGACAAGGGAAACAATGACAAACCATCAACTAAAGTGACACTATTTTTTAATACACAATTCTAACATCAGCGGAAGAGTCCTTCTTTTACCACCTTTGAAAAATGACAACCGCATGTTAGTCATGGTGGGCAAAGAAGAGCCTTTCCTCTCTTCAACTGAGCATTATTTTGATTTTCTCTATCTTTTCAAGATAACAGCCAGCTTTCTCTGCTTGTTTTAGTTTAATCAGATGAACCAGAGTTTATTGAGAGGAAAAGGAGGAAAAATATTTCTAGCTAATATTTGCACTCTGCTGCCCGATATCTTGTTTTAAACCCTTTGTAGGCTACATTCTGATCTCAGTTACAACAGTGTTCTCTCACTGAAACTGAAGGACAAGTGATTTTCATCCCAGGAGGGTCCCAAGCACCAGTACTGCCCAATGATCCAACGTGGCTTCTCTGTGTCTCCTCAAAAGCACCTAAGCGCTTTCCTTTAGAATTTGCACACTGGAAAGTGTTGATTTTTCAGCTATTTCAGTGTTAAAATGCAAGGTTCTGCTCTACTCTTCTTTTAAATCAGGAGCTCAGAGACAGAACATGAAGCGTTTGCAGCCAGCTGATCCTTATTATTCTCTAAGGCAAGAGTCGAAAGAACAGACACACTCGCTTCCACAGAAATGCAGGGGAGGAAAATAAATCCCTGTGTTAAGCATTTGCCAAAACTTACCGGTTGTCTCAGCCGGCAGAGCCAGTTCTTCCAGAACAGCGCCTTGAACTGGTGAACAGAACGCCCCATATTGCTGTGTCTTTTTCCCCAGCCACTTAAAGAGTGGGTATTTAAAGACCTTTAACTCTTAGTCACCTGACCAGGGACTAGTTAATTCCAGCACCAGGAAAAGGTGGGAGAGGTGTGTCTGTTTAGGAAGAAAAGATTAGATTATGTTTCTGCCTTTTGTTCTGTATTCACCAAGGAATCTCATCTTTCTACTTGCTGCTCCATGTGATGAACAGCAAGTGGATGCTTTTATATAAATGCCTTCAGGGTGTTTTAGTATGCACTTGCTTTTCCTTTCGAGAAACAGACATCACTGCAAGCCATTACAATAAACAGCATACATTTAACATTAGATATTTAAGTCTCGTTTCCATTTTCATAGCTAGGTTACTTTTCCACCCCAGGCTCTGGCCACAATGGTTTGGTCTCCATTTCCCAGCTTGGGGCTTCAGGCTCTGGCCCCTAGCTCTGGAGCTTTGTCCTCCAACCCTGGTTTCCAGCACCCAGTTCTGGCTACGGGGCTTTGGGCACTGACCCCCAGCTCTGGCCGTGCGTCTCACCCACCCCCAACGCTCCTGGCCTTTGCAGTTATTGCTATTTCAACTGAACAAAGATCGGTTTTGTGTGTGTGTGTGCGCTTGCGTGTGTGTGTGTGTGCGTGCGTGCTGGGGGGAGGGGTGTTATAGGAGAACAGTGAATGAGGGAGGTGTGAGAATAATAGTGTGTAGTAACACTGGGGAGAAAGCCAGAGAAAAGGTGGACAAGCCTGTAGCTAGAGAATATATTCAGATAGATCTTTATTCATTTATTTATTTCTGTGGTTTCTCTTAATTTATTTTTCTGCACAAGCTACTACTTTGTATGTGATGTAGAATATGTAGCTGTAAACATCTAGCATTGGGTTATTCTTTCAAATGAACTTGTTATGACTGAATGTCAAACTTTCACATTCAAACCAGCACAATCTAAGTCATGACCAGAGCTAAATAAACTCTCCTCTGGGCTCGGGGCTATTAGATTTTGTGGGGCCCCTGTATACAAGTCTTTTTCCTAATTTAAAACAAAATGATCACAATTATGGCATTGAGACTATTAACCTGCCAATACAGCAGGGCTCAGGCAAGCTGCCTGCCTGTCTGTCATAGCCCCACGCAGCTCCTGGAAGCGGCCAGCTGCTGGCACATCTCTGTGCGCCCCTGGAGGGAGGGGCAACAGTGTGTCTCCGTGCACCGCCCGCGCCCGCAAGCGTCACCCCTACAACTCCCATTGGCTGGTGCTGGGAGTGGGGGCAGCAGCGACGTGCCAGCAGCCAGCCAGCCGATTCCAGGAGCGGCATGGGGCCACGGCACGCTGGCAGCCTGCCTGAGCCCTGGTGCGCTGGGGCCCCAGGCTGTAGCCCCTAAAGCCCCTGTGTTAATCCGGCCCTGGTCAAAACAAGTTTAAATTTTAAAATAAAATAATTGATTGAGCCCCAGCAGCTCTTTCATTACAAATTAGATACTTCCTAAAACTACCGTGAAGGACATACATTTACTGGGCCTTTGGGTTTTTTTCAGGAACATGAGAGCAGTTCACAAAGAGACAACAAAAACTAATCCAAACTAAAAATTTTAGGACATTTTAAACATTTATTTCTTTTCTACACAAAACAAGTATTATATTAGCCATGGACATGGACCCCAGATTTTAAAACACCTGAACTTATTTTTGAGAGAGAGAGAGAGAGTGTGCAAGCGAGCTGTAAAACAATGAAAATAAGGTTTGTCAGTTTACCGTATTTTACATTAATTTTTTTCGTCACATTCACACAAAGAAATTGTATTTGTGCATGTTCGCAGTGCTGTTTGCTCTGTCCATAGAGCCACCACCTTATCCTCCCTCAGTTCCCTCCTCAGAACTTGCTTCTACACAGGGGCATGTGCAGGAATTTAAATTCCACCGCATTTGGAGGGGCACCTTCTGTACCTCTGCTGGGGCCCCGGGACCGAAGGAGCTCGCTCTCCCCGCCTGAGCTTGGGGCTGGAGGAGCTCTCGTGCTCTCCCCACCAGGGACCTGGGGGCTGGATGAGCTCTTGCACTCTCCCCACTGGGGCTCTGGGATCCTCTCGTGCTCTCCCCGCAGAGGAGCAATCATGCTGTCTCTGCCGGGGCCCAGAGATGCTCTGTCAGCTCCTGCCAATTATTGGGGGAGGGGGCATGCACCTGCTTCCCCTCTTGCACATGCCCCTGCTTCTGTTGTATGCACAAAACTACCATCAGATAACATTTAAGTAGATGACAAGTTGTGATCATTGTTTATGGTTGGCAAAGAATTGCACACACAGCTATCCTATTCGTTGTGATGTTATCCTTCTGTTGTAGTAGCCAGGCAAGGTACTAACAAACTTCAACAGGACTTTAGAAAATAAAGTGGAAACCTCTTTTCCAAGCTGCTGCTGCTGCCCTCTCAGTAGCTCTCCCTCAGCCTCTTCAGCTCCTCCTTCCTGTTTCCTGTCCTTTCAGACGCCCAACAGCCAGTGCTCCCAATTCTGATAATTATAAGCAACATCTAAACACCACATTCCCTCCTCTCTTAAGAAACTCTCCCAATTACAAAAAAAGGTTGTTCTAACCACAGGAACAAATAGGAAACAAGGCACTATACTGTTGACAGAAATATTACACTAAAAACACTATAGATACTACATAACATAGTCTCCAGTCCAGACAGGTGGTCGTCTGGGTCTGACAGGCCATCTCTCAAGCCCCGGTTCCAGTGCAATGTCTTGTTGTGTTGATACTACGGTGAAGTCATCCAATGCAGACGAGGTGTTGGCATAATCTCCTCTTGGTGCATAAGCAAGTGCAAGACAAGAAGCATTCCGTACCCACCCATCAGAAAGTCGAGAGGTGTAAGGTCCTTTCTTCTCTATGATTTTAAGAGGAGTTGTGAATTTATGGTCCCCTTTGTGTAAAATTCCAGGTTTTCATATTCTAACGAAGGAATCACACTGAAACTTTGGTTCCTTAGCACCCCGCCACTTGCCTGTGAAAGCCTTATACTTTGCTTGGTTCTGTTCAACTGTTTTTCTCACATCATCTTTGGCTGGGGCATCAGATCATGCCTTTAACAATCCAGCAATGTTCAGTTTAGTATTCATCTGTTTCCAATGCAGTAACTCTGCGGGTGATCTTTGTGTTGTGGCATGTCATGTAGCCTGGTATGCTTGCAAGAAATCAGTAGTAAAGGTTATCCACATTCGCCCTTCCAGTTTAAAGAAAAGGAGTACTTGTGGCACCTTAGAGACTAACAAAGTTATTTGAGCATAAGCTTTCGTGAGCTACAGCTCACTTCATCGGATGCATGCAGTGGAAAATACAGTGGGGAGATTTTATATACACAGAGAACGTGAAGCAATGGATGTTACCATACACACTGTAACAAGAGTGATTAGGAAAGGTGAGCTATTACCAGCAGGAGAGAAAAAAAACCTTTTGCAGTGATAATCAAGGTGGGCCATTTCCAGCAGTTGACAAGAACATGTGAGGAATAGTGTGGGCGGGGGAGGGGGAAAACATGGGGAAATAGTTTTGCATTGTGTAATGACCCATCCACTCCCAGTCTTTATTCAAGCCTAATGTAATGGTGTCCAGTTTGCAAAGTAATTCCAGTTCAGCAGTCTCTCATTGGAGTCTGTTTTTGAAGTTTTTTTGTTGAAGAATTGCGACTTTTAGGTCTGTAATCGAGTGACCAGAGAGGCTGAAGTTTTCTCCAACTGGTTTTTGAATGTTATAATTCTTGACGTCTGATTTGTGTCCATTTATTCTTTTATGTAGAAACTGTCCAGTTTGGCCAATGTACATGGCAGAGGGGCATTGCTGGCACATGATGGCATATATCACATTGGTAGATGTGCAGGTGAACGAGCCTCTGATAGTGTGGCTGATGTGATTAGGCCCTATGATGGTGTCCCCTGAATAGATATGTGGACACCGTTGACAACGGGCTTTGTTGCAAGGATAGGTTCCTGGGTTAGTGTTTTTGATGTGTGGTGTGTGATTGCTGGTGAGTATTTGCTTCAGGTTGGGGGGCTGTCTGTAAGCAAGGACTGGCCTGTTTAGCCATTTGCAAACTCTCTTTCAAACTTCTGTTAAACTGTTCAATTTCCCCATTGGCTTGAGGGTAGTACAGGGATAACCTTCTGTGTAAAATGTTCCTCTCGGCTAGAAAAGTTTCAAACTCCAGGGAAGTAAATTGACTACCATTATCTGAAACCGGTTCTTTGGGGTTACCTTCCCTGCTAAAAACTGAAGAGAGGAACTTAATTACTGTAGCAGAAGAGATTTGTGATGTAAACGCTACCTCAGACCATTTACTGAGATAGTCTATTAAAGTGATGGCACAATGGCAGTCAATTGGAGCAGTGTCAAAGGGTCCTACAATATCTATCGCCACTTTTTCCCATGCAGATTCAGGAAGAGGGAACAGGCTGTAATGGAGGGGTACATGTCACTGCTGTCTTATCATGCATTTGGCAAGTGACACACGATTTTATGAGTGCTTCAGTTTGAGAGTCCATCCCTGGCCACCAATACAGATCCCATAGTCGTTTGGTTCTGACAATTCCTTGATGAGTATCGTGTGCCAGGTGTATGAGTTTTGACTGTAATTCTTCTGGCACAAGTAGCCGGTGTGTACCTCATAGCACACAGCCATCAAGCAAAGAAAGTTTATCCCGAACTCTAAAATAAGGCAGCAAAACTGGGTCAAGGTTTTTAAGGTTACTGGGCCATCTCTTTGTCAGAAATTCCCATAGTTTTTGTTGAATTGGACACGCTGAACAAGCAGCTTGAAAATGTTCTTTTGTAACTGCAGTGAGAGTGCTTGTAATAAGCGCAACTACTACATCCTCATCCTCTGGTGGACCATCTGGTGAAGGCAAAGGCAGGCGAGAAAGGCCATCAGCGACCACATTTTGGTTTCCAGGCTTATATTCCAGTTCATAATTGTCATAAATATAAAGGGAAGGGTAAACCCCTTTAAAATCCCTCCTGGCCAGAGTAAAAATCCTCTCACCTGTAAAGGGTTAAGAAGCTAAAGGTAACCTCGCTGGCACCTGACCAAAATGACCAATGAGGAGACAAGATACTTTCAAAAGCTGGGAGGGGGGAGAAAAACAAAGGGTCTGTGTCTGTCTGTATGATGCTTTTGCCGGGGACAGAACAGGAATGGAGTCTTAGAACTTAGTAAGTAATCTAGCTAGGTATGTGTTAGATTATGATATCTTTAAATGGCTGAGAAAATAGCTGTGCTGAATAGAATGACAATTCCTGTCTATTTGTCTTTTTTGTAACTTAAGGTTTTGCCTAGAGGGATTCTCTCTGTTTTGAATCTAATTACCCTATAAGGTATTTACCATCCTGATTTTACAGAGGTGATTCTTTTTTACTTCTATTAAAAGTCTTCTTGTAAGGAAACTGAATGCTTTTTCATTGTTCTAAGTTCCAAGGGTTTGGGTCTGTGGTCACCTATGCAAATTGGTGAGGATTTTTACCAAACCTTCCCCAGGAAGTGGGGTGCAAGGGTTGGGAGGATTTTGGGGGGAAAGACGTGTCCCAACTACGTTTTCTCAGGAACCCAGATAAAGTTTGGTGGTGGCAGTGGAAGTCCAGGGGCAAAGGGTAAAATAGTTTGTACCTTGGGGAAGTTTTAACCTAAGCTGGTAAAAGTAAGCTTAGGAGGTTTTCATGCAGGTCCCCACATCTGTACCCTAGAGTTCAGCATGGGGAAGGAACCTTGACAATAATTGAAAGAGAGTAGTCTTGCAGACCATCTAGCAATACGATATCCTGCTCTTCCCAGTCCTTTCGTGGTGAGCAACATCATCAAAAGGCTGTGGTCTGTGCGCAACTTGAACGTGCAGCCCCACAGGTAAATTCTCCATTTTTCAGTAGCCCAGACACAAGCAAGTGTTTCTATTTCGACTGGAGAATATTTTCTCTCCGCATTACTTCATGTCCTTGAAGCAAATGCAACAGTCCTCTCTGTGTTGTCCTCATGAAGTTGTGTGAGGACAGCCCCAAGTCCATAATCAGAAGCATCAATAGTTACAATTGTGGGCAATGCAGGACTGAATAGTGCAGGTACTGGATTATGTACAATCAGGTCTTTCACAGTTTCAAAACTAGCTTGTGCATCTGTTGTCCACACTAAGGTTGAACTTCCCCATAGTAATTCTTGTAACGGTTCAATGACAGAAGCATAATTGGGAATGAATTTTGCATACCAGGAGGTAAGACCCAAGAAGGAACGTAAGGTTTGCAAATCTATTGGAGGAGGAGCATTTGAAATTGCCAGGATATGAGCCAGATTAGGTTTTAGTCCAGCCTGTGAAATTGTATGTCCCAGAAAGGAGAGTTCAGTTTGTCTAAACTTGCATTTGGACCTATTGAGCTTGAGGCCTGCTTTGCTGATGCAGTTTAGTACAGACTACAGGTTATTGTCATGCTCCTCAGAAGTATTTCCAAACACGATAATATCATCCAGGTAGCACTGAACTCCATGTTGATTCTTCAAAATCAATGACATCATTTTTGGAAGGCACTTGGGGCAGATGCGAGACCGCATGGAACACGTTTAAAACGGAATAGTCCCTCGTGTAATAAATGCTGTGAGGTCTCTGCTATCTTCATGCAACATAACCTGGTGGTATGCACTCTGCAAATCAAGAGTAGAAAACATCTTTGCTCCATGGAGTTCTGCAAATACTTCTTCTATGTGAGGAAGAGGATGGCTGTTAATCACAATAGCTTTATTTGGCTCCCTTAAGTCCACACAAAGGCGAATGCCTCCATCCTTCTTCTGCGTCACTACTATAGGTGAAACCCATTCCAAGGAGTCGATCTCTTCAGTAAATGTCCTTTTGAACACATTTTCTAAGTTCCTCTGAAACAGCTTCCCTGACTGAAAATGGTAAGCGCCGTAACTTCTGTCATACAAGTATCACATTATTCTGCATTTTAACTTTATGCAGAAACCCATAAGCACAGCCGAGTTTCTCCTCAACCTGGTGTTGGGTCCCAGCTGAAACTGATGTGTGTACCGCAAGAGTGCTTTGCTGAGGAAGATCAATTCATCCATTAACTACCCTGAGATTTAAAGCAGCCAATAAATCTCTGCCAAGCATAGGAGTGCCTTTGTGGACAACGTAGAACTCTGCAGTTACACAGCAATTACCAAAAGTAACTATTGCTGGCAGGCAGCCATGTACCAGAATATGGTTTTTCAAATAGCACACCAAGTGAAGCTTGGGTTCAGTAAGAGGCACATCTCTAAAGTAATGCAAATAGATGGAATCAGGTAGTATAGATACTGCTTAGGCAGTGTCCAACATTAGCTGAATAGAATGTGATTTCCCTGAGGGTATGGCAGAAACGTTTACCATGCACTTTATTTGTTCTGGGATATGTGCAGTAGTGATTTTGTCCACACTCAGCACAGTAACATCTGGTATTGTAACTGCATGCACCTGGTGGTTGAACCGGCTGCTGAGACATACTTCAGCAGAATGTCCAATCTTTTTGCAATGATTGCACTGAGATACTTTTGCCGGACATCCTGTGTAGCTTGCAAGGTGTTGTGGGGATCCACAGCAAAAGCATGCTTTTACTGTATTTTGAATTTGCTGATTTGGTGGTTTTTCATTAGTTTTCCTCTTGCAATTGTTTATCTGCAGTGATAGTGAACTTTTCTGCAAAGGAGTCACAGCCTGGACTGTGCCTCCTGTATCCATGCTCATTATTTTGGCTTCACCGGTAGCTGACTCAATCTGGGTTGCAATGGTTATCTTTTTCTAGTGTAAGTTGTGATTCTAGAAGTAAACATTCTCTTACATGAAGCATGGTTGTTTTCTCAATGAGCTGGTCTCTAATCATCTCATCTGCCATATTCCCAAAGTCAAAAGTTACAATCAGACTCCTCAGGGAAGCAATATACGGCATTATAGTCTCCCCTGGTTTCTGCTCACACTGGCGAAATCTGTAGCAATTAGCTACTACATTCACTTCTGGTACAAAAAAGTTCTTTAATGCCGTAAGTGCAGTCTCATATTTATCGTCTGCAAGGGCAAAAGTGTAAAATATATGCTGCTCTTCTGTTCCAAGGCAGTGGATTAGCAGAGCATGCTTTCTTACTTCAGAAATCTCTGTAGCACTGATTGCAAGCAGATAAGTCTCAAACATATGGATCCAGGCAGTAAAAGCAATTGGATGCTCATCTGGGCTTTGTAGAAAGGGTGCAGGTGGGTTCAGAGGCAGAAGATTCATCCTCGTCGCCAAAATGTTGTAGTGGCCAGGCAAGGTACTAACAAACTTCAACAGGACTTTATTTTTTAAAGTGAAAACCTCTTTTCCAAACTGCTGTTGCACCCTCAGTAGCTCTCCCTCAGCCTCTTCAACTTCTCCCCCCTCCTTCCTGTTCCCTGTCCTTTCAGACACCACACCTTCACACCCCTCCTGCCCACACATGACCTTTACCTCCTTGTCTCATGCTGTTGTTACATCTTTCCTTTGAATTTCTACGTTCTTTGGAGCTCGGAATATTATTTATATGTTTGTGTAGAGCCAGAATAATCAGGTTCTGACTTATTGAGAACTGTAGACACTAGCACAACAGAAATACTAATATTTGTCAAGGTTGTGATCACACCACTCTGCCTGTCTTGTTTGATTGATTGCCCCAATGCTAAGAGGCTTTGTTCATGCTGTGGGGAAAGTGCTTTACTTCTCCAGAAAAGTCCAGCAAACATATTTGTGCTGCCTACTATAGTCCTGCGTGGGACTATTTTTTTTTAATCCCACTCCTGTCCCACCCTGCAACTCCCACTCGCTCCCACATTCTTTGTCGAATTTTTGTCCTGCTCCTGCTATTATGGCAGTGGGATATAAATTCAACACACAATGCGGGTCAGAGTAGGAGTGGGTATTGTGGGACAGAATGGGAGTGGGACTAAAAAATAGTCCCCCACATGCTGCAAACAAGATGAATGCCCTGGCCAGCAGCTGTCACTCTCTGGCCACCCAGCTGTGAAGGCAGCGCCATCACCAGCAGCAGCACAAAAGTAAGGGAGGCATGCTATGCCATAATAGTGGGAGAGGGATAAAAATTCAACAAACAATGTGGGTGTGGGTCAGAGTGGGAGTGGGAATTGCGGGATGGAATGGGAGTGGGATTAAGATTAGTCCCGTGCAGAGCTCTCGTAGGAAGCGCAAATGTTTGCTGAACTTTTCTGGAGAAGTAAAGCACTTCCCCAACCCTGCCCCACATCATGAGCAAAGCCTCTTGGCACAGAGACAATTAATCAAACAAAAGAGGCAGGGATGTGTGACCAAAACCTTGACAAATATTAGTATTTGTGTTGTGTTAGTGCCTACAGTCCTCAACTCAGCACCTGATTATTCTAGGTCAGCGGCGGCCAGCCTGCACCCCTTCCCCACAGCTCCCATTGGCTGGGAACGGCGAACCGCAGCTAGTGGGAACTGTGGGAGGCCATACCTGTGGATGGTCAATGTAAACAAACTGTCTTGCGGCCTGCCAGCGGATTACCCTGACGGGCCACGCACCACTGTTCTAGGTTCTATACCCAGGGATAAAACGATGAGGAAATCGTATATACAGAGAAGTTGCTGAAGTGGACATTGGAGAGTCAGCAGCAGCAGGCAGCCCAACAGCAACAGCAGCAAAAATAGCTTACCAGCAACAAGAAGAGAAGCAACAGATTATTTGCAAACTGGCGGCCAAATAACAGATGCAGCAAGAACAATGGTCCAACAGAGGGCAGCGCTCCTACATCGGCACGGGATATCTAACACCACCATTCCAGGGCTAATAGGAGACAACCTCCTTGTCAGGTTACCCATACAACGATGGGGCCTGGGGATGACCCAGAGGCCTTCTTAGTCATCTTCAGACAAGCACGCTGGCTACCAGAGTATTGGGCTACCTTGTTAACCTGTACATAACCAGCCTAGCACAAGCAGCATATCACAATCTGAATCACACAGGACTACACAAAAGTGAAGGCGGCCATTCTAGACCACTCAGGCATCAAGCCTAAGATGTTCCAACTGAGGTTTCCTTAAGAGAAGTACCCAACTGGACCCTACCCTTGGGTGGTAGCCCAGCATCTTTGGGACCACTGCTGACATTAGCTCAACCCCCGAGAAGCTGATGGGAATGCCAGTAGCCAAGACAGTTGGGCTGCTAAAACAATTCCCCAAATTCTCCCATCCGGAAGAAGGGAGTTAGTGAAATGCCACCAGTCACTGACCCTGAAACGGTCACATTTACATGGACGCTTAAATTCAGAGACCCCAAAAGTAAGGCCCAGAATCCCAATGGATGCCAGCCTAGAAGTGAAGGATGAGGATCATGGAGCAGACCCATCCTGCAGGAGATAATCCCAACACAGGGGAAGAACTGGAGTACGAATACACTACAGAGGAGGGACCGAGAACTCTTGGGGGGCAGGAGACACACCTCCCGAGCATCCCACTGTCCCAGCAATGAGCACACCAACAGGAGCCCCAAAGAGCTAATGCTTGCGTGTGGCCAGAAGGAGCATTTCAGGCAAAAGTGCCACTTTATGGACTGTAGCTATGGCCTGGCATAGATTTCAGGCCTCTGAGCTCAGAAGAGAGGCTTGGCCAAGTTCTTGCTCCCAGTGTGGGTCAACAACACCCAGGTAATGGGCTTGGTGGATTCCATGTGCAGCCAGATGATTATCTGGACCAGTCTGATAGAGTCCCCTGACATGGCAGAGGCCCTCATCTACCTCCAGTGCATCCATGGGGACAGTTTTCATAGCTGAGGATGTAAGGGAGATTCCCAAACCTGAGCCATTCTTTTTAGGTGACAAGTCTGAGGAACTGCCCCAGATTGAGGTGTCATTAGAGGAGGTTTTGGAACAGATTGATAAACTAAACAGTAATAAGTCACAAGGACCAGATGGTATTCACCAAAGAGCTCTGAAGGAACTCAGATGTGAAATTGCAGAACTACTGACTGTAGTCTGTAACCTATCATTTAAATCAGCTTCTGTACCAGATGACTGGAGAATAGCTAATGTGATGTCAATTTTTAAAAAGAGCTCCAACAGTGATCCCGGCAATTACAGGCCAGTAAGCCTGATTTCAGTACCAGGCAAACTGACTGAAATAATAGTAAGAACAAAATTGTCAGACACACAGATTAACATAATTTGTTAGTGAATAGTCAACATGGCTTTTGTAAAGGGAAATATGCCTCACCAATCTACTAGAATTCTTTGAGGGGGTCAACAAGAATATGGATGAGAGAGATCCAGTGGATATAGTGTACTTAGATTTTCAGAAAGCCTTTGACAAGGTCCCTCACCAAAGGCTCTTAAGCAAAGTAAACTGTCATGGGATAAGAGGGAAGGTCCCCTCATGGATCGGTAACTGGTTAAAATATAGGAAACAAAGGGTAGGAATAAATGATCAGGTTTCAGAATGGAGAGAGGTAAATAGTGGTGTCCCCCAGAGATCTGTACTAGGACCAGTCCTATTCAACATATTCATAAATAATCTGGTAAAAGAGTAAACAGTGAGGTGGCAAAATTTGCAGATGATACAAAATTACTCAAGATAGTTAAGTCCCAGGCAGACTGCAAAGAGCTACAAAAGGATCTCTCAAAACTGGGTGACTGGGCAACAAAATGGCAGATGAAATTCAATGTTGATAAATGCAAAGTAATGCACATTGGAAAACAGAATCCCAACTATATATACAAAATGATGAGGTCTAAATTAGCTGTTACCACTCAAGAAAGATCTTGGAGTCATTATGGATAGTTCTCTGAAAACATAAGAATGGCATACTGGGTCAGACCAAAGGTCCATCAAACCCAGTATCCTGTCCTCTGACAGTGGCCAATGGCAGGTGCCCCAAAGGGAATGAACAGAGAAGTTATCATCAAGTAATCCATGCCCTGTTACCCAATCCCTGTTTCTGGCAAACAGAGGCTAGGGACACCATTTCTGCTCATCCTGGCTAATAGCATCCACTTAATGTGCAGCGGCAGTCAAAAAAGTGAAAAGAACATTGGGAATCATTAAGGGATAGATAATAAGACAGAAAATAACATTGCCTCTATATAAATACATGGTACACCCACATCTTGAATACTGTGTGCAGATGTGGCCTCCTCATCTCAAAAAATATATTGGAATTGGAAAAGGTTCAGAAAAAGGCAACAAAAATTATTAGGGGTATGGAATGGCTTCCGTATCAGGAGAGATTAATAAGACTGGAATTATTCAGCTTGGATAAGAGACAACTAAGGGGGAATATGATAGAGGTCTATAAAGTCATGACTGGTGTGGAGAAAGTAAATAAGGAAGTGTTTCACAAGAGCTAGGGGTCATGAAATGAAATTAATAGACAGCAGGTTTAAAACAAACAAAAGGAAGTATTTCTTCACACAGCACACAATCTACCTGTGGAACTCTTTGCCAGAGGATGTTGTGAAGGCCAAGACAATAAGAGGGTTCAAAAAATAACTAGATACGTTCATGGAGGATAGGTCCATCAATGGCTATTAGCCAGGCTAGGCAGGGATGATCCCTAGCCTCTGTTTGCCAGAAGCTGGGAATGGGCAACAGGGAGTGGATCACTTGATGATTACCTGTTCTGTTCATTCCCTCCGGGGCACCTGGCATTGGCCACTGTCAGAAGACAGGATACTGGGCTAGATGACCTTTGGTCTGACCCAGTATGGCCGTTCTTAAGTATGGTCCTACCTGGAAACCAAGGTCTGGCTCGAAGTAAAGGGCCATGAGGAAACGTGCCAAGTCAGCCAACAACTACCCTAGTTAGCACTGTAATCCTGGGGCAGGACTGGTGGTGGTTCAGAGAGATCCTACAGTGATGGAGCAACAGCCACCCCATAGAAAAATCCCAGTTCTGAAAGCGAAGGGGCTCATGGGCTGAGAGGATACAGAGAACCTGGACAAGACCCTCAGGCCAGGCAGAGATCCTGGTGTCGCACCCTGTGGAGACCCCAGACAAGATGGGCCATGAATGGTTGACAGACAATGGTGACTTCATACAGAGCCCCTGGAATACCAGCCTATAGGTTGCATTTGAGAACAAATAGCTATCCTGGAGGAGGAGGGGAGTGGAGATCAATGGACACCACAGAGCCCCCACTTCAAGATCCAGAATGAAAGGTTATACCGAGTGACTAGAGACATCCCCAAACCCAGGAAATGTTGCAGCAACTGCTAGATCCCAAAAAGTTCAGGTGGGAACTATTATGCCTGAACTACTTGGTACGTGGGCTGGACACTTATGGAGAGAGAAGATGCTGCAACGGGTAGTCCTCAGGTTTTCTGCCCAGGCAATCATAAGTAAGTCCACAATTTCTGTGCCTCATACCCCAAGTGACAGCTTACAGGCCCCCAAAGGATACCTAAGGCACCTCTGATCCCACTTCCTGTGGTGGGGGTACTGTTTGAACAGATCGGAATGGACTTGGTGAGGCCCTTAGAGAAGAGTGCATCTGTTTTTTGTACATACTTATAAATGTAGCCCATGACACCCAGTACCCTGAGACCATCCCATTACACACAACAAAGGCACCCACCTTAGTGAGAGATTTCATGAAGGTCTAGGAAAAGGTCAGAATAGCAAGAGAAATCCTAATGGACAGGGGGTCCAACTTCTTGTCTAGGTTGATGAAAGAGATGTGTGTTACTGACAATCCGGGCCCTCTAGACATCTGTCTACCATCCACAGACCAACAGTCTGAAGGAACAATTCAACAGCACCCTGAAGTTGATGCTAAAGATATTCATCAGTGTCAACCTGTGACACTGGGACAGACTGCTACCAGCATTGTTATTTGACATACATTAGATTCCCCCAGCCTCTGTGGGATTTTCCCATTTCGAGCTCCTTTACAGGCAACAGCCCAGGGGGATTCTGGATCTCCTCTGGGAGACTGAGGGGGAGCAAGGCTCAGTGCCACATATACTACAACTCTGGGAGTGACTCAACACGCTAGGGGGATTTGCCAGGGAGAACTTGCTGAGCACCCAATAGATCCAAGAAATCCTATACAATCAGGGAGCCCAACTATGAACATTTGATCCAGATGACTGAGTACTACTGTTACTTCTGTCCTCAGAGTCAAAGCTCCTAACCCGGTTGCAAGGATTTTTTCACATGGTCCAGAGAGTAAGGCCTGTGGCCTATGAGATCCACCTGCCAGGGTGTCAGAAAAAAATGCAGAGTTACATGAACCTCCTGAATGCTTGGAAAGCCCAGAAAGTTTTGTTGATAGCTCTGTACTCCCAGAACCAGAACTGGGACCTAAAGTGGTGGCCCCACCAGACCCTATTCTCATATCAGTAGGGCCAAAACTCATCCCAGATCAACAGGCACAACTGAGTCAACTGTCCCAGTCCTTCCCTGTGATATTCTCAAAATGCCCAGGGAAGACAATCCTGACCCGCCACCACTCTGGGATATAAGGTGTAGGCACCCTTGCCAAAGAAATTGTGGAAGATGGTCCATGAAGAACTCGAGGTGATGCTAGACCTAGGATTGTTGAAGAATCCCAGAGTGTATGGAGGACCCCATCACCCTAGTACCTAAGATGGACGACTTGATGAGGTTCTGCATCAACTTTAGAAAAGTTAATACCATCACTCACTTCGACACCAACCCCATGCCATGATAGATAAGCAACTAGAAAGGCTGGGGGAATGCCGAATATATATCCGCCCCAGACCTAATGAAAGGATATTGGGAAATGCCCCTGACAAGAGTATCCAGGGAGAAGACAGCTTTTTCTACACTCTAGAGCCTCTACCAGTTTGTGACCATGCTGTTTGGCCTGCAGGGAGCCACTGCCACCTTCCAACGACTGAGGAACCAGCCATTATGACCACATGGCCAGTACACAGCCACATATATGTGTTTACAGCACAAACTGGAAGGACCACCTGCACCATCTCACTGCAGTATTTTGAGCCCTCAAGAAAGCAGGATTAACTGTTATCCCAGCTAAATGCCACTTGGGGCAAAGAGATGTGACCTACCTGGGGTACACTGTTGGATGGTGACAGTTACACCCCCTCGTAGACAAGGTCCAATCACTGAGGATTTCCCAGCCCCCTCAACCAAAAAACAGATACAACAGTTTCTTGGATTGGATTGCTTTGTACCCAATTACACCACAAAAGCTGCCCCCTGCCCCTGATCTCATAAAAGGCACAAGGCCACGGAGGGTGAAATGGTCAGAAGATTGTGAAAGAGCCTTCCAGGCTTTGAAGGACGAGCTGAGCTAGGGATCCATTCTCTGCCAGCCCAGTTTTACAAAACAGTTTTCGTCCTCCAGATTGATATTTCTTAGGTGGGCCGAGCTAGGGATCTGTTCTCTGTCAGCCCAGTTTTACAAAACAGTTCGTCCTCCAGATTGATATTTCTAAGGTGGGCCTCGGGGCTGTGTTATCCCAGGAGGTGGATGGCAAGGAACATCTGATACTGTACTTGAGCCAGAAGCTGTTCCCTTGAGAAACCATAGATTCAGTGATTGAAAAGGAGGCACTGGCGATAAAGTGGGCAGTTGAGGCCTTGAATATGACCTACTGGGAAATTCCTTTCAGGTGTTCTTGGCCCGCACCCCCTTTTGCTGGCTTGATTCAATGAAAGATACCAGTGCCTGGATTATGCAATGGTATCTCTCTCCACAGCCTTATGACTTTCAAGTACTTCACTGCCCAGGGAAGGCACATGCGAATGCCGGTTTCTTCTCATGGGTGGGAGGGGGAGGAAAATGGACCACCACTAGATCCTAGCCTGAGGGGGAGGTTGTGTGATGTAGTGTATCAACCCCACATCAGCAATGCAAGAGTTAAGGGCTTCTCTGGATGCAGGAAGCCACGCCCCCTCACCTCTGCTAGGCATGCTCCCAGTGGCAGGAGTGTTCAAAAGGCAGCAGCTCAACTCCATCTGGGATGACGGAGGAGAGCTGTTGGACATTAAAGCCTCCTGCTGGGAAGCCACCAGGTTTCCAAGCCGCCACGTTCAAACTACGTAGCCAAGCCACTGGAACCCCATTGACCATGGGAACAGAGGGAAACAACTCACTGTTGCCAGTGGAGGAGATTCCGGAGACGGAGCAGAGGCGAACGCAGGAGGGACTCCCCGTGTCCAGCCCCTGACGATGCCGGAGGGACTGAGACAACAGTGGGAAGTGATCCAAGGAGTGCATTTGCCGTTTAGAGCTATCAAGCCCTAAGTCCTATGGAAGGGCTCTGGTTTGGAAGCCAGTGGAGTAGGCAGGCCCAGGGTTCCCTTAACCCACCTGTCCCTCTTGCCAGTGGGCAACACTACTCTGAGCTATTGCCATTATGTAAGGCAGCCTTTGAACTCTCGCCAGCAGAACTGACGCTCCCCCAGAACTGTAGCCACTTGGAGGAGGAGCAGCCTTTAGACTCTCACTAGTGGGCAACACTACCTCAAGCTGTAACGGCCAGAGAACGCGGCCCTTGGACGCTCACCATTAGTCATCACACCTCAGAGTACTGCCACTGGGCAGTACTGCTGGCCTGGAGCAAACACCCAACCACCGACAGCATATACTAAGTACATGCTTGAGTCTAGCATATATGTAAAACTAACTATGTGCATAAATGTTTTGGTATGTAGGTTTGTAACTTTAAGTTGGGACTACTCACAAACTTAGAGTTATAGAATCATAGAATTGTAAGACTGGAAGGGACCTCAAGAGGTCATCTAGTCCAGTCCCCTGCACTCATGGCGAGATTAAGTATTATCTAGACCATCCCTGACAGGTGTTTGTCTAACCTGCTTTTAAAAATGTATGTTTTTAAGTCTTCTGATGGACTGGGACCTTTGTAAATATCCATGTGAGCACAAATTTTGTTCATGAGAATGTTACTGGAAAGAGAAGTGCTGTGACTATTTGTGTAACTCAGTATTTGCAGGCAAGTATTTCTGAATATGTATAGCTTAGCAAGGGTACTCTAACCAAAAGTGTTCACATGGCCATCCTGAAAAGTTGTGTGGATTTGGAAGTTATCCAGTCAGGCAGCAGACAAAATATCATGGGATTTAGCAGGCAATCAAATTGTCTGAGTGGCAAATTATTAATAGTGATTTATCAAAACAATAGTTATGGTAAATAACTGATAGGCTGAAATATATTCAGATAAACCATTCATCAAATAAAATTAAACAAGCAAACGTGAAAAAGCTCTTTTTGCAGGTCATTCACAAATAGAAATTTAGCTAAAATAACTTAAATTGTTTGCTGTGAATAGTTCTTCCAGCTTTGTAGTGCACACAATTTATTTAATGTGCTGTAAAACTGTGTTACTAATAGTTGTATTCTACTTAATTCTGACTGTCAAAAGGATTTCTACAAATGATTGCAGAACCTCCAAAGGTTCTCTTTGGATAGCAGGTCCTTCTATTCCTAGGATCATAAATGCCCTTGTTAGACTTTGTACACCCTCACACATGCACACACGTGCACCCCAGAAATTAGTCTAAATTGGAATATTGGATCCAAAACTTTAGAAAATTGAGACATGACTATAAAATAAATATTCTGTGAGCTATGATACAAATGTTAAAGTTAAACATTGACTCGCTGCAAAAAGATATTATGGATAACACAGTGTTATGGAATTATTCCGAGGACTTATAGCCAAAATGCCCTTTTGGTCTTTTAAATGGTCTTATTTAGATGTGGGCAAAAAAAACAAGTGGATATAATTAACATTCTGTTAGAGTTTGGTTGTTATAAATGTTCACTGACCTAGATATTTGCATTGTAATATACTAGGCATCCACACAAGAGAAAAAACCTCATTTACTCAAGAAATCTTAGATCTTTCTTACCTTATTTTCCCGTCATATCATCATCAGCTTAATCGTTTCATTCTTACCTAGTGAACTCTTTTCCACTAAGAGCTTTTATTTTACTGATAGACACTTACAAAGTCTCTGATGAATACGCAGCAAAGAACCACGAAAAGTCTGTAGAGAGTTGTAGGGAATTGATTCCAGGGCAGGATGTGTGACAAATTATTATAATTAATAACTGGGCAAGTTATTTATGGTACTGTAAAAATATTAGAATTAAAAATAGTATACCTAAAAGAAGCAAATGCAAATAGAGATGTCTATTAAAAATTAAGCAAAAGCTTGCAGTTCAGTGTAGAAAACAAATCTGTTTTGAATTCTTTTAGCAAGAAGTTTTAAGCCATATTGCTTCTACCCTTAGGGCCTTTTAGGATGAGCTTGGTTTCATCAGCTCAACATAAGGTCAGGCAGTATATTGTGCATCTAAGAACTTTATAAATATTTTTTCCTTAGGAACTGTGAGTTAAAGGAACTCAAAAGGTTAAACCAGAGAAACATTACTCATGAGCTAAATATATTGTATAGCTACAAAGCCAGCTTAGTTAAGTGACTAGAGTGAACTGGAGCATTCTAGAAACACCAGGTCATTTACAGGTCAGGAGAAGATGATGTGTTTCATCTAATGCTGCCCTTATAACTGTCTGGAATGGAAAAATAAAATCTTTAGAATCAAATCTTTATAATGAATGAAGACAAAGAAGGGGGATCTGCTCCAGTTCTTGCTGGTAGCTGCTTAATTGTCCAAGATCCTATCTAGTCGAGGATTGAAGCGTGCATTGTTAACATGTTCTATGTAGAATGTGTAACATGTTCTAACCAATATGTTCTAAAAGTCCAGTGTAGATAAGGCAGTGTCTTCCTTAAAACGTTCTGGTACCCTTCTTAGCTTTAAAATACAAACAGTTTAGCACATTACAGCTAATGTACCTTTTCTACACTAAACTTTTAAAACATGTTAGTTAGAATGTGTTAGCTAACACACTTTCAAATCTTAGTCTGGATGAGGGCCAATACTCACAAATGCTGTTTGGTGGGAAGGAATAAGGTCTAATAGTTTGAGGTGAGGACTGGGGTTCTGGATATTTAGGTTGTCTTCCTAGCTCTACCAACAAATTGATGTTTGACCTTGGGCAAGTCACTTAACTTTCTTGTAAAATGGGAATATTAATGAAGTAGGTAGGTCTTAAGGGCTTAATTAAGAGGTGTGCAATCATTTGGTAAAAGACAATATAGACTTGAAAAGAATTATTACTATATCAGCACTAATAACTGAGATGTATTCAACAAGAAATTCTCATCCTAGTAAAGTTATCTCCCTTAACTTCAGATACTCCAAATCAAAGGAGTGCGCCAGATATTTAGGGCATTCCTAGAGGCATAAGATGGTGATATTTTTAGTAATTATGTCATAAATCACAATTAGTTATTTGAATATTATCAGTCAATAGGCACCTTTCATCATTGTAACATGTATCTTTGGCTTTTAGGGACAGTACTGGTCACCAGTTTGGAAACAATTGACCTAACTTTGACCCTCCTATTTCAGGTGTCCTTAAATGCATATAAAGAAACCAAAGTTACAGTGTGATCTTGCTCACGTGGACTTCCCTTTAGCAATATTAGTAGTAAATGTTTACATTTCAAATCAGAGTTCTGCATGCCAAGAGCTTGCAAGCAATCTGCATCACCTTTTCTTGGTGATACTCACCTATCTTTCCAAAAAGAACGAAAGAAAAAAGGCTACTAGTTGAAAAAGGACAAGGTGAAAAAATGGGATTTTTTTTTAAATGGGGGATGTATTCATAGGTTAAATAAACAAAATACACCCTGATTCTCACAATAGAAACAGTGATTCATTTGAACTTCGGTCAGTTCTAGGAGTGTTCTGCTTATAATTTGAAAGGTTAAGAATCGGCTTTTGAAAACTCTCTCACAGAGACATATTCATAACTGACAAGAAGCATCTGGGATCAGGTTTCGGTGTTGTGCAAAACTGGCTTTGCCTGACTCTTTCTGCTGCTCCTTTTCCTGTGGAGTTTCAGTAGAATCACTACCCCCATCACCGCTAGAGCGACTTCTATAATTGTACCGGAGAGTTTCAGATTTAACATTGTTCTGTTCAGTGACCTCCTTTCTCTCCATTACACAGCAGCCATCTGACTTTATTTTAGCTGTTGTTTAATTCATTATTTCCTTTCTGTACTCTGTGGTCTTTTATTAAAGAAAAATATCTGATTGCCGTTATTTTGACTTTTCATTATTATGGACAATGAACAGGAAAGGAAGGGACTTTCAGATTAACAGAAAATGTGTGTCACAATCACTGGGCCCTAAAGACCGAGACCCTTAGAAGAGAAGAGACTATTCACATTTTGCATGAGATAGTACAAGTCTCTCCTATTTCACTGCTGTGATTTATATAGTTGATGGTGGCATGCATGCCCCAGGGTTATTAGCTTACTGCATATAGTCCTGGACATGCAGCAGTGGGAATGGAACATTCACTTCAGTATCCTGCACCATGATTGGCGCTGGAAATAAACCACATCACCCTTATACATGCTAGTGGGATGTTTTCTGATCCTCATGGGATTATGGAGGAAATTGTTTTCTATATAATGCATAATTAACCAGTAGAACTCACTGCCACATGATATTACTGAGACAAAGAGCTGAAGGAAGACTTTTAAGAAGGATCACACATTACGTTTGTACAATTTCCCCTTAATAAGAACATCCATAGTTAAGATTTTTTTTTTAAAAGGACAGATCTAAACCGTCATGCTTTAGAGTATAAGTTAAGCACAAATTGATGAGGGTTAGGAAGAAACTCTTTTGGGTGCATTATTCTACAGTATTCCTGTTTGGGTTTCTTGCACCTTCCTCTGAAGTGTATACCTCTCCTGGAGCAGCGCTAGAAAATAAAAATGAGTCTATTTTCTCCCTCCTAAAAAATTCTGTTATTCACCATAGGATCAAAGGATTCTCATTTGATTGTGTTCTAGAGCTGATTATCACTCACAGCTTGTAGAGCTTGTCCACACGAACAACTTCTTAGCATATGCGCAATGTGCCGCACATTTAGTTATATAGTCTATGGACGCTATTTCAGGTTCTGACTGTCCTATTTTGATTTAACTTAAGTTGGCTTATTAGTGACTGAAATTAAATGAAAATAGGACACTTGCTCTGAAGTCAGAGTGTCATGCTTATAAGAAGCACACAGGATTTTTTTTTTTTTTAGGGGAAAAGGCAATATGCCGTGTTTATTGAAAATACAATTAGCATATGCATTCAATCATACCACACACACACACATACTGTTCCACCAGTCAATGTTATAGTTACCAGTTTAAAGTCGGAATCAATCTAGTGGTCAGCTAGGTTGATCACAGTAGGGAGGAGCCGGGTTCTGTCGGTCGTGACACGATGCTCCGGGGAAGTCTTGGCAGGACGAACCCAAAGTTTCATGACAAGGCACCCTGTTTATATAGTGATCTTCCTTCATTGGAACCAATGAGCTTTGCACCATCATGCTGAAATTAATTGTTGTTTGACGAATGTTTGTTTTTTTTAATTGTTTTTATTTTTTATTTTGTTTTTTATTACGTTTTTTAAAAAGTTATTTTATGCTAGTTTTAATTACAGCTATTTTGTCCCCATTAATAGGTGCCTTTTTTATTTTTAAAGTTGTTAACTTGCCCTTCTTTAACATTTCAATAGGGGTGAGTTGCAGCCTTCTGGAGCCCTTCCCTCCATTTCCAGTTCCTCCCTAAACCATCTGGTTTAGAAATGGCCTTTACATTTATTTTTTAACCCACACATTTTTATTTATACATAAAACAATTTACCCAAAACATTTTAAACAAAAACATTAAATTGCAATGCAAAAAAACCCAATCATAATATTCTTTTACTTATTTTAAAATGCTAAACCTACAACAAATTGGTAACCTTTAAAGAATGTTACTGCTTTAAAATCAATCCAAACACAAACTCTAGCTAATGTATTTTTACCAATTGCCCGTTAGGCCATTCCTTTTTGCTATTTAAAAAGAATGGCTAGCAAAATATAATTAAATCATACATCAATACATTTAATACATGCTACATTATTATTTATTTTAAATTATATAAAATACAAACAAAATCCTACTACTACAAGAGTGACAACACACAGATATGCTCTGAAATAACATTTCAGTGAAAACAGATATAGCTATTTTGGTTCCAATTTGTGCGTAGACAATTCCTTAGTTTATTGATTTCTGAAATAATACTGGCTAATTCTTATGCAATGCTTCCATCTAGTGATCAGGTGAAAAAATATACAGGCCATATAACCTCTAGGATTTTAACAAATCTTCTACTTTAAAGGACCAAGCAATAGCAAAAAGAAACAAACACCTTATTTAGGAAACGGAATATTTGGAGTTAAAAGCCAGAATATAGACTAAAACCACGAAAAATGAAGATACTTAACCTCATCTCAGTGAGGCAGAGTGCTAGGTAGGAAACCCTGAATCAACAGTGGTCACAGGAGCTCCAATCAGGCACTGCAAATTGGAGCTAATGAGGCAGACCTGTGCCTAATTTGTGCTTGGGGAAGGACAGAAGGCTAATTGATCCATTAGCCCAAGCCCTCAAATAGGCACAGGAAGGAAGTAAAAACAGGGGAAGCAGGCAGTTAAAGGAAGAGAGAGTTTACTCTTCCCCTGCTTATAAAGGTGCTAGGTATGCTGTGAAAGTGGTGGGACTCAATTATAAATAAACTGCACAGGGTGTTGAACCAGCACAAAGGTCTCTGCATGGTTTTGTGGACTGAGACAAAAGTAGGATGGAGGAAGCCTGTTATATGGGGGGGCTTATCTGGGATCTGAGCCAGCGTGAGGGTTTGGTGGCCCGGGCAATGGAGAAGACCTTTCAGTGGCTGGTAAAACAACAAGAGTCAATGCAGAAGGCCCTATAAAGCTTTCAACAATCTCACCACATAGAGAGACAGGCTTTGCTTACCTGGCAGAAAAGCCTCCAGGGTTGCCAACTTTCTACTCACACAAAACTGAACGCGCTTGCCCTACCTCACTCATCCTTTAAGGCCTTGCTCCTGCCCTGCCCCTTTTCCAAGGTCCTTCCCCCCCACACACTCACTCCATCCCACAACCCTCACTCGCTCATTTTCACTTGGCTGGCTCAGGGGGTTGGGGTGCAGGAGGGGGTATTGGCTCTGGGCTGGGGGTGTGGGTTCTTGGGTGGGGCCAGAAATGAGGGGTTCATGGTGTGGGAGTAGGCTCTCAGCTGGGGCAGAAGGTTGGGGTGTGGGGGAATGAGGGCTCTAGGCTGTGGATGAGGGATTTGGGGTACAGGAGGGTGCTACCAGCTGGGATCAAAGGGTTTGGGGGTTAGGAGGGGAATCAGGGCCCCCGCAGCTCCCATTGGCTGCAGTTCCTGGCCAATGGGAGTTGCAGAGATGGCGCTTGGGACAGGGGCAGTGTGCAGTGTGCAGAGCCTCCTGGCTGCCCCTATGCATAGGAGCTGGAGGGAGAACATGTTGCTACTTCTGGGAGCTGCACGGAGCCATGTCAGACAGGGAGCCTCCCTTAGCCCCACTGAGCCATTGACCGGACTTTTAACAGCCCAGGCAGTGGTGCTGACTGGAGCCACCATGGTCCCTTTTTGATAGGGCGTTCCAGTTGAAAACCGGACACCTAGCAACCCTATTCATAAGGGAACAAGCCAGCATCCAGCAGCAGCTCCTACAGAAGGTGGTAAGTCCCGTGGTGGGGGATGGTGCTTGAACACAGAGCCTAGGACCATGTAAAATGAGCTCTGCAGATGACCCAGATGCATTTGTGGGCACTTTTGAAAGGGTAACCATGGGTGCTGGATAGGATAGGGCAACCTGGGCCCTGCAGTTGTCTCCCTATCTGTCAGGAGAATTCCAAGCAGCCTATATGGCCCTGAGTGAGGAGCAGGCCAGAAAATATGAGACGGTAAGGACAGCCATCCTGGATTGGGTTGGGCTGTCTACTGAGAAGTACTGTCAAAAATTCAGATCAGCAAGGTGGATAGGAGGTTTATGGCCCTGGGCATTTGCCCAAAAGGTTGATGGACTGGTTGAGACCAGATACGCAAATGGTGGCAGAAATAATGGATGCTCTGGTATTAGAACAGTTCCTTCAGGGCCTCCCCAAGAACATATGAGTGTGGGTCAGGCAACATCAACTGGGCACGGTGAATGCTGACTAAAACTGACAGGGTAGTATGCAGAAGCAGACTTTCCCAGGAAAGAGGGGTGACCATATAAGGGTCCATAGGTGGGGAGGAAGACCGGAGAACCCACAGCAGAAAGGGGCATGGACAGGAAGAAGGAAGAACCCCAAGCAGTTCCAGCTGGGGCTCAACCCATTATTTACTACCAATGTGGACTACCCAGACACAAGAAAGGGGACTGCCCCACCTGGATTGTGGCTTTGCCAAGTTTTCTGGCTGGGCCAGGGCTGGAGGGAAGGAGAAGGGGGCAAAAACTGTCCACCATTTCTCTGATGGTGGGGAGGAAACTCCACAGAGGCCTTATGGATATGGCCTCGGCTTGCTCGCTTGTCCAGAGGGAGCTGGTGAAGCCTCACTCGATGATTCCAGAGCAACGATGGCCTTACGGGGTGTCCCTGGGGATAAGAGGCATTGCCCCAAAGCCCAGGAGCCCCTGAAGGTCCGGGAAAGGTTTCGGTGGAAACAGGTTGGAAATTGAGGAGATGCTTTATCCAATTGTCTTCGGCATGGACTGGAGTCCCTTCCCCATTGGGAAGTGAGGCGGTGGGAGGAATCCCCTGTTAAGTAAAGGAAAATGAGGGGAAAAGAGAGGAGGAACTCCAAAAAAGAAGCAGGAGAGACCCCTGGACGACAAAGCCTGAGTCAGGAGGACAAGAGCTGTCCCCAGGGAAGGAAGGAGGCACAGGGGAGACAGGCAGCCCAAACTCCTTAGCAGAGGTCAGGGAGCCAAGGGAGCTCCCTGCAACACAACCCCCAGGAGAAGAAACCCAGGCACAGTTTGGCAACTTGAGGGGCCCTGGGTGATCCAGGGAATGAGGGGAGTAACCCTCAAATACCCTGCCAGATGCAATGAGAGAGAAGGAGAGGAGTAACCCCATGGGATGGGCTGCTACAGAGCTATGGGGATGCCTGCCCCCCACACTGTATGAGTTTGGGGGGGGGGGGGGGGAATGAGCAAACCCCACAAGGGAAACCCAGGTGATGGCCGTGGAGATTGAGAGAGGTTCCCACAGGCTGGCCCCTCCGGTAAGGGTGGGAAAGCCCAGGGCAAGAAGAACCTTGCAGTTAAACAAGGGTGGAGGTGTGTGACAAAGTGCTAGGTAGGAAACCCTGGGTCAACACTCTATTCACAGCAGCTCTAATAGGGTATAGCAGATTGGAGCTAACGAGGCAGACCAGTGCCTAATTTGTGAATGAGGGCTGTGCAGAAAGGCCAATTAAGCCATTAGCCTGAGCCCACAAATAGGCACCGCCGGGAAGTAAAAAAGGGGGAAGGAGGCAGTGAGAGAACGAGATCTTCCCCTCTCCCAGGTGCTAGGTATGCCGTGAAGGTGGTGGGACTCTGTTATAAATAAACTGCACAGGCTGTTGAACCAGCACACGGGTCTCTGCGTGGTTTTGTAGACTGAGACAGAAGTAGGGCTGAGGAAGCCTGTTAGTCAGCAATAAAACTTTCATATATTTACATCACTTCTGTTTAAAGAGTTTAATGCAATGGAAATGCTGCAACCATAATACAAAAGAAAAACTGATACCATCCCTGAGTACGGACACAGTTTTCAAATGATTTAGACTCCTAAGTGCTTAAATCCCTTTTGAAAATGAATGTTAGGCTCTTAAATGGGTTTAGGCACTGCAATTCTAAGCACAGCAATACCTCAATACCTCTGAAAGTCTGGTCCTGAGTAATTTTAGAAAATGAAACTTAGCAACCTCAGAAAATGGTTGGGAGGGAGGCAAGGGTGGGATATAATGGCAGTTCCTCCACTCCAGCACTTGGAAGTTGAATCCCCTTATGAGTAGTCAGGGGAAAGGCTGGTATGTTTGTGTACTTAGTTGTGGTTAAAATCTGAAACTGAAATAGCTACAAAAAAGGGAAGGTGGCTTAAAGCATAAATTAGAGAGCAAGTAGAACAGCGTTGTTTCAATCATCATCCTGAAGCCAGTCTCCTAACTTCTTGGTTACCCAAACTGGCAATATTGCTAATGCCCACTTTGGGTACTCCGGCATTATGGCTGAAAAGGGTGGCAAAGTAAATTTGTAGTTGCAATTATAGTTTAAAGGCACAGGTGGTGCATGAACTCTTGTAAATAGAAATCCAACAGATGCATGTTTGCAGCAACACCTTAGGTTGTAAGAGCAATGGCTGCTTACAAGCAACATTTCCCCTGGGAACACTTTCCCTACCATGAATTGTCCACTCAGTAACAGCAACAGAGCTGCCACATAAGAGCAACATTTGCGATGTCACAGCCAGAGCTAGAGATTTGGGGGATGTAGGGGTGTTGCTTCCCCCCTCCTCACCCCCCAAACGGCATCTTTTCACTCCCCTCCTGACCCTTGCCCTTCAGCGCAGTTCCAGGGCCCTGCCTGACAGAGCCTGCATGGAAAGCATGTTTGGAGGGATGGTCTGGAAGACAGGGGCAAGTTGGGGTCCCGGGAACAGCAGAGGCGCAGTTGGAGGGTTTCCTCCTCCCTTCCTCAGCATCGGGCTGGCAGACAATGGGGGGGAAAGGTTGCTATTTTGCAGTGAGGGATCAGGGATCCCCCTCCCTAGGGCACTGATCTACCCCCTTTTCCCCCTCCCATCTCTGCTGTCTGTGCTAGGAGCCACCCTGCCCTCCATCGCAGGGTGCACATGGTACCCTCCCCAGCCATCAATCCCTCCTCATGGTGGAGCATAAAGCTACCATTGGGAGCACCCTCAGCCTGCCCTGGCAGCCAGGCTCTCTCAGATGTTTTGCTGACTGGGGGTTCCCCTGCCAAACCCAGGGTTCCCTGACCCATTTCCCCCAAACTTGGGGTTCCCCCCACTCACCCCAACTCCCCATCCACAACCTCGCTGCCCCACCCCTTCCGAAACACCCTTAACTCTTCATACGCCTTTGGTCAGACGACACTCCCCATAACAACAACAGCTGCTTAGGACATAGCAAAAGGCCACTGATTTGTTGCTAGGAAGTAGCATCTACTCTACTGTCACCGGTTTTGTGTAAAGGACATTTTTTTCAGTAAGATTTTGGCAGCTGCCACCTAGTGGACATTTATGTATTTTTCATTTAAACTCCCTCAAACACAATTTTGCCTATCAGACACTAAACCATATTCAAAACTCCTGTAGAATGCAGTGTCAACACTTGTTTGTGTTCTCTTTTTCATTTTTTCAATAAAATGTGGGTTTTTTGGCTGGTTTTTCATATGTTTGGTAGGAACAACAGATTCTCATGCCTTGTTCCTATTCCCCACTCATCCCACAAGCACCACACCAGTGTTTGATTATATAATATTTTGCCACTAATCTGTGTCATTAAAACTTGAAATTGTGTCTCCCATCATTTTATTCTTCCCCAGAAAACTTTCTTCACTCATTTTTCCCTTTCTTATTATCTGTCCCTTTCCCTCTGTCTGTGTTTCTTGCAGATCACTTTCATTCACATTGCCCCTCCAAATCGCTTCTCTTCCATCTCACTCGTCTTGATTGACCTCACTTTCCTCTGAGCCCTCATCTCATCTTATATTTGTTCCTTTGCTTACTTTCTCTTGTTCAATCTAATCCCTGATCCTGATCCTCCACTGGCTTGACTCTTGAGTTGGCTTTTACACCTGTGCTAAGTGGGTGTGAAATGTTACCAGATCAGAATTCTTCACTCACTCATCGTGACTGGTGACTGGCTGACTACACAATGTGCAAAGTAGTGGAAAATAGGAAACACCCCCCCCCATCCTTTTCTATCTATTTAAGTGTCTTCCTGCTTGCACCCAGTCCCATGTTCTTTTATTTTTCCCCTGACTTCCCTACCCTTTGTCTTGTTCTTTGCCCTAGGGCCTCCCATGTGCTCCCAGGAAACCCATCCTCACAGCCATTCCCATCCCATTAATTTTTTGTCTCCCAAGACCCCACCAATCAGTTGATCATTTGACATTGCCCCCTCCTCATTCCTTTATTCAATTGATCCTCTAAGCCAGACCTTCTACCAGCCAGCGTATCCCCTGCCTCCTCCAGCATACTGATTCTGTGCCTCCTTCCTGTAGGGAGTATCTGCCATTGTTGTGTGAGGGTGTGGCTGCAGAGACCAAGGCCATCCTCCAATTTGGAAGGAGGGCTGTGGACTGCAGAGGGCCGAGCAAACTGCCATCCGCTCACATCAGGATCTTGCTGCTGTGGCATGTGAATTAACTTCACTGGTAAGTACAAGCTCCCCGGGCCTTTAAGAACAGACCTCACCCTCGATACCGCTCCTCTGCAACTGCAGCAAATTGATACGGCATGTGGTAGAGCGTGTGGAAGCCTAAGGGATGGATCTGTTAGAAGGGGAGTTTAAAAATAACAGTATGTTGAGTACATTGGCTCAATGAAGGGCTTTAATGTGTAAAACCTAGGGGGAAGATAACGAGGGAGACCTTGACGGCAGGGTCAGGTGCATGCTGCAGCATGACTTCTTCCTTCCTCTGTCCAGTCAGCTTCATAAGCAGAGACTGGGTCATTCTTATCCTTGGAAAATGTTTCTAGAACCAGGAGAAAACACAGCTGTTGTTGGATTTCACCTTAGATTATAGGAGAGAAATAGGGGGTAAGCCTTGTAAGTCATATGTATAAGGTTCTGTAGCACCCTCTTGTGTTTGCAATACAGTATTGCAAGGAAAGTTCTATGGCAGCTTCCCATGGAAAAGTGAGGAATGGTGAGGTATGTTTGGTTTGCCTTGCTCTGGCTTGTAATTTTGGTTTGTTTACTGGTGTGGCTCCTTGCTTGCTCCGGACCTGAGGAAACAAGATGGAGAAATACTTTAATAGAGGAAAAAAATAAGCACATGAAAATAAGTGTGAGAAAGGACACACCTTGGAGGAAGTTTAATGGCTAAAATCTACAAGGGGTGGAGCCCAGGAACAATTAAGCAGCTCTCCAGTATTACAGTGAGAAAGTAAAGCCACTACAGGAAAGACTGAGGTAGGGCCTTAGACCTGGTTAGAACATAGTACTTGTTAGATTTCAGTGTGAGGATATCCGCTAGATGCTTTCTTGTCCTTGAAGGTAAATTGTATGAAGAGATGACTACTTCATATCATTGTTAATATGAGAACTTTATAAGTTAAACTGATATTGTTATGGGCTCTTAAATAAAAGTCCTTTATTTTTTATATCTAAAGTAGGCTCCAGATTCTTGCTGCCCATTCCTCTTTACTGTTTTCTTAAGCATAGAACTCATTTTCTGTGCTACAGCTGCAGTGTGATAGTGTTCCTCCCTGTAAACAGATATTGTGCCGCTTCCTCACAATCAGAGAGTGTCTTTCTCCTTGCTGTTATCAGCTGACATGATTCTACTGGGGGTTTCAATTTGAGTGACGTATGCTGGAGGTCTCATGCTGCCAGTACTAAAACATCCTTGGAATTTCTAAACGTCATAGATGACAATTTCCTAACTCAGAAAGCATTGCAGCCGACATGAGGAAATTCTGTATTAGCCCTTGTCCTAACAGATAAAGAGGAACTGATCACATAACTAAAAGTTAATGGTAGTTTATGTAGAAGTAATCAGGACTTGATCACATTTATAATCAAGCAGAATAAAGTGACGTCCTATAATAATAATAATCTAATCTATATCTATCTATCTATCTATATATATATATATATTTGATGCTTTAATAGGGCTAATTTCATCAAACTGAACATAATTATGAGCCAAATCATCTGGGAGGAAAAATTTTATCAAAAAACATGAATGATCATTGGGAGTAATTTAAGGACACCTTATTAGATGACCAAGAAGCCACAATTGAGGAAGAAGGCTGTGATGAGTTTTGTTTTGTTTTTTTTAATCTCATTTAGAGGAAGTGAAGGCAGCTATAAAAAAATAAAAAGTAATATACAACAAATGGAAGAAAGAGGAAGTTGATGGGGATTGTAGAAAATTCATAAGCGAAGCTTAGGGACCCAAGGATAAATCTATGGCCAGTAGAATTAAAGACAATAAGAAGGAGTTGTTAAAATATATAAGGAACAAAAAGAATCCTGGCAGTGGTATCTAGATGGAAACAGTAGAATTATCCATAATAATGCAGAAAAGGCAGAAGTGTTAAATAAATATTTCTATTCCATATTTGGGGAAAAACAGATGATATAGTCTCATCATATAGTGATAACACACACTCTCTTCCACTAGTATTTCTGGTGGATGTTAAACAGAAGGTAGACATTTTAAAATCAGTAGGTCCAGATAACTTGCATCCAAGAGTTTTAAAAGAAAGAGCTTGCTGGACCATTAATGTTGATTTTCAGTAAGTTTTGGAGCACTTTGGAAGTTCCAGAAGACTGGAAGAAAGCTAATGTTGTGCCAAGTCTTAAAAAGGGTAAATGGGATGACCCAGGTAATTATAGGCCTGTCAGCCTGGACATCAATCTCAGGCAAGATATGAAGTGGCTAATACAGGACTCAATTAATAAAGAACTAAAGGAAGGTAATGTAATTAATGCAAATCAACATGGGCTTATGGAAAATAGATCTTGTCAAGCTAATTTAATTTTTTTATGAGATTACAAGTTTTGTTGATAATGGTAATAGCATTGACATTATATATTTAAACTTCTGTAAGGTGCTTAACTTGGGACCACACTACATCGTGATTAAAAAACTAGAACAACATAAAACTCACGGGGCACGCATTAAATAGATTAAAAACTGCCTAACTGATAGGTCTCAAAATGTAACTGTAAACAGGGAATTGTCATGGAACAGTTCTGTTTCCACTGGGGACCCACGAGGGGTAGGTTCTTGTCCCCTTGCTATTTAACATTTTTATCAATGACCTGGAAGAAAACATAAAATCATCATTGATAAAATTTGCAGATGACACAAAAATTGGGGGAGTGGTAAATAACAAAGAGGACAGGTAACCGATTCAGAATGATCTAGATTGCTTGGTAAACTGGGTGCAAGCAAACAATATGTGTTTTAATATGACTACATGTAAATGTATACATCTAGGAACAAAAAATGTAGCCATACTTACAGGATGGTGGACTCTATCCTGGGAAGCAGTGACTCTGAAAAAGTCTTTTTTGAGATGGGATGACCAGATCTGCACACAGTATCCAAGATGTGGGCATACCATGGATTTATATAGAGGCAATATGATATTTTCTGTTGTATTATCTATCCCTTTCCTAATGATTCCAACATTCTGTTAGGTTTTTTGAATGCCACTGCACATTGAGTGAATGTTTTCAGAGAACTATCCCCAATGACTTCAAGATCTCTTTCTTGAGTGGTAAATGCTAATTTAGACCACATCATTTTATATGTATAGCTGGGATTATGTTTTCCAGTGTGTGTTACTTTGTATTTATCAACACTGAATTTCATCTGCCATTTTGTTGCCCAGTCACCCAGTTTTGTGAGATCCCTTTGTAACTCTTCATAGTCAGTTTGGACTTAACTATCTCGACTAGTTTTGTATCGTCTGCAAATGTTGCCACCTTACTTTTCACTCCCTTTCCCAGATCATTTATGAATATGAATAGGACTGGGCCCAGTACAGACCCCTGGGAGACACCACTATTTACCTCTCTCCATTCTTAAGTATTACTCCTGTCCCATTTGCACCATCCATTGCAGGACAGACAGTTTTTCTTAGAGTTATCCAGAGTCCATAGTTGTAAAAAGAGCAATTTTAAAAAGAGCCATTATAAGACCCAGGGTGATGGTAATGGAGGAACTCAGAGATGCTCTTTAGAGACATCAGATGTGGATTTGTTTCAATAGCTGAAGGCATTCCAGAATTCTCCAAAAGAACCATGAATGATTGTAGGAGTGACTGCCATCCCCTGAGGATGTGGAGGTGAAGGTAAGTTAAGAAGAAAGGTGGTGACTGTTAAATAATCAGGAGACAGAAAACATGTCACCTGTCACCAATCTTGAGTATAGTGTATATCTCCTGTGAGTGCCTTCAATTCTCACTGAAGTCCTTTGATTCATCAAAGCACTTAGGCACATGATTAATTTAAGATATGGGACTTAAAAGCAAGCTTAAGTGCTTTACTGAATATGTGTGGATTTAAGCACATGTTTAAAGTCAAGTACAAATGGCCTTGTTGAATCATGGCTTGGGAGCTGAGGTATGGTTTGGAAATTCAGTCCCAGGCTTTGTCATTTCATGAATTTTTTACTGAGATGAAAATAATGCAGTTTACACAAAGATTAATAATATATGAAACAGAGTAAGGATTTACAGTGGACCTTGTTTTTGCCAGATCAGTTGTGTGAAATAAGAGTATAAAAGGCAGTGATAACTATTTACATGGCATTTTGATACAATGAATTTAGCTCTTCTTTTGAAGCTAGTTTTAATGTTTGGCTTTGCAAACACTTAACATGTTCTTCTCGCAAGAATGAATAAATAAAGCTTTTTTATATATTACCATAGTCTAATCCTGCACATTAGGACTAATTTCTAATACAGTAACTCCTCACTTAATGTGATCCCGGTTAACATTGTTTCGTTGTTATGTTGCTGATCAATTAGGGAACATGCTCGTTAAAAGTTGTGCAGTGCTTCCTTATAACGCTGTTTGGCAGCCGCCTGCTTTGTCCACTGCTTGAAGAGCAGCCAGTTGCAGCTAGCTGGTGGGGGCTTGGAACCAGGGTGGACTGGCAGCCCCCCTCTCAGCTCCATGCTCCCCTAAGTTCCCTGTGCAGCAGCCTCTCAGCAGGCTATCAACTGCCAGGCAGCTCAGCTGCTCCTCCCCCCACTGCCATGTGCTGCTCCTGCCCTCTGCCTTGGAGCTGCTCCCAGGAGCCTCCTGCTTGCTGTGTGTGTGTGGTGGGGGGGAAGAGCGAGGTACTAATGTCAGGGTGTCCCCCTCCCCCAGCTCCTGCCCCCTGTTTCTGTACCTCATCTCCACAGAGCGGGGGGACACACTACAGAGCTCAGGACTGAGGGAGTTTGCTGGCTGCTGTCTCAACTTGCTGATCTACTTTAAAAGGCAGTGTATTTAGAGTGGGGTCAGCGTACTTAAAGGGGCAATGAGCGACTCTCTCACTCACACTCGCACGGTGTGTCTGTCTCTCAGTCTCTCTCTGCAATGCTGTGTCTCCTCCCTCCATTCGTTTGCCTTGTAGAGTGTGAGGCTACATTAACAATAATGTGTTAACCCTTGAAGGCTCAGCCAAGTGCTAGTTCATCATTAGCAGGAAGGCATTCCCTGGGAAATATCCCACCCTCTTCCACTCTCTGACTCCACCACCTCAACCAAGCTTCACAATCATCATTGCTGTGTACAGTATTAAATTGTTTGTTTAAAATTTATACTGTGCGTGTGTGTGTGGTGAAAAAAATTTCCCTGGAACCTAACCCCTCCAATTTCCATTAATTCTTATGGGGAAACTGGATTCGTTTAACATCGTTTCACTTAAAATAGCATTTTTCAGGATCATAACTACAATGTTAAGCGAGGAGTTATTGTATATAGAAAAGTGTAAAACCTTATGTCTTCTGATATACAAATAAGATATTCAGCATGTTCTGCTACTGAAACATACAGCTACTAATGATTAGCTTTAGTGCATTTTGGTTGGTGTAAGCTATCATGAGGTAAAAAAGAGATTTTATAGGCATTTATAGCTATGAGCATTGTTTCAAGTCAGAAGAAATACTAGCCTTCTGCTAATAATCAGCAAAGGGTGGGTACATCACTCTTTCCCAAGGCACTTCTTAATAAAGTGTCCCACTAATTTCAGTGGTCTCTGCTGATACTCCACAAGTACATCATGCGAGCTGCTAATCTGATCCCCTTCAAGTCGATTCAGAAGTGTGACACACACCACAGCAGCTAGAGATAAAAGAAATAGTGTTTGTTAGACATGACATTTAGGTAACTTTCACCGTGAGAAAGCATGAGAGCATCTTCTATTTGTACACCCGCGTTTGAGGTATCAAAACAGACAATAGGAGATAAAGCCAAGAAAACTAATAGTTTCAGTGATGGGTCTGAGCAGTTGACAATGGAAATCACACTTTATAATAAATAACTGGATTAAGTGCCTATCTCACTTTAGATGTTATTTAAAAATTACTAATAGTTTGAGGCAATCTATCAAGCCATTAGTAAAGTCAATGGAGCTGCTCCAACATATGGTCACATTCAGATTATTCATAATCATTGCATCATTAGAACCTTTTTCTGAATGGGATTTTTTTTTCCCAAGAAGTGTGTCAAGAAGTCAGATTGGTAAAATTGCATCAGAGAATAAGGGTATGTCTACACAGCAAAAGCTGTGCATGGACTAACAGAGCTGAGCTAGCTTGAATCCAACTACTGTGGGTAACAATAGTGATGAAGAGGGCAGGTGCAGTGTGGGCTTCCCGAGGAGAGAGAAAATGGGAGAAAAAGAGGTGGTAAACTCCTCACAACAAGTCGTGCTCTCGTATCTCAGACCAGTTAGAAAAGAAAGACTTTGTGCCTTAGAACATGGACACAGCAAATGGGAGAGTAACTTAAAATGACTATTCTAAAGTTGTATGTGATCAGCTTTCGTTAGGTCACCTACCATAACTTTAACTACCTCATAACTAAAGTTCACAAGAGTGTATACTTTTGTAATTGGGAACCACATTATTCACCAGGCAACTGAAAACCCTTCTTAATTGTTTCAGAATTGCAAATGCAAATCTAGTTATTCTCTTTCTTGATATTTCATTTTGATATGCAAGTAAAGAAAGTGACTATAGTTTCATGTACATAGAGACTACCTGACTGATTAAAGTTACTGCAGTTTCCTATTTGACTTTAAGACAGTTACATTAGTCCCCTCCGCAGGTCAAAGTAAGCTGGTATGGTACGGTATGGCGTACCGGTAAGAGCCGGTACACAGCTGACCGTATCAGTGGCGGCCGGGAGCCCTGGGGCCCTGGCAGCAATTTAAAGGGCCCAGGGCTCCGGCCCTTGAAATCACTGCCGGAGCCCTGGGGAAGCGCTAGTGGCAGCGGTGGCCAGGAGCCCCGGACCCTCTAAATCAGGGGTCTCAAAGTCACGGCCCGTGGGCCATCTGCGGCCCGAGAACTGCAGCACACGGAAACTTTTTTAAAAGTTCTTTCATCTGACCCTCATGGCTGTCAGCCGAAGAGCGGGGGCGGGAGGGGAGCGGGCAGAAGAGATTCACATGCCCCTTTCCCCAACGTTGCTCCATCCTGCTGCTCCTGGGACCCTCCCAGGGCTTGCACTTGGCTAAGTGTCATTCATCTCGGGTAGCTCGGTTCCCTGCAAGCAGTTTTCTATCCCTGCTGTTGCCGGGGGAGCTGCAGAGGAAAGACCCAGGCAGCCACACAGCTGGCTCTCTCCTGCAGGAGCGAACCCCCCCCCCCCCCCCCACACCCCACACACACACTCGCAGCTCCCATTGACTGGGGGAGAGGGACAGAGATACCATCACTAGTCGCCGGGCAAAGTCAGCCATGGAGGCAGCATCACTAGTTGCCGGGCAGAGTCAGCCATGGAAGCAGCGTCACTGGACAGAGTCAGCTGGGGCGGCATGAGACCAAGGGAGTGAGCGAAAAGGGTAGGAAACGGGCTGGGAGGTGGCGTGAACACCACCTTCAGTGACATTATTAGCCCACTGGGAAGATTTAAGGACTGGCACTGGCCCTAAGGTAAATTGAGTTGGAGACCCCTGCTTTAAATCATTGCCGGGCCATGCTGAAGGGCTGGCTGGGGAAGTCTGGCCCCAGCCCCGTCCCTTCTGCCCAAGGCCCCACCCCTTCTGGTTGAGCCTCTCCCCCCCAGGACCCCGGCTGCCCTGCGTACTGGTAAGTCTGTTCAGTTACTTTCACCCCTGGTCCCTTGGGATACTTTGATACTTGAATGGTTACTTCTCAGTGCAAGGCAAGAGCTGGAACAGCAACTAATCAGGACTAAACTGAATCAGAGCTTTGTGTGAGGGGCTTTACATAGACCTGGCACACACACACACTGCAAAGTTCTAGCAAATCATACTAAAATAAACTTAACAGCATCTATACATATTTATAATCATATATGCAAATAGTGCAGTATCGTAACTTTCCACTGCAATGAATTTAATGCTCTGAAACTCTGTACACTGTACGTTTTATGCAACGCAGATGATTCAGTCTAAATAAAATGCCATATATCCAATTACCTCTGACACCACTAAGATTACAAATAGCAGCAAAAACTGAAGATTCCATCTCAATGTTTCGGACTCCAGCATCATAAGCTGCCTTCAAATACTGCAATTTCTCTTCTTCAGTATATAAGCAGATTGCACCATCCAGACGGGCTTGGCCTATAAAGCATATAAATATAGATTTTTTTTGTGTGTATGCTGATGAAAGTACAGGGGGAGTTTCAGTCTCTGAGGGACACAAGATTTTTACAATTTCTAATATACCCTTCCTAATTTTTATCACTGCACTAAGCTCAGTTTTCACTTAAAAGGCACTCTACAAATGTAATTTATTAGTTTATTATTTGAATTTAGGATCAGGGTAATTAGATATGAAAAGACCAACTAAATTATCAAATTCATAAACTGGAAAATGTAGGCTATAGTCCCTCAGATGAATTGTCAAATTTTAATGGTGACATTTCCTCTTGGCTAGTTTGATGTATTGATTATGTTTGAGTTTAACAGTCCCCTAAAAAAGCATCCAGATCTGCTAATGCCTTTCTGATGCAGTGAGAGAAGGAATAATCTCAGCCCTTTTGATGCTTAGAAGACTTTTTAACATAAGGAGAAATCAAGAGTTTTTTTTTTTTAATTGGACATTATTGGTGCCTATTTTTAGGAAAGAGTTAGCTTATTCCAGCTCTTTGGGGCTTCAGCCCCAAAGAAATAGATTTTTTTTATTAAGCAGTGTTAGACTGCATACAGCCAAAATAAACTTTACAGTTCTTTAGTTGTCATATTTTTTGTTTTTGGGAACTGAATTCCCAAAGCTGAGGTTCTCTGCTTGTTTGCAAGTTTTGTAGTAGATTTGGTAGCATCTGTAGGAAACCTGTTGGTGTGCTTTTAGGACCCAGTGACTGGACCACGGACTCATTATCCTTCCTAACAGTGCCTGAAAAAAGCCACATATTGACATTGTTCTGCTTGAGATCTGCCTTAAGCACTGCTAGAACCATGGATTGTGTGTCCTCCAAGCAATGCTCTTCTTGCAGTATATCCAGCCACAACTAGAGGCAGAAGTGCCAGATATCTGGGGAGAAAGCTTGTTCTCACAAGATTTCCAGCTCGGTTTGTAGACCTGGGAGGTTCAGAGAAACATCTGAAATTGTGGTTGCTTATCTAAATCAATCCCAAATTTAAATCCGTGATGTTTGCCCATCCCAAATCTGGCACGATTGATGTAACATCCAATTATCCAATTAATGGTTAATTAAGGATGAATCAGCAACTCTTTCCAGGGCTGCTTATAGAGAATTTCTTCTAGACACATGAACAATTAAAAGAAAAAAACAACCAATAACTCTCGTTATCAAATTCCATAGGGCACTAACGGCGATTATAGCAACTCCACTAAATAAATACCCTGATAATTCAGTAATCAAAAGATATACAATTTATGAGCTGTCAGTCATTGTCAACTCTTTTTTTAGATAATCACTGGGAGCGGGGGAAACACCACAAAATTACACCCCAGTACAGCAAAGATTAACTGGACTACTCATCTCATTAAAGTTAAGCATATATTTAAGTGCTTTGCTGGATTGGGGCCTAAATCCCCTAATCCAGTTTGATTTGTATATGTTACTGCTTACCAATTTACTTCTATTGTTCTGTTGCTAGCCTTACCTTCATAGAAATCCAAAGTGCACATAGTATTTCCAATGACTGTATTGAATTGATTTATCTCCTTACTGCACTGCATCAGTTCCTTGGCTAGTTGGTCATCTAGGTTGGTACTACGAATTATAGTCTTTCCTAGGATAACCTGTTCAAATTGAGGCTTGAAGGTAGCATCTACTGATTGACTGGTTATTACCACTGAGCCTGGCTCCAGACCTGTTGTAAAAAAAATATATATAGTGAGTTGTTCAGCCACTCTGCTCGTATGTAAACAAGGTACATTATAGCCCAATCCTGCTCCTACTGAAATCAATGAGAGTTGCCACTAAATTCAATGGGAGAATATTAGGATCTATATGCATGTTTGTAGTTTATTCCAAATGCTTTAAAATAGCTCTATAGAGAAGACACAATATACTGCCAATTAAAAAGGACAATACAAAGAGTCATAAAGTAATCTTAATGGTCTGACAAATCCCAACTGTTAAGGGAATGTTTCACATAGGGCATGAATGATCTTTTCTCCAGCTTGCTGCAGATCTCTTCACTCAAGCACATTTTCCTGTCCTTTATTATAAAATTATATAAATCAAAGAATCCTTTATCTGATGGGTAATTAGGTCTAAGGAAAAATAAGAGTACTGTGTATGACTGAAAACCTGAACATTCTCTCTCTCTCTCTCTCTTTCTCTCATGATCCAGAATTCTGAACTATGGCATGAAAGATAGAAACTCATGTGTCCTATAGCAGAACTAAGATCCACTCACTGGGACTGTACCAGTATTTTAAAGATGATCTTAAAACCATTAAAAGGTTTTTTAAATATTGGACTTGCATTCTTTTTCATTTCTCTATGATGCCTTGAAGAAGCGTTGAAAGGAATTTCTTCTGCTTTTCTTAATATTAGAACAAACAGGAATGTCAATTTCAGTGCTCCCTTATTTGGATGGAGGACTTCTCTGGGATGTATAATGTTAGCTCTGACACCTGAATTTAAGAGAGATTATTGCTGAATCTTGAATCTAGTCCCCCTTTATTCAAAATGTTTAATTATTTGAATCAAATAGATATTAACAAAAACAAGCAAAAATTTTACACAGTCTGATTAAAACTCTCTTTCAGTTGTTCAGCTTTCACTCTCTTGACTCTTGTGTCAGCATTTCACTAGTTCTCCAGTTATCAGAGAAACATTCAGGCTAGACAGGAACAGAATTGTTAATGTAAAAACCAAGCAAAGTATTTAAAAAAAATCTTCAGGAGTTCTTTGTACATCATAAAGAAGGAAAAGAGGCAACAAATCCAATTTATTTGCAAGTCACCTTTTAACCTCTGCTTTATCTGTAAAGTGTGGGTGTTAATATTTACCTAATAAATATTCACTGTCATAAACTGTCATGAGCATTAATTAATTTGTAAAGCCCTCTGAAAATGAAATGTGTTAGATATTATCATTATTATGACTTTGTTTTATAAACCTTTAACTACAGATATGCTTTAATTGAAAGAAAAGAGAAATATCAAGGGGAAATACCTATTCCACCAGAGGTGCCAATGCGAATAATGGTTATGTTGGAACACTTGGAGTGATACAACAGCTTCATCAACTCATGTAACATGATTGCAATAGAGGGAATGCCCATACCATGCTGAAATGAAATCAGAAAGTTACACTGAACATTCATATACATTATTAACAGAAGAGTTGGGAACTGGAGCAGATCTCTTTAATGAATTACTACGAAAAATACATGCAAAAGTATTCTTGTACAAACCTAACCTATTGGCAGGGCAGAAGTTTATTGTGGTCAATGGAAAGACTCCTATTGACTTCAATGGACTTTGGATCAGGTTCATTGTTCCCTAATACCATGGGTTATGTTAATTTTAAAAATGTTATATTCTCTATATTCTAAACATGAGTCCCATTCTAATCGTTTACAGTTACATGCCCTCACAAAGCTTCTACATGGCCCAAGAGCAATGTTCACACTAGTTCTTAATGACCTGAAACACTGGTGATTCCAGCTGAGCTAAAATATTACAAATGGCGGAGGCTATGGTATAGTCACAAAGTTCACAAGGCTGAGTCTGCTCCAGCTTACACCATGATGTGACAATTCACACCTTCGGGGAAAGAGAGCACAATAGGGCTACAGCTGTGGAGTTGATGCTAGGGGTAGGTTTTCAAAAGTGCTTTTGGGTATGTCCACGCTGCAATAAAAAACCCGTGGCACCAAGTCTCAGAACCCGGGTCAACTAACTTGAGCTCACGGGGCTTGGGCTGCAAGGCTAAAAATTGCAGTGTAGACGTTTGGTCTTGTTCTGGAGCCCAGGCTTGCAGTGGTCTCAGAGCCCATGCTCCAGTCTGAGTCCAAACATCTGCAAGGCAATTTTTAGCCTGCAGCTCGAGCCCCACAAGTCCAAGTCCCCTGACCCAAGCCAGCTGAAACTATGCCATGAGTCTTTTATTGCAGTGGAGACATAGTCTATGTGACTTAGCAGCACAAGTCCCATAATCTTTCATTGGTACTTGTACTCCTAAGCTACCTAAGTACCTTTTGAAAATTTAATCCTGGATCCTCAGCCTTAGCTAAGAAACAGCCACCTTTGTTCCTTCCCCATCTGCACTGAGTGTAAGCAGTCTCTGTGTTGTCCCTAGCATAGGACCAATAGGGTAGAAAACGTGCTACTCATGATTACAAAAGATTGTTGTGGCAGCCAGGAATCACTGGGAATATGCCAGCCATGGCCCCTTTCTCCTTGGAAAGCCTTACTACCCTGGGATCCGGAAGGAGAGGTGGCATAAAGCCATTGCATCTATGTGACTCAATGGTTACTCTTACATGGGGGGAATTATGAAGGAGCTGGCTGAGCCAGCTTTCCAGCTACTTTGCACCACTGAAGTAGACCTGAAAATTTGGATGTATATCCTCAAAAGAAATATGCATTCATGTCCCATTTAAAATGTGCTTAAATTGTTGATTCAGTTGCAACTGCTGCCTTGTATATTGAAAAAAACATTCTGTTCTTCTATTTCAGGAACACTCAAAACAAAAATCCAGGACTAGGCCTTGTCCTTTTCTTTAGAAGCACTGACAAATCTAATTCCTCCCCCGCTTCCTTTAATGCTTAATACTTACACTGACTGATAACACGGGTCCTACTTTGTACATCGCGTAACGGTCAGTTCCTTCACAGATGTTGGGATAGTCAGCACCAACGCTCCCAAGTCCGAGCTCTTCAGCTATGTAGGCGATAAAACCTTTCATCCGTGAAGGGCTTCCTCCAACACACACAAACTAGCATGGACAGAATTCAACAAACCACAACAATTGTGCAGCTGACTACATGATGCAGCATATTCAAGAACCGGGAAAGGTAAATATGATAATGCAAAAGGTTTAATCCGAATTATTCCCAACTACATTATTTTTATTATTACAGACCTTGTAGAGGTCTGTAAAGATAAATGTTTGAAAATAAGGCTTAAATGATCTCACAAGTTGTTTGTCATTGCCTGACAATGGAATTTCATTGGTATAGTACAAAATGTAGAATTCGCACTACATACATTTAAAATGGCGTTTTGTATTGGGGTGTGTTTTTAATAATAGCTACCAGAGGCAGACTGGATGTGAAGGAGAAATGATCTGAATATGCCGACGGAGGGAGGGCTCCATAACTGTATTGGCATATAGAGAACTCTCTAGGAATGAACCCTGAGGCTGAGATAGCACTTCCCATTTGGAATATACTGGTATTGCCAAACCCAAGAGTTCAAACACCAAGCCTAAATAAGACCATGAGATTTATTTCTGATACAGTATCCACATAGAACCCATTTCCAGGGCACACACATTGTAACACAGTGGTGGGCAACCTGCAGCCCACAGGCCACACACGGCCCGTCAGGGTAATCTGCTGGCAGGCCGCAAGACAGTGTTTACATTGACTGTCCACAGGTATGGCCGCCTGCAGCTCCCAGTGGCCGCAGTTCGCTGTTCTCGGCCAATGGGAGCTGCAAGGAGTGGTATGGGCTGCAGGGATGTGCTGGCCACCGCTTTCCGCAGCTTCCATTGGCCGGGAACAGCAAACCGCGACCACTGGGAGATTCGGGTGGCCGTGCCTGCAGACGCTCAATGTAAACACTGTCTTGCGGCCTGCCAGCGGATTACCCTGATGGGCCGCAGGTTGCCCACCACTGCTGTAACGCTCTGACTAGTAGCATTGTGTCCTAAAAAAGAAAGGCAGTTAATGTATAAAATATACCTTAAAAATGGGGCTTGCAAATGAGGCACTTTCTGTCACCTCAGGAGTGTTATTTCAGGTATGGGGTTTTTGTTTGTAATGGATTGGGCAACTCATCTCACTTCATATAAACCTTGTACAAGAAGCTACCACAGTAGATGCAAAAGCAGGACAAAATGCTAGTGTACTCAGTAAATGCAATATGGGCCAAAGCCTCCGTACCCACTCAGTCCTTACCCATATAAAATGTCAACTAGGCCGCTAAGACCTTGAACCTGCTCCCACTGAAATGAGTGAAAGTTTGGTATTGACTTCAGTGGGAACAGAGTAAGGCCTCACAAGGGAGATTGGCTTGACTGAAGTCTGAGTAGGGACTTCAGCATTTGGCCCAATAACCACAAAAGGAGATTGATAGCTCTGGTAAGTCTAAAAATTGTATGGTCCTCCAGCATTCCCCTTGAGAAGGTCTTACCCTCTTTCCATACATTTCTCAAACTGATTCATGCCACTGTCTTTAATCTCATCCTGGACACAATTAAATTTTAGCGGGAGTTGCACAGTCTGCTGACATGTTTAAACTTCCAGAATGAAAGCAAGGTTCTTACCTTTACATCTCCAAACAAGGCAGGAAAATCATGGGTGCTAGTCCCAAGAGCAAAATGGTACAGGATATCGTCTTTCATTTTCTCAAGGTGAGGATTGGAGAGATGAATTAAGTTGTTTCTGTCATGGAAATGGAAAATATATATTAAACTAAAAAAAACTATGTTAAAATAACATTATTAAGGTTGTAAAAGTCTAGTGCTCAAAAGTTAGAAAAAGCCAGAATTAAGGTTGCCTGTGCATCTTTAACTCAACCCCTTGTGTGTATGCATTATGAGACAGTCTTTAATGACATGATCACATGCTGTTTTTTTCCAATAGACCCCTGCCTCATTCAGTGTACAGGATGGACTGTGCTCATTAAGTGAGCAGCTATTCAATTTTTTGTTTTATTCTCATTGTTCAGTGTGTGGCCCCAGGCCTTATTTACTTCACAATATTCAAACCTTGTTCAAAACACAGAATTATTAATTTCCCCAGGGGTTTTTCTATGGTCCTCATCACTATAGAAACTGAGTGCTTCATAAACATTCATTTATTTTCACAGCCTCTTTGTGAGATGAAAGGGTGGTATTATCCCCCATTTTACAGATGGGAACTGAGACACACTAGTTTTGGGTGCAAAATTTGGGACTCCTAGAATCTGAGGTTTTGTAGCATGTAGCATTATATAGCCCTTTATATGTTCAAAGCGCATCTTTCATTGACTTCAAGGTATCTGTAAGCACTCAGCATTTCTGCAAATCAGACCTCAGCCTCTCAAAATGGGCAGCCAGAAAATGAGGAACACACAATTAGAGACCATCTGTGAAAAATTTAGTTTAAGTGACTTGCCCGCCATAACACAGGAACTTTGTGGCATAGAAACCTTAACATGAGATCTTCCTGTGTCTTCCTGCAACTCCCTTTTTCATTCACCTTCCAACTTCTTCAGTCAATGAGGCAGGGGTCCTACAGACAACAGCCTCCTTAACTACACAACCCTGATTCATCCCCAGAGCAGGTCCAATCTGTGCACTGAATTAAATGAGGCAGGAGTCCTGTGGAAAAAACACTACATGATTATACAGTTAAAGACTGCATCATCATGCATAGACTACTCCTGGGGGAATTCTGTGCCACTGTGCATGTGCAGAATTCATGTCTGGCACAGAATTTTTTTCTCTCGCAGAAAATACATTCTGCCCAAGAAGTGCTGCTGTTCCACCTTTCACCCACCAACGGCTGCTGTGGCACCAGAAGAGCCAGCATCATGAACGCAGCCGGCTGTTCTGGTGACACAGTGGCCTCTGGTGAGCAAAAGGCAGAACTGCAGCACTGGGACAGAATGTATTTTCTGTGGGGAAAAAAATTCTGTGCATGCTCAGTGGCGTAGAATTCCCCCAGGAGTAGAAGTTCATCACAGCACCCTGCCTGCAGAGCCAGGTTAGGACAGACTGAATAGGGCACATGGGGTTGCTGGAGGGTCATAGACTGGGGGTTCAGAATGGTTAATGGGGGGAATTGGGATGCAGGCTCAGGAGCTAGTGGGGTGACAATGTTAAGCCAGGGGCTGAATGGGAGTGGGGCTTCAAGGCTACATGGGGATGGGGACTGCAGGGACACATGGGGATGGGGGAGGAGGCTGCAGAAGCCCATAGGGATGGGGGGTGCGGAGACAGGGGCAGATGTGCCTGATTGGATAGGAGACGCTCGGGGTAGTCAGGGTCTGCATGGGGGAGGCTTCTCAACTCCCAAACAGTCCTGTCCCCCAAAAAACCTGTTCCATACTTCTCCCACCCACACCCAACAACCTTCCAGGTTCACAACAGGCTCTTTCCCTCTCCCTCAGCTTCTCCGTTACCCCTGACTCCCCCAAGCCTTTGCATTGCTTCTGGTGGATGCAGGAAATGCAGTTCTGTATTGTAATTTAAATGAATTACTCAACATTCTCTATTAATATGCCTCATAAGAAATCTATTTGTAAAAAAAGATATATATGTATATATATATATACCAGAATCCTTTTTTTTGTCTGTATTGTTACAGACATACTTGCTGACAGATATTTTGAAATAAATTACCAAAATTATTGAAACTGGAAAGAGTATATTATTTTGAGAAATAAAATATGCAGAATTTTAAAATACTGTGCTCAGAATTTTTAATTTTTTAGTGCAGAATTCCCCAGGAGTAATACACACATGGGGGGCCAAATGAAGGGTTGTACAGACAACCTTAATATTGCATTTTATAACTTCTGAGCGCTTGACTTTACAACTTTACTAATGTTCTTTTAATGCAGTTTGTGAGTGTGTGTGTGTGCAATTTTCTGTTTTTTTGTTTTTTTTAAAGCAAACAGAAAAAAACAGATTTCATCATGTGGCATCATACTGATGCCTATGTGGTTCAGCAGCAGAGTGTAAGTCTTACATTCACCATGCAGACCTGAGCCTCTGAAGAGTAATGATAGTAGTAGAAGGTTGTCATCTTCTATGTGGACCAGCACGAGAGTGAGATGAGACACACATCTTTCCTGTGGGTTTCATAGATATTTGCTGACAGCAGAAGAATAGTGAGATTATGGAATCTAGAGTTCCATTCTACACTCTGGAGAGGAGTGTTCCCTTTAATGGTTACAAACAGTGATGAGCTGCCAAAATCTTAACAACGGGTTCCCTCCTCACCCCACGAGGGGGTCGTTGCCCACCCCACCCCCCAGGACTCCTGCCCCATCCAACCCACCACATTCCTTGACACCCCTCCCCCAGGACCCCTGCCCCATCCACTCCTGTCCCCTGACTGCCCCCAGAACTGGGCAGGAGGGTCTCATGGGCCACCGTAGTGGGTACCCACCCCACCCCTAAGAGCCAGAGGGACCTGCCGGGGGGTGAGGTGGGGAGTCCTGACGGTGCTAACTTGGGGCAGCTCCCAGGAAGCATCCGGCAGGTCCCTCTGGCTCCTAGGGGTGGGGTAGTGTAGCTAGGCGGGGAGCAGGGGGAGTGGCCGCTCCCCCAACTGATCACGTCAAAAGTGGCTCTGGGGCTGGGGCTGGGGAGCAGTTCCCCTGCGCGCCCCCCATCCTGGGTTACCTGCTGCGGCGCAGGTGGCCCTTGTTGCGCCCTCCTGCCCCAGCTCACCTCTGCCTCCCTGGGCCTGAGTGTGAAGCCGCCGCCTGCTTCTCAGCCCACCCTGGCTTCCTGCGCTAACATCTGATTTGCGGAAAGCCGGGGGCGGGGAGGGGGAGGCGGAGAAGCAGAGCGGGGCGGTGCTTTCAGGGGAGGGGGCGGAGCAGAGGTGAGCTGGGGCCGGGGGCGGGGAGCTGCCAGTGGGTGCTTTGCACCCACCAAATTTTCCCCAGGGGTGCTCCAGGGCTGGAGCACCCATGGAGTCGGTGCCTAAGGTGCTACTTTTGGCCGGTTAAATTTAGAAGCCCTTTTAGAACCGGTTGTCCCTTGCGGAACAACCGGTTCTAAAAGGGCTTCTAAATTTAACAACCGGTTCTAGCGAACCGGTGCAAACTGGATCCAGCTCACCACTGGTTACAGACACTTCTCTCTGTCCCTCCACCCTAATCCAAGACTGACCGCTCCAACCTGTTCCTCTCCCAGTCCTCCCCACCCCGGCCCTTTGTCCCAGTACCATTTTTCTTGGCCAGCCAATCCTAGTCTCCCCCTCGCAGCTTCCTGTCCAAATTCCAGTTCCACACCCAATTCTCAGTCCCAAGCTCCTTGTCCAGCCAGTTCCAGTTCCCCCGACCCTAACTTTTTGTCTCCAGTCTTTTTACCCAGCCAGTCCCAGTTCTGCTTTGCACTCCAGCTCCTCATCAGACCTATCTGGCATCTGTCCCCATTCCTCCACCCACTGGTTCCCAGTCCCAGTGTCCTTGTCCAGCCAGTTCCAGTCTCCTCCCTCCCCTTCAGACCTGCTTCCCCCATCCCACGCTGTTTCTGTCACTAGTTCCCGCTCCAGTCTCTGAGAACAACCAGTCCCCATCTCCCCTCAAAGCTAGCTCCCAGTCACCTTGCCCAATAAATTCAAGCCTCCCCATCACATCCTCTTCCCCAGCTCCCAGTCTCCTGACCCAACCAGTCTCAGTCTTCACTTTCTCTCTCCTTCCCAGTCCTCCTGCACTGAACTCTGTGACAGTTTCTCTCTTTCCTCTAATTTTAGTACCAGTCTCACCAAGCTTCTTGATCCAATCTATTCCTTTCCTTCCCCTCCCAGTCCTCCCTGATTCTGCTCTCAACCTCTCTGCATTCAAGTTATGTGGCTTCCTCCTTCACACTGCCTGGACACCTGATATGGGGGTTGCGAATCATTGAAAGCACAAGAGAGACAGGCTCCCTGCTTTCAATTCAGGTGCCCAGCCATGTGGGGATGGTGCATGCCCAGTCCAGACACGTGTATGAGCTGTGAGGGGATGGAGCATGCTCAGTGAGCACAGAATCTTTGGAGAATTTAGCAGCAAAATTCTATGACATTCTACTGACCGTATGTGAACTATGAAGTTTCAAAGACTTACAACTTTGTCAAATTTGAGCATATTTTTAGGGTACATCCCTGACACCCAGACCTTCTCATGCAAAATTTCAAGCCCCTGCTCCAAAGCATGGAGGTGCTAAAGCTTCTCAAAGAAGAAGCTGGAAGAATGTTAACATTGCAAATCAGTGTATTTTCCCTACCAGCCTGCATGGAAAATTTCAGCCCTAATGGCTGGAGTTTGAAGTTATAAGGAGCTGAAAATGGGATCTTATAATGGCTCATGTTTGGCAATCTTAGTCCTGGTCTACACTACGAGTTTAGGTTGAATTTAGTAGCATTAGATCGATTTAACCCTGCACCCGTCCACACAACGAAGCCATTTTTGTCAACTTAATGGGCTCTTAAAATCGATTTCTGTACTCCTCCCCGATGAGGGGATTAGCGCTGAAATCGACATCACCGGGTCAAATTTGGGGTAGTGTGGATGCAATTCGACAGTATTGGCCTCCGGGAGCTATCCCACAGTGCTCCATTGTGACTGCTATAGACAGCACTCTCAACTCGGATGCACTGGCCAGGTAGACAGGAAAAGCCATGCAAACTTTTGGATTTCATTTCCTGTTTGGCCACCATGGCAAGCTGATCAGCACATGTGACCGTGCAGATCTCATCAGCAGAGGTGATCATGGAGTCCCAGAATCACAAAAGAGCTCCAGCATGGACTGAACGGGAGGTACTGGATCTGATCGCTGTGTGGGGAGATGAATCCGTGCTATCAGAACTCCGTTCCAAAAGACGAAATGCCAAAATATTTGAAAAAATCTCCAAGGGCATGAAGGACAGAGGCTATAACAGGGACCCACAGCAGTGCTGCATGAAACTTAAGGAGCTCAGGCAAGCCTACCAAAAAACCCAAGAGGCAAACGCCCGCTCGGGGTCAGAGTCCCAGACATGCGGCTTCTATGATGAGATGCATGCAATTCTAGGGAGTGCCCCTACAACTACCCCACACCTGTACGTGGACTCCTGCAAGGGAGTCTCACGCAACAGGGATGAGGATTTTGGGGACAAGGACGATGAGGAGGAGGGAGAGGTTAAAGATAGCGCATACCAGGCAAGCGGAGAAAAGGTTCTCCCCAACAGCCAGGAACTGTTTATCACCCTGGAGCCAATACCCTCCCAGTCCGGGCTCCTGGACCTTGAAGGTGGAGAAGGCGAGTGAGTGTACCTTTGTAAATATAATACACGGTTTAAAAGCAAGCGTGTTTAAATGATTAATTTGCCCTGAAGACTTGGGATGCATTCGTGGCCAGTACAGCTAGTGGAAAAGTCTGTTAACGTGTCTGGGGATGGAGCAGAAATCCTCCAGGGACATCTCAATGAACCTCTCCTGGAGGTACTCCCAAAGACTTTGCAAAAGGTTTCTGGGGAGGGCAGCCTTATTGCTTCCTCCATGGTAGGACACTTTACCACAGCAGGCCAGTAGCATGTAGTCTGGAATCATTGCATAAGAAAGCATGGTAGCGTGTGGTCCAGGTGTTTGCTGGCATTCAAGCAACATCCGTTCTTTATCTCTCTGTGTTATCCTCAGGAGACTGATATCATTCATGGTCACCTGGTTGAAATAGGGGAATTTTATTAAGGGGACATTCAGAGGTGGCCGTTCCTGCTGGGCTGTTTGCCTGTGGCTCAAAAGAAATCATCCCTGCTGTTAGCCACGTGGTGGGGGGAGGGGTGAAGCGCTCATCCCAGAGAATCGGGTGTGTGGAGGCTTTAGCTGGGTTTGTGCTGCACATTAACTCGAAAACATCAGCCCCTCCTTTTAAATGGCCAGTTGTCTTTTTCAATTTTACTCTCCCTTTTTTGCTCCCGCAGCTGCAAATGTTTCAACGCTGCCACTAGCATCTCTGTCCCAGAGGCTAGCACAGATAAGATGATGAAAAAAACGCACTTGCAATCAAATGTTCTCTGAGCTCATGCAGTCCTCCCACACTGAAAGAACCCAGCAGAATGCATGGAGGCAGACAATGTCAGAGTCCAGGAAAGCACAAAATGAATGCGAGGACAGGAGGGACGCACGAAGGATAGATGGCTGGAGCAACAGGAGAGGTGGTGGCACTGTGATGAGAGGAGGCAGGATGCAAGGCTGATGCTACTGGAGGATCAAACTGATATGCTCCGGCGTATGGTTGAGGTGCAGGAAAGGCACAGACTGCCACTGCAGCCCCTGTGTAATCAACCGCCCTCCTCCCTAGGTTCCATAGCCTCCTCACCCAGACGCCCAAGAAAGCGAGGGGGGCGCTCCAGGCACCCAACCACTCCACCCCAGAGCACTGCCAAAGCAACAGAAGGCTGGCATTCAAGAAGTTTTGAAGTGCAGTGTGGCCTTGTCCTTCCCTCCTCCCCCACCCCACCCAGTGCTTCCCTCCTCCCCTACCGCTCCCAGGCTACCTTGGCAGTTATTCCCCTATCTGTGTGACAAATTAATAAAGAATGAATGAATTTGAAACAACAATGACTTTATTGCCTCTGAAAGCAGTGATCAAAGGAGGGAGGGGAGGGCGGTTGGCTTACAGGGAAGTAGAGTGAACCAAGGGGGAGTTTTCATCAAGGAGAAACAAACAGAACTGTCACACAGTAGCCTGGCCAGTCATGAAACTGGTTTTCAAAGCTACTCTGATACGCAGCGCGCCCTGCTGTGCTTTTATAATCTGGTGTCTGACTGCGTGTAATCAGCGGCCAGGCGATTTGCCTCAACTTCCCACCATAAATGTCTCCCCCTTACTCTCACAGATATTGTGGAGCACATAGCAAGCAGTAATAACAATGGGAATATTGGTTTTTCTGAGGTCTAATTGACTCAGTAAACTTTGCCAGCGAGCTTTTAAATGTCCAAATGCACATTCTACCACCATTCTGCACTTGCTCAGCCTGTAGTTGAACAGCTCCTGACTACTGTCCACGGTGCCTGTATATGGCTTCATGGGCCATGTCATTAAGGGGTAGGCTGGGTCCCCAAGGATAACTATAGGCATTTCAACATCCCCAACCGTTATTTTCTGGTCTGGAAAGTAAGTCCCTTGCTGCAGCTGTTCAGACAGACCAGAGTTCCTGAAGATGGAAGCGTCATGTACCTTTCCTGGTCATCCCATGTTGATGTTGGTGAAACGTCCCTTGTGATCCATCAGTGCTTGCAGCACCATTGAAAAGTACCCCTTGTGGTTTATGTACTGGCTGCCTTGGTGCTCCGGTCCCAAGAAAGGTATATGCTATATCCCCACCACAGTTAGGGAATCCCATTGCAGCAAAGCCATCCATTATGACCTGCACATTTCCCAGAGTCACTACCCTTGATAGCAGCAGCTCAGTGATTGCACTGGCTACTTGCATCACAGCAGCCCCCACAGTAGATTTGCCCATTCCAAATTGATTCCCGACTGACCGGTAGCTGTCTGGCATTGCAGGCTTCCAGAGGGCTATCGCCACTCGCTTGTGAACTGTGAGGGCTGCTCTCATCTTGGTATTCTTGTGCTTCAGGGCAGGGGAAAGCAAGTCACAAAGTTCCATGAAAGTTTCGCAGCCACTGGGAATCATCCCAGATCTGCAACACTGTGCGGTCCCACTAGTCTGTGCTTGTTTCCCAGGCCCAGAATCGGTGTTCCATGGCATGAGCCTACCCCATTGCCACCAGGATGGCCAAATTGCCGGGGCCCGTGTTTTGAGAGAAGTCTGTGTCCATGTCCTCATCACTCTCGGCACCGCGCTGCCATCGCCTCCTCGCAGCGGAAGCGGTGGATGATGACGGTTATATAGAGGACCTGCGAGATGGATTCATAGCACCAGGAGAGCAGAGTGGCAGCGGAAGTGGTTGTTCGATGACGATAGTTTGCAGCCCTACTGCACCGTCTGCTGAAAGCAGTATGACGCGCGCACGGAAAAAAGGCGCAAAACGATTGTCTGCCGTTGCTTTCACGGAGGGAGGGGCGACTGACGACATGTACCCAAAACCACCCGCGACAATGTTTTTGCCCCATCAGGCATTGGGAGCTCAACCTAGAATTCCAAGGGGTGGCAGAGACTGCGGGAACTGTGGGATAGCTACCCACAGTGCAATGCTCCGAAAGTCGACGCTAGCCTCGGTACTGTGGACGCACTCCACCGACTTAATGCGCTTAGTGGGGACACACACAATTGACTGTATAAAATCACTTTCTAAAAAATCCACTTCTATAAATTCGACCTAATTTCGTAGTGTGGACATACATGTAATAGGGAGTGCTACCAGCCCTGCCTAAAATAATTTCATAATAAGCAGTGAAACTGGTTGTGGAGCCTGCAAGGCTAGGGAGGAGGTGACGATGGGGGTGTGGTAGGCAGGTACAATGTGCATCACACCCTCCTGCCACATGAAGAAACTGCAGCAAAGTTCATATGGCCTGAGGCTGTATTATATTTCGACCAGCCCTCCCACCTTCTTGAGGATTTGAGGGGCAGTCCCTGTGGGAATCCCAGGCAGAGTGGATCCATTGGAGCCATGCACCCAGACCATAGTGGGAGGAAAGCAATGACAGAATTTGAGTAGGGGCTGGCGAGATTGGTGACAACACAAATGGGAATCTGAAAGAGGAGATAAGAGAGACAATGTGGAAGAAGTGGAAATCAGAGACAACATAGTAGGGAGAAAACTACTGAAGAGTAAGAGCAAACAGAGAATAGAGTGTAAAAAAGAACAGAAAGGGAAGAAAAGACATAAATAAAGACTGGTTTCAGAGTGGTAGCCGTGTTCGTCTGTATCAGCAAAAACAACATTCGTATGCCCCTTCATGCTTTGGCATGTGTTGTAATTGAAATCAAGATATCTGATAATGTAGAAAATATCCAAAAATAAATGGTATTCTATTATAATTTAACAGTGCAATTAATCCCACAATAATCGTAATTAATAAAATTAATCATGAGATTAATCACACTGTTAACAATAATATAATACCATTTATTTAAATAGTTTTGAAAAATACTATTTCTTTCATCTATCATTTTTACAGTGCAAATATTTGTAATAATAATATACACTTTGATTTCAATTGCAACACAGAATACAATATATATATGAAAATGTAGAAAAACATCCAAAATATTTAATAAATTTCAATTGGTATTCTATTGTTTAACAGTGGGATTAAAACTGTGATTAATTGCGATTAATTTTTTTAATCACGATTAATTTTTTTGAGTTACTCACATGAGTTAACTGCGATTAATCAACAGTCCTTATATATATATATATATATATATATATATATATAAAAAATCCACAAATATTGTCAAATTCACAAGGCATGTTCCAACATCACTGTCTTCATGATTGGCTTTAATACTGTGTCCCTCCCTCCTTCTGTCTGCATTTTGTCCTTATAGGGCCAAACCCTTTAATCAGATGCATACAGATGGACCCCTGCACCCACAGACACCTAGGGCCTTGGGCTCCAATCTTGCAAACACTTGCATATGTGATTAACTTTACTACAACAAGTAGTGCCATGAGTTTACGATAGTAAAGTTTTTGCAGCATTGAAGCATTACATGGTAAGCTCTTCAGAGCAGAGAACTTTTCCTCTTGCATCTGTGTGAAGTGCCTCCCACATTTTAGGTGCCAGCTAAGTAAATAAAAAATATCTGAGGGCTAACCATTAATCTTTGACACTCAGTTTCTTATACCAACATAAATCTAAAGAAAGAATGAGATAATTGGATTGAAATATTTGTTCAAAATTCCAGAATACATGGGATGAAATTCTGGCACCATTCAAGTCAATGGTAAAGCCCCCATTGACTTCAGTTGAGCCAGGGTTTCATGCACAGTCTACACTCGATTTTCCAGTATAAGTATACTGGTATAAAGAAAAGGAGGACTTGTGGCACCTTAGAGACTAACAAATTTATTTGAGCATCAGCTTTCGTGAGCTACAGCTCAGTTCATTGTAGCTCACGAAAGCTTATGCTCAGATAAATTTGTTAGTCTCTCAGGTGCCACAAGTCCTCCTATTCTTTTTGCGGATACAGACTAACACGGTTGCTACTCTGAAACCTGTCTTTATACTGGTATAGTTATTCTGGCAAACCCTTCTAAATTAGACACTAGTCTAGTATAAATTAGCTTATACTTCAAGAGTGCTGATGTCTGAACTAAATAAAACTATACCTGCCAACGCACTTTTTTGCCAGTATAACTGAGTCCACACTAAAGCTTTTCCCAGGACAAAAATGTTGGAAAGAAATCACGTGCCTAACTGATATTACAATAGCAGTGAAAGTTTTGAGCTTAGACCTGGCCACAGTCTACATATGTTCTGTAGAGTTTTACTATTTAAAACATTAGGTTGTGAAATGAAAAACATGCTATTTGGGAGGAGTTAAAAGTGGTACATTTATATACCTTCAAAGTAGATACTGAAATTAGTTTTGGTTCTTACTTTGACGACTGTTCATCCTCAGTCTTCTTCTCAGCTGTTATACCAGGTGCCATTCTATACAGTTAGACCTGAAGGAAGAAAACAGTGTATGGTACTTCAGTGACAAAATAAGGCCCTGATCCTGCAAAGATCTACATGCATGCTTAATTTTACACACTGCTTAGTCCCATTTTAAAATTAGTTTCATTAATTGTAACGCAGATGTTGCATCTAGTCTACATAGTCATTACTCTTAACTCTAAAAAATTAAATAAATACATTAATAATAAGGTCCACACATAATACAGCCCCTTCAAAAATGGTGAAATTTCAACAATGTGAACATCTGACCATTAGATTTTTTAAAATATGCATTTACCCAAAATTAAAATGGACAATTTTACAGCTTATGCCAGTGGGTTAAATATCTCTGCATCAAAACTTGAACTACACAAAGACATTTTTTGTCATTCTTATGCAAAAGAGAATTAACACATTCTGTATGACTAAGACAAATTATAAAATGTCGTAAAGGAAGTTCTGCATCATTGCGGAGCCCAAATGAGTACACAAATAAATGGGAGGTGAACACTATTGAGTCAAATCTCTTCCTTAAAGAAACACTCAACCTAATGACTGCAATAGAAGGAAAGAGTCAGATTTTGCAACAAAATTACAAAATATTTTTTTCCGAGAAAGAAACACAGACGATCTGATGAAAAAAGCCCAAATATTTACATGTGGGAAAAGAGAAGTGTGTTGCCCCTTTTTGACCCCAGTGGCTAGTTAAAAGTTTGGGGCCCTGGGGATCTTCCAGCTGGAAGCAGAAATTGATTGAGTCTAGTATTTTTCTTGATGCAGCCTGTTTATTTACAAGGAATGAGCAAAGTCCCTATGTCTCTGAATACGGAAGGAACCAAGAACAAAAGGGGCAATTTCTTAGGCTATGTCTACACTATGGACCTTACAACGACACAGATGTACTGCTTCAGCTGTGCCGCTGTAAGGTCTCCTGTGTAACTGCTCTATGCCAGCGGGAGAGAGCTCTCCTGTCGAAATAATTAAACCACCCCCAATGAGTAGTGGTAGCTTTGTCGGGGGGAGAGCATCTCCCACTCACATAGCACGCAGCTTTTGTCAGTGAAACATGTCAGTTGGGATAAAAACTTTGCCAACAAAAGTACTAGTGTAGACAAAGCCTTAGTCTACACCCCCCACACTACATGAGCCAACACTAGACCCCAAAGAGCTCTCTCTAGCTTTTTTTTCCAGGGTCACACTGTGATTAGTGGCTCGGAGCTCCTACTTGTCTTTCTTGCCTCTCCCTCTGTCTGTCCTCAGTTTGTATGTGATCTCTAGACACACACACACACACACACACACAATCTGTACTCACTTTGTGTGTGATCTCTTTCTCTACACACACACACACACAACCTACCCATAAAAATATTCAGACAAAAGTTCCTGGGCAGGTTCACACAGGGCAGGTTGTTTTAGGCGGGGGCTTATGTTCACAGTTATGTTAACTGGGGTTTTAACTCAACTTATAACAAGTTTCACCCCGCTCATAACAAATTATTGAGTATTGGGAATGTGTTGATGCTTAGAGGAAGGGTTTTTCCTTTATTTAGGGTAATCAGCTTTATCAAAAGAAACTATATTAAAATGTATAGAGACATTGCAGTAAACTATAAAAGTACTGGGTCAAATTTCATCACCAGTTACGCTGATCCAACCCCATGGACTTGCCTCTGTCATTATAGTCAGGCATCATTACAAGTGCTTAATAGAGGAAGATATCACTGTTAAATGGGTTAATATTTGCATAAAATTATTCTACACTTCTTAGGCAATTATTGATCCAAGTATGTGAGAGAACTGGAATTGTATTATTTCCAATAATAAGAATGTATAATTGTATAACTAATATATTATACTTATGTATCTAGACTACATTTGATTCCAGATGGAGAAGAAGTCTTTCACATTCTGTTTAGTGCCTAAACTGATGAATGAATAAATGATTTTTAAAGTAAATTTACAACAATTTAAATTATTTTCAGGACTTTTAATTTTGGATCTTTAATCTTCTTTACTAGTGGAATCAATATTCACTTCAATACGCTAGTGTGTTATAGATCGCTAGATGCATAGATTAATACAATCTACTAAAATAGAAAATATTACTTAAAAGAAAAATTTCCATTTAAGATAGCCATGGAAACTATTTAAACAATCTTCCTTTTCTATGATACAATTTACATTAGATAGGTGTTAAGAAATTATTGTTTTCTGAAGAAGGTACACAGTATATAGTACAAAACAGGTGCAAATTTCAAACCTAGAAATAGATTCCCTATTTTAATCAGTGTTCAGATTTGATGATTAATATTTTACAACTATGCAAAGCCCATAATTTTTGCCGTGGCTTTCTTTGATTAATGTCTTATCAGTACTTTTTTGAAATAGGAGCTAACTCTCAGGTTCTGCTCTATCTCCTATTAAACTCATTGGAATGACTCCTGCTGACATTAACAGGAGTTGGTTAAGCCCTCAATTTTCAGTGTGAGCATATTTTTCCTCATCCTTAAGTGATTGCTTCCATTATATAGCACTTCTGCAATAGGCTTTCCGTTCATATTGTATGCCTACTTCTGTATCACTCAGATAATGACAGTTCAGTATGGGTTTCTTCACATGAGGAACCGCTACCTGATCTGTTAGTCTAATTGTGAAACATGGGTATACTTTGCTCCAAAGAAAAACTACCTCCCCGGCCAAACATCTGACCCCATAAAGCTCTCTCTACCAGTACCAGCAAAAATTCTGGCATTTCATAAAATAACAGTACAGTGCTGTTGGTTTTAAGATTCATCTCCTCATCAGCAAGGGAAGGGACAAAGAAATGAAATCCCAGTTCCCACAAGGGGCTTCCAGTACCGGATTTTTAACTAGGAATGATGAATATTGGGCACAATAGCAATCGACACACTAGGCATCTCTCTGCACAGTTAAAGGGGGGCATTGCTTGGCTTCCGTTGCACCAGCTGTAACCTACCTTGCGGGGAAGGAGAAGCTGAACTCCAGCGGCTGCCCAATTCCAGCGGCTCTCGATGGTATCTGAATGGCACAAGCTATTGCACCGGTTTCCAAGCTGGGAAAGAAAGAGGGGAGTCAGGTCTCTGGCAGAGGTGGGTGCTGCTGCTGGACCAAGGTCCGGGACGAGGGAGCGGCAGGAAGTGGGCGAGCAGCATATGCCCTTAGCAACGGCACGGCTCCTTTTCACTCCTCCCTCGCTCAGGAAGGAGGTGGAAACCGAGTGCCGTGAGTAAGCACCTTGCTCTGTGCCCTCAGTGCCCCTTCCTGGCACCGCACCGCCCCGCCCCGCCGCCGCCGCCGCTGCTCGGGCTGCTCCTGGCCCCCGGGAAGGGCACGTAGCCCCGCCCCAGCGCCGCGGCAGCGGCTCTCGCCTGGCCCCCTCTCGCAGCCCGAGCCGTGCGGAGAAGGGGTTTCCCCCGTGCCCCGCGCTCACCTGGGGCAGGTGAGGGAGCCGGCGGCGGCTGCGGTGCCTCTCGGGTCGCTCCCGGCTGGGGGCTCCGGCCTCCCTGCGTCCCCGTCGCCGCTGCCTTCTCCGGCTGCCGCTGCTGGGCGGGCTGTTCCCACGGTCACCGGGCTGCCGCCGTGGGACACACTGCACGGCGCGGCGGCGGTGTCTGGGGAGAGGCGGGTAGGGCTGAGCTGTCAGTTTCTCCCGCCCAGGCTGAGCAATGCTGGAAAAGCCGGGCCGGAGACGTGAGGCAGTGACAGGGAGCGGAGGGTTTCAGCCGGTGGTTCCCAGGATGTCTCTGTGACGCGTGTGTGTGCGTGCAACAAAGAGTGTGTCATGTGTGCGTGTGTGTGTAAAGCAGGACAGTTGTGTGTTTCATTCTGTGTGCATGCTGCAACTGTGGGTAACAATGCTTGTGCAAGTAACTGTGGGTCACAGAAAGTGTGTGAGTCTGTGTGGACTTGGGAGCGTTAATTACGTATGTGATAAGATGGGTATATATTCAGTTTATTGTGTAACAGGAAGTATGTGTGTTTACAAGTGTATATAAGTGTGTGTTTAAAACTGTATATACCCCACTACACATACAATCACACAGGTGTAACAAATTGTGTGTATTTGGCCTTGTGTATATTAGGACATGTTACCTGTGGGGGGAACTGGATGTATGTGACTGTCTCTGTGTGCGCGCAATGGGATGTGTGTTTACTTTTGTTTCGGACAAGGTGGGGGAGGTAATATCTTTTATTGGACCAACTTCTGTTATTGATCCAGTAAAAGATATTACAGCCCCCAGCTTGTCTCTCTAGTATGCTGGGGCAGACCTGGCTAGAACAGCACTGAATCATTTTATGTTTAACGGGATGTGCAGATGTGTGTGTACTGTGAAAATGTGCACAGTATGTGTATACAATAGTACAAATTCAGGTCCCTTTGAAGTCATTAAGGGATTTGCCATGTAACCAATATTTTCAATGGGATCAGGCTCTGAGCCAGCATGTATGTGTATGGAATGACTGTAAGCATACCTGTCAATGTCTTTCTAGAATTTGCATACAGTATATAAACTAGATTTGATGGCATATGTGCCACCATGTGTCTAAACAGTGTGACCTTGAGCCACAAAGGGACTTAGTGCAACACTGAACATCACAGCACCTCTTAGGCACCGAGAAAAGTCACAAAAGCACTGCAGTACGCAAAACCTGTGTTAGGTGCTCAGGTTCCCTATGCAATGAATGGGGAGAGATAGGAAAACAATCCACAAAAGCCAGCATGCTTGGAGGGAAGCTGCCTAATCTAGCCGATGGGAAATGCTGATCAGAGGGGCCTGCAACCTGGTGCATGGCCTTGTAGCATCATTCAGGCTTGGGCCAGCCAACCTCCACCATAACAGAGGGGTGGCTAGGCCAACTCTGAGTGAGTAGTGCTGTGACTTAGTGCATAGGGTCACAGCACCACTCAGGTTTGGCCTGGCACCTTCATGATAGAGGGGTGGCTGGTCCAAACCTGAGTGGCGCTGTGACCTGCACAAGGTTGCAATTCCTAAAGCAGGGAACCAGGCTCCATCCCCTGGGGTAAGTGCTGGAACTAACTCACTCTCCAACCCCCTGTCCCCCATCCCAAGGCGCCTTCGCTTTGCATCAGGCTAAGACAAACGTATGTTTGCCTAGGCCAGGACCCAGTGATGGGTCAGTCCAGCTTGACAACCCATCTAGAACTTCCTTGTGACTCACTGGTGGGTTGGGACCCACGGTTTGGCAAATACTACTCTAACCACTGGGCTAAAAGTTAAAAAGGGGGCATACTACCATCTCCTCCTCCAGTTAGATTTTGAATGGGATCCAATCTGGTAGGCAGCCTCTGTGTTTGCCCACTGGATAGGGCCCCACATGTGATGTAGGCAGCCAAACACCTGCCTCCTCCCAGTTTGTGAATTGCTCTGGGGCCCATGCAGGAGATAGGCAGCTGATTCCCAAGAGGGAGGCAGAAGTGCATGTGTGCACAGGCAGAACCTTAGGTACTGAGGGAACATCTTGGCTGAAGACTTAGGCACCAAGTGAGTTTAGGTGCCTACAGGTTCTCCAGGAGTTTTGTGGACTGCAGTAGAGCATAAGCCTTAGGTGCCTATGGGATTGAGTGTAGGAAACAATGGTGTGCATGGTATGTTTCATACGTGCAGGGTGTGTATGGGGAGTTTATATGCAAACTTTATTGCAAAAGTGCAACCCAGTATGGTAAAGATGTGCAAATATATTTAAAACTAGACTAGACAAAGCATTACAGGATATACTGCCAGGTGGAATCCTGTATTAGCAACAGGATGATAGGTGAAATGACCTTTCTAATTTCTATGATTAAGAGGTTAGCTCACTCAGGGCGAGAATTTTACCAACAATGTATATATGATAACATAATACCAAACAAATGGGAACCAATAGGAATTGAATAAGGAGAAAAGTTCTAGAAAGGTGTTGGCCCTTACCTTCTGCATAACTAATGAAAAGTAGCCCTGTGTTCAGATATCCTCTGAGTTGATTCCTTCTAAAACCTAGCCATTTTTTCCTTATGCCATACCCAAAATTTTCTTAAGCCACATGAGCACAATTATTGTGTCTCCATGAATTTCTGAACAAAAATATAAATATTACCTAATGGACCTTTCACATTGCTGTTTTGTGAAGGCAAAATAGCTTAGTGAGAGAATTTGATACTGTTTAGTTATTCTACAACAAATATTGTGTGACTAATAGATAATAAGACTTAGGCAAATCATTAGTGTTATGTTTTTATACAATTGTTAAGGCTTTATAATTGCAAATCAAGTGATATAGTTATGTAATACCAAGTTTGATCTTGAAGCTTAACTTCCCTCCCTGCTTAGGCAAAAAAGCGGAAGTGTTATCAATAGGAAACAAAGGAGGTGAACCAGGATAATTTAAAACGTTAGCAATCTTAATCCATATTGACCCACATATGGCAGGAGAATGGGTTGTTTAAAAGACATACATATCAGATTTGGAAATAATTGGAGGATCAGTTTTTCCCTTTAAAATGGTGAATTGTTTAATTTCCAAGCAATGTTGTGTTGCATGTCACCATAGAACCAGATTTTCAGTTCTCTGGCATATGTTTAGATAAGCATTCAGGCACTCCCCATGGTGATGAGCACCATAAAAATATCTATAAATAGGTTGCATATGACATGGATGTCAGATTTGATATTTGGGAAAATGGAACAATGAGGAATGCAGTTGAGCCTCTCTACAAATAAGATTTTTGTAGGATGGATTTTATTTCATTGAATGGTTCTTACTCACTTACCATTGGCATTGCTCCAGAATCATTTCCTTTAATACATGGGTTCTTGCAGACAGGAAGTTCAGGATTTCCCTAAACATATTTCTCTTATTAATTGATTGGCACAGCAGGAAAGTGGGTGAGAAGAAAAAAAATTCCGATGGCTCCTGCTGTCTCCACATTTTGCTTCCTTCCTGTCTTATTAAGAACTGAGTTAGTCACAGGCATGCCTAAATCGCTGCACAGTATGTCTACACTGCACCAGAGAGTGAGCCTCTCCCCCCGCCCCCACGTAGACTGACTAGCAGTTGTGGGGCTTGGCTTGAGCTAGCCCATTCAAAATAGACCTTGGGGCTTGGGTTCTCAAGCCTACAGGGAACAAGCTGCAGCTGGAGTCACAACATCCACTTGGATATTCAGGGGTGGCACCAGGGGCTGAGATGGGCCAGATAGAAAATTCAGGGGGGGCTGCACTCCCCACGCCATGAGACCTCACCCTGTCCAGGGCCCCTCCCCCTGACCAGGTTGGAGGCTGGAAGCTGGAGTGAGGCAGCACAGGGCGCTGACTGCTCGCAGCTGATAAGACCTGCCTGGGTAGGGGGACCTGGGTCCAGGGCCAGCAGAGCCCTCGGGGAGCAGCAACCATGGGGGGAGGGCCCAGTAGCCTGGGTCAGAGTGGGTCAGTCCAGGCCACTGTGGGGAGTCCTGGACCCACCACCCACCCTGGATGATGCACCCTGGCAGGCGGGGACACAGGCTGGGGGCTGCTCTTGGGCACCCCAGCCTTCCGCCCAGGCATACTTCACCGCTGCTGCTGGAGGTGGGCACCTGGTCAGCAGCCACCGCTTTCTCTGCTCTACCTTCAGAGTTGGGCAGCTGCAGAAGAGCAGCTGCTACAGGGTGGCAATGGAGGGGCTAAGGCAAATTTTGGGGTGACTATAGCTCTCACTAGCCTCCCTCAGTGCTGCCCCTGCTGATATTTTTAGTGTGCTGACTCGAGCACTGCTAGCATGAGTCTATCTACTTGGGCTGGGGGGCGTGCTCCAAGCTGCGGTATAGACATAGGCTAAAGGAAATTGACCACCACTATTGGGCTTCTTTGTAAATATCACAACTCAGGACTAAGGAATCAGGGACCCAACAGCCTCCCTCAGGGAAGACATACTGAAGATGTGGGAGCTTCTTAGCTTCCTTAAGTTCCCCCTCAGAGTTGTGGATGGGAAGCAAGCTACTGCCAAGCAGTCTCTTACTGAAGTTAATTCCATTTGTAAACCCCATATGACCCACCGTGAACAGAGCATCCAGTGTGCAGAACGAACAGAACTGTATACTGGTGGGCAGTTTCACCAGCCAGGGAAGGGAAGCAAATACCATGCCCAAGTCTTTTTAAAGCCCTTGCCCCAGGACATGATTTATTGTTTGAAACAAAGGACTTAAACAGCACCATAATAAAACAACACAACTCAGGGATTGTCTTCACTCCAAAGTTAACTTGAGTATTGCCCCAATTTGCACCCCATCCACACATACAAACTCTGAACTGGACGATGTTTAAACTAAAGCTCAAGTTAGCACAGCTCATCAGCAGCTAACATGACCACTCTGCAATGTGGACACAAGCTAACTCCACTCTAGTGCCTCTAGGACTCCAATCCCCTCCCACAATTCCTACCATCTGCCCAGAAAGAACAGACACATTCTCCCACAATTCCCTGGGAAATAATTCATAAAGTGGCTCCACTTACTGCAGTGTGAAGAACCCTGGGACAAGCCCCCAGAAACACGAGCAGCACACATAAGAGGGTGCAGCACCAGTATGGACACAACAGCTTTCACATTATTTTGCAACATAGCTATTCTCACTGGAGTTAGGCAACTGGAGCATAGGTATCTCCAGTTAACTGCAACAAAGAGAAACTCTGACAAATGCTGACTATACTCCCCAGAGGCACAGTGTCCCTCCACCTGTGAAGAAAAAGAGGACACATCCTTCTGCTTAGATTTCTTTTTCTTATATACCCCACCCACATGATAGGCTGGGACCCGGTAAACCTTTGAAGGCTGCTGCCTCACCTTGTCACAAGAACATTCAGACAGGAATCTCAGGCACATAAAGAGATCAAATAGCTCTCCAGGCTGCTTTCTACTGGAAACTAATGAAAGGTTAGAAAAATATGCACTTAGTAGAACCAAATGGAGGAACATATTCAATTTACAGCTCTTCTCTTGCAGCTCTCTAAAAATGTGAGCTTAAAAAGTTAATTAGAAAGTATTCTTTAACATTATAATTTGAAAGATCCATCTTAAAAATGTCCTTAAAGCTCATTTATTCTTCAACTCCAATACTGCCTGCTATTCTGTTCTGTATTAAGTATTCTATATAATATCAGGTTGTGACCCAATGTAAGCCCTTTGGGGCTGGGAACCAGTTACTTGATTGCACAGATCACCAATTCAGCAAGTCTGTGTACACCAGTAGTGCAATAAGAATATGTATTTTGGTAGAAATTAAACTGTTAACTGTAATATGCATATTATACCTACAGTCTAGGTATTAAAAGTGTGCTACATTCTTAAAATAAATACTAATTACACAACAGTATTTTGCAGGAAAAAAATAGCTGATGCATTACCTGGAGAAGGAGCAGGGACTTTGCTTTGAGGTGTTGGGAGAAAATGTAGGGTACTGAAAAGAAATTATATATATATATATATATATATATTCAGTCATCCAGTGTAAAATAATGAGGATGTGGATTCAGGAGATTTCCCTGTGTTGCTACAGACTTCCTATGTGACCTAAGTACTTAGACCCATATCTAAGACCCAAATTACAAAGGAGTATACGTTTAAAAAAAAATCAAATGAATAATGTGATTGCTATTGAGAAAATACACCGTATGTTTAAAGTAAAAGGAATGTAAGAATGATTAGGATAGCAAAGACAAAGACACAAAAATAAACAGGAAAAAAATTCCCAAGTATTTAAAGAACAAGAAGTCAGTGAGAGAGACTTCAGGCCCCTTGTGACACAAAGGGAGAACATGACACATTGCTGAGAAGCTAAACATTTTCTTTATCTCAATAAGGAGAATGATAAAAATGTGGTAGGAGTGGAGATATATATATTTCCCAGGGGCAGGAAGTTTAGGGCCCAATCCCTCACTCTTCACTCAGACAAAACTCTCATTGACTGTAAGGAATGCAGGACAGGGACCTAAAAATGACCTGTGAGCTTGACAAAAGGTAAAAAGTAGATTAGAACAAAGGTTTTCCAAACTATGACCTAAGAGACATTGCTTGGAGAAGGTTCTACCATGAGGCACCTCTAGATGGCGCAAATCTTAAGTGTGAATATGCAGAACCACTTGAAGAACTACAAATACTTTTTTGATGGACAAGCACAATAAATAATGCCTCTCCCAGACTCACCTGCACCTGGACCCCACCCAAATGAACCCCACCTCCCCTGCACCTATACCCCCCCCACCCCGCAGAGCCCCAAACACATTCACCTGGATCCCCTGTAGAGTCCCAATGCCCCTGCATCTGGAACCCCGCAATGAGCTTCTGTGCATCCAGATCTCCCACTGAGCCGCCCGCACCCAGATTGCCCCACAGAGAACTCTCTTACACCCACCTGGATCCCTCTGCACTAAGTTCCTCTGTACTTAGAGGATTTGGCCAAAAGAAATCTGATGAAGTTCAACAAGGACAAGTGCAGAGTCCTGCACTTAGGACGGAAGAATCCCATGCACCGCTACAGACTAGGGACCGAATGGCTAGGCAGCACTTCTGCAGAAAAGGACCTAGGGGTTACAGTGGACGAGAAGCTGGATATGAGTCAACAGTGTGCCCTTGTTGCCAAGAAGGCCAATGGCATTTTGGGATGTATAAGTAGGGGCATTGCCAGCAGATCGAGGGACATGATCGTTCCCCTCTATTTGACATTGGCGAGGCCTCATCTGGAGTACTGTGTACAGTTTTGGGCCCCACACTACAAGAAGGATGTGGAAAAATTGGAAAACGTCCAGCGGAGGGCAACAAAAATGATTAGGGGACTGGAACACATGACTTATGAGGAGAGGCTGAGGGAACTGGGATTGTTTAGTCTGCGGAAGAGAAGAATGAGGGGGATTTGATAGCTGCTTTCAACTTCCTGAAGGGGGTTTCCAAAGAGGATGGATCTAGACTGTTCTCAGTGGTAGCAGATGACAGAACGAGGAGTAATGGTCTCAAGTTGCAGTGGGGGAGGTTTAGGTTGGATATTGAGAAAAACTTTTTCACTAGGAGGGTGGTGAAACACTGGAATGCGTTACCTAGGGAGGTGGTGGAATCTCCTTCCTTAGAAGTTTTTAAGGTCAGGCTTGACAAAGTCTTGGCTGGGATGATTTAGTTGGGGATTGGTCCTGCTTTGAGCAAGGGGTTGGACTAGTTGACCTCCTGAGGTCCCTTCCAACCCTGATATTCTATGATACTTGGATCCTGCTGCCGGGCTGAGCCTGCTCACCCACACCTGGTACGCCTGGCACAGGGGGACAGGGCCTCAGGGTGTTTCTGGCCATTGCACTGTGTCAGGGTCAGGTGAAGCCTCACTGCCGAGTCCCTGTCCTGGGGTGGGGTGAGGCTGCAGGGTAATCTCCCACCTCCATGCAACCAGTGGCCTGTGCTCCCACTGCCATGTTGGAGCCTCCACATGTATTTATTGACAAATAAAATTTGCAGAATTTTAGAATATTGTGCGCAGAATTTTTAAGTTTTTGGTGCAGAATCCCCTCAGGAATATGGGTGCTGTGCAGCTGTGATGGTGGGACTGTGAGGAAGGTGGTGGGCAATGGGGAGGTCTATGGGCGGGGGGCGCTGGACAAGTGATGTGGTGTGCAGGGTGCTGTGCAGTTGTGGTGGGAGGTCAGTGGGGGAGGTCTCTGGGCGGGGCGGGGGTTGGGCATAGAGATCTGTGGTGGAGGTCTCTGGACAAGGGGGTGCTGGATATAAGGGTGGGGCACTGGGCAGGGGAGCGGTATGATGTGGGCCTGCCCTCAAGGGGAAGGAGCATGCTGGCAGCACAGGGCTGGGCAGGCCAGTGTGCATCTGGCAGTTGCAGGTTCGTAAACAGTGCCTTCCTGCTGGGCTGCACAGAGTGGGGCTGCTCCTGCCACGCTGTGCCTCATTGCCCCCAGCCCGCCCTTCATGCTGAAGACTGACCATCCCGCTCCCCTGCCCCGTGGGCGCCCACAAATATGTTTGGCTCCGGGCCCACAAAAAGTTAATTCGGACCTGGCTACACGGACGTTAAGCAATTGTTTTATACCCTCCTATTTACATTCTCTCTATTCAAATGTAGTCTACACACTGAAAAAGTTTGAGAGCTCCTAATGTAACTGCTTTTAAGTGAGTTAAATAGGACAGAGTGAGGTCAGAGGGATTCAGTGGCCATGTCAGGAACAGACTGGTGAAGCCTGACTTCCATTCCCCTGCTACAATCTCTACACAAAATTGTTAGGTAAGAATCCTATCAGAGAGATAAATTGCAAGGAAGCGGATTTATGTACCCCAGCCTGGATTTTTAAATTAATTTGGGAAATTTTGGATAGAGCTGTGTGAGGAGGGAGGAGGAAATATTACAGCTGTGAAACAGAAAGAGCAATACAGAAAAGGAAGGCCTAACCAGACTCTTCTGCTTTGCTTATAATTCCCCTGTCCAAGTCAACAGTATTAAATAGATTACCATGTTCTCTGTAGCAGTTCCTTTAAACAATAGATTTTTTTGGCAGTGCATGTAGCTTTAAGTCTGTAACAGAGGCTACAAACAAATAATTTGATTAACTGCAGAACATTTTTCTAAGAAAAGATTCAAATAAGTTGTTTCCCACTCATTATTTACTCAATTCCACTATATATGTTCTTGAAGGGAACTCCTTGAAAAGAAATTAAACAGGCTGTTAGTGCCCTGTCAAACAGACTGAAAGAAGTTCAATATCTATCTTAAGTATTTAGGTCACAAATCACCATAGTACATAGGAGTACAAAACCCCCACAACATTAATAAGAAACAATATAAAGGATTTAAAAGTGGACTTTGCTCATAGCCATCCTTTAGATGGACTGCTTAAATCTGAAGAATTATTTCCACTTCCTCCCTTTTCTGACTCTCATTCCCTCTTCCTCTTGTTTTCCATCACTAAAGCCCATGACAGTGAGCATTGAAGAACATTCCACTTAACACAGGAGGGGTTTCTTTTACAGTGAAAAAGAGAGATTAAGATGGCAATATTACTTCTTACAATTTAAGTAATATAAGTTGTCATAAATATAAAGGGAAGGGTAAACCCCTTTAAAATCCCTCCTGGCCAGAGGAAAAATCCTCTCACCTGTAAAGGGTTAAGAAGCTAAAGGTAACCTTGCTGGCACCTGACCAAAATGACCAATGAGGAGACAAGATACTTTCAAAAGCTGGGAGGAGGGAGAGAAACAAAGGGTCTGTGTCTGTCTGTATGCTGCTTTTACCAGGGACAGAACAGGAATTTAGTAAGTAATCTAGCTAGGTATGTGTTAGATTATGATTTCTTTAAATGGCTGAGAAAATAAGTTGTGCTGAATAGAATGAATATTCCTGTCTGTGTGTCTTTTTGTAACTTAAGGTTTGGCCTAGAGGGATTCTCTATGTTTTGAATCTAATTACCCTGTAAGGTATTTACCATCCTGATTTTACAGAGGTGATTCTTTTTACTGTTTCTTCTATTAAAGTGTTTCTTTTCAAGAACTGAATGTTTTTTTCATTGTTCTCAGATCCAAGGGTTTGGGTCTGTGGTCACCTACGCAAATTGGTGAGGATTTTTACCAAACCTTTCCCAGGAAGTGGGTGCAAGGGTTGGGAGGATTTTGGGGGGGAAAGACGTGTCCAATCTATGTTTCCCAGTAAACCCAGTTAAAATTTGGTGGTGGCAGTGGAAATTCCAAGGGCAAAGGGTAAAATTAATTTGTACCTTGGGGAAGTTTTAACCTAAGCTGGTAAAAGTAAGCTTAGGAGGTTTTCATGCAGGTCCCCACATCTGTACCCTAGAGTTCAGAGTGGGGAAGGAACCTTGACGTAAGTATTCCCGAGGCTTTTATGAATGACATTGATCTTATGATCATAGGTCATCATTGTTAGAAATGTACAATTAGAACTGTCTATTGTACTGGAAGGTAGTCATTCTTTTCAGACACTAACAATAGATGTAATCCTGTCAGCAGGCATACAGTTTACAATGCTGTTTCAGCTGACAAATGCTGAATTCCCAGGATGTGGCTTGGAGAAATTTATATGAGTGTATGGTTCTACAAGATTTTTATAAAGCTACATAGAGTACTTATTCTCCTGAATGCTTTGTGGAGCTACAGGTAGGTTCTACAAGAAGTATGGCATTTTGTAATTGACCATATCATCTGTCCATTATAAAGCAGGAGCTCTTATACAAAATATATACCTTATTATATTACCTTTTTGAAATCCTGATACAGAACTGTCCACAATCTCCCTGCTAAACGTAAACAATTTCCACACACAAATTCCCTTTCTCCCAAAGACACGAATCATTATGGAGAGGCAGTAGCCTCTGCATGGTTCAGGTTGTAACAAACTTTCATTATAAAGTCTTATTTTAGCATCCCTATAATTTTGGGGATGTGTTTGGGCCCAAAGTTTCCACATTTACTCTTAATGCAAAAGAATTCTGCAAAGCAGGAAGAAAATGTGTCAACTATTTTTGATTTACAGGTCGTAAAGAAATTGCCCTGAATTTGAAATTCTGACTTTCAGCTGACATTCTTTGTCTTCCTCTTTCTGAGAAATAGCTTGTTACTACCTTTTCAAATAGTTAAATCTCTTGGGAAAATTCATGCATTTCTTTATGCTTAATAGGAATGTGTTTGCTTATTTGCGAACGTTATAAGATTTATTTAAGCACTTGGGTTTTGTAAATAATGTGATAAGTACAATGTTTGCCATTTATTTAGAAACCTGAACCGGTGTTTGAAATGACAAGTGAAGTCTTGATCCCACTGACCTGAATGGCAAAACTCCCACTGTCTTCAATAAGGTCAGGATTTCTCCCTAAGTTTTTTGGTTTTGAATTAGTAATAGGCCCACTTTCATAATAGTGTCTAACCAATTTTCATACCAAACTAATTTAAAAGTATTGCTAAATCAATGCAAACTAATTCAGAAAACACTGTATTCAGACAGATGCTTTTTTGGTAATATGACTTAAAACTTTTAATTTTGGATTAACAGATGTACAATGAATGGTGAGTATATTCTGAAAAGGAAATAACCAAATTAACATTTCAATTGTAACAATTTTTGGGGTTTTTTTTCCCCCACAGTACAAAAAGAAATTTCTTAATGAACCAAATCTAAAATTATGTCCATTCTCTAGTGGAATCTACTCAAACAGATTCAATGTTTGTATGGCTTATGGGATTCAAGGGACAAACCCTAATTCAAACAGACAAAAGTAAATGTGAAAATGCAGTACTGAAGATTGTTAATACGTCCCAGCTTTCAGAGTAACATCTTTACCATTAATATGCATTGCTATTTCAAAAATATAACCTTTTTTTGCTTAATATGAACCAACAACATAGAATTTTCTTGACCCAGTCAAAATTACAAGACGTACAAAATTATTAAGACTTTAAAGGCTTTAAGTGCAGACAGCATGCATTGCTCAGATCAGTCTCATTGTTTGCGCTATTGAACAACTTCCAGTGATGCAAAACATGCAAAACTATGACACATGATGCTACAGGATCTGCTGAGTTGGTCCTGTTCCTGCAGCAATGCCACTGATCAACCAATTCTTATGTAGCAGGTGCAGTGCCGCAGTGCTGTAAGAAAGCCGTAAACCTGGTCTAAGAGTTTTTGTACCAGTATAACTTTTCAGTTGGGAGTGTGAGATTTTATCTAAGTAGTTATACCAGTACAATCTTTAGTGTAGACACGTTTACATCAGTATACTTTCTCTTCCTTTAACGGCATAACTGTGTCCACAGTACAGGGGATTGTACTACTTTAACTATACTGGTACAGTATTTGTGTGTAGACAAAACCTTAGTAAAAGGCAAATTGATGGTAATGGTGTAGTACTAGTCTGGTGGAACCAGTGATAATATAGGCTTCAATTTGTATGCTGACATGACATTAAAACCAGACCTAGAAGTATACTGCAGTAGCTATTGCCTACACTGTAGAACTTGCTGGAGTGAAGCACTGAATCAATTTCATCTCTGGTGTAAAGCTACTGAAGTAAATGAAGTTGTACCAGGGATGAATTTAACTACAATGGTTAGATACATGTAATTAACAAATATCAACCTATAAACATAGGAGCCTGTTTCATAAGCCATATCATGCTTTACTGTTCTTGATGCTCTTTTTAAAATATTAATATATTTATTACATCTCTGAAGCTGCAGCTTTTACTTGTTGTCTGTTGGAGTCAATTCGGGCTGGGATGTCTCTGAACCTGCAATACAAAAAATGAGAGACTAGATGACAACTTCTGACAATAAAACAATGTGGCCAAATGCTAACCTTTCACTTGCAAAAAATACCTACAAAGTCTAATACTTCTATATCTGTAAGTGACCGGGAGAAAAGACAATGCTACATGTGAAGTTTGCAATGCATTGCTGCTCTCTGACCAAGAATCAATGCCCTGTAATGCTTCCTTATCCATTGCTCACTTGTATGCATCCTGTGTGGTGGAACAGTGGCAAAACAGCATCAGATATAGCAATGCTCCACACATGAAGCCAGCTACAGAGAGAAACTAACTAAGACCCTGATTCTGCCAGTTCTATGTGGACAGACCCTAGTGCATTTGCGGAAGTCAATGGCCAGTGGAGATGCCTAGCTGTAGATCCGCCACTTCAGCTGTACGATGCCCCTAAACTACCTCTGCCCGTGAAAGCACGAAGGGAGCCCAAGCAGAGCTGAACTCCATTTTTTGTGGAAATGTACACTCCCTGTGAGGGGCCCCCATATTCTGATATTCAACTGTTCAGCAGAATCACAGTAGCTGTGCTCCATTTGTGAAGCTCCATACCCATTAAGGAGGGGGAAAAAATTTATAACTTGATTGTAATGTAAATTTACAATCCTACTCAGTGAAAGTCACTTTAATTGCAGAAGAGCTCTACATTTGTAACCCTCCAGCCCCACTTCTATATACAAAGCTCACTCATAATACTACTGTTGCTAACTGTAACAAGAGGAGGAAGGGAACAAGATAAAAAAATAAAAGACAGGGGAAAAAAAGTTTGGGGTAGGGGAGGTAAGGATACATAGAAAAAGGTAAGTGCTAAATACAAAAGTAGAAATAATCGTCCAAACATTTGTATCCCATATAATTTTCCAACCGATTATTATGTGGAATACCAAAATGAGAAGTAAAACAGCAATAGGTGAACTTTAATAGCTTAATACCATGCAATAAAACAGTTTGTCCTCCCATTCTAACTAACCTTAGATGATATGGAATGGGTTATGTTTCATGTGGGAGATTTACATGATCACAATCTAGGGAAATTTCAACGCCTGTGCCCTTTTAGGTATTTCTTTGCATAGTTGTTACTCAATTTAAAGTTGCAAATTAAAAACACTTCATTCTCACTGTCACTGCACATAACTCAAACAAGACCCTTAACAATTTGACATAACACCAATTGGCTAACTACATCACCGACATCTTGCCATCTCTCTCACACACCATGGAACTCCAAAATCTAGATACTTTCTGGCAATTTACATAACACCAGTCAATGTGGTGGGTGTTTACACGGACCTGTCAGTTTATGAAGTTAGTACTTTGGGACTGTTACAATTTAAGGATGGTGCTGTAGCCATTAACCTAACTGGCACCCAGTAAATGTGCACAGCAATTATAGTGGTAGTATCCTAAGTTCTAAATTATAACGTTGCCAAGCCTGAGCCTTGTTGTGAAGTGGGAAGAGATGTACTGCTTCAGCATCACTGACTGGCAGTACTAAGCCTTTGAAAGAGTGTGGGAGATGGAGGGGAGTGGAAGAAGGTACCGCAAACAGTCCTCCCAATGCAATTCTATCAGCATGGTTGATGTTTAAATTCTATTTGAAGTCACACTATATAAATTAATTAAAAAAATAAAAAATAAAATGAAAAGTGAGAGAATCAAACAACTAGCCATTACCCTGAAATTTCTACATCATTGAGACAACATCTAGTCACACATACCTTGAGTCAGAGCTTGGCAGGTTAAGCTACCTACCTAACCTGCCTCAGTTTCAGATGCACTACAGTAAAACAAACATTAAAAATTAAAACCATGCATGTTCTGAGACTCAACGTATGTGCCTTTCCTTCATTTCCTGAGATGCTCCTTCCTAGGCTCACACACAAACCTGCTTCTACTGAAAAAATTAAGTTGGAAATTTAATAATGCAGTATCTTAAATTTCCACATACAGAGACCCCAATAGTTGAAAAATTCAGGAAGAAGTGTTCTGTGTTAAGTAAAATCCAAAACCAAGAGTAATAAAAACATTAAATGTTTGTGTTAGGGGAAAAGTTTTTAGGTTGCTTCGTTGATTAATGAAGTCTTTAATTCTCTAAAGACAGCAATGGGTTCTGTACGGATAGGGACTGGGGTGGCATACATGTTGAGTTTGAAGAGTGACTTCTTAGGTGGGGCACCTATTTCAGGTCCAGATTGAGATCTGGGTTCATCCTTTATTTTTGCAACAGTTTTTCTTTTGAATGACAATTTATATTTTTTAGCTTTCTGCTTCTTTTCTATTTTCTTCTGGTACTCACTTGGAGGAAGAGACTCTGCAAGAAATAATGCAGAAAGAACACTTTACTAAAGATGCCATAATAAAAATAACAGTGCATAAAAAAAACTGATATAGCAAGTTTTAAAATTCTTAAACCAACCTAAATCAATTACCTGTCTCTAAACCTATTTATAATTACTGGCTCTGTGGATGAGGGGAAAGCAGTGGATGTGTTGTTCCTTTACTTTAACAAAGCTTTTGACACAGTCTCCCACAGTATTCTTGCCAGCAAGTTAAAGAAGTATGGGCTGGATGAATGGACTATAAGGTGGATAGAAAGCTGGCTAGATTGTCGGGCTCAACGGGTAGTGATCAATGGCTCCATGTCTTGTTGGCAGCCGGTATCCAGTGAAGTGCCCCAAGGGTTGATCCTTGAGCCGGTTTTGTTCAATATCTTCATTAATGATCTGGAAGATGGAGTGGATTGCACCCTCAGCAAGTTTGCAGATGACACTAAACTGGGAGGAGAGGTAGATACGCTGGAGGCTAGGGATAGGCTACAGAGGGCCCTAGACAAATTAGAGGATTGGGCCAAAAGAAATCTGATGAGGTTCAACAAGGACAAGTGCAGAGTCCTGCACTTAGGACGGAAGAATCCCATGCACCGCTACAGACTAGGGACCGAATGGCTAGGCAGCAGTTCTGCAGAAAAGGACCTAGGGATTACAGTGGACGAGAAGCTGGATATGAGTCAACAGTGTGCCCTTGTTGCCAAGAAGGCCAATGGCATTTTGGGATGTATACATAGGGGCATTGCCAGCAGATCGAGGGACATGATCGTTCCCCTCTATTCGACATTGGCGAGGCCTCATCTGGAGTACTGTGTACAGTTTTGGGCCCCACACTACAAGAAGGATGTGGAAAAATTGGAAAACATCCAGCGGAGGACAACAAAAATGATTATGGGACTGGAACACATGACTTATGAGGAGAGGCTGAGGGAACTGGGTTTGTTTAGTCTGCGGAAGAGAAGAATGAGGAGGGATTTGATAGCTGCTTTCAACTACCTGAAAGGGGGTTCCAAAGAGGATCAAACTAGACTGTTCTCAGTGGTAGCAGATGACAGAACGAGGAGTAATGGTCTCAAGTTGCAGTGGGGGAAGTTTAGGTTGGATATTAGGAAACTTTTTCACAAGGAGGGTGGTGAAGCACTGGATGGGTTGGGGATTTTGAGGGGGGCAGGCAGTGGGCGGGAAGTGGGAGGGGGCGGATAGGGGGCAGGGCCCAGGCTGTTTGGGGATGCACAGCCTTCCCTACCAGGCCCTCCATACAGTTTCGCACCCCGATGTGGCCCTCGGGCCAAAAGGTTTGCCCACTCCTGGACTAGAGAGATGTTGTAAACAGCTAGTAGGATGGTAGGGAGTCTAGCCAACTTGGGGGAAGAGAGGGGGGGGAAAGGTTACATGAAATGGAAATGAACTGTAAAAGTCTGGTGGTCCAAACTATATTTTTGTATTTAGTATCAAATAATAATGGTTGTGTGTCAGTGAATATGTAGCTTACAGATTACCATATAATTATTAATAGAAGATTTCTTGAAGTCAATCGTTGCTTGTGGATGTTGCTCACTTTAAAACACTCAAATACACAAATAATAATGCTATATATTTGTAGTTTTATGGAACAGTGCATGACAAAGTGAGATTCTAAAGCATGAGCACTGCATAGCTGTGTTTTATTTGTTGTTGTTGGATTTTTTTCACCCTAACAGTGTTTCTTCTAAACCTCCAGACTCAAAAGCAGACAGGAATTAGTTTTTGCATAATGACACTGATTGATCTACCTATCATACCGGTGTTTTTTGCTGTGTTTGGGATGGAGATTTCAGTAAAGAACTAAGAGCCAAGTTCTATGTACCCAAGCCAGGATCCAGAAGAGTATTTAAACATTTGCTTAACTTTAAGCATGTGATTGGACCTGTCTCTTCAATCTCTTAGATAAATAAAGCAAGCAGAATTTAGCCACAAGATAAAGCCAAAGCATACTTTCACAACTTAAAAGATATACAAAGCCACTGACAACTTTGCCCTTACAATTAAAGTCACATGTATTTTTTAAATTGAGCCCGTATTGGATTAGTTAGAGCAAAATAATAAAGTCAGTGTAATCATATTCAAAAGTAAGATGTGTGAGCGGATAGAGCTAATATTGGTTACTAACTTTAGATAACTGCTAAATTAAAGAAAAAAATAGTCACAATACACTTCACCTTCAGGCTGCTCATTATTTTTTGAGGTTTGCTGAATCTTTTTCTCCCAGTCATTACGCTGCTGAATCCAATCATCCCTGTAACCATTGCTAATCAGTTTGCTGAAGTTTACTGGTTCGTTGTTTTTCTGACCAGGCCTATACAAAAATAAATAAATACAAATATATAATCAGACAAGAGTTCAGAAATAAAACATAAGAAAGAATTGGCAGCAACAGTTTTATTTTACAGAAAAGAGAGTGGTATCTTATACCAAGTTCTTTTATATGCAAGTAAATAACAAAAACAGAAATGTCATTTATATTTATTTTTCCCAGAGGTTAATTAGCATAATATGAATTTAACATGCTTCTTATAAAATGTCATAAGGTTTGCATAATCAATCATAAATAACCACTGTTTTTTTATCATCATTAAGAGACAAAATTTTGTAGTCCTCATTCAACAAAACTCAATTAATGAGAGATTTGTGTGATCGAGGGCTGCAAGATTTGGCCCTGTAGCAGAATGGTAAAGTGAGATGAAAAGGGTAATTCATGTCAGTAATAGAGAAGTAAAGTAAATAAAGTCATTAAGTTCAAAAACTAGATTCCTAAGCAATGTTAACTCTAAGGGTGTATCTACACACATTTTGGTGTGAGCCTCCCAGCCTGGGTCGACAGACTTGGGCTAGCGGGGCTCATACTAGCACTCTAAAAATTGCTGTGCAGACAGCGCTTTTAAATTGCAGTTCAAGCTCTGAAGCCCACGGAGAGGGGTGGGCTTCAGAGCATAGGCTTCAGTCCGAGCGGCAACGTCAAAGCACTGTCTAGAGAACTGTTTTTAGAGGGCTAGCCTGAGTCCCATTACCATGTCTACCGACCCAGACAGGCAACTCACTCTAAAATGCTGTGTAGAAATACCCAAAGTTACATAAATGTGGCATTTTCTATTCCCATTTTTGCTGTTAAACATATACATAATGTTTTTGTTCAAATTATTAAGCATAGATTATAAAATATATTGGGACTACACATTTATTCCTTTATGTTTTATAATAATTAAAGTAAGTATTCTTTTAACAACTTGAAACCATCTAATTATACACATAGCTATTTGATGTAATCGCATGTTCCTATCAGTTACCCTGGTTCTCCCTCTTATAATTTGTTACACCACTTGTTTCTCGTCTTAAATTAGATGGTAAACTCTTCAAGCGAAGATGGTAACTTAATGTGTCTACACAGAACCCAGACCAAACATCAGTCTCAGTCTTAACTGGATTCTTTGTGCACTACTTTAGTACAAATAGTGATAATGGACATTATGGTCCATTCACTGCATTGCATTGAGAACCAAAAACAAACACTATTTTAAAGTCTTGTGTTTTAAAAACACAACAACAAAAAAGTACTGGATGTACACAATAAACATCACTGTAGGAATCTAAAAGTTTGGAATGTACTGACTTATATGTGCTTACTTTTTCAACTTTGTAGTTACATTTAATGGTATATCCTAAAAATTAAACAACATGACTTAAGTTATTTATAAAACCATTTTAATATTTCAGATAGTACATGTGCTAGCCTGAGAGTCAAGGTAGCTCAGGCCCATTACAAATATAAGCCCTGATCCTACAAACATTTATATAGGTGAGTAAAGTTAAAATGTTTTCAGAATCATGGCCTTAGTTAATACAATGTGTGTGCTACTTACATAGGTGGAAAGTAAAGCCTATTTCCCCCATGGAATTCCTTATTTGCAATAGAGGGTTGTATTCGGTTTGGGTATTTGGGGTTTATAGCAGGAAGCTTTACCTGTGTTAAAGAAAACATTGTTGTTAAATTAGGCTATGATTAAGGAAATATACATGATCAGGGGACATCAGAAAAAGGGATTACTTTGGTAGCTCTAAATATCTTCAGTATCTGCACAATTCAAGGTACAGTATTTCTAGCAGTAAGTTTAGGGAAGTAAATGATAAAACTGAAGAAAATTAGGTAACCTTATTTATTTATCACTAGTTATATTAGTAGGCTTTTAAGTGACACCACTAATAAATCTGCTGAGCCATAAGCATTTCTCCCTGACAAAAAGAGTTGTAGTACATTTCTAACTAAAACGAAGCTGCCAAATTAAAATTTAGCAGTCAAAGGTTCTCATCACGGCTCAGTCCACTGCATGGAAGAAATGAAACAACTTTGAAGTAAAATCCTGGTCCTACTGAAGTCAATAGCAATGCTCCGTTTGATTTCAGTGGGGTCAGGTTTCATCCCTAGTTTAAGAACCACTGTCCATTTGGTTAAGAAACAAGGTCTCCCAGACAGTAATAAATCCATTGTACTATATTATTCTGAGGTGAAAAATTCCAAACAGATACACTGAAGGTGGCCTCAAAACTGAGCTTTTGCCCTCTTTTCTTAATTATGTACAAGGAAGACCTGAAAGGTAGTGGTTTTTAAATTCTGCTTGTTTATTTACACTGCAAATTCAGGTTCAGTCTAGCATAGAATATTCTTTGATACTTGGAGACCTAGTGAAATGGTCACATCAAAAGAGCCAAGAGAGTAAACAATGAGTAACTAAAGAGAGATAGGAATCTTAATCGGACTGTTTAAAACTGTTTGTATGTTTTAACATCTTTATCCAAAATGTTAATTAGTTAAAGGAAGTCTTTGTTAAAGTTTCGATACCCTTGCCCCTTCAATTAAGGAGTTGAAGTCAAAATAAATATCCCCCAAATGTCTCAGAGGTTCTTCAACAATAATAGAGAAGACCAAACCTGACTTTTCCAATAGTTCTAAGGTTAAAAAACATAGAAATAATGTTTTAAAACATTCTTTTAAGCTTCCTTTATACATCATAAATAAGCTAAAAATGGCACAAGCCCAGTATTTAAAGGTCACCTCTAAGAATTTTTAAAATCTTCTTTGTGTATTCTTTAGATTATTAGAATCAAAATTATATTTGAACATATTTTTATCTACTAAAATATCTTATGTACTAGTTGAAAGTCAGAGTTACCATGACATTCCAACACACCAGAAGATATAGATATAATCACTGCTATCATATTATTACAAAAGCTTCAAGACTGGATGATTAGAAGTGAATTTTTTTTTGCTATATAAATTAGCTGTATACTACTGGGCATAGAGCCATACTGTATTAAGTTGGATCTGATCATTACAAGAAGACTACATATAAACCATTAAAGTACAAAATAATAAATAATATTAGTAATTGCAACAAGGTTGCAACCCTTACAATATATTTTATTTTTGTATTGTAACATTCATATGAAAATATAATTGAAACACTTCCAAAACAAATGCAGCTCATTCTTCTAAATGGAGGTTGCAGGTAGCCTGTGCAGATGTGATATGAGATGAGTGAAGACGAGTGCAATAAAAATGTGAAATGATTGAGCATGTACTAATTAGGAGGCCAGTGAAAGACAAGATACAATGAGAGGTGGTGAGGAGAGGAGGAAGAGGAGAGATGAATATTTGTTGAGTCTGAGGAACTGGATCATTTCCCCTGCACCTCTATTTTATGGAGGACACCTAAGTCTAAGATGGAGCTTTTGTACTGATTCTGAACTGGAAAGACCAGGGGTGAAATCCTGGCCCCCAGTAAATGGAAAAACTTTCAACGACTTCAGTGAGGCCAGGATTTCACCTAAGGTGATGGATTGCAGCATCTGGTAACAAGTAAGATGATGGGGTTATTTCATTGTGGACAAAATGACCCTTGAAGAGTTGGGGCTTAAAAAGATGAAGAGATGGGAGATACTGTTGTTAAAATGAAAAAAAGTTTACATGAATACTAGTTTTATGTTGCGGTGTCTTTTACCCAGACCTGGGAGTTGTAAATTCTAGTGGTTTAGAATCAATCAGTCATTCTCCTACACTATCAAGTACTGAAAAATTGAGGCTCAGTTTTTCTAAGTAATTTGTTTGTGCCTTATATTTCAAAGTAATATGCTTAGGTGCAATGAATCTGTCTTATTGTTGCCTTCCTCTATCTCCATTACCAGCATTGTGAGTGTTTTTTTATTTTTTTATTTTTATCAATTTAAATGTTCAATTGCACAAAATTATGTTTTAAGCATTATTTTAATTTTTATCAATTTAAATTTTGACAGTTGTGGGAAATTATGCAGGGTCACATAATGAGGGGGTCAGACAATAATTATTTAATGACAGTAGACATTGAGATTCAAAAAGTTAAAGCTTTATAACAGTTAAAACACAAACTGTCAACATCACAGCTCAAAATATACAAAATAAATAGCCTTAAATCAATCAGTATTTTTCTTACTTTGCCTATCTGTAAATTTTGATTAGTATTGATGGAAATATTTTTTCATTGGTATGTGTGTATATGATGAAAACAACATATATTGAAATTTGCTGATAAAAATCTAATCCTCCCGACCCTACACAGAGAGTACCACAGAAACAGTTTGATATGGTTATGTATATTATGAACAGCAGATGGAAAAACAATACGTAACAGGAACATAAGATGGAAAAAAGAGAAGCCTAAACAATTACAAATAGTAGGACAGGGAAAACAAAGTAAAGAGGTAGGCATAACCCTACTGCTTTTGATTTTTATTAATCATTTTTTATTTGTCTTGAATTTCAACAAACAGCCACATTGCAGCTGAAGGCCAAGGCATAATTCACTGAAGTGTTTCCTGAAGCTTACTTGATTATGGACATGAGAAAACTAAAAAGCTGTTTTGCCATACTTATTGTGTAGTCTTGTGCTCAGACTGTGATCAAGGCAGATTCTCATATTTTCATAGTTAATTTTGATTCTCATTTTATATGCATTTCATGGGAAAACATGAAACAAATTGTATGTAACCATAGATTTCCTTAAATTACAAATGAAGTGCAGATCTCGGTTTCTCAGCTAGAAAACAGCTCATTCTTCATCTTAGGAAAATCTAAATAAATTGGGATAGATGTTGGATTTAAGTTCAAAAATATAATTCTTCTCTTCTCTATGAAAAGTTTTTCCAGCTGCCTTTATGCTAAGTATATATGAATAATCTGAAAGCCATTCAGGCAGCTAACCCACTTGGAGAAAACAGCTGTCTCCAGGGCTTCTCAGGCAACAGCCACCACAGCAACAACTCAAAGAAGCCAGACTAGAGAGAATGCTATCGGGGGCAATGAAGCCAAATGTCACTTACTTTTTGCTAAGGAGTACAGTTATTTACATTACTAATAGCGCAAAGTTCAAGCTATCACGTGGGTGTAATTTGTAAAGTCATCTTTGTAAAAAAGCCAGAAATGGCTGAGAAATTTTAAAAAATGGAGGTTTACAAACTGAGAAACCCAGTGACAACCGAATGTGGTGATATTCTAAACAAAACAAGCTCTCTGCCATGCTTGCAGCTGTTTCCATTGCTTCACACTGACTGAACGGACATCATAGGTTTCAGAGTTAAGTTTGGGGGTCATTGTGTGTACTGGTTCTGTTGTTGTATGGGTGGCTGTGTTGATTTGTGTGTGGATTGTGCTGTGCTGGGAAATTTCTGTTGATCTGTGATAGTGGGAAATGTGTGTTTGCGGTTGTTGTGTGTGCTGGTTGTGTTGTTGCGTGCTTGGTTTTGAAGAACTGTGGCATTTAGGCCAAAGTAACTCAACATCTGTTCAGTCTCTCTCACACAACCAATGAAGCTGTTGCATGAAAATTAGCTATATAGTAAGGGTGGTGATTGGTTGAGTTATCTCTGATATCACAGTGATCTAGGACTCTTGGTATGGCATAAATAAATGCCTTGCTGTAGCAGGGATGTAATTCATAGAAGTCATAATGGCTGAGAACTTAAAAATTGGATGGGAACATTCTGCAAAACCTAATGATGACTGAATCTGGTGATATTCTGAACAAAAAAAGCTCTCTGTCATGCTTATAGCTGTTTTCATCACTTCACACTAACTCTACAGCCATTTTAGGTTTCAGAGTGACAAATTGTGAAAATCATGGAATCTTATTACTGTATATAGCTACAATATTAAAAGCTGTGTAACTGTGGTTCACTATTACTATATTTTAAAGTCTTTTTATGCAACAGTGGGTCATTTATGCACATTCCAGTGTAAAGTGTTCCAACTTTTTTGAAGAGAAATTGACAATTAAAAAATGCTGTAAATAAATACATTTCTTTACCTATGTTTTTAAAAGCACCATCAATTACTAAGTAAAATATATTTTTAAATGCTCACATTTCATTATTTACGCTCCGCTTATTTTTGCATTTTCCTTAGCAATGAAGTTGATTCCAATGGGTGAAATTCCTCTCTGTGTAGGATGTCAGCACAAAATTTATATATCATTTCAGTCTGAATAAGTGGACCATAGGCCTTGTGCTAGCCTTTTGCATAGGAGTGTATTTCACATTCAGGTTCTTAGTTTCATATATTACCTGGGACTGATTGTTTAAAAACAATTGCTTTCACTGAAGTTTTTTAAAACTGTGGAGGTGAGTCTACTGGCCTTATATTTTATAAAAATGTGTCAGAAGCACTTAATTTTCCTCGGAATAAAGGATAAAGCAATATGAGGAAGCAAAGAAATTTTAAGGTATCTATACATGAAACCTACATTTTATTCTTAAACCTTTTTGCTGTTGCTTCTCATATGCTCATATTGTAAATAATGACCTTTCCTATGTGTTAAATAAAAATAGATGAATTTAAGATTTCTATTTTTAGTAACAAGAATGAGAGAGGAAAGAAAGCTGAGTAGTTAAAGTAGTTCAAATAAAAATCGGTAGTAATATTGCACATCTCTGTGATTTAGTGTTAAAGCCCTATTGAAGTCTAGGAGTTCTCAGATTACACTTTAGAGCTTTTTAAAACTAGTTTTTAAATTGTATGATGTGTCCTGCTAACTATATATAGGAGGATTCTGACATAATTTTACTACTGAGCTCAAATATAGTCATGGCAGAAAACCGGTTTCGTCTTCCAAGGTAATGGAGCAAGTCCAGTAGTTCACTTAGGAGCTTATTCTGAGTTCCACTGCATATCAGCTGGGAATAAAAGAACAAAGATAGAAAGGGCCAAAGCACAGAACTGGTACACAGGAGATTTGAGTTTTAGTACCAGCTGTGTCACAGACTCCCTTAGGGACTTGAGCAAGTCACTTACTCTCTGTATCCCTGTTTTCCTATCTGTAAAACTGATGACAATGACTGCCTACTTTACAGGTGGTGAGGCTTAAATCATTAATTTTTATAAAATGCTTTGAGGTCCTTGAAGATAAGGCACTGTAACAGTGCAAAATAACTATTATAAAGCATGTCCAAAAAAAGGAAGAAGATTGACTGAGTGACAATGATCAGGTTATCCTTTTAAAAAAATCTTTTTAACCTTTGATACTGAACTTAGTTTTTAAAAAAGTGTTAGACAATTGTAATTATAACCACATAGCTACATCTAAATCTTGTATAAAAGTGATTTAAAAATGCATAATTCCCAAGAAGCTGTTTACAATACAATGTAAACTGTCCTGTACATAACAAAGTTAGCAGATGAGATACTAGGAGATACGTTTTAAAAAAAAGAAAAGAAAGCAAGAGTAATTTTAGCCCTAGAAGAAAGAAATTTTTAGCAAAGAAGTTGAGACGGTCAAGTGCAGTATTATAACATAGATTAAGTCTGCTTTTGGGAACAATACTTTTTGGAAAGCCAATTTATACTTTTGGACAGTACTGTAAAATGATTACTGCATGAGGCAAATTTCTTTTCTGTCAAACCACACCCCTATTTTAGTGATATACGCACCTCTTTTGTGTTGCCCACATGGACCTCAACTTGAGCAGCATTTTCCTGATAGGAGAATTAGTGAATATTGTAACTTATGCAAGAGACATGATTTAAGATGCTTGCCTTTTGTAAATTGCAATAAATTTTACTGATAGTTGTTGCAAAATTTGACCTGCAGGGTATCACAGCTAAAAAGGGGGAAAGAGACCAGCCCTGGAAACATTGTATCACTGCCTTAGGGAAAACTAATCCCACTGAAATACCCTTGCATACCTCTCAATCTGCCAATGCTCAATTGTGAAATAATGGCAAGGAAGGAGCGTGAGGAAAAGTTACATTTCAGGATGGTTATGTTTAAAAAAAAAAAGTCAGTACCAATACCTAAATGTCAAATTTCAAAGATTCAAAACAATAAGGCAGCATGATTTAGTGGCTGGGGAACTACACTAGAAGTGGGAGGCTTGGGTTCTATCCTCAGCTCTGTCGCTGACCTAGTGTGTAATCCTGGGTAAGTCGGTTCATCTCTTTGTACATCTGTTGGTCTTCATTGCCCATTTAGATTGTAAGCTTTTTGGGACAAGATGTGTGTCTTTCTATGTGCCCACACAGTGCCTAGAATAACAAGACTCCAATTTTGATTGGGACAGTTGGGTGCTACTGTAATGAAAATAATTAATAATGTGTTAATCCCAGTATGCTGTTCATACTCTGTTCAGCATCTCTTTCCTTTAAACTTTGATTCCATGATTTCTTAGCATTCCTCATGCCTAATCAATGTGAGGTCATCATGGATGAAATCTAGCTGGTTTAATTCAATTTATAATATGAAATCTAACTAAAATTGAAAAGATGCTGGTGGCGGAGAAACATATTGAAACGCTGATGGATATTACGACTGCTCCTTCCAATGAACAGGTAATGTTCAGACTATTTCTAAATGGTTCACAGTTTCCAGGTCTTATTGGATCCTTCATTACAGCTTCTCTGATGTAGGCCTCATCACTACAATACATGTTTTGGTTATTTTCATGTTGGACTAAGGTAATGTGATGTACTTAGGGTTACTGTTAATAACTACTTGAAACCATCAGTATATTATAGCTAGCTATTCACCTTTTAAGAGGCAAAATCCATGTGAACATCTAATACCAGTGTTCCATGCACTGATTTTCAACTTTCATCTGGGTGCAATTTAAGGGCTTTAAAGATAACCAACCAGCATCTTTAAGTCCCAGGGCCTAGCTATCTCAGAGACAGGAAAAATATATATTTTGTAATTCTGCTTCTCCAAAAATACCACTTTGAAAGATTCTCAATCCTGGGTCTTAGCCTCTTACAATAAGATCGGTGGAACTCTGCTAGCTCTTAGGCTTTTGACCATTAAAGGCAGTAATAGCAGGGCTGAGAATGTTTCAGGCCTTAACTGGTTATCATGCATCAACTCCACTCAAGTCCAAATCCTCCTCTCCAAATAGTTCACTTAGTTCTGATTGCATAAGATGTGAAGCTCCTACTAGCAGTAAACCAGAACAAGATGATTAACATGATAAAAAAGCATTAAATAAAAATGAAAGAAAAGGTACAAAGTGAAAGACATCTCAAAAGATAATCGGTAAACTCTGAATAGAAGTAGGTGATAGAGAATCCTACAGCATATCTTCTGAGAAAAAAAGAATTATAAAGGTAAGTAATTTTTTCTTTAAAAATATAATCTATACAGGATTCTCACTCCTGAATAGTAAAAATTTGAGGGATGTCTGCCCCATAGAAAAATAATTCAGCTGCCACGATAAGGCCAATGCCTATAATATGACCTAGGAAAGTATAATTTTTTAAAATAAATACATATAGAAGGCTACCTCTCAATAAATAACATCAGATATAATTCAAATCTTTAGAATCAATGACTAGTCAAGAAAGTTGATATAAAAGTTGGCTAACTGAAAATAAGAAACAAAAATATTTGGGGATGGGTGAGGAAGTTTGGCCACCTCTATTTGTGAATAAGTTCTAGGGCACTGAACTATTGAAACTGAATTACTTCTTGAAACCAGAATACAAGCAATAATTATATGTAAGTATGCACAGAGATCACCATGTAGCTGCTACATATGTCTGTGATGGAAACATTCCTGAGGTAAGCAGTGGTGATCATCTTATCTTGGATAGAGTATTGACATGGTTTAGCTTCATGTCAGCCAGGTCATAGTAATGAGAAATGCAATCACACAGAACTTGAAGAATATTGGCAGGACAATATGCTAGGTAAGGTGGAACTCCAATATCCCATTGGAGAGGAAATGAAAATGAGTCTGTAGCAATACCACGCCCTTATGAAATTTGGCATAAGGCAGTTCAGTCACTACAGCCAGAAGCTTACTTAATCTATGAGCTGAGGTCACTGCCACCAGAAAAATGAAGTTCCATGTAAGAAATTCTTCTCTGTAAATTACTTTAGGGGTCAAGAGAACACAAACCACCTGCCTGTAGACACCTTGCCTACAGATCTCTATCATGACTGGAGCTACCAAGTTAGAGAGAGAGGTCTGGAAATGGGATGGAACAAGGTGTCCCCGTTCTAAGTGATTATCTGAGGCCAGACTCTCAGCTTTATTGGACTGAATTTGGCCATCTGCAGCAGAGCTGAGCACCTTATTTGTCTGAATCACCAGGAAACGTAAGATAAAACATAGTCTCGTCTAAGGTCTGCCATTAGCTTTATTACAAATGGGATCAGGTGGAAGGCATAAAGGAGCTTCTCACCCCAGGGGATGGAGTTGTCACTTGCTAATGTGGTCCTTTCTTGGTGTCATTCATAAAGGACCAGTAACTTCTTGTTCCAGTAAATGCTGAAGAGATTCACCTTCAGTGTAGCCCACTGAAAGGTCTGACCCCCCCCCCCACACACACACACAGTGATACAGAGACCACTCATGAAGATCTGTCATTGTTTGACTCAGTATGTTTGTGATCATATTATTCTTCTCTGCTATGCATATGACAACCAGGATTGTCTTGAGACAGAATGCATTTCCACCTGCAAGGCTTCTGGATACAAGAAGCCCTGAGTCTCACACATCCTAGTGCCCTTCTCCAATATAGAATGTGGTGGCCTGCTTCTATGTTTGAATCAGGATCACCTTTTGGAGGCATTTTGAAGTTCCATACAGCATTCAGGATTAGAGCTGTCTGAAATTTTTTGGATGAATAGTTGATTTGCTAAAATATGCAGTTTCAGTTGACCTAAAACTATTTGCAAATTTGAAGCAAATTGATGAAATGAAAAAAAAAAAAAAAAAAAAAGGAGGAAACCTCCTTATAAAGGTTACCCCAGTGGTTAGAACCCTCACCTGGGCTGTGTGGGAGACACAGGGTCAATTCCCCTTGTGATGGGGTGTATCTACCCCGCACTGACCCAGCTGGGGCTAACTGCACATTGTGGACGAAGAGGCAATGCCCCCTCACTCCTGCTGGGCAGGCTCAACCTGAAGACAGGATAGAAAAGAGAGTGACCCAGCTCAGCTTGGGCTGACTGAGGAGAAGAGTGAATGTACGCTGCCAGCTCCTGCCAGGGAGTTACTGGAGCTAAGACTGTGAAGGCCGAACCAGTGAGATCAACAGTGAAAACCCCATTGACCCTGGAGGATGAAAGCGAGCCAGAAAGCCAAGGTCCCCAGGAGAACTGACAGAGCAGGAACCAAGGGTAGGAAGTGACCTAGGAAACGTGACTGTTAAAATAGGAAACTGAGCCAAACTGCAGACCACCGATTTCACAGGGCCCTGGGTTGAGACCCTGTGGAGAAAGGTGGGCCTGGGCCTCTACCCCACCCCACACCTACCACAGGGTGTGGGCACTGCTTAGGGACTTTGGTCGTTAGGCCATGCTGCCCCAAGAGCAAGAGCATGGACTCTGGCCAGTAGGCTGCAATGCCCTGCTTTGTAGATTAGGACAGCAATACCTACTCTAGACACTTGATTCATAACCCCTTATTGTGGCACGCAACTGGACACCCTGTGGCACTCTTCCTCTGCCTTATATGGAGCAGGAATTTGAACTGGGGTCTACCCCATTGCAGGAGTACACTCTAACCAGTGGACTATGGGATATTCTAGTGTAGAGTTTTCTCAGTCTCTCCTGTTGAAGCTGTTCCACTTTGTATGAGTAGTCATTAGAGCAGGGACTTGAGTCATCCACAACCTATGAAAGTGCTCTAACCACCAAGCTATAGAGTCACTCTCTCACTCTTTTCCTGGACCAGTGACCATTCATATTCATTTGCTGTGACAATTCATATTAATTCACATCACATGCTTCCAGATGTCCTAGTGACACATATAGGTGAGCATAGCACCAGTGAAGAGAGAACTGAAATCTTTAAGGACTGAGCTTTGTTCACTTAAATGTTTTGAGTCTTAAAAGTACCAAGAACCACCTTAGCAGAATATGGCTTTTGAAAAAAATTGCAAATTGTACAATTGTATGATTGACATGGAACTTGAACACAATTTTTGGCAAGAAGCTTGAAGCTCAACAGTGTAATACTGTCCTTAACATTTAAGTGAGGGGGGATGAAGGTTAAAGAAAAGACCTCCCAGGCCCCAGTTTTCCTGGACATGGCAACTGTCAGAAACCCATCTTTCAATATCAGGAATAAGAGTTTCTCACAATTCAAAAGATAGAGACACAAAAGGTTGAAGAATCAGCAGTAGAGCCCAGAAGGGAACAGGAAACCTCCGGGGTAAAATGTTTTTGCACTTGCCCTTAAGGGTTTCTTTCTATGACTGCAGCAAACAACTTTTGTACCCTCAAGAATTGTGCCTAATGATTCTGAACTTTAAAATGGCACTTTGCTTTCAAATTTTTAAACCAAAGATTGTCCTGTTTCTGCAGAACCTTAGCTCTACCCTAGCAGCTAACTACAAATTATCGAAAGCATCACCATAAAATAAGGAAATGGAAGACTTATTGGAAATTTGTTTAAACAGCATTAAGAACCATTTGTAAAAGTTCAACTATATAGATTGCAAGGCCAAGAAAGTAGAATAAAAATTATTTCATGATGTTCTCTCCATTTTATTTACTAGAAGAATCTGTAGGAAGGAGAAAATATTTGGTAGGAGGGCATTCTTAAACAATAACAAGATAGAAAATCCTTATGAGAAGGGGGCAAAGAGGTAAAAGTTGCTATGAAAGTGGGGCATGCCATGATATTTCATGTTAAATGGAAAATTCTTCATAACTGCCACCAGAAGAGATTCATGAACAAGCAGAGAAAAAACTCTTGAATCTTCTGCAGCCAAGACATTTTCTTCAGTAAAGGCAGACCATTTCCCCAACCTATACGAATAGTGTTTGGATTGTGTAACCCCTCAGAAACACATTCTTCCAACTTGTCATAGAAGTCAGATATGTGCTCGCCCTCCTCTTTAGGGCCTAATTCATCAAGGTACTTAAAGCAGAAAAATCCTGAAGGAGAAAGCTGGAATGACAAATGCATGAACCAAGGGCTCTAGGGAGGACAATCAGGTAGGAAGCAAAATAAAATTTAAACTAGAAAGAGTTAAGTGGTCAGAGATCATCTTAGATATCTTAGGGCATTTAGCCTATGGGAGTTAGTTTTTAGATTTAGCATCTTTGGGTCAAATTCAGCAGTGGTGAAAATGGTGGCATAAATTGCATGTTGGCCCTCCACAGATTAGAAAGCAGGTCTAAGTAGCATAGTGTAATGTATTCCAATTTCAGATTCAGTGGAGCTACAAATTGAATATAAATTACTGACTTGGCATGCTGTGGACCAAATTCTGGTCTTGGTAAAAATAGGCCAAACTCCCTTTGGAGTTAACTTGTTATGCCTGCTCACCCCAGGAATAAAGTTGGCCCCAGATATGTTGACAATAGTGGGGTCATAAGCAGGAGGATCAGGGGACCTGTTTTATCTTACACCATCCTGTTTTCATCCTTTTAAAAAAGAAAAAGCTTCCTCCCCTGTTTACATCACCTTGAAATTTAACCAGGAGGCTTCCTTGGGAGCTTAAGCTTCTATTTTAAGTATTGGTTATTTAAGTCTTCTTGGGGACTGGATAGTTCAGGAAATAAACTTCATGTCTCTAAATTATTATCTAAATTACAATGTAATCACCTGACAAGCATTTGATTGCTTATGTGGACTGGCAAGATGTTCCCTGCCCAATTCTGTATGGACAAACATCATTACAGGAGCCCCAATTCCCAACTTCACTAACTAGTACTTTCAGCACAATCCAAGGGAATTTCGCCCAAATTTTCACAAGTGACTTAGGTTTACAACTTGAAATACGTAAAGCCTGATTTTCAGAAGTACCCCCTTTGACTTGAAGAGAAGTGTTGGTGTTCAGCACCTTTGAAAATCAGGTCCCAGGTGTCCGAAACAAAGCATGAAAAAAATTGATCACCCAAAATTAGTGAACACGTAAAAAAAAAAATTAGGCTTTAACTGCCATCACAGATCGTTTCAGCCAGGTCAAGATCAATCCAAACTAGAAGGATAATGTGTGAAAAATTGCAGTAATGACTGCTTGTGCTGTACCTATTTTGTGGATAAATGGAGGCTATCTGTTTCCAGAACTGGTACCACAGCACTTTTCAGAGTATTTCCTCAATTAAACTAAACAAAACCCAAATAGTACACCTGAACATTCACCTGTGTCTAACAAGAAAAGATCTGGAGTAAGGCCCATATTGGCAGAGAGTGAATAGAAAATAAACTACATTATGAGAGATGATTGGAGAATATTTCACTTTAATCAACTTTGCAGTACACGAAATGTACAATGTGATTGGAAAATGTATTCCTGGTACAGTATGCTGAAACAAGAACACTTCATGACAGAACTATGTATTTTAAATCACTTCTGTAACTTCAGTACAAAAATGTGTTGTTCTAATGCATTGCCATTCCCCTTAAGAAAAAAAAAAAAACACCTAGTTTTTTCAGAAGTTTTACACCAAGAAGAAAGTCTTTAAATCGTACCTTTTTTTTCTCTTTGTTCTCCTTGTCCTCAGCATCCCTCTGCCAAATACTTTTTATATCAAAATCAAAAGGCCCTCTTTTTGTTTCATAGTTACCATTGAGCTGATCAGACTTAAACTCTTCATGAACCATGTAGTCAGGCATTGAGGAAACATGGGCTCTGTAGACCAAGATTTCACAATTATTTTTCCTATATTATTTCTCTGTTGCAAAGGTATTAATTCAAAGTCTAAAACTTAACAGACTAACAAAAGGAAAATACAGTAGGTTATAAAAAGTTACACAGCCTCCATGGAATCATAGCATACTTACTTAGATTCATCATCTGTTGGAGGTTTACTGTGGTGTGTATACCAGTCAGGTGCAGCATAAGATACTGGGGATGTTTTTCTTGTACTAGGTGTAAAATGTTTCAACAAATCTTAAGTTAAAAAAAAACAGATACATTAATGCTGTAGTATTTTCCATGGTTATAAATGAATATTTTTATGTTGCTGTTATCTTTTACTAAAATTTTTATAAAAGAAATATTTCTATTTGTAGCCCTTACTGAGATTCAGTTTGGACAATCAGAACTTTCACTACTTTTTAATCCGAATAGGATAATCACCAGCAGTGATTACCCACAAGGCCAGCAAGTGGCAGTAGTTTTGAAGGTCTGGCCAATTAATTTTTCCAATATTATTTCCAATACGGTATTTCAATTATATCAAGCATCTCATTTTACATATCTTGACATATAGTTATATAATACAGTGCCTGATAATACATGTGGATATATTTCTCATTTTACAGACTGGAAATCATTGAAACTCTGTGGCAAAGCTATGTCCATTTAAGTTTTTCACATCTTCAATTAACTGAAAACAAAATATATGTATAATAATAAAAACCATTTACTGCAAAAACTGAAAAGTAATTTTAATAAAACCTTTACAGACTTTTTCCAATTTTATGACAATTTCCTTTTGGGATTAGACCATTCCCCCCACCCCCAAGTTTCAATGCTAAACGTATATATTTACAGTTATAATAAACCTTCCAAAGCTCGGTACCCAGGTAGATGTTTTCTCTGTTAAACACAAAATAAATTGTTCAGATCCCCAGGTAATGCAGCTAACCTGCCAAATAATTTATACTATAGTTAGAATGTATCAGCATTAACATACCCAGGTTTTATCATAAAGGTCTGGCAATGTTCTAAATTCAATTTAATAGGAATAGAAAAAACATTCTGGATCAGATGGAATATACTTTAAGAGCTAATCAATGGATTTTAGCCTAACAATAATATTTTAGCCACGAAAGATAAAGGAAGGGCAAAAGCTGGAGCAGAAAACAGTTAAGACTCCAACAATGAGGTATTGGGGTTATTGCAATGTGACATTAGACTATAACGATTACATTTACTGATAAAGATTTTTGCATTGTTTTCTTGAGGATTCAACATATTTCAACAACATACAGCATTTCCCTTTCTATAGTTTCCCCAGAAATGTGTCACTTTTAAAATTGCTGGAATAGTCTCCAGTTATCGTTGTCAAATTTTTAAGCTCCCCAAACCACAAATAATGCTAAAATGAACTGTGGTTCACCAGGTCGGCCTCCTTGCTTTGCCAGCTTTACATATTCTGAGTCTGTGTCTTTGATCCATTTCCTGCGGCTCCCAAATGTAATTTCATTGTGATGCTCTCCGAGGTTGCTCAGACCTGGGATCTGAGATGGTGGAGGGATTGGAATTTCTGAATTCACAGACTTCTCTGATCGTTTCAGTGGAACATGGTAGTACCATTCTATAATCATTATGAAAAAAATATTTAGGTTATACATTTACTGATAACATTACTGTGTCAAAGAGCAGATGTAATAATCAAAGTCCACATTAAACTACAGAGTAACATACTATATTTTATGAAAGATGTAACAGAAATGAAATGCTCACTAAGGAGAAAATAATAAATACTTGATACTTCTAGGTGATCACACAAAAACTGTGATACCACTGTAGAGCCTTGTTTAAAAAGCCTTTAATGTTGTTTCAAATTGTCACTACAACTGTCCTACAATACAATGTTATTATCTTTCCCATTCAGAGAACTAGGTTAATGGATGCCGAGATCAGTAAAATGCAAGAAGACAGCAGTGGAAGGCATTAATTTTTTGGTGACCTTTCCTCCTTCAACTATTAACAAAAAACACTTAAATGCATTCCTACTTTTCTGCGATCAGCTCTTTACTTGTTTAAGTTAACTACTGAAATATAATCTGAAGAAATATAATGATTAAATTAAACATAGCCCTAGAGAGTAAGCCGCTTTCACAACATACCTAATTTCTTCTAATTTAAGATGAGTTCCAAACATTGCATGGCTGAGCAATATTTCAGTGCACTAGAACCAGTCAGGTTAAGTCATTTGCTGGACACCTCTGCATACTGCTGACGTGCTATTTTAAAAGACAACCTGAACTCAAGTCAGTTTCAAAAAGTTAGCTCGGAGTAGCTGGATGTACTACATCTGCCCTTGAATCTGACTCCCAAATTTTGTAGTTTTACACTCACATTTTCCCTTTGTTTTTTTCAAATATTTCCACTCCCATTATTGTAGCAAAGACCACACAAATAAAGGAAATGGACGGCTGACTAGGTGGGAAAAATGGTTAAATGGAATACACATAATTGTGCTATCAAAGCACAAAGTAAATATACAGAACAAAAGAGAAGATTTTTATTTACTCACCTTAAATTATAACATTCTGAGGTGTTACTTATAGCAAGTGTAGGTAAAACATTTTCAGAGAGAACTGTGGTTTTTAAGTTAACAGGTTCTCTATAAACAGATATTCCATTGAAATCAGTTAATATATTCCATGTAATGGCAATGGAAAAAGTGTATAAATGATAATTAAAAAACAAAAGAGCTTTCCTTAGTAGCAGAGGCAAGAAGCATTAGATTGTTTGCGGGGGTTTTTCCACCACACTTTCTCATTGGTCCACCTGGAATGGGATGTTTTCATCCATCAGGAACCTTTTCATCCTAATTAACTTGCTGGATAACTACCAACTTGGAACCCTACCTTATTCAAACATATTTGTTGTGTTTTTATTTAATACTTTAAGCCCAGTGAGAGTTTTCACAGTTGAATTACAAACTCTTTAAAATTAGTTTATAATGGAAAATGCCAATGGCCTACCCATTAGCAACAGAAACAGTTTGAGACCTTCTGGGAACCTCCTGTAAGAAGGACCTGTGACCCCAACTGAACAGGCTACCCTATGTTCTGATTTATAAATCAAAGCGTGAAATTTTAAAGCTGGTTTTATCTCAGTTGAGTTTCTCTCAGGCAGCATTGGGGAAGCAGAACATCTGCATGATTTAGAAAGCAACAAAATAACTCTTGGTATGGAAAGAGTAAAGGGTTCAGTCAGGAGCAGCAAATAAAAATCATGCTCAAATCTGTAGGAAGCATTTCAAGAGGACATACGGGGGGTGGGTGGGCACAACCCCATTATGTACCTTGGAATCACCCATAAATCCTTAAAACTCTGTTAATAAACTAGAACTCAGAAAACACAAATTACTGATTTACACGAGAAATAACATTCCATCACTATAAATTTCACACAAACCACTACATTAAAAAAATTTAGTTAACTTAATCAAAATAAGTTTACTTCCTTCTTTCACAATGCTATTTATAAGAAAAAATTATTTTTAAATCTGAGTTGACTAGTTTTCATGAAAAGTGCTGGCTGTTGCTGGGTACTACAGCATGCAAAACTCAAGTTTAGGAACAACCTTGGGTCTTTAGGCCAGTACTCAGGCATGTGCTGGAGATGATGTCATGATGCCCAGGGGCAGATAAAGTCACTTGGTAAAGTGCATCTAACTAGCTGGATTATAGTGTGGCATTAGCTTCTGCCTTGAAGCAAGAGAGGGGGGTGTTCCAAACAAGGAAACCAGAAGAAGGCCAAAATGGGAAATGGTGGTTTCCTCACATTGGTGGGGTTGAAGAGCATCTCAGATTCCTGTCTTGAATATCTTGTGTGACCAAGACAGAAAGAACGCAAAGGAAATTCCACTATCAGCTTCATCCTTCCCTCCAAAATATATCAAGGATTACGGTATTATGCATGTTCCCCGCAGCATAAAATGCTGATATAGTAGGTAGTATATGTGAAGGCTTCCTTCTTAGGAAGCAAAGGCTTCATTTCATTTTTCAGACCTGAGACATGTCAAAATGTACATTTACATACAGAGAGCAAACAGTATACTTGCCACAAGAAGCGTATCGGTTGGGGGGTCCAGAGGGCTCTTTACTCATATTCCTCATTCCTCAAGCCTATATGAAGGAAGGGACAAAAAAGGGAAAAATAGCAAAAAAAAATAGTTATCACTGAACAGGAGTGTAGACAACTTTTTTTTTTTTATTGAGGCAGGGCTAAAGTTAAAAAATAATAAAACAGCAGCTGTTGGATATCGCTTCAATTTGTAGCTTTGTACCAAAATTAAGTCTGTCCACTTTTAATTAAGTGAGATAAACAAACTTCTGTTCCAGGCTCAGTGGTTCCTGATTTGTTGTTCTTTCTGAGGAGTTAGAGCCCCTCCAAATCCCCTTGTATTTGCCCCTGTTTAACCAGATGGTGAATAACCACCACCACTCCCCCGCCCCCCCGAGCTCCTTAGACTCCTGGTGCCCTACAACAGCCTGGCCATGATCAGCATCAGGCGGGGGTCCCCCGAACTAAAGCAGCACCTGGGCAGGGTGGGATGTGGCCTGGAAGCCCCCACCCCCAGCAAGGGAAAGGGCTCAGCTCTGCACCCCCCTCCCCACCCGCGCCCAACCTGGCACCCACAGACACGCCACCCCCGACGGACAGACAGACACCCCCACCCCCTCAGATACCCCTACCCCTTGACAGACACGCCTCCCCTCCCCCCGCTTTCGGGGTCCCTTACCGGGAGTGCGGGGGGGGGATGGGGGCGGGAGGGGGCACGTCCCCTTGGAACCCGGCTCACGCGCGCGCTGGAAGGAACCGACCCAGCACCACGCCGCCTTCCGCGACAACCACAACAATCCCCGTTTCCATGGCAACGGGGACTCTTTCAGGGCCACGCGTGGCGGAGGCGGGACTCCAGGGGCCGGAGGGAAGGGACGTGGGCGGGCCCGCGAGCCGCTGCAAGCGCCGCGCGCGCGAAGGGGCGGGTGAGCGAGTGAGTGACGGGCACGCGCCCCGCGGCAGGACCCCCGCCACGCTGGACCTTTCCCTCCTGTGGGTGCAAATGACACTCAACCCTTTGGTCCATGAGGTGCGGTGCTGCCCAGGATTGGCATGCCTGACAGAGTTGGGGGCCTGAGTCAGGGGCTTTCACATTTTCTTGGGGTGAGCTCCCGTTATTCCCACTGTAACTGATTGCCCAGACCATCTTCCATCTCCTTTCTGATTGCACAGCACCCCTCTGGCAGCCGTAGCAAATGCTTACCTAGAAAAGTAACAGGAAAATATTTTTGACTTTTCTGATGATTCCGACGGTCTCTAAAGGTGGCTCCTGTTTCCTCTCTTCCTATATAGCAGCAACTACAACTGGAGGCAGCCAAGCTACTTTCTCCTTTTGCAGACATGCAAACTCTTGTTTGCAATGAAGGACCTGGGTATCTATAGAAACAACTAGTGGAGACAAGAGACTGTAATCTGCCAGCTCTTGACAGATTGTAAGAAATGTATGGACCTCAGTTTGGGAGCTCCTGCCCTTAATGCTCATTAATGAATTCAGGGAAGTCCTCTGATGTATGTATCAGAGATGGTAATAATGGTTTCTTCTGGTCCTAAAATCTAAATGCCAGTGGGAATAAAAGGAGTTCAGCCTTTCACAGGAGACAATGTTGGAGGATTCAGCTCCATGATATTTTTTCACTTGTTGAATCTCTTGAAATAAGAATGTTGAACGTATGTCCCATCTTTCCAGGCTGAGCTCAGGGACCTTATGCTTGGCTTGTTCATTATGATATCACCAAGAACAGCCTGTGACATATTTAACAGCACTGAGTAGGGCAAAGGACATTCTAGGTTGACACCTCTCATTATGATGTTATTCACTCTATCCTGAAGGCAAGTGCAGTACAAGGACAGCTTTCCTTTCAAAGAAGACTTACAATTACTAGATATTACCTTATTTTAAATTCATGATTAAAATTGTGGGTCATAAATAATAATAATAATATGATTAATGCCTGATTTCACCTCATTTGCATGCTCCTATTCTTTCAGTGGTGAGTGCAAAGCAAATAAAAACATGTACAGAATTCCAAAGTCTTCAGGTAGCACCTATCTACCTCAGGATGAAACAAGCCATGGCACCAATAGTGACAGCTCAGACACAGAAAATCAAAGCCAAGATCTAAACTGGTATGGATACTTTTCTTTTAAAATATTCAGTCTCTGTTAACTTTTGTCATATGTATACAAGTTATACGAATAATTATAAAATCTTTTTTAAAGTTCTTATGCTCCCAAATACACTTACCACTCCTTCATCCATTTAAGAAGAAGAGAAAAGAGAAAAATAAAACAATGGCATATTCTCAGGGCCCAATCAAGTGCTCATTGAAGTCAGTGGCAATTGTTCCATTGATTTCAATTTGTCCTGGGACCTAAATAGGATTTGATTTTGTTTCAAATGGGCAAGGGAGGTGGTAGTTATGTAATATGATATGTAAAGTCATAAACATTTGCACTGCTCAGTCATATAATCTAATAATTTACAGATATTAAATAAAGCAATTCTGTTTTGAAGCCTGTAGATTAACTATTTAGTAACATCTAAGTTATTGAGTAACTTAGTGTTACTGTCATTTATGTAAATTGTGGTTTGGAGGATAGCCATTCTTCCTCTGTCAGTAGTGTGTTTTGCTTCCGTTATTTCAAGATGCTCCATTTGGCAGAAATCAAGTTGATTCTTAATCAAGTTCTGTTTTATGAAGTAATGTCCTTTATTTAATTAGGGATGTGACAAATATTCTATTCATATGTGATTTGTATGCAAATATTGCCATTTTAAAAGGATTTCTATCTGGCCAAATCGTGAATTTGTGAGGGAAAATATGAACAAAAGAAAGCAAAACTTTGTCTTGGAATCTTTTACTGTTTGAGACAGTAGGCCAAGTACCCATTTTTCATCTAACCAAATCGTTTGCTTTTCCTGCATCTCTGACCATGTCAGGCCCTTTTTCAGTCCCTTCACTAGCTTTCTCTTGATTGCCCCTCACATTTAACTTGAAAAATGTATTCTCTCCTGAAAGGCCCTGAAAACTTTCCCCATACCTATTCTTATTCTCAACTACCATCCAGCACTCTCACTCCACCCTTCAGTCTGTCCAAGTGTCCAAGTCACACCATTTATTGCCCTCCTCACATTCTTTTCTCACTCCCATCTCTTGTCCTTCATACATGGTGACCTATCTGCCTAGAGCATCCTATCTGCTAGTTAAATACTGGTACCCTCCAGGGATCTGTACCTGGACCAGTGCTGTTCAGCATATTCATAACTGTTCTGGAAAAAGGGGTAAACAGTGAGGTGACAAAGTTTGCAGATGGTACAAATTTTTTCAAGATAGTTAAGTCCAAAGCAATCTGCGAAGAGTTACAAAGGTATCTCACAAAACTGGGTGACTGGGCAACAAAATGGCAGATGAAATTCAATGTTGATAAATATAAAGTAATCCACTTTGGAAAACATAATCCCAACTATACATACAAAATTATGGGGTCTAAATTAACTGTTATCACTCATGAAAGAGATCTTGGAGTCGTGGATAATTCTCTGAAAACATCTGCTCAATGTGCAGAGGCAGTCAAAAAACTAACAGAATATTAGGAACCATTAGGAAAGGGATAGATAATAAGACAGAAAATATCATAATACCACTATATATATATATCCATTGTATGCCCACACCTTGAATAATCTGTGCAGTTCTAGTCATCCCATCTCAAAAAAAGATATATTAGAATTGGGAAAGGTATGGAGAATGGCAACACAAATTATTAGGGCATGGGACAGTTTTCGTATGAGGAGAGATTAAAAAGACTGGGACTTTCAACTTGGAAAAGAGACAACTAAGAGGGGATATGATAGAGGTCTATAAAATTGCGACTTGTGTGGAGAAAGTGAATGTGGAAGTGTTATTTACTCCTAACATAATACAAGAAGTAGGAGTCACCCAATGAAATTAATAGAGAGCACGTTAAAAACAAACAGAAGGAAGTATTTCTTCACACAACGCACAGTCAGCCTGTGGAACTTGTTGCCAGAGGATGTTGTGAAGGTCAAAGCTGTAACGGGGGTTCAAAAAAGAACTAGATATGTTCATGGAGGATAGGTCCATCAGTGGCTATTTGCCAAGATGGTCAGAGATGCAACCCCATGCTCTGAGTGTTCCAAGCTTCTGATTGCCAGAAGCTGGGAATGGACAACAGGTCACTCAATATTTGCCCTGTTCTGTTTATTCCCTCTGAAGCACTTGGCATTGGCCACTGTCGGAAGAAAGGATACTGGGATTGATGGACTATTGGTCTGACCCAGTATCGCTATTCTTATGTTCTTATAACCCAGACTGCATGGCTGCTCATTAAGGTCCCTCCTCAAAACACTGCTCTTCCCAAAAAAAGCCCATAAATCAAAATCCTCCCTGCAATCAACTACTGAACTGAAATACATACCAATAAAGCTGAAGCAGTCTAGCAAACTTTGAATAAGCTTGCTGTTCATCAGAGGCTCTGGATCGTAGAAACAGAGAAAACTGTGAAGATACTGTACAGTACACAATGCTCTTTACAATGCTTGCTCTTGATAATAAGAATGGGTAACATGAAATTTTTGAAATTCTTTGAATATCAAATCCTTGGTCTTTCTTATTAAACAAAAATACTTGATTCTAAAAACTGTGGGGATCCATAAGAGCCATCTGATCAGGGTTACAGGCAGCAATCCTCTATACCAAGCAGCATGTGGGGAGCAGGCTACAGTGTTTCGGTGGCAAGAGACAGGTGACATTAAGAGGGAATGGATGGGACACTGGGCTCAGAGCTGGGCTGGAGGGAAGATGCTGCAGTGGGAGAGAACTGATGAAAGATAAGAGTACAGGGTCAGGACAGTTGAAAGCAGGACCAGTGGGAGAGAGCAGGTGGGAGACTGGGAAGAAGTGCTGGGACAAGATGGATGGCAGAAGCTGGGAATCTGATGGAATGAGTACAGGACATGACACAGTATTTGTGTCAAATTTCAGAAGCAGATTTGTATAAATTTGAATCCAGCAAAATGGCCAGATTTGTGTACCAGCAGATTTCATTTTGAGATTCATCACATCTCTGCTTAAAATTTTAAGCATGTTGTAGATGACAAAGTTTATTAGACTGCTAAATATTTTTGGACCATATTATAAAATACTGTCTCCAAATCTCTGAATGTGTGTACTGTCACTACTCATGCTGATAAAAAACACCTTATCTCATCTTATCTTTCTCCTTTGAACATTCAATTAATTTGACCAGGAGTTTCACTGAAGAACTACATTTCTGCACTGTGAAGCCTTCTTAATCTCCCATAGTACAGCAACTGCAGTGTTTTATAGAAAATGCTGGATGTTAGTAAGGGTAACATATGCGCTGGTCATTGCTGCCTCTTCTTCATCCCTGAGGGATACAGAAAGGCTTAGTTTTAAAACATGCAGTGTGTCAATTAAAAATTGCAGGTATGGTTAAGTGTGTTTATTGCAGGTTGAACACCTACAGTCATAGCAAATAGTATTCACTACAGATTGTACTCTATTCTTTATCTGATATTGTTTGTTAATTGCCTAAATATATTCCATAAATAGAAAATAAGTTGAAAACATTACGGTTGCACAGTTAAACACTCCAGAGTCAGGCAAGTTGCATGTGCAACTTAAGTGCTGGCATTTCCTGGCTTTTAAAGTTTTTATGTGACTTTAAAGTTTTTTTTAGTATAGGATTTTTAATGGAATTTTAAAAAAGATTTATAAAACTAAGGTAGTTTCTTAATTATTTTTGTTCATTATTGCCAAATTCCAGAGCCAAGTGATAGTCCAATTAGTTGAATTGGCTGTTAGGTAGATAAGCTAGAGAACACAGGGTAAAGAACTCTGTTTCCTGGTCTGTGAAATGGTAATTAAATCAAGGCTTAAAATTTTGCCTCCCAGTGTTTACATGTATAGTTAATTGTACCCATTTGGATAATTGTCAGTCAGATATGGGTAGCTAGGCATCTAAATGAGTGCAACTGTGGGTGCAAATACTTGTACCTAAGTTCTAGAGGTTGTTTTCTTCTGTTGTTTTGCCTGCATCTGGCCACTCATACAACTCTTGGATTTCTAAAGCCCTTTTCTATTTTCTAGGCTATCTCAAAGACAAGGACCCACACCCAGTAGTACTGAAAGCCAGACCCCTATTAGTCTCAGGCAGGAAGATAGGCAGCTTCAACGCTCACCCAAGAGTAAGTTCAAGTGATTAGTGATTGTAAACTGTCTAGTTATATGTTGTGCACTTACAACATTTCTGTTTTATAAGTTGTTCTGTTGTACGTGTTTTTACATTTTTGATTGTTTACGCACCTAAAGAGATGTTGTTGATAGACACATCCTATAAGGTGGGGGGAAATATATTAAAGCAGAACTGAATTAGGACCATGTTAAGGTTGCATGGCTAAGCAGTCGAAAGTCAGGAAGTTACAAAGTTGAGGTTGTGTGTGCCACATTAACTTTATTTCCTTATATCTATGCATGACAATACAGCCTTTAATTACATATTCATGTGCTATTTCACAAATAATTCCATGTAATACCATGTAATTTTTTCTACAACCCTAAATGCACAGGAAGCATCTTATAGTATTATGTACTAATCAGACAAACAGAGTTCATGGCAGTTATTTATATATAATATTGGCAGAGACCAAAGCTAGAGCTCCACAGAACCCCTTGTCTCATTCACTGTGCACCTTGAAGGACTGACCTTATAATGTTGGAGACAAAAAAATAAAAAGATCATTGTGGAAGCTCCATAATGGATCTAGAGTTAAGGTTCATTGAGATCAGGTTAGTTCAAGTGGAGTTAACTGTTGCATTGAAGAGAAGACCTTAGTGGTAAGGATACTTGAGCCAGAAAGAAACCAGCTGGACGTTTTGCAGAGATGGTGATAGGGAACACAGCAACATCTCTTTATTTTATAAACTGAGAAAATGTGATCTAGAACAACTGAGCATATGTCTTTATTGGAAAAAAGAAAAAGTGTGTTTTTAAACTTGGGTTAAAAGATCAGTGAACATACAGGGTTAACAAACAGCTCCAGGTCAAATCCAGGCCCTCCATCTACTTTAAAATAAGGTGATAATCCAAATTAAAAGATGAGTTGCCATGTCTTCACTGCTATGCTAACCCAAGTTAAGAACACACCTTTTTTGCAGTGAAGACATAGCCTGAGAGACAAACATGAACCCCATTATGCCTATTTTGCAGCGACTTTTGAGAGTAGAACTGCATTTTTAACTACATCTGAGCTCATTTAACTGTATTCTTGTTGCATGTTTTCCAGAAGGTATCAGGCTTGTCTTCCACTTGCTGGGGCTATGCATAACAGTTCTGTGGCACTTTGTGTTGAGAATCTGCGGCGCTTTTGCAAGGTAAAAATGAACAAGAATCTTTTTCTCAAGGATGGGTGGGGAAATAGATAAATGCAGGTGGGCAGTAGAGATAGATTGGTATTAATCACACTCCCAAACCTGACAAAGAATTAAGAGAGTGATTTACATTGGTGTCAATCCAGGCTCTTGCTGAAACCAATTCTGGGATCAGGGGTCACAAGACGAATCACTAATTTTAATGTCTCTTCAGTTTTTGATATAGTGCCTGAATCTCCACTGCAGAAGTTAAAAGAAGCTTCACCATTAATTTCAATAGGTGCAGGATCAAGCCCATGATGAAGCCAACAATATGGGCTTCAAGAAATCCTAAATAAACTTTTTGCTAATACAGAATATGTACATGAAATGTGTGGATGTTGCTAACTTTATGCTTTCTTTCTCCTTACTGTTCCCCAGGAAGATTTGGGCTCGAAAGATTATTTCACTGGTGCTGTTCCTCCTTTCTTTATTCTTTTTTGGTGAGTTTCTATAAAGTACAGAGTTAACTGAGACTCTGTAAGGGGGACCAACTTCTTTGCTCTGCCCTGGCCCCTTTGTGCTGCTTTGACAGAGAAGCCCAGCTGAGAACTGAAGTAGGCAGTTGGATATCCAAGCTGGATCTGCCTGCCTCTTCCCAGAGAGTGGATGGGAGGGAAACTGATGTCGGGGTGGGGAGACCCAAGTGCCCTCTCCCAGCACAGCCGTATGGAGCCAGAATTTTCCCAGGCTTGAGGAGCAGCAGTGATTGGCCTTCACTCACCCCAGGAGGCAGAGAGCCCAGCTTGGGAGGAAGAGCAGCTGCTGGGGGCAAAATCTTCAGAGCCTCAGAAGCCCATGAGATATCACTAACTCTTTTTATTTAACATAATGAAGAAGAAAAAATGTCTTTACTGACTATGGGGCAATGGCACTTTGTGAAATTGGGGGTCCCCAGGGAACTGTTTGTGTTGTTTAGATTCAACTGTTTTGTATCTTTTCTGATAGTTATAAACAGTTATTTAAAATGAAGTTAATAAAAAGAGGGAAATAAAAATAATTAAATAGAAATAGGCGGTAGTAATTTTTTGAAATAGGTGGTAGTAAAAAAAATTAAATAGCGGGAATTCCACAAAGTTAATGAAAACATAAGCAGGTAAAAAAGTGGAAATAAGCAGAGGTTAAAAAATAAACAACAAATAAAGCTACTGTCCAGTTTCATCAGAAATTATGTTACCACCTATCTCATCCTTTTTCTTTCACCACTGCTTACAGTTTGTTAAACCCATTAATTGTCTCTTATCTCAATTTTTCTCCTGTGCATAAAGTTAAGCATCTGTAATTCTCTACAGGTTCATAGCCAAAAAATTAAGTCCATGTGTAATTCTTTGCTGGACCAGTAACTTCGACTCTGGTGTCGCAATGAGATCTAATGAGGCAGATTTTTGAACGTGCACAGAGCTCCACTGAAGCCAGTGCAACTGTGTGTGGCCACAAGGTCCTGCCTGTGTGGAGATCATTGCAGGACTGAGGCCACAATAATCCCTGTTCCAAAGAACTGTCTTTTTATATGACCCCCAATCCTGCAAATCCATACCCTGGTGAATAGACCCATTAACTTGACAGTGAGTAAAGTCAAATACGTGCTCTCAGGATTAAGGCCAATAAATATAGGGGACCCTGATCCTGACTGTGATCCGTAGGCGATACTTCTATATAAATAAAAAATAACACATGTAATACGTGAACAATTTAATGTAGGATAAGCCTTAACTTTTGCATTTGAAAATTTATTTTAACGTTGTAAACCATAATGCTCCATTAGCATATGTTGAAAATGTATTTTCAAAATTTTTCCCCAGGAAAGAGTATCTCCCCAACTCAAAATCTATAAGAATGTCATTTCACCCTCCCTTGCAAAATATCCAGTTTGGAAACTCAAGTGGAGGGATGGTATGAATGTAGAAAGGGAAAGGAGCCATAAAGGTTGATTTTGCTTATTGAAATGCTGATGACAACTAATACAGCCCTTGGATGTCCCTCAAGGCTGCATTTTACATCCATCCCAAAATTAGACCCCAGTCTTGCAAACACTTAAACGTGTATTTAATTTGACTTTGGTGGGACTATTCACTGATAGCTTTACTAAAGCTAAGCACATGTGTAAGTGTTTGACAGATTGGGGCCCCTTGCTTTTGAAGAGAATAATCTGCTGGACATGATAATGTTCTAAATTTAAATAAAGTTGTTCTTTTTATGACTAACAGGTACTTACCACATGAGATTGCTTGATGGAGGAGGAATTCAGATGTCCAGGGGAATATATAATGGCTTTGTCCTCTATGATTTTAACCATTTCTGGAACAAGGTGACTTATGATTAGATTTAATCAAATAAGGACTGCCACTACCAGTCTAGTGCTAGGACAGAAAGTGCTTACACAATAACTTGCACCTTCTTTCTGTGGGGTTTCAGGTACTATATATTGGAGACTCCAGTATCTTGGGATTTAATTATATTGCATTTAGCCACACAATAATAATTATTTTGTTTCCGGGTCTGCTACTTTTTTACTATATGCCTTTGAACAAATCACTTGGGCTAACATTTTCAGAAGTGGCCTTTAATTTTGGTCTTCTTCATTTTTGGTTGCTCAGCTTTAGATATCTGGGATCCCATTATCAGACGTACTGAGCCCCTACAACTCCAGTTGAAGGCACGTAATTAAACAAAAGGCTTTATAATATAAACACTTAAAAGAAAACTCCTTTTGTTATAGTTTCAGTATTAGTTAGGGCATGGCTACACTTGCAGATGTAGAGTGCCGGGAGTTAAACCAGCTCTCGGAGACAGCAGCAGGGAAAGCGCTGCTGTGTGTTCACACTGTGTTCCTTGTGACTGTGGAGCATGTCCACATTAGCAGCTCTTGCAATGCCACAGAGAGCAGTGCATTGTGGTAGCTATCCCAGAGTGCAAGTGGGTGCAGTGTGCTTTGGAAAGGGTTTGCAAAGCATGGGGGGCCGAGTGTGTCAGCATACTATCTTGTAAGTTCAGACAGCGGCAGGGGGAAACCCAACATCAGCCCCCATGCGCGCACACACACACACACACACACACACACCTCTGCAGCAGGAGCATTACACAGTAATGGTTTGCTTTGTGTCCCGGAGCAGATAAGCATGCAGGCTGTCAGAAACGGAGCTTTGAAAGAGGGTATCCACGTGCCTGCAGCCCAGTTCAAACAATGACCAGAGTGGCCAGTTCAGGGGATTATGGGACGTTTCCAGAGGCCAATCACAGCGCAGTAATGCAACATGTCATCCACACTGACACCCTAGCGCTCCAGCCAGGACACAGAAAGCTCTATGCTTCTCGTGGAGGTGGACTACCAGGAGCGCTCCAGATGCAGAGTCCAGGCTCTCCAAGTGCCTTGCCAGTGTGGACACCTCAGGAGTTAGGGCACCCGGGACTGATTTAATATGCTCTAACTTGCAAGTGTAGCCAAGGCCTAAGACTTGTATCAAAAAGAGAAACTGGAATAGTAACACACTTTATCATAGAGAGTAAAAAGAGTATGGCCACAAGTATTCCAGCCTTTCCTCATAGATAATATATTTACTTGTGTCAGAAGACAGTGAAGTAATGTTGTATTGATAACGTAGAGGAAATCCTTGGTTACAGGGGCCCCAAAAAACAACTGGAAAAGAAAAGAGCCAAAACCTAAAATGGAGATAGTCATGGAGAAGTTTTAGGGAAGGTTCTGACCTCCAGTTGTCTGGCTGCTATTCATTTGACCCTTTTTCAGAACTGTAAAAGCTGGTTAGAGAGGGGAAAAAGTTATTGGATTGAGAGTTTGGAAGACATACTTTGAGGATAGGGTGGTTTGATGGAAGTTGACATAAAACTAGATGGAAATAGGTGTGTCCTTGATGTATCAATTAATTTTTTGTGTTAGCAAACTAGATGGTTTGTTTCCTGAAGGGTCTTAACCAATATCCAGGAGCCTGTCATGTAAATTCTTCTTTTAAATAATTATTATTAATAAGAAAAGTAATGTGTAAAATTCTGGATATTGCTTGCAATCAGATAAGTTTGAATTATATTATAACAAACATTTATCTAACAGCAAGATTCAAGTTCCAGTGTTTTCCATGCTCCCTCCACAGGAAAAGATGTTTCTTTTTATTCAGATGTCTCTTACTTCCAGTCTGCTTGCTGCAAAAGAGCAGCCTTTATGGAATAAGCTGAGACATTTACAGACACAGAAAAGTTGAAAATTCAGTACACATTTTGTGTATATGTTTACCGAGATGATGATTGCTTCCTATGGTGGTGGTTTGTTTTTAATAAATTATATTTACCATCTTAGAATAAATAAATCAAATGCATGATGGGAGACTGTGGTATCTGCTTCATGAATAAGGAATTGTCCTGCATTAATCTTATGATCTATTTAATTGTCTTTCTCTCCTGGGTATTTATAGGGTGCCAGTTACTGTTGTATGTTAGTGTTAAACACTTGTAGTATGTAGGCATTGTGTCTCTGAGTGTCTACCATCTCATGTTCCTGTAGAGAGTGATTGCCTCTCTCTGCAGGAGGCTCTGTATGAGCAGTGTTAGTGTTTGGAATGAATGTTTTATTAATATTTCCATTTAGGATGAATCAGAGATATATGGAATGGATATGGAATCTCTAAGGTAAGGTGGATTTCTGGATGACTACTTGACTCATTGCTGTAAAGGAATTCAAACCCTGAGCACAACAACTGCACAAATGGAGGAGTTGGGTCTCCCACAAATTTTATACACATTGATGATGTTCCCAATCCGAAAAGTATCTGTAGGGATTTTTTTCTCCCCCTCCCTTAAAATCCAGAGGAAGGGAAGATGTTGGAGCTGGCAGTTTTTCTCCCCTGTCTTACAGGCATATAAGTTACTCATGTGTACAACTAAATAAGAAGGAAAAACTGCTTGCACTTCCATCTTCCTTGGGTGTTTGCGGAGAAGCAATAAAGATTATTATTCTCCTACTGTTCAGCTTTGTCTTCCTTGTGGTGGAGGGACGGAGAAAATCTTTTGCTGGTTCCCTCCATATTCTGAAATGAATAGGAATAGAAACTTCTGATTGTTCTGCCTTCCTGTAAGGTGGAATAGAAGCTCCTCTGTACACCTTTCCCACTGTAGGTGGAGGAAACCTTTGCTTCTTCCCGACCCTATCCTGGTGGTGTAGGAGCTGCATGTGAAGAAGCCCTGCATGGTTAGCCAAGATCAGAGGAATAAGAGGATCCATGTGAGAATAATCATCCAAGTCACTAAGGGGAGAATATAGGAGTATGGAGGGGGGAAAGAACAGCTGTGGGGCAAAATGAGAAACTAGAACACTTAGGGTAAGAAGGTCGTTATTGGGGAGAGAGAGTGAGGGGGGGAAGTGGTGGACATGAGGAATGAAGTAGAAAAATGTTTAACAGAACAAAGATATTTAAAGTGGAATACAGGAAGATCAGAAGGAAGGAATAGAAATTACCAAAACCGGTGCAGCAGATACACTAAAATGGACTGTAAAAGGTATGAATGAAGAATGGAAAGAGAAGGAAGAACAAAAACAAGGGAGCCTTATCAAGCAGCAGTTTTTGAAAAGTTGATGTCAAGATGCTAGAAAAATAACATGAATGTTTAATTATATAGGAGATATTAGGGTACTATACAGAACTGTGTAGGCTGAAAAAGTGATGGGAGCTTTGGAGTTCAGGTAGGAGGGGGGCATGGGAACTCACTGTTCCCATGTGTAAGGAAAGGGGGACATTTTTTGTCTAGTAAAATATGTTTTAGAAGTTGTTGCAGTGGTGACTGCACTTTTTAATATGTATTTTTCATTGTTTTATATCTGTTTGTGGTCTGTGTCAGAGATGTCAATTGAGAGATAAGAACTGAGCATATTCTTTTGTGGCCCTGTGTGCCATTTGTGTGAGTAGTTTTTAATCAAATGTAACCTGCTGCTGGCTTGGTCTGCATTCCAGATAAAACCGGTTTACTTTTTCAAGCATATGTTCTTTCTTGTTTTGAAATGCTCTGAAATCTTTGAAAATGCAGGTTATTGCATCTTGTATGCCAGTATTTTCCAGGCAGAATCCTTATTCTTTTGTCCATATTTTATTTTTTTTTCTACATCAAACAAAATCGTAGACCTTCAAACCCGCCCTTACACATTTTTTAGGATAGTTGCGGATATGCTTCCACTCACCTCCGTGTTACTCAGGAAGCAGGGTAAAATTTTTGAAAGTGCCTAAGTCCTATTGAAAGTCTATTGGACCGAGGGTCCTAAATTGTTTAGATATACTTTTGAAAATTTTGCCCACGGGGCAGAGAGGTAGCTTCGCCATCTGAAGGTATTCGAACTGGTATTGAAGTCTAGTTTTCCTATCACTTACAAATTGATCATCTGGAGCACATTTCTTTAAAGGTATAAAAAAAGGTGTCTGTTGCCTGTCTCTCATTCTCATGACATACTGCAAGCCAGACAGGCCAGGAAAATAGTGTTTTCTGTCACTTTTTCCCACTTTTTTTAGGCAGGCAAACCATGTTTTGAAAGAAATCCAATCTCTTAAAGAGCAGGTAGATAAGCTACAGACAGAGCTTCATACTCTGAGACAAGGTACAAAGGACATCACCCAGCGTGCTATCAGTGAAGCCCTGGAAGGGAGTGAGATCAAAGGCGTTACAACATGGGTAAGAGGACATTGCAGGATTTTGTAGGTAGAGATTTCTATCTTTCTTTGTATCTACCACAGTTCCTTCTCACACATTTTTTATATTTCATTGACATATGTAGTGTAACAGTCTTGGGAATCCAGGAACAAATGTTCACCCACAATAAAAAATTTCTCTTTGGACTGCAGACTTTTTTGCAGGGTAGCTGGAAGGGTGGGATAACATAGGTAGGAATTTCCATCACCCTAACCATTAAAAGAATACCATCACCTCCTGAACAAAATGTATACTACATTAGACATTTGAAGGAACAATAGTCTAAGCTACAGTACTGATTTTTCACTTTTACCCCGAGAGAATGATCTGGTGGAAAATTCATAAGGAGAACCTGCAACTCAGTCTCCTGAGTCACTTCTGGTACCGTTGGGCTCCCTTTGGTCCCTGTCAGTGTTGCCCATGGGAGACCTGGCTGCTGCCAAGACTTTCCCGAGCCTCTCCCCAGGGAAACTCTGTATGGAGGGGCTATTTCACAGGGCTTGCAGGAGATATTATGTATGTCCTCCTAGCCTTCCACAGTCTGTCCCACAGGTCTGTACAGGGGATCCTCAGCACAGGTAATATTGTCTAGAGAATCTGTCCTTTCATCTTCAGCAGCTGGTCTTTGATGTAGAAGTGAATAGTATGGTAAGGGTTTCCCAAAGGCAATCTTGTTGGCAGTATGCACTCGGTGTTCCTGAGGACAGAGTATATCGAACATCTTTGCTCTTTTGAGTTTTGTTCTATTTCTTGGAAGTTACAGGAATTTAACCAACTGGTGTGATCACTCGCTTTTATGAACTACTTGGTGGGTGGTGATTAAATTGCACATATATAAGGGGTCATTATATAATGACACGAGGGGTCATTATATAGGTAGTTACCACTATTATGATATAGTAAAACAACTGCACAGAAGGAGGGCTATACACACTCTCCTACAAAGGTGGCTATTGCCAAAATTATAGAACAAGGTGAACACAATAGTTTTTTGACACTTTGGTTGAGATTCCAGGTGGTTTTCAGAACCTCTAACAAGTGGTCTCTGACTCAAGAGATAATACCTGCACTTGATACCAGGCATCCTCACCCAGCCTCTTAGGGTATGTCTACAATTTGAGCTGGGGGTGTAATTTCCAGTGCAAGAAGACATGCCTGTACTAGCTGTGATCAAGCTAGCGTGTTAAATATAGAGTGTAGCCACAGTGGTGTGAGCAGCAGGAGGGGCTAGCCACCCCAAGTACATCTTAGCTGTTTCAAGTATATACCCATCCATTTCATTGTGCCATCGCGACTACACTTTATTTTTAGTGCACTAGCAACATCTACACTGGGGGAGTTAGGGATTTTTTACACCCCTCACTGCTGTAGCTATGTCACCCTCAATTTTAAGTGTAGACCAGACCTTAGTCTAATATAATGGTTACTTCATGATTGTTTTACACGTACTTCAGATTGTAGGTGACCTGGTGTGTGTACTACTTTCAAAGTCCTTTCCCCTCTCACAGTTCTTACCTTTTATATTCTTTCACAGACTGTTAAAAGGATGCTGAATAAAGTACTTGAAAAGCTGGATGAAGACCAAGTCCAGATGCCTGATTATGCCCTAAAATCAGCAGGTATTATTATTCTCCCCAGTTAGAATCAGGGTCCCCATGCTGTTATGCACTGTAAAAGCATATAAGAAGACAGAGTCCTTGCCTTCAAAAAGCTTACAATCTAGTTTAAGACAAGATTTACAAATGAATGTCACCTACACTAGGAGGGAAGAGGAAGAGAGGACAAGGGTCACAGTAAAATAAGATTATGCATTTACATAGTCTGACAATGTTCCAAGCCTTTTTATAAAAATGAACGCATATTTTATATTGTTTTTATTAATCACTATTTTCAGTATTATTACCCACCGCCTATTATCAATTTTGAATATTTTAATTAGCCACCATGGCCTGTTACTATAGAGAAGGACAGAATAAGTGAAAGAGAGACAAATACTGTTGCTAGAAATCAGTCAAAACCTGTGCTTGTTCAGGTCAAAGTATGGTAAGAGCCGACATTCTTATGGTATTACCAGTGCGGGAAAGCTGTGCCAGTGTCCCTTCATGCCCATTTGAGAAGAGTATATGGAAGTAAGCACGTGGGGAAGAGAGAGCTATAAGAATTATGGCTGGTGTATGTTGATTGAGTCACATAAAAGAGTTGTTTGATAATGGATTTTTTTTCTGAGGGTCACATGCAGTGATGCATGTCCAGTTTGAATGAGTCACTCACATAAATGATAATTGTATTACAGGGTTTTGTTCTCTATATATTAGGAGTTAAGCACCCAACACCTAGTGTTGGTCATTAGATCCTCTGTATATTTCACATTGTTAGGAATACCTGCTATATTAGAGAGGCAAAGTGAGTCCAACCTCTGTTGGTGAGAGAGACAAGCTTTTGAGCTTACTTAGAGCTCTTCTTCAGGTCCATGTAATGCTATATGTGAGATATTATCTCATTATGGTATGAATATTTTAATTTCAGGTGCCAGCATTGTTCAGTCCAGAACTACTAGGAGCTACCGTCATAATAGAGGAAAATTCTTTTGGTTATCATTTCCAATGCTGGTTTTTGTAAAGTCTCCAGAAGTTATTCTTCAGGTAGAAATCAAAATAAAAGAAGTCTTGAGAGTTTCCTTTACCCTTTCCTCTCTTCCTTTTGGGTCTCCTATTCCCACTACCATTCCCCATGTCTGCTTTCCCTGTTCTTCTCTCCGTACTGCTTGAAGTTCAGGGAGGGATCAGTGGAGTAGAAGGCCAGCGTATGCTGCTGTATTTCATGACATTTTTGCAGACAAACCCAGGTTGGCACCACACCACAAGTGAGGGAAAGAGAGAAATAAAAGCAACAGAATTAAGAATTGGGACCTGGGAATAAACATAGTTCATAAGTGCGGGAGGAAAGGGAAGACCATGGTACTAGAGCTTTTATGAGTGGTGCAGCCAGTACAGTCCGTCTGAATACTGCATCGTGGAACTAGTATTTATCCTCAGCATTAAACAACATATTTTATATTAATTAGACTCTAAACATATGAACTTTGTGATGATTTAAATATCATTGGCATGTTTCAAGATAGATTCTAAGGTGCCAAAGGAATCCCTGGTTTCAGGGATTCCACTGATTTTAGTGGCACTATACCAGTGATACCGTTAGCCACATGGTTGCCTAAACCAATCATCATTGTTTTGTGTTCTGGTTTTAGCCCAATAATTATCCTGGGGACTGCTGGCCTTTCCCAGGAAGTCAGGGTGAAACTGTCATCAAACTGGCTGTGGAAATAATTCCAAGAGCGGTTACAATGGAGCACATTCCCAAGAAAATCTCCCCTACAGGAGAAATCTCCAGTGCTCCTAAGGACTTCGCTGTCTATGTGAGCATCTTCCTTAGCTTTTTATATAAGATTTCTAAGAAGGGGGAAGGGAAGTATGGGGGAAAATATAGGAAAAAAGCAAGTTCTGTATATTTCCTTCACATCTACAGCTCACTCCATGTTGTAGGAAGGGAGCAATTCATATATATATAAGCACAATCAGCACAATCCTTGTTATTCCATTTACTCTTAAAAATGAGACTTTCCCATTCCTGCACAACCTGCTGTGTCTACATGCTACCTATAAGAGAAGTAATGTGATTTAGGGGATTCTGCACAGGGCTGGGTACTAGGAACTTCTGATTTCCAATCCTGGCTTTGCCATTAACTCACTCAACCTCTCACAATTTCCCCAACTATAAATGGGGCTAGTACTTACTTACCTATCTCACGGGACTATTGTGACTATAAATTAACCAAAACATGAAGTGGTAACTAGTAGGCCACAGCTATCAGGCTTCTCCTGATATTTGTAACTTTGGAGCTGTATTTGAAATAAATCGTTGGTTTATGAACAAGAGTGATATATTTCATGTGTTGTACCATCTATGTTTGGATTTTTTGGATATCCTGTGATACCACCATCCTGGTCAAACCTGGCTTTTGGAATGGACTGGTGCTACAAGGACCCTTGTTTTATGGATTTAGCACATCACTGTGCATCTGGGATATCATGTCATGCCTTTTGTTTTAACTGTCTGCATGAAGACAAAACACATTTAAACGTGTTGTAATTGCGTTTTCACTGTCTTTTGTTTTCTCCATGCCTGTGTTTTTCCGCAGGGTCTGATGGAGGAAGATGAGGAGCAAGGAACTTTCTTAGGACAGTTCATATATAACTGTGAAGGAGATTTATTTCAAACATTCCAATTGAAGGTACATTAAGGAAGAGGGGACGTGACTGTGAGATTAAGATGGATTCTATTGCTTGAATTAGGGGGTTGTTTGAGTTTCCCAGCAGCAGTGATCTGGAGAAATAGCCCTGGGTGGAAAGGATTGTAATTTAGTCTGTAGTTCTGTCAATGGTGGCTTTTAAACTAACAATTTTTCTGCAGCGCTATTGCTGGAGTCTAACCTGCTGTGTTACCTGCAATGAATTTGGGCAATCTTCCCAAAATCTTTCTTAGTCTGCATAAAAAGAAAACACCTCACATACCACCAGAATATTGGTCCATCAAATTAAACATTACTGATCATTGTAAGGAAATCTTTTTGTTACAGATTACTGAAAATAAATCTGTTCTATTTAAGTGCTTGTCTGTGTAGAAATTCTGTGCACAGACCTCACATGGATATCAGTGGGATTTCTACATGTGGTAGAGTCAGCCTCTAAGTGAGGAGAACTTCATAGAGTTACTTTGCTTACTGAGGCAGGCTAGCCTATTTTGTGGCTATGGCTCTATAATTACTATTTTAAAGTACAGTTAGTAGAGGTATAAGCATCTTCATATCTTGTGGGCAATGATTTCACATGAGTAAAATAGTGAACAAGTCACCCCTGCATGATGCTAATTGTTGATCGGCAGTGAAAGATACATAAAGTAAAAAATAATAGCTTTAATTTCTTTCCTTTCAGAATGAACTTTCTGAATTCATGAGGTTCGTGAAATTGAAAGTGCTAAACAATTGGGGACACCTAGAATATACCTGCATTTATCGATTCAGGGTACACGGAGATCTAAAACATACCCAGGAGTTCTTTGAACAGAATCCCACACCTTAGGAACTCAAAATGGCAACAACACCAGCAAACTAAAAATGAAATTCTTAAGATCCACTCCACTTCATCACCCAAGTGAAAGGGTGTCCATAGAAGACAAAAATAGAAAAATAAAAATGCAAACAAAATTATTTTTGGCAAAATTGTTTTTATTCTTCAAAATGTTGTTGTTTCTATAGAAAAAGGTACAGTGTGTATAGTAAATAAATAGTATTTGTCTAATATTTCTGAGATTGCCTGGGGTAGGAAATTTGAATCTGAGCAAAGAGGGTTCTACAGGGCAGGATTTAACCTTAGGTGCCCCTAGGCACAGCATCTTCAGCACCCCCCCCCCCCGCCCCACCCCACCTACAGTTGACCTTCATATTTTCTGTAGAAAAATGAAATTTTTAACCCACTTTTAATTTGTAGGTGTCCCTAGAACACTGGTGACCCTAGGCACGTGCTACTGTGCCTAATGGGAAATCCGGACCTGGGATTCTAATGAGATAGAAATATGTCAGATGGATTTTTCTTCAAATCTAAATTATTAACCAGAGAAAATTTAGTGTTTTTTTCCTTTCCCCTTGTTTATCCCCCCCCACCACCCCGTTCCTCAGACGTTCTTGTTAACTCCTGGAAATGTGCTGGGAATGGCCCATCTTGATTATCACTGCAAAAGGTTTTCTCTCCCCCCACCCCACTCTCCTGCTGGTAATAGCTCATCTTAAGTGATTACTCTCCTTACAATGTGTATGGTAAACATCCATTTTTGCATGGTCTGTGTGTATATAAATCTCCTCACTGTATTTTCCACTTTATGCATCCGATGAAGTGAGCTGTAGCTCACGAAAGCTTATGCTCAAATAAATTGGTTAGTCTCTAAGTTGCCACAAGTAATCCTTTTCTTTTTCCATAGAGATGGGCTCTTTGTATTTCCTATCAAAGCTTTCCCTTCTGTTCCATGTGGCATTCTTCTTTGCTTATCCTCTGTTGACCCACAGTATTGGTTAGGGGCTCCTGAATTCATAGACAGTGATTGATCTTGGAGAGTTTCAATCTTCACCTACACCTTAAACTCCTGGGGGCAGTTTCTCAGCTTACGTAAATTGTCCTAGCTCCACTGACTTTGCATTAACAACTTATACCAGCTGAGCATCTGCTCGTGGGATGCTATTTTTTCCTGGTGCATCCCCAATCTCCTCTCTCATTTTCACATAATTTCAATGGAAGTTAGGAGCCTAAATGCTATTGAGGATCTGGGCCTGTATATTCCTGTTGGTGAGAAGAGAAGCTTATGTATTATATTCCCCAAGTTTTTTACCAAGGCAAGACAATTTGCTATTAAAATCCCACCAAGTCACACAGTTATTTTATTATGTATATGTACCCCTCTCCCTTTCTCTCTTCAGCTTCTCTCTGCCTTTTAGTTTTTGATTTATTAACTGTTTTTTTACAAATAGGAGAGCTGGCATTCACCTCTTGAACATTTAATGCACCACCTCTGAGACATGCCATTTTCTATCCTCATAGGATTCATCCAACAATATTAACAGCAACAGCATTGCAGCTTAGTTGCTGACTATCTGTGACATCAGACAGTAAGTTTAATAACAAGATCTAGGAGGCACTTGCATCAATCTTGTTATTTATTAATATCCACCATATGCATTACTCTTGTATAATGTTTCCCAAAGTCTCTGATAACTCCCCAAAATTCAGCCAGTAACCAAACTAGCACAATGTAGTTTTATGGTCAAGTTAGGTATTGCAAATTCAACAACAAAATAATTGCAAAACAAAATAAATAGTCCGCTTTCCACATACGCTGTCACTTTGTGCTGTATGCAAGTCCTCTGACTGGATTTGAGTTTCTCCTCATTCTTTGTTCTTACAGCTTGCTTGCTTGTTTGTTTGTTAAGAATTTTGCATTTATATGTAGAATTATCTTCCAGTGCTATTGTCTCTTTCTTATGATTATCTTTTGTGATTCTTCTAATAATATTTTAATGATTGCTCCATCCATGTTAAATTAAGTTCTTTTTCGGGTTCTGTTCTATTTGGTTAATGCTTACATTGGTTTAGTATTGTATTTCTGTGTGTTCATTATGAAAAATGAAAACAATTAAACAAGAGAAATGATAAATCTATTTATTTTGTTTTGCTTTTATGTCAACTGTATTATTCACAACCCCATAGCTATTTTTAGTAAAACAAGCTAGAAGTAAATACTCCTCCGGACTAAGAGCTGCAAAACTCTCATTGAAGTAAATATGTCATTGTAAAACCTACTGCTTTTATTGGGAGGCCAGACTGACACCAACATGCCTTACCATTCCAATGAGTATTTGCCCCCTTAGACTATTCCCTCCTAGTTGCTGGGAGGACATGCAGTAGGACGTACCAGTATACTGTACTTACAACACCTCTAGCTTCCCCCTCAGCTGCTCGCAGGTGGAAGATAGCCTTATTTCATCCACTACACCCACTGTTGCTTTCCATGAGAGGAGCCTCTATCCTTCCTCCTCCCAACTGCAGAAGGTAAAGGATTTTTCCTCTTTCTCTCCTCTTTTCTTGTAGTTATAATGATTTCAGCTGCTACATGGCACCCTCTTCACACTCTGAACCACCTGCCCAGATAGTTATGGGGAGGGAGAGGATAAAGGACCTCCTAATAAGCTCCTTGGGGGTAAGAACTGTCTTATTGTTCTGTGTTTGTACAGCACCTTGCACAATGGGATCCTGGTCTATGACTGGGATTCCGAGGTAGGTGCTATGAATACAAAAAATACATGACAGCATTTTCAACAGCAGCAAGCTTGGATCCTGTGGCTTTGAGCACTGATTCCATATAGGGTTCCCCTTGTACCACGAGTCAGAGGAGCATAAATTCTTTTGTACTGTAATGCTGGGTTTTTATTAATATGCAGTACACCTGTCAAACCGTAACACAGGTGTCCCGCCCCAGTCAAACTCCCCACTTGACACTGTCCCCAGAGCATACTATGCTTGCCATCAGACTGTAACCGACTGTGAGCTCACCAGCCCCATCTAGTGTTCACATTAAATCATTTCGCTGCCCCGCCCCTCAAGGCAACTCCTAGCCTAACTTTAGTTCCTAAAAAAATATTAAGGTGCCACAAATACTCCTTTTCTTTTTAAAAAATACTCAGTTCATTTTCCCCTCTTTTCCTAACCTTTCCTTAGGCCTGATTCCCCACATGGCCACACTAGTTTTACACCAATCTAACGCCTTGATTTCCAGCAGTGTAACATTGGTGTAACAGAGTGGAGAGTCACGCACAGGTCTAGCCTCCATTTTTTTAACTGTTACCTATTTTCACTTTTTATTTTCTTGGTTTATGCTTATTTCCCTTCTTTCATATTTTGGGCCACTTCTAACCCTATGGTTTTTGTCTCGTTCAACTCCTACCTTTTTTATGTGGGTAGTTTTTTGTTCTGTTAATAATTGATACCAACTTTTCCCCTATTTCCTTTAGCTCTTCATTGTTTTTTTTTTTTTTTAAGGAAAGACGTAACATCATCACCACTTTGTACAGCAGCAGAGCACATGCAGTGGAGGAGTGCATTGTGCGAGTGATCTGCTCTCCCTGAAACACCCCCTCTATGCTGCTCATCCTGAGCTCGCGCTGGCACTGCTTTTACACCAGCTCAGCGCCACTGATCCCCCGCCCAATGGAGTAACGCCGCAGTGACACCCGAATCAGGCCGTTCCTTACACTCTTCCCGGGGCTAAGCGCACGCTGACGCTATACGAGGCCGCAGAGGTGGGCGGGGAGGAGACGGGGAAGCGGAACTGGGTTGCGCGGGGCCGGGCTTCCCGGAGAGGTTGAGCTGCGCCGGGTTTATTTTGCTTCCAAATTCAGGGCGGCTGCTGCTGCTATGCGGTTTCGGGCCAAGATCGTGGACGTCGCCTGCCTGAACCACTTCACCCGTGAGCGGGCTGGGCTGGGCTGGGGGGCCGCGCTGCGCGGAGCCCCGGGGAGAAGGTCTGCAGCAGCGGGGTGGGAGGGAGCCCAGGGGGCGGGACGGGAGCCTGCCTGTGGGGAAAGGGGTAGGGTGAGCTGTGGCGGGGGCTGGGAGATGGAGTGGGGGGGAGATTACAAACCCTCATGCCCCCTGAGCTTTAAAATCTCGGGGAGATGTGCCGCCAGATCCCCTAGCCTCTCCCCGTACCCCAGGGAACGATGCACCCCACAAAGAGTGACATGCGTGAGGAGGGGAAACCGGGGCTGCTTTGCAAGCACACGAGCCTCATCTTTCTGGCTGCTGCTGTCCTTGGCCATACAGTGCTTTATAGCCAGAGCAACTAAACTGGAGTCACTAGCTGGTTTAGAAGACAGATTTCAACGCCTGCTGCCAGGGGAGTATAACACCCGGCCCTTGCATAGCACATTGTATCCCAAAAGCCATTACTAAGAAAGGTGTCCCTGTCTTCATTTTACAAATGAGAAAACTGAGGCACAGAGCCCTGCAACAACTTGCCCAAGTTCTCAGAACAACTCAGTGGCAGATCTGGGAATATCTGTCTATCTGGGATATTTCCAGGGCATGTTGTACTGTAACATGTAGGCACAATTATACATAAATAAAATAAGAATAAAAAAATTACCATGGACCATTAGTCTGTGTCTTGTTCCTGTGTTCCAAAGATTTTGCTCTGTAATCATCCACTTTTGTGTCTGTGTTTGTTTACTATTTGTGGTAATGGTAACACCCAGGAACCCTAAACAAGTGGGCCTCTTACAGAGCAGCATACAGACAAAAAATAAAGAAGATAGCTCCTACCACAGATTTCTCACAGTTTAGATGTCAGACAGGATAGGAGATAGGTGACAAAGCAAAATAATTATGTGCAGCATAGTTGTAGCTTTTTAGTTCCAGGATATTAGAGAGACAAGGTGGGTGAGGTGATATCTTTTATTGGACCAACTTCTGTTGTGAGAGAGACAAGCTTTTGAACCATAGAGCTCTTGTGTGGCTTGAAAGATTGTCTCTTTCACTAACAGAAGTTGGTCCAACAAAAGATATTACCTCACCCACCTTGTCTCTCCAAACAAAATAATGATGGGGGGCAGAGGGTTTAAACCAAAACAACAGAATTTAACAAAATATCAAAGTCTTGGGTTGCCACTTTCCATTGATTTATTTATTTTAATAATGTTCTTTCCTACTGAACTGCAAACCACAACCTTGCAAGCAAAGCTTTTTTTGTCCTGTGCTAGAAGTTTTAGGAAGTCATTTAATGAAATTTTATCCCATAGGTGTGATCAATACAATTGCCAAACTAGCCAAGACATGCACTCTACGCCTTACAGTGGACAAACTTTACTTCATCCTTACTGATAAAGTGGCTAATGGAGGAGTCAGCATGTGGTGTGAATTAAGTCAGGTACGTGCCATAGAAATAGGCTGATACTGCATAATTAACAGTATATGAAACATCTCTCATTGTCTTTAAAACTAAGGTGGCTGTTCTAAAGGTTTAAGAGGGACATCAGTGGTGTATAGACTTTTGCAGGAATGTATTTCACCAGCAATCAAAAAAGCTAACAATGTGAGGAACCATTAGGAAAGGGATAGATAATAAGACAGAAAATACCATAATGCCACTATATAAGTCCATTGTATGCCCACATCTTGAATACTGTGTGCAGTTCTGGTTGCCCCAACTCAAAAAAAGATCTATTAGTACTGGAAAAAGTATAAAGAAGGGCAACAGAAATGATTAGTTTCAGGGTAGCAGCCGTGTTAGTCTGTATCCGCAAAAAGAAAAGGAGTACTTGTGGCACCTTAGAGACTAACAAATTTATTTGAGCATAAGCTTTCGTGAGCTACAGCATGCATGCATGAACAGTTCAAAACAGCGTACATATTGAGTGAATTACTTATTGTAAATCTCGATCTTTCTACCTGAGTATTGAAGTACACATGTAAATACTCTTCTACTTCCTTTTTTGGGCTCTTATTGTGACGTCACTGCAAGGCTGTGCTAATATAGTCTTCATGCTGTTTGGGATAAGGGTGGTATTGGTTTCTTGATGTCACATCTATTTACATGCGAGGAATTTGGAGGCTTAACAAGTCATGCAGCCTTCTCTCAGAGCAGAAGCCACTGCCATGCACTCTATGCCCGATCACAGTGAAATCATCAACAGACTGTGAATCGGGTTTTAAAGAGAATTAAATTCCAAATTCTTTGCATGTTCATAGATGTGACATCAAGAAACCAATGCCTCCCTTATCCCAAACTGGCATGCATCCGATGAAGTGAGCTTACGCTCAAATAAATTTGTTAGTCTCTAAGGTGCCACAAGTACTCCTTGTCTTTTTGAGAAATGATTAAGGGTATGGAACAGCTTCTGTATTAGGAGAGATTAAATAGACTGGGACTGTTCAGTTTACACAATGTGCAAGCAACCTGTGAAACTTGTTGCCACGGGATGTTGTGAAGGCCTAAATCATAACTGGGTTCAAAACCAAATATGATGAGTTCATGGAGGGTAGGTCTGTCAATTGCTATTAGCCAAGATGATCAGGGACACAGCCCCATGCTCTGGGATATCCCTACACTGCTGACTACCAGATGGTGGGACTGGACGATAGGGGATGGATCAGTAGATAAAATGCCCTGTTCTGTTTATTCTCAATGAAGCACCTGTAACTTGGCCACTGTTGGTAAGCAGGATACTGAGCTAGATAGACCACTGGTCTGACCCACTGTGGCCCTCCTTATGTTCTTAATTTCACGCATAGAGAATGTGTCTTCATGTGGCTGAACTCTTCTGTTTCTAGGGTGACTTTCACATATATTTTCTCTCAGATTTTGTGTGTAGTTGCACAAGTGATAAGAATGTTTTAACCTCTCTGTTTACTAATGGGAGGTGGCATGTAAGAGACTGAAGTTAATAGGTTACGCATTGAATTTGTCACAGGGTCCACACAACTGGACCTTTATGGCTGCAGAGCCTGTTTTGTAACATACAGAACACACAGAGCAAAGGGGAGTTTCAGCCTGTAGACAGTCAGTTCTGAATGTATGGTACAATGCTTTAATTCTGCTTATTGTGACTTGCCTTATTTTAAATTTAAACAGTTTTTCCTGTCATTCCTCCCCTCTGTTTTTTTTTTTTGTTTGTTTGTTTTTTAAGGGGAACTTCTTTGATGAGTTCCAAATGGAAGGAGTAGCAGCAGAACACAATGAAATTTATTTGGAGCTGACACCCGAAAACCTATCAAGGGCTTTAAAAACAGCCCAGAATGCCAAGACGGTGAAAATCAAGTTGACTAACAAGCACTGCCCCTGTCTCACAGTAGCTGTGGAACTGGTAAGAGCAAAAATGCTTTTTAAGTGCCCTTGGGAACAATGTAGTAAACATTGTGCTGTTCCCTAAATCTAATAGCTGATTTTAAATTCATATATGTCCTTTCCTGGAATAGTCTGAAATGCTGCTGGGAAAAGAATCTAATTTAACTATATTGATAGGGGCATGCCTTATTTTATGCTTGGAAAGCACCTAGGATAATGTGGGTGATCCTAACCAGGGAGGGAAAGGGAGAATAAAATATTACAGAATGAGTTACAACAAGGCAATGGCAAAAAAGTAAATGCTTCCATTCTTCTTTCCATCCAGTGGGCCAGGTTTTACCCTGACATATACCTCTTGCATTCCCATTGAAATCAGTAGGTTACATAAGGTAAAATGGCAAAACTGTGGCTTTTTTAGTTTTGTTTTCTTTTAATTTAGATCTGCCCCCATTGAGGATTTTAATATTACATTATATTGCTGTAACACCATTCATTAGCAGATCCTAAGTTGTTTTACAAACATTAATTATTTTAGCCTTGAAAAATCTCTTTTAGGAAGGGAAGTATAATGCCCACTTTCTGACACAGAAAGCTTAAGCGTTTTGTCCGGGGTACATCACAAATACCTGGCAGAGCTAGGATTAGAAACCTGGTCTCCCTGACTATTAATCCTGTTCCTTAACCACAAGTACTTTATTTTTCTCTCTCAAGCCCTCATTATCGACCAGTAGTCGCATTGTGACGCACGACATTCCAGTGGGAGTTATTCCCAGAAGACTGTGGAATGATTTCCGAGAGCCCAGTGTACCAGACTTTGATGTAAGCAACGTTTTTTTAAAATCACTATTGAATGCACAGGATTGGGGTGAAACACTATAAGCTGTGTATGTTGTTAAACTTTAGTGTGTGTGTGTGTGTGTGTGTAATATATATATATATAATATACACCCCCAGCTTGAAAAGGTAGCCCAATTATTGTCACTATGAGGTGTACAGATCACAGATATTATTATAGATGTTTCTTTTTCTGGGTACAAGAGACCACATAACTTTTGGCAGAGCTATCATTAGACTGTGTTTTTTACTCTTCAGTAAGCAGCCCAAGTACATCATTTTGTATGACTGTATTCTTTATAAGGTACAGATCCTTTTGTCATGAGCTCTAGAGCTACGTAAGAAAAAGACCTCTGCTCTAAAGAGAATACATTTTGTATGTAGTTTCTGTCTATCTGCTCACCATGTCTACTACACTAGATGTACAAAACCTTTCATGAACAAGAGGAAACTAACAGAGTTTTGAATTTACGTGGCTTGGAAATAACTGGGATTAATTGTGTTCTGTTTCACCAATGTAGCTCCACAGTAACTCCACTGAATAATGAAGTTACTTTGAGTTTACTATGTGCAGAACTCCCCCCCCTTCAGCTCTAGATGTTCCTTGTTATAACAAAGCCCCTCCCCTCCTGAGTTCATAGGAATGCTTATCACTGAGGAACAGAAACTCTGATACATATTTTGAAAAGTTGTTTGGGCTAGACCTTCTGCTGTTGACACATAACACAGATTAGGAACATAAGGGGGAAAAAGTATATAATAATTGCTCCTTCTCAAGTGTTGTGAACTGCTAGGAGGGCAGCATGCTGTTCTGAATGAACCAATGATGTAATCTGGTAAAGGAAGTGTTCTGTTCCTTGGTAGTTCACTGATTTATTTCAAGTCTGTTGTGCACCCCTTGCTGAAAAAGCATTTGATAAATACAGAAGTAAAGGAAGACCAAGTGTCCCATCCCATCTATTTCACTTTGTGAAATATTATTTCATAGTGCTGTGTGTTTTACTTTTAAATGTAGTTGATGTGATTTTTGTAGGTCAGTATTTACTTACCAGTGCTGAAGACCATGAAAAGTGTTGTGGAAAGAATGAAAAATCTCAGCAATTGCATTGTAAGTTAAAATATCTCTCCTAATCCCTTGAAAAAAGGGGTCAATTGCATCCCTTACTTACATAAAGAATTTCCTTCTCACTTTGCGTAGTGATCCCTTGTTAGATCTTGCAAGCTAAGCATGCTTGGGCCAGGTTAGTACTTGTGTGGGAAACTTCCAAAGAACATCCAAGTGCTGCGGTTCAGTGTTACTGTTGTTTTACAGGGCCTAAAAGTACACTGTGTGCTTCACAGTCGGTAGTACTTTTCCTTCTGAATCAGTACTGAACAGTTGCTTCAGTGTGATGTTAGAGAGAAGTGTGATGCCACAGATACTGTCTTGCAGATGAGATGTAAAATTGAATTCCTACTTGGGTTGTCAGAGTAAATGGGTTAATGCTGACTAATTGATCAAATTACAACCTGAGCCCCTCATCCTGCAAATACTGATGCCTATGCTTAAATGTATGAATGTATGTAGCCTCGTTGATTTCAGTGGGACTATTCACTGGCACAAAGCTAAACATATGTCTGTGTTTCCAGAATTGAGGGCCTAGGATTTACCTTTCGACCTGTCTAAGTTCTCTTAGCAGCATTTCAGCTATAAATTGCAATCTTCACTTCTTAACCGAAATGGTTGGCTAGCATTGCTGAGCGCTGTTAAAGGTCTGTCACATTCCATACTAGGAATAGCAGCATATCAGTGTTGGATGAAATGATCCTTGTATGCCCATTATTTTCCACTCAGGAATGTTGTGTGCCTTAAGTATTGTTTGTTTTTAAAGTGCTTTGAAATCTTCGGAGGGAAAGTGCTCTAGAATTGCGTAATATTAGAAACAGTATTATTAGCAGAGTTTGCCTTACAGAAAATTTTTAGTTCTATGGGATAACAAGAATTATTTTGAATACTGTGGTAGGAGCTCATAACTTCAGTCATTCAGATGATAGCTAGGCACAAAAATCATTGTTGAAAATTTTCTCATGTAGTTTTTCACTTTCAAAAGGATAAACATATCTAGAATTATCCTCTTTATAACTCTCTTGGGCAGAGTTATCTGTGTTTTGTCAGTAAAAGTGTGATCAGCATTGTGAGGCAGGTCCATGCAATGACATACGTTTTTCAGAAGCTCTGTAAAGTTATAGTTGTCTAGCACCTTTTATCCCAAAAGGTCTCACGTTATTTTGAAAACTCTATTCCTGATAATACCCATATTAGAGTAAATGGCCACACTCCATCTGCTTAAGTGGTGATGGATCAGTCCTTGAGTGCGCGGGATAGGGATCATTTCATTCGCTACTGACTTGCAGCCACCTTTCCCTTTCATTTTTCTAAGGTGGTATCTAGGAGCCAAACACAACAGCTGTGACCTCTAAAAATACTGGAGAGTAAATGAATTTTTCTGCTACTACATAATGCCAGCTCCTCCCACCCTACCCTACCCCGCTTTTCTTTCTCTTCTCTCTAATCCCCATCAGATGTTAGTCATGGGAAAGATAGTTATTGGGTGAAACCTAAAGAAAACCCAAATCTAGACTAAAGTTTTCAAAAGCACTTAAATTCCATTTTTGAAAATGGGACTTAGGACCTTAGATTATGGCTCACTGAAAGTCTATTGGATTTAGGTCCTTCAGTGCCTAAGTCACTTTTGAAAATTAGATTTAAGCTCCTAAATCATGCAGGCACTTTTTGAAAAGCTTACCCCTTTTATTTTATCAGAATATAGTCAGGTTTGAGTTTTTTCTGACCGCCCCTACTAAGGAGTTCAGTTTTACATGATTTATCTCCTGCTGCATTGTCCCTTTGGACTGTAGCTGTTGCAGAGAGTGAGACACTGTGAAATAACTGCAAAGTTTTAGACCTGGCCTTGCAGACTAGGGGTTTGAACTCATGTCAGAAGCAAGGAGAGAGTTTGTGGAGAGTGTAGTATTATCAGTGTGATGTGCTCATGTTGGTCATGGTGCTTTTGAGGTAGGATGATGCAAACTGTATGAGTTGTACATTTAAATGTAATTTAATTATTTTCAGAGGGAAAATTTGATTGATAAATGACTTACTTGTATTGTAGGTGCTTGAAGCAAATTTAAACGGAGAAATGAACTTGAAAATAGAAACTGATTTAGTGTCTGTTACGACCCATTTTAAAGGTCTTGGAAATCCTCCATGGGGTAAGTCTCCCGCTTTGCCCCATCCAGATGTCTGTTTTATCTTACTGCGTTAGTTTTGGTACTGATAAACTTAACTCTAAGGGCTGATCTTGTTAATACCTGGGGAAATTCACTCTTCAGAACGTTTTAACAATTATCATATAGTCAACAAATTTTAAATTCAAATAAAATGGATGTTGGCTTTTTTTTTTTTTTTTTCTGTTTTAGTTTTTGGAGCATTTGAGTTTTAATGAAAAGACTGCAGTTATTAATTGCGTAAGAGAAAAGGGATTTAAAATGATAACCCATGTACATATAAACTAGTGCATACTGACTAGAGCTGATACTCATCTTGTGAGCGTACTTTTGATACAAAGTCCTCTTTTATAACATTTTAGTATCCGAGGATGGTTCGCAAAATTCTACTCAAGACAGAGATCCGGAAAGCATGGCTGAGGCACGCATAGACATAAGGAAGCTCCTGCAGCTACTTGCTGGGCAACAAGTAAATCCCACAAAAGCCTTGTGCAGTAAGTTCAATGGCTCTGACTTCAAGAGAAACTTATTCAGACTGCCATTTTCAGCTTTTAGGTGGCCAGCCTGAGACATCTTAGAAGGGCATACTTTTCAGAAAGTGCTGAGAGCCCAGCTTTTGCAATATCAGACCTTTTTAAAGTGTCTGAAATTGGCACCCAAAAATCACTAGTCATTTCTGAAAATTTAGTCACGTAAATTTAAGCTGTGAAAGTCATGCAGATGGTGTGCCATTGGAAAGTCCAATCCTGCCCCATGGCACAATTCTCAAATCTCTAGAAAATAATGTAGGTATTCTGGCTACTCTTTCTTTTCTCAAGTGGTTTCCCATTGTGTTCAAGGCTGTTTTTCTAAATCTGTTTAAGTGTATGATGTATGCTATCAATGTACACTGTCACTGTTCTTATATGTTGAGACCTAAATGTGTATTACAGCCACAGGCAGATAGAAATGGGGTGTAGGATTTTGTATCACATTCAATACAAGTTCAGACCCTGCTGAGAGGAGAATCCTGGATCACCGCTGCATTATGTTGAAGCGGGCTTTTCCTCTGAAGATGACAGAGCTTCTGCCTCTCCTATATAGAAGTTTCACTGTGTTATGTATTTGTGCCAGCCTTCCAACTAGCTTTTTGGTGTCTCTTTTACAGATATTGTAAGCAAAAGGATTGTTCACTTCATTTTGCTTCATGAGGAGGTTTCCCTTCAGTACTTCATTCCAGCACTTGCATGAATACTCTTCTACAGCTCAACAGTTCTACCATCTGAGGCCTTCTCTACAAAGAGTGAAACAAGCATAAAGAGTGGGGATTTTGTGCATTGATGGGCTGTTGGTCTATAACATTTAAATAAGTTATATATTTTATATTATATATATTTATAGAATTATTGTAAGAACTTGATTCCCAAGGATATTATATTTTTGTGCTGATTATATATTGGATTAAAGTGAAAGTATACGGAAAGCTGGTCTTTCTAGTGTCCTGGGCAGGGAAATTGTAGAAGCTCATCCATGGTGCTGTTCACTCCACTCAGTAACTAAGCAAGTAGGTGAGTGAAGATGCTGTAACATGAATGTCTCTTCAGCATGTCATAAGGCATAAACAGAAGTTCAGCTCAAAGTACTTCGGGTTTCTTTAGATGAGGCCGCAATGTAGGCACATCAAAGAGAGCTTCTTGGGGGATCAGGGTAAAGATTGTGAAATAAATTCCCCTAGGAATTAAGGGCCATCACAAGCCTCACCACCTTCCACTCCATGGGCAAGGTGCATTTCTTTGATCTTGCCTTTTACTATAAACATAGCTGTGTGTATATAAAAATTGCAAAAGATAATGGGGACACTTCTGCTGGGGAGGAGAAGAGAACAAATGAGACAGATGCTGCTCAGATGGCTTAATGGACTCCCAGAAGGTCCTTAGATGAGTGCAGTATAAGAGTCTATATAGAATGTTTGTTTATATTTTGGATTGTTTCAGCTACTGAGCTGTAAGAGTAGGCGGTGCAGTGCTATTTGAGGCCTTAGTGAGTAGGGGTATCAGTACTTACCCTTACTTTTATATTCATGCCGACTGTTAACATGGGTTATTTTCAACTAGGAGTCTCTCCAAAAACATCTTGTCCCTGTTCATGAAAAATAGCTCTCTTTTGCCCTAAAAAACTGATGACAGGGCATTTGGGGTTTCAGATAATATATTGGGATGACTTACCTTCTGTTGCCAAAAACTCAGCTTGTCAATGAATTGAGGCAAGACTGGAGAAGCTGTGTCCTGTTTACAACAAGAGAGGTAGCCAGAATGCCATGGGCTTTGAACACCAGAGCCTTTCAGGTTTCAGAGTAGTAGCCATGTTCGTCTGTATCTGCAAAAAGTTCAGGAGTACTTGTGGCACCTTAGAGACTAACAAGTTTATGCTCAAATTTGTTAGTCTCTAAGGTGCCACAAGTATTCCTGTTCTTTTTGCAGAGCCTTTCAATGAGACATTGGGTTAACAACTGGGATCAGCTGGTCTACAGTACTGGCTGCATTTGAACATTTTGTGTTGGCCATTATCACCCAGGGTTTGGGCTGCTTCAGCTGCTCCAGAGACAGGGTGACTAACACCACAACATGTGGGTGTTCAGTGGAACTGCAAATTGCCCCTCTGGCCTGCAGTGGAAGGTACCTCCACACTCCTGAGGTCAATAGACCAGGACAGTGCTGTGCCTACAGGCAGAAGGAGGTGTTAATTAACATGCCACTTCTAGCACCCAAGGCTTTTAATTTAATGTAATTTTTGGCCTTGGATGTGGCAGCCAGATAGCTGGGTTCTTTCCAGAACTCATTTGTTTTGGGAGAATCCAGACTGATGAGATTGTTTGCAGCTGGAAATTTCTTAGGTAACTGGCTGCTACGGAAGCAACCATTCATCTTACAGTTAATTTTTTATAGTCACCTCTAACTACATCTATATGCATCTGTGCAACTCCTCCCCTTAAGTGAAGTGTGCAACCTGTATACCCTGCCTCTGTCACTCACTTCCTCTGACCCCCAAACTGCCTTCAGACTTAATCAAACAGGGCTCAAAATCCACACCAGTTCTGTCCGTGAAAGGGCCTTTGGCATCTTAAGGATTTGGTTCCAGTGCTTTTTGTCACATAAGTGGGACATTCTGTAGTCCTGAGAAAGTACGTATATTACAGCTCATGTCCTTAGTTCTCCACAATGTAGCAAACAGAATACCAATGCTTGCACAGGGCAATGCAGTCAAGGCTGAGCCAGAGGAAACAGAACAAAGGTGAGGTATGAATGAAGAATGAAGGACGAACCCATCGGCCTGGAGGAGCAGATGTATAGTGGCAGGGATCCCAGGAGCAGCAGAGGGCAGAATTTGTCAGGATAGCACAAGCCCCCTGTTCCTTCCTTCCATCAATAAAGTAAGCAGGACACACAATTTAAATAAGCAGTACACACAATTATGCTTTTGTGTGCAGGGAGTACAGAAGAAAGAGGGGACCTAACAAGTGCTTGGAAAGTATGTGGGTAGAGGGTATCACCACTTACCTTTTGGTTGTTGGCTCTTTATGGTCCCCTGCTTGACTGTGGCTGAACTCTTCCAGCTGAGACTGGAAAGAGGAGGCTTCAGAAGATGATGGTGATCCTGCACTGTTATCTTTCTCCATCCCCACACGCTCCAGGACCTGAGGTCATTCACACTTGTAGAGGTTGGCTCACTGCTTTGGTCTGCATGAGTAGACAGCTCAATGTTCCTGCAACATGCAGGAGACCATTTAGAGGGATGCAAACATCCTAAGGCAGTGGTGGGTAACCTGTAGCCCACGAGCTGCATGCGGCCCGTCAGGGTAATCCATTGGTGGGCCACCAGATTGTTTGTTTACGTTTTCACGATGGTCCACAGCTTCCAGTGGCCGTGCCCACGCCTCTTCCCGCAGCTCCCACTGGCCAGGAACGGTGAACCACGGCAACTGGGAGCTGCGGGTGGCCGTGCAAATGTAAACAAATGGTCTGGCGACCCGCCAGGGATTACCCTGATGAGCCGCAGGTTGCCCACCATTGTCCTAAGGAGTCATTGCCTGCAGTACAACCAGATGTGCCTGCTACCTCTCTGTAACAGTCTACCTACAAGTCTGGACTGATCTCTTAGAGGAAGGAGGTAGGTGGTGGTTTTTGTGGAGACAGGAAAGGATTGTTTTCCACTGAATGCATCCGATGAAGTGAGCTGTAGCTCACGAAAGTTTATGCTCAAATAAATTTGTTAGTCTCTAAGGTGCCACAAGTACTCCTTTTCTTTTTACAACAAGTTTGTGGCAGACTTGACCTCCCTCTCACTCTGGCTCGAGGGGCCACCTGTGCTCCAAGCCCTCTCACCAGTAAGTCTCAGCAGCATTCACCCACCTCTAATTTCCCCCAAAGTTGGTCTTTCTGCAGGGCTTTAATGTAAATCTGACTTTCACTGATAACTGGCTTATGGTTTTACAGATGCATTTGTGATTCTTCCCCTTGGCTCAAAATTCCACCTTGCACCTTGGCCTGCCTCTGTCTGACACACAAACAGATGAAGGCTTCTTCAAAGCTAGTCCTCAACTGTCCAATGGCTAGTTCCCAAGTGACCCATCACAGTTTCAAGAAACCTCTATCTGTGACCCCTCTGTGGTCTGGACAGGGGTGCTACTTCTTTTGAGTTTTTTACCTATCCCAGGGTCTGCAGCAATTACCCACCACCACTAATTCTACTTCCTGGAGAGAGCTCTAACCTTCTTCAATGGAGCCAGCATACTATCCCTTGCTCCTAAAGATACACATAGCACTTATAAAGTTGATGTAATATCTTTGAGGTTATTGGATGTGTCCATAATGTCCCTCAAACCACGTTTATGCATGACAGGTTGAGGCAACCAGGAATAGTTAGCATATAGAGTCATTTGCATAGGCCTCTCACAAGCAAGGAGGCCTAGCGCTAGACAGTTCTCTCCTTAAGCACCTAATTAGAAATTCCACCCATTTCCTAGACACTCAGATTCATAGGAATCTCCCACCCACCCTCCTTCATGGCTTTGTGGTTGCCAGCATGCTCTGTATTGCCGCCCCTTAGCCCAGTGGCACCCAACAGCCAGTCTGCAGTCACTGAGCCAATAAGCGCTCATCCATTTGAAGAGAACGTCCCTTACTTCAGCAGCATTCAGCCTGTGTTCTTCTAAGAGAGGTTGTGGGTCCTTTGCAGCCCCTTTCCACTTTTTCCCTTCTTCTGATCCCTGCTTTACTCCCACATGGGGCTTATTTTAACAGTTCCCTGTGATTCTGAGCAGATGTGATAAGTGATCACTTCAGAGAACAGCCTTGAAAATGGGAGGAAGAGATCAGTGATTTAAGCCCTGAACAAAGACAGCAAACCAATAAAAGCTAATCTAACAGCAAATCTTTAAGGCAGCCTTAGCTGGTTTATGGCTCCTGAAGGAGCCCTGCTTGCCTGATCTGCCCTATAGACTAACTTGGAGATACTCTTTTCCTCCTCAGATTCTCCCCTCTTTCTTCCAGCTTTGTTCTCACACAGGACTTAGCTGCAGGTGCCCAGAACTACTGGTGTTCACAACTTTTCACTTTAAGAAAGATCCTTGAAAGCAGAAGGGGGTCAAAAATATGCCAAAAGCAGCCTTATCTTGTCTTTATGGCTACAAGCAGGCAGCGAACCTCCTCTGCTCTCTGGAATAGCTTGCAGAATCCAAGGCTGTGGGAAAAGAAACACAGAAAGATCCCTGTTTGCCTTGTGGGTGCCTCCTCTTAGCCCTACAGCTCAGCCCACAGCATAGAACACATTCACATCCAGATATGTCAAGCAGATAAGGTTTATCTGGGACTGGAGTCTATTTTTTGCACTAGGTTGATTTCTAGATACCAAGGCATAAAATTAATTATAAAATAGTTCCCCACGAAAGTGCAGCTGTCTCCTGGCAAGAGCGACCTGTGGTGGGGTCAGAGGGCTGGAGGAAGGAGAAGGGGAAACACTGGAGATCGAGGAGAAGTTAGTTCAAAAAGTTGTTAATTTTGGATGTTAATCTTCCTCCAATCTTGATGAGATCCAAGGGAACCAGAGAATCTCCTGGGCCCAATGGCAGGGATGTCCTATTTCTATCCCCTTTCATATGTTCCATGTACCTAGTTTAACCATGCATTTAATAATTCCAGTGCAGAGGTCCCAGGGCACCCCATCAACTCGACAGTAGAGATATACCACTGAATGTTGGGGCTGGTGAGAAAAGCGTCACCTGGTGGCTCTCCCTTGGATCTCTTGGTGCCCCACTGGCCTGACGGACATGACTTCAGCTTGTAAAATATGTGGCAAGCCTACTACTTTCTCCCATCCCACCTCCACCCACGCAGATTAGCTATGGGCTGCCATTTTCTAGGACTGGGTGGCTGCTCTGTGGTCAAGAGCTCTTCCTTGCTGCTTGTCTCCCCTTTAGGTCTCTGGCAGCTCTGGCTGATGCTCAGGCACTAGCTCACATCCCTCTAGGGCCTGGGTGCCCTCTCTGACCAGTCACAGATGCACTGTGCTCTTCCCTCTTCAAGGGCCAGTGTCACCCGGTGACAACAGGTTTAAAAAAAAAAAGCATAAAAGCCTTTAGTTACTTAGGAACAGAAGTTTTTCCTGATTATTATCTTGCAGACTTAGTAAGAACTTCAGGATTGAGCCCACGGGGACTACGTGTAGCTGTAATACCTGCAATAAAATACTCATGTTAGATAGCCTGAAATAAATTAACCAATACAACACCTCATTTTCCCCACATTTGGCCTTTCCAACATGTTTTATCCCCCACTGGCCAGAAAAGCCACAAATTAAGTTAAAAGGAATTTGTCTGGATCACAATGCAGGAACAAGTGTAATACTACTGATATATATTGTATTGAGTCTCATTTTTACTTGGTTATTTCTGTCAGAAGAGTAGGTAGTTATCCTTCTGATTCTAGTACACAAAACTATATTGCATCTATAAGCTCTTTCGAAATGTGTGCGCATCCATATATTGATTAACCTAGTCCTAATCACATGTGTAGCTTGCCATCTAGTGGTAATTTTGTTGTACTGCTTCATTATCCCTCCTCCCCTCCCTTCCCCCCAAGTTATTTTATTTCGTTCTACAGATAAACTTATTGCTGTTTGCCTCTCTGTGTATAACCTACTGTATTGAATTTCAGTGTTCTGCAAGTCAATAACATTGCAAAGTTACAGAACATTAGAAATACTTTGTTTTGAAAAAGAGACAAAGGGATGCATGCCCCTAGACGTAAATAAATTGTAAATCTGAGCTCCCCCTTTAGTGAGATTTTGATCATTATGTTATACTTAAACAGGTTTGATCAAGATCAAACTTTAAAAACAAAACAAAAAATACCAGAGATAGAGGTACCAACTGCTAAAAGCCTCCCAGCACAACTATACCTCATGGGAGTTGTTGCATGACAGACATTCTGTTCAGATATAAAAACAGAACATAAAACACACTACTAAAATCTTTCCATGAAAATCTGCATATGGGAGTATAAAATCTAGGAGTCAATTAATATTATGTTCTGAAGATTTTGCTAATCTAACCAATATAATGAATAATAAGAAAAATGATTAATTAAGTGACATTTTAAAAAAATCAGGAGGATACAGGAGCAAATCTAGCCAGTTATCATTAAATGCATACACACACACAAACACACACACTCCAATTCAAATTATTGGACTTTACACAGCTGCTTAACAAGTTCAACGATTACATGAAATATTGAGGTACATGATATGTGCTACAGGAAGTCACACAACATTGAGATGTAATCTTACAAACCAATGGGAGCAGAGCAAACACTCCGGGTGAAATCAACAGCAGCAAGAACTGACCAGTATCTTCCTAGCCGGTAGGTTTTCCTTGTTGATGCATACTAGGAGTGGATTTAAATACCAATAAATGCTGAGCCATCACTTACTATTACTCATTTATTGCCCCAATCCTGCAACTGGAACCACATAGGTAGACACCAGTCTCCACTGACTTCTGTGAGGTTCCATCCACTTGAATCCAGCAGCAGGATTAGGACCAATTTTACCCCCAACTCTTTGGTAACATACCAGCCAAGAAAATTTGCTTTTAAAATAGTCTCCCCCTGATTTTAGCCTTTGGGCTTGTATTTATCATTATGATTTTATGCACACATTGTACATAAAACAGTATGAACTAACATCTACAGAGACAGGTTGTAACTAGTGATTAATTTGTGAGATTCCTATACAGGCAAGAGTCACACAATGATATTAGTGTCCTGCAGTATGGTCAGCAAATAAAAATGCAAGCCACCAAAAATTATGACATGGAGAACGATACAGTCCCTAGCTGGTAAACTGAAGAATGCTTAGGCCCAGGCAGATTGGTTGAGGCCAAGAGAGGAGGAGAAATGTCCACGCTCAATCACTTCATAAACTTACTGTGTATATGTACAATAATATATCAAAAGAGCTTATTGGTTAGCAGGCAAGGTTTCAGGACCAGGAACAGTCCCTAGGGGTGGAGAGGGAAAATGTATTACCTTAAGCAGATCTCTACTGAGAGCAGCAGAAAATAGCAGTTTATCATCCCCAAAGGGAACATTGCTTTGCTGCTTTCTATGGGCTGCATGTTGAATCCAACCGAGGAAGGGGAGCAAGTCATTTCCCGTTCTCCCACACCTTTGCTGCATTGCATAAACAGTGAATCTGAATCAATATCTTATCTGTGGTGATGTGTAGCCCCAAGAGAGAGGAGAGGTCCTGGTTGTTACTTTGGCTCCTGTCTGGTCTCATCCTGCTCTTCAAACTTTCTGCTCCTGTGAGCAGCACAAATAATGGTAAATTTATTACTTTAACCTCCCACACCCTCCAAATTATTGTGAATTTCCTGTTTGAAAGGCAGTGGGTTCAAATAGTCTCCCGTTAATGTATTAGCTGATTCCACTTCTCTATTTCCATTTTCATGAGAGGATAATCACTGCCTCTATTTCACTGGAATTTAAATCCCATCTAGTTGCTAGCTGCTTCCCGCCTCAAGTTTCACAGAAGGTGTGATAAATGAAGGGGGTCTGGGGTAGCTCCCTTTTATGGATACCCAGCCAGCTAGCTATAAAATCCCTGTTAGTAGCTGTTCTTTACTTGCTTTACCTGTAAAGGGTTAAAAAAATCTGTAGGTAAAGGGGAGGGAGTGGGCAGCTGACCAAAAGAGGCAATGGGAAGGCTAGACCTTTTTAAAATTGGGAAAAAACATCCCCTTTGTCTCTTTGTTGTTGTTCTCCAGAAAAAGGAGACAGAGCAGGGACAGGGCTGGAACTATGCTGTAAAAACATTGTGCCAGGTATGAAAATCATTAGATCATACCTAGAAACTACTGATTTGAAACCCCAGATATGTAAGTAGATCAGGAAATGTCTAGGAAGATGCAATTAGGTTAATATCTTTTATTTCTTTATGGTTTGTGGACTCCTCTGCGCTAACCCCAGGTCCTTTTGTTTTGCTTGTAACCTTTCAGATGGACCTCAAGAGAGCTATCTTGATGCTTGATCCTTGTAATTGTTTTTTTTTAATCTAACAAAAAGCCTAAATTCCAAATGTATTTTCTTTCTTTTTTGTTTTTAATACAATTTACCTTTTTTTAAGAACAGAATTGGATTTTTGTGTCCCTCAGATGTTTGTGCTTATGTTGTTTAATTAGCTGGTGACAACAGCTGATTTCCTTTGTTTTCTTTCTCGGCTATTCCCCGGAGGGGGGGGGGTAGAAGGGCTTGAGCGTACCCCACAGGAAGGAATTCCCAAGTGCACCTTCCTGGGTCCCAAAAAGAGGGTTTGGCACTTGGGACATGGCAGCATCTACCCATCCAAGGTCAGAGAGAAGCTGTAACCTTGGGAGTTTAATACAAGACTGGAGTGGTCAGTTTTAATTTTTAGAATCCTTGCGGGCCCCCACCTTCTGCACTCGAAGTGCCAGAGTGGGGAATCAGCCTTGACAGATGGATAGGGGACATAATATACCTAGACTTCAGCAGGGCTTTTGACACAGTCCCACATGAAATTCTGAAAAGCAAGCTGGAGAAATGAGGGCTTGGTGGAACTACCATTAAGTGAATATGTAACTGGTTAAACAATCACAATCACAAACAAAGAGTAATTATTAATGGAATGATGTCAGATTGGAGGGAGGTCTCAAGTGGGGTTCCACAGGGATCAGTTCTGGGTCTGGTGTTGTTGAACAACTTTATTAATTACCCGGATGTAGAAATAGAGAGCATACAGATCAAATTTGCAGATGACACAAAGCTAGGAGGCTTGCCAAAACTTTGGAGGATGGAGCTAAAAATCAAAGGGCTCTTGATAAATGACCACAAATGAAATTCAACAAATACAAATGTAAGGTGCTTCACATAGGGAAGAAAAACCAACTGCACAAATACAGAATGAGGGATAACTGGTTTGGCAGCAGCACTGCTGAGAAGGATCTGACAGCTGTGGTGGATCACAACCTCAATATGAGTCAGCAATGTGATGCTGTTGCAAAAAAAAACAAATGCAATTTTAGGTTGCATTAACAGAGGCATAGTATGCAAGCCACAGGAGGTGACGGTACCTCTCTGCTCAGTGCTGGTTAGGCCTCAGCTGGTGTACTGTGTTCAATTTTGGTCACTGCTGTATAGAAAGGATGTAGAGAAACTGGAAAGGATCCAGAGGTGAGCGACAAAGATGATCAAAGGGATGGAATGCAAGTCATACGAGCAAAGGCTGAAGGAATTGGGTATGTTTAGTTTGGAAAAAAGATTAAGGGGGGACATGATAGAGGTCTTCAAATACTTGAGAGGCTGCCATAAAAAAGATAGAGAAAAGTTGTTCTCTCTTGCCATAGTGGGCAGGACAGGAGGCAAAGGGTTCAAACTACAGCATAGCAGATTTAGATCAAATCTCAGGAAAAACTTCCCAATAGTAAGAACAGTGGGACCATGGAACAGATTGCCTAGGGAGGTTGTGAAAACTTCTTCACTGGAGGTTTTTAAAGGAGGCTGGATAGCCAGCTGCCTTGGATGGTTTAGATACAACAAATCCTGTTCCTTGACAGAGGGTTAGACTCGATGACCCTTATGGTCCCTTCTAACTCTATGATTTTATTAGTAGGGCCATTGCTAGAGTGGAAGATGCCATCCCACCTGCCATGTACCTGGGAGAGAAAATTCTTCTGCGTGCCCCTTGCTGGGGAGAGGAGTGGGCGGGAGGAATCTGCTGCCTAGTCCCTTCTAGGGTTGCCAATTTTGGTTGGATGTATTCCTGGAGGTTTCATCACATGACATAATCTTTAATTCAACATTAACCTTTAATTCCTGGAGACTCCAGGACAATCCTGGAAGGTTGGAATCCTCCCTTCCCCAGGAAGATGTGAAGATTCTGTTGCCACTGGCCATTCCCGTACTCTCGTTGTTGGTGAAGATTCAGCTGCAACCTTCATCCTCTACATAGAGTGGTGTAAAGTTTATACTCCATCACCTCTTCTGTAGGGAAAGGGTTGAATGGCCTTTCAACGGCAGGAGAGTTCAGTACCATCATCTGCCTCCAAGAGCGTGAATCCTGTGGTTGTAATACTCACTGGTGACTTAAGTAGGCAGAAAATGGGAAAGTGTGTGCTCTCAATAGAGACGACCTCAGTCCAGCCTACACATAGTTATACTCCCCCATTATCTCAGACATGATGCTAATGTGCACAAGGTACGGCAATAAGACTGACTTTATCTTTAGACATCAAATGCAATTGCACCAACAGTTGACTTTCCCTATTGCTAGCCAGCTTCCATAACACAATGTCAGTTGTTTTATGGCTTAGGGAGTCTATTTGGAACATACCTCCTTGGATGGACATGGTTCTGTTAGCACCTTGGGAACTTCCCATACTTTGTACCTTCCACTCTTGAAAGTGATCAAACAGGAAATTAGTAAAGTCAGAGAAGAAAACTGCTTCAGCCACTACAGTGATTTCAATTCTGGAAATGCTCAGAATCCTTGCTTCTCTTGAGATTGTCTAGAAAGTATTAATAGATTGAGATTGCTGAGGTTCTATAGGAGAGATATGAATTTCTACAATATAGAGATACATCCCTTTCCCAACCCCAAAGCCACCCCTGTCCCCACAAGAGTTGTGCTAAACAGATAGTACTGTTGACTGGCTGCCTAGTTTGTTGTACTACCTCAGCCCTAGTAGTGAAGGTCCGTAACATTTGTTTCAGCCTGATTTTCAGCCTGACCTTAACCTGGACCTCTAATTTTACACCCACAGTTTTGCAGTTCAACTTGTCTCTTATATGTCTAACTACTTGATTGTGCTCAGGTTAAAATCCATGGAGTTACACTGGGTTGTTAGAAGAATTTGGCCCTTTTATAGTACTGTAATATAATTATAGTATGTAGCTGTCATACAACAGTTTTAGTATAAAATGTGCCAAAATGCCAGTAGTTACAATCTCTAGTGAGGACATAGGCAGTATTCTGAGCATTGTAGAAAATCTTTTGTACAGTAAGGCCATATTTTGCTGTTACTTACACATTAATGGAGTTACTCAGATTGATAGATTCCAAGGCTAGAAAATATCATTGTGATAATTTAGTCTGATCTCCTGTATAACACAGATCCTAGAACTTCCCCAAAATAATTCCAGGAACATATCTTTCAGAAAAAAACATACTTGATTTAAAAATTGTGGACTATGAGCCTTGGTAAATTGTTCCAATGGTTAATTACTCACTTGACTCACGGTTAAAAACTTACACCTTATTTCCAGTCTGAATTTGTCTAGCTTCAATTTCCAGCTGTTGGATCCTGTTATAATTTTCTCTGTTAGATTGAAGACCCAATGATCAAATCTTTGTTCCCCAGGATTTACAGACTGCAATCAAGTCACCCCTTAACCTTCTCTTTGTTAAGATAGATAGATTGAACTTCTTGAGTCTTTCATTATGAGACATGGTTTCTAATCCTTTTGTCATTCTCTTGGTTCTTCTCTGAACCCTCTCCAATTTATCAACATCCTTCTTGAATTGTGCACACCAGAAAGGAACATGGTATTCCAGCAGTGGTCACATAAGTGCCAAATAAAAGGTAAAAAAAGCTTTCTGCTCCTACTTGAGATTCCCCTGCTGAAATTAGCCCTTTTGGCCAGTGTTGCACTGGGAGCTCATGTTCAGCTGATTTTCCACCATGATACCCAAACCTTTTTCAGAGTCACTGCTTCCCAGGATAGAGTCCCCCTTTCTGCATGACTACATTTTTTGTTCCTAGAATCCAGCCAGTAAGACTACTGAAGCATGTGAGAAGAGAAACCTTTGCTTTGAATTCATTTAGCTTGTTAAGTTAGAGAGTTGTTGTTTTACTTTTTATTATTTTGTAACCAATTCTGACTTTTAGCATGTCTCATTACTTGTAATCACTTCAAATCTATCTTTCTTTAATAAACTTGTCTTATTGTTTGATCTAAACCAGCGTGCTTGGACTGAAGGGTTTGGGAAACTCCATTTTCTAGGATTTGTGCATATCATTTTCGATTAATAAAATTATGGCATTTATATGAGCTTGTGTTCTCCAAGAGAGGGCTGGGCAGTATGAGATGCACATTTCTGGGGGAAAGTCTGGTATGGGGAATTTGTTGATGTTACTCTGCAGTGTAATTCAAGAGTGGCTGGCCATAGCACTCATACAGTATAGCAGGGAGTAATTTACATGCTAGAGGCTGTGTGTGAGCAGACCAGCAGGGATTGCTCTCCCAGAGAAGCCGTTTAAAAGGCACCCCAGGTTGGAGAATTGAGGGGACACAGCTGTTCAACAGACTGTACCCTGGGTAATGTCACAGTCATGCAGTACCAAAATGCCTCTGTATGCAGTGTACTTGTAACAGTGTTGGTCTCAGGATATTAGAGAGCCAAGATGGGTGAGGTAATATATTTTATTGGATTAACTTCTATTGGTGCGAGAGACAAGACTAGGGTATAGTTCATGAATCCTATTGCATACATCAATCAAACTTGTAACCTCATCAAATAAAGATGTGTGTGGATGTATCTAAGAGCAGAAACTGGCCCTAGGTTTGGGAGTTGGGTTTGGCAAGAGATGGGGGTTTTGTGTATTGTATAAGAGTATTGTAAAAATGTTTAAAACAGATTATTCCACCTTTCATGTCAGTAATACCTTCCTCTGAGAGTGATCCCATTGATTTTGGTCAATGTGAATAAGGCTGAAAGAATAGTGACCCTTAATTTGTTGCTGGACCTGTTAAAGTATGTAGTGATAAATTAAGGAGCTGCTGTACTACCTCTAGACTGTGAAATCATTACTGCATATGAAGGAAGAACAGTCTACCCTTCACAGTGACTGAAGGGTAAATAACTGATCTTCCCATACTTTAAGTTCAACTTTGGCCTGAATTACTTTATCAAGATAAATCTATTAGTATCCATTCCAGGAGATCATATATTAAATGTCATACAGATTTGCTAGTTTGCTTTTCGCTCAAGAGATCATTAACCTATTATCTGCATCCAAAAACAAAAGGTTGTCATCCGGAACCAAACGGTTAAACTATTGAAGCAAAAAACTGTTTACTTTAGAATCTTCTTTGTGGCATTCAACAACTTTAGTGTTCTGGATTAGAATCAAACAACTCTTTAGTCAGCAAATAGAAATGTGTGCAATATAAATAAAAATATTTTATTTACTTTGGAGCAAATTCTGCTACCCTTCCTCAGATTGACTAGTACTTCACATGAGTAGCCCCATTTCAGTATTAAAATGTAGACAATATAAGCCATGTATTAACTGGGTGCCTGGCTTGTGTTTTGCATACTTTAATACACCAACAGTTGTTGGTATGTTTTGATGGGAGGCACAATGTTTATCAGGAACTGTGCATATTTGTTTTATCCAGGCACAATGAATGGGGGCTAGATGGTGACTGGGCAGTAGCCATATACTCAGGCAAGGTGGAGATAGTGTGTGGGGGTTCCCCTGGGATGGGGAGACCCAGATCTGTGGGGGTACTGCCAGGGGGCAGCACCCCAGGGAAAGGGGCACCAGAGTCCGGGAGGAACACGAGGGCCAGCAGAAGCGGGACACTGGCCTGCAGAGGGTGCTCCGAGGCTGGAAGAGCTAATTCCCTGAGAGACCAGCCTGAGGCGCCACAGGGGTGAGTCCCGCCCCTTTACGGTGTGGTGGAGAATGCGGGCATAGGCGGTCCACCCCCAATAAAAGGGGAAAGGGCAAGGATGGCGGAACTATTGCCCAGAGACTGAGAGACATAGGGGATGATGGATCCCGGTTACACGGGGGTCTTCTATGCAGAGACCCCGGCTGCAGTCCCTGGCAGCGCCCCGGCAGAAGGGGGCAGAAGATCTGCAGGGGATCCAGGAGGCCCAACAGGGACTATGGGAGGTGCATTTGGCCATCCATGAGTAGGTGGGCAAGCTGGCGAGGGAGCAGCGGGCCCTGGCACAACTCCTTTGGCAGGAGTTCTGAAGGGACCACGGAGGGCATGAGCAGCAGAGCGCCAAAGCCAGGAGGCCTGTGGCAGGGTGCAGGGCTTGCTACGCCTGCAGGAAGATGGGACATTTAAGACAGGACTGTCCCTATTGGGGTGGGGGCAAGGTGCCACAGCCCAAGCAGGGATTAGGACAGGTCCCGAAGACAGTCTGCCAGGTGAGGGAACCTGGGCCGCTGTTGACCTGATGGGCCTGTGCACGACAGGGCCACGTGCAGTGGACATGCCAGGCCCAAAGCAGATGGTCCATGTCAGTCCCGGCAAGGGGATGGAACCCCAAACGGAACATGGGAAGCCCCGGGCAGCCCAGAGACGGGGTGCCTGCTGGAGCTGCCATGTGCCCGGACATATTAGGAGGCACTTCCCCCTCACGGGAACTGAGCAGCGGTCAGAGGAAGTGCCTGTAGGCCCAGGAGGGCCAGAACTGGAGAAGGCAGTAGTGACTGGGACAGCGGGGATGCAGCAGGAGGCTGGAACCCAGACTGTCATTAAGCCAGTCGCTGAAGGGGAAACCCAGACTGTGTGGGGCCAGCAAGAGGCTGGGTCCCAGGTGGTCCAGGAACAGGCCACCAAGTGGACCCAGACCCTGCAAGGGGCGGGGTCCGGGAGATGCTGACCTACAGGCGCAGCTGGAGGCCACGGAGCTGGCCCATCGGAAGGCAGAGGCCCAGTTTCGGGAGGTGGCCAGAAACTGGGAGGCTGCCGAGAGGAAGTGTGCGAGCCTGGAGGCCCCCCCTTCCCCCAGGAATGGGGGTTTTGAGGATGTGTGTATGTAGCTGGGTTTTCACCTGCTCTGGCCCTAAAGGGCTTAAAACAGCCCAGGAGAGGGCTGTGACTCGGAGCAAGCAGTTCCCAGGCTTCTTGGGGGAAGCAGGCTTAGCTGTGGCCACATCCCAATCAGGGCTCAGCTGGCCCTTATAAGAGGGCAGTGGACCAGGAGTAGAGAGCCTCCTCTAGCTGTGGAGGAAGATGGGCGTGGGGAGCTTGAGAAGGTATCTGGAGTGGAGCAGGGCTGGGGGAAGGCCAAGGGAGCTCCAGCCTGGAAACCCCCATCCCGGCTGCGGCCTAGTATAATGCCAAAAAGGGTACTGGGGTTGTGGGGGCAGCCCACGGGTAGGCAGAGGCAGCAGGTCCAAACCCCCCTTGCCTGTGATAAGTGATTTATATACTGCAGTCTGCCCCAGTGAACGGGGGCCAAATGGTGACTGGGCAGTAGCCATATACTGAGGTGAGGTGGGGATAGTAGGTGGGGGTTCCCCTGGGAGGGGGAGACCCAAATCTGTGGGGTACTGCCAGGGGCAGCAATATTTTGCTGCCTTTACCAGCAGCCTAGGTCAGTCTAGGCTGACTACCAATGAGAAAGGATGCTTGGTAGAGGCTCTGGACCAGGAGTCGTTACAGCCCTTACCTACGGGAGTCAAAGAGCGTGAGACCTGGACCAGAAGCCTGCTGCCATTGCAACCCCAGGTAGAGTCTGGCACTGAGGAGCCTGGAGGCCCCGATACCCTATGGGCTGCTGCTGCAGGAAAGCCAGTAGGAAGTGACCAAGGGGGGGTGAGGGAGTGGTACCTCCCACCCCCATGAGGTCAGAGTGTTTGGGTGGGACTCCCCATTGACCCAGTGGCAGACCCTATTGTCGAGGGTGGGACTCTGAACGCTAGGCCACCCTACCCTGCCTCTGAGGGTGGCTGTATTGACTCTGGCCGTTAGGACACGCTTCCCTGCATCCCAGGGTAATTATCTTGACTTTGGCCACTAGGCAACACCACCCTATAGTCAAGGGTGGTTGTATTGACTCCGGCCACTGGGTCAAAATTCCCTACAGACATCGGAAACCTTATTGACTCTGGCTGTTGGGCCTCACTTCCCTCACAAGGGAAGTCAAATTGACTCCACCCTTTGAGCCACGCTAAGGGGAGCCCTACTGACTCTGGCCATGGGGCCACACTTCCCTACTGACAAGGGAAGCCCTACTGACTCCAGGCATTGGGCTCCACTTCCCTGAATACAAGGGGAGTTTTATTGACTCAGGCCATTGGGTTAAGCGACCCCCTTGGCTTCACCGTGGGGCTGTCACGCCCTTGCTGCAACCCCAGGGTGACTGGGTGTACAGGCCCCATGACAGTGAGATTCTTGAATATTTAGAATCTAAGGAATAACTACAGGATTTAGCTTTCTCTTAGGGGAAACAAACAAACATCATATCAACTTTAAAGAGATATAGTCATCCTGAAGCCTAGTCAATTAAAAAAAAAAAAGTTAATACTTTCAGGTCCTATACCACCTGTCCCTGGGATCTCCTGCTTATTAAACTTAGTCAGATTTTCCTAGTTTTAAAGATTTTTTTCTCTTTAATACTGTGGGAAGGATCCAAACAAATAAATGGGGGGAAAATGGCTAAGTAGGTGACTATACAGGTGAAATGTGAAAGCTACTGCATGCTATCAAAGTAAACAAATTATCAAAGGAATATTTTTCTAATTTTTCATTTAGTCATTTTAGGTGTTACATAAGTAGGTAAAACTTTCATAAAGAAGTGTTAATTTTAAGTTAATTGTGGTTCTTTACATTTTAAATTAATCGCTAGTTTTGCTTTGTCAGTTTTGTCAAGGCTTTGAAGATGAATGTTGATTCACTTATAAATATTATGAGCTTTAATTGTTAAGGCCAGTGTATGCCTAATTATATCTCATCTATCAAAAGTTCAGCAAGCATGTTTCTACTTGCCTACCTGACATTTAACCAATTTCTTCAAAGTTAATGAGCCTTTGAAAATGTATTCTCATCTAATGAAAATGCCTGGGTGGTCAGGTGTTGCAGCTCCAAATACTTAATTCTAGTAACTAATCGATCATTTCAAATTTCTTTTCATAATCTGGGATTAGCCTCTAGTTAGTGTAACCGGAAATCTGCTATTAAATTGAAGACGCAAGATATTTTTTCAAGGTTTGCATGCAATATATCCATGCAAATAACTGAAACCCAATCCTTTTTAGTTGTGTATTTGTTAAATTTAAAAAACACTAAAGTATTGGGTATTGAGGTGATCCTTATTTTTTTCTGACTTTCACTGGCTAACTTGCCTGTTTACCAGAACAGGGCCAAAAGAGAAGGTATAAAGACCAAGACTGTATTCTGGGCTGCCTCCACAGCAACAAACCAGGCAGGGCTTCAATAGGTTGTCTGCTGTGAGATGCTGCCAAAATCTTAAGATTTTCTTAGCTGACAATTAAACAATATGCAATGGGATGACTGCTGTATGGAATGAAACTGACTGCTTTTCTGCCAGAGGCCTCAATGTATCTCTAAACAGGGTACCAAAGCAGATGGTGGTAGTGCAGATATATTTTATAGCAAGTGGGACAATAATTCAACCCCAACAGCTGGAGAATGCAAAGATAGATATGTTTGCTTCATTATATATCTGTGCCATAAGTCAATTGAAGCTGAGACTACCCGCACTAAATAGAAGTCTCTCTCTAGTTTTAGTGTTTTTGTACATGGTAGTTTCTAGGAGCCCCAGTCATGCATCAGGACCTCATTGTGCTAGGCACTGTACAAACACACAACAAAAAGACAATTCCAAGTACTGGAGTACTTCCCCATTTGATACTGGGTAATCGGATGTATACCTTACAAAATCTTGAGCATTAGAGACCTAATTTGTCATTCACTGGTACTAAGAAATGTATGTTGTCCCCTGTGGCATTGGAAAGCAATAGATGGATACAGTTATTTATTTGGCTTATGCAATCTGGTCAAGTCAAGTGAGAGTGTTCCTATCAACAATGTTCAAGGCACAAAGACCTCCAGGAAACTGAGTCATTTTGCAGTCAAGGGCTCCATTGGGGGGGGGGGCAGAGGGGGGCTGCAACCCCCAGTTTCGTACCCTAGCTGGGAGCAACACTGCTTCCTTCTCTGCCTCCTTCCCTCACCAGCCATTAGAGTGAGAGCAAGGCAAGCGGCTTGCCTCCCTTACTCCTCTCCTCAGCCAGAAGCAATTAGGCTCACTCTTCTCCCCCCCTCTTCCCTGGGCTGGCTATTCTTTGCTCAACCAATAGGAATGCAGAGGTGTATTTGGCAGAGCCAATAGCAGGGCTGGGCTTCTGCAGCACTTTTTTCAAATTCATTTTCCTGAAACAAACCGGCTCATGATGGTGGGGGGGAAGTAAACTCTGGATTTAGGCAGAAGATGCTTGCTGCAGATTTCATCATGATCTGCCCCTCACCTTCACATGTTGACATGTTACAAATGGAGGTGCAAGCACCTTGTGGCACTAGTAGACACAGAGCTGTTCAGGAGGGGGAGGAGGCTGCTGCCTCAGGCCCTGCTGTCAAGAAACAAACATGTGCTGTCACACCCATAGGCACTGACACAGTGGGTGCTCAATGGCAAATTAGCCGGAGCCTCATCAACCTTTGGAGGGCAGCTGGATAAGCCATTTCCAGCCAATCAGCTATACCATGCAGCCGCCTATCATCTGTTTGGCAGGGAGGCAGGAGATGAGCTCTTTCGCAGGGTGTAGCTGTAAATCCTAGCTCAGCTCCCACTGCAGGTAAAAGTGGTCCCTTTCCAGGGTAGAGGGAGCAGGATGCCATTTAGGGAGGGCAGAGGGGGCTTCTGCTTCTCCCTGAGTTTCCTACTATGGAGTGCAAACAGAAATGAACTGCTGCTCTGCACTGTCAGCGGAGAAACCCAAAGCCCATAGCTGTGAGCTGAGCAAGAAGTTGACAGGGCTGTCCTGGAGGAGCTGGAACAACAGCTCCTCCCTGCCCCTCGGCTTTGGGCGGTGGGAAATGTAAATTCCCCGTTGTGCAGGCTGCTGCTGCTCCATGGTGGGGAGCCGGAGAGCTGTCTGTATTCTGTCCACCCCAACCCCTTCACACACACAGGGAGTCTTTAATGAGGTTTACTAGGATAAAGTTATCTAAAAGGCATTAAGTGATTTAGCAAGTCCAAGTGACTTCCAGATAGAAAATATCTGCACCACCTATCTTAGTTTATGATATTTAAATATCTTAAGATAAGTCTACAGTACAATACCCACAGCTGGCCCATGTCAGCAAACTCGAACTGGGGTTATGGGGTTAGTAAATCTTTTATATTAAACTCTCTTGACCAGACACCCCAGAATCTTTTCTGTGTTAGCCAAAGGTGTTGGCTAAACACTGTTGGAGGGTCTTGTTTTGGATAAATGAATATCTTTGTCCTAGAAGGCCTGAACTTCATTATCCACTCTAGTTTCACTCTAAACATTAGCTGACCCTAGTGTGTTACTCTTAAGCTAGTTTTTTAGTTAGAACTCAGTGCATTATTAAATAATGGATTCATTGTGTCCTTTTTACTCTAAACTCTTGATCCTTAAGAAAATATCCAAAAGGAACCACTTGTAGCCAATATGGGACAGGTTTTTCTTTAATAAAATCTATTGGACGATGCTTTTAGTCTATTAGGAATTACTCAGATTTCTGTCATAATGACTTCATTATCAATATATTTTGTAATTTATGTCTTTAGCTCATCAATTATGTAAGCCGAATGACATGAAAAGAAGTCCATGGTCAATAGTTCGTTTTCTTTTCTGTGAATACAAAGAGTATATAAAGATGCCTGTTATTATAGAGGTATGCTGTGATGGGGTATGACTCACCACTGCAGCACCCCCACTGGATGTCCCGGGGGATCAGCTCTCCTAGCCGGTGCACTTCTGCTCCAGGGACCCACATCACTCCCAGCATCCTCTTTGTGACACAGCCCTCCAGCTGTGCCACACTCTGTGCTCCCCCCTTCTGGGGGACAGCATCACAGTCTGTTGTCCAGCTACTTCCCTCAGTGGCTTCTGCTGCCAGTTGTCTGGCCACTTCTTCAGTGGCAAAGCAGGGGAGGGGCAGAACCCAGGCCCACCCACTACTCCAGGTCCCAGCCCAGGGACCCTGTAGATGGTAGCCACATGCTGCATCCCCTCCAACCTCTCAGTACCTTTCCCTGGGCCACTTCCCCCCTCCCCACCCCCTTCTGCCCTTGCCTCAGGGTATCAGCTTGCAGATCCCTGTAGCCTGCCAGGAGCTGCCTTTAGCTCCCTGGGTCTCTGCCTGCAGCACTGCTCTGTCCAGGGTGCTTGCTACCTTCAGCTTGTAAAGAAGCCAGTCTAGTCACTTCTTGGAGGTTGAGGAGGGAGGTAAAGCTGCTCTGCTGTGCAGCCCTTCTTATATGGGCCAGCTGGGCCCTGATTGGCTGTGCCTCACAGCCCCTTTCTGATTGGTTGCCTCCTGTGCAGCCTCCCAAGGACACTATTAATCTCTTAGAGCCCAGTGTGGGGCTTTGTTACTAGTTTGGTTGGGTCTGTCTTTGAAAGAGACAGCATGGCCATGTCAGTAATGGTGCTAGGTGGTGGAATGCACTTCAATTTTGCCAGCAGTAGTGAGGGTGATTTGATTCATCTATGCTACCTGTATTGCTGCAAATCTCATTATGCTGAACTGGTCAAAAAGGTCTATTGACAATGAGGTTTCATCGGGTATGTCTGCCAAATTCCAATGGTGCTGTAAAAAAAATCTATTCTAGTGTCTCAGTGAGAGGCCATTATCTTTCCAAAGTTTTTAGTTCATGTTAAATATTTGTTTTTTCTGTACTTCACATGTTAATGTGAATGAACAACTGATTATTTATATGACTTAAAGGAACCAACCAAGATTAGTGCTTCATTGTACAAAGCACTTCTTGTAGACAGTGGGAGACAGTCCCTGCCTAAAGAGCCCACAATTTAAACAGACAAATGGTGGGAAGGAGAACCGAGAGGAGAAGTGACCTGTGCAACATCCCACAACAGGTCATTGACAGAGACAAGTTTAAAAACCCTGATCCCCTGACTCCCAGCCCAGTGTCCTAAGCACGAGATTTTATGAGAATGTATATTGTTTGATGGCAGGCAGGAGGTTAGGATGAGGAAAGTTCTAGGCAGAAACTTTGCATTGAATCAGAGAGTGTGTAACTTTAGGGATGAAATTGTTTTCATTCTTCTAATCAATTCCTTGTTCTGTGTTAGAAGAAAGCAGCTCTTTCTGTAATTCTCTACTATTGTCACATTATACTCTTTTTCTATATAACTAAGGAAATTGAGTGCAAAAATTGCATTCATGTAGTTAAAATCTCAACACTTATCTGGCATTAAAGTCAGGAAATTCACACTTTTGGTTCTCAGCAATTGGATCTCTTTTTTTCCCCTTGAGCACACATGGTGGGTGGGGATGATGAGTTGTATCTATCCCATACTATCCCCACAGGGATTAACTGTGCATTGCAGGCTGAGGAAGCCAGGCCTCTCTGTCCCTGATGGGCATGCTCAGACTGGAGACAGAGTATAAAGGGAAGCAGCCCAGCTCAGGATGCATATTGTGAGCTGAGAAGGATGGACACATATTGCAAGCTCCCACGGAGTTGCAGAAGCCCTGGTTCACAGAGGCAAGTCACACCAAGCCCCAGGCAGACAACAGACAGCCGGCAGAGACCTGGGAAGGAACTTAGTCACTGCCAGCATCTTTGCCAGCAGATGACCCCAGAGACCCATGGACTGCTGTACTGGGAGACCAGGTAGGAAGTAGCCCAAGGGAAATAGATACTAGTCCGGTTGACTTGTCAGCATGTTTTGATGGGATCTCTGCTGACCCAGTGGTGGGAACCCCTGCCAGTGGAGCTGACGGGCCCGGGTCCCCCTACCTCCTGCTGTTAACCCCACACCAGGATGACAGTTTCTCCCCATTTTAGGCTACCTTGCAGTTGTCTACCATTCACCTGAGTTAGAATGCTAGACTGTTGAGTCTGAGTTGCCGCTTCCTCCTATCTGAGGGCCTAAACAACCCAGATTGTTTGTTTGCTATTCTGCCCTGTCCGAGGGCGCAAGCAACCCAGACTATTTGTTTGCTACTCCACCCGATCTGAGGGCCTGAGCAACCTGGGAGTGTTTGTTTTGCTGCTCTGCCTTACCTGAGGGCTGGTGCACCTCAGACTGTTGATTTGATGCTCTACTCTGTGGGGATGGGGCGGCCCTGTGACTACTTCGGTTACACTGCCCTGGAAGGAAGGGTAGCCAAAAGGACTCTGCCTGCTAGGTCGTGCACTCCCGTTTTGTGGGTTAGGCCATCAGAGACTCTAGCAATCGGGCCGTAAGCTCCTCACTGACCACAGGGTGTATCTACCCCGCAACAGGGGGGTACACTCTAAAAATACTATATAATAGAGTAACTCAACAAACGATTGGGCCAAACTGTAGTTGCTGTTATGCTTTTATAACCGACTGTCTAGCCCTCTGTGGTTAAACCCCTCCGCCAAAATGATCGTTTACTGTGAAATAATATTCAATACTGTGGTCTGAGGCTTTTAAATGTTTTGGGTAGGCTCTTCAAAAATGCTCAGTGTTGGCCAAACTCTGCTCTCTTGGAGTCAGTGAAGTCCTATTAAAGCCCTTATGTATAAGGATTCAAGTTAGGGATTGGCAACAAGTCAGAGTGGTAGGGCAGGTCATTGATGAAAACTAAGTCAAATTCATCCCTGGTGTAACTCCATTGACTTTAGTGGGGTGATACTTGAGGAATACATTTGTCCCTGAGAATTCTAAACTTCTGTGCTTTGCACAGAATAAAACTTCACTAGTAGATTGAAGAAGATTCTTCTAATTATTTTAATCACTTTTTTATCATGTGCTCCAAATTGTACCCTATTAAGATATAGCTCCACTTGGAAAAATAATGATATAAATGACCCTTTCTTACTCAGCATATCTAATTTCTATGTATTTATAGTCCTATCTGTTTTGTTTATTGACAAATATAGGTGTTCCACTGCTGCTTACTCCTAAGAGATGGTCCATTGCATTTTATTTCTCCTTATTTTCTCATCAACAGAATTTGTGCTGAGGTCCCAGTCAGCTACCAATTTGTGAACCTATTGGAAGTCGTGGGACTGCACAGGGTCACAGAAGATCTAGTCTGAAGGCTGCCCCAGAGCTGCAGAATCTAGAAGTATCAGAGTCTCTTACCCCCGGGACAGTCCACATGGTAGGTCTGCCCCAGAGCTGCAGACACTGGATGCACTGCCTTGGATTCACTGAAAGTTCATCAGGCCAGAGATGTTTCAGGTGAAACATTTCGGGCTTAACAAATCTGCATTTTCTGAAGAAACTTTGTTTTGTCAAAAATGTTCTAACTACTGATGATGCATCCGAAGGAAAGAGCTTGGATTGTCTCTGACCTCATGTTGAGTTTACAGAGCTGGTAGTTAGAAAAATAATCTTTTCTCTTGTGAACTGGGTACCTTTTCAATAAGGAATCACTGGGAATACAATAAACAATGGAATTCCATGATACCATTTTATTGTCACTTTTCAAAGTCGGACTATGCTATAGTGGCATGCTGATACAATATTGTAAATGCCATTTCAAACGGTTTTTAAGCGAGAGGGTGACTGATGTGTGAAGAAAAAAATGGAAAGGTTAAATTCACAGGTAATTTTGTTTTGGATCATTGTGACCTGATTCCCATTTTTATGTCTCCATCTATTTCTTTTCTGTGTTAAGTATCCACCTCCAACAGTGATATTTAGGCCCTTTGTGCTGAAAGGTAGTAAAATGTACATGCTAGAAGTTGCTGTAGGTAAGTAGCCAGTAATTTCCAGTTACACTAAGTTCTTATCCACAATAATCTCTCACACATTCTGTACTCCCTTTTTATGGTCATTTGCTACCTAGCTAATACCACATCAAAAGGCAGTACTCTACTGGTTTTAACCTCCAATTATTATGGTACTTTATCCAACAAACCCATATATTACATTGTAAGGCACAAGACTTGGTAACGTAAAGTTGTGAGTAGAACACCGTGAAATGTATGGGATTAATGGCTAAAAGTTGTAAAGTTAAAACCAGAGTAAGAGAGCAGTTTGACTGGGTATTAGGAAGATGCAGATGACTATAAATAGGGAATGCAAACAGTATGTGAAGGTTATTGTTGATAAAGGAACAGTGTGAATCCCAAAAGTTCTATCATCAAGACAATAAAGATGAGCGTAACTTATCTGTGCTGCAGTAATTGTTAGAATCTCAGCTTCCTTCTAAATAATAGATATGGATTTTGCTTGTTTCTATCTTTGCTTTCCTTTTACTGTCTCTGTAGCCTTGAATCAGGAGCTCATAGATAAAGCTCAGCTATATTTCAATGTCAATGAGGTGCCAGAAGAAATGGCATGCCAAGTATAGCCAAAGCGTGGCTACAAAATGTATACAGTTTTCAGCATCTTTTGCATTTCGGGCAAAGTACTGAATGTTTGTTGGTTTTTATTCAGTAGCATGATGGTATTACAGAACTTTCAGGCCTTAAGTAATGGTGCCTGTCTTATCTCTTATCAAAATTTAAGAGGTGTATTTACAAAATACAAAGATGATATTGTCCTTGAACTGACTCCAGTGTCATCACAGGAGTTATCATATGTTGACGTTTTATAGTTGACAACCTTGTTTATAGTGCCTTCAGCTGAAAAATGCAGCACTCCCTGGGGAGAAACAGCAGATACTTTTATCATTGATATGATGTGTTCTTAATAAGAGAATCTTCTTAATGTAATTTTTGCCTCCTGTGTTGTGGATTGGGTGGTTAAAACACAAGTCAGTCTTTTATCTAGGAAGCTTATTATTCCTGTGCTAGACAAGTGTCTGTATTAACTCACATTAATATTTTAATTATGTTTGAGTATGACCATAGATCTTTATTAGTTCATGAGCATGTATAGAGAATCTTTTGAGAAAATTGGGTTTGGTTTTTTTTAAACGACATAATGATATGTTAATGTAAAGGCAAGCTGTAATATCTGGTTAGAATTCACACAGCACATGGCCTTTGGAAGATTATTATTTTTTCTTTGGAGTTTGCTACTACATTGGCTAGGATCTCCAATATGAATTTAGTTACCACATAGGAAAGTCCTCCAAAAGGCTTCTCTACAAATGGAGAGAGATCCAGTATTGCATTAACTTGCCTACTGGCGATCCATCTGACTATAAAGGTTTGGGGGGAGGGTTGGAGGACTTTTTTTTTTTTTCCATTTCAAAACCTCTTTCTTGGAATTGTTTTCCTGTGAAAGGACAGATTCTTGGCTCTGTTAAACCTGCTTTGTTGTTCCCGAGCCCAGGACAGACTTAAAACTATTTTAAGTGGACAGCCAAGGATCTCTGTGCACAGAATTCTTCAGTGATCCAGAGTCAACATGATCTATTTCCACGCTAGAGCTGGTCAAAAAACATGGTTTGGTTTTTTGTGTTTTTTCCGCCCCCATGAAAAATTTCAAACAAAATTTTAATTCAACATTTTTAAATTGTTCAGTTTTCATGAGAAAATTGCAAAACAAAAGCAATCAACATTTTCTTTCCTTTTAGAAAATGGAAGAATTTTGTGTTCAGGGTTTTTTTTTTCTTTTTCACCTTCCCCATTTTTCCCTGGTGGAAAATGAGGATGAAAAGGTGTGTGTGGGGGCGGGGGGGAGGGTTTAAAAACTTACCAGTGCTCTTTTACTCTCTCCCTACCTGAAAAAGTTGAAAGGTTTTTTGTATATGTACCAATGCAAAAGTTGCCTGCAGGTACTTAGATTAAATTAAAATGTCTGTTTTTTGTCTGTCTAGCTGTATTTGACCCATGAATACTTACTTGGAATCTTTTTTTCTTGATTCACATAGAGTGAAAATATTTATTGGTCTTGGTCCTGTGCTTCTGGGGTTTAGGGCTCAATGAACGGAGACACACAAATTGCAAACCTTTCAGAAACTTTCAGATTTAATTTAACTTCCTGTTTATTCCCTTTCTGCAACTATTAATATGACTGAAATTTTCTAATGAATGTTCATGAAAAGTAAATGGTGCGCCTGTAACCAGGATTTGTTAATAACTAAACAAAATGAAATGAAATTTGTTTTGGGCAGAAGTAATAGTTCATAAAGGTCAGGTCATCTAGTCAGGAAACAAACAATATCATATGACTTAAGTGACCAGTCTCAACTAAAATATCAAATGGTGAATAACTTGGGGCGGGGCGCGGGGGGAGGAATCTGTAGGCTGAAATGTTGGATGAAACATTTTGTACAAAACATGGTGACATATTTTGAATAGTGAACAACTTGTTTAAAAATTGCAGTCTGTTCAGACAATTTATGAAGAGGAAAAAGGACTACTAACATCACAGAAGAAATTGCTGGCTGTAACTTATTTGCCCAGCTATTCTTGGGTTATATTTCATACCCCTTGTGAGGGAACAAGTGTCTATGGAGTATCTAAATTTAGCATGTACAATCATATTTGGTAATTGACATGAATTAACTATCAGTCTATTTAAATTACAATGCACAAAAAACTAAAGTTTAGACAATGACTTGGATTACCCTATGTAACTGTATAGTAGCGTGTGCATGCCTCCTTTATAAATTTCCAATTCCTTTATGATAACCAATATGGTATCAGTATTTTCATTTCAAATTTTCGTGTTATTTCTAACTTTAAAGCATTTTAAATTTAAACATTAATTTATTTTATTGAAACCTCCTCAGATAACAATGTATCTTAATTGAATAAACATAACTGTTTTTACAGTGAGCTTTGGTTGAGATATTAAATATATAGCTCTGTTCTGTTCACTCCCTCTGCAGGACCTGGCACCGGTTACTGTTGGCAGACAAGACACTGGGCTGTAAGAATTTTTAGGGAGCCTATCTGACCAGAAGACTTTGGGGAGCCTTACAGTATACCTCCCACTGGGTCCCCCCTTAAGCCCATCTATCAGAGCTGGAATAAAAGAAACCACCAGACAGATATGAACTCACAACCCTTTATTTACTAAAGGGGAAGGAAAGGGAGGGGGATGGATTAAGGACACTGGAGCTTGAAATATAAGCATACACATGCGCACAAACACACTCAATAAAGCAAAGATGGTTTTTCTATCTCCTTCAGGTACTGCCGGTGGCGAGGCTGCAGACTGGTGAGATCAGCAATGGACACCAGCGATGGATCACAGGTGTCTAAGACAGGTAGGTAACTCTATCAGACCCACCCTATCCCTCGCTGCGTCTATGGGTTAGGGTCAGATCTAACTAACCAGATCCAGTGCGAGAGTGCACGTCTGCTTCCCAAAAGAAAATAACTTATAAACTCCAAGATGACGACCTCGTTCAGTGAGTGGCTACTGCAGGCCAGTAGCCAATGTGGAAAGTGTACCACATCAGAGAGAGAGCTTTTAAACACCTGAGCCCCAAAGACTCCAGAGCTCAAGAGCCCCCGGCCCCTCCTTTCATTTCTCTATATAGAAACCGGTTACTTAGCAACAACTGATTCCCACTCTTTTCACTTTCCCGCCATTTGCCCAGAATAGGAGAACAAGAAACTGTCACAACATGGAGGTCACCTTGTTCTTATCCAGACCAAGATGGCCACCTAACAAACAATGCCCTAAAAATCCAACTGGGTGTGTGCCTTCCCCAAGAATTTGGCAGAGCTGTACCTAACAGGGCTAGATGGACCATTGGTCTGATTCAGAATGGCTGCTCTTGTGTACTGTTGATTTAAAATTTGAAAAATATTTAACCAACTTTTAAATAGACTGTTAAAAAGTCAGAGTCCAACAGGGCTAATACTGAACACAGCTGAAGCATAAAAATATGGTAATTTTTAAAACTTTTTTCCAAACTTTTAAAATTACTAAAGACATTGATCAGAAAAGTTTAAACATTGTATATAATGTTAAAGTAATTTTGGATTATTTCTCTATTGTATTTCATTGGTTTAATTTTTTATCATATAAATATTGCCATAAGAATATAGCTATTTTACCTATAAAATGCTAATTAGTATTTATCTTATTGTAATTGTTCAACAGTCACCAAAGAAAGCAGAAACCTAAAAAGTAACTTCGAAAATGATGCTGTTTCCCAGTTTTTGAGTTATGTGAAATCTACCAGTTGATGTTTCATTTCTTTATTTCAGTAATTTACAGCAAGAATGTCAGCATCATATTGTTCCTTTGTTTTGCTAAACTCAATGGTCAGTGAAAGGGACCAACTAAATAATAAGCTGGAGCATCACAAGAATGAACAAATACTGTAAACATTTCTCTACAGAGCTCTGCCTGAGCACCTGAGTCATAGCCTGCAAAGACTCATGTTATTTCCAGCAAGGGCCTTTCATTGCAGTGAGATTTGAGGGCGCTCAGCGCTCCATCGCAGCTTCAGGCCCAAATAGCACACCTCTAATTTGGGGGGTATTTGAAATGTCAATCCGTGAATTTCAAGGCATACTATAAATCAGGATGATTTTGTTCAGAACAAAGTTCTTGATCTCAAAGCATTTTACAAAGAGGTTTATCCCAGCTGTACACAAGGGGAAACTAAGACTCAAGTAAAATGCTTGAAGTCACCCAGCATGCTACTGGCAGAAATGGGAATAGAATTCGAACTCAGGTCTCCTGAGTCCCAGTCTAGTGCTTTTTCTACTAGGTGACACTGATTCTTAAATATGCTTTATGAAAGCAAATATACTGCCATGAATCCTTTAGTTTATTAACTACTAGAATATTTGTTTTCTGTTAGCTTTTTTTATTCCAACTTCAGAGTACCTGGAGGATTTTCACATGTGGAGTTCAGTGTGCTGCCACCCTTTCTGTAGCTGCTTCACTCACACACAGAGACTCACCATTTGTCTGGTCTTGCTATTATCATACACGTGTCTCAATACTGTGCTGGCTCACTTGAAACAAGAAGAGGTAGGAATGGTTGCTGAAATGGGAGTTGTGGGTGCTGAATAGCTCCGAAAATCAAGCCACAGTTGCCCATAATATCTAGTTTTTTTACAGTGCTTTTCATCAGTAGATCTCAAAGTGCTTTACAAAAGATTGGGAAACTGATGCACAGAGATTGGGTTAAACTTGAAGTGCCCTAATAAGATGCTATTTTAAAATATTTAGCCTGCTTTGCAGACCATTGTCTTTCCAAAATCATTTATTAACAATTTATTTTATGAAAACAATGAACTAATCATTCATAAGTCCTGGTGTGTGTCCTGGCTACATTAGTGACCACCTCGATGTGAAGCCATTCCTGCTGTGATCAGCTGAAATTCTTGAACTGACTGCATGTATATTGCCAAATCTCATGATTTTATTGTGAGTCTCATGATATGTGGTGTTTTTCTAAAAGCCCCAGTTCCTGCAGTCATATTAGTTTCTGAGAATCTCTGCTTTTAATTTTACAAAATCTCATCCTCATGGGTTGTGGAGGAAAAGGTTAAAAACCTGATCCCCATGCAGTCTAATGGCTCAGAAATCAAAATGAACCCCAAATGTATTACTTTTAAAAAAAAATCTCATTTTTAGTACTTGACTCAGGATTTTTGAATGCTTTGGGATACTGCTGTATCTCAGATCAAACAGTAGGGGGTTGATGGCACAACATAAGGTTAAGGGCTGTCAACCCTGGCACTACTTCTCTTCTCCTTGGGCTAACGAGAGCTTTGATTCATCAAGCTATAAAGACTGGTACAAGCCCTATTTCTTTGCTTTTGAGACCTTCCATGAGTGGGTGGATTGATCTAGCAGGGGATTGTAGAGAGAACCTTTATTTACAATGGATGATGAATTTTGTGGATATTGTGTGTACTGAAAGAGGCGACTTTCTTTAGGGTGAACTGAGGAGTTTGTATGAATATGAATCTATTTGAACTTCTGTGTGGTTTTTTATATAATAGGTCAATTTATCAAGAGCTGTGGATAGGTGCTCAATAAATATAAATGAATAAAACTTCAAATTCTTTTTCCAGCCACACATTCTGGCTAAACTATAAAGTAAAGGTGGATGAATTTGTATTGAAACTCATAGCTAAATAGTTTAGATTGTATATCATTCACATCAGTGTCTTAGTTATGCTGGAAATGTTAACAATGAAATCAGTTCAAACATTTTTATCTAGTTTTTTTGTGAGTTTAGCATATATAGCTGAACTTGGTCTCATAGACGCCTTCATGACAAGTGGAATGCTCAGAACACTAGTCATTATTTCCAGTGGCATTATTGCTGTTGGTGATTTTCAGCTTCAGTGAGGTAATAGCTCCTATTCTGTGTGCAGCTAATCTAATTTTCCATAGCTAGCTTATTGTGATCCTATTTAATATCTTTTTTTATTCTTAGAGGATCAACAAGGTCAACATTGGAGAACAATGTAAAGCTACTAGAGAATCTTGGATACATTCAGTAGAGGGTATGGATAATGCTCAAAACTGGCATGATTCAACAACAAAAAATGCAGTAAGAGAAGCACCCACAGCTCTGACCTGCACAGTGGCCATCCATCTGCTGGGGATTGCCAGAGCACAGGCATGCACTGGCTATATTTCTCCTTCCCTTGGGAATGTCCTTGATATGCCTCCTACTCCAGGAAGGGTTGGCGTATGAGTCAGGTATCATGACTCAGTCTCTGAGGAATTTCCTCCAGAGATTTCCCTACACTGCCCACCCCCCAGTGGTCAACTAGTTACATGCCGTGTTGCCAGTTTAGTCATTGTTTGGAAATTTGAATTGAAATTGAAACATTAATACACACTTTAAAAGCACATGCAATATATGATAAAATATTTGTACCTGAAAAAGCAGAATAGGTTTGAAAAGTATGATCAAAGACTGTCATAAAAAACAACTGTGAGGAAGCTAATGTTGCCACATTCATTTTGGTGATGTGGTCAACCTTATAATTTCAAATTATGATTTGTAAGTAAGGTCTGAATGAGCTCTCCCTTGAGAGCTAGTGATGAGCCAGGGCATGGGGAGGAAAAGCTTCAGGACCAGACTGTATGCACATGAACATACCTACTATGCCTAGGTATCCAGCAGACAGAGTTGTGTTGCCCAAGTGATCAAGTTTGGCTGGTGTTGGGTCACAAATCACTTTGATATTGAATGTGGGGGTAATGAAATGTTATCCTTACATATGAGTAAAGGGCAGCAGACTTGTGCTTAGCCTGTCCTGAATGAGGGGGTGACACTCAGGGCTTAATTTGTGCCAGGGCTGAGCCCTGATACCTCTAGGCTTGGCAGTTCATAGGCCCAGGACCTTTGGGCTTGCCACACTAGTGATGCATATAAAAAACTAGCTTGAGCTGTGGCACCTTTCATTACAAACTAAGCACTGGTCACCCTCAGCTGAACTACACTCGCTAAGTAAGGGGTTTGGATGCCAGATCCCAGTGGGGGTGGGGGGGGGGTGAGAAGACAGGTGTTTTGCTTCATGGTATGGGCTCTGCCTAAGTCACAGGCACCATTTGACCTACCCCTCTCTCCTGTTTGGAGAGAGCACTGTTTAGGCTCCACAGAGTCTCTTGTTTTAAGTGACCACTTGTTTTAAGTGCTTAGACCTGCTGTGGGACAGAGTCTGTGTGGAAGAGACAGCTCAGCTTGCACTAGCAGTCAGGTTTCCTCACTGAGAGCTGAAATCGCTGAGAGCTGGGTGGAACCTCAAGAGACCAGCTCACAGAGGTCACAGTGGCAGGTGGCAGCAGTAGTTAATGGCACAGGGCCATCTGTAATGGAGCAGTTAAGTGGACAGTGGCACGACGAACAACAGCAGCCAGAGTGAGCAGCTGGAGCGAGTGGCTGAAAGAACAAGGAAAGTGCCTTCTGCCCTCGCACCCCCGAGGGTCCGAGGTGAACTCACAGAAAAGTGCCTCTGAACTCTGGGTCTTCACTGACCAAGGACAACAAATATGAGTGGGATGAGGTGGAGGGATAAAGGAGGGGCACATTAAAGGAACTTTTTTTTTTTTGTTGGACTATATTTTAGTGACTTTGCTCCAGAATGCTAGATTTGTGTTTGGAAAAATTATATAAATATACATTTCCTAGTAGGTCAAGATTTTTAAAAGGCACTATTTGCCAAGGTTGTTATCTCACATTGTCGCCATCCTGAGGAGTTTCTATATTAAATATTTTTATATTATAATTAATTTTTACATAAGAACGGCCATACTGGGTCAGTCCAATGGTTCATTAAGCCCAGTATCCTGTCTTCCAACACTGGCCAATGACAGGTGCTTCAAAGGGAATAAACAGAAGAGGTAATGAATTGATCCATCTCCTGTCATCTACTCCCAGCGTCTGGCAACCAAAGGCTCAGGACGCTTAGAGCATGGGGTTGTATCCCTGCCCATCCTGGCTAATGGTCATTGATGGACCAATCCTCCATTAACTTAACTAGTTCTGTTTTGAACCCTGTTATATTTTTGGCCTTCATAATATTCCCTGCCAAAAAGGTCCACAGTTGACTGTGCGTTGTGTGAAGTATGTCCTTTTATTTGTTTTAAACCTGCTGCCAGTTCATGTAATTGGGTGACCCCTGGCTTTTGTGATATATGAAGGAGTAAATACCACTACTTTATTCACTTTCTCCACACCAGTCAAGATTTTGTAAACCTCTATCCTATCCTCTTAGTCATCTCTTTTCCAAGCTAAGAAGTCCGTCTTTTTAATCTCTCCTCATATGGTATCTGTTCCATACCCTTAATCATTTCAGTTCCTCTTCTCTGTACCTTTTCCAATTTCAGTATACCCTTTTTAAGATGGGGTGACCAGAACTGCACGCAGTGTTCAAAATGTGGGCATACCATGGATTTAGCCAGTAAAAATGGAGGCACTTGGTTTGCCAGATCTAGCAGCAAAGCCAATGCTAACAACCTACATGAAAAGATTGCCAGTTACTGTAAAAGCCAATTTTTGAAGTACTTAATGAGGCTGTTGAGAATGCTGGAGACACAAACACAGTTTACACAAACAAACATGGCTGTGGTATCCTACTTTCTATTTAAGCAAAAGACACCACACACTACAAACTGGAGGCAGTGGCGTATTAACGCCTAGGCCGACTAGGCCTAGGGCGGCAAATTTATAATAGCAGCCAGAGGTGACTGCTTCCCCCTGCACCGGTTCGCACCCTCTGCCACTGGCCCTGCTCTAACTCCACCCATTCCCCACCCTGGCCCCACCATCTCTCCTGAGCACGCCACATTCCCCCCTCCTTCGCAAAGCTGTTTTGCACACAAGCACTGGCAGGGAGAAGCAGGACGCGGCGGCGTGCTCAGGGGAGGAGGCGGAGTCAGAGTGGAGGTGAGCTGGGGGTGGCAATTATTTCAGGGCCCAGGGGCAGCAAAATCATTAATCCACCACTGACTGGAATCCAATGTTAAGTCCATTGTCACTTGTTAATGCTAAAGCTGGACACTGGTTCTGAACAAGACCAGCAAATGCTGAATATCTTTCACTCTGCTGACTGGTTAGCAGCATGAAGTACAACAGTGAAAGACTCAGCAGTTGAAAAAGTGAAGAACTCTCTCACCATATTCAAAAAATGTGCATACATGGCAGCTGATGCTCATTTGCATCGGTGCATTCAAGTATTAGGTCATTGTGGCTATCTTCATGTTAGTAGTAGGCCAATAGATGCATTTCTAGACCTTCAGGTTATAGAAGACTGACTGCATCTGTGACAACCCACATCTTAGAGTTTTAAATGTTTGTAAATTGAACCCCAAACGGATGGCTACTTGTGCATTTGATGGAGCGGCAAACTTCTCTGGAAGATATAGTGGAGTACAAGCTTTGCTCAGAGATAAGTGTAACCCTAATCTCTCCTATACACACCTGGAAAACCCGCTGGCTTTCTCATGAGTGATCCATGGCTATTGTCTTAAAATTACTGCAAGTGGTGTTTGGCTTTGGAAAGTACCTACCTAGATGGGGTGGATCGAGGTAGTGAAGCTGGTGGACTACTTTTGCTACTAAGGTCAGAGAAGACTATCGCCATTCTTTCTCTCTTGCAAGTCTACTGATAAAACTACTTGGGTCATTAAACAGTGCCATCCAGGCATCTCCTACTGTTGTAGCAGATCTTGGACCAGCAATAGAAACTACACTTGGATCAATTAGAGGGAGATCCATTGAAAACATACTGAAGAAGCAAAGGCTTCAGTCCAGGAGCTGGCTAATGAAGGCACTTGCATTGAATCCTTAAGTGAAAAGTACAAGAAGTGTTTGTTAAGCTAGCTGAAAAAGTACACAGATCTTACAAACCTACAATAGCTACTTCTGGATTTTACTCAACCTCTACATAGCTTTTACAGGTGTCTATCTTAGAAAACACCGACCACTAAATGGAGTTAGGCATTACCAGCAATGGGGCTGGCATGTGATCAGGACAGACTAGAGAATTTGAACACTGAGTCGAATGTCATATGGTGAACGAATGAAGATTTGACTACAACTTTTTTATCATCACTAGTGGTTTGACCCAATCTTTGTGCTATGTTTCCTGGGGTAGGAAAGGAGTAGGAATTCATCTCATGTTACTCCCAGTCACAACAGCTACAGTTGAGCGTTTTTTTTTTTCCTCATTGAATAGAATTTTGTTTCTCTTTTTGCTGGATCATGAATATATCATGAAGGACTGGAAGTACAGGACACATGAAAAGCCTTCAAAGATGAACGTGCTGCATTCGAGAAGTTCATTAACAGAGTTGTGCAAAATTACAACAAGAAACCAAGAAGACTGTAGATGTAGGAGGCTTGTGTAGCTAACTTTAATTTGTGTGATGATGATTTTAAAATAGGAGTTAAATCTAACAAAATGGTGGTGATGAAACATTTTTTCAGTTTTTATTGTGGTGCCATGCAACCCACCTTCGCCTGCCTGGTCTCACCCCTCCCCCTAATAAATTTGAACCCTCCCTAATTTCAAATCCTGGGGAAAATACAGATTTCCCCCACCTCAGGGAAATCATCATTTGGGGAAATCTGTTGACTTTCTGGTCTGGAGAGCTGCTGAATCAGGCTCTGTACTGAACCTTGAATTTTTGCTACAATCAAATGGCAGAACACAAACCATGGCAGCAACATCAAAACACCATTTCAGCGAAGAACAACCAGCAGGAGAAATTAAAGTTGTAGAAGTTGTTGTATTCACTTATTTTACCAGGAAAAAGTCTAGATCCAATTGCTTTTTCACCAGTTTCAGTGGTGATTTTGTTTATATGGTAATTTTCAAATGCAAAGGACAATATATTTTGCTCACTGCATTTCCTGAAATGGCCCGTCGCCACAGTGAGAAATCCATCTTATTTAGCTTTTATGTGTAAATGTGCAATGCAGCTCATCAAAATGTTTTATTAGCTGAGGAACCTATTTCTGAATCTTCCTTACCATGGCAAAATTTTGACCACAGGGAAAAGAAACATGCAAGAAGAAATATGAGGTATGTAGGGATAGCCAAAACCACATGCAGTTAATTATCTGGTTTCTTTTCTGTTTTTATTGACCTCCTTCCTCTGTTGGATCTTTGAATGTTTAGTCTTGCATGGATTTCTACTCTAGTTTTTTGTTCTTTTGGAATAGTGGTTCTAAATGGTATAATGTTTGCTCTGGTTAATGTTACTGAGGTAATATATACATTAGTCCTCTTTTTCCCATATAAAGTAACTTTTTTTATTAAATCAGTCTGTTTTCAGTGTATAGTACTTTAGGTCTGTATAGTCTTCACAGTCTCTGCACCAATAGATCTTATCTTTCCTGCCCAGACTGGTCATGTCAGTGACTTGGAAGAGAAAACATATGTCAACTTCTAAGGATATTCACATGCATACAGAAAAAATGCATAGCTAATAAAGCTAACTGTATTATGTCATTGGTAGAACATATGAAGGGTTCATACCCATTATCTTAAATATTTTGTTTTCCAAATGAGCAAAGTGTTTAATGGTGGTTTAGGAAACTACTAAAAATTAAACATGTTGCAGTAGGGCTCGATGGGAGATGTCATAAAGGCTGAGCTTGTAAAATGGGCCTATGGGGAGTTGGTGTGCCCAAAATCCATTGGCTTTCAATGGGAGTTGGACACCTAACTTTCCTTAGGTCTCTTGAAAAATGATACCAAAATTGCTTTTTATCTGTAGGTTGCCAGTTGATATCTAGTTCTAATCAAAAGTGATTGCCACCTGATGGCTCTTACAGTCACCTAAGAGAAATGAGTTGGAGCTGTTAGCCCATTTCCTTGGGGACAAATGTCCACATCAATTGAACAAAACACACACCACCATATTTGACACTAACAAGCATCCTTGATCTCAGTCTCAGATGAGACCCAATTACTGAATGGACATGGAAAATGAATTCCCTTCTTGTCCTCAGAGATGCTCCCTCCAGGTCGTGGCTGAGGTACATTGACAGGTGTGGTGGGGCGGTGCCCCACCTTCAGGCCAAATTGGGCTACAGCAGGCCAGAGCAGCTGCACAGACAGGCAGCCAATCAGGGCCAGGCTAGGCCCTATATAAAGGCTGTTCAGGCAAGAGGCAGGCAGTCTCTCCCAGGCTTTCAGAGGCTGAAGGTCTGTCTTCTGTGTGAGGAGACTAGCACTAGGGACAGCACAGTACTGGGCAGGCTGGGGGAGCAGAAGGGAACTCCAACCTGGTACCTGCCAGGCTGCAGGCCCTGAGGAAAGTGCCTGTGTGGTGCAAAGGGGCACAAGGGGAAATGGCTGAGGGAGAGAGACGGACAAAGGGAGAGAAGGAGGGCAGGCAGGAAGGCAGAGTAGAGGGTGGGCCTGCACCCCCCCTTGCACTTACCCTGGCCATTAGGAGTGGCCATCATGGACTGCACCAGACCCCTGCCAAAAGGGGTCACACTTTGGGGGTGTGGTTGGCCACTGTGGCTGGGACAAAGCGGAAAGACTACTTTAATCTATTTCCCCCTCCCCCCCACCCCGGAAGGGGGTGAGTGTGGACTAGGGGGCACTGCTGGAGGACAGTGTTCTAAAAAGGACCGTGTGAGAAGGGAGCAACGTGGGTCCAGACACCAATGGAGTGCGAGAGATGGATGGGACACCATGAGTGGAAAGCGCTCCACATGGACTGAGCTAATTCCCAGAGGTACCAACCGGAGGCGCTGCAGTGGTGAGACCCAACCCCGTCACACAGGGCAATACAGGAAAGCTTACATTTCTGCTACCCAGGCTGTAATTCAGGAGTAGCCAATTATTTTTTGTCAAGGTCCAAATTTATTGGTCAAGAAATAGTCAAGGTCCAGACTCCAGAGAAAATATAAGTGAATAAAAAGATTTTGGGGTTTGTTCAAAAGTGTCTGGCAGTCTGGATTTGACCTGTGACTGCCTATTAACTACCCCTATTGTAATTGTGCTGCATATGCAAAGATGATTTTGGTCTCTAGTGCTTTTGTTCTAGGATCTTTAATAAATACTAAGGCCCTAGTTCAGCCAAACACTTCTGCAGATGCAATGACTTTAAGTGCTTTGAACTGGTACCTTTGTGCTCTTAAAAATGAAAAGTGCAGTAAGACTACTGAGAATTTTTTTCAGTGTTGTGTATCATTGTGTTGCACAAAAATAAAGAACGCACTGAAATGCATAGAAAGTGTACGAATCACAGCCTTTGAAAGATTAGCAAAGATACAATGGGCCAATATATCCTAAGGTGTATCTTCATTGGCCTTACTCCAGAAGTGAATCTGTCCCTGTCATAAATATAAAGGGAAGGGTAAACCCCCTTAAAATCCCTCCTGGCCAGAGGAAAAATCCTCTCACCTGTAAAGGGTTAAGAAGCTAAAGGTAACCTCGCTGGCACCTGACCAAAATGACCAATGAGGAGACAAGATACTTTCAAAAGCTGGGAGGAGGGAGAGAAACAAAGGGTCTGGGGCTGTCTGTATGCTGCTTTTGCCGGGAATAGAACAGGAATGGAGTCTTAGAACTTCTAGTAAGTAATCTAGCTAGGCATGTGTTAGATTATGATTTCTTTAAATGGCTGAGAAAAGAACTGTGCTGAATAGAATGACTATTCCTGTCTTTGTGTCTTTTTTGTAACTTAAGGTTTTGCCTAGAGGGATTCTCTATGTTTTGAATCTAATTACCCTGTAAGGTATCTACCATCCTGATTTTACAGAGGGGATTTCTTTACTTCTATTTAAAGTCTTCTTGTAAGAAAACTGAATGCTTTTTCATTGTTCTCAGATCCAAGGGTTTGGGTCTGTGGTCACCTATGCAAATTGGTGAGGATTTTTACCAAACCTTTCCCAGGAAGTGGGATGCAAGGGTTGGGAGGATTTTGGGGGGGAAAGACTTGTCCAAACTACATTTCCCAGTGAACCCAGTTAGAGTTTGGAGGTGGCAGTGGATATTCCAAGGGCAAAGAATAAAATTAATTTGTACCTTGGGGAAGTTTTAACCTAAGCTGGTAAAAGTAAGCTTAGGAGGTTTTCATGCAGGTCCCCACATCTGTACCCTAGAGTTCAGAGTGTGGGAGGAACCTTGACAGTCCCAAAATATGAATGCACAGCCAAGGTACTGAAATACATCATCCTGCATGTAATTGTGCATTTTTACATACCAGTCTGGTATGCTGGACTCCTTTAGTCAAAGCAGTAACTCTGGAAACTACAGTGAGAGGAATAAGAAAGAAAGCCTTTGTTTCTCTGACAGGAGCCCCAGTGGGTTTGAAGATGGTAGCTCCTGTGATAACAAACCTGCTCCAAAAGAAAGCCGTGATCTCTGCTCTGACTACTCATCAGCTTTTATATGCATATTCTCTCACTAGTTGATTAGAAGAAACATTTTTTTCAATAATTACAAAGTAGAAAACCAGCCTAGAACTAAATTCATGGTCTAAAACCTTCAAAACAGTTTTGTTAATCAAATGGATTTTTTTCCAGTTGCTAGTAAATACTTAGTACATGTAGTCTAAGCAGGTATCTCTCATTGTTCTGCTATTTCGATTACACCAACCTGTTTGAGCTACCAGTCTTCCATGGACGCAAAGTATTACCACTCTGGTGGAGTTATGTGGCTCACATCACCTGTGTTCTGATTATTTTGGCTTGTGTGTCAGTAACAGGACTGCTGGGGCTGACTAAAGAAGCAAAGTATTTTAAACCTTTTGATAGTTTCTGAATCAGTCAATAAATGGACAGGCAAAGCAGCTCCTGGGGATCTTTTTTTTCCTGCTTGGCTTCATTTGCCTTCACATCTCAGTTCCAAGGGTGTGAGACTGATCTCATGAAGACGGGTTTTACATTGTTGTAAATCCATTGGCTTCACTGGAGTTATTCAGAGTCTCAGCTAGTGTGAAGTAAGAATCAGGCATTCCGTTTACTTCTGCTAACATACTCTAGTGTTACTCTTACTACAGCCTTCTTAGGACTGCATCTATGCTGAAATTTTAAGCACTCTTCCCACTGTTGGTCTACTGGTAGTAGTGGAGGAGATGCTAAAGTTAGGCTGTGTCATCTAGCCCTACTTGGAATCAGCTGAAAAGATTTCAGTTCAGTGTTCTATCAAAAGGATAGCATAGCCCCACCTAGCACTGCACTGTCACCGTGGTCTAAGAACCCAAGTCCAGGTGTGTAATTTGAACTGGTGGCCTACAGTGCCAGAGGCATATGTGCTACCAGCTGAAACATTTAGTATAATCACAAATTAAAGTTGAAGACTGTACTTGTGAAAGCTATAAACATTAGAACTTTTTCTCACTTTGCAGATTTGGTTCTTCAAAATGCATTCTGTGGCTCCATTCATTTTTCTTCTGTACTGTGTGCTGCGTTTTCATTATCTGGCCACTTGCAGTAAAATACTGTATTGATTATTGGATAATAAGAGATGATTAATACCAAGAGTCTGTCTCGTAATTGCCCATAGTGCCATGGACTGTAACATTATTACTTAGTATTTCTATTGTGGTAGTGGTCACTGGCCACAATTTGGGATCAGGGTTTCACATATACTACTAAATATAGGATCTAAATATAGCATTTGCATTCCATTTTTCTTGAAATAGCAATTACATGTACATAGAAGAATCATTGTATAAAACTTGGCACGTAAACTCAGTAATAAAAGGAAGGTCCATTGAGATGGACCTGATATATCAGAAAAGAAAAGGCCATCTGAGTAGGAAAGGTTCTGGGATGTTTTAGTAAATCCTTGTGGAATATAAGGAAGGTATAGAGAAAGCAGGGAGGGCATGACAGTGATGGGAAGAAAACTGAGGAGGTAGAGTCCCAAAACATCAGGGAAGGGAGGGAGGTCTCAGTGGAGAAGGGTGGAATTCCATGAAGGAAGTGGGCAGGGCCCCTGTTCTGGGCAAGAGATTCAGGGGAAATGGGGGATTGAGATTAGATTCTATAGCCAATTAATCCCAAATGCTCCTAGCAAACCAAAGACTTTTCTAGCACAAGAGATCACAGCACTCCTGTCTCCCTTCACTGCCAGTGCTGTCTCCTGCTATGGCAAAACCCACCACTCTAAAATGATAGTTCCCATTCCCATGGGTCCTTGGATGTAAATTTCATGGGGCTATGGACCCATTCCCTTCAGGGCACAGATTTCTGTATTCTCCTTTAATCCACCCTGGGAAGGGAAATGCCAAAGGCATTTGGAAAGCCAGAGAGGCCCTTCAAAGTGGGAAGGGAAGCAGAGAAAAGCAAACTTAGTTTGGAAAATGTGATAAGGATAATCACCTTAGTTTTGGAGGTGACTTTTGCCTGGATTGTCTAGACAATCCATGTCTCTCTTAGGTAGAAGAAATGTATTTAAAAAAATCTATATTAAAACTCTAAAATAAACTCCATCTCTTGTAAGGTACATTTTCTTTTCTCTTCTAGATATTTATCATTGCATTGGTAGTGGCATGGAGAAATAGAGGTCACAATAACTTTTTTGCAGAGGCATTACATGATGCCACTAAGCATCTTGTCTCAGAAACAGGTCATGTTCCCAAGAATTATGTTTTGCATTCCTATCTCTGCTTTCATGATCCTGCCATTGAATTTGAAAAAAGTAAGAGTTGCAATCCCCCCATTTTAGCTGCTGGAAAGATTTTAGTCAGAGTAGGAGTTAGTAAATGAAATGGCTTTTGAAGGTTACTTGCAGTATTTATTTATACAGTGTTTGTTTATTTATAAATAAAATATATATAGTATTCTCATAAAGCTACCACATTTATGTTTAGAAATGCATAGATTTTCCCTTCTTTCATGCCCTCGTCCCATCTCCACCACCTTTGTTCCAGAATGAGAAAGTGGGAGGAGGAAAAATATTTTTCAGTTTCCAAAACTGAAACAGAATGACATTTTAAGCTGAAACAGGCTCAATTTTTAAAAGTCACTTTGAAATGCAATAAATAACTTCTTTTTGAAAACACCCCAAAAACCTCCTAAAATCGATTTTTTTTTTCCTATACAAATTTTCATAGGCAAAATGGGGGTTGTCTGACCAACTCTAGCGCAAAAAATACTAGTATGCAGATTACATGCTACACTACCCGTAAGAGCACCCCAGATCTCTAGTGCTCTTTACTGAGCGCTCTTTTGCCTGTTCTCCCCTACGTTACAGCAGGGGCTTTCTGCCTTCACTGTTACATTCTTCTCCCTCTCAACAGAATGAGACCCTCCCATCTCCTTAGTCCTCCTCTATACACTCTGGAAACCACCAAAACATGCACGTCTCCCTACCAGTGAGCTTGACTGCCTCTTGTTGTCCTCCCACTCTCTATGGCCCCACTTCCCCACTCCGGCATCCTGTCAGGTCTGAGGCAGTTTTTCCACGCCCTTCACACTGGAAATTCTAGTTATCGTCCTTTTCAGTCTCCTTCCTTGTATGAGGGACAGGTCAGGAAACAACAGCAGAGGTAGGCATGTCACTCTGGAAAGTTAGGCCGGAGTAGGCCAGTCAGATTGAGCTGATCGCTTCCAAGGGTTCCAACCTGACTCACCTTCCAGAAACCCTCCTTCCTCCCCAGCATAGTACGCTTAAGATCCCCAGCAGAAATCCTAAGTAATGGCCACTTCCCAAGATAATGTTGATAAGCCTGTGCCATAAGGGTTAATACAAAGATATGGCTAAGTGGTTTGGTTTGGTTTTGTTCGTTTGGTATAAAAATCACGAAATTCTAAGTTACAATTCCCACAACCACCGTAACTCAGAACTAATGCACACTGGAAACAGAAACATCTTTCAACGTGTCTCTAGTTTAAGGCTTGTTTTAAAGTCTTAAAACTTGTGAAATAGACACTTATTAATGTACTGCACAAGCGTGTGTGTTTTAACAGGGTCAATAAAATGTGACTTATCAATGTGTCTTAGCCAATCATTTAAAAAATCATTGCAATGTGAAATGTATGAATTGTTGCTGGTGACTCGCTTGCCATTAAAATGTTCGTTAGCTCTGTGTTGCTTGTTGGGCACATGCTGAAAATTGACCAGATGCTGTTCTCTTCCAGATTCTTGCTGCCCATCGGAGAGCATGGTACTCACAACTGGTTTGCCCTGCTTCATATGCACAGAAGCTAAGGACAGAATTAAAAAAATAAACTCTCCCAACAACATCAGACACTTAGGTAAGAGTAAAATACGTTCTTTGTACTTACCCTATGATCTGTTGCTGTGCTAGATACGCTATCCCGGGTAATGCTGACTAGTGTCTTTATATAAAGAAAAATATTGCCCTCCTCTTCTCTGAATATGTTAAACTTACTATTATTTTGAAAAGATTACTAAAGTTCTATGCTGAGAACTTATTGACTTGTTGTGAAGAATCAGGCCCAAGCAAACACTCAGGCAAAGATCTTTAAAAATATGTGCCTAATTTTCTAAGTCTGTATTTAGAAACCTGAACAAGTGGCCTGCAGAGTATTCTACTGCAGTCAATGGGAAGTGTTGAATATGCAGCACTTTTTATAATTATGCTGAGTAATTAAATATCTAAATGGGGACTCAGAACCCTGACTTCATACTAAGCATGCAGCTGCCCTCAGGACAGCCTGAAGTTCCTGTATCTGTAGACCACCCTGGTCACTGAGCAAAGATTTATTTTTGCCCTAATCCTACTTAGCAATATTCAATATTTCTTATCAATCTCTGCTTTATATTATTTTTGTCAGCAAAGGCAACAGATTATCTAAGGACTTCAAGTTATAATGGCTACAGCTCAGGAGAAATCCTACTCTAAGTCCCCCACCTAGACGTGATTGTACTAAGACAGTTCTTTAAACACTGTCAGTTGGTTTATGGCACTCAGTCCTACACAGGAGAGAATGTGGCAAGAAAAAAAAAGGTGATATTACTCTGATGGCCACAGTTACAACACATTTCTCCATGAGACAATGCACATACAAGTAGGGAGTTGAATTTTCTTGCACTTCCCATAATCTGTGGATTAAAGAGAAGACTGTCATATCCTCCTACTGAAGATGTTTTGTATATAATGCATTGAAGAAAATGTTTGTTTTTTAAACAAAACTTGTCTTGTTAAAGGAGCTGCCTTCTGAAGGCTGGGATCTGAATAACTTCCTAGGCCATCAGGAGATGCCATGTAATACAACACTGCATGCTGCCTTTCATTTGAGAATAGTTCACAGGAAATATCTGGTAGGATTGGCTGAACATTTTCAGTCAAAATTGTTTTTTTCGAACAAGTGGGTTTTCAGTTAAATGCAAAAAATGTTGATTTTTATTTAGAAAAAAGAACTGAAATATTTTTCTTCAGATATCCAACTGTGATGCCTCGTGGGAGTTGTAATTCAGTTGCTTATGTCCCCTTTCTTCTCTATGGGATAGGGTTGACTTCCCAATTGAACTATTACTCATGTACTACAACCAGGTATTCTTTAATGCAATACCTCCCCGCAGCATGAGAGTAGACCATGATTAGGGCGAGCAGATGTCCCGTATTTAAGACCTCCTAAAGGTGTCCTGACTTTTTCTTAAAAACGGGCAAATTGTCCCATTTTTTTTTTTTTGTTTCTCCCCCACCCCCATCAGTACTGGTGGGTCCTGCTGCTGGCCGGATCCCTGCTCGCCAGCCACCTGCCCATCAGCATTGAGTGGGGGAGGGGCCTAGTGTCCAACAGTGGGGTGGGTGTGCAAGGCTGATGGCGCAGCAAAGATGCAGTGTGTGTGGGGCCAGCTGCTCCCCATGCTGGTCTGTCAGCGCAGCCCCTGCTGTGAGCCAGCTCTTGGCCAGCAGGGCTCCCTGTCCCGTTTCCACTGGCCTTGGCTACGCGGTGCGGTGATTGGTGAGTGCAGCTCTCTGAGCCACCTCTCTGGCCGGGAGGAGTGGGAAAGAAGGAAAAGTAGCTCTGCAAAGACTTGAGCCAGGTCATTCCTTCCCCCCTCCCTCCCTCATCCTCCCCTGCAGCTGGAAGCAGCTTCCGTCCCACACAGTGCCAAAAGGGGGCTGCTGGCCACATTCTGGTATGAATCCTGGCAGAAATCTGGGGGAGGGGATATGTGCCCCCCATGTGTTGCCTCAGGAAGATGCGGCTCCAGGTACCAGAAGAGGTGGATCCATCCCAGGGGCCCAGCCAGGCATGGAGAGCAGAGAGCACTAGGCAGAGAGGGTCAGGTCGGTCGGTCATCTCCCCTGCGTGAGAGAGGTGTACAGGCTTGTGTGTGTGTCACCCCTCCCCCTGTGAACCCTAAAGCCTTAAAGATAAGAAAGTAAATAAAAATTCAACTGCGCAGTATTTCTTTTTAATGGGCTCAGTCAACTTGATATTAATTTGAACATTTGTACTGCATAGTTCTGACTGATTGCAGTTGAACTCTTACCAGGTGTCCGGTATTCAGCATTGTGAAATGTGGTCACCCTAACCATGATGCTCCATGGGAGATTAAATCCAACTAGGGAGCCTTGCTTATAGCTGTGAATGGGAGTATGAGAACTGAATTACAACTTCCATGAAACATTAGAGCAGCATTTCCAAATGGATATATTTTGGTTTTTTACTTTTCGCTGCTGAAATTTGAAAGTTGAATTTTTCCTCAGAAAATAAGCCCATTTTCCAACCAGCTTTAGTAGTACATTTTAAGAACACTTCTAGGGCTGGCCCACACTAGAAACCTCCTCACCATCCACAACCCAGCGAGACAGTGACTAAGCATGGTAACAGACAATGACTTAGAGTAATGCTGTTAGGACATAAGGTTAACACTGAGAAAAATTGGCACCACAATCTAATCTGCCATATTAGTTCTGGCTGTATAAGTTAGACCAAAAATAGGAGTATAAATTCAGGTTTTACAGTATCTGCCCTGGACTGACATTTAGAAGCACTACCATTTAATCAATTTCTCCATGCTTTAGAATGCACAAGACTATGTTCAAATATCATTGAATTTAGCTGCTTATCTGAGAAAGCAAAATTCAACTGTCAAACTATAAATGCTTAAAATCCTCCGTCTATATCTAGGAAGATGTTGACCCACATCCTCTGGTCCAGCTCTAAGATGTGTTCAGAGAGGATGGAGTAAAAGTTACATTGTTACCTTTCTGAATTCCTGGGGCAGGAGTCATTGTATGATGCCCAGTCCTCCAGCACAAGACAGAGCACTTTGTTCTGTCCAGCCCACAATAGACATTCCAGCAGCTGTGGATCAGCCTGGCACACAGGTGCCTCTATCATGCCTCCATGGTGAGAAGCCATGGAGAAGTTAGAATTAAAACTGATGTAGTTTACACAGTGTTCTCTTTTTTTGTTTTTCTCAAGTACACTTAAACTTATTTCTGAATTGGGCCCTTTATGTCTGACCCGCAGCCAGTCTTTATATCTTTGGACCATCTCATGTTCCATTATTAACTCTCTGAACTGTGTCCTCCAGAGGACTAGGCAGGCCTGTGGTCAGTAATGAGCTCAGATCACTAGAGTTTTCTAGTTCTGAAAGCTATCTTTACTCCTTCACCTTTCTTGGGTTTAATTCTTTATTCTAGTTGTCCATCCCACTGGCATGAATCTTCCTCAGAAATTAGTTCTGCAAATTATCCAAAATGCTATCTGTCACTTTAAATGCTTGCCCATGTTCCATATTCATGAAATATCATTAGGAATACATCAAGTTCCAGTTGCAAGTCTAAGACCTGCTTTTCAAGCAGCTTTAGAGGATGAATACTCCTGGCAATCAGAAGTACAGAAATGATCAATTATTCAGTATAGTTAAATATAAAATCTTTAGAATGGTCTTGACTGCTCATGAGTGACTTCAGTGTAGTTTCAGAGAGTATAAAAAGTTTATTCCGGAAATCCTAGCATCCGGCATCTTGCTTTGCATGCAGACATTTTGGCCAACTCTTAAGTTAAATCATACGATTAGTGGTTTGGGCTGAAGTTCATAGGAAGAAATAATGGCTGATGTATCCATATAATCGCTAAATAACCATGTCTAGCAAGCTGAATGCATTTGGAACTTTATGACTAACTTAAAAAGAGACTGTCTTGAATATAGTGTTTGGTATTAAAACATTGTTAAATCAAGTTCACATTATTTATAAACGTTCTTGACATGGCATTGTATATTTTTGGCTCCCAGTTTACATTTATAGACTCATCCTGCAGTCCTACTCCATTAATATTCAGACAAAACTTGCACTGAAGTCACAGAGTGAAATCCTGACCCCATTGAAGTCAATGGCAAAACTCCCATTGACTTCAGTAGGCCTATGATTTCACTTAAAGTGAGCTGATAATCAGAACAAACCTGAACTATAAATGTTTCTTAATTGATGCATATGTGTGTGTGCTGTACATTTTATAACTGTATTTTAAATATTTGTTTTATTCTGTAACTTGATTCCTCTTAAAGGTAATTAAGTGAAAAAATGCCATGGCAGCTGTACAGTATTTAAAGAATTGATGTAACTGTTCATAACTGAACCAGTAGATGGTGCTAGAGGGCAGAGGAAATCTTCTCCTATTAATTCTCATAACAAAGTTCAGTTGTCTTAGTTTGAGGAAATCAAAGCAACTAAGAACAAAACTCCTTTATACCTTTTGTCAATTTATTTTTGCTCTCCTCTTTCATGAATGAGACTTTTCAAACGTGCAGTCTGGCAGATACTTAATTTGTACTGGAACTTTTTGATGCACACAAAAGAAATACTGCCTTCACATAGGCTTCCTATGTGGGCTTCAGCAGGTTATCTGACCTCTCTGTGCCTTAGTTCCCCATCTGTAAAATGGGGATAATAGGACTTCCCTACGTCCCAAGGGTGTTTTGAGGATAAATCTATTACAGATTGTGAGGCTTTGAGAGACTATGGTGATGTAGTCAATAAAAGTACCTAAAATGAATGGATGGATAGACAAAAGAACTCCTGACTCCAAACTCTGCAAATACCTGACCATGTGAATAGCTTTACTTACGTGAGTGTCCTATTGAATAGTCAGTGGATCTAGTCACGTGGTCCTTTGTAGGATAGAATCATAAGTTATTGACTTAAATTTCTCTTGGGGTGAGGTCTGATTTTTGTTTATGGAATAAAAAAAATATTGAATATAGATTCTCTCTCTCCTCTGATCCTGTGAAATATGATTAAAAGTAGGTTACAAAATTAGATTATGGCAAGCTGCATGTGTATTGCAGTTTGTCAAAGAAATACATACAGGCCTCCCCCCACTTTCTGGCACCAAATAATTTACTGGGCACGTAGGTTGACACCTTTCCTAGGTTTAAAGATCATACTGGGCAAGCTTGGTTTTAACACTGTATTTATAATATATGTAAGTCATACCAGGGGGAGCGGAGGGGTAGAGTTGGGCTGGAAAATCATTCCTGAATGAGAAGGGCCCAGATTAGTGCATGAAAGATGTGTTCTTATGTTTTCAGAGATCTGATGATCTGCCACAAATGGCAACCATAGAAGGAAATAACCTACCCACAATATCAGCAAGTGAAAAGTGAGTTGAGTTATTTAACAAAGGGAAGTCAACAGGTATATAAAAGGAATACATGGGAATGTCAGAGCACATTCAAACCTTTTGTATTTCAAAAAGAAAAGGAGTACTTTTGGCACCTTAAAGACTAACAAATTTATTTGAGCATAAGCTTTCGTGAGCTACAGCTCACTTCATTGGATGCAAGCTGTAGCTCACGAAAGCTTATGCTCAAATAAATTTGTTAGTCTCTAAGGTGTCACAAGTACTCCTTTTCTTTTTGCGGATACAGACTAACACGGCTGCTACTCTGAAACCTTTTGTATTTCAAGTTACTCAACCACAGATGGGCTCTTCCACCTCTCTAAACAAACTGTGAAAACAGTTTTTTCAAACTGTGTCTTTGTTTCCCTCAGAATAATTGGCAGAATTTGTAATTGCTACAGCAAGCTTAGGTACTACTGTAATTTTTATGAGGCTTATGCTACACAGCGAGAATGCAGAAGCAATAACCACCTCAACAGATTATCTTTACTTTTGCAAGTAGTTTGCAAGTAGTTGCACATAGATCTGAAACTTTAGTGAGGCTCAAGATTCCCTGCTTAAAAAGGGGTGAAAGTAACTTAAAGGACTTACCGGTACACTGGAGTCCTAAATAGGGGGGCAGGGCCTTAACCAGAAGGGGCAAGGCCTTTAAAACCTGGGGCTCCGGGCCCGCGCTGCTGCTACCCTGGGGCTCCGGCAGCGGGGCTCCGGTGGTGATTTAAAGGGCCCGGGCCTCTGGACGCTGCTGGGAGCTCCAGGCCCTTTAAATCGCCGGCCTGGGGAAGCTGACCCCTCCCGGTATGGTCAGCTGTGTACCGGCTCTTGCTGGTATTCCGTGCCGTACTGTACCGGCTTACTTTCACCTCTGTGCTTAACGTACAAATAGACCAGATCCTCAGATGGTGTGAATCGGCATAACCCCACTGAAATCAACAGAATTGTGCCAATGTTTTTCATGCATCCAAAATGGGGGGAAGGGTTGGCTTGTCCAATGGTGCAGGAGCCCTGTTTATTGCCCTCTTTGGTCCAATATTTATTTGAAAAGCTGAAAATAAATCAAGGTTCTCAATAAGGAAATTTAAATTACCAGTAGGCATGACAGCTTCTAGAGAAGACACAATCGCCACCTCACACAGCAACGTACTCGTTTTTTTATTCTCATTTTTGGCTTTGCTCCCATACAGTCAGTCCTGGTCATTTAATTTGAGGAATCTGATTCCTAGTGGTTTCAACACAAGGTCAAGTAACGTAACGGAGGGCATCTAGTTCCCCTAAAGTAAAATCAATCTTATCAGTAGTTGAGAAAGCCCAGGGGAACCTTAGGGAATTTGTATCTATCACAGGAAACTCTGGCCTAGGCCATACTGCTGAATGAGATCAAACAGACTCTCATTCCACTTTATCAATGGCCTTCTTTGCATTTCAAGGCCACCAAGCCGGGCCAACCTCCCAGATGCTGAGAGGTTAGGTTAAGAACTTGATATTCAGAACTGAACCAGAGCCCATACAAAGCCTGTTGGATTGGAGTTGGCTGAGAGAGGCAGTAAGAGATTCAAGAAGCCAGGTAAATTGTTAGCCTGGGGCTAATTTTAAAAGTTTAATAAGGAAGTGGAGAGATGTGGACAATGCCTTAGGCGGCTTGACTCCTTCTAGAATTAAGGTGATGCAAACCATATTTGAAAATTTAGGGAAGTAGCACACATTAAAAGGTTGGTTTTATGCCTTGAAAAGAATAAGATAAGAAGATATGTTACTGCTTTATACAGTTCTGCCTCAAATTTGTGTTGGTCCAAAGTCGCAGCAGTATTTCCCCTAAATGCTTTGGTAGACTGCTTCATTTACCCTAGAGACACACTCAGGACCCAAAGCAAGGATGGTGGTGTCCAAAAACTCAGAGAAAGCTCCAGCCTTAGTGACAGACTGAGGGGAATATAGTGCTTGATCAACATCCGAGACCTGCAATTAGTACAATTAATGTGTTTCATTTCTAGAGTCTGTGATGCCAGAGTCATTGTAATGACCTTTTTTCTAGCCTAACTAAAAGTTTCCCAGCCTTATTTCGCTGTGTCTGAGGTGGTAGGGGGGAAAGAACTGGAACGCATTTTATATGCCTCAGGTCAAAAGGGTGAGCGTCACATTCTGTGGTGTAAGGCAGATGAATGAGCGGTTGTCACCACCTGCCCTGCAACCTTGGGTGCCTCACAATGCTTTGCTGTTGTAGCTCCCAGCCTGGGCTGCTCAGAAACAGCCTCCCAGCATGGAAAGTCACACCCTGAGTGTCTGTGTATAGCTGCTGCCCTGGTCCAGCAACTCTGACCTCAGCAGCCTGTCGGCAACACACCAGCCACACTCTGGCTTCCACCAGCTTTTGTTACTACTTGCAGGGTGACCCCAACACACTCCCAGTTCTGAATTTTCTCAAAAATGTGGGTTCTGCACTATCCGTTCCTCTCCTGGACAGTTCAGATATTAAAGGTCTGTTGCCCCTGTAAGGAGTGAGTATTCAATAGTTTGCTACTTCAGCTGGAGTTACCAAACAGTTCAGTTTAAGCACAGCACTGGGTGGGATTAGATTGAAAAATAAAGCAAGTTTAGTAGCAAAGGAAGATAGGATTTTAAAGTGAATTCAAGTATAAGAGAGAAAGTTAGAAACGGTTACTAGCAAATAAAAGTGAAAACATCCATCTAAATGTCTAAAATTTAACCTAGCAAGTTTTGGCTCAAGGCTTTGTTTAAGATGGCCTCTCTTACCCATCGTCTTCTAGCAAGATGGTCACTGACCCTCTCCTCTGTCAGGATCTCTCCCAGATGCTCAAAGTTGCTGGTGCCTTTGTCATCTTAGGTGAAAGAGAGAACTTGGGGTTTCTGCCCCTTTCTTTTACAGCCCAGTGAACCTTTGAAGTGGATTCTTCTGAAGACTTCCCCTCAAAGTAAGGTTTATTCAGAGGAAGGTTACATGGAGTCTGGTGATGAAGGAGGCTCCATGCTCTTTCTCCGCCATTCTGCGTTTGCTGAAATGCGAATTTGCTGTCTCCTCTCATCTCCCCTCACTCCCCGCTTTCTTGCTGTCCCTGTTTACAATTTATATGTAAATTTGAGGTGTAAACACATTCCTTTGTTTAGGACAGGCCTGTTTAACAACTTTTGCCTAGGCAGGGCTGTGTGGTTTTGAACATATGCTAATAATATCAGACAGGGAAATTTCATAACTTATTGCTATGTGTACTTCTCCATGATAGTATTGACCATGAAGTTATTAGTGTTCAAATAATACTTCACAAGGCATATTTTGTACAAAGATTATTAAAATAGTGTGTAGGGTGTGACGAGAAGGGTGTTTTTGGTCACCGTACTATAAGTGAATTACTCTCTAAATCACTCAACATATCCCCCAAGTTTTGTGAGTTTATGATCAGACTTTTTAGACTGGAGCCTCAACTGGTATAAATTAGTGTAGGCCCGTTGATTTCAGTGGAGCAGTTCTGATTTACATCAGCTGGGAATCTGGACCTTTACATTCTGCAGCAGTAGAGGAGATGACGGTTCCCATGAGAGAGGCCTCAGCAGTGGAATGTGTGTTTAACTCTCCAAGTATGGTGTATGTTGCTTATTCAGTGATGTGCTGCCAATATTTTAACAAGGAGACCACAAAAATTTCCTCATTTAGCCTGTGATAAACTCCGTATCCCAGAGGGAAGGGGAGTGCTTGCAGAGAGGGGAGGGAGGAGGCTCTGGGGAACATATTCATTTGCTTTCCCATTGAAACAAAACCACTTTTTCATAGACAGGGAAGTAACAACACTTTTCAAACAAACTTATATTCAGTGGCACTTGACTGGGAATGGGTAAACCCAGAGACATTCAGCTTGTGGGTCCATACTGATCTTAACTGCAGGGTTGCAACACAAAAAGGCAGTCCCTGAGGATATGCAGTATCTCAGACCATAAAGGTCTACTCCATCTGCTTACGCTCACCCAGTTTTAATTTGCAACTAGCCATTAGTTTCTCCATCCAGGATCCATTTGAGCAATGCGCTTAAACACATGCTGAAGTCTATCCCTATTCATCACAGCAGCAAAGCACATGCTGAATCCATTGACTTTAATTAGAGTTCAGAACATCCTTAAAGTTAAGCATGAGCTTAAGAGTGGTGCTGAATAGGGATGGTTGGCTGAATCAGGGCCAGAGATATTACATAAATCAGCAGCTCCTATAAGATTGTAACATAAGAGGCTATAGTCATTCTTGACACAATTCTATTGACTTCTATAGAGTTATAACAAGGACCCAAAAGATTTATTTACAAGAAATACTAATACCATTTATAAATAGATCCATAGTATACAATAAAATGCCAGAGAATAATTTCATGACTATTTAATTTGCTTTCATACCACCAGAATGTTGCAATAATTCCTATGGAGTGAATCTTGTTGTTTTGAATAAATATGCCTTTGTTTGTCATTCCCCTCCCCATGCCTCTGGCAACTAGTCTGTCTGTCCTTAGAGTATGAGTTCTTCAGGGTGGGAGCTGTGGTTTCCTGAATGTCTGGAAAGTGCCTACACGTTGTGGGTGCTACCATAAACAACAAACTTGTCAGGGAAATTATGGTAATTATACTCACAGCTTTGCTTGCTGATGTGATATCCCAGGTCTTAAACCCAGGCCTGGGACTTCCCAGACAGCCACCGCATCCTGGCCTCACCCTGTGTTGGCTGAAATCTGGTGAGCTGAGAAGCTAGTGGGACTGCTAGTAGTAGAAACTAGTAGGACTACAGCCTCAGCCAAGGCACCATCCACAGGAGCCCTGATTGGATGATTGCCTGGGCCTCACCGATTGGTCCAACCATGCTATTTAAGACAGAAGGAGGTACAGGAAGTTGTCTGAGTAACAGAGTGGTTTTCTGTTGTAGCTGCATTAGAGCCTGCTTCTTTCACCCAACCCTATTCCTGCTCTGCTTCATCCCTGCCTTCACTCCTGCTCCAACCGTGCTCCTGCTCCATGCTTGATCCTTGCCTCTCGCCTCTCCTCCAGTTCCTTCCCTTACCTCACTTCTACCATCAGTTACCAGTCCTATCTCCAATCCTGGCTTTTGACCCTTGGCTCTGGCATTTGGTATCTGACTCTGACTTTTGTAATAAGTAGTTGACTCTGGTGCTGACCCTCAGCTTTGTTCCCCAACCTGAATGCCTGCTCTGCCCACTAGTTGTAAGTTGATATAATGTACTCAGTATGGAGACAAGAAATATTCTGTGAAATAGGTCAAAGCAGGACCGGGATAGTGATAGTTTCCAGTTAGGAAGCTCCTCACATCTCAGAGTTCTCTGCAAAGTTATGTGCATAAGGACAGTGCCACTGGAATGTTGGCAACTTGGATGCAGAACACGTCACCTACATGTTGTGCAGCCAACAGTAGCAGGAGAAATGTAGTCCAAAGGCATAGGGTGAACAGTGCCATGGATGTTTACGGTTGGGAAATCCAAATGTGCTCAGCTTTGATCTAATTCTGCTTGTGGTGAAGCTAGTGATCAAACTTCCACTGATTTCAGTGGCAGCAGAGTTAAGCCAACACTGAGGACTTTGGAAAAACTGAGCCTCAGTGCCCATATCAAACACATAGGACCTCAGTTTTTAAAAACTCATCTGAAAGCCCTTTTCACCAGTGGTTCTCAAAGTAGGGGCACTGCTTGTTCAGGGAAAGCCCCTGGCGGGCCAGGCCAGTTTGTTTCCCTGCTGCATCCGCAGGTTTGGCCGATCGCGGCTCCCACTGGCCACGGTTCACTGCTCTGGGCCAATAAGGGCTGCGGGAAGGGCGGCCAGCATATCCCTCGGCCCACACCGCTTTCTGCAGCCCTCATTGGCCTGGAGCGGCGAACTGTGGCCAGTGGGAGCTGCAATCGGCCAAACTTGCAGATGCAGCAGGTAAACAAACCGGCCCAGCCCACTGGGGCTTTCCCTGAACAAGCGGCGCCCCAAGTTTGAGAACCAGTACTCTATACAGTAAACAGCATGGTAGGGTATGTCTGCACAGCAATCAGGAGGCATGATTGCAGCATGTGTAGCTTTGATTGAGTCAGTTTGCTAAAACTAGCTGTGTAGCTGTGGCAGCCCAGATTAGCTGCCTGAGTACAGTCCCACCGGAACCTGTTGTATTAAATTAGACGGAATAAATATGCCAAAGGTGTTAACATAATGCAGTCACTGTGTAACATTAAACAGTATTAAACAAAGTCTGGGGTTTGGTATACAGAGATCTCAGCCTGCTTAGTACCATGGCAAACATGTTAAAAGTTCTTTTAACCTTTTGTTAAAGATACAGAAAAGAAGGGAAAACAGTTAAAGCATTTGGAATGTAGTAAATCTCTGTAAGTAAATCTTTCATTTTAACAGTATTTCCTTTTCCCTTTTTCTGGAAAGAGTTTTAGAAGGAAACCCTCCCCCCTTATTTGATAGGCTTAGATGTATCAAAGGTGCTGATAACTGTCCTTTTGGGGGAAAGAGAAGAAGTTAGCTGAGGTGAGCTAGTGCTGTTGTTAAAGCACAATCCCATTTCATCCCAGGTGGTGGTTGAGTTTCAGTTGGAGCCAGGTGATGTTATCTGGGTCTTTCTCTCTGGCCCTATCAAGCCAGGACATCCCTCAGGATTAGGATGTAGAAGGTCTGAGGTCCTAGGAGCTAATGGGGGTGGCAGCCATGGTGATGAAGTTTGTTCCAGTAGCTTATGTCTTTTCTTGCTTATTTCCATCTCCCCTCAAAGTCAGTCTTTATTTTTTTAGACCCAAAAAGGGAGTGGTGGGTGGAATAACTATCCCCTCATTATTTTGTCCACCAATTAGACCCAATATCTGACATACCAATTTTGGTTCATTAAGTTCTGGTTCCACATCTTCTGTTTTTACCAAGCATAAGTTTAATACAGTTCTTGAGTTATATCAGTAGGCCTTTTTGTGTTGCCTAATTCACCTTTTAGGTCTCCTTTTTACAACTTTTCCAGTCAAGAGTTGTCATAGGTTATCATTACATCTTATGAACTTTTACAAATGTTTTACAATTAAGCTCACAATGGCAGTAAACTTGTTGCCCCGATTTTTCACAACAGACCTTAGGCAGGTACTCTAACCTGTGTTGCCATGGCTCAATCAAAGCTAGTTCAGATATGCCTAAAAATCCTGTCCTGACTGCTGTGTAAACGTACGCTTGGTCAATTTAGCTACCTTAGAAGAACAAAGAGCTCAGTTGACAAAGCTGGGATTTGAATCTGTGGTTGCAGGGAGTCTAGATTTGTCAAATCTGATGCTTGATGAGTAAGCTATTCCCCTTCTGGTATATGCAGTGATGATGAATAGTTACCAGAAAAGTAAAATAATAATTTCCAATTTTGACACTTTGCAATAGATCATAATGTAACCTGCTTTAACATGGCCCCTTTCCAAGATATCTCAGCGTTTGTGCAAAAATATCTGGTTTTCACATTAAAATATAATTTGAACACAGTAAGATTTTTAGCTTGGCTTTCCATGTGTCAGTGGAATGAAATCCTTTATTCATTTTTTTATTTTAATTGTTGTTTATTTGGATTACTTTAGCACCAGCTAGACGCAACTGAGATTGGGACACCATTGTGCTACATGAACAGTCCTTGCCTTGAAGAGTTTACACTTTAAATAGACAAAACCGAAAAGAGAAGAAAAGAAAGTGAGGCAGAAAGTGGTAAAATGACTTGGGTGAAGTCTGTGAATTAAATCCACCATCATTTCTCTCTTTGGGTGACTTACCTTGCCACCTGTTAAATGCTGAACTGTTTCTGTAGTTGATTAATAGCTTTTCTTTGGTTGCTTAGATTGCTTCTTCATTCTTAGTTTGATATAACTCGATGAAAATGCTATCTAATTGGTGCTTCTGTCCTCAGATAACTAAGATTTCCCAGCAATCCTGCATGTATGGTAAGAAAGTGCTACCTTTGATATAATAATAATAAGTGGGGTTGTTCAGACTTAACCAGCTATGCTCTGGCCACATGAGTAAATGAAGTCTGAGTCCAGGCTGATCTGGGCTGCAGAAAGTAAGTTTTACTTTAGTAGTCTGTTGCTAAATTGTGGATTCTTCCTATACTTTGCCCACGTTCGTACAACATCTATAAACTTCAGTTCTTGGTAGGTTCACTTGCTTCCTATGGAGTTGGTAATGGCAAAATTTGCAGTGAGGTTAGAGGTAATTTTGCATATTTATTGGGCAGGAGCAGATTAATGGGTCAGCAGAGCTGAGCCCTACACCTTAAAGTAGTCCCAGAATGTGCAGCACCTGTATCATGGGATTGTAATGCCCGATCGTGATCAATGTCTCCATTAAATCTTTCCCTATGGATGAGGGCATTGGCAGGTGCCTAGCTGGCTCACTGTAGGACATCTGACATATATCCAGCCTTCTTGCATATTCACATTGTGCTTTCTAAATCAACACTCCCTTTGAGAGTTTCAATAAAGCAAGAGAGACTGGATTTTTGACTACACGTGAGCATGGGTACTTAATGAACTTGTTTAATTCTAATCTCTAATACACCCTCTGTTTGGTCTGTGTGTTCTTTATTGATAGGTTAATGATCTAGATGATGTAACTGGACTTTTCCTTTTCTGATTTAAGAGGATTCATTTTAATATTTTCTACCCTATTGTCCATGCAAGTTCCCACCAGTTTTCAGTGTTCATTGAGGACTGTAAACCTCAATACAGCCCAACTGTTCAAGCTTCTGAAGACTATAATACATTGGACGTGGAGACAAAGAGAGCGATGCAGGCTGGAAGGTACCATCAGTATGGTCAGGAAGTGTTATGAAGGCGGGGGATCGATGTCAGCTTTGAAAAGACAAGATACGCTGTCAGTTTCACTGAACAGCTTCTTTGGTACTAGCCCTTTCTCTGCTTGTTTGAGTAACATTTTGCTGACAGCAGCAGACAGGTTGATAAGAGAAGCACTAATAAGTCTCCTTGGGACTTACTGTGACATTCCAACCACCTGAGCAGCCTCAAACATCTACCATTTAAAAAAAAATTCTTGTCTGCCTCCCAAGTGCAGGATTCCCCTTTACAAGCTTCTCCCCTGAAAAAAATAAATGAAATAAAATGAGCCCTGTTTAGGACCAGGATGGGGAAGATTCAGTCCTGCACCAGTAACATCTTTTCTACATATTCACATATCTAAACTTCAAAGTCCAATACCATATGCCCTGCAGGATTTGAAATTAGGGCTTTTCCTATTGAAGAGGGGAAGTGAAACATACAAGCAGTCTGCAGTGCCTAAAGTGTTAGGTGTTTTTTCTGAATGTCTTAAGGTTTCTCTATCATAATTTTCCTTGAGTAATAATTATTTTTGCTCTTTAGGAGTGAAGCCTATTGAATTTACAGAGAAACTGTTGGATAGAAAGAAGCACTAGGGCAATAGTAGTACAGTTTGCCCTCTCTTCCCTCCCCCCCGCCTCCAACCTCTTCGCTATGGTGTCTCTGCTGGCTGAAATACCACCATCAGGGGGCATCATTCTATCCTCATTTATAGAGTCCATTAGTATCAACCAAGACAGCTCACTTCTAGATTATTGCGTCATGGCTTCAGGGGTTAGTATTTTTGTTCTTGATTTAGACCTTCTTACTCCCTTAAAAGCTTTTGTTTGTTGTCTTTTGGTTTATAGAGGCTAATCTGCTTCAAAGATTTCTAAAACTGAGTAAAAATAATATCTGTTAACATACTATGTATAGTGCATCTTTTGATGAGTACATGCTGGATTTAGAATTTCTTTAAAATCTCATTTTCACTTGATTATGTGACCAGGTCATCAGCCATGCCTCCTTCCCCATTCTTCTGATTGCTTATCCCTTACTCCAGGGGGAAACAATCAGCTTCCCCATACCAGATGCAGATTACTTCATCTCTCCTTCCCTCATGCTTATTCACCTGCACTGACTGAGTTTGGATGGGCAAATGGAGTCAACACACATCTGCATGGGGAAAGTAGTGGCCTAGCAAAACCTGCTCTCTCCCCTCACCCAGAGTAGTGGTTTGAGGAAGCCACACAAGTGTGGGTGTGTGTCTTATTCCCCTTCCGTCCCTTCACTGCTGCAGAAGGCAGGATCACAAACTGGTCCTGAGAGAAAGAGGACATGACATGGTGCAGACAGGTGATAGGAGGGTGATGAAGAGATGGCTATTCTCAGTTGGCATGTTGAGTATCTGATTCAATTTTGGTAGAGCAGCTCTCTGAGGAAACAACTAGCAATTCTCTCTGGTATGTGCAAACAGAAGAATGTCACGACTGATGTGGCTCTTGCATGATTTGTCGGCTTTTCAGTCCACCTGGGAAGTTATACATTGCTGCTTTTTTTTTTTTTTTTTTTTTTTACCAGCTTGTTTTCCTGGGGCTCATCCTCATTAATCTTTATTTTCAACTGTTCAGAATGATTCAAAAGAGTCTCCTAGAGTACTGGCAGGAACCATGGAACTGGCTAGAGGTGAGTTCTTGTTTCATTGTAAAGCTGTAAAATACAGCTAAGAACGACCTTCCAACTGCATTTCAAATCATATTGCTACATTCTGCCTCAAATGCCCATTGACTTCAATGTCAGATAAGCACCCACATTCAGAGAAGCAATGTAGTTAACAAGGTGGACAATACTCTCTCTTGTAAAAATAAATAAATACTCTCTCTGCAATCACCAGCTCAGTGTGGATTTCTCTTTAGAAAATTCTGTAGTGGGCTAACCTGAAAACAGGAGAATACTTGTTTCTTCCTTTTGTTGTTTTCATTCTTCAGAATCACAAAGTGAAAGCGAAGTATGGTGCAGTGGTTGGGGCAATAGCCTAGGACTCTAGTTCAACTGCCTGCTCCACCAGAGGGTTCCTGTAGGACCATGGGCAATTCACTTAGCCTCTTTGTGCCTCAGTTCTCCATCTGTAAAATACTTCCCTGCCTCATGGGTGTGGGGTGAGGATAAATACATTCAAGATGGAGGTGCTTAGTTACTATGGTGATGGGGCCACAGAAGTAGCTAAGATGGATACAAAGTGTTCCAGGAACTATGCATTGATAATACCACTGAAATGCAACCACTTCTGGTATACCATACTCAACAACAGTCAAGAGATAGGAAATTTGTCTAAGGACACCACGCTACCCCTTCTTATAAAAGTTCCATGGGATCGTTAACAGTGCTGAGGTTCTCCTGGTAGCTGCTGAACAATTTTAAATCCTTTTGAAGGCAATGGGGCGTGACTGGGCTTAGTAGAGCTAGTCGAAATTTTTCTGACAGAACTTTTTTCCATCAGAAAATGCTGATTTGGCAAAATGGAAATGTTCTGCTGAAAAGTATTGATTTTGTGGACTATTTCCAATGAAAAATTATTGAAATGTTCCATTACAATAAAAAATTAAATTTAAAAACATAATATCAACATAAAAATAAAATTAAACATATGAAAATATTCTAAAAGTGAAAATTTTTCTGCAACCATGTAATATAATAATATGAAATACTTTGGAAAGGTTGAAGTGAAATTTCATGTTCACTTTTCCCTAAACAAAATTTCAGAATTTTGTTTGGAAAATTTTGAATTTTTTCATTCCAATTCTGAATGAAAAAATACAAGTTTCAGAATTTTTTACAGAATGAAAATTTCAGTGTTCTATCCAGCTCCCAGGAGAAGCTCCCTTTAATCAATCAACCTTTTGTTTCAAATATGTTTTAAAATTGCACCTGGCAGAGTCCTTTATTTAAAAATAAATAAATATATAAATTAACGTGTTTTTTTTTTTTTTTATTTTACAGTTCTCTCGTTGGACTTCGTTTTTTTTCTACTACATATTCTACATTTATCATTTTGTTCTTGTTGTGAGTATGATTGCTCAGTTTCATAAGGAATTTTTCTTGTAATTGTATTTGTAGACCCAGTTTTATCTCCCATAAGGATCTGATTAAAAATGCAGTGCAAAACTACAAGACAAGTAGCTGTGTAATATGGTATGGTCTGCACTGATGCATCTCTTTGTGATGTGCTCATCACTGTAATATCTGAGGTACTTGTGTTATGGTAACTATGTAAATCCCCTGTGCATCCTGTGAATAGGACCCCTATAATGTAAGAGATGATTCCTAGATAAACTAAACTCAGGGTTGTAATAGAGTCTCTCTTAAATAAATAAAATATCCTTCTGCTTGAAATTCAGTCTGAATGAGCTCCCTCTTAAAAACTCCCTGAAACATCTTAAACGGTTGGGTTGCCTTTTTTCCTTGTTTGGAGGGCAAGTCTCTCTCCTTTGATTTCAGTTCAAATAATGTGTTTTATTGTTTGAAGTAGATATCAAGAAATATAAAAACCTAAAAAATAGCCAGTGGTTTTTGTAGTTAAAAGTAGGAGTGGTCAAATTTTTCTGTTGAAACTGCTTTTTGACAGAAAATTGGATTTTTGACTAAATGAAATTTTTCACAAAAACTTCCTCATTTGGAAATGTAATCCAGCTAGGCAGCCTGATCTGCAAAGGAGAATGGGTGTGTGAGGCACTGCAGCCATAATTTGGAATAGAAATATTTCAGTTTTCTTTTTTTTTTCACCCCTGAAAACATGACAGGGAGAAAAAAACATTTTCTGAACAGTTTTAGTGAAAACTATTTTCAGTGCAATACAAAGACTGTGTACCATGTGACTGGAACAATGGTTTGTGTTAATCGATGTGAAATACAGCAGACTAAAGCAAACTCATCATTTTTATGTCAGAGAGGGATCACTGTTTTGAGTGGGATAATTTTATTCCTCTTGTTGATAAAGTGCATATGTCTTCTCCGGGTTCAAAAAGCACTGGTCCCTTGCATGATGATGTTACGACTTTGCTGCTCCAGTGTAAACAGAACATGGGTGAGGAGCTCTCATCATAAATATGTTTTCTCTGGTAGAATTTCTGTTCAGCAGAGCGATTCCAATTTGATATCTATGTTCTGTTCTATTAGTATGGGTCAGCTTAGGGTTTTTTCTCCAGCTAATGAGCTAGCAGGCAGCACCCCCCATATAGAAAGCAGCTGTGAAGTGACTACCTGCACTCCACAAATACAGGGCAGGGAGTGGTTGCCTGTGCTCACCCCCCCGAGAGGAGGCACATCTAAGCTGAAAGGCTACAGTGGATGTAGCTGCAACTGCCCATGAACACATCCCCACACAAATCTCTATCTGTTTCTCGCTACCAGGAGTACTGTCTGCTGCTTAGGTGGTGCCCATCTTTTCCTTTGCTCACTGTGTCTCTTAGGTATAATAGAGCCCTACAGCGGTGGGAAACACAATGAATGGTGTCTGCATTGGGCCCTTGCTTACTTTTCCTTGATATCTTCCCCTTTTGATTTTTTTTTAATTAAGGATTAAAATGCTTTATGTGAATCAGGAATGAGAGGGTTGGGAACAGAAATGCGGATTTCCCAAAACCCAGCAGGGTCCACCTTAATATACCATAGTTACCTATAGGTCAGTGATACTCGGACGTCAGTGGTTCAGGAGCCAAACTAGTGATCAACATTACCCAAAAGAGCCACAGTAGTGTGAATTCATTGTTTCATTTACTACAGTACTATTCATATTTAAACAGTATGATGGGAAATATTTTGTGTGTCTTTGTGCATGTGTGTACTATTCCCACAGCAAATAAGTTAACAACTTAGTGCACATTGATAACTTCATTGGGTAATAACATAGTGAAAGCATCCTGACTGGTTAATAACTTAGAGTGCTTAATAATGAAATCACACACTGGTTTAATATCATGTGCTGCAAAGAGCTGCAGGAGACACATTAAAGAGCAACTTGGGAGTTGCAGTCTGAGTATCGCTGCTGTAGGCCCTTTAAACCAGCCACCATGTCTTCCTGGATGAAATACTGATGGAAGTGATACTTTTGGAAATGTGTGAAATGGGTAGGCCACAGAAAAAATTACAACCTATACTCCAGCCTCTGAAATATAACCCTGTGTTTTGCGGTGCCTATTTTTCAATCCAGCCAACCTCATTCAAACCAGCATAACTAAATCAGTTACTGTACTCTTCATCTGTCTTTAATTTTCAGTCTGAAAAGAAGAATGTGGCCCTTTTTTGTGTTTTTCTTAATGAGAAATTCCCCATTGGTTTCTGGCAGCTGGCAGATACTGTGTTTATGGTGGCCTGCTCATATCTTGTAAGGTTGCTCCTGCCCATTTAGCAGCATAACATGTTCCTTTCAGACATTGCTCTAGCATTTCCTGGGAACTGGTGAGATGAAAACCATGTCCTCTCTGTGCAAGTCCAACCAGTTCTTTGCAGTTTGTTGTTATGGAACTTTTTTCATAATCGTGGCAACATTGTGGACTGGAATGGTAAGTATTTTATGTTTTAAAAGTGAACTTTTGTGAAACGCACTAGACAGCAATTTAGGGTCAAACTTTTCTCTGATTTTCACTCTACTTTTGTACTCAGTAGTAGTTGCAGTATGCTATTTTTTTTACAGTATCATTTAAACTATCCAAAAATAATTCACTAGAGGCAGGATTGGGGTCCAGACTCTATCAGACCAAACAACCAAACCAAGAAAAGCCACTGTCCACTTTCTTAAAACCCTGAAATGTTATGGTATATATATGATGGACGAATTTGTATAAGTATTACATTTCTGTAGTTTAATAAATAAAAATGATCTCTTAATTATTTATTCAATCTATCTTCCTCTGGAAAGCAGTTTCATAAATCCCTTCTCTTCAGTTGAGTGCTGCTCTTTTTGAATCTTCCAGTTAGAAATATATCAACCTTTCAGTTTTAAGATACCTATTGAAAGATTAGGAAGAGGAAATATATCTTTACATTGTCATTTTTTGAATATTAGAATTTAGAATGTGGTTGCAAGAAAACATGTTTGAAGTAGAAGATTTAAAATTGATATTTTGTTGTGGAAATACTCTTTTAAAATCTATTCATATTTTGATTAAGAAGTTCTAGCTTCCAGTTTGGCTGGGTTGGTACAAAGGCCTAAGAAGAATCTCAACCCATTAGTACATTGAGCATTTATTGATCCTTTGTTTCTCTTTACCAGCTGAAGGGGGTACTCATCACTTTTGCACAAGATGCAAAGAAATCCTTTCAAAATTAGCTCTTGGTGACGTTGAGGGAAGTCACTCTCTGCACTTGTGGGAAGATGTCCTTCATTGGTCAACGGAAGCAAAAATCAGCTGATGGCAACTCTGTGCAGCCTGGCAGTGTAAGTAAATCTAATGCTGTGAATTTCTCATTCCAAAACTCCAGGTATCTCCAAAGCTCCATATTAATTATAAAGAGGCCAAATTCTTTGCAAATATAAGTTAGGAGAGTTACACTAGCAGAGAATTTGGCCCAAGATCTTTCTCCTTACCATTTCTTCATCCTCCATCTGTGTTTATGCAGTAGAAACACAAAAATACTACGTGATAGCAGTATGCTGTGATAGATATCAACACCAGTGTTAACGGATCGAGTTTAATAGGATGCTACTGAATCTATTCGGTAAAAACTTAGTTATGGCATGTCAGCCTGCATTTTCCAGTACATACCATATAGCATGTATGTAAAATTTGATGCTTGACTGTAATAAAAAGTGAAGCTCAGTGTGACAGTTTCCCCCTTGGATGCCACCTGGAACTGGGGTACAACTGAGACCCCCTGACTCACTAGTCTGAGCTCTCTCTTTTACTGTACTGCTGTGACAAGCTACGAAGCTCTCTCCAGGCTCCAGCCTACACTTTCACCAGCACACATACAGGTAGGGACACACCCAGCTGCAGTTACATGCAGATGCTCTGACCAGCTACTGCATGGGAAGGCTTCAGCTAGGGTATTTCCCAGCTACTCAGGCACAAACCCCTTCTGGTGTGTAACCCCCAAATTATACTATCTTGTGCTGCACAGGGAACTACACAGTGTAAGGTCATGAAATTCACCCCCTCCCTCAATGTGGAGAGGAATATACCACAGCTTTCTGCCCTGAGTTATGACTCCCACACACTGGTTTTAGATATAACCAAAACCAAGTTTATTAACTACAAAAGATAGATTTTAAGTGTCTATAAGGGATAGCAAACAGATCAAAGCAGATTACCTAGCAAATAAACAAAAAGCGCAAACTAAGCTTAATATACTACATAGATCGGATATGAATAGCAAATTCTGACCCTAAGTGAAGATACAAGCAGGCTGCAGATTTTTAGGGGGCAAGCTGCCTTGCTTACAGCTTGGAATCCCCAGGCGTTCTATTCAAAGCCTGAGTCCAACACTTCCCCCAGTTCAGTCTTTGTTCCTCAGGTGTTTCCCAGGAGTCTTCTTGGGTGGGGAGTCCATGAAGAACCCCGGATGATGTAACTCCCCTGCCTTATATAGCCTTTGCATATGGCGTGAACCCTTTGTTTCAAAGCTTTGTTCCCAAGCCAGTCAGTGGAAAAATACTGACATCCCAAGATGGAGTCCAGCACCAGGTGATCTAGTCACATGTCCCTGTAATGTCACAGCAGCCATTTTTCTGAGGATGTCTGTAGCATCCTCAGGAAGGCTCCCTAGGTGGGAGATAAGCTTCTCCTAAGGCCTATTGTTTCTTCCTAATGGCTCATTAACCTGAATGGGCCCATCCCAGCCAGCCATCTAGACTGAGAGCCTTTTGCCTCATGGGCATTGCCTAGGAATAGCTACATGTGAAATAGATGCATAGTCAATATTCATCCCTTTGGATACAAAAATGATACATGCGTACAAATAGGATAATCATATTCAGCAAATCATAACCTTTCCAATGACATCTCACATGACTCTTCTTGCATAAAATACATCATAACTATGTCAAAATCATATCATAATATTACTGTGAAGAATACGGGGTGCAGTGTCACACTCAGATAGATGTCTCAGTTGCCACAGTGCAGCAAATGTTGGTAGATATGGAATTCTAAATGGTGACCACTGTTTCTTTGTTTTTCCCTTCAGAATTTCTATCTGGATGAGTTTGAAAATCTGACCAATGAACTGCTGTTCAGAATCAATGCATTTCTCCAACAGGCTTCACTGCTCCTTCCCTGCCAAGCCCCCCGTCCTCCCCCATCCCCACATACACACTTACAAAGAGGAGTGGGGATGAAAAGGATGAAAACCCTTTAATGGCTCACTCTGATTATTCCGACAGTCAGGCATCGGAAAGGCCAAAGGCAGTCTGAATTTAGGTTACTCAACTGAACACATTGAAATCACTTAACGTATTAGATAATTCTCCCCAAGGAAAGTACTCTGGGAAGTGAAATCCTTAATGTTCACAGTCCAGCTGTCAAGTGTGTGCACCCTTGTTTGCAAAGAGCTATTTTTAATGTAACACTGTGGCTAAAAATTAATCACATAAAATTTAATCACATAAAAGTCAACAATTCAGAATTTGGTTTTCAGAACTACTTTAATTCACATGCCTCACACATAATGGGCCCATTCTCAGCTGTTATAAATTGGCATAGTTCCATAGACATCAATGGAACTACCTGGATTTACCATCAGCTGAGGGTCTGGCCCTGTACTAAGAGGGTGAATGAGGTAGAGCAGGATATCAGGTTCCTAGTAGGATGATTAGAAAGGCTAGTTATTGTGAAAACAGTGGGCCAGATTCTCTGATGCAGGACCCCTGAGTTGGCAAAGGTGATTTAAACCAACTTTGCATTCCCCCAGACCTGGAGCTGCTAGGGATGGCTTGGCCCCTGGAATCAATTTGGAGCAACTCAAAGCTGCACTAAATTTATTCCTGGCTGGTTATGGCCCGTAGCAGATATTTCAGCAACTGCAAATCAACAAGATGCAGCACCATCCTGAGTGTTTCCTCTCCCCTAGCTACATCCTCTCTGCCAGGGCCAGGAGCAACTACACAAGAGGAATCCTTCATTGTCCAGATTCATCAGGCTTACAGCTGCTTTGCCACAGAAAACTGATGCCAAGTGGCTGCAGTGCAGCCACGCATCTCCCCTTGTCCAGGGGTTAGTATGTGTAATGTTGCAACTGACGACCTCCACCATAAAAGTGTGTGAAGGGTTTGGTCTCTAGGCTCCAATTAGTGCATGGGCTTACAGGCCAGGGGTAGAGATTTATTCAGAAGAGTGAGGTTCCTGGCCCATAACTGAACTGCTAATTAGCAATTTTTTCCTTATGTCTGCATTTTAAAGAATTTGCCACTTGATGAAGATCATAGAATACAGAAAGCTGCTAAGGTTGACAGGAACTGTTCAGGTTTCAGAGTAGCAGTCGTGTTAGTCTGTATCCGCAAAAAGAACAGGAGTACTTGTGGCACCTTAGAGACAAACAAATTTATTTGAGCATAAGCTTTCATGAGCTACAGCTCACTTCATTGGATGCATGCAGTGGAAAATACAGTGGGGAGATTTTATATACACAGAGAACATGAAACAATGGGTGTTACCATACACACTGTAATGAGAGTGATCAGGTAAAGTGAGCTATTACCAGCAGGAGAGAAAAAAAAAACAAAAACCTTTTGTAGTGATAATCAAGGGGGTTCCAAAGAGGATGGATCTAGACCAATGGTTCCCAAACTCGTTCCGCCTCTTGTGCAGGAAAAGCACCTGGCGGGCCGGGCCAGTTTGTTTACCTGCTGCATCCGCAGGTTCGGCCGATTGTGGTTCCCAGTGGCCGCGGTTCGCCGCACAAGCGGTGGAACAAGTTTGGGAACCACTGGTCTAGATCCATCCTCTTTGGAACCCCCTTTCAGGTAGTTGAAAGAAGCTATCAATTCCCCATTCATTCTTTTCTTCTGCAGACTAAATAATCCCAGTTCCCTCAGCATCTCCTCATAAGTCATGTGTTCCAGCCCCGTAAGCATTTTTGTTGCCCTCCGCTGGACTCTTTCCAATTTTTCCACATCCTTCTTGTAGTGTGGGGCCCAAAACTGGACACAGTACACCAGATGAGGCCTCGCCAATGCCGAATAGAGGGGAACGATCATGTCCCTCTATCTGCTGGCAATGCTGCTATGTATACAGCCCAAAATGCCATTGTCCTTCTTGGCAACAAAGGCACACTGTTGACTCATATCCAGCTTCTCATCCACCATAACCCCTAGGTCCTTTTCTGCAGAACTGCAGCCTAGCCATTCGGTCCCTAGTCTGTAGCAGTGCATGGGATTCTTCCTTCCTAAGTGCAGGACTCTGCACTTGTCCTTGTTGAACCTCATTAGATTTCTTTCCCAATCCTCTAATTTGTCTAGGTCCCTCCATATCCTGTCCCTACCCTCCAGCGTATCTACCTTTCCTCCCAGTTTAGTGTCATCTGCAAACTTGCTGAGAGTGTAATTCATGCCATCCTCCAGATCATTAATATTGACCAATAACAAGATTAAATGACTCCAGAGCATGAGTCAGTCATCATTTCCAGCACTGTCTGTAGGTTCACTCACAGGAATACCAACTTCCAGGGTTGTGTTTCCTGGAATTCATGCAAAAAACATACAATGGCTGTAGACAGGGAGTAGCCTTATTACATAACACAGCTGTCCTAATCAATAACTGTCATGCTTCAGGACATAAAATGACAAGCAGCTAGGGTCTGAGGGAATTTTCCACCCTGGTACCACATATTATTGCACATTTATTTCATTATGCAGTGTGTACTCCTTCTACTGAAGTATCCAGCATTGGCCAATGTTAGGTACAGGCTATTGCACTAAATACCATTTCATAGATTTGGGTGAACCAGTAAATCTGTTGCATCCTCTGGTCCTGATAGTGGTTTCAGGTACTCCAGTGTAAATCCATCTATTTGTGTAAATATATCTGTTTTTTGCAGTTCCCTTTCAAACAGTCCAAGAACTTTTGAGTTTTTGCTAGTTAATTTAATAGTATGTCTAGCACGTACTATTTTGATAGCCGCAATATCAGGTTAAGCTTGAATGAAAACAATTAGGTATAAGAGTGCAGGGTAAACTTGCAACATAGAAATTTAGCAAAAAGGGGAAAAAATTCTTTGTTTCCGGAATGGCATGTGAATCAGTTTATTAGCTGCCCAGCCATTTTCATTATTAGTAGCATGACAATTGCTTGGTCATTTCTAATTTAATAGGATTTTATCTAGATCTTGCCTTGGACTTGAAACAGTCCAACAATGTCAGCTACAACGTAAAGGTAGCTCACAAGCAGATTCATTCAGGGTTTCCGAGGAATACAGTTCAAATTGGTAACAGTCAACCAGCAATGTCTGCCCATCAGACCATAACCACGAAGCATCCCACTTCAGTGAGAGAGGATTTCGAGTGGAGCTTTTCTGTAGAGCAACTCAAGCAAAAGTGTCAGTGACCTCCATGTCAGATGCCATTAGTGTGTCACAACAGAACTCATGGAATCAAGGAGACATGAATCCAGATTGCTATCACCTGACAAAAATGGGAGATGCTTTGCCTCTTGTGTTATCTGGGGCTCAATATCCAAAAAAGCAATCTTCAAGGGTGTGGCACAAGGAGAGCGGAATGAACAGCCAGCCCTCTTGTGCACTAGCTAGTGCATCTGTTAAAAGTTGCAAGCTGCTCAGACATTCCTAAACCACAGTCATTGAGCCTTTGGAGACCACTAATGCAGTGCACTAAAGACGACCTCTGTAACTCTGTGCTTGAGAGCCTGAAAACGGTTAAGGGACCAGCATCTCAGCGAGTCAAAAGTGTAAATCAGGTATCAAATTCTACATGTTTAGACAAGGTCAAGAGAAAGCAAAGGGAAGGCAAGTATGTTGGACGAGAAACCAGTGAAAATGGAGGGACAGAAAAGAAAAAAAAATGGATCAGAAATTTTCATGCTGCCCAATGGGCAAAGTATGCCATGTCAGTCAAAGTCATTGAAAACAATGGGATTTTTTTTTGACCCCCTACCATATAGTCATGATAAATAAAAATAAACACATATTCATAGCTGGTGAATGATGCTGAATTTAATAGCCTCGACAGACAATAATTCTCTATCGATTCATGGAACAGACAGTCCTCCCAGCACTCCCCCATCAGTGTGTCTCAGTTATCACCTACTCCAATCTTTTTACTTACTGAATTTTTTTTCTGGCAAGGGTGCCAATTAGTGTATGTTGTGCTAAAAGTTTCTATGTTCTGGATGCCTTTTCACTGGGAACTGGACTGAGATCATGAGCCCCATTCACAATAGCCACTGAATAACCACTAGATTATAACTGTCATTTTCTACCAACCTTATTTCAATTAGGACAGCTCACGCTGATGTAAAAAGTTTGATGTTGCATGGGGGGCTAATGTTTAGTCCATTTCTTAAATCGTTATTTATCTTTCTTGACTTCATTGTTACAATCTCATTGTGCTTCTTGTCTAGCAAAATTAAACAATCTAAAATAAGCAAATTAAATTAACTCTCCTTTTTAAATAATTACTCTTGGTTAGTATGATAGAAATCAACTAAATGCAATAACCTGTGCCTTAGGAGACCTGTATTTTATTGAATTTGTGTTTTTAAAGAAAGACTCCCAACCACAGTGATTCTGTTTTGTTCAGTGAATAACCTTCACTTGTTTTCATTAGCATTCACTTCTATTATGCTTCCTGAACAGGGATTTGTTAACCCTTTGGAGACTGCTGACCTACATAGCTTCCTAAATTCTCATTCAGTCTGGAGAATACCAGTATCCTCAGGTTTAAAATAACAAATCAAAAGGAGTTTACTTAGAGTGTGTGTTTGCTTAAAAAGCAAAAGGTCACAAAATACTGAGTTGCTATATGATATTGGAATCTTGAAAGATAATCCTAGAGATAGAATGTTTTATTGCAAGTTATACGTACAGTTTGTAAGTCTAGCATAGTTGGTCTTTTCCTCTCAAGACTTATAGGATGAGACATTCTATAAGATTCTGGGTTGCTCTGCTTTGGTGTGAGGTTTTTATGGAGTTTCTAAGCATTGTGAATTTTTTAAAAATGAATTGAAAAATATTCTGTTTAAAATAATCAGTGACTTCTCTGTATTTATGAAAATCTAATAAAAATAAGTTTAGTTGGAACATGATATTGTAGTCTAGAAGACTGAGCACAAGACTGGGTGCCAGAACACACCAGGGTTCTGTCCCTCAGTCTGCTTGGTGACCTTGGGTAAGTAACTTATACTCCTCATTTGCTGGTTCTCTAACTGTATAATGGGCATAATTGTACTTACCCATTATTGTAAAGCACTTTATCTGAAGGTGCAAAAAGCACTGTATAAGTGCTCCTTATTATTATGTGTCACAGTACAGCAGGCACTCTGCATAGAACAGTGTTGCCCAAATTTTTCTGGTCATGCTCCCCCTTACCAGTAATGTCTGCATCACTTCTCCATTACTGGACAGCTGGCTCAGCAGAGGAGCTGGGGACAGAACTGGAGCTGCCAGGCTGAGAGGGAATGAAGGCAGAGCTGGCCTGGGGGCGGACCAGGGAACGGAGCTGTGACTGGGGCTGGAGCTGGGGCTGGGGCCAAGAGTGGAGCCGGGGATAGGTGCCAGGCTGGAGATGGGGACACACAGCAGGTCTGGGTGGTGCCCCCTCCCCAGGCCCTGCCACCCCCTACATTCTTCTGTACCCCCCTGGGGGGGACGCCCCACAGTTTGGGTATCACTGGCATAGAAACACCTCCACTATATAGATGGCAAGTGGATTTGCTTTGCCATGGGCCCAATCCATTTCAAACTCTTTCCAGCACATAAATCCTTTTTTATGGAGAAAGTTAGTATGTAATCTGACAGAGCCAAATATTTTAAATGTGGCCTTAATTTGTATATATGTACAAAGAGTAGTTTGGGCATTTTTCAAGCATTCACCAAAACGCTGTACATTGGTATCAAATTATATACTGTATATTATGTGACAGTGTGATCATATGCTAAATCACAGTAGCAAAATAACAGCATGCACTCTTTATGATGAGCAGTGGGACATAAAAGTATGTCAGCTTACTCAGAGTTTTGGTTAAATTAGGTATATTTTAAGGCTTTATTTATATTCAGATTGTTGTACAGTAATTATAGGTACCTGAAAGGCTGATGGTCAATATTTAAGGTCCAGATATCTGAAGGTCACTTTTAGGCATTGGCTTTTGTTTGTTTATTAATCTTGCTGTAAGGGTGCTCCCCACACTGGCCCTGAATTAGTCCAGATGGGCCCAATCAGCCAATTAAGCTGCAAATGGGAAGATGTAGGCTGAGTGGAGGTGCTAATTAGGAGGAAGCTCACCTGTGAGGGAACAGGCAGAGCTTCTATAAAGCTAGAAGGCTGGCAAGAGGGTGAGAGGTCATCTGTAGCCTCCCTCCCTGAGGTAAGAAAGGGGTGATAGAAATACCTCAAGAGGATTTTCCTAGTAGGCCAAAGAGAGAAGGGTCTGACTAGGAAGACTGGAGAAAAAGAAGCTTAAGAAAGCATGGTAGGGAAGAGAGCAGAAAGGGTGAAGTCCTGGAACTTAACTGTTCACTGTTAGGCCCTGGACTGGAGCCCCAAGTAGAGAGCAGGCCTGGGTTCCCCTGCTATCCATTGCAGAGTGGTATTGCTAGAGACAGTGAATTGGAAGACTGCCTAAGTCATTGTGGGAGTGATATAGCCAGGGCAGGACTGCCTGATGTTGCTTGTTCAAAGGGCCTTGGAAGAACTCCTCCAAAAAGGGAAATCGAAGTGAACCTTCCAGAGGGCTGAGTCACGAAACAGCCATACTGTGAGAGTGGGGAGAGCTGCAATGGTGGAGAAGAAGAAAGGGGGTGCTGAACTGTCTGGAGTTAGTTTCCAGAAGGGGGCATGACCAAGTGGTAAGTAAAGCAACCTAAGACACTTGCAAGACTTTCTCAGCTCTTCTTAGAATCCTGAGCATCCCTCCTTCTTTTTTCTCTACTTATCTTCACAGACTGGGCATCATAGTGACCCACCGTGAGGCTGGCTACTCCATAAGGAGCTTATCACTGCTGTAATGGTAAAAAGGTCTTCTTCTACAGTGCAGGAATCAGAGTTTGGTTTTCAGTCTCCTAGGTCAGCAAGTGCAGTAGAAGGAGCATGTTCAGCTTGTAGAGGAGCAGGACAGGGGTTCCCATGGTGGGATGCTGGGAGTTTTGAGGGCAAGGGGGAGTAACCAGAAAAATGATAAATTTCTTGACTACCTCAGAGGAAAATGATGAATTCTCAGACACTGGCAATAAAAAAACCAGAGTGATGGCTGGCTCATTGGCCCTGCCAGTTCCTTGGTTTTATTTCAACAGTAATCAAGAGAGGTAAACTTTTTCAGTTAAAATCAGAAAAGAGCTTCACGTCAGCTCTTTTCCCCCGCAAGCAAATCTTTGGAGCTAAATAGTGCCCCCACTCCTGTGAATGGTGTTGGATGCTGAGCACATTTATCTGTGGTACATGTTGTGTTCTTCAGCATTAAAGAAGTTAAAATGAGGCTTGATTGTGTTTGTAAACAGATTTAAAGAACGAAACAATTCTCCTATTTTTCCTGAATTGCCTGTGTCAGTGGTGTTTTTGTGTGCCGGCTCCCCCCCGCTCCCCCCCGCACCGCCCTCCCCTGCAGCTGCTTCACTTAATGTACACTTTATAGTGACTTTTCACAGTGATTAGTCTTGTCACTGATTCCCAAGAGTGAAGAATTGTTAGCTTCTCCCAGGTACGTAACGTGTCCTCTGTGTAATTATGGGAAATCTGAAAGCATAGCAGTCTCATGACTGAATAACATCAGCACTCAGAAATCCAGGGAGAAAAGTAGAACCAAATTCTGTGTTCCCCAACTCATGGGAGGTATTACTCCCTGAAGCTTCGTGTCTGTCTTTCAATTTGTGCTATCATGTAAAATATTTAAATTCTCTACCCTGCTCTCTGTACTTCAGCACAGACCTTCCTTGAGTTGCCTTTTCTTTCTTTGTGGCGAAAATAAATTCCTATATTTTTAATCTCAATTTTCCATTTAAAAAAAAATCAGGTATTACATTTAGCATTTTCATAGTTCCAGCAATAGATTTTATAATGCTTTGTTTAGGGGAGTGAGCATGATCACCATTTTAAGATGGGTGGTGCGGGGAATAAAGCACAGAAAAAACACTAAGTGATTTGCCCAAGTTTACAAGGTGAGTGAGTGGCAGAACAGGCGCTAGAACCAAGGCTTTTGACTTACATTTCACTGGGCTATCAGAGAAGGGCCCAAACTACCTTAAAGCATGGGAATACATTAAGATCCATCTCTAATTTAAAGTTTGAATTTCTTTTTGATTTAACTTGTTGCTGAAAACTTGTTTGGCATTTCCAAAAAATACAATTACCTCCTGCTTTGGGACAACTCTAAAACATGAAACATCCATCCTCAGGCAGGTCCCAAGCACAGATGCTTTCAGAATGTGAATATTTCAGGAAGTTGACTTGCTTTGCATTTTATCATCAACTGCTATCTATGGTACTATCTGATACTGCATATTATGTGAGCACCACACAATCTTTAATATATTCTCATGGTAACCCCATCAGGTAAGACAGTATAATTATCCCCATTTAACAGATGAGGATTGAGGCACAAAGCGACTAATGATGGGATCCATAAAGGGACTTAAGCATTGCAGGACTGAGCATTACGGTGCCTACTTCTAGACACCTGGAAAATCACAGGATCCACAGTGATCCACAAAGCCTGAATTAGGTGCCAAGGTTCCGATGCCATGAATTGGGAGAGATAGGAGCCTTAGCATGTGATCCACAAAGTCAGCATGCTGGGTTGGGAACTGCCTACGCTAAGCAGTATGAGGAGATGTGGATGACGCATATGTCCAAAGCCCCACCTCTCTCTTGGAGCGAGGTGCCTAAGTTCAGGCTGCAGGGAGGTCTGCTGATTATCCACAAATTGGTGGAAGATAGGTGGTACTCTACCTAAGTGGGTGGGGCCCAAAACAATACAGCTGGGTTGGAGGGGGAACTCCCTTTTAACCTTTAGAGCTGTGGATGTGGGAGACCCTGCCCCCCCCAGTTCAAGTCTCCCCTCCACCTGATGAGAAGGGATTTGAACAGTGATATGCCACCTCTCAGGTAAGTGTTCTAACCACTAGGCCATGAGAGAGTCTGAGGTAGGTCTCCCTTAATCTCTCCTGTTGAAATTGTTCCACTTCAATACTGTCCTCCTGCTCTGCTTAATATTAAGTTAATCTATAGGTCCAGAATTAGGACACTTAGCTGTTGAAATCCTTTCTCTCTTTCTCGCAAGGAAGAGAGACTTGAACCAGAGGTCTCCCATGCCCTGGGTGACTTCCTTATCCAGTAGGCTAAAGGCTATAAGGGATGTCCTCCCCACCCTCCCTGCCTATTTCATGTCAACTTGCCTGAGGGGCCCAGTTCTGAGCATGCCTACTGGATTGGGCTCTGCATGTCAGGTAGGCAGCTGAATGCCTGTCTTCCCCAGGTTGTGAATTGCTCTGGGGCTTAGGAGCACAGCACACATGTGCATGAGAGAGAGTAGAGGAAGGCAAAAGTGCACATGCCCAGAGGCAGGAACATAGGTGCCTCGGGAACTTTTACTGCAAACACTCACTGAGTGAGTTTAGGTGCCTACAGAGTTGGACAGCAGCTGAGCAAGAGTTTATGGATCATAGTGGTGCCTAGAGTGACCAGACAGCAAATGTGAAAAATCGGGACTGGGTTGGGGGGTAATAGGAGCCTATATAAGAGAGACCCAAAATTCGGGACTGTCCCTATAAAATTGGGACATCTGGTCACCCTAGTGGTGCCTAAGTGGATCGCACCCTAAGTTACGTGCCCAAATTCCTCAGGACATCTGTAAAGAAGCAAGGAATTGAGGTCCAGGTCTCCCTAGCCCTAGGCTACTAACCTCACAGTTGGACCAGCCTTCCTGTCTATTTGCTACGGAACGGAGTAGCTTCTAGATAGAAACAATAATTTAGATGAGCAATTGTTCTGTTTATAGAGGTGGGTCACTGGCCAAATGCCTGGGTTGGGGTAGGTTTTCTGGAAGGTGAATCAACTGTTTCATGAATGTGCATAAAATAAGATCGGGAAGGTGTAATATGTTACTTTCTTCTGGCTCCTGATCATGTCAGTTATACCACGTTAGACTCAGACTCCTTTATACATCGCTAACGTACAGCCCTTTATACATCACCTCTCACTCTGAGCCATCAACGCTAGTTGTGCCCAGAACTTAGAAAAAGTGAAAGTAAAAATAAGTGGGGTTAGAGAGTACTTATCTTATAACCTCCTGGAAGTTGATTTTCCTACTATGCCCCTCTCAGTAATGTCACGTCGATTTAGATCCCTTAGTCCCACTTATCAATATCTCACTTACATATCTCCTCTGTATTTGGCCCTATGATTTCAGCTCCTGAGTCTATAATTAAGTTGGACCGTCTCCCTACCCTGGAGCACCAAGTCAAAGTGAACACCGGCTGCAGCTTCAGTTTTTGTATACAATAGAATTACTCTCTCTACCTTAGCTTCTATTGACTGCTTACAAGAGCATCCTGCTGGGCTGGATGGTATCTGCTGGCATCGGCTTTAAGTAGCTTGTCTCTAGTTCAGGCTGGGCACCGGAATATACTTCTGATTCTCCATTGGGTAAAGCAACGTGTACATCTAGGGCGAATGAACTACACTAAGGCTGTTCTCTTTAAGTGGGGACTCTAGCTTCTAGGCTCAACTTGAGTTGAGCTGCAACCTCCCAGCATCAGTCAACTAAACTAATTAGTTTAGAAAGGTAGTAAGTGCTGTACAAATAAAATGGTGTCCTGGATCATGGCTAGAGCTCGTAATGCTATGGTAATAATAAAAAATGAAGGGGGTGGTTTCTTCTCTGATTTTGGAGGAGTTTTAGGACCACAAAGTGCTGTAGTCCTTGTGAGGAGAGAAGAGATAAGCACCATTCGTTCCTTGTTTGTATCACTCAAACATGCATGTACTAGAAAGGGCTCCCTACAGCAGAAGTAGTAAGACAAAAAACTTCAATGTCAACAGAAAACCTGCAAGATCTTGGAAAGGAAAAGGGAATGGATCTTCTTTCAGAGATCGCGAAAACAAAACAGAGGTCACAACAAATCCCATTCTCGGTAGTATAAATTCATATATATACTTTTTAAGGCAAGACCACCTAGTTTGGCCTGCTGCTCAACATAGACCATTGAAACACACTGAGGGATTCCAGCATCTAGCCCATAATTTCTGCTCAAGTTATAGCATCTGTTTGAGAAAGATCCAGTCTTGAACTGAATTCCTTGAAAACTACCTACCCCCTGTCCCCCCAACACATGAGCAGGCTAAAGCAGAAGTAAGACTCCATATTTACCGAACAACCTATGACATGGCAAACAGAGAAAATATGGAAAAGTTAGTGTCACAATTGAAGTAAATATATTCTGTATGGGGGAAGTTTGCTGTCTAATTTACACTGATAAAAAGAAAAGGAGTACTTGTGGCACCTTAGAGACTAACAAAGTTATTTGAGCATAAGCTTTCGTGAGCTACAGCTCACTTCATCAGATGCATACAGTGGAAAATACAGTGGGGAGATTTATATACATAGAGAACATGAAACAATGGGTGTTACCATACACACTGTAACCAGAGTGATCACTTAAGGTGAGCTATTACCAGTGGGGGAGGGGGGGAGGGGAACCTTTTGTAGTGATAATCAAGGTGGGCCATTTCCAGCAGTTGACAAGAACATCTGAGGAGCGGTGGGGGAGGGGGGGATAAACATGGGGAAATAGTTTCACTTTGTGTAATGACCCATCCACTCCCAGTCTCCATTCAAGCCTAAGTTAATTGTATCCAGTTTGCAAATTAATTCCAATTCAGCAGTGTCTCGTTGGAGTCTGTTTTTTGAAGTTTTTTTTGTTGAAGTATTGCCACTTTTAGGTCTGTAATCGAGTGACCAGAGAGATTGAAGTGTTCTCCGACTGGTTTTTGAATGTTATAATTCTTGACGTCTGATTTGTGTCCATTTATTCTTTTACGTAGAGACTGTCCAGTTTGGCCAATGTACATGGCAGAGGGGCATTGCTGGCACATGATGGCATATATCACATTGGTAGATGTGCAGGTGAACGAGCCTCTGATAGTGTGGCTGATGTGATTAGGCCCTATGATGATGTCCCCTGAATAGATATGTGGACACAGTTGGCAACAGGCCTTGTTGCAAGGATAGGTTCCTGGGTTAGTGGTTCTGTTGTGTGGTTGCTGGTGAGTATTTGCTTCAGGTTGGGGGGCTGTCTGTAAGCAAGGACTGGCCTGTCTCCCAACGAGACTCCAATGAGAGACTGCTGAATTGGAATTAATTTGCAAACTGGATACAATTAACTTAGGCTTGAATAGAGACTGGGAGTGGATGGGTCATTACACAAAGTAAAACTATTTCCCCATGTTTATCCCTCCCTCCCACTGTTCCTCAGACCCCCCACCCCACACTGTTCCTCAGACATTCTTGTCAACTGCTGGAAATGGCCCACCTTGATTATCACTACAAAAGGTTCCCCCCGCCACCCCTGGCTCTCCTGCTGGTAATAGCTCACCTTAAGTGATCACTCTGGTTACAGTGTGAATGGTAACACGCAATGTTTCATGTTCTCTGTGTATATAAATCTTCCCACTGTATTTTCCACTGAATGCATCCGATGAAGTGAGCTGTAGCTCACAAAAGCTTATGCTCAAAAAAATTGGTTAGTCTCTAAGGTGCCATAAGTACTCCTTTTCTTTTTGTGAATACAGACTAACATGGCTGCTACTCTGAAACTTACACTGATGTAAATCAAAGGTAATGCCATTGAAGCCAGTGAAGTTACATCCATGTAAATTCAGGGTAATGGAGGTCAGAAGCTGGCCCATAATCCATGGTATGTTGATAATTGGGTTTCAGTATAATGTGCAGTTCTTATTCTTTCATTAGCTGCTCTACCTATGAACCTACTAACCACATTGGAACATTTATGCTTCTGAAATTAAGTTACTTGTCCTTTTTTTTCCATTTAAATATTTCCTGCTTCCATAGGGAAATTAAATATCCTAATTCATTAATTTTCATTATATAAAAATTAATTACTGGGGGGTGGGTTGTTTTGTTTTGAACAGTGTTAGCAAATTACCTAATGAAGCAGAAATGGCTTGTATGTTCAGTTCAAGGTTTGGGCACTAGTTTATGCTGCTGTTTTGTTCATCCAGATGGGTGTGTCTTTTCTTGAAAAGTATGCGTCTCTGAAGCAAGTGGCAATTCCAATGGGAATGTTAACATATGCACAATGCTTTCCTGGTTGTGTCTTTGTTTAGGATCTTCTTTATTGCTAGTCTGTTTTCCTTGCCTATATAGTTTTCAAGTGCCCTATACCAGGAACAAGTAGTCAGAAACCTCTATCTACTGATCACTCACACACTTACACATTTTAACAAACATTGTACAGGGCCAATCAAGAGATACTTGGTCTATTAAGGGCAGTTATAACAAATATGCAATCCATAATGTTCAGCAGTAATAGTTCTGTATTCTCTCCAAGCAAAGAAAGAATAGTGACCATTTCCCTGAAAACTCAGCACATTGCTGTTGGTTTTTACTAAGATGGTTTTGTCCCTGTATTTGTAGACTGCTACAGACTGGCTGCAGCTGGTTGTTGGTTACACTAAAGGCTTTTTAGGTAGATCTGGCAGTGTGATGGTACCTTTAAAGTCAATGTAACTGGCCCCCTTGTGCAGAGGGCTTTGCTGGTCAGAGCAAACCTGATATGATTCTGCACTGACCCTGCTCCAAACCCATGGTATAGGGGGTGAGTTAGGGGATGTGACCCAAGCGTATTGCACTACAGCTATTGTTTGCTTCATAGGGAGCTGTTCAGCTAGAAGGAATCAGTATCTGTTGGTGACTTTGCACATTTTAAGCCACCATGAGATGCGATCATAACCTCTTATGTGTCTTCATCACTTTATCTTGCACTCAGCTATTGTCTTCTGTCATCAACATTTCTGTCATCCATGATATGTTTAACTCTCTCCTTGCAGTAGAAGACTGTTCTTCATTAGGCATAGGCAAATTATTGTAAACTTTACAACTCACAGATGAGGGTAGCAAACCCTTTCAGAATACCATCCTGCCCATGAGTCTATTTTGCAAAACAATCTGTTCTGTCCTTTTGGTACTGTTTTCACTGCAGTAGCATGGAAAGTAGAGAGGATTGAATTTTTCAATGGAACATTTTTCTGTAGGAAAATGTGGATTTGTTCACGGCAAAACATTCTGGGGGAACATGTTGGTTTTGATTAAAATTCATTGAGGGGAAAAAACGAAATGCTTCATTTCGACCTTATCAGAATGTTGATATTTCTTTATGAAATTACATTTACTATACCATTACAATACCAATTGCCTGTGAGCAAACAAGGTGTCCATTACCAAACCAGTTATGTTATCAGTTACTTTTTAAAATATAATTGGTAACAAAATAAAATATTTAAAAAAGGGTGGGTCTACAGCCTCCTTTCTTCTTTAGGATTTAGAAATAGTGGGAATAAAATCACTTGCCTCAGAACTCTAAGGGCAGTTTCTCCCTGACCCTGGCTTCCAGTTGTAAGAGGAAGTCTACCTCCTGCCTCAAAAATCTCTTGTGAGAGGGGGTCCCTAGAAAGAGACGGAAACTGCATGGGACATCTCTTCTGATCTGAAGGACCCACTGGTCCTACGTAATCCTGAACCAAGCTTCTTGAAAATAGGTGGTTGCCAGAGGGGGAGGGGGTAAAATAGATCTTTGGGAGCCTGCTTGGACCATCACATGATGGCTTTAGACCTGCTGCCCATTCAAAGTCCCAGACTTTGGGGCAGCAGAGTAGGAGCCAGTGGGTTTCAACCAATAAAATCTCTCTCTTCCTTGGCAGCTCAGACAATCATGGAGATTGGTGATGATACTGCACTGAGAAACACTTCCTAAGCTATGGCTGTTTGCATTGCTTTCTTTTAGGGCAGTGGTTCCCAACCAGGGTACATGTACTTCCCTCGTTTTACAATAGGCTACATAAAAAGCACTAGAGAAGTCAGTACAAACTAACATTTCATACAGACAGTGGTTTTATGCTGCTCTATATACTATACACTGAAATGTAAGTACAATATTTATATTCCAATTGATTTTATAACAATATGGTAAAAATGAGAAAGTGAACACTTTTTCAGTAAGTGTGCTGTGACACTTTTTAAAATACCAGACATAAAAATACAAAAAACTACTTGCTTACATGAGGTGAAATCAGACTCCTGAAAAGGGTACAGTAGTCTGGAAAGGTTGAGAGCTGCTGCCTTTTATATTATGATTATATATGCTTTATATTAAGATACAGACTTTAGAGTAGGCTTCTCACATATTTTAAGCAATAAAGATGTAATGTTTAGTACTACTATGTGGTTGCCATTCAAACCCAGTATGCACATATCTGTATTTACAGTACCAAACCAGCTTCAGATTATCCTGCTTCTCCAAATATCTTAAATGTATTGCTTATGTAGATGGAATATTTTAAAGCCTGGAAGTAAGCTTCATTTCTTGCCACATAGTAATCCTTTGATTTAAAAGGCACAATATTTGTCACAGCTGTTCAAAGATTTCAGGAAAATAGCGATTTCAAGTATGGTGTCTGAGACATCCACACAACCACCCAAGAATGATTGTCTTAGCAGGAATGAAAATAAGAGTTACAATCTGGTTTTGAATGGCCATTACATCATTTCCAAACAATTCCAGCAATTTCTTTTAATGTAATTTCAACAGCATAAATTGGATGGAAAGTTATAGGACTGTACTGCCCTTTTGCATCTGGTTTCTGTTACTGCCAAGCTGACAAACACCACTTACTCAGAAAATTTTCAGAGAAATAACTTTTTTTTTTAATGTCGCCTCCTTTTGCTTTCAGCAGCACAATGTCAAAATAACATGATGCGTATGTCATTTCCATAGGGCAATATGAGAGTTGTAGCTGAGTGGTTAAAAACTTTTCTACATGCCACTTCTTACATGCTTGACACATACACAAGATGGGCTTATGGGAGCGCAAACTGTTTGTTTCAAATATTCGTTGTGAATTAAGAGTCTGATCTAAAACTCATGTAAATCAACGGACATCCACTGACTTTAGTGGACTCTGGATCAGGCCCTCAGCCCCCTTTTCTTTTGTTTTGTGAATGGGTCCTGATTTCTCTTAATGTATCAGTTGTTAGTAGACATTCACCAAATAGGTTAGTGAATAATTTTCTGCCTGTGCTTTTGTCCCTAGAAGAATGACCCACAGCTTAATTCAGGTTAAAACAACTGTCTTCCATCTTGGTGGTTTTTATGGCTTCTACTTTCTTACCTGCAACATCTTAACTGTAAAAATTAAATTCTTCCCTTTCTTTAGAAATCAGGCCACTTTTAAGCTATCTCAATTTGGACACTCAAAAATAGAGGCACCCAAAATTGCTAGTCAATTTTTTTGAAAATTTTGACCTAGAAATTTTCTGAATTATGTGCTAGAGATGTTGGCGTCATCAAAATTGTTACTTTTATTACCTTAAGACTTCAACATTGACCAAGTGAACACTTCTGATAGAGGACTTTGGGCCATAGTGTCAGATTTAGGCCTGCAGCAGGTAATACTATGTGCTACAGAAATAGCCAGGCACACCCTAGACCTTTGGAGTAGGAGTGGACGGGCAATTTAACCTCCCCCCACCCACCTCTGTTCACAGGTGGTAAGTTGTAATATTTAGTCCAAGATAGACAAAGAAGGAAGCCCAAGGTGTGGGGGGTAAGAGCCTGGTTCCCAAATGCAGTGAGTCCCCACAAACTCATGGGTCCAGTTAGGTTTGAGAAGCGATTCAGAGAGAACCACGTCTAATCAATGGGCTATAGGGTGGATATGCTGAAACATTAGGGTCATATAGTGAGCACTGCTGTAAATAGAGTGGCACCAACTCTCCACCACCACCCCTCTGACAAAAATCCAAAGCAGAAGCTAAGACTCTAAGAATTTACTACAATCTGACTTAACAACTTAGGTAAGAGCGGGGAGTGGGAAATCATTTTTCACCTCAGCCGTTGTAACTGCTATATCATGACCAGCAGAACGTTTCAAGACAGTGAATCGCATCATCAACTCAAGCGACTTCAAACCAGCCTGGAAGCCAGGATCACATGCTGTGAAGACTTGTTATGGAGTAGACCATTTAAATGACCTCTCCAGATAACATGATCCATATACTGATTTCAGGACCAGAAACATTCCTCACCTTTTTTCAGTCCTCAGCCCATTTACACGAGAGACGCTTGAGGCAATGTGAGAAACCAAAACAACACAGATGACTCAGCCCTATGCTCCTAGTAAACAGTGAGACAGCTGGAATGACCTAAATCTTCTCCCAGTACAGATAGCTAAAGTTACTGCTTAAACATGGAAACCTACCACTCTAAAAGGTTCAGCCAGTACTCGAGCCAATGTTGGGCCCTATGGATCTAGTAAATTACCATCTAATATCCAACTTTTGCAAAGCAACTGAAAGGCTAGCAGAAATCCATCTCCAATCAGAACTATCCATGGCCAAGTTCCCAGACCTCTCCCAATCACACTTCTGGGCAAGACGTGGAACAGAAACAGCATGAGTTCTACTGATGGACTACCTCCTCTTGGGTATTAACAGGGGAAGGATGTCTGTTCTTATATTTGTAAATCTTTCAGCAACAATGGATAATCTTCACCACAGAGTACTAATATCCCACTTTTAAAGAAGTAATCAAGGTAATGGGAAGGAGATTACTTAGATGGGATCCTTCCTTTTAGGTCGCATTCAGAATGATGAGTGACAACTTCTGTTGGTACCACACCACAAATCATTAAGTTATCATCTGATTGATATATACGGTTTTTGGAGCCACTTGGGCATGAATACCTAAAAATTGTCTATGGAGGTTGCTCCTATTAATTTTATTAGTATTTGTGGATAGGAATGTGTTGAATAGGCCTGGAGACTGAAGATCCTCTGCTTATCCACAGAGCTGATGAGAGCAGACAGTTAACTCATTGTTCTCTCCATAGAACAGTCACACCATAAGTAATGCCAGTGGCTCTCAATCTGCGAGCTGCTTGCAGCCCAATCAGCACAGGTAAAATGTGTTGTATATTAAAAAATGTGTGGGTCACCTCCACACAACACACAGAAAGCTGCATATGTGGCCCACAGTGGTAAATAGGTTGAGAACCATTGAGCAATGATAAAGCAAGCTTCCCCTAAATGCCGCACCATTGTGCTTCAAACATACCCTGGAAGGACCATCTACTTCAGAGGTCACATATTGCCTTTTCTGCTGAAACTGCCTATAATGTCAATTGTAACTGTAGTTCTTCTGCAGTGGTTTCATATCCATTCGGATCTGAACTTTACTCTTATATTTAAAGATTATAAGCAGCCTGACCACTTACAGGGTGAGAACTATAGAAAACCATTCCAGGAAGGAGGAATTCTATTCAAAGAAATACAGCACTGCTTCTGTAGCTCATAGGGCAAATTAAGAAAGGAATCAGTAAAGTGGAGACAAGTAGAACTGGCTTTTATTAAATTAGGGAAATTTAAAATAGTTGGCAACAGCACCTGCTTCTATTCTCTGTTAAGAACAGCAGGAATGGCCAATACATACCAGTTGCTAAAACTGTTAAATAGCCAGACATAGTACTGTAATACACTATCCCCTGACCAGCAACCTGTACTGCTGACTATTGGCAATACAACTGGTATCTCAAAAAAGATATATTAGAATCAGAGAAAGCACAGAGAAAAGCAACAAAAATTATTAGGGGTATGAAATAGCTTCCGTAGAAGGAGGGTGTGGGGAAGACTGGGACTGTTCAGCTGGAAAAGAGGTGACTGAGGGGGAATATGATAGGTTTATAAAATCATGAAAGGTATAGAGAAATGGAATAAGGAATTGTTATTTAGCCATTGATAGAGCTGATGGAAGAGAAGATCTGAGACGTGGTTGAGTTTCAAAGGGAGTTTGAGCAGATGATGGAGCAAAGGCAAGAGGAGGCTGAAGGCAAGAGTCAAGACTTGCAGATGCAAGCTGGACTGAAAAACTTGGACGGGAGACTGCTGGGTGAGGACAGTGGTCCGTGGAAGCATGTGACTAAGAAGAAAAGACAAACTAGTGAAGGAGAAATAGAGCTCAGGAGGAGGTTTGCTGAGCTGGAAAATGAAGGGGCACAGGAGGCTGCAACTAAAGGAGGAAGGGCAAGGAAGAAGAGAGGAGCAGCTAGTCCTGTAAGTAGATACCCAGAGTTCAGAGCCCCGGAAGATACAGGATAACTTGCAGAAGATGGCAAGGGACAATGAAAGACAAATGGACTTGCAACCAGAACGACCTGCCTTTTCCTAGTGATTGTGTGATTCTCTGGCCTTCCTCCTGTTCTAAGTGATTTGGGGACTCCCTAATCAGAACAGCCATCCCTATCACCAGAGCTGATCTGGAGAACAGGAGGGTGTGCTGTGTGCCAGGAGCTAAGATATGGGATGTGGACCTGAGGCTGAAGAGGATCCTAATAGAAGCAGGAAAAAAAATCCACTAATTATCCTTTGTGTGGGAACAAATGATCCAGTGAGAATCTAGCTGTATCCTATCAACAGAGACTGTCAGGCTGGGGAAGACACTTCAGGAAATGCAGGCTTATCTGATCTTCAGTGGGATTCTGCCTGTCCCTAGAAGAGGAGAATGAAGGCAAAACAAGATTGATGATCAACAGATGGCTCAAGGCAGTGGTGCTTTAAGGAGGGTTTGGGGATGGTTGACCACTGGGAGGCAGTCATGGACAAATAGTTCTCCTGGGATAGACTCCACCTCAGAGGAGAGGGAAATAGACTTCTGGGATGGAGGTTGGCACAACTTATTAAAGGAGATTTGAACTAGGAACTCAGGGGAAACACTTGGGAGATGCTCATGTAATCTCCACACCTGATTTTTAACACTGAGAGGGAGGAAAATTTAAGTAAGAATGGATACAGCAGTGGGTAGGAAAATGGACATTAAGAGGAAGGATAGTGCTGATACCAATCAGATAGGTGACACTGGCAGTAGAATGTCTGTACCCAGTCAGGCAAGGAATGTGGTTGAAACCAAGCAGCAACAGTTAAGATGTCTGCTTTGGTGTACAAGGAGCCTGGGTAACAAAATGGAGGAACTAGAACTACTGGTGCAGGATGTGAAACAAGATATTCTACAGATAACAAACATGGTGGAATAGTAGTCATTACTGGTATTGAAGTACAAGTATTGAAGGCAAATAAAGGCAAAGGTGATGGAGTAGCATTGTATATTAATGAGGTAGACTGTAAAGAAATTAGTGATAGAATGGGTAAGACAAGGTCTGTTTGGGCCAAAATCACTTTTGGGAAGAAAGGTAAGAGGTTTTCTTGATACAATGCTTGGGGTATGTCACAGACCACCAGGATCCAGTTTGGATATGGATAGAGACCTCTTTAATGTTTTTAATGAAAGAAATACTACTGGGAATTGTGTGGATATGGGAGACTTTATTTTCCCAGATATAGATTGGAGGACAAGTGCTACTAATAACAGTAGGGCCCAGATTTTCCTTGATGTGATAGCTGACAGATTTCTTCAACAAGAGGTGGTGCCATTTTAGATTTGGTAGTAGTAAGGACTTCATAGAACTGGTTGTAGAGGACAACCTTGGCTCAAGTGATCATGAGTTAATCCAGTGTAAACTAAATGGAAGGATAAACAAGCATATCTTTGCAAAAGGTTAACTTTTAATAAATGAAGAGAATATAAGCAAGTTGACTGACCCAAAAAACTCGAGGATCTCATTGTGAAGGAGTCTTGGAATTACTTTAAGTCAAAGTTTCAGAATCTATCTGAAGCCTGCATCCCAAGCAAGGGGGAAAAAATTGTAGGGAAGGGTTGCAGACAAGCTGGATGAGCAAGCATCTCCGATAACCTACAAGGCATGTGTGACATTATTGATATGAACTGTGACCGTATAGATCATTGTTGCAACCAAGGTCCTACAGTTGCACCAAATCTTATACAAAGGAGATCAATGTGTAAGGTGTCGATACAAAGGTTGTAATTTGCTGGTTATGCTTATGCTGTCTGTATGTGTGTATCATTTTTGTATTTGAAGTTATGAATATCGGCTATGTACTTGTATCCCAATGTGTTTGATGCTAAGTAGCATCAGTGAAGCATTTGGTCAGCTTCTTGAGAAAGGACTATTCCCAATAAGTGCCCAATCAAGCATCCGATGAAGTGAGCTGTAGCTCACGAAAGCTTATGCTCAAATAAATTTGTTAGTCTCTAAGGTGCCACAAGTACTCCTTTTCTTTTTACTTAACGGACAGTGGACCTTGGGAGACTCCAATCCACATCTGAGGAGCTTTCCTGGGAATGTTCAAGGTAGCATGTGAGCAATGGCTGCCGCCTGCAAATTTAGTCATGCAAGGACATGTGACTTGCCCATGTGACTTCAAACTCCATCTTGCTGCTGTGATTTTTCCACAGTAAGAACAAAGGGGTCCTTCAACATGATAGAGGATATAAAAGGCCCTGGAAACCCTTCCATTTTGTCTTTAATCCTGCTTCTGACCTCTGGAGGAACTGTGCTTGAAACTGAAGCTCTGAACAAAGGACTGAACGACCCATCCAAGCTGGGATGTTTGTACTCCAGAGACTTGATTGGTTTAAATCAGCAGTAATCCCATCAAGGCTGAACTAAGAACTTTGCAATTGTATGTATTTGATTCCATTTAACCAATTTTAACTCTCATCTGTATTTTTCTTTTTATGAATAAACCTTCAGATTTTAGATTCTAAAGGATTGGCAACAGCATGATTTGTGGGTAAGATCTGACTGGTATATTGAGCTGGGTCTGGGGCTTGGCCCTTTGGGATTGGGAGCACCTTTTTATTTTTATTTTACTGGGGTATTGATTTTCATAACCATTCATTCCCATAAGGAGTTGTGCTGGTGATGATACCGGGAAACTGGAGTGTCTGAGGGAATTGCTTGTTTGACTTCTTAGCCAGTGGGGTAAAACCAAAGTTCTCTCTGTTTTGGCTGGCATGGTGTGCCTTAGTAGTGAAGGACCCCCAGCTTTGGGCTGTGACTGCCCTGCTCTAAGCAATTTGTCCTGAATTGATACTCTCAGTAGTGTCCCGCCAAAGGCTGCTTTGTTACAGCATGGAAGATCGGAGGTATCAGCATGAAAATCTAACTTCTTGGAGCTCAGACAGTGTAGGGATAAAGTGAAAACTGCGAAAAGCCAAGCGGAGTTGGACCTTGCAAAGGGAATTAAAACCAATAATGAAAGGTTCTACAGCCATATAAAAAGAAAAGAAGTGGGACCACTAAGCACTGAGGATGGGATGGAGATTAAAGATGATCTACACATGGCCCAACACCTAAACAAATACTTTGCCTCCGTTTTTAATGAGTCTAATGAAGAGCTTAGGGGTAGTGGCAGGATGGCTAATGGCAACAAGGATATGGAGATAGAAATTACCACATCCGAGCTGGAAGTCAAACTCAAACTGCTTAATGGGACAAAATGGGGGGGCCTGTATAAGCCCAATAGCAAGGATTTTTAATGAATTTATAAACTCAGGGGTCATACCCTATGACTGGAGAATTGCTAATATAGTTCATATTTTTAAGGAAGAGGGGAAAAAATGTGATCCAGGACACGACAGGCCTGTTAGTTTGACCCCAATTGTATTCAAGGTCTTGGTATAAATTTTGAAAGGGAAAGTAGTTAAGGACATAAGTAAAAGGTAATTGCGATAAAAGACAACCTGGTTTTACAAAAAGTAGATCATACCAGACCAACGTGATCTCTTTCTTTGGGAAGATACCTGATTTTTCAAACAAAGGAAATACAGTAGATCTAATTGACCTGGATTTCAGTAAGGCATTTGATACAGTTCCACATGGGAAATTATTCCCCATATTCTCCAATTTAACTAATAATGTAAGAACTGAAAGGTGAATAAGGAACTGGTTAAAGGAGAGACTATAGTGGGTCATACTGAAACGTGAACTGTCATGCTGGAGGGAGCTACTCGTGGCGTTCATCAGTGATTGGTCTTGGGACCAATCTTATTTAATATTTTATTAGCACACTTTATTATTTTTTTTTGTGCTAAGGTCAGTAATAAAAATTTGTGGATGACCCAAAGTTGGAAGGCATTGCCAGTATGGAGGAGGACCAGAATATCATACAAGAACATCTGGATGACTGGATAAAGTGGAATAATAGAAATGGGATGAAATTTCATAGTGTGAAGTGCAAGGTTAAGCATTTAGTGACTAACACAATTTTTGGTATAAACTGGGGGCTTATCAGTTGGAAGCAACAGAGGAGGAGAAAGTCCTCCTTTGATTAACCAGTACATCCAGGTCTATGAACCATCAATGTAATGCAGCCATGAAGAAAGCTAATGTAGCACTAGGATGCATCAGGTGAGGTATTTCCAGTAGCAACAGGGAAGTGTTAGTACTATTATACAAGGCACTGGTAATACCTCATCTGGGATAGTGTGTGCAGTTCTTGTTTCTCATGTTGAGAAAGATGAATTCAAACTGGAACAGGTGCAGAGAAGGGATACTAGGATGATCAAAGGAATGGAAAGCTTAACTTTCCTTTATGAGAGGAGACTCAAAGATTAGCTTGTTTAGTCTAATCAAAAGAAGTTTGATATGATTGGGGAGCTATGATTGCCCTCTGTAAATACATCAGAGGGCTAAATACCAGGGAGGGAGAGGAGTGGTCTTTTAAAGTTAAGCACTAAGGTGGACACAAGAACAAATGTCTGTAAACTGGCCATCAACAAATTTAGCCTTGAAATTAGACAAAGTTTTCTAACCATCAGAGGAATGAAGTTCTGGAACAGCCTTCCAAGGGGAGCAGTGCGGACAAAAAACCTAACTGGCTTCAAGACTGAGCTTGATAAGTTCATGGAGGGGATGGTGTGATGGACTGCTTACAATGCCATCTGGCCCACTGGTGATTGCCAGTAGCAAAAATCCCCAACTGCTAGAGACTGGATACTAGATAGGGAGGGATTTGAGTTGCTAAAGAGAATTCTTTCTCAGGTATCTGCCTGGTGGGTCTTGCCTACATGCTTAGGGTCTAACTGATTGCCACATTTGGGATGGGGAAGGAATTTTCCCCCGGGTCAGATTGGCTGAGACCCTGGAGAGTTTTTGCCACCTTCTGCAGCATGGGGTGCAGGTCACTTGCAGGTTTAAACTAGTGTAAATAGTAAATTCTCTGTAGCTTGAAGTCTTTAAACCATGATTTGAGGACTTAAGTAACTCAGCCTGAGATGAAGGGTCTATTTTAGGAATAGGTGAAGTTCTGTTGCCTGCAATGTGCAGAACATCAGACTAGATGATCACAATGGTCCCTTCTGACCTTTTAAAGTCTGAGTCATTCACATAACACAAGAACTAGAAGTCACTCCACAGAATTAATAGGCAGCAAGTTTAAAATAAACATAAGGAAGTACTTCATCACACAACACACAGTCAACCTGTGGAACTTGTTGCCAGGGGATATTGTGAAGGGCAAAAGTATAATTGGGTTAAAGAAAGAATTAGACAAGTTCAAGGAGGATAGGTTCATCAATGACTATTAGCCAAGATGGTCAGGGAGGCAACCCCATGTTCTGGCTGGCTGTAACCCTCTGATTGCCAGAAGCAGGGTTTGGATCACAGAGGATGGATCATTTGCTAATTGCCCTGTTCTGTTCATTCCCTCAGAAGCAGCTGGCCCTGACCAATGCTGGAAGACAGAATAGCGGGCTAGATGGACCATTGGTCTGTCCCAGTATGGCTGTTCTGCAAGAGTTTGTCTGCAAAGAGAAACCGTAAGAAGATTGATTTAGGAGATAAAGTAGCATTGATACAACATGGCACCAGCTCTCAGGCAGAAAGTCCTTTACTAATTTGGTTTAATAAAGGAAAATCTGCGCTTCTTGCTAAAGAAAGAATACAAGTTACTTTATCATAGTCTTGTTTGAATTACACTTCCTCTCCTAGAACTTTGCTACTCGCTTAAGAACCATTACAGTTATAGCCTAACAACTGTTAGACCAGTTTGGGCTGCCATGATCTCACTAGCTCTCATAGCCCCAGCAACGATAGGCCTGCTAATATTTGGTTCGGAGACTTCCAAGGAAAATTTAGGGTGCTACAGGGGATGGTATTGATGGTTTCAGTGTGACCTTCTTCTGTGTCTGTATTGTAAGAATGTCCCAGCGTGGCGCTAGAGGTGTCCATCCTCTAAATGAGATGGAAAACTTAATAGTTACCACAGAAGTAAGGAAAAGACAAAACATCTTGTGGAATAAGAGTTATTAACTCTGGTGTCCTGGCCAATGTTCCAAAGGGTATTTTAAATTCAGACTACAGTATTTGACCTGTATTCTGGAGAGCCTTATATGAAGACTCTCTTTTTTGCTTTTTAGTATGTGTGATGTGATATGATATGGGCAGTGGGTGAAACTTCCCCTGGGTGTGGCTAGCTCCTTATCCCACCTCTTCTGCGCACAGCCCCACCCACACTCCACCCCTGCTCCAGCCCAGGCCCTGTCCCCTCCCACTGCTGACTCACCGCTCACCTCTTCCCCCCCCCCCCCGCCCAAGTCTCTCCCTCCACTCACCTCCTCCCCCACTTGCTGCTCACCCTCCTGCTGCTCGCCTCATCACCCCCCCCCGACCACAAGACCACCCCCACACACTCACACAAACACCTGCCATGAAGCTGGCTCACCACTCATCTCCTCACCCTGCTGCTGCCCCCCACCCCCCGACACCATCCCCCCTTTCACCTTAGAGCACTAATAACAGTTCCCCAAGGGATCTGAACAGGCAACAGCTGTAGTTCAATTGCCAGATGGATTCTCCTCTACGTGGCAGGGAGTTCGGTGTATACTGTATATAGAGAGGAAAAGCCAGGCTACCTGCACCAAACTGAAGCCTAATCTCTCCTTTTTGAAAAAGTGCTTGTCATTGACAGCCGGCATTAAGGCCGTAGTTTAATAACGTCTCTTACAAAGAATTTCTTGCCAGACTCGTTTACTTAAACTGGGTTAGAATAAAATGACTAGATCAAGAAATAAATTTACGGGCTATGTCAGCTCCTCCTTGAAGCTGGTTAGTAGTTACTTGCACTGAGTACAGAGAATATAACTGACAGGTCATTTGGAAACTCTTTTAACCCCAAAACCACATTTTCCTACAATATAAAAGCCAGCTGAATGTGGCCAAAGGCTTCCTGGGCTTTGGCAAATTCCTGTTAAAGAGATTCCTTCCCACTTTAATGGCCCGTTAACAGTTTCTGTGATTTGCTACTAGACTCTGGAATTTAAGGCTTTTTTACTGTAAAGTTACTCAGGGAACTCCTCTCCTTGCTCCCCTGCCTGCCACTGGCTACCTGCTTGCATATCTCTCTCTTACACACACACACACACGCGCGCGCGCGGAGGGACTTGGCTGGCAGCTTCAGGGACCTCTGAAGGGGGTAGGGGGTGGAGTGGAGGAGAGGAGGAAGACTCACCAGGTTCTGGGAGCCTTAGGGAAGGGTCAGAGCAGGGAGGAAAAGAAGAGGGGGGGTATGCGTGGCACCAAGGCCCAGGTGTTGTGCGTCACGGACTGCTGTGCTGGGGAGGCAAAGCCTCCCCTTGCCTATTATACCTGCTGCCCATGTGTGATGTATACGTGACTCAACTTCATGAAGCTCTATCTCGGTTCTATAATAAATTGGCCAGTGATGTAGCTGCTCTGTTGTAATTGATTGAGATCAATCAATGGAACATTTACTTTGGATCAAAGGTGTTATATAGATTAAGAACATAGCCTACATCTATGCATAATGTCTTTTTTTAAAATCTTTTTACAAAACTATGGAAATTCCAAGACCAAAAAAAGTGTCTAAAAATTATGAAGTGATGTTGGGAATTTTGGCTAATTATTTAATAGAAAGTACTTTGAAGATAAAATGCAATATACTGCATAAGTGCTTGGTATCATTACTTCAGTTGTGACAGTGACTTCCACGAGCAAGTAAGAGTCCGATCCTTCAAGATGCCAAGAGCCCTGAGCATCCTTAATTTTGGTGGATCTGATCTCCAAGGGCACTCAACGTCATGAAGGATAGTCTGCAAGGTGGTTGTGACTCTCTGTCCATTGTAAATCCAATTTCTCATCACAATTTCATTGAAGATTCTATATCGTCAGATTCTTTCCATCTGAAGTTCTGCACATGGATTCCCACCAGAGGAGAATGAGTTTGTTTCTAAAATTTTGAGGTTAATGGACAAGTTATTTTGATGACATGGATCTTTGAAATATAAGCTGTACAGTAGAACCTCAGAGTTACAAACCACTCAGGAATGGAGGTTGTTCACTAATCTGAAATGTTCCTAACTCTGAACAAAACATTATGGTGGTTTTTTCAAAAGCTTACAACTAAACATTGACATAATACAGTTTTGAAACTTTATTATGCAGAATAAAATTTCTGCTTTTCCTTAATTTTTTAGTAAACACAGTACTATACTTTACTGTGTTTTTTTGGTTTTGTTTTACTCTGCTGCTGCCAGATTCTGTACTTCCAGTTCCAAAACAGGTGTGTGGTTGACTGCTCAGTTTGTAACTCTGGTGCTCAGAACTCTGAGGTTCTACTGTACATAAATTTTGCAAAGTCCTAACTATTGTTTTTAAAGATCTATCTGAAAGATATCTTTTCCTTGGAACTTTAGGCTTAATTATTGAGCAGATAAGATGAAGTAAGTTATTGTGGAATATTTTGGAAGTTTGGATGTCAATTTTAGTAGTGTTTATACTACATCAGGTCTCAGCAGACTTTAAGTCTTCAAAGGCCTGAGGTTTTTAAACTTTAGTAAATGTCTTTCAACGTTTAACTCTACCAGTGGAATCAGTTTGATATTTGAAGAACCTTAAAAAATTTCAGAGCACCTATGAAACCTCAAAACTCTCATCAAGAGTTGAACTTTCTAACATTTTGGGTGTTTGAAACTAGGATTTGGTTAGGACTCATCTCTATTATTTTTATTATGAAACATTTACATTCTGATAGTGCCAATAGGCTCCAGTGAGAATTAGGGACAAGTTGAAACTCTCCTTTTGAGAGTGCGTATTAAGAGAGCATGCAATATACTGAATTCTGCCTTCTGAGAAGGGTGGCAGAGATTCTGAGAGGGCCAGAAATGAGGTCAAGAACTCTGGACCCTTTCTGGATGTGAATTTTGTACATTTACAGCTTTAGAAAATTTTAGTATTGGTTTCACTAAATGTTTTGTTCAAACTATTAACCTATCAAAACGCCATAAATCTCCCATACATAAAATTATAATAAGCTCTATAATTGTTGGTGCCTTTTAGAAAAACTGAATTAATTTGCTCTAGCTCTCTAACCTTCATCTGTTTTGCACAGAAAATATTAGTTGAAAACACTCTGACACAGAGGGGTGCTTTGGGGTTTGTCCTTTTTTTTTTTTTTTTTTTTTACAAAGTTGGGGCCAAGACCAAATGAAGTGATGTCCTTCTTGTCCAGGGTAAAGGTGCTAGCTGTTGTCAGTGCCACTAGAGGGAGTTCCTGACTCACCACTGAGGCTTCACACACAAGTAATTTCCATGTAACTTGCAGTCTTCCCTCCCCACCCCCCCCCACCCCCCCCCGGCCGCAGCCTGAAGGAATCTGAAAAAAGAGCGAGGGATTTATGTTTTTTAAAATAAATTGTGCTTAGAGTAAACTTTAACTTTTTTGGTTGGAAGCTTCATGAGCCCAGTGAAAGCAATTAATTTCCCATGTGCCTTGGATTTGAAACCAGGGATTTGTCAAATTGTTGCAACAACTGTTCCAGAGCAAAGCACCATCACTAACAAGACTTCCATCCTAGCAAGCATTTGAAGTTTCTTTTCTGATGGCAATTCAGTTTGACAGGCCTCTGAAAGGAAACCAGTAAAGAAATTCCTTTATGCTTGGGAAGCAGGGGGTCTAAGATAAACTTGTCCAGTGGTCCACAAATGTTAAATTACAAACCAGGTGGCTACAGATTGCAAGCTACCTGGCTGACAAAATTGTGGGATGGGGGGGAAGCACTGACCCCAACACCAAATGAAGCAATGAAAATTAATAATCTGAAATGGGGCCTTTTTGCAGACATTAGTATACCCCACACACAACAATCCAAGATTTTGAATGTATACCTCCTCTCCTTTCCCCTCCAGGGCCTCAACATGGACAAAGATCTTGTAGAGAAGATCAAATGAGAAGAGATGATTTGTACATGGTTTTTAAAATAACATCAGTGGGACTAAAAGCCCGTGCTGTCTTGTTAGTGGAGGGAAAGCATTCCGTACTCCTGTCTTCTGGTGCTCTATCGGTTGGCAAGCAGTGTCTCCTTCTGAATTATATAGATCCAATGACCAGTGAATTTTGGCTGCAATTATCACCTAGCTTGTCACTATAAAGAGGAAGAAGCCCCTTCTTTCTTCCCTGCTGTATCACAGCTCCATAGTTTTATGTCCTCCTCTTTTATCTTGTGTGTGTTAGCAATCATGTTAACTCAGATGATTGTGAATTCAGGATGCACGTTAATTTGTATTTATGTTAACTTTTGTGTTGGGGCAATTCAGCTTTGTGTTAGAGTTGGATGGAAAAGGGCATTTCCGTCCCAGGGAAAACTGTGATTTTAGAAAAAAATTCATCTCCATGCAGGACAAAAAGTGAAAATCTTGACACTTTTTTTCACAGGGCAGAATTTCCAAAAATTTCTTTTTTGGGAGAACTGAGATGTAATTTTTTAGCTTGCCAGCTGCCCATGTGGAATGCTCTTGTCAATTTCTGTCATTCCCTGCAGCCAGCAAATGAAATTCACAGAGCCTTGCTGGTGGGCTCAGGGAGGCGGAGTGACCCGGCTTCCCAAGTCTCTGCTTCTCTACCTCTTCCGAGCCCAGTTGCTCAGTGACCCTCTCATGCACTCCTGCTGGGCTGTGGGTCTCCCATTGGTTTCCTGGCAGGGAGAAAGTGAAATGGAATGACCCTCCCTGCCAGGGCCAGCTTTACAGTTTTGGCTGCCCCAAGCAATGGGGGAAAAAACCGGTCGCCGTGGCCACAAAGGGGAGAAGCTGCTGCCGATTTGCCATGGCGGCTTGAGGAACTGCGGCCCCTTTCGAACTACTGCCCTAAGCACCTGCTTGGAACGCCGGTGCCTGGAGCCGGCCCTGCTCCCTGCCATCCTGCATGTTTCCTCTAACATAGGCTCTAAATTGGGGGTGTGTGGGTAGGGGGAAATTCAAGTATTGTCGACTCTCTCATGATTTTTATCACCACTTTCACAATATTTGGAGTTTTTTCTTAAAGCTCCAGTTCTTGGAACCATGTTTTATGAGAATCTCCACTTTCATTTACACACAGATTAAGTTTCCAGCCCTTCTTTTTTGGGGAGAAAAGCTTGAAAATGTGACACAAGGACACACTAATGGCTCACAAACTAGAAGGCAAAGAGACAAAGCTCAATATTTATTACTGGCACAAAACTCTCCCGATTGGTTTTTAAAAAAAAAATCTTATGATTTTGAGGGCCTGAATCATGATTCTTGAATTGTGCTGGTGGGGCAATACTGGAAATACTTTTATTCACACAAATCCTTCCTGAAAGCTTAGGAGGGAATAGTACAGGGGGATATGAATAGAAAAGGGGAGTGTGTGTGTGGGGGGGGGAGAAAGTGTTTTTAATATAAGTGACTGTTTTTAATTCTTTTAAAATTACAGATTGAATTATTTGTTACCTAATCAGACACAGGGAACTCTGCCATACAACACACATATTAAAAAGCTCAATATTTCAAATCTGTTTTGTTCTCTGAAATATTTGATATATTTAGCATTGTAGTAAAACACTCAAAGGTGTGGCCTGGGCAGAGATATTTCCACACTTCAAGTAGCAGCAACGCTTCATCTTCAGCTTTTCATATAACATGTGAGAGGAATGGTGACTCCACACACTCTGCCGTCCCTTATAGCTTTATTTTATTTTCTACCCCAGCCTGCATTCGCTGGTCTTTTGTTCCTTTGACAGCAGGCTGAAGCAAAGCGACTAACTATGTGTCTCGGTTTCTCAGATGGCAGCAATCTTCTTCCTCTGCTGTCTGGTTTCTACAGCTTGAGAACTAAACCCAAGGGCATTGTAGTCTTGGCAGTGCTATAATTTTACATGACCTTTAATGCCCTGATGTCATCATTAATTAGGCCATTGCCAGCCTTTTATGATTCTGAAAGTTAATGCTTGTTTTCCTGCCCACCTAATTAAATCCATCTTTTAAGAGTTGCAAGGAAAATTGGCATTTTCAACTTTAAAGCTGGCGGCTAAAATGTTGGATAGTGTCCTATGGGTGGAAGTGCTCAGGACACACACTGGCATGTGGATGGTTCAGGGATTCTGGGATCATAAGATATTTGTCAGATGCAAAGTGAAATGAAAGCCGTTGGAAAACAGTTTCTATGATGCACATTTCCTCTTATGGTTGTAAAGCATAGGAGGTGTGAATACACGAACATGTTTGTTTCTCATGCAATGGTGGCTTATGGAAGCACACTGCTGGTTTTTAAAACTCTTCTTTAAGAAGCTAAGGGGGCTGAGCTAAACACAGCTGCAAGTTGCCGTAGAGATGGCACTATACACTGAGCTTTTACAAGAGGCTGATATAAGTGTCACAAACTGGGGTGTGGGCAGTCATGCCTAGTGATCAGAGACTGAGTCCAAGGCCAGGGACAGCACCAAAGGTGAGAACGGCATCAGGAACCAAGAGTCACAGCTAAGATTTAGGAACTGAGCAGTGTAAGCATGGGTATGATTGCAACTTCAGCCATGAGCATTGAGCAGCCACTGGCCTTTTGCTGCTGCTGGGTTTAAAAGCAGGTCTGGTGACACATCTCAATTGGCTGAATTGATCAATCAGTGTGTTCAGCTGCCAGGCAGCTAGCTGGTCTCAGGCTCAGCTGTGGGTCCTGGTTCTTCACAAGAAGCATAATTGGTTTCTTATGTGTTCTGCAGGAAATTCTCAGTTTCCATCTTGTGTACAATTTCCCACTCAGATGATTATTCTAATAATTTACTTGTATTACCTGTAAGCAGAGTCAGGATGAGCTCTACCCTGACATCTGGTGGTGAGTCTTGATGGGTTGTGGAAAAGAACTTCAGGGGCTGATCTCATTTGCATAGGCACACCCACCCTGCCTAGATGGTCACTTTGGCTGCTGTAGGAGCCCCAGTTTCTCTGTTATTGGGGCAGGAATAAACTGTTATTCTGATTATGTGAATCAAGGACAGTGGAACTGTACTTGGCCTTTTGTTATGATGTTATCACTGTCAACTAAACAGCACTCGCTAGGCAAGGGTCATGGGTTCCAAAACCCAGTGAATGAAGAGAGGCTGGGGATAGGTATTAATACTTGGTGGTGTGGGCCCCCTGGTGAGGGTCTTACATGCTAATTGCACTTCCTCCTCTCTCCACTGTGGAATATCAGAGCTAATTTTGATTCTATTAGGAGTCTAGTTACAGGCTGCTGAGCTGCATTCACTTTGGGCTGATGGTGCACCAGCATCGAGGCTCCCCTACTAAAAGCTGAAATCACAAAAGAGCTAAACTTACTAAGAGCTGAAATCACTTAGTGTTGCGTTAAGGAGTGGAGGAGCCTGAAGATATATGGCGGAGCAGTTTGCGGGACAGCTAACAGAGCAGTTTGTCGGGTGCCTGGAGCAGCTCATGGGGGCAACTGGCAGAGTGAAGCCCCATGGAGAGGTGGGGCAATCAGCTTTGGACCATGTAAAGTGCCCCCTTACCCCACCCCACCCCCACCTCCACCCAGGTTGGGAGGTAAAACTCTGCAGATAAACTTTCGAACTCTGGGGCTGCCCTGACCAGGTATAGACTTTTGGGTCGTTTGGACTTTTGGGACTTTGGGGTGATTTTGGGTTGCTGGACTCAAGAACCAAAGGGAAAGGACATGCCCCAATTTGCTTGGGGTGGGTTTTTGCTCATGGGTTGTTTTATGAATCCTGTTGGTGGTGGTTCCCCAACATAATGCCAGATTGTTTCTCTCTGTTATTAAAAGGCTTTTTGCTACACTCGGACACCGTGCTTGCGAGAGGGGAAGTATTGCCTCTTGGAAGCGCCCAGCGGGGGTGATATATATTTGTCCCAGGTCACTGGGTGGGGGCTCGAGCCAGTTTTTTATTGTGTTATTGGAATGGAACCCCTAGATACTGAATCTGGCCCTTGTTGCTGCCAACTCTGACGGGCAGAAGGGTTACGTACCAAAACACTGAGGAGCCCTAGTCATGGTCTAAGACGGGGTGGGCAAACTTTTTGGCCTGAGGGACACATCTGGCTATAGAAATTGTATAGTGGGCCATGAATGCTCACAAGATTGGGGTGCAGGAGGGAGTGAGGGATCTGGCTGGGGGTGTGGGCTCTGGGGTGGAGCCACATCTGTGAGTGAGCCAAATAATTTAAAATAAGGCCTTGCTAGCACTTTATGCCTGAGTGCTCATGGAAGTAACGTTATTGGGCGCACACAGTGCATAACAGAACACTTGTCATTGAAACGCTTTGGGAGTTAATACAACAGTGTTGTAGCAGCAGCAGATTGTCCCTGGAATAACATCCTTCCCTTTTCTGGCTGAGTGTTTTCTCTCAAAATCCAAATCCATGCTGTTTGTTCTGTGCCTTCAGAAAGGCTTTGCAAACTGCAGTGTCAAGTGGAAGTGACAAAGCAGGATGTTTTCTTTGCAAGAAGGTATCCTGTGTACACAGCCCATCATCACCATTCAACTTTCAAAACAGAGGTGATGTGGCGGGAGAGCTGCCAGTGAAAGGTCCAGGCATCGTCATCCCTCCTGTCTCAACTGACAACTAGAGAAAAACAAGATAGACACAACCTGTGCAGAAACCCTGAGTTGTTGATGCTTCTAGCTAACTTGGTGAGTGACTTGGGGTGCCTTGGTTGCCACCCGAAGCCCTTTTTGGTGATGCTACGCAGACAGAGCTTTGACTGACAAGCAATCTCCTACCCCAGAATATTATTTTATCCTTAACATCTACTTTTCTCTTTCAATTTTTGATTTATTAGGTTCCTTGCTTTAGTCATAAATTGGCTCAAATTCATCCCTGTTGTAACTCCACTGACGTCAATTCTATTAAAATAATTCTATAGTCAATGAAGATAAACCAGAGGTGACAGAAGCTTGTCTTGAATGGGGAGGGAGTGCTTTGTGTGGGGAGAAGAGAGTTGGGGCAAAGGCAGAGGGGCAAAGGAGGAAGGTTGGGGTGTCAGGGAGAGAAGGTGGGTGCTCTGGATGGGGAATGAGATGAGCTGCTGAGGTTTATGTGGGCCCTGAGCAAAATCTGAAACTGAGGCCCCACCTTTCCAAAAAATTACCATGGAGACAAAAAAATACGATTGAAAACTTTAAAGAGGATTGGTTGTAACAAAAGACAAATCACATTTCATCTTCCTTGCTTTTGTTTAAACAAAAGCATTTATGGTACTATCAGAAAAAGATCACTCTCTGTTGACGCCATCACTAAGGCCAACATACAATTTTGACCCATAGCAGATCAAAGACAGTGTTTTATCAGGGCTAACTTGCTAAAGAAGTGCTCTTCTTGGGAAAATGAAATTGATATTGAGATGAAATTCTTTAGAGTGACATAGGTCTGCAGGAAAACATAATGCAGTCCTTTTTAAATAAATCTTATTTAGCAACTTAAGTCACTTTTCCAAATAATGTGTGTCTCAACTTGTTTAAAAGTCAAATTTTGTCAACAAAATCCTCTTTGATCAAGTCTCCGGTAGCGTTTTGGTAGTTCTTGAGCTTTTTGATCCTGGAATGAGCATAATTTGGTCAGGTTCCAAATTAAATGAAAATGCTTGTTTTTTTTTTTTTTTTTTTTCCAGACCTTCCAGTAATGTTGTAGACAAGCATGTCTAGAGCAATGTAAAAATGTCAACTTGAACTTTTATTTCTGGTTTTCATAGTCCGACATGGTGTCCTGTCTTCATCATGGAATGTTTTCCTCTCTTAATCTTTTCTTCTTGAAAGCTTGTTTAAGGCCCAGGCCAGCTGCTACAAGTTTTGATTCATCGAGAATCAGAGGCCAAAATTCTTGAGCGTGCTATAGTTCATGTTGAAATGATTTTATCAGCCTTGATTCCTCATCAAGCATAAGCTCAGTGTCTTGAAGTAAATGACTTACATTGTTGATGGCTTATAGGGTTTTAAACCAGAAAGTGGCCAGTAAAATGAATTCAGAAGACTTTAGAGTCTGCTTCATTGCATAAGTCTGCAGGCAAGTCGAGGCTTCCTTCAGTTTCACAAAAGCTTGTAGGTTTTCCATCAGTCTCTTCACTAGTGATTTCATTGCTTCAGTTCTTGCACTCTGAGTCTGCTGCATATTCCGCAATGACATGTTTGCAGCTCTCTGTAGAATTTTCTGTTGGGCAGGACTGCAACTGAACAAGATGTAGAGGTTTTTGAATGTTTCCAGAGAAATGCTTTACCTCCATACTAGACTCTGCTGCATTCCCATCACAAAGATTCAAACTGTGTGCGCTATACCAGTGAATAGACTGTGGAATCTTCTGTACAATTATAGCTTGCGCGCCTAAATCCCAGCTATGTTTTACTATGTATCCTTGGGCTCGACAATTTTGGAAGTCAATACCATTCTTTTCTAATTACCTCTGCAACTTTCTTTCCGGTTTTTTTCCATCAAAGTAGAGCAACAAATGGATGGAGTTATACTCATGGCTTTTAACCTGATCATACAGCTTCTTTCAGTTGTCTCTGAATCCAGCATCCGATCCACTAAGCATTTGTTACTTGGTGCTCTTGCTCACTACATCCATCAAAAAGACAACAAAGAAAGCAACACAGTGCTTCAGCAGATTGAGTCCACACCCACCAGTCTCTGCACACCTTTTCTCCATTAGGCAAGGTCTTAGGAACCCCATTCAGTACAATCAAATCTCTATTTGCACGTGTTAGCTGTCTCCATGTTGCTGGATTACTATTAGGCTGCTGTTGATCAGTAGTTTCACTCTGCAATTTCTTATCCAAATTCAAGGCTAATATCTCTGTGACTGATGTCTTTTTGTACTTGGCCACAGTAGACCAGTCTAAAGCACTGCCGCTGTCTATGCTGCCTTGTGTATCTTCTTCTTCATTTATGTCATCGCTGTTCTCAATGCAGAAAAGAATTTTTTTTTTCTTGTGAGATCCTCCTTTATCTCCTGGTGGTGACAAGCACCTTCTGGCATTTTTTTCTCCACTCCCCAGCCACCCACCCCTAAAGTTCACTTCCTCTTTACTTCATATTCGAGTCATATTTTCTTTTTCTTTCATTTTAATTGCTTGTGGCACATAGTGCTGTATTCCAGGCATTTCTTTACTAGTTGAGGGTCCTGCTCAGAAAGGCTGCACCTATGATTCATACAGTAACAACTAAAACAGCGCTACTCAAAATGTGACCTGCATGATTTTCAAAAGTATGTTTTAAATAAAAAGACCTAAAATAAATATGTAAGAGAAAATATGGGCAATGAATTGTACATTGATAAATTACTCTCTTTGCACAACAACAATTATACTGAACACACCAATGCAGGCCTAGAATGCTGCAAGGCACAGATCAGCGCAAGACACTGAGAAACACAATGCAATGACTCAGCATAACTGACATATTGCATGGAGCAAAAAGAAAGAAGGGTGCCAAGGCTGATGATTTGACATTTCATGTGTTTGTTTGCAACCAATAAGAAGGGCAAGAATCGGGATTCTTGATGTTGAAAGGTGGTGATGGCTTATAGGGTTTCAAATCAGAAAGTGGCTAGTAAGACGAGTTCAAAAGGTTTTAACCATTTAGATAAACCAGTACACTTCATCGAATAAGTCTTCAGGCAAGTCACGTTCTTCCTTCAGTTTCACCAAAATTTGTAGTTTCTCTTGGTCTCTTTACTGGTGGTTTCATTTCTTCAATCCTTGCACTCCACTGAGTCTCTGACATACTATGCTGCTAAATGTCTGAAGTTTCCTGTAGAATTTTCCACTGGGCAGGACTGGAATTGAACAAGTCCACTGATGGCCTGATCAGGGAGAAAAATCGCTTTATACCTTTGCAAATTCTATTTTTATACAACTTCCCCTTTAATCTTATTTCCTGTTTTGTTTATATTTAGAATTCTAGCACTCCCCTCCCCTTTAATAAGCTGGAGAACCTGCAAGATTCAGTTTTATAGAGCTCAATAATAGATAAAGATTCACTCTAGTCAAGGACTGTGGCAGTCTTGTGAACAATCTCTGCAGGAAAGTAATGCAGCAGGCTCGTCCATGTTTACGTGGAATCCATCACAGTAGTATAAGCATTTCTGCATTTTAGTGTCTTCTTACTTCATATGCAGGTGCTGTGGAGGGCTATTTAAATTAGGAGGGCCACCCTGCCTCCCCCCCAACCAGCTGTGTCACAGCTTCCCCTTCCACCTGCCCTTCATCTCTCAGGCATCCCCCACCAACAGCCTGACACCCCACCCCCGAGCTTATGAGCCCCTATACCCACCTCCTCCCAGGAGCCCCTACCTCCCTCTTCCCACTCCCTGATGGTGAGCCTTTCCCTCAGGTGCTAGGGCCTTCCCACTCCCTAGCAGATTCCCCTTCTTATCAGCTTTCAGATCAGTTTTTACTTTCTCAAACCTGGGGCTAAAGTATCTGCAGTTTATGATGATCAGATGGCCTCAGGAGGTGTAAAATTAGATCCATTTAATGGTTCTGGATCACTCAGAATAACCCTAGCAAAATGAAAACACATTTGGAAACTTTTATGCCAATTTTAGAAAGACTGAAGCCAAAATTTTCAAACTAAGGGGCCAAATTTGGGCATCTAAATTCATATTCTGGCACCTAGCACAATGGAAATAATAGCTTGATTTTTTTTCAAAGGGGTAGGTCCCTTACAGGCCCCAATAACTTCAGTGGGAGGTGGGAAAAATCAGACCACAGATATTTAGAAGTCTGAAATATGGGTTTAGGAACCTGATTTTAGGTCCCTGGGCTTAAAAATCCCAGCCTTACCCTTCCAGCAGAAGGAGACTATTTCCCTAGTGTCTGATTCAAAGGGGGACTGTACATGTGAGCACTGTAAAGAGATGCTCTCAGTGCCCTTCTTACTTCAGTTGGTCTGTAGAAAATAGCAAGGACTTTAATTAGTTATTTAGATCCCACAAATTCTACACTCAAGTCTTTAAAAATTTATAGCTCAACTGTCTCAGCAGCTGTTTGTGTCATATATTTTTCATTTCTTGCAACTGCTTTTCCCAATGAGATGTATTGGCTCCAGAGTAGATTACACCCAGCCATCCTTTCTCCCTAGGTCAGTCACAGTGCAGGGAATGCACTGGAATGGAAGTAACTTAAGAAACCAGCAGAGCTGTTCATGTTACAGCATTAGCCAAAATGTAGGCAAAAAAGGGCTGAGATCTTGGAGCCTGCTAGCTGTTGAAGTTCTCAGTAATGAACTCGGATCCTTAGCAGGGTGTAGCTGCTGGCAGTTAGAGCAGGATGCTTAGTATGTCTCTGCTGTAAGTGTATTAGAATAAAAGGAGCTTGTATGTAAAAAGAGCACCAAGTTCAGAATCACAGTAAATGGACCCAGCTTCAGTCACTTCTCACAGACAAATGGAAAGTGACATTCTTTAAATGCCAAGGTCCCCGTGCTGTGTGGAACTTGTCGCATCTGATAAGCTGGGACACACGGAAAACTTGGCAGTTTCCTAGGTTTCGGCACTGTTTCTTCACTAGATGACTTTTTTTTCAAAAGTTGTAAGAGGGACGAGTGCAAACTGTTGGGAATGGAAAGGCACAAAATTCTACCTGTCTACGCCATTTCCTTTCTCTGTATCGTCCACAGAGTCCTGTGAGCAAAGCCAAATCCTAATGGCTGATTTTACAGCGAAATTGCAGTCACAGTTAAAATATATAAGGGCCCAGTCCTGGAGGGCGGTGTTGGTGGAGCTCAGTCTCTTGTAGCATTTCAGGGTTGCCAACTCATGCTTTTATTGTGAATCTCATGACATTGGGCCTTTTTCTTAAAGCTCCCACTCCTGAAGTCATGATAAACTGAAAATCTTGGCTTCTGTTTGAGAAAACCAAAACCACAAATTATTTCTGCCCCTTGTGACTGTACACCGTGCCCCTAAAAAAGCTGGAAAATGTGAACCATAAATGCTCAAACAACAGAGAGAAAACCAAAAAGACCCCAAATGTATTATTGTTTATAATCTCATGATTTTTACACCAATCTCATACTTTGGCGCCTGACCTATAATATTTAAACTTTTAGGGTTGTAGCCATTAATGTGGCTACATAAATATTTGAATAATTCAACTGGAGCCACAAAGTATAGATGAGGATATTGATTATAAAGTCCTGGGATTGTTCAGATCTGGGCCTTTGATTCTGGTCCCTCTCATGCAGTTTTCCGATTAGTTGCACCACCGTTCAGTCTCTCTCCATAAATATGAACAGCACTAGTTGCCCTCTCTGTAGGAGGTGGCATTTTCTATGGTGTTTGGTAGATAGGCTTGTTGGTCAATAGTTTATTTATTTTGCATGATACAGTTGTGCTTTGTGAGCTACAAGAGTGCCATGGGGACAAGGGAATCTTTGAGTTCAAACACGGACAGCAAGGCCTACATCCTTAAAGGTATTTTAGATGCCGAAGTCCCATTGAACTCAAGTACCACTGAAGTCAGTGGGAGTTAGGTGTAAAAACACCTTTGAGGATCAGGGCCAAAGCCCTTCTATGGCCACGGGTTAGTCACTTAACCTTTTATTCTTATAATTAAAATGAAAAATATTACATGGTAAAGTCTAATAGCTCAGCATGGTACCATTTATCTGTATCATGGTCATGTCTATAGATTCTAGCCATGAATTAGGGCCTTGTTCTGATAGGCACTATACAAACACATAAAGAGACCATCCCTGCCTCAATTTTTCTATTTGTAAATATTACAGGTAAAAATAATATTGACCTCTTTCACAGGGTTGTTGTGAGGCTGATGTAGATGAAAGCGCAAGGACTAATTTTTAGGTAGTGGATTAAGACACGGGCCAATACAGATCACCATTGAAAAGAGGACGGAAAACTGAGATTTTTTCAAAGATTTAGAGTAGGTTATCTTTTTTGGTTCATGAGACAGTTGTTTTTAACCACTGTTGAACTAACCCATTTAAAAATTGACAACTTTCTGCCATTCATTCCTATAATAAACTTCATTTCCTGCATACTAATCTGCACCATAACACTATCAGGAATGGTGGTTTTCTATTTGATTGTTAGTTGTTCTTTTATACTTAAGGACATTTTGAATTTTAGACCATAATCCTGCAAACCTTTACACAGGTGCTTAAAGCCTTCTAACCATGTGAGTAGAGACACAGACTGAAATTCTCAGAGTCAGCTAAAGGATTTGGATATGACATTCCTATTTATTTTAATGGGAATTGAGCATCCAAATCCCTAAGGCAGCACTGGAAATCTTAGTCATTGGCTTCAATAGGATTTGTGTGATTAAAATGAAGTATCTTCATATGCAGACTCAGGGCTTCAGTGACTGCCATTCCTTTTGTAAAATATCACATCACATTTGAAGTAACTGTTCTTAGAATGCTAATTTTTTCTGCATACTGCGTTTGAAATAGCAGTTGCATATTTTGAAATGCAAAGGGCAGAGAGAAGTTCCAAAACAATGCTATCTCTAAAAGAATCAACATAGATTGTAAGCTCCTTGGAGGCAGGGACTGCATTTTTGTAATGTTTGTACAGTGCCTAGCACAAGCGGCCCTGATATCTGATTGGGCACTTACCCATATGCAAACAGTAATAAATTACCATAGTCTGGAATTAGACTTTTATGTGGTATCTGTGATATTTTCTATTTTAAGTATAAGAAATACCACAAATACTGCGGTTAAAATTAACTGAGTGGAGCTGGAGAAATAGGATCAGCTTTCAGGAGGAAATATATATTGCTTCAGAAGAAGTGGCTCAGGAATGTAAACTTGGGGTTTGTTTTGAGGTGTGGCCCAGAACAAAACAGCAGTGGCACCATAGTATGTCTGATAGATCTGTGCTCCTTACAACTCTGCCTGCTTGCTGCATTGCATTTTGCTAATGAGTCTCTCATCAATTCAGTAAAAGTATTATTCCAAGAGGCGAACACTACTTTTTTCTTCCATTTTTATTCCCATAATCCATTTCTTGTTGTTCAGTTAACTCCGACTGACACTCCAACATTTGTTGCAGGAAAGGTCCTCTCATGGATCAGTAATAGGGTAAAAGGTAGGAACCAAAGGTGAGGAATACAAGGTGAGTGTTCACAGTGGAAAGGTAAATAGCAGTGTCGCCTAGGGATCTGTACTGTTCAACATATTCATAAATGATCTGGAAAAGGGGGTAAGCAGTGAGAGGGCAAAGTTTGCAGACAATACAAAATTGCTTAAAATAGTCAAGTCCAAAGCAGACTGTGAAGAGTTACAAAGAGATCTCACAAAACTGAGTGACTGGGCAGCAAAATGGCAGATGAAATTCAATGTTGATAAGTGCAAGTAATGCACAGTGGAAAACATCCCAGCTGATGGGATCTAAATTAGCTGTTGCCACTAAAGAAAGAGATCTTGGAGTCATCATGGATAGTTCTCTGGAAACATCCCCTCAATGTGCAGCAGCAATAAAAAAAAAAGAAAAACTAACAATGTTAGGAACCATTAGGAAAGTGAGTGATACTAAGACAGTAAATATCATAATGTCACTATATACATCTATGGTACATCCACACCTTAAATACTGCCTGCAGTTCTGGTTGCCCAATCTCAAAAAAGATCTATTAGAATTGGAAAAAATACAGAGAAGGGCAACAAAAATTATTAGGGGTATATAACAGCTTCCATACAAGGAGACATTAAAAAGACAGGGACTGTTCAGCTTGGAGAAAAGAAGACCACATGATAGAGATCTATAAAATCATGAGTGACGTGGAGAAAGTGAATAAGGAAGTGTTGTTTGTTCCTTCAACATAACACATGAACAACAGGTCACCCTATTAAATTAATAGGCAGGAGGTTTAAAACAAACATAAGGAAGTACTTTTTTACACAATGCACAGTCAATCTGTGGAACTTGTTGCATTGGGATGTTGTGAAGGCCAAAAGTATAACTGGGTTCAAAAGAGAATTAGATAAGTTCATGGAGGATAGGTCCATCAATGGCTATTAGCCAAAATGGTCAGGGAGACAACCCCATGTTCTGGGTGTCCCTAAACCTCTGACTAATAGAACATGGGACTAGATGACAGGGGAAATGGATCACTTGATTGATTGCCCTGTTCTGTTTACTCCATCAGAAGCACCAGCCGTTGTCAAAAGACAGGGCTAGTTAGACCTTTGTTGTGACCTGGTATGGCCATTCATATGTTCTTAGCCTCTCTGTATCTCTTGCTATCCCCTGCTTGTGCAATTACATGTCACAAGACATGTAGATTAGGCTGAGGTACAAAGCATCCTATGTCAAAATTACTATTCTGTGTTGTTGGGTGCACATCATGTTTGGTTTTATGATGGCTTCTTTTTTTAAAGGTCTGAACTAAATTTGGTGGGGATCAAATGGTAGTAATTTATTCAAGCTGTGTCCTTAGTACCAAACTGCTTCCACGATCCCAGAGTAGCTAGATATTTCTACTGATGTGATAAACAGTGAAATAGTTAATGATGACTTTAAAATTGTTGTTATGGTTTTAGCCTGAATGAGAGCATTCATCAAAAGCCTAAGGAAATGGATTTTGCATCAAGGATCCAAAGGGGAATGGGTAAAAAGAAATCTTCTCCATCACAGTTTGGTGCAGAATGGCAGCATAATTATGCTACTGCAATCCACGAGCTTCTGTAGCAGCTGAAATCTCCGTACATGAAAGGAACGAGGTTCGACCTGAAGAGGATGTAGTGACGATGCCTCCATTCTATTTATTTTTAATGTAACATTTGTTTCAAAAACAGGAGGCGCAACTACACTCAGTGCGCTGCTTCTTGGTATGTGTATAAATTAGATTGAATTATGCTTCGAAAGGAGGAAAACATTTCAGTATTTTTATTATTTTTTTCTAATTCCAATTTAAACTTAAAAGTTCTGAACAGCTTACTGGTGGATGGTGGGAGTCCGGTAGCGCAGGCAACTCAAGTCATTTGTTAAGATTAATAAGTGGGCAGGTCCCAGCTAGCCTTTAATATTAACCTACACTAATAGTACATAGCTATTTAAGCCCTGCCTACACAAGAGCTCATACAGCTATGTTTAAACGCTGTTCTTGCTAGCAGCATTGCTATTCTTTTTGGGTTGCTGGGGATGTCGATTCTGGCAAATAAATAACAGTCCTGTATCCAGACTTCAGGGGCTACACCCAGGACTTTGTGATTACCAATTATGGTTACAGCATGCAAGCAAGAGTGACTAAAAATAGCAAGGAGGAATAATAAGATAGACAATATGACCCAAATCCTGCAATGACCACTGTGCAGGCACAGGGATCCGGTCACATAAAGCTCATTATAGGATCAGGGCCTATATTCTCACACACACACACACACATAGCTTTGACTGACCAAAGAGAGCAGCCTGGGACTCTCTTGTTCCTTTCTCCTAAGTAGCTAATTGTCATTATAAAGGCCAGAGTTCTACCGTTGACTTGTGTAACCTTCAACAAGTCACTTCATTTCTCTCTGCCTCTGTTTCCCCTCTCACCTTGTCTATGTAGACCATAAACTCTTCAGGGTAGGGAGCATCTCTCACTATATGTGTGTGTATAGAGAAGGGGTCGGCAACCTATGGCACGCATGCCAAAGACGACACGCGAGCCAATGTTTAATGGCACGCTGCTGCCTGCTGGGTCCCAGCCACCAGCCCCACTCAGCCGGCTGCCAAATCCAGGCCAGAACCCTGGCAGGCAGCAGCGTGCCATTAAAAATCCTGCCCGCCCCGGCCCTCTCTTCTCCGCCCCCACCACAGGGGCAGGGTGAAGAAGCTTGGTCCTGCCGGCTGCTGCTGCAGGGCAGGCAAGGTCCCCTCTCCCCCGCCTCTTCCCCCAGCATGCTGGGTTCATGCCCTTCCTCCTCTCCCTCCCTGCCGCCGATCAGCTGATGGCCCTTGCGAGGGAGGGGGAGAAGCAGAGCCGCCATGCGCTCATTGCTCCGGGGAGGAGGCGGAGAAGAGGTGGGGACGGGGCCTTGAGGTAGGGGGGTGGAATCAGGGCATATCCCCTCCAGCCCCCTGCCATGAGCTGCATCCTCCTCACATACCCCCAGTCCTCTGCCCTGACTCCTGCACCCCCCACACCCCATACCCTGACTCTTGCACTCCCCACATTCCCACCCCCACCCTGAGCACCAAATGGGAGCTCCTGCACCCCCCACACATTCCCACCTGCACCCCTTGCACCAAATGAGAGCTGCCCAGGTAAGCACTCCACACCCAAACCTCCTGCCCCAACCCTGAGCCCCCTTCCTCATTCTGCCTCCTGGCCAGACCCTACACCCCAACCCCTAGCCTGCTCCTTCACCCCCAGCCCTGTGCTCAGTGCAGAGAGAGAGGAAGCGAATGGGCTAGAACTAGGGAGAAGGTAGGTACCCACTCTGTGTGGGCAGGGCTGGGATCCCAGACTGGGAGCGGGCTGAGCGGGGCCAGCAGCCGGGACCCTGGCTGACAGGAGCCGGCGGACGGAACCCCAAACCGGCAGTGGGCTCAGTGGCAGTGGACTGAGCCGCTCAGCCCACTGCCAGCCGGGGTCCCAGCCACAGGCCCCGCTCAGCCCGCTGCCAGTCTGGGGCTCTGGCTGCCGGCCCATTGACAGCCGGGGTCCCGGCCGCTGGCCCCGCTCAGCCTGCTGTCGCCCTACATGAACGGAACCCCAGGCTGGCAGCAGGCTGAGGGGGCCGGCAGCGTAAGATCAGCATTTTAATTTAATTTTAAATGAAGCTTCTTAAATATTTTGAAAACTTACATAGACTTATAGAGAGAGACCTTCTAAAAAATGTTAAAATGGATTACTGGCACGCGAAACCTTAAATTAAAGTGAATAAATGAAGACTTGGCACACCACTTCTGAAAGGTTGCTGACCCCTCCTATAGAGCCTAGCACAATGGGCTCCCAATTGCAGCTGGGCCCTTTAGCTTCTACTATAATAATATATATCCAGCTCCTGCTCCTTATTAGTACAAATCCACCATAGGGAAGGGTGTCTTCTATATATTATACTTATTTATAAATTTTGATTTGTAAACCAGCAAGGGGCACCTATCTTACACTCTAGGCTCACCTGATAAAAGCCAACCTGCAGCAAGCCCCCAAAACTTCACAGCACAAACAAAATAAAGTCCCCAGCCTCACTAAACCTCACCCCTCAAACAGCATTTCCCTCCTTGAAAGCGCCCTTAAAAAGATGACCCTTGTAGCATGCCCTGAAATTCAACCAGCCTGGATTATTTTGGATCAAGGGAGGATAGCACAGTCCAAAGGAGAAGCGTGGAAAGCACCCTGCCAGCATCTCCCTGTTTATAATTAGAGGGATTCAGGTTGAGTGCCTATACACCTTTCAGTTGTGACACAATGGCACCAGGGAGCCGGAGCAGAAGCTGTCTCTCAGATATGGTCCTGGTGAAGAGAGGAGCAAGAAACAAATCCATTTTAAATAAGAAAAAATAATATAGACAGACAAAGATGGGTAGAAAGATGACATGTGCTGGGACAAAGTGTGTGTCCTTGAATGTGTTTTTAAGCAACAGCCTGATCCTGTTCCTATTGAAATCAATGGGAATTTTACCACTGACTACAAAGAGGCTGCAGAGTTTTCTGTAAAAGTAAAACTTCATCACACTTCTGAATTTAGACAAAATAACTGAGGGTTTGTGTGAATGTTCAGTCACACCAGATGGTCTCTAAAAGGGAATGTTTTACATTCTTGATGTAATATTAAAAGATCAGTCACAGTTCAATGGTTTTAGTCAAATCTAGAAATTGCTGGGGTGGGGGAAGAAGCAAAATTGCGTATAAGAGCTCAACTACACGTTGTGGGTGCTTGATCCCAGTTGTAGGTGTTTGATCCCAGTTTTGTAAATGGTCCCTATCCTCATATGGGGCTGAACAGAAATCACAGAACCTGACCCCATTTAATCCTGTGGCACCTGAAAGCATATCCTGGATAGGAATTTTAGAATCTGAGCCTTTCTCTACTAAGAAGTGTTATGGGGCACTCAATCTTGCACAGTTAAATTGCCCACCTGGTGAATATAGATCAAAGTAAATCCATTATTTCAGGGACTATCTATGTTTCCCTTTCTATAATGTACCTCCCCTCTATCTGGACTGCCCTTACTGCTCATGTCCCAGTTTGTGTTCCATTCTAGTGATTCCACAGCAGAATGGGGATAAATTAAGGCTAAATGGGAGTCAGAACTGTGCCAGACTCTGCTGGTTAAACTCTCTTTCCCTTTCCCCTGTGAATATCCAGCTAACCATCTTTTCCCTTAACACTAATGGATTTTTACCTTCCATGGCAATTTTTCTCTGTCTTCAATCATGATCTTTGAAATGATCTTTCTCAGCGACACCTCTTAGGGAATACAAAAATCACTGAGCTGCTGCTAATCCTGAGCAAGTACCCCATGTGCCAACAGCAGATGGCAATTTCCAATGGGCTGAAGGTTGCTGTTTGTTGTTTTTCTCTCCTCCATGTGTGCAGCTGTTTCCCTCACTACTGAAGGAGAAAAAGTCCACCCCCCTTTTTCTTTTCTTTTTTTTCTTTCTTTTTTTTTTTTTTTTGCGATTGGGACACAGATATGTGTAAACTTGTCTTCACTAATCTCCAAGTACATTCAAATTGTATGTCAGACTAGTACCACTCCCTTGCTCTTTTACAATGACATTTACAGCTGCATTTTCTGTGTTTTAGTGAGAGACGTGTAATAAGCCCTCTTTGACATCTTTTAAGATACTAATGACTGGTAACCTACTCAACTCAATGTTAAATCCCATCCTCATTGGTGGCAATCTTCAATTCCCTGAAGTTTTAATGTGCTTAATAGAATTTTATATAATCTTATTTAAAGACTTGATTTTGCTCATGGAGCTGTGTTTGGTAGAATCTGATCTTGTGCAGAGGCCCTGATCCTGCACATTCAAGCAAAAGTCTCAATTGAGTTAGGTAACGTGAGTTCAATGGAGGTTTTGTCTGGGCAGGTGCTATGCCTACACAAGTGCAGCCATTGGTTAAGCAAGATGTTGTGATGCTCACCTCCTGGTGGAAGAGCTGGGCTGTTCCCTAGAATAGAGAAGCAAAGCCTTTATCACTTGGGAATTACACATACATCACGGCTTAGGGTGGGATTTCAAAAACCTTCACCATTGGACCTAACTCTTCTCCCATTGAAGTCAATGAAAGTTTTACCACTGAGTTCAGTGGAAACAGGCCAGTGCTGAAAATTGTTGAAAATCTCACTGAAAAGAGTAGCTAGATACAGTGTCCAGAAAATCCACCAGTTACTTCTCTCTCAAACTTACCCAGTTTAACAGTCAAAAGATTTTTCTAACTACCAGCACTGCAACCTGGTACATCAAAATCAAACAGTGTTCTTCTAAGAACACACACATCTTTCTTTGCGATTACTGCTTTCTCCTAATTCTCTTCAGTGCAGGATTGTCCAAGATCATTTCAACCAAGATCCTGGAGTAAGAATTGAAGGGGTAACTTGTTTTTGATACCTTGCCAGGCAGAATAAAATGAAATGTGCTCTTGCACTATGTTTGCTTGGCAGTATTAACAGCTGGGAAAACAATTGTATCAATTAACAAGGCAGATGTGACTTGATATGTATACAGATTGTGACAGATGTATGTCACCCACTGGTGGGTGTTGGTTACATGTCTCTACCTGTTTTTATGCTGTGCCTTTAGTGGAGTGAAGTGAATTTCAGTATTGTACTCAGGAAAGGTGCTCCATCACTAGCTCTGAGTGGAGATTGAATCCGGTGAACAGATACATTGCTGCTGTCCTTGCTGTAAGCTTCCCTACCCTGCCAACATTCTTCAGCCCTGCTCTAGCAGGGCCAGCTCTAGATCTCAGGGGGAAATTCATTTTTTCATGTCTATTCAATTCTTTGCCTCTCTGTTGGAACTGACAATCCAGTCAATCATTAGTGCAAAATGGAATGGCTCTTTTTGTGATGACCGCTGTCTGCTGGGAATTGAACAGAGACACCCCCCCTCCCAACTCATTTCACATAGATCGCTGAAAAAATCTCGAGGTGACTTTTGGTCCAACCTTGCTGAGACTGGAACTAGTGTCCTAAGCTGAATGATTGCACAAGACCAGATTCTCAATCTTTCTCAGCTATTTAGTCCTCCTGTAATGTTCCATAAACACATAGAAAAAAGAAACTGTGTTTTATAATGAGCAGTCTGCTACATGGCAAAACAAACAGAACTTTGAATAGTGTGCAGACCTTCTCTTTGACTGCACTGTAACTTCTTGGAAGTATGAATGTCCCAGTAGTTTATAGCACAAATGAAAAGATCACTCATGGGAGTACTAGAAAGACAAGGTGGGTGAGGGAATATCTTTTATTGGACCAAATTTTGTTGGTAAAAGAGACAAACTTTCAAATTACACAGATCTTCTTCAGGTCTGGAAAATGTACCGTGTTTGAAACAATGTGTTCCACCTTGTATTTAGTTGTGACACTTTGAGTACATTTCCCAGACATGAAGATCTCTGTGTAAGCTCAATTCTCTCACCAGCAGAAGTTGGGCCAGTAAAATTACTTCACCTACCTTGTCTCTCTCATACCCTGGGACCAACACTGCATACAATCATGTCCTATAATGGGGGCTACAGAACTTTCTTTGCTATTACTGCTTTCTCCTAATTCTCTTATAAACCCTTTTCTCCTGCATGCTCTTCTGGTGTTACCCTAGGGTTGCCAGGCATCCAGTTTTCAACTGGAACTTCCGGTTGAAAAGGGATCCTGGTGGCTCCGGTCAGCTCAGTGGGGGCCTGGGACTAAGGCAGAAAGCGGCCTGGGAGACCCAGTGCATAGCCCCCCACCCAGAGGGCTGGCTCCGCAGCTACCATTGGCCAGGAACTGTGACCAATTGGAGCTGCGGGGGTGGTGCCTGCGGGTGCGAGGGCAGCGCGTGGAGCTTCCTTGGGCACCCATGCATCTAGGGGCTGCAGGAACCTGGCAGCCACTTCCCAGGAGCCATGGTAAGCACCGCTGGGACCCCAAACCCTCTCCCGCACCCCAACCCTCTGCCCTAGCCCGGAGCACTTCCCTCACCCAAACTCCCTCCTGGAGCCTGCAGCCCCCTGCACCCCAAGCCCTGGCCTCAGCTCTGAGCTCCTGCTCGCCAAACCCCTCAGCCCTGGCCCCCCCGCCAGAGTCTGCACCTCCTCCCACACTCTGAATCCCCCTGCCCCAGCCCAGAGCCATCTCTTGCACTCTGAACCCCTGATCCCTGGCTCCACCCCAGAGCCCGCACCCACAGCCGGAGCCCTCACCCCCATCCACCACCCCAATCTCCTGCTGCAGCTCGGTGAAAGTGAGCGAGGGTCGGGGAGAGTGAGCGAAGCGGGGGGGAATAGGATGACCAGGGCAGGGCCTCAGAGAAGGGGCAGGGCAGGGGTGTTTGGTTTTGTCCAGTTAGAAAGTTGGCAACCCTAGGTTAGCCCTTTAAATTTGGCAGGCTCAAGCAGCTGCCAACCTAAAGAGGCCATTTTTTAACTGGGTAGAACTGCTTCAAACTCCTTCCTTACTAGCTAGTAGGTGTTATCTACTGTTATGTTTACGTCTTATTCTTAAAGATATGAAATATGTTTTTTTCTAATCACTGGTCCACCGCTGCTAAACCACATCTTTGGTTTGGTAAGTCAAGAAAAGTCTGGAAAGTATTTGTATTAGTCCTCCAAAATGTTCTTAGCTCTCGTAGCTCCTGGTATTTTGAGCCTTAAAATCACAACAGGGCTCTAGTTGTGGACAAGACTGCTTCTGTTAAAATGTTTAGTCCATATACTGTATTTGTTTTATGTATGGTTGTATGAAAGGCCAAATTTACTACAATCTCTGTATGAATAGGAGAAGCATTTTAAGGATAGCTCTTGGAGAAAATTATGTGATTAGGATCAGTTAGGGTTTGTAGTAGTTGTGTTTCTTATAAGAGCAAAGGTAAGGTTGCATAAGTGCTGATGACTGAGACTGTTCCAGTTGAATGGTCTCTGTGTAAATGTACATAGCCTCCAGTGTAAAAATCTCAGAAGTGACAGGACACCAACCTGACCTGTTAGAATGTCTTGCTTTTGCTTTTAGATTCCCCTCTTGTTGCTGCATGAAATAAACAATAATTTTAATTCTTTTCAGTAGGAAATAAACCACTTAATTTTAAAGTATAGAATTTAAAGCCTTGTGTTCCGCTACTCCCAAGTAGAAAGGAGAATTTATTGCATTCTGGGTGTAGCAAATGTGTCTTCAAGTAGTGTAGAATTGTTTTTCATTTTCCTGAGTTGTTATGCCATATGTAGAACGAACACATTGGGCTTTCATTTCCTCTTAATAAGAAGAGCTTTAAAAAGGCTTTAAGGGTGTTTAGAGCTTAATAGCTTCAACTCTCATAAAACTGGGAAATTCCAGTTTAAAAGTCATCTCTTCTTGGATGGGACATTCTATTTGCAGAACATTATACTTTTTAAGTGCTTGACTGCTGGCATCGGTGTGACTATGCGTTTGCCTCAGTCAAGATTTTCAGGAAGAAACCTTAAATCCAGGACAATATATGGGGACCAATCCTTGTTCGTTTGAAGTTGATGAGAGTTTTGCCGTTGTCATCAGTGGAAGCACGATCAAGTCTACAGTGCAATGTAATGCTTCCTACTTTGTCTTCTAGTGTGGATAGGATGCATGAGTTCCATAAATGTGCCCCAAGCTGACTGATGTGGCTGTTATGTGAAATAATCCTTCAAAGAGCAAGGTTCTTGTTTTAAGCACTATGTTTACATATGTTATATAATATGAATTGCTGCATCAGTACTTTTTAAATAATAAGCAGAGCAGTGAAAAATACAACACATTTTATGTGGTTGTATCAGATTTGAAAAGGTTGTGTTTCCAGAGACTGTCAATGCTCTTCTTTTAGCTGTTCATTTATGTATAGTTAAAGTGGATAGTATTTTTCCTTGATCTTCAATTAACATTTTTTTAAACCTCCACTTTCTAAAGAGAAGTTAATTTTAGACTTGAGTTTAGCTAATGTCTGTTTTACATTAAAGTCAGAATGCAGCTAATACAAATACTCATGGGTGTTAATATAAACAGTCACCACTGTAACTGAGGTGTCCATCTGAGGAGCAGCAGTCCGAACTCTCACTTTGCTGCAGTATCTTACTATATGGAGTATTCTCTCTGGTCACTCAATTACAGACCTAAAAGTCACAATTCTTCAACAAAAAAACTTCAAAAACAGACTCCAACAAAAGACTGCTGAATTGGAATTAATTTGCAAACTGGACACCATTACAGTAGGCTTGAATAAAGACTGGGGGTGTATGTGTCATTACACAAAGTAAAACTATTTCCCCAGGTTTATTCTTCCCCCAGCCCTCCCACCCACACACACACACTGTTCCTCACATGTTCTTGTTAACTGCTGGTATGGCCTATCTTGATTATCACTACAAAAAAAAATTTTTTTTTCTCTCCTGCTGGTAATAGCTCACCTTACCTGATCACTCTCGTTACAGTGTGTATGGTAACACCCATTGTTTCATGTTCTCTGTGTATAAAATCTCCCCACTGTATTTTCCACTGCATGCATCCAATGAAGTGAGCTGTAGCTCACGAAAGCTTATGCTCAAATAAATTTGTTAGTCTCTAAGGTGCCACAAGTACTCCTGTTCTTTACATGGAGTAGTGCCTTACTAATGCCTGTTTTAGTGAGACCCCCTGTGAGGTAAGGGATTGCTCAGTGTGAAAGAGGGTGATAGAATTGGGGCCCTTTATGTCAAAGTGCTGGATTTACAAAGGCATTTAGGTGCCCAAGGATGCAGTTAGGTACCTAGTGGGATTTTTTTTCTCTAAAATATCTAGGTAGGTTAAGTGCCTAATTCCCACTGAAGTCAATGGAAGTTAGGCCCCTAACACACTTAGGTGCTTTTGTAACTCCTATGGAGGTGCCTATCTGCATCTTTAAGCACCTAAATTCCTTTGAAAATCTGACCCCAAATGCCTCCAATTTAAAAATTAGGGTCTGATTCTCCTCTTATTTATATTGGGGAGTGAGCCCAAAAATGAGGCCCTTAGTATTATTTTTTTTAAACGCTTACATAGATGTTTTTGTTGGAACAAACCTATTAAATGATATTGGAGAGCAGCTAGACTGTGAATAATCCTGGTTACATGGGTAGCCTCAAAATAACCCCCTTCCCTGTGAGGACTCTGAGTGGGGCCACATGATGTCAACCCCACAAGTAACACCTTCAGGTTGTGCGGGGTTAATTTAGAGAAGGACACCACAGTGGTGTAATGATATGAAACTATCAAGCTTGCATACATACACACACACACCACAGTCTTCAGTTACAAGGAACTCTCTATCTTCAGGTCCCAAAACACTGGTGTCTATTGCTAAAACGTGTTTAGAGGCCCACTACTACAGGATGATGTAACCAACAACACAAGATCAGGTCTGATTCTGCCCAGGAAAGGGCAATGGTACATGTACACATGTCTGTGTGCACGTCAGCCTTTACATCATTGTCATGGCCAAGCAGTATTTCTACATCGTTATTCCAAATGTGACCCTCTAATAAATGACATAGGAATATGTGCTGTGTGTCATGTATGTAGTTGCTTGGGTTGGAGACCTCTGCATGTGTTCTTAAACTGACAGAAATGTATTGATCCCTTTGTTTTCTCTTTACTTAATATAGGAAACTAAACTTTAGCTTAAAATAACACACAGTTGCATGATTGATATGGTAGATAAAATATCGATCATTTTTAAACCTGAGGACTTCATCCCATCAGAATCCTGAACTGGATGCTCAGATGGTCGCTTAAGTGCATAACTACCTTATGTGACCGTCCAAATGAAAGATTTTGATGTCCTCTTGAGGCCTCCCCCGATGGTAAACTGAGCCCACAGTATCTAAATGCTTCTCACTGTTGCTAGGTAGATTTCACTATACACTGTAGCCTAGAGGCTTTGGGGGCCTCATGATAACGACTGTGATTTCAGTGGGATGGCTATGGCACTTGTGCTGCTGCTGACGAATTCTTTATTGCTATTTTAGAGTGGCAGAGCCATAGAAGTGGAGCTAGGTAACCGCTACAGAGTTCACAGTGAGTTCAAGGATTTGCTGCAAGGCCCTGGAAGACCCACGGCTGGTCAAAATAATATACCTAGACCTCTTTAGGAAAACTCCAAGCTAGGCAAGAAAGCGCTTTTCAGCGCTGCTTCTGGCCTCTCCCAAGAAGTGACATTAGTCAGCACACGTGGCACTTATGCTGCTGAGCTCTATGCAAGAGCATTATGCTGTCTTTACCGGATCCAATTTTTTTCTCCTGCTACGGGGTTATTGGCAGAATTCTGTGGAAGGAAACACTTGTCTAACTAATCATGCAAATGAAGCTGCTGAAACGACACGCACACTGCATTTGTGAACTGCCAAACTGAAGTCCCATAATCTCGCGCCAAAAACTAACGGTAGTGCTCTTATTTCCAAGTTGGAAAGCAAACACAGGCAGTCAGATTTCTTTTATTCGGCGAAAACAATGGATACTTATAGACTTCATCTCTTTTCCTGAGGGACCCGATGTATGCCATCCCTTCACTCCCGACCCCAACACTGTCCCCGCACCTCTGTCAACCTACACCGTACCTTGCAGTACTCATGAACTCAGGTAGCTACATCCATGTGGGCAAGATTTAGTACTGCCAGCTGGGATGCTAAACTGCTGAGATGAGAGCGTGTGTCGTTCCTTTGCTGAATGGATGTTCAGCTATGTGTTGGAAACGCATGTTGACATCTGAAATGCCCTGTGGAGTCTCTTGGGTCAGGGAGCCAACCAATCCCTAGACAGGAAGGATTAGGGGGTGGGGTGGGGTGGGGAGGGGGGGGGTTGACATCACATTGTTAGCTAGCAGAAGGTGAATCCACTGCTTAATACCACACAGAATGGATTAGGGCATTTCACTGGAACGAGGGACTTTCCTTGAGCCCACAAAGTCTGGGCTGCACCTCCTGCCTGGTTGGGGGGGGGGGGGGGGCAGCCAGAATGCGAGGTGTTAGTTTTCACTGCTGTAGGAAGATCAGCAACAAAAAACAACTGGAATGTTCTCTGCCTTTGCTGGAGCACAATCCTAAACAGGTACAATGAAAAGATTCCTTCTCAGCCTCGTCTGCATGATTTTTTTTCTTAATGTAGCAAAAGTTGTGGCTTAAGGGTTAGGGCTGCTTTTTTTTTTTTTTTTTTTTTTTTTACAGCAACAAATCATTAGCTTTTGGAAGCTTATTGAACTTACTTTGTTGGAGTCCAGCAGTGGGGGTTTCCCTTCACCCCCTTTGAATTATATATGCTGTAACAGTCTCTCTCTTGCTTATATCACATCACACATAACCAGATCTTGCAATCTCGCATGCCTAGAGGGAATGATGTGGGCTCCTGCTGTCTGTAACAGAGTGACCACTGCATGAAAGATTTAATTCGTTTTGTTTTTTCTTATGCCAACAGCAGGATTGGAGAGAGGGGAAAAACGGGTGTGCAAAATGGGAAAGGGGCTGTGTTTTGCTTTCAGCTAGTAACTGTTTTCTTAGAAGTCAATGTGTCTTGTTAGCAGAATTTTATTGAGAGAATAATGCTGGAGCAGCACTTGAAATCAAGATGCTCATGGAAAGGGCTGTTTTACAGGCTGTTTGGATTTGAATTAGTATGTAAGCATTATAGCATACAGAGTCCCAGTAGCAATCCATGTCTTTTATCCTCCTTTCTATTCCCGAGGAGAGAATTCAAGAACTGTTACTGGGGTAAAATCTTGGACCAACTTGCTTGCATATTTTTAGGGTATCGTGTTTAATAGCCATTGCTGTAATTCATTTCCAGCAGTTGTTACAATTACTACTAATGCAAGAAATTCGCTAATGCTGAAAGAAAAGACTGCAATAATGATCACATACTGAATATATTGTGTGTGTGTGTATATGTATATGTCTCTCTCATAAATATACATACACACAATCTCTTTATATGAAAGAGCATTTGAATGGAAACACTCACAGTAAGTTATCTTTTCCTATTGTTAGGATTATGGTGTATTAGTTTGATATTCCATCCTTAATTCACAGCACTCGGGGGGGGGGGGGGGGATCAATAGTAGTTCTTCTGTCTTGTTTCCTTGTTCTTAATTTTTAAGGGTGAAAAATTATACAATCTATTCTGGTCACTTAAAATACTGTACATACATATATATTCAGAGCTGATATTGAATACCCATCAGACTGTATTGGCTACTTTGAAGTCATTATTGCTAAGAATATGGTTACAATATTTTAAGTGTTTTTAAAATCTCTCAGCAATATAAACATAGGGTGTATATGAAGTATCATGAGTTTTAGAAATATGTTTTTAATTGATGTAAAATAATACTTTTGCCCAGCAGCTGCTTCTCAAGTCTAATAACTTCACAGTTTAAAGAAATGGTTAAAACAAATACAAATAAGTGATTAAAACATAATATGGAATTGTCATTTGACTCATTTTCATTTTGAAGTGGAAACTCGTTTTGAGTTAGAAGAGTTCCCTAAAGCATGCACACCTAGCATCAAATCTGTGACTTTTTATGTGTACTAATGTGATTTTTATTTAATTGCCTCACATGCTGAGACTTTGAAGGCAAAGATTCTGCTCGGAGTGGGTTTTTACAGTCTATTTATTTAAATGCAACTCATCCGTAGCTAACTTATATCTAGCTTAAATGTATCTGCACCTATGGTCATGATATATGATGGTGATATGTATTGTTTGGTTGAGTTACTTTAACATTTCACTCGGTAACTCTAGTGAATACATACAATCACCGGTAATAGGAGAAAAATCAGGTATCTAACACATTTGCCATCTTTGAGTCTTGTGTTTATATCATAAGTATTCTTTCAAATAGGTAAGCTCTTGCATCTTCCAAGGAATAATACGCAGGTATATGCCAAACTTGTGAAAACAGCTGTTTGGGAATGTAAAAAGGGCATTTGTGGGTTGAGGTAACTCTGTATGATGGTTGTAGTAGCAATATTACTGTAAGGCTATATTATGGTACCTAGAAGCCTTAGTCATGGACCTTAGTGTAGCAGGTGCTATACAAACACAGAGCAAACAGCCCCTGTCCCAAAGTTACAATCCCCGCTAAACTAAGGCAGGCAGGAGTTAAAAAAATAATCTCAGCTTTTCATTTTTAAAATTTATAGACATCTTCAACCAGTTAACAAAACACTATGATAAAACAAATTAATCATCATCATAATAGAAATAATCCCATTGTATGAAGAAGGGGGAAAAAACACCTTGTGGCATGACAGCAGCTGATGATGTACAGTAACTTTACCTTATTTAAAAATCACACACCAATCTAATCAGGTTGTACATGGCATCTCAAACATCCTATATGATGTCTGATCTACCACCTTTATCCATTAGATGAAGAAAGACTGTGGTCTAATGGTCTAGAGCACAGGAAGGGGAACCAGGAACTACTGGGTTTGAATCTTAACTCTGACATTGGCTCCTCGGGTGAAATCCTTGTCCCACAGAAACCCGTGGGAGTTTGGCCATTGACTTAAATGGGGGGGGGGGAGGGGAGGGGTTTCAGGATTTTAACCCTTCTGTTGCCTGGGTAAGTCACTTAATCTTTCTGTATCAATTTCTCCTTCTGGGAAATGGAGTTAATACTACATGCCTAAGGGTGTATTTAAAGGGCTAATATTTGTAAAGCAATACTGAGCTTCTTAAGAATTTCCTATATTCCATTTAAAGTGTGTCTGTGTCTAGAATTTTCCAGTTCCTGAAAACAGTATCCTTTCTCTGTCCCAAACCCTTGATGTGTTACTTAGATTGGGACAGGGATGTCTCTCTTTGTTCTGTGGTTTTAAAGCACCTCACATGATGGGGCCCTGGTCCATGTTCAACATATTCATAAATGATCAGGAAAAGAAGGTGAACAGTAAGGTGACAAAATTTGCAGATGATACAAAATTACTCAAGATAGCTGTTGGCGAAGAGTTACAAAGAGATCTCACTATACTGGGTGACTAGGCAACAAAATGGCAGGTGAAATTGAATATCGATAAATGCAAAGTAATGCACAGTGGAAAAAGTAATCCCAGATATACATACAAAATGATGAGATCTAACAGTTACCACTCAAGAAAGAGATCTTGGCGTCATCGTAGATAGTTCTCTGAAAACATCTGTTCAATGTAAAGTGGCAGCCAAAAAGGCTAATAGGGTGTTAGGAACCATTTGGAAAGGGATAGATAATAAGACAGAAAATATCATAATGCCACTATATAAATCCATGGTACACCCAGACCTGGAATAGTGCATGCAGTTCTGGTTTCCCCATCTTGAAAACGGTATATTAACTTGGAAAACATACAGAGAAGGACAACAAAAATAGCTTTCATCTGTGGCGAAATTAAAAAGACTTGGACTGTTCAGTTTAGAAAAGTGATGGCAAAGGTGGGGGATATGTTAGGTTTATAAAATCATAAATGGGATGGAGAAAGTGAATAGGGAAGTGTTGTTTACCCCTTCACATAACATAAGACCCAGGGGTCACCCAATGAAATGAATAGGCAGCAGGTTTAAAACAAACATAGGGAAGTACTACTTCACACAATGAACAGTCAACCTGTGGAACTTGTTGCCATGGGGTGTTGTGAAGGCCAAAAGTATAACTGGGTTAGAAAAAGAATTACATAAATTCATGGAGGATAGTCCCATAAATGGCTATGAGGCAAGATGGTCAGAGATGCAATCCAATGCTCTAGGTGTCCTTAAACCTCCCAGAAGCTGGGATTGGACGACAAGGGATGGATCACTTAAAATTGCCCTACTGTGTTCATTCCCTCTGAAGCATCTGGCCCTGGCTACTGTTGGAAGACAGGATGCTGGGCTAGATGGACCATTGATCTGACCCAGTATGGCCGTTTTTATGTCTTGGGGCTCCTAGGTGATATGATGATAAAAATAATACATCGTTATCACCTCTGCATACAGATAAAAAGGATGTTGTGCTGACAATTGACTGCTGAAGTTTGAAGGAGGGACCATAGCTTTCTGTGTGTCTGTCCAGCAGTTAACCTGGTAATGACTGTAACCTTTGAGTGCCAACACTATAGATCTAGTAAATTGGCATCACTAATAATAGTAATAATGACTAATCTTATTTTTGAGTCCTTGTGGTATTTATGGTTCCCCTCGGATTGCACTGTAAATGCTTTTTGGTTCAATTATGTTTAAGTAAATCTGTAAATTTCTGAACAGCTAAATAGAGCCGTGTGAATGGATTTGTTGGTTTGCTGGCAGTTACAAAAAAATCAGAAAAAAGAATTGTTTCAGTTTCAATTAAAGGATTTGTTCAAACTGAAACGAAACATTTTATTTTGATTTCAAGCATTTTAATGTGTAACATTTTTGTAATAAATTTGATGCAAATTTCAAAATGGAAAGTCCCTTTTAACTGAAAAATCTAAATGAAAATGTCAGAACGAAATATTTACTTTCAGAGTTTTAGTTTTTCAGCATGAGCAATTCAGCAAAACTGACGTGAATTCACAAAAAGTTACTGTGAATCTATATTTTTGACCCCCCAAAAAGTTGTTGGCTGACAGCTCTCACTCATAAAGTTAAGGAGACAGCAAGGCTAAAATCCTAAAATACAATAACTGTTAAACAAAAGGCTGAATTCTGCCCCCAACCTAAAGCAAAGCTGCTCTACAGCACCCCTGTACTGTGAGACATATCCCCTAGACCAGTGGTTCTCAGACTTTTGTACTGGTGACCCCTTTCACATAGCAAGCCTCTGAGCGTGACGCCCCCTTATAAATTAAAAACACATTTTAATATATTTTACACCACTATAAATGCTGGAGGAAAAGCGGGGTTTGGGGTGGAGGCTGACAGCTTGCGACCCCCCATGGAATAATCTCACAATCCCCTGAGGGGTCCCGACCACCAGTTTGAGATCCCCTGCCCTAGACTCAGACATCCAGAGCTTTTCACAGTTACTCAATTTTATTTATTTATTTATTTTATTTAGCTAAGAGACAACTGACAGCTCAGGAATTAATGAGTTATCACTAAAATCATTTCTTTCATTCATGAAATGAATAATCATAACACGGCCAAACTGCCATGTATTCTTTGGGTATCCTATCTCTTATACGCCCATACTGCATATATGGGTGCATACATACTGAGACATCACAAACCACAGTTTTGAATTTCTTCTAAAACAATAGGGCCAAGCTGGTATTGTTGATTCCAAGATCGAAGTATCTTGAATATAATGACATACAGTAGCAGGAATAAGAAAAATAAAAAACAATGTGCTCTCATTGAGGGTATTGGGCCAAATTTTGCTGCTCTTATGGCATTACTTTTGCAGTCCAATGAAGCTGCACAGGTAGAAGTGCGACAGTGAGTTTATTTTGTAGGAATATTTTTGTGGTTTTAAACACTACCAAAATAATAATTTTCTTGCAGTGTGTGAGGTAAGGGACAAAACTCTTCTGAGGCTCCTTGTTTTGCTCCGCTTAGCAGAGTATACAGTACATTCCAACTTGTCAGAGCACAACTGTCCCCACAGTGGCTGGTGCCTGCTGAAAGTAGGTAGGTAGCATGGATATGTAAAGATGCATGTAGGGACAATTTACAACAGTAGGTAAATATCCTAATGTGTCTGATTCAAAACAGCACGGGCACAGCTTCCCTGGAGGAGTCTCCACTTAGAAGTCTGTTCACTCTCACTCAGAGATTAACGGGCTTGAAAATGCTGTTCTATTCTGAAAAGCAGTTTAAAATGGCCAACACGATTCAGAAAGTGTGAGCTGGATTCTATTCCTTCTTTAGTGTCCTCAACAGAATCACTTATCAAGTTTCAACCAGCTACACAAGTACAAACCTATTGACCATGGGACTGGCTTTACTGAGGATGCAGTTAGGCCCGCAGAACCCCTGTTACTGGTGGTGATGCACAAAATAGTGGAGAATTTTGCTTTTCTATTAGCCCCATGTTGAATTTGCAAGGCTGGCTGTTAAGAAACACATCTTTTTTACTTGTAAACTAAGCACATTTGATCTGGAAGCAGAGACTATAAACATGGAACTCCACAGCAGTGTTTTTACAGAATTGATTTTCTGAGTTGAACTGCACTGCAGACAAGTCTCCCTGATCTAGGCTCATGAGTTCTCTTTACCCTTTTGTTTCACCTCGGCTGCCACCCTTGAATTAGTCCCATTGGTCCCATTTAGTTTTAGGATCTAGGGAGGCAATATTAAAACCAAGATATTTTATAGTGTTACAAATGTAGTATATTAGATTCCACTCTCAGATTACAGGTTCCTACATAGCTATGTCCCATTGGGTTTTGTACTAGTGTTGATTTATTACCTGATATTAAACAAGCTTTTTACGAGCTGGTCTAAGGAGGCTTCTTCTTAACTTGTTCCAAATGTGATGCCTTATTAAGGCCATAAAGAGAGATCAGTGGGAGGCATAACTTATTTTCATTAGGGCATTCAGACAGCCACACAATGGTGAGTCTTTAATAATCCAGGTTTTCAAGCTGCGATTAAAGAGATTTTAATGCCACATTCCCCTCACGGGTGAAATTCACTCTGTGCACAAGTTCCTCTGAATTGTGCCCTCCCAATAGATCTGAAATGTGACTGAAGTAGCCTTGTACTCACTTTCTTCACAGAGCTGAATTTCACTTGGGACCAGACAGCTTGCTTTTTAATAAAAATAACCATAATTAGTATTAATAGAGCCTTAACTAGATGCTGTCATCAAATCAAACTGACACTGTGATGGAGGGGGGTCATTTCATTTCCCTCTCATACAGACAATCTGTACCCTGTTTATATCTTTGAATAAATACAATAGTTTTCCTCTCCCATCTCAGTGCCCATTGCTGTTTAAAACCTCATCTATATCCTTTTATAAAACTAAAGTTTCTTTCTACACCTCCTCTTCCCCAGGGTTGATTCCATAGTTGGTCTTGTGATATTTGTTTTCTGGAATCCTCCGGCTTTGTGAAAAATTAGTGTTAGTTTTCTTAAAAAATAAAACTTATTTTCTAGCCCTCATGGTTGTGGAGAAAATCTTGAAAATAAGCTGCAGTAACCTGAAGGCAAAGAAAAAGGACCCCCCGTTTTTGTAAGTCATCATTTTTAAGCCAGTCACATGATTTCTTGGGACTTGATTTGTTATTTTGAGGTGCTTAAGGTTGGCAGTACTGCTTCCCAGTATTGTCTATCCCGGTTTTCATAGACAGTTTAACACTAAATCTTTCTCAGTCTTCTCCTTCTAAGGTATCTGCTTTTCTCCTCAATTGTCCTCTTCAGTGTTTCTTGGCTCATTCCACATGTGTGGTGATGAACTTTTCTGTGCAGCTCAGCACTGATGCTGATAAAATAAACTTTCCACTAGGGATTCACAGGAAAGCCAGAAACATGGTGGGATGAAAATCTAAACATCTTTCAAAATAACCCCTGTTAACATTGAGGGAGATACAACTGTGGGAATGAAAATGAAGATTTAAGGAGGTGAAGGACAATGTTGGGGGTAAAGATCAAGGTTTCCGTGGGACAAAGAACAAAGTGAGTTTTAAGAAGGGATTTGAAAGTGGAAAGGGAGCCAGCTTGGCTGGCAAGAAGAGAGGCTGATATGGGATAATCTCTTTGCCCAGGGGACCTGCTTTGTTGCCTTGCAAACTGGAGCACCCTGGAGCGTTCCAATTATCAATGAATTAAGATGAGAGTCAGTGGCAAGATAACCAAATAATGTTAATTATGCCACTGAGCCATGAGAGCAGGCTTGCATCTGACAGTCAAGCTATCAGATGTCAGGGTGTATGGTGAAAATGACGTAATGATTTATTCAGTCTTTAGGCACGGGGTGACAGTTTAGAAACTGGCTAATGTTGCAAAAATAAGTGTAGTCCTGTGTTCTGAGCAGAAGTCTATGAGCAAAGGAGCTCCTGAGTTCTAACCCTGCCTGTCACAGGGAATATTTCTGGCCCAAGCTATCCTCTCTTGTAGAGAAATCAATGAACAGGGACTCAGAGAAAAAATTAGTATGAAGATTCCCTTGCACCCCCACCACATTAACCTAATAGGGGAGCTGCCTCCATCCCCCTGCCGAAAAATCTCTGTCCCTTGCAAAACTGGCAGAATGCTAGGGATCTTCAGGAGGCCAAGCTATCTTCATGGAGGGCCCTGTGCCTCTGCTCTGGCCCTCAGCAAGGTCCCTCTAGCTGCCTGACAGTGCAGCTAACGGGATAATTCTTCCCACTGAAAATTTCCTCCCTCTTGAATCCCTGCTGGTTTCTGAGCCTCTGCCCCAGTTATCCTGTCTGTAAAATAGGGATAAGGAGTGCTATAAAAGTTATATAATGCTTGTAAAAGTCTTGAACAATAAAAAGTGTTATACAATGCTAATTACAGTTGCTTGTCCATGTTTACTACAAGAGTAATACAAGATAATTCTGATGCATCAAAACATGGAGTAAATGGTCTGCTAACTTTCCACCCAAAGATCTGGAGAAGTAAGGAAAAAAGGTGGAAAGGGATAATAGTGAGAGAAGAATTTGAAAAGGGAGGCTAGGACACTATTTGTGCTTTTAGCTCAAGCCACCATGTGGGTCAGTATGAAGGCCCAGGTTTTCCCAGTATCCTGAGTTAAGTGCATAATCCTGTAGTATTTAACGTCTATTGATAAATTAATCGTTCATTCTGAAGAGTCCCAGAACAGCATATAGATCAGTGAGAGCAAGGGAAAATGATAGCATATTTAAACAGGGTTTTAACTTTATGAATACTGTAACATGACTCTATGAGGGAGCATAACAAAACTTAGAACTTTCAAAGGAATAAAACCCGTGGTAGCTGATAAGTCCTTGGACATTGTAAGTGTAAAGAGTTAGAGAGGATAGTTTACTGACCTAAGCCGTCCCCTCTTTGAAATTCCTGTCCTCTGTCATGGTTCCACATTTGAAATCTCGGGGGTGTCTTTCTGACTGAGTGCCATGCTCTTTCCTAGGACTAGTGGGGTTATTTAAGCGTTAATACTTCTATTCCTCAAAGTATGATTTCCAATAATTGACTGTGATTTGTATGAATCTGTTCATTTGGAATTGTTCGATGAATTTTTTGAGCAAACATTTATTTCTTCAGATCTGACGTTAATAAAAAACACCTATACAAAACTTCTGTATGCCTGGATGGTAATTAAACATACAGTATCCTACCAGCAACCTAAATACTAATATGCAAATAAACTAACTCTACCAGCCAGCAGCCTTAAATAACCAAATGGAGATAACCATTTACTTCAGGAAGCTAACAATAAAAATGTGAGCACTCCAGAAAATCCTCCCACCCCCAAATCATCCTTATTCTTCCCCATCACCACCTGCCCCATACTATATCAAACTGCTTTTACAGCATGGCCTGAAGAGCATCATATGGAGGTCATTTTGGGATAAGAAAAGGAACAAGTTTGGGAATCTTGGAGCTTTCCTAGAGAAGAGCTGAGTGGCAGCTCCCTCCCCTTTTATTAAGTAGGGCGATCCAACTTGAGTTTCTCCACTGACCACAGCTGTTGTAGTGCTTCTTCTTACAGAGTTCTCTGAACTGCTTGCTTTGAGCATTCAGTCAATCGTTCAATATTCAGAATTGAATGAATTAACTAGTGTCTTTTCCCTTTTCCATGAGAAAGAGGTTTATGTTTTGGCTGCATACAGGGAACTCAGTTTTTAAGAGACCCTGGACGCTTTCCCTGACTGAGAAAGAGACGGAGTTATTAACCACTGAAAGTAAGATGTCCTGGAAGTTAGATTTTAAGGGGTTTTTGTGTTGTTGTTGCATTCATACAAAGTCTTTCCACATGCATGTGTATAAGTTCTTAGTTGGGAATGCTGTAGCCAGGTCCTTATTTGGCTCATTTCATTGGATTTGTAGCAGGACTCTTACCAGAGGTGAAATTGGGCTTCACAATCTCAGCGGCAAAACTCTTCTTGACTTCAAGGAGCCACCCCAGGAGTTTGTGCTGTATTACTTGTTAGATTAACTGTTCTAGTGCCAGAGTTCAGCCGTGGGCTTTCAGGAACACTGTCCACTACTGTTAAGTCTCCCATATGCAATAATATTTCTCATAACTAACAACATGTATTTACTGGTGTCCATTTTTGGGCGCTGTTCCTCACCATCACTGCTTTCCCCCACTCCAAATGTTCATGTGAACAGAAAACACTTGTACAACACAAACTTACTCAAACCAAACATAGAGTAAGGCAGGAGTGGCCAGCCTGTGGCTCCGGAGCCACATGCGGCTCTTCAGGAGTTAATATGCAGCTCCTTGTAGAGGCACCGACTCCGGGGCCGGAGCTATAGGTGCCAACTTTCCAAAGTGTCAGGGGGTGCTCACTGCTCAACCCCCTGGTTCTGCCACAGGCCCTGCCCCCTCCCCTGAGCCTGCCATGCCCTCACTCCTCCCACCCCCTCCACCAGAGCCTCCTGCATGCCTGGAAACAGCTGATTGGGAGGTGCGGGGAAGGAGAGGGAGGCGCTGATCAGCAGGGCTGCCGGTGGGCAGGAGGCGCTGGGAGTGGGTGGGGGGAGCTCATGGGGGGACTGCTGACATATTACTGTGGCTCTTTGGCAATGTACGTTTGTAAATTCTGGCTCCTTCTCAGGCTCAGGTTGGCCACCCCTGGAGTAAGGCATCGACTATGTTTTCATAGAGAATTTGATGCACTATTCATTTACCTCTGCTCTCCGCTATGTGAGATTCTTTCAGTAGAGACCTTAAAAACTGAGGTACTGTATGTTCTTCATGGACATTAGAGTAAGGGCTTGCCCACTGTAGGTCATAGCATTTCAGCTCCTGCTGCTGTTTCACATTGGGTATGTCTACACTGCACACTAAGCCTGGGTTCTGACTCAGGTTTGAGCCCAGCCCAGCCCCGCTCTCCTTCTTCTACCCATGCAGAAAAAAGCCTGGCTCAGGTCAGCAAGCACTCAGGACCCAGGTCCTATAGGGGGGTGAGTCAGAGCCAGAGTTCCATTGGGATTCCGGTCCAAACCCTGTCATTTTTCACCGTGGATGCAGGTCAACCTGCAGACCCAAGTTGAAAGGTCTCTGTGGTGCAATATGGACATGTTAGCATGGCTGTGAGCTGGATACATCAATTGTAAATGCAGGTTTGGAATGCAGTGTGGATGCTCAAACATGGGTTTGGAAATACTGAGCCCACAAGCCTGGGTCCCAGGTACCTGGACTTAGCATGCAGTATCGATATATCCACTGTGGTATGAAAGTGCCTGCCTTCCACCTCAGTGGTGGCTGCTTTTCAGCATTAGAGTATGTATACTGCCCTAAATAGCTGCCATGACAATGATGTATGCCCAAGCAAAGGCCAGCCTCCAAAAGCAGAGCTAGAAAATGTGAAGAGCATTTGGGATCTAATACTAGGTAATAATTATCAAATTGTAATGTGATGATACTAAATTGTCATTTTAGTTTCATAATTCATTTTTAGGGCTGAGTACCTATAGCTCTGGAACAGGGCAGCAAACTGACAAGCTTGTAATTTTAAAAATGGTCTTTCTCTGTGTATTGCTTTTTTAAAATTTCATTTTGACTGAAGGAAAACTGAACTAAATTGCGGTAAAATGAGAGACTGCCACGGTTTCTTTTTCCTGTTAATTCTCTGGGAACCAGTTGGTGTGTGTGAGATGGCACTTTGCTATTCAAACTAGCTTCCCTCTCACCTTATTCATTCATGTCACAACCTGGTGATCCTAATAATGGAAAAAGTCATGGGAAACTTAGGGCATCTCAAAGTGAGGGGCTGTGTATGAGATGAGGGGCTGAGGGTGAGTCATGGAGAAATTCAGCATACCATTTTGATCTTTTGTACATGAAAAACAGGAACCTTTAAAAATTATTCCTGAAACTAGAGGAGGTTCCAATCCAAACCTAGACCCAGTGTCATGGTCTGACTCAAAATCTTGGATGCAAACTCTCTCAATATTCATGGATTAATCTCTGGTTAGTGCCACAGGTTATCTCTGATAACTGGTCCTTGCATGCCCAGGCAAATTCTGCAAAGGATCTCGAGTAGCATGGGACCTCAGAGGTGTAGTGAACAGGCCCACAGGTACATGGAACACACCCTGGTGCTCACTAACCCATGCCCCTATCTACCGGGTAAGTCGCAAAGACCTTAATGGTTTCTATGGTGGACAAGAATGTTATACTCTACAGTGGCATAGCAAGCAGAGGGAAGCATAGTGGTTGTGGCTACTACTATAGAAGGCACGCAGAATGATTCCATGTCGATAGCCATCGACTGCAGCCTACGTCCTGACAGTCCTCTTGTGAATGTGTGCCACTGGAGCCCAGGTGAAGGCTGAGAGAGTGTGGATGGTGTGATGCAAGACAGCCACTGAAAATAATCCATGCAATGTGTTCTGATGATGGAGGAAAGCTTTACAGTGATGGGCGAATGGCAAAGCAACGGGCATGATGATGCTGGGGGTTGTAGACTCAGATCTGCAGGTAGGTAGCTCACAACATCAATCACTGGTTGTAATCCCTTCTTTGTATTAAGCTCCTTACGCACTTCATGAGGAAAGGACTGCCACTCATGCATCAGGGTTTTTTAGCACAACCATACTCGCAAGATGGAAAACCGTCAGCTTCATCTTTGGTCATGAAGGACAACAGCAACAGCGATCTCCAGACCCAAGTCCAAATATTGATGGTTTCATAATATTCAGTTTAGAGAGAAAATAGAGGCCCTGATTCGGGAAAACACGTAGGAGTGTATCAATTTTAAGCATAGACTGAATTGGGATCCTTTCCTGAATTGAGGCCAAAGAGAGGTTCAAGCTACAAATTCACATCACAACTCACATTTGGGTGCAAGGTTTTGGTTTAGGTCTAGATCTACCAGAACCTAAATATGTACAATGGTTCATAAACTGTTATAATAATAGTAACAGGTAAATAACAGTAAATATAATTTTTATTACTTTTAGTATTATTCTGTATTACTAGTTATGGGGCAAAGATTTTAAAATTTGAATGTCTCAGTTTAGACTCCTAAATCAATTACCTAGATTTTAATGCAAACTGTTGAGTGCCCAGCAATTTTGAAAATCAGGCCACTTAGGCCTTCTCTACATGAGGAAGTTGCATTGGTTTAACAAATTTGTTTTTAAACTAAGTTAGTAAAATTGATGCAGAAGTTGGCCCTTTTAAATTTTAGTTTAAAGCAGGTTGACTTTAGTTTAATTTAAATGGATTAAGAATCAATTTAAACTAAATGTAGTAAACTTGGTATAAACCAAAATAAGAGTTTCCACTCAATCTTTTGCTAAATAAGTTTAACTAAACCATTTTAAAACTAATTTATGTTAAACCAGGGCAAGGTTCTTCTGTAGACAAGGCCTTACTTAGGCATATAAACATGAATTTAGGAGCCTAATTTTAGGCTCCTCTTTTTGGAAAATGGCTTTTTAAAATAATTTGAGTAAGATTTGTGTTCTATATGTTCTGTCACTTTGAGTGACAGAAGCAGGAGGTTGGTTGTAACTGCTTAACACATACACCACACATATGTGAACACACATATACAAATCACAAATCAAAGTAAAAAATGAAATATTGGTTTTTTTAAATGCTGGGCCTCTCTCCCGCCCTTGGCGTCAGCCCTGAAATCTCCTGGGGTGTTCATTGTGGGGACAATTTGTTGAGACAGGTGATACTGCCCCAGGATGACTGATTCCCTTTGGTAATTACAGATGCAATTCATCTTTTCTAGTTCACTTCTCCCTCTCTCCTCAGGGGGATAATCAGACTCTAATTAATACAGGTTGGGGAAAAGGCAGAGCTTCAAAAAACCACAGGATGAACACTCAGACATTCTTGTCTTTCAAGGCATTAATGATCTGGCTTTCAAGTACATATGAGCAGATCCCTGCAACATCATGCTCTTTCAGGTTTGTGACTGGTGTATGCAGAAGTATTTGTACCTGTGGAGCAAGACTGATAACTCCCAGTCACCTTGTAATAAATGCACAGTGTAAGACCCTTGTACAGCTTTTGGACGTCACAAGGTGGAAACTCTTTCCAGTGATACAGATGCTAAAGATGCTCTGTTGCACCTTAAATTACATCTAAAATAGTTGGTCAATTTTTTTCTTCATGAATAATATTCATTCCGGTTTGGGGTCCCGATCTTGAAATTACAAGTTTCGCTCTGTGGTTTGGGAAACAAGAACTGATTTTCTCTGAATGTGCTTAGTGGATGAGATTCTGTGCGTTGCCTCTAAGAAGCACAGTTCAGAACTTCCAACCCAGCTGGAAAGGAGCTAAGGTGGCTTTAAGGCAGCTTTTGTGCCATCACAATTGAGGGCTCCTCCAGGGGCTGGAGAGACCTCTGGGTAACTTAAACAGTCCTGGGGTCCTGTCTAAGTTATGGCCACTTCCCCAGCCTGTCCTATGGCCTGCAGTGCTATCTGGAATCTCGGCAGTGGTGTGTGTTCTGGCTCTGCCCTGACATGCCCCTCCCACCCCAGCACCTTCCATGCCAGGGCTAATGGGTATTTGGAAGGCAGCCTTACATCTGTCTTCTGCAGTGCCTGCACTGGGGGATACCTTCCCCAGGCCAGAACTCTGTATTTTAGGGCCCCTTAGCCCAGCATGACTGGGAATGAGTAGCTCACCTGTTGCATGTAACTGTGTTTTGGCCAGTTTACACAAATAATTTTCAGGCCTTGGGTTGATTGTGAGCAGTTTGCTTCAGCTATTCAGTGTTTACTGTTAGTTATTTATGTTTTGTGATTGGTTGCCTAAATCACATGGCAGTGCTCCTGCCTGGATGTCTGTGAAATGGTTTAAACAGGAGAAGTTGTCAATGCCAAATAACATGCTTCCAGAGTCAATAGTCTAAAACATAGTATGTTGAAATCAGCACTTTTATTCATATTTACTTATATATAATTTGACTAGGTCTAGTGACAAATAACATCTACTGAATTTAGATTCCGTACAAGGAATATTGGATACTATCATAATTGCTATAAGTTTCGGATTGTTATTAAAATTGTTCTTGACGTTTAACTACTCTGTTGAAAAAACCACATAGATTAATCACAGTAGCAATGTTTTAGTCTCCAATCCTACATTGGGAGCATACACGTGTACAGCTGTCAAAGTTAATAGGACTCTGCAAAAGCTCAGAGGGTTTACATTTATAGACCTCTAGCAGGATCATGGTTATAGGTGTTAAGGCATTTTTATTGTAAATACTTTTAATGTACTGGAAAAAGAGTCCCCCTTTTGGTCTGAAATAAAGTTTGAAAGCAGTTTTTTTTTTAAAGTTTGTTTTGTAGATTTTAAATTTTGATTACTGAGCAGGGGTAGGCAATGGGGATGTGGTATAAGTGTCAGTGCTCAGTAGGAAAGGACTCTGGACAGAGATCTAATTTTGTTGGGGCAGAGTTGGAGGGAATAGTGAGATGGCGGTAGGAAAATACTGAAAATACTGTCCAAGAGAAGTGTTGAAATTAACACCAGAAAGACTATGACAAAGAATTTCATTTATACGAAGGACAGAGTTATATTTGCTGCGGGATTCATAACCTGAATTTCCTAACTTCAATGCCTTTTAAATGTCATGATGCATGTTAATACAATCTGTGCATTAAATCTGCAATTACCATCTGTATCTTCTGCGCATGGATGCTTTCTAGCTTCAAATGCAAAGCACCATGTATCCTAAACCTTTAAGGCTGTGGATTCATAACATACCTTAATATGGAGAGAACAGAGCACAACTACGAATTACGAGCCAATAATTTAATGAAGAGTTTCAGGTGACTTCATGGAATAAATCACGAGAGCAATGTGTATATTGTTTCTGTAGTCACCAGAGCCCTCAGGAAGAGATTGTAGAACTTAATTTAAAAAGTGTCACTCTGTTTTTTATTTTAAATGAGGGCTATAAGTTCTGGATCCATGCCCTATACAGTCTCCTGGTGTCCCAAAGCACCAGCTGCTGTCTTCCCCCTTTCCCTGCTTCTCCTGCCTGCTCCCCAGTTCTCTCTCCTGATGACTTTTCTGTAACCATGTGGCTTTGCCCACTGCTTCAGTGGTCCTGACTGTTGTCATTGCCAGAATGTCTCTCAAGTATTCAGTGATTGGTCAATTTTCCTTAATTGATGGGCATGAAAGCATACCCAAAGCTATGACTGGTGGCGTTTCATTCAGTACAGTGATGAATTCAGACCCATAAATTACAATTTTTTTCTTTTAGAATAATATCTTGTACTTTGATGAGACCTTCCATCTCCAAGCATTTCACAAACACTTATGATTCAACCCTTTCAATACTCCTGATTTCAACACTGCCATCCATGTACTATATATCTTGTGTGGTCTACATTTCTATACCTAGACTGTGGCTTTAAACTGCTGCTTGGGTTGGGTTTGGGGTCCATGGAAGGAGCTTGTGGAGGGATGGGCCTGCAGCAGACACAATGCCTCAGGGAGTGATAAGGAAGTGCTCACACCAGCAGCGTCTGTGAAACCCTTTTCAAGGATCATCATGTGCTCCCCTGTGCCAGCCCAACTCTGCTGGCCTATCGGCTGCTCTTCCTCTCACACTCTGAGGTTTCTGTAGCTGCTGTTGACTCAGTCCTTGCGTGCTGGGAGTGCAAGGACCAAGGTCATGTCTGGCCTATGCACTGCATTTCCAGGAGAGAGAGAGGAAGCTCTTCTACATTCCCCCTCTTTGCCTCTTCCACTTTTCAGCCCACTGCTGTCCAGATCTATTTCTTCCACCACTCCTGCTGCTTCCTTTCTCCTCCTCTCTCTGGTGATGTCTCCACCATCCTCTTTTTCTACCCTTGCATTATGCACTAGGCTGCTTCTTTTTTTTCCACCAAAGTGACTCCTCTTCCTAACTCCAGAATCTCAGTCCTTCCCCGTTGTCCAGCTATATCACATCACACCCTTGCATTAATTTCTTTGCATGGACCAAAGTGTGTTCATAATGTAAACCATATGCATGTTCTATAATATATGTATTCTGTATAATAAATCAGTATTTACCTGTTATAGCTAGAGCAGAGCAAAACTTCTTGGTTTCCGGTCACATTCTCTTTGGCTTTCTTTTTCTTTCATCCCCCTTGAGATTTGATTTGAGGAGATGTTGAACAAAAGCAAAGTGAAAGCAAAATATAAATGGAGTCTGCCCAGCATTATGAAGGTCTTCTTGTGGATGGTTTCACAAAACTTTGTCAAAATTTGATCCAGCCTTTATGGACAAGCCTACAGAATTTAGTAGGACTGGAACCAATAGAATTGTATAAAAATTAGGCTAAGAAGAGAGAGGGATGTCTTTTCTATCCCACTTTTAATCCACTCTGTAGAATTTGATAGCAGGGATCAAATTGTCTATTATATTCTATAGCATGGTTCATAAAATCTGCAGAAAGATATAACTTTATATTAAATTCAAGTTCTTACATAAGGGAGAACTGGTTATCCCAAGATTTATAACAAAACCAGCTGAAATCATGAACCCTAGTTTGGTTACCCCAAATTTCAGTGCTTCAGATTAGAGAGGGTGCAGCAAGTGCTTTTATTGTTTAAAATTTCTGCCTCTGGACTTGAACGTCATCGATCATACATTGTCTGATGGCAGGTTGATTAAATGTAGCAACCTCAGTGCTGTCATTTAATTCTGTTTTAAAGTGTGCTTTGGAGAGTGGATTATCAGCAGCCCAGCAGAGTTTAGGATTTGTTTATAATCTCATCTCATTCATTACCTTTTATTCGATCTCCCTGCCTGTCTGTCTACACATGTCTTTCATCTTATTCTCAGATTGTAAACCCTTCAGGGTGGGACATTTGTATTTTATGTGTGTACTGTGCTTAACACAATGGAGTTCTGAATGCTGATTGGAGGCTCTGAGGTGCTATTGCAAAACCAATGATGAATATCACTAATTTGTCGATTGATACTTAGGAGATCAGAGAAAAAAACGAATCTCTTCGGGGGTATATTTGTGTGCTTTAATCTACTGAAACTTTATATTCTACAGTAAAGACTTTATATTGTACAGCTGACTAATTTGTATTCAACATGTTACATTTGTTTTGAAACTCATTAGGGCCTTAGACCATATGTGGGAACAGGTGGGACATAGCAGACAAAATTTGATAGTATTTAACAACCTTCAATTCGCAACCCCTCTTGATATATTGAGATGGAAAGCTCAATTATCTCTCTAAGTGTGGGTTAGGATGTAATGGTGCAGCACTAGGAAGAGAGACAGCATGGGATGATAATTCCATATCCATTGTGAGATCTCATGCTGAGTTAGGGTAATCCACCACCACCACCCAAACATTAGTTCTGTTGTGCATAATGACTTGTGGCCATGTTCTTAGAATGCAACAAGATCTTAGAATTAGCTCAGCCCATGTCTCTACTGTGTTTTCAACCATGATGTTAAGAAGACTAGCGGGAAGCAGAATGCTTTGCTTTGCAAAGGTAGGATGCCTGAGGGCATTAACAGTAGGCTTGCAACTCACCCCTTCCTCACCCTGCCATGTAAAATGTGTTGTACTCAGCCCCCTAAGGGTGTGAATTCCAGAAGGAAGTTATGTATCCACACAGATCAGCTGAATGTATTCTATGGCAGCACATTTGTTCCCATGAGGAAAGGAACCATGTTTACTCTGCTGCCACATTAAGGATTTCTTTCAGGGGTGAAACGTGACCTGCACATATGTGCATGGTGACAGAAGGCCAAAAAGAAGACATCAGTTTGTTAAATTTTTAGCAAACTTCCTCAGATGTGCTGCTCTTAGTAAGTAACTGAGCCACCATTACTGAGAATAATTTATAGAGAGACATGGAAATACAATCTCCAAGGCAAATTTGTCCATTGTGATGATCTGAAACGGAAACAACCACTTTCTCAAGTCAATTCCCAAAACCTCAGAACAGAACACCCCAGATTTTGGGATGTTCAAAATCTGGATCTGGACTCTAGAGTTGATGTAAGCGACCACTAAAGATGCCAGGCAATGGGGAGTCAGACAGTTTTTTTGTTTTTTTTTTAATGGAACGCTTCACAAATTTGCGTGTCGTCCTTGCGTAGGGGCTATGCTAATCTTCTCTGTATCGTCGGCCAAACTAATTATGACGAAACTTCTTTCCACCAAAAAAAATGCCAGTTTGTCAAAACCTAAATGTTTCATGGAAACATATTATTTTTGACAAAAATTTAATAGGTAAGGTCTTTCAGGTCAGTGAAGGAATTTCTGATCAGAAAGAATCCCCAGAATGTACTCTGAATCAGGAAGAGCAGGGACTTGAACTTGGGTTTCCTATATCACAGGTGAGAGCTGAACCACACAGATATTGGCTACTGTGGGGTGATGATTCCTCTTGTGTTTTTTCACTAAAAATTTCAAAAGGTCTCGTTTTCATTCCACATTGGAACAAAAACTATTTTTTTAACTGAGAAATTTTTTGCTGAACAGAAATCTCATTTTTCAGCCAGTCCTAGAATCTTGCCCCTTTATGAGCACCATTAGCTTTATCATCATTAAATGCTGAAGCCCTCTTCATGATTAACAGAGAAATATCCCTCAGCAGAGATGCAGGTTAGAGAAATCATGTCCTTCTACTACAGTGCTTGTTTTTGGATTTGGGATTTTAGTTCTGCTCACTACAAAGATGGGACAGTCAACAGAGTTCAGATCTGACTTGGTGTCAGAATCCAGACTTGCCTGAATTTGGGATATTCAGACACAGGTTTTGGAAGTGGACATCACTGTGTTGTAATACCTCGGAAATGATGACTTTCTTGTTTTAAAATACTTTAGAAATACTGTGAAAAGTGCTGATTTGACAATCCTAGAGTCTTTTGTTTGTCCACAGAATGGTTATGTTGCAGACAGTGGGAGTGCAAGCTTCTCACACAATCCCTTGCTGATGTTCCTCGGTGCTATTCTGAAGCAACATTCCTTTAGATGAGAGAATACAATATTGCATTTTTCATGCCGATTCAGTCTCTAGCCTCTCTGTCGAGAGTGCCAACAAAAATGCTAATCAGTGCCAGTTTTGTGAGGTGAACTCTTATCTATTAGGTATGGAACAGATAACACAAAACAGTCTTCAGATGGTAATACGTTCTGATCACCACTCACTTAGAAAAAGCCACCTGGAGGTAGATGTTTCCATATTCCATGAGTACCCCCTGAAGCTAACCATTCACTCACCCCTTTCTCATGTTTTCTAATAAGCAAAGCTGTTTGTGTTTTAACCTATGGTTGCTACCTCATGGTCTATCCTGCCTCTTCTGTTTGATCTTGCTGTTAAATCCCTGAGTCAAATTTTCCTCTGTTACACATCAGTGGAATTAGACCAGCATAGCTAAGAGAAGAATTTGGCCCATAATGCTACACAATGTCTGTGGCTATAGGCTGTGATGTCATAAATGCAGGATTCTGATTTCACTGCCATGTGAGGAAAGAAAAGTTGGGCTGGGTGGGGAAAGATTGTAAAGGGCCCACCAGAAATAACTACCATGCACAGTTCTTTTGATTTTTAGGTTCTTTCCTTGCAAATTTAGTCCAGGATAAAAGTCTCCATATGCATTTATAAGGGAAAATAAAAGAAAAATGTGTTTCTCAGAGTTACCTAATGTCTTTAAATACTGTGTAATGCAGGGAATACTCTCCCCCCAAAACTCTGCTGTATCGGTCTTTGTTTCAGTACCTGGTTTCTTAACACAGGCTAGGGTTAAAGTCCTTGCTACCCGGGTTTGAATTGCGTGCCGAAAAGGAAAGGAAAAGACACTTATGATGTACAAAATTATTTTTTCTCTCTCTCACTTTATCATAACTAAAATTGTCTGGAATATTATTTATCCTCTAGGAAGCCATACATTATGGCAGTAGAATAACAGCACATTAACGTATGGCAACATCTGACCAATAAATATATGCCCAGTCCTTTGGAGAATGTTGTTTTTTCTGCTGGCTGCTAACATAAACAGGTATAGTTTATGCTCCTCAGTTTTCCCCAAAGGTCACATGTAATGTCTCAAAGACATAAATTACAGGCCCCAGCTAATAAAGAGACTGTTTAGTTAAGGCAAAGTTTCAGCATTTAAGGTTGAAAAATGCTTCCAGTTTCAAGGATTCCATTAAACATGAAAGTAATTTTTGGGGTGTGGAGAGGCAGAGAAAGGTGGACAGTGATAGGGGTATATGGCAAAGAACACGGGAAGTGTTTGTATTTGGGAAGGGAAAATGAACTAATGGAAAAAAACATTTGTCATCTGCCTGTATCAAAATAGGTGAGCTGACATTGGGTCCCTCTGAATTAAGGACTAAGGCCCTGTCCTGCTGCTGTGAAAGTTAGTGGGAGTTGGATTGGGCCCTTATAAAGAACAGTATTGCTGAAGATCTTGATGTGGAGTGTGACTGTGGTGGGAGAAATGAAAAGAACTTAATGTTGTCATCTCAGGCTATTTTTTAACCAGGTAATCAATGTTAGAGCTGGAAAGTGGGGGGAAATGAGGTTTGTGTAGAAACAAAGGACCTACTGAAGTTAATGGGAATTTTGCCATTGAGTTTGCTCAGGCCAGGATTTCACCCAAGGTTACCTGTTTGCTGTATCCAATAAGACCTGGCCAATCATAAAAGGAAGATAGGTTTTGCTGCATTTTTATCAGAGCCTTAGTCCACCTAATTCAGCAGGTTGGTCCCAGCAGAGTCTAATTCTCACTGTTACAGAAGAAGGCAAAAGCACCTAAAAAATTACCTAATTTCTTCCTGATCCTTTCAAGGCAGTAGAGGGGGACTAACTTTATGGGGTCTGACCTTGCTCTCATTGAATGAAAAACTCCCATTGACATAAGTGTGGGATCAGACTCAGGTTATGTCTACACTGCGATAAAATACCTGTGGCTGGTCCAGGTCAGCTGACTTGGGCTTGTGGGGTTCAGGCTGCGTGCTATAAAATTGCAGTATACTTTCATGTGTGGGCTGGAGCCTGATCTCTGAAACCCCACAAAGGCTGGAGCCCAAGGGTGAACATCTAAATTGCAATTTTTAGCCCTGCAGCCAGAGTCCCATGAGCCTGAGTCAGCTGACTCGGGCTCTGAGACTTGGTGTCATGGGTTTTTAATCATAGTGTAGACATACCCTAATGGTCTTAGGTCTCTTGTACACTGGAAATTTGTCCCAATTCCAGCAAGCAGAAACAGCCACCAGTGTAGCTGTACAAACTTTTAACGTAGACAGGCAAAGCCTCTGTATATGCTAGAAAGCGGGATAGGCTGCATAGGTACAAATCATGTCTCATAGCAGTTTATGCTAGAGGGTTTTCACGGGTGCAGTTATATTGGTGGCTGGCCACCAACAGCTGAAATTGGAGCAAATTTCTAGCATATACAAGTCTGTAGCTTGCATAGCTACAGATATTATTAATATCTCAGAAAAGTTGCTTGAAATAGTTTCACACCAAAACACCTCTAAAGGGCATTGATTTATTGCTTTGAGGTGGTGAACTCACATAATAAATGTATGAAATATTTCCAAATATTTAATTTAATACTTTAAATACAAAATATTTACTCCAAAGCTCTTTTTTTATAATAGGTCTTGGGGGAGGGAAATACTCATGCTTCACAGCCCCATTTGACTTTCAGTTCTTTCCTCTATTGAGTTAAAACAAACCAAATAGTTATGCAACCTGGAAAGTATCATGTTTTAGTGAGGGTCTGGAGCTCTGGAAATGTTACCAAGCCATAGGGCTTTAAAGGGATTTAAATGCTGCTTAAGATTCTCCTTTTATGGAGATCAGGCAGCACCGGCTGTAGCAAAATTAAAAACCCTGCAAAGATCTGGTATCGTAAACTTAGAGAAACAAATTCCATTCTTTGCACCCAGAGCTGGCTTACTTTTGCTATTTTAAGGTTGTTTTAAACATTGCATTAGCTAAGGTATGAATCCGCATGTGTGATCTCATCATAGAAACTGTGTGAATACAGTGCAGTCTAAAAGGTTCAGCCCTTGTATTTAAAGATGCAATTGCAGGGAAAAATATCAGAAAACTGGGAATAAACTAAGCTACTAATGTGCCAAGAGCAAGAAACCTTTATACACACCACCCTGATTTTAAACATGACATGCTGAGTCCCACTATTGGCTGTCCTAGAATGTGTTTGCAAATTTTCCCCTCTTGGACCAAATGTGGTGTTCTAGATTGCCAAGAGCTGAGCCTCGCTTCAGTCTTACACATTTATTTTTCAATTTGACCCACCTCAACGTCTCCCAAAAGAAACCAGTCCTCCCTGATTTCATGTGGTGCACCTCATCCATGGGCAGCGGGAATAATAGGCCAGGAGAGGCTCTGCCATGGGACCCCAGTTACAGGTTTGACGGGGGGGATTTTTGTTTTTTATTATGCTCCACGCATGTGCTAGGGTGGCTCAGGAGGTGGTATGTGCTATTCAGATTCCGGGGTTCATCAATAACCTCCCTGGACTCCAGGGAGATTACTGATGAACCCGGGATGCTGTCTGAGTAACATATACTGCTTCCTCAGCTGCCCCAGAACCTGCATGGGGCACAGCAAAAGTTCTAGCTCTTCTTCCAGAAGAGATAAGAAGAGAAGCACTTTTGAATTTTTGCAGGGTGGCTTGGGATCTGCGGAGGGGAGGCCCTGGGGCTTCTCCGAGCATGTTGTGGGGGGTGGGGCTCAGGGCTCCGGCTGGCCCGGGGCTCCTCTGGATGCAGGTGTGGGGGGGAGGTCTAGGGACTCCGGCCATGGAGGGGTGAGGGAGTCTCTAGCTGTGAGGGGGGTAAGAGGTCTCAGGGCTCTGGTCGTGGAGGGGGGCTCAGGCCGTGGGGGAGGGGACTGGGGGTCTTTGGCTCCATCCGTGGGTGGCGGCACAGGTGTCTTGGGGCTCTGGCCGCAGGGGGCAGGTAGGGGTCTTGGTCTGCGAGGGGGTCTTGGTCTGCGAGGGGGGCGGGGGGCGCTTGGGCCGCAGAGGGGTTGGAAGTCTCCGGTCTTGTGGGCCATATTGGGGGGGAGGGGGCTCGGAGCTCCATCTGTGGAGGGGCGGAAGGGGTGCAGCTGGAGTCTCCCCGAGGTGGGGCTCCACCCGCTGCCCATGATCTCATCCCAAGATAGAATATTTGGTTGGGTGGTTGGCTTTTGGTTTGGGGTGGGATTTTTTTTAAGGTTTGAGGAATTCAAAAGAGTTTTAAATTAGGGTGTTTACAAATTTCCAAGTGGTAAACATTGTTGAAAAGGTCCCTAGCTTAGTTTTGGCATATAACTGCAGAATGGTTTGGCTGACAAACTCTGAGTTTTGTTTCAGCCTAGCTGGCAAGTGCCTTTCAGTGTGTTAGGAAGGGCCATATAATTGAAGAACATCATCATGGATTTTGATTTTTCCCCCCAACTGCAAAAGAAGCTACCTACACCACTGCCATAAGGATGGGAGAACTGCACATTACTAACCTGTATAAAGCCCCTAGTTCAAAATGGTTGAAGCCAGCACTCCCAAATTCACCAATCCCAGTCCTATAGATTGGTGACTTTAACAGACTCCCCACTCTGTGGGGCTATGAAATAAATGAAGCTGATGGTGAAGACCTTACGGACTGGATGTGCATGGCAGACCTGCAACTGGTCTTTGATTCTAAACAGCGATCAACTTTCCACTCTGCTCACTGGCAACGCAATTACAAACCAGACCTCACCATTGTTTCCAAAGATCAAAGCAAGAATAAGCTTCAGGCATCCCACAAAATACTTCCTAACTTACCCAACAGCCAGCACAAGTCCATCGTCACCCACGTCAGCATTGAAATCCATGTGATTCTGTCAAAATGAATCCCACAGTGGAACCTGGCCAGAGTCACCTGGGATTGCTATAGGGAAGCTGTCAGCACAGAGGTGCTCTGAATCCCCGAGAAAGCACAAAAGGACCACTTGACAAAAACACCAAGCAAGAGATCTATCATCAACCTCATTGGACAATGACCTCAATCCCTCCACAAGACCCCATCATCATCAATACAGATGAAGTGAAAGTGGTTTAGCTGCAATGAAGAAAGGGAAAGTGGCCAGCGGAAAAAGTATCCCCCCAGAATTTCATTAACTAGGCCCAAGGGAACTCCAATGGCTGGTGAAACTTTACACCGAAACCATGGAATCCAGATGCATCCCAAAATCCTGGCAGGAAGTGATAGTAATTTCCATACACAAACTGGGCAAGCAGACTGACAACCCAGGAAGTTATAGGCCAATATCACTCCTGTGCATTACATACAAACTTCTGGAACGTATCATTCTCAGGAGAATCAGTCCTCTTGTCAAGTCAGTCGTCCCCAAAGAACAAGCGGGATTCCGGCTTCAACACAGTTTTGTGACCAAGTTTTGGCCCTTGTAACACACAAAAAGGCCGGATTCCAGAGGAAATTTAAGACCACCACAGCCTTTGTAGACCTGTCATTGGCCTAGGATACAGACTGGATTAAAGGCTTAATGCTGAAGCTCTGAAGGATCATCCCCTGCCGCAAAATACTTCGCCTGCTATGCTGAGGAGTAGGTGGCTTTGCGTTCACTTGGGCAAAACTCAGTACTAGCAGCAACACTTTTTCAGTGTTTACACACGCAACATGCCTCCAAGGAAGTCATGTCAATTTGCATATGCAGATGATCTTGCCCTGGCAATGCAAGAAGCCTCCTTCAGTGACATTGAGTCCACCGTAAACAGGGACCTAAACACAGTGGAGGAATATTTCTGGAAATGGAGGCTCAAGCCAAATCTTCACAAAACAACAATCACTGTATTCCATCATGATAACAGGAACCCTAAGCGCACCCTGAAAGTGACCTTCTGCGGCAACACTTTGTGACATAATCCCACTCCAACCTATCTCGGAGTGAAGATGGATCACACGCTAACCTTCCATGACCATCTGAAGAAGGTAGCTGCCAAGACCAAGACAAGGGTCAACCTGGTCCAGGAACTGGAAAGCACAAGCTGGGGATTATCAGCATCAGTGTTATAGACATCAGTGATGACCCCTGTGTACTGTATAGCCAAATAGTGTATGTCAATATGGACCAAAAGTAGCTAAATTCAACTTATTGCTGTCCAACCGAACATTGCAATGTGATGCATCACTCGAATCCTCAAGTCAACTCCAACACCTACCCCGCCCCCTTCCTCAGACGTTCTTGTTAAACCCTGGATTTGTGCTGGAAATGGCCCACCTTGATTATCATACACATTGTAAGGAGAGTGATCACTTTAGATAAGCTATGACCAACAGGAGAGTGGGTTTGTTTGGGGCGGGTGTTGGGGGGGGGAGGGGAGAAAACCTGGATTTGTGCTGGAAATGGCCCACCTTGATTATCATACACATTGTAAGGAGAGTGATCACTTTACATAAGCTATTACCAGCAGGAGAGTGGGGTGGGGGGAGAGGAAACCTTTTGTAGTGATAATCACCCATTTTTTCATGGTTTGTGTGTATAAAAACGTCTTCTGTATTTTCCACAGTATGCATCCGATGAAGTGAGCTGTAGCTCACGAAAGCTTATGCTCAGATAAATTGGTTAGTCTCTAAGGTGCCACAAGTACTCCTTTTCTTTTTGCGAATACAGACTAACACGGCTGTTACTCTGAATCCAACACCTTGGCGGCCACTCTGTCGCACATTGCTCCCCCATTCATTTGCTGCAATGCCGCAACCTTTTGGGAATTCCAGAGGATTGTGGAAAATGAACATCTTCTCATCCACCAGGATGTAACAACCTCCCTCACCACCAGTTGACGTTGCATAAGCCATTTTTGACCCAAGCATTTAACCTTCAACAATGCAACTTCAGTGATGAAGCTTGGAAAGCCAAATGGAGTTCACAAGAAGTCACAAACACCTTGTGAAAGACTCGATGCAGAAGATCCCTGGCTTCGATCTCCCACAAAGCTCCTGGGCAACCCTAAACCGTATCTGCACAATCCAGGGCAGATGCAGATACTTGCAGCACAAATGGAAAATTAAAGACTTTCCAGTGTGTGATTTTAGTCACCCAGAACATACCATGGAACATATAACAACTCAGTGTCTGATTCACAAATACAAAGAAGGTATCACAGCAATACACTCTGCTACTCCAGATGCAATTATCTGGCTTAACCATCTAAATGGTTAAATCATCTTGCACCCCAACCTGATTTAAACCTATGATGCTCTTTTCAAAAAACAGAAATTCTCAAGCAAAAAACCTGTTTGCAGTCATCTCATGAACAAAATAAAAAAGACAAAAATGAATCAAAACAATCTAGCATTTATGCATCTCTAGAATTTGGAAAAGTAGTGCTAGTGTTCATCTAAGGAAGGTGTCAGTGAAAACTTTTCCTCTTCAGTTATGTTTCAGCCATTAATTTTTGTAATGAACAACATACATACTAAATAAACAAATTATTTTGAGGTGTGTGCATGACATAGGAATAAACCCACAGCTATTGTGTTGAATGATCATCTGATCTCTCTCCATCTAAATATCTCTTCACTGTGGAAGCACTGAATCGGTTGTCTCAAGACGTCTACTCATGTCACACTCTGTGGTTATGTTGTTAGTCGCTCCATACCATTTCACTGGGAACATAGAGGCATATGGCTTATTGCTATAGGGGTCATAGTGTTGTAATTTTTCTTCCCATATGCCAGATATCCCTAGGCCACTGAAACAGATAATATTAAGGGGCATTACACCCATAACATGGACAGGAGCATATATCACTTCCTGTATTAGTGGCTTGTCCAAGGCAGTGACTTTGAATTGTATGATTTAAACCTGATTAATCTCTAATTTCTGCTAGAATTCATTTGCTCACAGTGGGCTACAAGGTCAGTGTTATTTTACCCAGTATGTAAAAGTTATGGCAGCTATACTAAGGGACCATGCTAAAGTTTTAAACACAAAAAGGAATTTGCCCCTTTCGCTGAGTTTTTTTCAAAAAGAGGAGCAAATGCACTTTTGTCGATGTAGTTTTCCAAACACTGGCCATAAATAAAAGAAACTTTATTTTTAATATATGGAGAGGTATAAAGTGTAGGAGGCTGATAATTTTAAAGAATGGTCAGAAGCTTGTAAACTAGGATGAAAATCAAGAATTGTAAATAATAAATGAGCATTTATATTGAATGAGCTTTGCAAACATAAATATCAAAATAAATAAACATAAATATCAAAAGTATCAGCAAAATTATTAAGACAGTGATTAAGGGATGGATTCAAGAAACTTGAGTTATATTTGTTAACATACCTAATTACTGCCTAATTATTTAACTCTCCTTAACTATTTGAAGAGAATTAAGAAATCAAGCTGACTTCAGACTTGGACACTTTCAAAGACCCGCCAAACCAGAAAGCCTCCTAGAATATCATATTAATTCTGAAGAATCTAGATAACTTCAAAATTCCACCCACAGTCTTAATATAGTCTTCGCAATCTAGGCGGATTTATGTGGAAAGGCTAGGAATGGATTTAGCCACTGTCCAGTCTCCTGTTGTTTACAGAGGGCATTCTTATTAATGGACCTGTGTCTTGCTGTGCATTCCTCCATCTCCAGTATGCTTGATTAGTCCTGCCACTTATTAGTTACTGATGCCTTATCTCTGAGAATGGGATAATCTCCATCATAATTAGCTACTGCAGTGTCTTGTCTTAAATGATCCCCTGCAGTGTTTTATCATCTGAAATTGGCAAAAAGCTTTAGATCATCAGAAGAAAAGGAAACTGACACAGAGGAGTCTCAATCTGTCAGTGCAAGGGCAGCCAGGGCAATCTTCTGCACTGCATGACAGGACCCTAGAGCATTTTTCCTACAGACATGACTTCTCCATGGAGAAGGAACAGGCTTTTGTGTATGTGTGCTGGATATTTTTCCACATAACTGTATTTTAAAAAAACTCAGATCCTATTTGTTTAAGCTCCAGGTAACAGAGCAAACATAGATATTGAAACCTGTTCTTTCTAAGGAAATTGACTTGCTTTTTTTCCTGGGATACCTGGTGTTCAATTATCCTATTAGGTGCTGCTGTAATCATAGCAAATTACCTCTGATCTTTATTGTGATAAACACAGAAGAATTGTCCTGACTTGAATAAGACAACTATTAGAACAGTAGAGGTGTCTGATAGCTGGGATGCCTTTAAGGGCAAGAAGATACAAGACAAATGTTAATTGCTGTAGGGTTGATATTTGAATCTAGCCAAGAGACCAGAATTTACAGAAAATGCAAACATAGGGGCTATCTTTGCAGATTCCTGTGTGCCCTCAACTGGCTTTAGTGGGAGTTGAGGTTACGCTGCACCTCCCAAGGGACACTCAGCTACTCCCTTGTACATATCACAACACATTCTAATAATCATACTATCCAAAACAAGGTGCTTTGTTTTTAAATGGAGCTTTTCTCATAAGTATTTGTAGGGTATGTTGTATCACCCCCTTCTCCAATCCTTCTATTGCCTACATGTATGTTACCACATCAAAATCACTTTTGTGTACCTTTTCCTCATTCTCAAAGGTGCACAAAATCTTACCCCCATCTAAAAATCCATCTCATGTTTCTTTTATACCTCCCGTTGGTCCCTATGCTCCTCCAAGTCCTCCTCCCTTACTGTTGCCTTGATCTCCTTTGGCCACTGTATGCTTCATGCTTTAATTCATCTTTGGGCCCTTATGCTTGGAAGAGTCTCCCACCTTCCTCTGCCAAGCACTTTCTTGGTCCCCCTTATGGTGTTCAGTGATCATGCGGGCCCAGATCCTAAAAGATGTCTGCCATTCATTTCAATGAGAGATAAGAGCCTAAATACCATTAAGGATCTGATGGATCAGCACTTAAGGTGCTTCTGAGAGCTCTGTTTTATTCATCGTCTGGTTCCAACTGGGTGGGCACAACAAGTGCTTCACAGCGCCCCTCCCAAGCTCTCTGTCTGGGGAGCTCAGCCCTTAAAGGCACAGTCCCCAATAACACACCTCTTCAGATCTCTCATCAAAGCTCACTCCTTCCTGTAACATTTTTCTCCTACACATATTCCCTGTTCTAATCTGTTGTGCCCTCTTGTCTCTCTCTTAATATTTGTATTATTGTAACACCTGGAGTTGCAGTCATGGACCAAGACTCCACTGTGCTAGGCGCTGTACAAATACCCAACAAAAAGATAGTCCCAGGGTCAAAGAACTGTATCTTGACATTCTGTCCTTTTTCATAGCACTACACATTCTCATGGTGTTTTAAATGCAAAAGATGCCATTCCTTATTATTCATCAGTTTGTTTGTAAAGCACCATGTTTATCAGTGTGGCTAAATAAACGTATATTTCCTGTAGCTGATAAACAAGAAATACTCTTCAATCATAGGTGGTGACTTTGTGGCCTTTTCTTGTAAAGCACTGATGTTGTGGGGTACAAACACGTACTGTGTTATGTTTGATCTATTCCTCTCAGAACTCTGCTCTTGGACTTTGCTTGGACCAGTACATCAATAGATGAGTTCACACCACAAACTTTTAGATTTTGGACTCCAGAGCCATTTAAACTTTTTAATTGCTTTATCTGAGCTTTTCAACCACATTCAATTTCTTCAGATTGTACCAGTGAACACTATATTGAATTTTGCTTGAAAATTTAATGATGGTTTAAAATTCAAAATACCTGATGTGGTTTTTTTTTCCCCAGTGCGAAACTGAATTTTTAGGGCACGACTTTCAGAAGTGCCGAACATCCAGAACTTCAACTGAAGTCAGTAAGAGGTTTGATTGCTCAATACCTCTGAAAATCTGGCTCATAAATAGTAACTCCAATAAATACTTCAGTCACTTCTCACGTAGGGATGGATTGGGAGCTCTTTATTCAGTCTGAATAGTACCATGCCTTACTGCACAAACAGTATCATTGAAGTCAGTGGGAACATGTATTGAACGAGGAGCTACTCCATTGTGAGAAAGGGGTTCAGAATCTGGCCCATATTTAGCAAAGAGACTCAAAAGAAGTGCTTCAGAATTAAAAATCCAACAGTGATTTTGGCTTTAGGACACAGTGAAATGCTTTCCCTATGAAATGTAAATATAAGTTATTTCCAAGAACAGTGTCTGAATATTAAGTCTCTCTTTATTTCTAGCTACTACCACTTTCACACTGGGGCTGGGGAGGAGTGGCAATAAAACTCTTCACAGCCCTGTGGCATGCCGACGCATTTGTTCTGGTCCTCAGTTTCAGCCATCTTGTGGGAGTCAATGGGACTACCCCTGTAAGGACTGCTGAAGCAAGTAAAGGCTGTGGGACTGGAGCCAAAATTTGCGCTGAACCTTGCCATAAGAAACCAAATAAAAGAATAAGTTCAGCTGGACCTCTCTAAGAATTGTTCTTTTACCTTGTGCAGAATGGCTCCAGCTGAGGAAATAGAGTAGGAGAGAGGGGCGCAGTCTACACATAAACTGGGGGGGGGGATTCAAAATGAATTATCAAAATGATTAATGATTTAATAAATGAGAATTCAGGGTTTTGAGGAATGTAGTTTTCAGAGACAATCCTCTTCCACTCAACAGCCACTCAGCTTCACTTTGTGTGTCGTTCAATGTAGGATTCTCCAGAGGAACTCATTTACTAATCAGAATATCCTGTGTGCTCACACAGCTGTATCCAAAACCTTTTGCCTTTCATCTCCAACATGGAACATGAGGCTGTGGGTGAAATGTATAATTTGTTGGCTTGACTATGATTCAATATGTTGCTGTACATCACAAAATCAACACACTGAACTTCTCCAAAATCTCTCTCAATGATGGGGGATTAAAAATTAAATCTTTAATGCAGGCAATTTAATGCTACAAGGTACCGATAGTTGCTGCAAATACCAAAGACCAGAGTCTTTTACCCTAATATTTTTCCTGAGTTAAATCCTGGGTCCAGTTAAATCAATGGGAGTTTTGCCATTGACTTCACTGAAGCCAGGATTTAACCCTCTCCACCCCAAATCTAACACTCTAAGAACACTGGGTGAAATTCACCCCTGTACAGAAGACCAGTACAAAGTCTGTGTAATACTTGAGGTCTACCGGAGTCTAGAAAATAGGATTTCAATAGGATTTGAGTGATACATAGGCATTCTGCCCTCTGTTCACAGAAAGAACTCCTAATGAAGTGAATGGTAGCCTTGCTGGCAGACCACCAGCAGATCAGGCACCTGTTCTCCAGTTGGAGTTATGTGTGGGAAATACCCTATTAAATTGTGAAGAGAAGGAAGTAGATTATTTCCTGAATTAAGATGCATGAAAATATATTAATTTCTGGAGGAACTTGAGAAGATAAAAATAAAAAGTAGGGCTGGTGAAAAAAATACAAAACTAGTTTTACACAAAAGTTCTAAGTTCAAACTATTTGAAACAGACCCATTTTTCACTTTTCTGAACTGTTCATGAAATGTTATTTAAACTTTTTGTTTACTGAACACAATGAACAAATGTAATAACCAGGCTAATGTTCTATTTTAAAAATAGAACAAATATAGAAACAAGCATGAGGTTTCTCGTGAAGAATTAACAGCTTTGATAAAGTTAACAATTTTTTGCCAAAAAGTTTGGTTTTGGATAAAAAGGTTGTTCTTAATTTTAAAATTTTTGCCTTCGAAAATCTTCAACCAACTCTAAAAATAAATGGTTCAATTACAATTTTTTACTACATGCAGCTTTGGTGTAGCCATATCAGCCCCAGGATATTAAAGAGACAAGGTGGATGAAGTAATATGTTTTACTGGACCAACTTCTGTTGGTGAGAGAAACAAGTTTTCAACTACATAGGAAGAGCTCTGTGTAGCTTGAAAGCTTGTCTCTGTCATCAACAGAAGTTGGTCCAATAAAATATATTACCTCACCTACCTTGTCTCTCCAATTTTTTACTATATAATAGAGCTTTTGTTGCTGGCCAAAGAATGATATCAGGCCTACAGGACTTGTATACTTCATAACCTGAAGAGAAGTTTGAACAACTGAGTCATTGATGTCATACCACAGTTTTGAGTGCATTAAAACTGTCATACCACGGTTCTGGGTGCATTAAAAATGCCTAAATAAAACACAAGCTATGGGAATGAAATGGAAACTCAAGCCATGATGTCAAGGAAGATGATTACTTTTAGCTGGGAAATATGGAGCAGGATCCGATGAAATTTTAATAAACAAAGATTCTTGAAAAGAAAAAGAATTGTCTTGTGGTTAAGGCACTTGGCAATAGAAGATCTGGGTTCATATTCTGGCTCTTGAAGTGTGTCTTGGGCAAGTCATTTAATATCTCTGTACCTCAGTCTACCATCTGTAAAATGGGAATAATAATCAGAGCTGGTAGAATATTTTCTGATGGAAGTGTTCCCCATTGGAAAATGCCGATTCAATAAAATTGAAATATTTCATGGGAGTACATTGAGGCTTTTTCAAAAAGTTCAAATGCAAATTATTGAAATGGTTTGATAATGTCAGAATGCTTCATTTTAACTTTATCATTTTGACTTGTGTTATATTAAATTATAAATTATAACAATATTAAAGTCAAAACAATAATGTGAAATGAAATATTTTGATAAGGTTGTTTCAACCTTATGGAAATGAAATATTTCAGAATTTTTGTTTCACAATAAATTTTGACTTTTTGTTCTGATGTGGGATGAAAGGAAATTTCAAAATGTCAGAATTTTCCGTTTTCCTATTTTCAAAGTTTTGACCAGCTCTAATAATAATACTGCATTTTCTCCTATCTTTTGTTCATTGGGTATATTTATTCCTCGAAGCAGCAAGTATTTAGACATGTACTTAACTTTATGCATATGAGTAATCCTATTTTTGTCCAAATATTCTTAGCACTAAAGAATGAATGGAAAGAAATGGTTTTCTGGGTATATAATCATACGTTTGTAATGAAGGTTCTAGATTTCTGGTAGTTTTTTCTTACCAACATCCTCCATTTTAAATACCCCTTTGGCTATTTGGCTGCCTCCAGATTTAATCTTTTTTTAATTCACAGATTTTTATCAAGACTTTCCTCAGAGCATTTAGTCCCATTAACTAGTAGTGTAGTTTTAAACTTTGCAGTAGGTAGGAGCTTATACTTGGTGCCTTTTTAAAAGTTCAGTGGAATTGTTAAAGGCTAATTTCTACCCTGTGCTTTCGAGCTGTGCTTCTGACATAGTAAACATCATTACCATTTGCTGCAGTGGGGACATGTTTGGAGGGTCTTTTTTTAACTGTTCTTTCAGTTATGGAACCATGTCTCTCTTTTCTCTTACCCAGCTCAACACCTTAATAGTTTTGGCATTAAAACAGTTTTGCATTACTGGATTTGGCATTTTGCATTACTGCATTTGGCAGCCTCCCGGGGTGTGTCTCAAGTACTTATTTAGTCATAGACCAAGGCAGACTCTTCAAAATCAGTCTACTTTATACAAAGGACTTGTCAGCAGCTGTACTTCCAAATTGGGTAATAGACCTTCCTGGCGCATGACTGGGTTTTTTAAAGAGAGCCAGCAACTATAACCAAAACATAATAGACAGTATTTGCTTAAGTAACTTCAAGACAGGGGATGTTTGCAACAGCCAAATGACACCTGCCAAAATTGATAGCTCCTTTCATGAAGCCCTCTGCATTTTATATAAGTACAGTGAACCCAGTGTTAAAGGCTATCTTTAATTAACCATCACATCTCCTAAACAACCACCATTAGCTATTCCCAAGCATTTTACAATGCTGTACTAAGTGACTACACCTTCAGAACTGCACAAAATTAGTCCTGCTTTATAGCAGCAGCTTCTCCTAGGGACCAGCTGAATAGTTTTGGACTTCAGTACGCACAAAAGGAACATGCTGCCTGCACAAAAGGCTCAATTCTGCAAGTGCTCACTATTTGTCCAGCCCTTTTTAAGTCATTACAGCTACTCGAAGTAGTAAACACTATATATGGTTGGTGGTAATAGGCATTTGTTGCTCCAGGCCCAAAGTCTGTACGCAGTAGACTCCTCACTTTTCTTGATTCTGTGTATTGCTTTATAATTTTACATGGAAAAATCAGACAGCAGTTAAGCATCACACTCTTCACATGTTTTGTTTCCTTTATACATAGGGTAACTAACAGACAGATAAATGTTTTAACTACAAGTAGAACCATAAGGTGGCATCCAAACTTTTATTTTCCAATAGCTTCTTTTCAGTTGTGTTATAATTTTGTCAGACATTCACCTTTCAGAAATAAATCTTCTAGATCTTGTCTCAGCCTGAGGTGAATTATTTTTGAAGTCTGAACAAAAAGGGGCTTGCTGTTTTTGGAAAAGGAAAGTAATGGGGAAAAATATGTATCCATTAAAAATCTCAACCTTTTCTGAACAGCTCTAAACTGCAAAGAAGAGGGGATAGAAAATGGAAATTTGGCATGGATATAGTCCTAAGGTCAGATATGTGCCTTTCAATAGTCCAACGGAAATCTGTTTGATTTGTCTTGGTTATGAAAATCTAAACATTGTACTTTCTACAGTTACTTTGATTTTTGAATAAGTAAGGATTTTTGGCAACTCTCTCTTCTCCTTCTACTGATGCTGTGTGTCAAACTCTGTAGAATTTTAAATCCTTTTAAAAATATTGAAACTGTCTCATTTCATGTGCAAGTGATACAATAAAATACAATATTTTAAGGTGCATATGGAATGTGACAGATCTCCAGAAGAGACCTGCCATATTTCATATGATGGTTGAAGTTGCATACAATATGGATTGAGGCAAGGTGCCTTGCCTTGTTTATTGTCTTTTAATGCCGAATATTTTCTGTCTTCCTCATGCATGTGATGGGAAGAAAAGGCTGAGAGATTAATCTGAACTTGGTTTTGTGGCATCCTGGCATGTTTCACTCAGCACTGGGTTGAGTGTCTTTGGTTTAAAAGTTCTCCCTTCTCCAGTGGAGTCATAGTTATGAAGTTCAATTATATATATATATATATATATATATATATATATATATATATATATATATATATATATATATATATATATATAAAAAATATTAGGACATTTATTTTTCCAGTTCATGCAACTCTTTCTGAGAGAGGAATCAAGCATTACCAGTCAAGTCCTGCATAGCATGTGACCCTCTTCCTGGTATAAGTGTATTACTTGTGAGTGATAAGAAATGGCATCTCACAGCCTGCAATATCCATTATGTATTATAATGATTATTTTGACTGAGCGACCTGACAGGAACTGGCATAATGCAACCAGACAGAAAATATAATAATTGTGTAAAGGCACCAAATGGTGAGAACAAGCTGTTGTTCAGAGAGAGTCTGAGAGAAACCCTTGGAAGGAAAAAAAAAAAAAACTGTGAGTGTAATTTAGTTTGATGTAACTTCAGTTAAATCTTAATATTGTTGAAAATGTAGAATATTTGGCTTGAGAACTCAAGATGTGCTGCTGATGTGGGAATCATTTTGATCCATTTCTGACCTACACAAACAGACAGTTCACCCATTTTGCTGTGGGTACATTTTGTCCAGAAAGTGACAAGTGAACAATTAAGTAGAGAGTTTTTTGCAGATGGAGAGTCCTTTAAAACATCTAAAAGTCATGCTGTTGCTGCTACCGCTGGGGGTTCTGCTCATCTCCAGCCATGCTAAGCGCTACCTTATCTCTGTTAATCAGAATGGTCTGTTTCCACAGGGTTTGATGCAGTGTCATGGGAGAAAGGAACCCTGACACAACCAGCAGTACAAGTAGAATATACAAGCAGTAGTGGTATCAGCTGCCCTGGCAAACTGCCACTCCAGTGTGGCTCACCACTTAAAGCTACGTTTAATGCTTAAGCAGAGAAGAGACACAGTGCCTATTGACATGAAAATATAACAGAGAGGTAGGATTTTTAAAAGCATTCAGCATTGGCCTACCTCTGTGCTCATTGAAATCAGTGGTAAATCTCCCATTGACTCCATTTGGGATTAGAGTTAGCCAGCACTGAGGGTTTTTTTGAAAATCTTCCATAAAACTGGAGTTAATAAAAAAAATAATGAAATCATGATACTTTGAGGACATGTTTTTATTGCGAGAAGCTTAGTAGTTCAGTGGTTTTGCTGAAGCATTAACTAGTGTACACAGAAAAACTCATTGATTTAAAGTTGCAGGATACTGGTGAACTTTCCACTCTCTTTTAACTCCATCATTTGCTTTGCAAACACGAATGGAAACTCTCGGGACAAAATTTGGGCAATCTGGCAAATCAGAAGGTTTTATCAAATCTTATTAAATCTGAGCAATAAAGCTTGCTGGATTGGGGTGAACCTAATGCTGAATCCCCTCTTTTTATATCTCTCTGTGAAAGCAAGAGAGAGCAAAAATGACTCTTGCAATATGCAGTCCAGCCAGGGAGCCTGACTCATATGAGAGAATGAGGTCATTAGGCATCTGTGCTACAACTCCTCTTAGTCAATGCACCACCGAATAGAAATGCAGTTTAATAATAGACTGAATTATGTTTGATTTTTGAATCAGCTCAATGAACAGAAATATTTTGATTGGAGTTGAATCAACCTGAACCTATTTTGTTTTTCAGGAGAGAGGAGTTCCTTGATGGAAAATAAAAAAAATTCAGCAAAATCAAAATTTCCCCCCGGAAAATTTCGATTTTGCGGAAACTGCATTTCCTGTCAAAGACTCATTCAGATGAAAAATTCCCCAACCAGCTCTAATTCTAGTGGTAGTGTCCCTAGCCACGTGTATAATCTGATTTTGTTATGCTGTGAAGCTGATTACTCACAAGGAAGTTTTGCAACTACTCAAAGAACAACTTTTAAATGCTGCTTAACACAACAGAGACCCATGGATTACAGGTATCAAAATAAATGCCATTTGACTCAGAACTGTTGCCAAATAACAATTGTTATAGCCAATCAGAACTCTTTGGCATTCCCTCCAACTGCAATTTTCAAATAGGTACATTTAATCACTGCTGGGATCTTTGCCAAAGTTTGGGAGGCCTGGTCCCTGAAGACCATGTTTTCTCCTAATGTGTGACAGATGGCATGACTACAAAGCTTTACACATCTGTCATAGACACCATTGTTTGTGCAATAAATACAGAAAACAGGATGTGGGAGCTTAGACTCATCTGACTCCTTATGGCTGAGCTTTAACCTCTAAGTAGCATCTGTTTTTACAGGTTTCTGAATAATATAGCATTTCTTAGCTTATATTGCAGGAAAATAAAAACAGTGTTCATGATTGAGATTATATAACTGGGGATGGGCTTCAGGTACAATCAACGTATAAAAGGAAGCAGGAGATTAACATTTATGATGATATTTTTGCCTTAACTTTATCTTTGACTTCAGTGGGATTACTCAGATGAGCAAAGTGAGCAGGGCTTGATCCTGTTTCCATTGCACTCAGAGATGGTTTACAACTTACATCAGTGGATAGGGCTCTTGGTCCTTAGTCCTTTAAATCTTGTTATATGGGAGCCCTAAACCAGCTTTTGATCATTTTTAATTATCCCTTTCTTAATTAGCTTTAATTTTCTTCCTATTTATTTATTTATTGAAGAGACTACTCTGATCCTGTCAAGTTTTTATCTGTAGTCTGGATGGATGGCTTTGGTTGTTGGTATATGGTTTTGGTTTTTCTACATGGAGAAGTGTTGAGAAAACCAGCCTGATGCTAATTAGCCATTTATGTCTTCTCATTAAGCAACAGATTGTCATAGTGGTTGTGACTGAGATTGTCTCAGTGTAGCAGATATGGCAGAAAGACCTTTAGTTTGAGTTGTGGAAGAGAAATATATCAGACTACATGGTACTTATTACCTTACACTTCCTGAAATCATTCCTTTTTTTCAGACAGCTGGATGAAAGCCCCTGGCTATAGTTTCTAGCTAAAATTGCCAAGATTCCTAATGAAGTTTGCAAGTCTTGTGCTGGATAAGCAATATCAAAACTGTTTAATTTTTCAGTTGGTTAAAACCAAGACAAATACAGCAATCAGTGTTTCAGTTTTAAAATCAGTGCTCATTTACCAGTTGGATCAAACCAATCTAGTTGACATAAACATTAAAATCTGTAACTGAGAATATTAACTTTTAAACGTTAAAAGCCCACTGTCTGATTCTGCTGTCAGGTTCATCTTTGTAAATCCAGACTGACTCCATTAAAATCAATTGGATTTATTTCAGATGTATGCCAGTGTCAGAAAACAGTTTGGTCCAGAGTACCCATTACAAATATATATGAGCCTGGACAAATTTCCTGGGACGATTACATGGCAATAATCTTGTAATATATCTATTCAGATTCTATTATTATTATTTATTTTCTTTTTGTTGTAATAGGGTTTAGAGGCTCCAGTCAAGAATCAGAGACTCACTATGCTAGGTTCTGTACACACATAACAAAAAAACAGCCCCTGCCCCAAAGAACTTAGAGTATAACTTCTAAAGACGCTACATTGAAAAAACTCTCAAAACTAGTATTTTTAATTAGTTTGTAATTTGGAACTTAAACATTTCCATTTAATTTATCAGAAGTTGATTACATAAATCAACATAATGTGGAAGAAATTTAGAGTTTTAGAATGCACTAAAACACCAGTCGTTTTCCATTTGATTCTACAGATGCAACCTTACTTAAATTATTTATCTTTCAGAAACTATGAGGCGGAGATCACTAGGTCACTAGCAATTTACCTATAGAGATCTGAGCTCTTGAGGAGGCAGAGGGAAATGACTGGGCAATCTGTCCATTTAGGCCTCAATCCTGCAAAGGGCCCTTTGCTCACTGAAAGTTTTTGTAAATGAAATGACGTGCTCATGAAACTGGGAGTATAATTTCATCTGGTTTACAATGTGGGCAAGCAGAGTGCACATAGTTCTACCTGTGAGGTAGGGCAGTGCCATTATCCCTGTTTTACCAATGGAGAACTGAGTCATAAAGAAGCTAAGTGACTTGCCATCAACTCACACATTCAAACAAATAAAGGCTGAGGAAAACACTAGTGTAAATCCAAAGCAACTCTATTGAATTTAGTAATTTATTTTCCTCAGTCTTTGTATGAAAGGGTGATTTGATGGCAAGTCACTTAGCCTCTCTATGACTCAGCTCCCTATCTGTAAAATAGGGATAATAGCACTGCTTTACCTCACAGGGATATATTGAGGATAAATATGTTGAAGCTTGTGAAGCACTCAAATACTACAGTGATGCTGGCTGTACAAGTACCACAGATAGCTACAAAGATAATGTTACCCTAAGTGGATGGTCCACAGTAAGGATATGTGACTAACTAGTAACTAAGGTGTTCTCTTGTAGCTCAAGCAGCAGCAGAGGCCTGCATTTTTGGACCTGGAGGGAAAAGGTTCTAGTCTTCTGCATCCTGGTGTGTATGCACAGGTGTGGGAACTAGGCGTGTGGGGTTGCTGCAGCACCCCCAGGTTTTACGTGGGGCCTTGCTCCCGGCCCCACATACGGGGGCCTGGCTGCCGGCCATGCGCCCGTGACTCCACAACTGCCCCCAGCTGTGGCCCCAGCCTCAGGGCCCTTGGCCCTTACCCCTGTCCACACCCCCTCCTCCGAGAGTCCAGGCTCTGCTCCAGACCAAGTTCTAGGGGGTGGGGGCACAGACAAGGGTAAGGGGGGGGGCATGAGGTAAAAAGTTTGGGGACCACGGTGTACAGTTTTGCTGGCTTTCAACACCCCCATTATAAAAAGTGTTCCAGCGCCACTGTGTGTATGAGACTGTCTGCAGCATATGAGTTTGATGCGTCTTTAAATCTGTAAACTAGGCTGAAAATTGAGTAAACCGGAATGTGTGACAGAAACAATCTTAATCATTAAATGAGATTCTGTGTTATCTTTGGGCTTGTCTATACAACAGGTGCTAGAGCAGCACAGTGACGGCATTGTAGCTATTGCGCCATAGTGTAGGAAGGAGTTTTTCCATCATTGCAAATAATCTGCTTCCCTGGGGCCAACCGAAGTATTTGTCCACCAAGTCATGTCTACACCGGGGGTTAGGTCAGCATAGCTATGTCAAGCTACATTTTAAGTGTAGATCAGGCCTTTGATTGTGTTAGCATTAAAGCATAGCTATGAAACACTGCCTCGTAAATACCTAGGTTCAGGCAATATCAGGAGGTAGTTTTTGAATAATGAAATATATTTTGAAGTATATTTTAGTGTATTTGATTAGTTACGCCAGTTCATATTTTTTGATTATTTTCAAGTGGTAATTTCCAGGTGTTTGCCAAAATTCATAGCACAAATATAAGGCTTAATAAAAAGGATTATTGTCTTCCTGGTTATATACATATTTATTTTCTTCCTGTTAAAAACCCATTTTACTGATCTCATTCATCTTACAATATCTCTCTGTCCTGTAATGTTAGCCACAAGCAATAACAAATAATAAAAATGAAGATTACTGGCTATACTGACTTGCTGCCCCTTTAGTGACATGGCTGGTTTCTGGACCATGAGCTTGTTTTCAGATTGGTTAGATTATCTTTCATTACAACAATACCTTGCAGAAAAGTCAGATCTTAAAGGGCAAAGTACATGAGTACAACAGCAGCGGGGAAAGAGGCACATAGGCTTGCCTGTCTGTCTAACTCAGTGTAAAATCCTACTGGAGGCAAGGCACAGGTATATTCTTAACCTCAGTGTAGTTAGTCAAGGTCAACCCTATACTTCTTACCTGAGGATCACATTGACTAGCTAGATTGAGGTAAAAACTGTAGTGCCTTGTCTCCACTAGGATTTTAAATTGAGATAGCTGCCTTGATGTGAAATCTGTCTTGATGTGATGTAGTGAAGACATAACCTGACGGAAGAAACGCCCCCAAAACAAAATACCTCTAACGAAGACAAGGACAGGTAATGGGGTGAGTGTAACAATAATAAATTAATGTGGTTACAATGGCTCATCTGATGACTCTAAATAATTTAAACATATAGTGGTGGTTTTTTAAAATGTTGGCTTATTTATATTAACATAGCACCTAGGAGCCCTAGTCAGTGACCAGGACCCGCATAGTGCTAGGTGCTGTACAAACACAGAGCAAAAAGATGCTCCCTGCCCCAAGGAGCTTACAGTCTAGAGAGAAAGACAACAGAATCAGACAGACAGACAGGAATACAAGGGAACAATGAGATGGCACTGGTCAGCATGAGAGGCAATGGTGTCAAGTTTGTTGTAGGCATTGCGGCAAAGCAGAGTTTTAAGGAGGAGGGGGAGGTATCTTGTGGAAGTTTACGGGGAGCTCCTGCCGAGCATGAGAAGCAGCATGAGAGAAAGCATGAAGGTGCTTGTTTGAGAATTTAACAATTGAGCGATTGAGGCTGGCATCACTTGCTGATCAGAGATGGCAGATGACATCTCAATAGTAAATGAGAAATGATGGGTAGGATGGGGATAAGTTGTGAAGTGCCTTGAAAGTGATGACAAGCAGCTTTTGCTTCATGCGTTAGAGATGGGGGTGCCAGTAGAGGGATTGAAACAGAAGTGTGACATGGTCAGAGCAACAGACGAGGGAAATGATCTTTTCAGCTGCATTCAGAAAGGATATGAGTGGGGCAACCTTACATTTGTCAAGAACGAAGAGAAGGATGTTGCGACAATTGAGACACAAGATGATGAGAACTTGGACAAAGTTTTAGCTGTGGCGCTGGATAGGAAAGGCCATATTTTAGAGATGTTTTGCAAAAAATTATCTGCAAGATATAGACATAGCCTGGATGTGAGGACCTAGAGAGAGTTCTGAGTTGAAGATGACATCCAGGTTATGAGCCTGAGTGATGGGCAGGATGGTGGTGCTGTCCAGTGATTGAGAAAGGAAGTATCAAAAGGGGGTTGTGGGGTGGAAGAGGAAATGCTCTGTTTCAGCTGTGATGAGCTAAACCAGTAGAACTAGTTTTCCCCCCAACCTCACCGTTATTAGTTGGGTGATTTCTTGTAGGCATCCTTGCGTCAATAGCAATGGATACAGCAGAAGAATATGTGTAAAAAACTATTTTTAAAGAGGCATTTACTCTATTTTAACTCCTTGAATTTCATTTAATGATTCGTTTCTGTCCTTTTCTTGTGTGAAGTAGGGCCTGACCCTGTGGAGTGCTGAGCAATCTCAATCCCTAATGACTTCAGTGAGAGCTCAGGGCACTCATCATTTTGCAGAAATCAAAAAGGCATTGGGGGGACAGGCTGTTTCCCACTGCCATGGAAGTAATTTTAAAATGTAATTTTTCTCTTTTGGTTACAGTTCAAAGAAATCCTTTAGTAACCTAAGTTGATTCCCAAGATCTTTTCTTGGTACAGAGAACTGGATGAAAGATCCTGGCTAAAATTGCCTAGATCACTGAATGGAACAGGGGTGATCTATATGCACAGCACTTGTTTATTTCTTTTTCCCATTCTCTTTCTTGTACCAGAGCATTAGAGATGATAAAATAGACATGAGTTACTGACTGCTGATTTAGGGGATGGAAAAACACCATTCTTCCATTATCCCCCATAAAATATTTGCCAGGGAAGATATCACAGAATCTGTTTTTTCCCTGGAGGTTCTGATCTTTATTTTTAAGCATAAAAGCCACTGTGTTCCATAATGCTTCTGATCCCATTTGAACACCAGATCATCGATTGAGGGGGTTAATATTCTTTTCAGGCCTTTTTGTGCCTTGCATTTTGCTCAAAAGAAGAATAGCTTTTGAAATGCACGCTTTTCAAGAAAAGAAGCAATCAAACAAAACTACTAGGAGGCACAAAAGTATTATTTAACATACTTTTATATTTTACATATTAGGGTCAGATCTTCTAAGCCATAGAGGTGACCGAGATTGGAAAACAGTCCTTTTTTAAATGTTTTAAAAATATTTTTCAAACCACTCAATATTTCTGTAATCAAAATTAACAAAATCCATTTAATTTGCAGAAAATAAAATGTAATTGTTCATCAAATGCAACATGTAAGTTGAGTAAAGATATTACATTTCCTGTTACAAACCTGATTTAATTCATCTTAGAGTCTCTCTCTCTCTCTCACTCTCTCCATGGTCTCACACATACTACTCAGTTAACTGATATCCTGTATATTTCCTTTGCATATATTTTATGTATATATGGCTATAGGACAAATGTAAGTTTAATACATTATATTGTATTCAGATCATTTGTCCTGTGTGTACACACACATTGTATATTCATCATCTAAAATCCAACATTAGGAAAGATGTACCCCCTTATTAATGTGCTTCACCAACATTACAATGGTATCAAGACTTTTTCAAGAATTTTATGGTGTGAGAGGAGGACTGCACAGACTTGGTCTATTAAAGCAACTATGTGGAAGATTCATGCCATTCATGCTTATATAGCATAAGTTTTGCAAGAGCACCGCAGGTGCTGTCAGCTACTAATATATTCTTTGGGGGAAAAAATGCATGAAAATGTGAATTCCAAGTTCAACTTCAGGGGGAAAAATTCAAAGAGGGGAAAAAAGCAAAATTGAAATAACCTATCTGGGGGTAGGGGAATTGCCTTTGTTTTGTGGTATAGGACTGCACTGAGTGAACAAATGGTCCTGGTTATCTCCCCTCACAGCAGACAGGGAAGAAATCTCTGAAAGGATCTCTCATCATTTGACTGGAATTCACTGTTTACCTTTTTCTCCTGCCCACCAGGTGGCAAAAGCCACAGACCTGGCAGATTTCCTGATAACTCCCAATCCCTGCATCTTGTTGGTAGCACAGCTCCATTGGAGCCATGCTGTGAGGGCTTCCACCTTGCTTCAGCTGCCCCACGATGGCTCAGTGGAAGATATAAGACAGTATTTTCTCCTGTATACATGCTTTCTTCTGGCTCATCCAGTCTGCATCCTTTCCCCCAGAATGGACCTCAAACTTTGCAGAAATGCAGTGGCCTCTGTAGGATCAAGGAGCCATAAGGAAAAGGTGCTCTGGAGATAACTGAGTCCTCTCTCCTTTTGGAGGGTACCCTGTGTTGATCTGAGGGGTTGTTGAGAGACATCAATCTGACTCTGAAAGAATAACAGTGTCTGATGAGCCAAGAAATATGGAGGATGATTTAGGTATCATGTGTTGAATTCCTGCCTCCTTGTTTTGCTCAGGAGGTTAGAAATTGCTTAGCCTAACTCCTCCTCAAAGTAGGAGCAGCTTATAAACATAAGGTGCTACCTCAGTCTTACAAAAACAACTCAAGGCATACAAAAGGGGAACAATGGACTTTCCTAGCACAGGAAAATGCTTCAATTTGATGACCGTTGTTCTAATATATCATTTTCCTATTACGGTACGCGTTCTCTTGTTGCTTCCTTTGAGATTTGATCTTGCAAAACTTTTTTATATAGATGGACACAAATATGGCGTTTATTGGTAAAACTTCATGCTGTTCAGCATTAAGCCTTTGGGATATCTGCTCTTTTGTCTGTTGAAAAGGCAGAAGTGACAACTTTAACTTTGGCTGAAGGATCCTGCAGAAGAAAGCTATACTGTGTTTCATGGGGCTGTAAGGTATTTCTGTAAAAGTACATCATTGTATTGTGAATCTTTTATTGTCCTGTACTTGTGTTACAATAGCTGACCACCACCATCGCATTTCCACGTGTGAATCTTGATATGCAAATTCCCTGTCGTTTTAGCCCTGAGGGAGGTGGGGAGTTCTCTATGCTGGCACTCTATGTGTGTGGTCTGGAGTTTGTAACTATACATCTACACTCCCATGTGTATACTGCGCAACACAAAATGTCTGCAGCTAAACGTCATTCACAATACCATTGCATCATAAGTTTGGCATGTCCACATAACCCCCTCAACCTCTCCGCCCCATGAGTTCTCCCTGTGACCTGCACAAAAAGCTTGCAACAAAAGGCCAGGTCCCTCTCGTGGCCAATGGGGTATACTGGTTCCCAGAGCAGAAATGCCATCATAGTAGATCTCTTCACCTGTTGGTGGTTGGCTTTGCTCTTGCCACTTTCATCTGCTTTTGTCTTTATTCACTTGGGATTAAATTCACCTCTGTGCACAAAGCCAGCAAGGCTTATTATTAATTATTATTATTTGTTTGGCAGAAGTGCCGAGAAGCCCTAGCCAATGGTTGAAGCCCCCTGGTGCTAGACACCATATACACTTATAACAAAAAGTCCCTGTCTCCAAGAATTTACAATCTAAGTTCATGTACGTAAAGTACCGGGTTGTCCCCAGCCCAGGAAGGACCCACTGCCACATCCAGTCTCTTTCCAGGCAGTTTTATTTTCCAAAGATAGGCAAAACACAAACTCGGTTCCTCAGCACACCCTGGGCTACAGCTCCCAGCGGATTTTCCCTGTTGCCTCTCTCCTGCTTCAGTACCTACTGCAGGATTCTTCCATGCTATTAACTGAGCCTCGCCTCCCAGGGCTTTCTCTCAGGAGGCCCTTATTCCCCAGCAGGTTCCCACTGCCTCCCTTCCCAGAGTACTCTGGTAGCCTCTCCCAGGGAACTCGTTGTTGATTTTGCTCCCTGTAGCCTCTGCCATCTCTTCCTTACTGACAGCTCAGTTTTTTATAGGGAACAGCTGTCCCCTCCTCAACTGCACCTAAACAGACCATCCTGTTACAATGCCACAAAAAGCCCCTAGTGAAACTTCAGTAGTACATATGCCTTATGCTGGCCCTCTGCATGGGGTTGAATGCCTCCCTTGGTCTCTTTCTTCCTTTTACATGGAATAAAACTACCCTATATCTGTGTGCATACGCTCTCCCTATCTCCCTCCCCTAATGTCATCTTCTATCTGTGCCCAAGGTCTTCCTCTATCCTTGCTTGATATTGGTGTCATAGTGCTGTACAAAGTATCTCCTCCAAACAACAAAATATGCTCAGTTATGCATCAGAATGTGGTATGTATTCTTACCACCAGAGTGCCTCAGGTCTGTCTCTCTCTCTTTTCATTCTTAAACTATGGAGGCACGGAAGCCCAGCAAATTGTAAAGGTTATTCAGAATAGTTTCCAGCAAGAGGATTGGGATGAGAATCCATCAGTGAGGTGTTGCGTGCCCGCTGAAGGAGAATTCAGATGTTGAGGTATTCTGATGTTGAGTATAGCATGCATGTATGCTGGAAACTGAGCAGCTATTACTTAAGTGCCATATAATTCAAAGGGACTCCCAGTCATACCGAAGCCATAAATGAGCTGGAAATATTGCATGTCCATTTTTATCATGTTTTAACTGATGCTGCCTGGGGGAGGTGGGAGAACTGGGGTGATGCCAGTCTCATGGAGGACAGAATGGCTCAGTGGGCTGGGGAGAGGGAATGCTCCTAGTAGCCCACCTTACCACTGTTCCCCAGAGGAGCACCGTGAGTGCTTCATTAGTACGTGCTGACAACTGCAGCATGTGCAAAGGCCACCACACAGTGTCAGACAGGCCACGCACTCTTGGGGCCATAGAACGTGGCTAGCCATGCTTGCCAGGCTCCATTGCACAGTGCTCACCAGAATGCTAGGAAGAGATTCTGCTTTGGGCCCGGCTCTGGAGTAGGTCATGTGCGTAACATTACATACATCTGTGTTAGCAAAACTGGAGCCTTTACGTGGTATGAGTGAAGCGAGCTTTTGAACCTCCTTTACCTCCCCTCCCCCCAGCTCAGTCAGGCAAACAGGACTCCTTCCATGGTTTAGAGAGTGCTTCAGGATCTACAGGGAAGGAAGATCTTAGATGGATTGGAGAGAATCAATATCTTGCACGTCTGTAGTACTTCTCATGTGAGGATTTCAAAACGCTGTACAAACATTTATTAATTAAACTTCCCAGCCCTCACACTGTGATAGGTACACGAGTGTTATGTCGGCTTCAAAGGGGTGGAAACAGGAGCTGACAGGTTAAGGCCAGAATGGGGGGGCCTAAAATTAGGCAACTAAGTGGCCCAATTTTCAGAGGTGCTGAGGATCTGCTGCTCCTGCTGAAGTCAACAATTCTCATCTCTGGAAAATTTAGATCACTTGTTTAGTTGCCTATATATGGACTTATGTGATGATCTCTAACTACCCAGATTTGAAAATTCTGGCCATAGTAACTTTCCCCCAGTGTCAGAGGGAGTCAATGGCATTGCTAAGAATTGTGAAATACTGACTCCAAAGACACTTGTGCCTTGCTTCCTCCCTATTACAAAGCAATGTGGGCCACATACTGCTTTGATATAATATGGTTAGAATTATGAGAGGTGTCTGGAATGCATTCTGGTTTCTCATGTCTCAGCTCTTGTGCAGTAGGATAATACAGCTAGCCACCCACAAAAATTCAAGTATTTAAATGCTCATCCCTCAGTTTTCATAACTTTTATTTCAATTCTTAGAACACTTTTTTCCAAAGCTACATTTTCAGAGAATACCATGAGCAGTGAATCACACGAGCTTCTAGGTTATTACACACAATAGTTTTTATTTTGCCATATTATCTACTCCTTTTTAAAAATAACTCCTAAATACACACAAGTGAAATTGCAAGCAGAAAAACAGTCTGTATTAGCAACTGGAATGAATGTGAGTCTTAGGAGGTTGACCCCAATCTATCTTCAGTGACAACTGAACAAAGCATTACAAACTCACTCCCATATGGTGCTTACTATTTGCACTCAACCGGATATCTAAACACTGAGACCTGATCACTCAGCATTGCAGGAAATCTTCAGTGAGAGTTCTGAGAGCACAAGGAATGCAGGATTGGGCTCCCTAATGTGAAGCTTGCCATGTGACCAAAGAAAAAATAGATTCCATAAGGAATGCATTATGTGTGGGGGAGGATATGTAGATGTGTGTTTATATCTGTCTATCTATCCACCTTATTCTGTTTCAAAGACATAAATATGCATTGGCTCCTTCAGTGGAATTACTCCAAATTTACACATTATAACAGGTAAAAATCTGGCCCATTTTGTATATTTACTTTTTTTTGGATCTGCCTTATATATCCATATCTATCATATATTCAGCCTTACAAAATTGTAAATGCCCTTTCACCTGGCTTCAGTAACATTTATTGCCAGAAGAGTAGAATATCTTTAGTTTCTCTACGATCAATCACCATGATAAATGGCAAGCAAGAATGTTTTCTGGCTGGGCTGGGAAATTTCATGGAAAACTTTACAAGTATGTGTGTATGTGTGTATATATAATATAAATAACACACACATAATAGTTTCACAAGTTAGAATATCTGAAATATATTAGACTGACCTTTGTGGAGAAATCTTTTAAATAGCAAACTTATTTGCAAAGGATCTTCAAAATCTATCTGGACAAACCAAATTTTGGTCAATTCTCACAAATGAGGCATTAATGTACACAATTGTCTCTTCCACCGGATAAAAAGGCTTACCTGTCAAGTTTTATTTTATTTATTTTTGCCCTAAAGCCCCAACCCAGTACAGCACTTTATGTAGAGGGCTGGTGAGAGAAACATCAATGGAACTATATTATGTTGGAATATGTGGTTCCATTACAATCAAAACACGTTGTGAAATCGAGTCAATTTTGCTGGAATTTTGTTTTGAAAAATGGAGACTAAAAATAATGTGGAAATGTTCTGTTTTGACATTTTCTAATGAACTATTTTGATTTGTCATTTAGAAAAAGGTGTTGTTTTTTGTTTTTATTTTGGCACTATCTTATAATGCAAAATAGAAGAAATCTGGCATTGAAATGAAACATTTTGATTTCAGAACAAAATGCTTTGAGTGACCTGAAACAATTTTTTCCACATAATTTTCCTTTACTAAGAATTTCAAAATTTTTGGATTTCGCTTTGATTTGGAATGAAGCCAAATTGTATAATCTCAAAGTCCTTCATGAAACAGAACTTCTATCATACTGCCTAACTTTAAGTATATGAATAGTTAATTCCAAAAGGGCCAGTCCTATGCTTATAGTTAAGCATGTACCTAAGTGCTTTGCTAGCTCAAAGACTTAGTGAGTAGAATCAAGATTTACTAAATATCAATCTTCTGTTTACAAAAACCCTGAAACTGTGATAGACAGGACCAAGTAGTTCAGGATCGTGTTGGAGGTGTTCTTGTGGCAATGGCAATTAAATGCACTGGGCTGCAACCCCACACTTGGGTCTGCACTAACGGATTCAGTTGAAGGAGGAGGGCCATGAAGTGTGTTCTGGGTATGTTTCAAGGTCTCACAATTTGATGTGGAAGGGGAAACCTTGGAAAATGAGACCGAGTATGACTATCATTTTCTCCATTTCTGCAAAACTTGTTCATGTACATATTGCTGTAATAGAAATGTAAACAAACTAACAAAAATTAAATTACATGGATTGCTTTCAGGCCCAGGTTTTCTAATCTTACTCGAGTATGCTGGATCTCCTGTGTTGCCAGAGAATCAGCTGGTGGCCAGTTTTTGGAGTCTGAAAGGGATTTCCTCCATTTGGCAAAACTGGCAAACTGCTGTGTGGGCTTTCTCATTGGGCATTTAACATCCAAGAAGTGTGTTTGGGGGGGAATTTAAGTCACTTTGGCGGGTTGTAGTAGGATTGGTAGATTAGGAAAGGTCCAACTGAGAACCCTAAACTCAGGGAGTTGCTTGGGCATTGGCCCTGAGTGTTGGTTTCAATGTAACTGCACCTCTGACTACACCCTCCATGGTCTGCTCAAGGTCCCAGGCCTCTAGGCATCACGTTTCTCTAGGCAGACACCCACATCCCAGTACCTGCTGATCAGGGTTTTAGGCTGCAGTCCCTTTGATCTGACTGTGATTCCTCTTTCTTCTCCCACATGTCTGATGAACTTCCAGCCCTCTGCTCTTTAGTTTCCCTCCAAGGACAATGACAGTGTTCTTGCCAGTGACCTTCCTAAACAGAGTACCTTTATGCAGGGATAAAAAAGCAGACAGAGAAAACATATAAAAACAATAAAAGGATCTGCACGTGTAGTAAATGTACCAGAAGTCACCCATCGATCCTATGGAGACCATGGCAGGTTCCAGATGTCCTAGCCTTCACCGGGGTGGCCTCTCCTTGGACAAAAGTCATGTCTGTTTGTTGAATCAAAATGAAGGGCCCCAAATCTGTTTAAACCCAGCCTTTATATACTTTTCTTCCAGCCTTCTGAAAATAGATTAAACCAATCCCTCTCCTATCCGCAGGTGTTTAGGCTTCAAAGGTTGGTATTTGCATAGCTAACCTTGGTATTTTGCATTAATTATCCCCTAGTGATCCAGAAGCACACAAATACACATCACCTATATTGGTACAAAGGGCAATGACTATTCCGTGACTCGGACCATCTGGCCTATCTCAATATAGTGGCTTTTTGTGGTTTTCATGATTTTAGTGTAGAATACAGTAATCTCAGGGTAGGCCTGTGTTCATCATGTCTGCTACACTGAGCCCGGCAGGTGAGGACGTGTGCCTCTGGATCTGGTGGAGGTATGGTATGTACCTGGCACAGTTCACCCCCCTCCCTGACACTTGCCCCTTCTGTGGAGTGAGGGAGACCCTGGTGTGCATCTACCTCAAGCATGCCAGGTTACTCCTCCAGAACCTTCTACTCAGGTTCTGGCTGCATTTCTCCCTGCACCTCCTGCTCTATGCACACCATATCCGTGGCCCCACAAAGTCGTCTTCTCCTGGCTGTCCACCACACCAAGAGGAGTTTACTGGACAGGGAGGTTCTCTGTGACTGTGGGGCCTATTTCCACTCCTCACATATCCAGGCTGAGTTCTTCCAGGCCGCGTCCGCTTGCTCCCTGGACACCTTAGAGGAGCAGTGGGTGCTGTCTGGGGTTCTCTGCTCAGTGTCCCCCTCTGGTTTCCTGCTTTTGACCCTGTGACTCTCACTCCCATTCCTGTTTTATCATTTGTTGTCCCCCGTATTTACTTGGGATCGGGGTTCGGTAGCTCCTCCCCTTAAGGCTGGGAGGACGGGCCTTCAAATATGGGCAGACTTGCGCCTGCCCATCTCCAGATGCTCAATAGGTGGTACAGATATGACTCCCTTCATCTTAACTCTCCTACCTCTGGTGAGGAGGAAAGAAGGGGTCAGACCTGGCCACCAGTCAGGATCCCTTTGCAGCCCTGAAGGTGCAGCGGGGCATAGCCTTCACTCTTAGGCTATCTTAGGCTTTTCAATGTCATGTACTCATCACCCATAGCTCACCTGTGTGTGAGGGTACTATGCAGCAAGGAAGCCTCATTTCCGGTGCCTCCTACTGGCTGGCTGCCTGTTGTGGGATTTGTCGCTCTGGCCCTACAGTCCCTTTCTGTGAAAAATTTCTTCCTGTTCCTACCCAGATGGGCTTCATTATCAGTTAAGCCTTGCTCCCCAGCCTGGTATATTAATTGGCCTCTCAGGCCTACTCTAGCCCATTCAGGGTCTGTGTGGGGAACACACTCCATCACAGGCTTATAGAACTTCAAAGGCCTTGGTTCAGACTGCATTGAAACAGTCTTGGGTGGTTTACATCAGTTAGGTATTAATTGTTTAATAAAGTTGCAGCTTCCGGATTTAATCAAATTCTGGCATTTGCCTTTGATTGCTTCCATGTCCATATCAAGCATCCAGTTCTGCAAAAGACACACACACATGACTTCGCTGACATTAGTAGTCTCACTTGAAGGCTATTCCTGAGAACATCTTTGCATATAACGTAAGTGTTTGTAGATTAGGGACCCATATTGTAACATGTATAAGAATACTTGGGACTTGTTTCTTGATTCCATGTGTAGCAACTTCTCTTTGCAGTGTTTCGTCTCTTCTCTCCACTTTCTAAGGCTGTATGTATTCCCTCAGATTTGGTAACCATATTGGTGGTTTGCTTTACCTGGTATGAGTATCCCTGAATTTTTGTCGTTCACAGGACGATGGGGCCCATAAAGACTACAACCCTTGAAAGCCCAATACAGTGCCTTCATTTAAAAGTAGGGTAAGGGGTCCTCCACAGGATTTGCAATGATTTAAAGCAGGAAGTGCCTCTGAAAAAGGGATGTTTTCAATCATCTTTTTAGCAGTCGGAGGGATGGGGCAAGGGATCAGAAAGAGGTTGTATGTGGTGGTGTTTCTTCTGTGGAGTTTATTGCATTCTCTGGGTGTGCTCCCATAGACTGTTTCCCATTCGCCACTGCAGAGCAATTATTTGCATGTCTCTTTTCTGAAGGCAAGCTACAGAGACCTGCCAAGTTTGGTGGTGAGTAATGCAGATCTGGCAAAGATGAAAACTGAGTCACCTGCAAGTATTTGGAATGCTGAGAGCACAGTGGGGCTGCTTAACAGTTCAAAATCTCTAGCGCCTGCCAAATGAAAATTTTACAGCAGCTGAGGACCATTTCCTGGTATTTCATTGCTGTTTTTTTCCAGGGCGGCCAGAGGGGGTGCGGGGGGGGGAAGGGGAGAAGACGCCTGGAAAATATTAAATGGATCCCTGAGGGCATATTGGAAAAAAAATCTGCAGTTTTGCAGACAATAGTCAGCTATTGCGTGGCTGTATATTTATTGGAAATCCACCACAGTTATGTAATGTTTTCTTTCTTTCTTTCTTTCTTTGGATTTAAGGTATTTCAAGAGGCATGTTTTCTGATGAATCCTTTAATCATTATAACAAAGTAAATTTTAGGTGTTTGTTCTTTGTGAGTAGCTAAAATGATTTTAAATAAAACAAACAACCTAGTAAAGATCTAGGTTTACATATGGAATTTGCCTTGCCCTTTCATGACTGAGTCCCACTTTAAGGTTGCCACAAATACAGGGATGATTGTGAGTTTGTGTATTTTGACTGTGTGTGTGTGTGCGTGTGTGAGTCTTGGGGTATGAGAAGTACTTATACAAAGCAGTAATGAGGGCATAGTTAGAAGTGGGGAGCAGTGAGTTTGAATTTTAGGAGAGCCCCCTTTCCCTTCTAACCTTTCCATGCACATTCACAGGGATTACAAAACATGTGTTTCTCTATATCTGTTCATTTTGTTTTCCAGATGTAGTAAGGCTGCCAAATTGGCCACATCTGGCTGTCCTTTCACGACCTCCCACGTTTTCAGCCATGAGGAAGAGAATAGCACCTTTTTGTGCAGCACAGAGGACTGTCTGTAGATAAATACCAGAACTGGGAAAATAACAGATTTTTGGTTCTCTGGCAATTGCAAAAAAAAAAATAATTAGGTGTTTGAGGGTTTTTTTTTTCTGACAAACAATTTGGCAAAATCAGCACAAGTTCACATGTTATTTGTGTTGCCAAATCTGCACTTTTCACCAAAAAAAAAAAGTTTTGTTTGAAAAATTTTACATAGTTGTAACTGTGACCTCTTGCTAAAATCATGAGAATCAGCCCCTTTGGAAAAAACTCTGGGCTGATAGTTGAGGCTTGTTGTTTGGTGCAGGGGGAGAGGGATAAGAGAGGTGGTGGAGGGAGAGAAAAGTTGGTGTGTGTTGAGATTTCTCTTGAAGTTTAAAGCTTGTATAACTCCACCTCCAAGCCATCCTGAAGAGGTTGGGTTACTTCCTTTCCTTGGATTTAGTTTGTGAACCAAATGCTGCAGGGTTGATATGAGCCGGGCTAGGTGGAGTACTTAGCTCTGGGTTGGGTTGGGTTGGGTTGGCTGATTTAGCTCCCCCCTTCTAGATGGAGATCAGCATGGTTTTGATAAGAACTTCCATGATGAGAGGGACCATCTGTTCTACTCCAGATATGAGTGGGAGAGGGAAGGCACATAATGAGTATTTGGGACGATTTCCTGTCTTCTTCTTCATCTTAAACAAAGAAGGAAAAGGGGAGGAATCAGTTGTATGTAGCATCCTATCCCGTGCTTGCTTTGTATACAGAACACCCCCGAGTTGAAGTCAACGGGAGTAATATGTGTGAACGTGTTGCTTGCTTGGGTGCCTGTGGAAAGGCAGGCTTAGAAAAAAATAGGCCCAAATAAATAAGGAGTAGAAGTGTAATGACATCGATGGAGGTACACCAGTATAAAATTCGTGCAAGTGAGATTGGAATCAGACCCGCTGTATTGAGGTTGGAATACACTTGGAGAATATTGTGTGTAACAAACCTGTTTTTTATTTGTTTGTTTTTTTCCTGAGAGAAAATGTGGGCAGGCACAGCTGAGAGAAAGTGGATATAATTTACCTGGGCTTCTGGAAAAGTATTAACACCAGTACTGACCCTACACAGGTGGTCAGTAAATATGATACATTTATTGGAGTGATTGCAGAAAAATTGTTGCTGGTTTATCTCCAACTGAAGTTAATGGGAACAGATAGGGCTCAGCACATCCAAACCAGCGTTTAGCACCTTGAAGAATAGAATCATAGCATCATAGAATCATAGAATATCAGGGTTGGAAAGGACCTCAGGAGGTCATCTAGTCCAACCCCCTGCTCAAAGAAGGACTGATCCCCAATTAAACCATTCCAGCCAGGGCTTTGTCAAGCCTGACCTTAAAAACTTCTAAGGAAGGAGATTCCACCACCTTCCTAGGACCATTAGCCTGATAGAGCTGTTGATTTCTTCATTCGGATTACTACTTACCTTAGTGGGGCTGAGGTGTGGGTTAAATAATGTTTGTACTGACTGTTGAAAAATGTGAACTCTTCTACAAGTGTTGAGTATTGCTGGTATTTCTGTCTAGTTAGTAGCTCTAACCATTACAAACAGTAATGCCCCGTGCATTTAATGTAATATTGTTTGTGCAAAACACTTTTGACTGAGCTTTGTTTGCTCATAATAAATCATAGTTTGATTTCTCACATTTAAAGTTCATTTTCTTCTGTGCCCTGCCAGAAGGAATGATGTGCCATTTTTTTCCTCAAAAGGAGTAATTTTCCTCATGTTCAAAGAATTTGTAAAATTAAAAACAGTCTCAAATGTTTATTGCTCTGGTTAGTTGGAGTCTTTTGGCAGCAGGACAGTAGAATAACAAGACTGCTTGATGCTGAGGGGAGTTTGGTATATGAGGAACAGAAGGCTGAGAGTGGCACAACCACTGAGAAAATGTGAGGAATTTAGGACTTTGTTCCTGCTCTTAGTGAAGGCAATGGCAAAAATCCCGTTGGCTTCAATGAGCGCGGTATGAAGCCATAAAAGAATTCTGAATTGCTACCGTGCCACCCATTTTTCTCTCTAGATGCTCCAGCACAGAAGCAGGGCTATTAAATACATTTCATTCTTGCGATGCTTGGTAAGAATAATGGTTCCGCAAGGGAAAAGTTTATTTTGTTGAATAATCTCTCCCCCGCCACATGATTTACTATAATTTCATTAACGACTCCAGTCCAGTACATTTCCTGGAGAGTTAATGGCAGGCTCAGTGCTAATGACCCTCTGCTTTGCCTCAGGCCATTAGCTCTCTCAGCTGGTCATTATTCTCCAGGAAGTGACCTGGGCCTCGACCACAATGACTTAGTTAATTTGAATTCATTGCACATTAGAGCTTTGGTTGTTGTTTCTTTTCACACTCTCTCTATAGTGTTTGACTCCCCCACATCCTCATTCTGTTTTTGGTAAGGACAAAGTTGGAACCCTTCCTAAACTGTATCAGCATTGGAGGAATATTGAATAGTTAAGTAAATGCATGAAAGCAAGAAACTCTAAACAGATTTCTAAAAGAAGCAACTCACCAGCAACATTGTCCAGTTGGCATATAAATATAAGTACATTTGACCATTAATATTTCCTTTAAAATGTACATTCTGGCTACCTAGTTATAAGACCATGAGCCTGATCCTATACCATGCTGAGCAACCTGAACTCCTGCTTTATGGGAGTTGAGGGCCTGCAGCATCTCACAGGAGAGGCTCAGCACCTTGTAAGAGTAGGACCTAAATCTAGATCTCCTGCACTCTGTGTGCTTTGCTTTTTACATAATAATCTGTGTTTGGGTCCAGATGCCATAATTGTCCACTGAGCTGCACACACGGGCCAAAGAGAGTAGAACTCATGTTTGTTGGCTCCCGAAACAACCATTGTCAATACCTCTGTTAGCTTCAGTTGTAGGAAGGCTTAAATGAACTCTTTTTAGGGTATACGTTTGAAGGTGAGTTGCTCACAAACATTTGGGGAGTTTCCATCTAGCAAAGAGCAATTGTAGTATATGTACATGTCAGTCAGTACTTCATAGCTATAGTTACGTGTAAGCAAGTGAAACCCAAGCTTACACCTGGTTGCCCTCTGTCCCACTTTAATGGCTGGACTATGTAGAGGTTTATAAATCTGCTGGTAGCTTTGAGCTAACATGAATGGCTCTTTTAGCATAAACAGAAGAGGCTCATGGTTTTAGATCTGTGGGTTCCAGGTTTAATCCTTGCTGCAGACAGGGATGTGACATTATATTCAGGTGATGTCTGAAACTTGGGCATGGTTCACTGAGGTTTGCTAACCGTTGGCAAAACTAAGCCATCTTTGGATGGTGGCTCTGCCAATTTGTAGTGTTGCCAAAGTGGTAAAGAAATGGAAGTGAAAACTTATTTGAAATAAGATAGTAGAAATGACTTAAGAGGGGGGTCAACACTAATTTAGCTGCACTGTAAACCCTATATCATTAGTTACTGGGTAGGGAATTTAAATATTAATTGCTACATTGTCAAACTAATTTTACTGGGTTTGATTCTTCCCCCACACAAGCTTCCTCCTTCCCCCACCCTTGTTCTTCTAACACATTAGGGCCTTCTTCATTTGTGGTAAATGGGACTGGATGTTCTTTGTCAGCCTGGATAATCCCACCTGAATTGACTGCAGCTGGGTGTTGGACTTCATTGGACAAACGGTTGGTTGAGGGGGTTGACTTGGGGTATCATATAAAAGTGACCTCCACATGTATATTCTTATAATCGCATTTCAATCAATTTGAGGATACAGTTAACTAAAGATTTCTGGGCCCAAAGAAGTTTCACAAGAAACTTGGTTAATTTTATTACTATGGTACCATACAACCAAGTGCCCCATGATCTGGGTCTTCTCATGGGTTAGTGTTCATGTCACACTCCCTGTCAGTACCCAGCCTGGGCCAGGGAGGCTAATGATACAACCAGCAGATCAAATTCAGGGATGAATCCTAGCCATGAGCCACCTGAGGAGTGTTTCACACATACGCTAAGAAAGAAGGGCTTACACATTAATATATTTTTGTTTTCCATATTCTTAGATTTGAAAAATACTTTTACCCCCCAAAAATTCCAAAAACAAACAGAAAAACAACCCACCTTTTTGACCTTGCCGCCTTCAATCTATTCCTTGTCTGGTGCTAAAACCCCTTTGAGGATTCAGTCTTGTGACCAGAACATGCAAGTTACAACAAGGGAGACTTTGTTGAGCACCTATTTTCACTGCATAAGTCATCACAGAAACTGCCCCAGTGTACTTTGCAACCCCCACCTTGACAAACAATCAACACGTACATGAGTTCTGACATCTGGTGGAAAGTCTAAATTGCTGTTAGAAGGTTTCAGAGGGGCCCAAGTGACCAACACATACAGTAATATTTATTTCTGTGGGGATGCTGGACTCAATGAAGCAAAAGACATGACATTCAGAGAATGTCTAGGCAGTTATATTATGCCTGGAGTCATTTTATGAGGTGTGAGGCTGAGTGACTTTAGCTACCTTACAGAAGCATACAGTGCCTAGGACAATGGAGCTCAGAACTCAGGGCTTCTAGGCAAGATTGCAAGCCAAATAAACAGTAATCGTGATAAAAAGCAGTTGAGTAAGATTTTTTTTTAATGAATAAAGGAATGAAAAGTTATTTTGAGTTGAACCCTTAAATGACAAATTTCAGTTCAGTTCAAATGTTTATAAATGATTAGTTTATAACCTTTTCTGACAGAGGGCATTGTGGGAAGGGACAAACCTGATGGGCCCTTTACCAATACGCCTGTTTTAAGAAGGTGTTGTTTTGACATAAAGTCAAACATTATTAGTTCTGGAAATATATCACAAAGTCCCACCAATATTTAGTTACGTTCATCTTTATGGTATTGAAATGTCTCCAAACTTGAATTAAACTTCACAATGCTCCAGTGAGGTGGGGAAGTACTGTATTGTATATTATCATTATTTTACAGAGGAGGAAGCTGAGATACAGAAAGACTACAGACCAGATTTTCAAAATAACTTAATCAGGTTTGAGTGCTCAGCTTTAGACACCTATGTCCTGATTGATTTCAGTGGCAGCTGCTAGCACTCCGTGACTCTGAAAATAGGCTTTGTTTTCTAAATCTGGGGATCCAAAAAATTAAGACCTCCAAAATTACATTTCCTTTTGAAAATTTGATTTGCACATGATCATGCTTGTCTTTGGTAGAAATGGAAATCAAACCCCTTTCTCTGGGCTCCCAGTGCTTTGACTGAACCACATGACTATCCTTTCTCCCATTAGCAGCTAGCATCATTTTGCAGGCAGGAAAAGTAAGTTATGTTAAAAGCCAAGGGGAATTAATTAATGTACACAGGCAGAGAGACTACACAAAGAAGCAGGAAATTCCTCCAGATTCTCCCTTTCTAAAATTGTGCTTTCAAGGTCCTTCTTAGTGTCGACTTTAAATAACCATTATTTGCTCTCGAGTTACTTTGGTATTATCAGCTTGCCTTAGTGACAGATTGCTGGATAGCTCTCTTTTCTTCTTTCCAAAAGGAGTACACCCTTCAAAACAGACTGTTTTCCAAGTTATTAGCTTCTTTGTTATTGTATCCATACCATTCAGTGATCCAAAAACCCTCCCACCAGGATAGGAAAGGCTAAGTTTCCCCAGCTGGAGACACAGCTTTAGACACTAGCCCTCTTATTTGTTGTCCCAGCCTCAGAGAGGGCACAATGTGGCCAGCATGGGATTCCGATAAGAAAAGAGAAAAGGCAGAAAGACCAGGACTTTGAGAACAGCAGAACCGGTGGCAGCAAAAGAGCTTCAGCTTGCCTCAACTCCAAGAAGCAAAAGGTCAAATACAGGAAGGTTTTGGCTCACATTTGGATGTTGACTCTCAGCAAAGGGTCGCAGGTTCAAAGCAAATTTGGGGCTGCTTCTTTAGAAAGACAGCAGAGAAGTGGAGTTGATGGGTCCCGTTCACTGAACTGGATTAAAGAGGCTGAGGCTGCAGGTATATCAGATGCCAACAGTGCCTGATGGGCTGTAGAGTGAGTCTGGCTTGCCTGGGGAATGAATTTTGCACAGGACCACTGGATCATCATCATTTGATACAAGACAAGGCTGAGATCATGATTCAGGTATGTGGAATCTGTATATAAATCCGAATAATAAATATAGCTGAGGCTGGGGGGTTGAGGGGAGAGAACAGGAGAGTGTCAGATTACTTTATGCTCCCAGCACTGTTTAAAGCCGCAATTGTCCTTTATTTCCAACTCAGAGATCCTATAGTCTACACATAATTTATCATAATGTGGTTCTGTACAACAAGGTTGGGTGTGTGCAGCAAATATGTTTTAATTAAAGAAAACAAACAGAGAAGTCCTGCCAAAGTCTGAAGTGATTAAATCTATCCCGTTCCCTGCATTATGTCTGTACATAAAGAAAAAAAATCCATTTTAGTTTCCAGTAGTCAGGGTCCAAACTCACAAATGCAAAATCTGCAAGAGAACTTCTTTAATCCACAGTAACCACAGGAGGACACATTGTGGGTTACCAAATTCTGTGGTTTAGTGAGTAAACAAAAAGGCAATTAAAAGTCCCCCAGGATTATTGCATAAAGCAACTGTACTGCTATCCAAAGCAATACATTAATGAAGCCATTGTATCTGTGATTGTGGTAACTTGAGCATTATGTGTGGCATGTCATCCATTGTAACCATATGATCACCTACAAGGCAAAAGTTGCAAGCAGCAAATATGTGTATTCACTTTGGCTGTGGGCCAGTTGCCTAGTTACAGAAAACAGCTTGTCAGTTGGCTGATGTATGAACACCAGAGAATATAGGTGGATAACAGCAATCATTTAATTTGTTCATAACATTTAATAAAGCAAAAGGTTTGCGTGTGCTTGCGGTCCTTTGACTTCTTTTCTATGTGCTTTGTAACGATTATCGATGAATGCTTAGCATTGCAGAATAAAGCTGACATGGCTTCTAACTGAAGATGAAAGTTTCCTTCTACCTGATTTGTGGTCTGCCCACTTCAAAGCTTGAGTGTTCCATTCGGCAGTCATAATGTTAAGAAATGTATATTATTCTCCTATTTTCCATAATGTTCTGGCTTGAACTATACTTGTCTTACTTTTACAAGGCCTGATTCATCAGTGCATCATGGTTTCACCAGTGCATCTGCCAGTTTCAGTGGAGTTGTACTGGCATAAAACTGAACCCAGTGGTACATTTGGCCCACTATCTCTTCAGCTATTCAACATTATATTTTAAATGAAATATGCATTTGAATGGCAATAGATTTGTTTGGAAACCATGGCAAGAATAAGTGTAAATACAAATGGGTCGATCATTTTGGATTACATGACTTCACTTCAAACTCTTTTTGTGAAAAAGTTTGTTCAGCTTTTTTAAAAAAACAACAACAACATTTTTGTGCTCCTCTTGACTTTCTGGATCTCGACAGGACTGGAAGGGAAAGCACCAATATTTCAGGGGAAAGGTTTATTTCTCAGTAGTTCAGGCACAATTAGGTGCTGGAAATACCAGGAGTCTCAGTAGAAATCTTGTTCCTAGGAGAGTTTCAGCCCAACTTTACTTATTCTAGCGGTTCAGAGAAGCATCCATATTTTTGATTTGCTTACCACATTAATACTCTGAACCTTTGAGGATTACAGAGCAGCAGATCTTCTCCCATGGCTTCTTCATGCCTTCTTCCATGTCACTCTAGAGGGTATGTCTATACTGCAAGTGAAAGGTGTGATGGTAGCATGGGTAGGCCTACCTGTGCAAGCTTTATTCTAGCTAGCATGGGTAACAATAGCAGTGTAGATATGGTGTATGGGCTGGTAACCAGAGGCTATACCCAAGGTCCCTGGAGGTTTCTGTGTCTCTCCTGTTAAAGCTGTGCCACAGTGTATAAATAATCAAATAGCCATTGGAGCAGGGACTTGAACTTTGGCCTGCCATATCCTAGGTGAGTGCCCTAACCACGAGGTGATAGTCTTTCTCATTTGCTTTCCTTAGCCCAATGACCATTCATTGACATTATGATTTGCCCCTATGAAAGACCATGAATAGTTATTGGGCCAGGGAAAGAGAGCTCTTGAGGCCAGGAAGAAATTTTCCCCCAGGTGGTATAACATTGGACAAATGACCATCATATATAGTATGGGCTGATTCTTTCTCTCTCTCCTGGCATAGGAGCCTTCATCTGAAAATCATGCTTTGATGCAGTAGGGAAAAAATGGGACTGGGAAAAAATTGTGTTAAAAAGAAATGTTTTTACACATGTGAAATTATCTAAAAGGGGCTTTGTAACACAGAGGCTAAAGTATTTCCAGCAGGTCAGGACAGAATTTAGATGTCATGCCTTGAGATGGTTTCATCATAGTATCACGACATTTAGATCTCTGTGCATGACACAATTGCTGCACTTGGCCTCCAGAGAACCCAATCTACACTACCTAGACAGGAGGCAGAGCTGAACTCTAGCATGATCCAGTCTACTTTAATCCTGGAGGTCCTGAGCATATACTAAGTGTTTACTATTTGGTTACAGATTTACAAATCTTGTGTTTGCACCTGCTCAGTAGTGACTTATGACTATGAGAGTTTATCAGCTAATATTTCCAAAGATTAGATCTAGACTGAGCATGCTTCATCCCCTCAACTCCTACTTGTGCCTGGACTGGTCATGTGCCATCCCCATAATGCAATTGAGCATGCTCCACTGTGGGGCTGAAAGGGCTGAGCAGGACTCCACCGCACTAAAGAATCATTTAGACTTAAACAATTTATTAAGATGTATGAAAAAATGGGCTTAAGTCTCTTTTCATTTAGACCAGTATAAATCAAGAGTGACTCCACTGAAACAAGTGAAATTACATGAGAGACAGGAACATCAGGGCCAATAACTCTTAAAATATTTGTTATAAAATGAGTTTAAAGGAGGGAGCAGTCTACGCAGCTCACAAAGGCTCCAATTTATGCTGCTATTATGCAACAGAAAGCACGAGTCAACGTGTTAACCTCATTAGCTTTTGTTCCATCCAAAAGACTAAAATGAATGGGTCAAAATGCAGAAAGTAAATATTTTTTAAGATTCTGTATTTGTGTATTGATTTTAATCCTTCTCTTCCAACAGGATGTTGTTGTTCCATTAAATGACTACCTGAACTGACACTATTTCTGGCCATCCTTATAAACATTTCATTTATGATTGTAACTAATTAACATCACCCCACTATTTGCAGTACACTTTGGGTATTTCCTATATGACTATACAGAAGTGCCATGACTATTGCTGTAGCAGTATCTGATGGCGAAGTCACGATTTTAAAGTTTTTTTTTTTAAGAATTGCCCAGTATTGTATATCAGTTATGTATTGCCCAAGACTCTACATGGTGGTTCTAGGTTCAACCTTGGCCACATTGTCTGCTGGGCAAAGCCTTTTGATACCTTTGTAGTTCAAGATGAATACCACTCACAGCAACTCAAGGGAGAAATTGTCTGATAGAAAAAAGCCTCAGAAACCTTCTAGTCTGCTCCTCACAGCTGAGCTGAAGTCAAAATTTGAGCTTCAAGGAGGTTAGAAAGATTTGTATTCAGCAGATAGTGCCCTTGGCCCATGCACATGAGGTTGACAGTTTTAACAGCCACAGGTCCTGGTACATGCTATTACTTACCTGTAAAATGTCATTGGAAAAATTCTGACTGATGTTCAGGATCATGTTTAGTGAAACAGAACCATGCTACAGACCACTTGCATTCCATTTACTTAATATGCCCCTCACTTGCATGTTCAGATATTGGACACTATTTATTGTAACTTTTTAAAAGTGATTTATTCTAAATCATTTTCCTTTCATTTATGCATAACTTTATTTCCTTCCATTGCTCTTTTCTTGTCCATCTCACTTTCATTCCTCTTCTTCACAGTTCAAACAATATCAATATTAACCGTTTACATCCTCGTCTCAGAAAATGGTTAGAAAATGAGCCAGAAGCTAAGGAAGGAAAAATGTAGACTTGGCTTTAATGAAGAATTTTTAATATTGGGTCTGATTTTGATATTTTCTAGTGTCATTTGGGAACTATTCCACTATTTAAGTCAGTGGAATTACACTGGTATAAAATCAGCTTGAATTAGATTAGGTTCAATACAAGATATGAGTTGGATTAAAGTAGTAGGGGTGCTGGTTAGAAGTTTTCTGACAGAATATTTTTCAGCTGGAAAATGCCCGTTCATTGAAAGCATAATGTTTTGCAGAAATGTTTCTGTTTAGACTAAAATTTTCCATGAGAAATGGAAAAAATGTGTTACAGTGAGATCAAAATGTTCAATTTTGACTTTTTTTATTGAATATTTATTTTTTCCCCATTTTGAAACAAATTTTCATTTTTTCCCAAATTTTATGTAATATAAAATAAAGTCCAAATCAGAATGAAACTTTTCAATTTGATCAAACTGGAACATTCTGAGTAACTCAAAAATGATATCTTTCTTTCTTTCTTTTCTTGAATAACATTTAATAGGAAATTTTGAATTTTTTTTCTTTTTATTCTATTTGAAAAAAAAAATCACAGGTATTATGTGAAGCAAAAGACCTGTTTTCCACCCATCTCTAGAAGTAATAATAATGAATATTTTCAGTACATTTCATCCAGAAATTTCCAAGTACTGTATAGAGGTGGAAGAGTATTGTTATGGCAGGACTCACCAGATGGCGTCGTTACATGTCTTGCAGGTTCTTTTTCTGAGCATGCAGACAAAGTACAGTTCTTGAAGAAATGCTGTATTTTAGGGATTTTTGTGTGATCCAGGTTCTTTTAAGGGCAAACAGCTAGATCTCTCTCACTAGAGTCAATCCTTGTGGCAGAGCTGCCTCCTGAGAACTGGGCGTTGGTGTTTGAACAGAGTTACTTCAAAGGGGGCTTTGCCTACATGTAGTTTGTGAGCACTTTGTTTAAGCAGTGGTGAGTATAGTGTAAATAAACAAGTTACAGTAAGAACACGCCCAGAGGCCATGTCACTGATTTTTTTCTCCAATGGCAAACTGACCTGCATGGTCCTAACATCTGCCATCAGTCAGCAAAGGGTTGACAATATTATTCCATTGTTACAGATGCAAAGAATGGTAGTTGGTGGTAGAAAAAGGAGTAGAATCCAGGTCACCTAGCCCTTAGTCCAGTGCCTTAATCAATGGGCCACATTACTTCCAAAGTAATAGGTACTCCTGCAAAATGTGGAGAAAGGGGTCAAGTCAGGGGTAGCCCATATAGTTCACTTTACTGGGCCTGTTCTTCACTGATACAATCTTGCAAGGTTCTCAGCACTCTCAGTTCTTGGTGGAAGTCAATGGGAGTTGAGGACAAAATGCGGCCATAATTAAATGCATTTCAAGCACAGTTGCCAACTTTCATGCGGTAAATAAGCACCCGACTTTCACAATAAGTCAAAAATCAAGCTAATCCTGTTTCAAAACAAGGCCCAAACAAGCCAATCCCTAAGAACTCCAACACTCTATGTGACTAGATTCCCCCCAGCATGCAGTCTGGGACAGTGGTGGGCCTGCTGTGCACCCCTGACTCTCTCCCCCCGTTGCCCCTGTTTGCCTCTTACCTCTGCTTGCTGGGAGCCGATCAAAAAAAAAAAAGAAGCAACAAGCTGCAACAAGCTACAAGCCAAAAACTAGCCAACAAGCAATTTGCAAGCCAAATAAGCCAAAAACAAGCCCAATTTCTGCATTTTTTCACGGGTTTGGCATGTCTGATTTCAGGAACATAATATCCAAATAAGCCTCATAGAATAATGAAAAAAAATTCACAAATATTTGTCATTATTCACCAATTGATGAGAAAATGTAAGTAGAATCTTCACAAAGATTCTTTGATCAGAGCTAGCTTTTTAACTGGGATAATTAAATGTTAATAAAATCATCTGTGAATTGTAAGGATATAATTCCATAAATGAGCTCAGGTAATATTATAAATCATGAGAGCAGAGACTGAGTTGTTTGTATAGCCATCAAAACCCACAAATAGCATTATTAACCCTGTAATGCAAAATGTGCTTGGTTTTTAATTGTATTTGAAATGTGGAATAGAATCTATGCTTCTTATGCTTGTACTTCCCTTTCAAGTGCTTCCTGACCCTGACTTAGGCTCTGATCCTGCTCCCATACAATACAATGGTAAAACTCCCTCCCAACATACCCTTGTGACACACATCACCACAGTAAGGGTCTTTGTCCCCCTCTAGTGGCTGTTCCACATAAGTGGTTAATAGGGTAACTACAGCTGGCAGCTATGGTCCTTGTTCTTTTAGCTTAAGCAGGAGAGGCTCAGGCTTTTAGGTCTCAGTTCAGCAACCCATTTATGCATGTGTTAAGGTTGAGCATGGGGTCGAGCAGATTCCTATTCAGCAAATGGAGTTATGTCTTATTGACTTTAATGGGCCTTGAGTATGCGTTGAAAACTGAGTACATGCCTAAGTGTTTTGCTGAATTAGGGCCTTAGTGCAAGAGGTCCAGTGTTTAATCCCCACTGATGACCACTCACAAATACCCTCCTAATTAGCTCCCATTATAACTTCCTACGACTAGAAAACTACCTGATATTTTCCTTCGGTGCATTTCTGCCTCAGATACCCCTGGTGAGCAGCATTCCAGCCTGCTGTGGCATCTCTTCTCACTGGTTTGATTTAACGAATCCCCTAATGCCCATGTGTGAAATTGTACCTGTGATTTTTTTTGTTTTACATGAGTTCACTTGTGTTTAAACCTTCAGCCCATGACTTGATAAATAGATAAAGTTCCTTTACTTTACTCTTGGGCCCTTTACACTTCTCTTTTTCTTCTTTATCCTTGCAACTGTTAGGACTCACTTCCTCCTTCTAATCACCTTTCTTTTCCTTATGCTTCTCTGTCCCACTCAGTAATGTTTTCCTTGGTCTACATTCTCCAAAGTGACTAATAATTTTGGGTGCCCAGCTTGATACATTTTGAAGTGGCCTTATTTTTAGGCATTTGGGTGCTTAGTACTTACTGAAAACCAAGCGCCTTTTAAGGTTTGGGCATAAGAGACCTAAATTTTCATGAGCATTTGTACTTGCTGTGTTGGAAACAGGGGCGGCTCTACCAATTTTGCCGCCCCAAGCAGTCGCCACCGAATTGCCCCCACTGCAATAGTGGTGGAGCTGCCACCGAAAGCTGCCGCAGCAGAAAGAGCGGCAGAACTGCCGCCGAATTGCCGCCACGGGTCACGGACTGCTGCCCCAAGCACCTGCTTGGAAAGCTGGTGCCTTGAGCCAGCCCTGGCTGGAAACTAATTCTGTAGTTCTCATAGAGGAAAAACTTTCACCTGCGGGATTACAAGATCAAACCCTCATTAGAAAATCTGCAAACCTAATCGTGCCGTTAGAATAGAGGTACTGGTTTCTGTGTAAAACTCACATTTATCTAAGAAAGGCCCAGTGCTCATTTGTAGCTAAATACAATGCAGTACCAGGTGATAATGCCTTTCCAAGTTGCAGGAGGTCTGAAGTGGCAGCTTCAGGATGATGATATTCTTATTCTGCTTCATAAATTCAGATGCCCTGCAGAGAGTTGGACCTGTGCTCTAATTTTGCTTTTCACATTTAGCAAGAGGCTGTAGTTCACAACATGATTGGTGGTCGCCTCCCTACATGTAAGTTTGAAGCCAGTTTAAAAGTATCCAAGAGATTGTGGGAGCCAGTGTGATGCCCTCCCTCTATTTATTTATTTATTTGAATGTTTATTATCCAGACTTGGCAGTTGCTAGAGAGGAAGACTTGCTGTACAGTAAATCAGCACTACTTAATGACAAGCCTGAACCCCCACTGGCTGTAGGCTTGAACTGCCTTTATGTAATGAATTTATTTTTGTGACCTGTGACTTTCTGTAATTGATAACTTGTAGGAAAAAGCTTTCCCTGCCAAGTGAACAAAAAACAATTGTTAAATGGGTTTTTCTAAAGACTGCTGAGGTATAGCATCGTGTTTTGACTCCTGTCTCTTTCCTTCCTCTGCCCTGCCCCCTTTTTTAATGCAAAAAGCCAGAATAAACAGGATTAGATTTTCCCCAGTCTTTGTTAGACGTTATTTTGCATTCCAGCTGTGTTTGCTCAGGTTACAGTGGTGAAAAAGAAGCATGAGCCTGCGAATGTGAAGTGTGTGAGGGACTGCGCTCAGTGTTTGCAAAGGGTAGGGATTCCATTTGTCTTGCATTATGTATGCCTGTCCCTCATTGCTCCAAGGAAAGTGGCATGCGCTCACAACCACAAGACATACCCAGAGTCCCCAGTGTGGTTGTATTCTGGTTGCTACCTCGTGATGCCACGTTTTCACTATTGTTACCCATGCTAGCTAGATTAAAGCTAGCATGGGTTTGCGGGCTGTGCTGTGATCACACCTTTGCTTGCTGTGTAGACATACTCTATGAAGTGGCATTTGGGAGTTCATCCATTTTCAGCTTTAAGAGAGGGGCTTTTACACTAAAGGAAACTTAAATATTACAGTAATTTCATATATTCATAAATCATTATCTGTAGTCCCTGTTCTATTTCAGATACTTCTGCTCAGATCAGAATTTTATTTCCCCTCTCCCTCCTGACACATACACAATTTGTTTCTCCTTCTTAATCCTGCAGACAAATCATTGTGATTGTATTTTGTGATACCGCACGTACCATGATTTCACAGCTGCAGGATCAAGTAGGAAGAGAAGACTGGCTGAGAAGGTGCAAGTGAAAATACTCTCACTAGAGCAAGTGCAGCAAGAATAATTATGAAAAACAAGTCAAAAGCACACGGGCTTGTTTATTCTTTCAGTCTGATAGGCTGAAAAACTTGCTGTGATATGAAAGTCCTTCTTTGAAATCTACACCAACAGTAATTAGTCATAGTTAATACTTTACACTACTGCATCTGAAATTAAACCTCACATCTGAAAGTCACAGCTGAATACTTTTTATATAATGGACCAAACAATAATTGAATGTGAACACACCAAAAACTTTGGAGACTTTGTCCGCATTCAGATTTTGCAATTTAGCCCTTTTCTTTACTGTGCCACAACTTTGCAGCTTTTCACCAAACTGCCAACACTGATAAAGTGCATTACAAAGGTGAGTAATTATTAATATTCCTTTTTTACAGATGAGGAATCTGTAGCACATAAATGTGAGATGTCCAAAGACACAAGTCAATGGTGCAGTCAGGAATTAAAATGCAGTTCTTCCAACTTCACTATTCCCTGCTTTAACCATCGGACTACACTGCCTCCCAGGCTAATGCCTGCCTGGATATTTGTTTTGACTCTAGGACATGTATCCTGTTTAAAAAATTTTTAAAAAGAGTATTGCCTTAGACTCATAGACTTCGACTTTAAGGCCAGAAGGGACCATCGTGATCATCTAATCTGACCTCCTGCATATTGCAGGCCACAGAATCTCACCCACCCACACCTGTAATAGACCTCAAACCTATGGCTGAGTTATTGAAGTCCTCAAATCAGTCCTTGTACTGTATCTGTCTGGATTAAGAGACACTAAGTCTCTGGTGGGGCTTTCTACCAAAGTGAGCTCTAAGCTAATGGGAGTAAGAAGGTGCTATAAATATCTGCCTAGCCAGCTTCTGTTTTTAACCACAAAATGAAGTCCTCAGGGCAAAATGATAAAGTCAAGTTCACTTAGCCTCTCAAGACTTGCACTTCTGACTAGGCATCCAACACTTTCATGTAAGGACTCTATTGAACTGACAGAGCTTGCCACAGGGCATCAGGGCCACTGGAAACAGTTCCTTTCAAGTTGTGGCCATTTCTGATGGTAAGATGTGAATCTTTTTTTCATTTTCTTTAGTCCTGGGCTCTGTAGGTAAAATTTTAAGACCTTCTAAGAAAAGAAAAGGAGTACTTGTGGCACCTTAGAGACTAACCAATTTATTTGAGCATAGCTTTCGTCGAATGCATCCGATGAAGCGAGCTGTAGCTCATGAAAGCTTATACTCAAATAAATTGGTTAGTCTCTAAGGTGCCACAAGTACTCCTTTTCTTTTTGCGAATACAGGCTAACATGGCTGCTACTCTGAAACAAGACCTTCTAAGTCACTTAGGAGCCTAAGCTGCATTAAACGTCACCAGGCCTTAAGCTGCTAAGTTACATAGGTGATTTAGGAAATGTTGTCCTATAACTAGATCTCAATCTTGGGCATAGTAATAATAATATTCACTTTGTACCTTCACTCCCTGGTTGTGAATATAAACACACTTTTTAAAAAAATAGAGGAGAATGTTTGTCTTTTAAAAAATGTGTGTGTGTCTGTGTCTCTGCGTGCGGTCATCTTCGGGGTCTTTCTACTCATTTCTCAAGTTCTTTTTGAAACCTACTATGTGTTTTTGACCACATGACTGGAATGTTGGTATATTATTTTTAAATCACTCAGCAAGGGGCACTAAGTCAGGACTCAGGTTGGGAACATACCGTAGAGCCATTCATTGCCTTAGATCATCATGTGTTAAGGTTGGACTGTGCCTTATTTGCACTGCCTTGCACAGGGAGTAGTGTGCAGCTGCACCATCCAAGCAGAAGCTCCAGGAAGTATTGGGTCAAATTTACCCATGTCCCAGTGCAGAGCCCAGTATAGGGATGGTGAGGAGGCAGTTTGGGCTTCCCCAGCTCTGGAGCTGCCAGGAGCCACTTAGCCCCTGGTGCTGGAGCTGCCCTAACTTCTGCCTAACTGCTCAGGGTGCTTAAGTGCCTTGAGAGGTGAGCAATATTTGGAGTGTAGGACCACTCCAGAACAACTCTTCCTACCCCAAGAGGGTTCAAATATGGGGGGGATTGGCGGTGAGGCTGCAGAGCAATAGTAAATAGGATTCACTGTGCCTAAAGAAGGTACTTTGTCTCCAGGAGCTCTGTGTGGCATGGGAAAAGTGACCGCTGCTCTGCCCTGTAAGGAGAGTACAGAGCGTGCTCCTTTCTGTGGCCAAGGATAGTGATTTTTGCCTGGCCCCTGCCCAGGGTGGAGGGCTCTTTACACCATCACGGGGGAAAGACACAAACTAACTCAGGAGAGGGCAGATTGACTATAACCCTGGTAATATGGAAATATTCCATAATCTTCTTCCTCTTTTTTAAATGTTGCAGCACTGCCAGTAATGAATCAGAACACGGTGCCATGAACAGCTTTTTGTTTATCACAAACTCTTCCAAGGGGGGGAAATACTGGTCAGTGTCTTGTTTCTATTGTTCCCCATCCTCTGTTGTCAAAGTACCAAACTCTAATGGAAATCCTACTCTTCATGCTTTTTGTGAGTCATCCAAACAATCAGAGCAGCACAAAATTATTTTTAAAAGCGATTAAAGACTCACAGAAGCAGTGCAAGTTTGGTGCTTGAAAGAGCAAAAGGTTTTCATTATATTTTAAGGGAAACCCTTTTTCATGTCCATATAAATCCAACGGGCATGGAATGTCTGCTTCCTGCCAAATCTGGCATTAACTCTGGCTGTCACTTAAAGGGAAATTAAAACCATTTGGGTCTTCATCCTTGAAGGCTCTTCCCTACACCAGTGTGTTACAGTTTACTGTGATGTCAGTTTATGGTGACTTAGTGCAACTGAGCATACATAGACCTTAATTCAGGAAGATATTAAGCACATAGCTAAGTTTAAGAATGAGTCGTCCCATTGGCTTCAATAAGATTTAAGCATGTGCTAAAGTGTGTTGCTGAATTGGGGCCTACCTCTGTTTTTTGATATGGAGATATCAAAGATTGAGCTCAAGGTGTGGAATTTGAATCTGGATTTCAGGCACTGTAAAGTTCAGCAATGTTTCAAAACGTGGTTTTCTTTTGAGCCCATCTTAAAATTGAGCTTGATTGCTCCTGACCCCTATGTGACCAGGGGAGGGGCACCTCATGCTGTGCACATGTGCTGGACACAACAGCAATACTTGTGCTCCTTTGCGAGCAAGAACTGCAAGTATAGTGTTCACTAGATTTTGCTAGTGACATGACCTACCTCGCTGTACCAAGCAGAGGAATTGGCCCATGTGGAGGGGAGTATATCACTAGATCGCCTAGCTCTGTGCACTACTGTTGTATCCTCTTTGAAAGGGAGGAGAGGAGGTTCCTCTATTCTCCAGTGGCATACAATAGGCACTTCTATGAAGAGTTCATAAGATATCTAATATACGGCCTTTTGCTGATCTAGGACTGATAATTCCCATTTCACCTTCAAGGAGATTAATTTTATAGAGATTAATTTTACTTTCTCTGTAAAATTAATCTCTTTGGAGGCGGCAAGGGAATGTTTGGGGGCAAAAGAAGAAACCTTGAATCATAGTAACAAGAACTCTCTGTTTTTATTCACACAAGTGACTTTTTTTCAATCATTTGTCAGATATGAACCAGGGACCTAGATATAGAAAGCATTATAGCTGTTCGCCATTGAACCACTTCAGGATTACATGTGGCTCATTTTCCCTGGAACAGTTCTCACTTTGGCTTTAATTCAGTAAAGCATCCTTATTTGGGACAGACCTTAGACCATGTGCTTAAGTACTTTCTTGAGTTGTGTCTCAAAGCAGCAAGGTAGGCGGACAGAATATTCAAACAGGCATGAAATATCATTACCAACACTAAGCCATTACACTGTGACCTTTAACAATTTTTCAAAGAAAAACAAATGTATTCTTAATGTATTTATGAGCAATGGATTGTGCCCCTAAAAGGAGCAATACCATTATTGCAACCCACCCCCTCCAAATACAAAGGACATTTGTTTTACTCTAATCTTGTTCTCCATTTGTAATCCATCTGTCACAGAGAAAGAGGCCACTTGCACCAAATATTCATAAGCAATGTGGAATTCATCAGTGGCCTGCTTGCCCGTTTTCACTGAAAACTACCTCCCACCTTGAGAAGTACTAGAAATTCTTCTCAAATGACTAGAGTTCAGTTCTGGGTGGGCTATTATTCCAAAGTTGCTCGTGAGCATATGTCTCCGTGCTTCATGTATTTGCTTTACATTTGATAGTTCTATGGAAGCTTTTAGTGTCAATATGAAAATTCCAAGATGTGGTTTGAAAGTCTTGAAAATCAAAACCAACCCTGATTTCAGCACTACTGTAGTGCTTTAGATTAAAATTGGAATAACTAGTGTAGCTAGCTAGAGCACAGTCTTTCTACTTCAGATTTATTTAAATTCTTTCAGCTCCAACGCCAAGCAATGCCAACTGCTTGTATAAATAGAAGGACTGTTACACGAGACTGGAAAAGAAACATTCCATTTTTCTGGGACTGTCCTACAGAATTTAATAGGAAATTTAATATCTCTGCTGTAGGATGGTTTACAAAACGTTTAGAAGGGATATTGTTCATTATTAAATTCTATGAGATTTTAGAGTAATTTCTATAGGACTGTATCAAATTTCTGTGAAACCCTTTTTGTTTCATCTCTGATATATTCTATAGGACTCTTCCATAAGGGAAGTTCTCTGTTAAACTTGATTACAAACAAATAAAAATGCTACATCTGTCTGGCTTTGTAGAGTTGTCTATCTGACCACCGCTATAGTATCAAAGCACTTCCCTGGGAAATTACAATGCAATAGTATTTTACCGCAGTGGTTAAAAATGCTACATCTTACAGTAATGATAAATGCAGTGTCTTAGGCAATGACTGCAATCATTTTTAAATAAATGAAGATAGCTGTCAATTGAATTCCTGTCTTAACTCCTTTGTATCTCTAACATGGGTACAACCATAACCAAGGATATGAACTTATCCAAACACAATGGGGAAAATATCCAAATCAGCACTTACTCAGAAGTTTGACTGTTCGGACTGAGGATAAAAATATGAAGTGGGAATTTTCAAGGCTTCAAGATATGAAGCAGGGACTTTGATTTGGGCCTGTTCATAGTATTTAGAAGTCAGCTAGATAGTATCCAAGTCATGGATCGCTGTTCAGTCCTTTCTCTACTTGCCACGTCTGACATGAAGGTGGGTGGTAGAAGTCAGCTTGTGTATCAAAAACAGAAAAAACTTGGGGGGGTCAACAAAAATTGGAAAGATTTTGACAAAAAAGTATTTTGGGGGGATGGGGTGATTGCCATTTAGTTGAAAAGCTATTTTCTGTAGATGTTTTTCTTTTTTGGGTAGCCTATGGCCCTGGGTTCCTGCAGATCCCTTGGGGGCAAAACCACTGCTTGGTCCATGGTTGAGTGGGAAAGGCAAACCTTGCTGTTGTGTGAATAATTCAGAGAAAACTCTTCAGACAACATTCTTCCCCTCAAATCATTTTCTGTGGGAAGGGGCAATCTGGGCCATTGTTTTTAAGATGGGAGGCAAGATAAAATGTGAAACCTTGCCAATAGATTTTACAAGTAGAAAGCTGAAAAATATTACTCGTGTCATTATAAAGCTTGCCCAAATTAATTATTTTCATATTGAGGCCTAAAGCTCTGTGAACGCACAGAACACTTTGAAGCTATGCTAGAAAAATACATGCCCAGTTCATTTTAAACAGCTTAAAGTTGTGTCTAAGGCTGTGAATTCATAGGATTCTGTAGGATCCTGAGTAAACTTGATTACCTCAGTATTTGGGTAAAATTAAAAAAAAAATCTCCATTATGTATTTTTTTTAATCTCCTGTGTGTGTTTGTTTAACTGGGGGCAGAATTTTGCTATGAAACGCAATGATTTTTTTTAAATTATAATTTAATCACTATAGTGTCCTTTAATATTGTTTTGCATATGTGTGTTGGGTTTTGCTTAAAATTAGCTTTTAAAAAAAACCCTCTATATTGAAAAATAACTTGTATTATTAATTCTAATTGTGTTTTTAAAAGTTATGTCTTTCAAAGCCTTTTTCTCCACACAAATTACTTTTGGTTGCTCCATATAAGCTGCTTTTGCACTTTTGCCCTTTTCTTCATGATGAAATATTTATCTAATGGACTACAGCTGCAGTAATGTTTCATAGATGGAGGAGGACATGTTGCCACCACTCACTCACTCCTTCATGATCCTGTTGAACATGTGAATTGTATTTAATTATACACAAAAAAGAAGAAGTGAAAAAGTCCTCTGAGAAAAAAGTTCATTAGTTTTGGTGCCTGCAAAACGTGGGTTCGAATGTCTAAATAAATACAATAAAAATACTATCATTGTTCAGCGAGTGTGCATGGGAAAAAATAGGGAATGATGTAGTAACATTATAACAAGTAAGGGAAAGATACAGACTTTGTGTGGGTCTGTTTCAGGCTTAAACTGTGCCTTTTTCCCATGCTGCGTCGGTGTTGTAGAGAAAAGATGGCTTGGCTAATACACATGACTTACTGCTGCCTGGTAATGACACATATGGGGCTCAGCAGAAGGACACTGCACAGGTGATTTAGATTTTATGTATAGATTTCTCAAGTCCTGCCCACATCTCCCAGTAGAAGCGTGTATCGTAGTTTGGCTGCTGCTGCTATCATCATCTGAAAAGTATCCTGAATAATTCCACGACCCTTTTGCTGAGATCTGGGTTGTGCCCTGTGCAGTCCGTTCTAACTCTACTATGTCAAGAACTGTTGAAAGACAAAGCACCCTAGAAGACAAGGCTTCTTCTGCATCTTGGCAGGGGGTTAGACTAGATGACCCTTGTGGTTTCTTCTAACCCTATGATTCAGTCTTCACTCCCTCTATTTCATGACAGAATGGCCTGAGATGAAAGTCAAAGCTACAAAAGACCCACCACAGCTCATTTCATCGGCTTAGTAGAGGAGATTTTTATGCTCCCTTATTTAACAAACTTGATGTATGTTTGTTAGTAAATGCAAATACATTACATCTATATGTGTGTGTATATCTAATTACTGGGTACCAGAATTATGAATCTGAGTACCCCCTCATGCAAAGATTTGGAGATGGTTGAAGATCTGGACCTGAACTTTGTGATTACAGAGATCATAATCTGACTACCACTGAACTTGTTGGGTGGTGGTAGGGAAATGTCTGAAATCTGAATGTGCCTGTAGCTTGTGGCAGAATTATATGTTTAAAAATATGTATGGTCACTTTAGCTGGCCCATCTATCCCTCTTCTACCCCCTCCAAGAGAAAAATCCTTCTTGTAGTTACTGTAACTAGAATCACATTTCCCAGATCTTTGGCTACAATCTCTAAGTAGCGAACATTTCAGATATACTGCACAGGGTCTCAGTATCAATTTAATATCTGAGATGTCCTCTACATACAGATTATCCTGCCCTTTCGGGAGATAGACTTGACCTAATCTAATGATTCTTGGCTTAAGACACTTCTGGCATTGGCAATAAGCTCCTGTAGCATCCACTCTCTGAGCTGCTTAGATTCTGCCAAGGTTCTACCATTTCCTTCCTCCATCCCAGAAACCAGAGCCAGGATGAGGAAGTAATAGAAAAGGTATTTAGGGAACAGAGTTGCTGACACCACAGATAATTATGGTACTGTGTGGTCTGGATTTATACCACAATGACTGCATTGTAACATTGAACCAGGGTGCAACTTCATGATGTGATTGTTGTTATGCAGTCAGGGAGGTTTCTGCTCCCTGATTATTTGGTGGCTCTCCAAAGCTGACTTCCATTGATCTAAGTAAAAAGAAAAGGAGTACTTGTGGCACCTTAGAGACTAACCAGTTTATTTGAGCATGAGCTTTCGTGAGCTACAGCTCACTTCATCGGATGCATAGCATATCGTGGAAACTGCAGAAGACATTATATACACACAGAGACCATGAAACAAAACTTCCTCCCACCCCACTCCCGTGCTGGAAATGGCTCTACTTGATGATCACTTTAGATAAGCTGTTGCCAGCGGGGGAGTGGGGTGGGAGGAAGTTTTGTTTCATGGTCTCTGTGTGTATATAATGTCTTCTGCAGTTTCCACGATATGCTATGCATCCGATGAAGTGAGCTGTAGCTCACGAAAACTCATGCTCAAATAAATTGGTTAGTCTCTAAGATGCCACAAGTACTCCTTTTCTTTTTACGAATACAGACTAACACGGCTGTTACTCTGAAAATTGATCTAAGTGTTCCTTATCTTCAACTGTTGTGATGCCAAGTAAAAACCTGCAGAAGGGAAGCAGATGTCTGTGGGACAAGTTATAAGCAGTAGTTTCATGTGGGATGAACCGGCAGGGTTGTTGGGGTTTTTTTTAATCGGCTATGAAAATGATTTGTTACAGGCCACAGAATCATTGTTAACCAGGTTCCCATCATTAAATGCAATGGACTGCATGGGAAAACGGAAAGCCTGCTTCAGATGGAGGTTTCTTTTGAGCCAGATGGATGACATTTGAGAACTCAAATTAAAGTGCCAAAGGGAAAAAAGGGTGATAATTACAGCATCAGCCATAATGCGAACTTTCGAGAAAACAAATGAAATTGTAGGCCATAAACGTCAGTGGCAAAGTGCACCCAGCAGTCATTCCAAAAGGACATAGTTTCTTCCTATTCAAACAGTGGGATGCTAACCAGATTTGGCTGGAGTGCTTTTTCCACCCCCGTCAGCAGGAAACAAGTTGAGGCTTTTGAGGCCCAATACAGCACCGTCGATTAATAGTAAAAGCTACATTTTGCCTTGCCTTTCTGACAGATTTCAGAAAAATCCCACATAGCAGTTGTAGATTGTTGACAATACTGGTTTTACTGCACTCACTGCATCCTCCTTGAGAAACCATCCATGTGAAAAGAAAAGGAGTACTTGTGGCACCTTAGAGACTAACCAATTTATTTGAGCATAAGCTGGTTAGTTAGTTAGTCTCTAAGGTGCCACAAGTACTCCTTTTCTTTTTGCGAATACAGACTAACACGGCTGTTACTCTGAAACCTGTCATCCATGTGAGTTTAGCAGTCAGAGTGTTAGAGAGAGCTATTCTGGTCAGCGGCCGCTGGGTTTTTGCTTGTGTGCATTTCACACAAATCCCGATATCCTGAGAGACAAGTCCTTTTGCAGGTGAAAAAACAGCTTCTGGGAGGCGAGGACTGTTTTATCTTTAGATCTTGTCAGACCTATTGGGTGGATAGTCCCCTGGGGTGAAATCCTGTCTCCACTGAAGTTAATAGCAAAACTCCTGTTGACTTCAGTGGGGCCAGAATTTAGAAAACTTTAAGCCTCTTTATAGTTGTCCCTGGCCCTTCTGATGAAGATTTTGCTCTTCAGCCAAGTGCTAACACAGTAGGATTAGAGAATTAATGAAAAGATCTTCATGATGCCTTTTGAGTAGAATGGGTCAGAAAACCCGTTTACACTGTGGTGGTCCCAACAGTCTCTACAGAAATTAAAGATGGGAGGTTTCAAAGGGGCCTTATGGCCAGACTTTCAAAGGTCTTTAGGCACCTAAACATCAGATAGGCACCTCCTAGGAAATTTCAAAAGCACCTAAGCAGGGTAGGCTCCTAACGCCCATTGAAATGATGAGGTAATCAGCCATAGAAGTGGAAACACATAGCCTTCTACACGTTTCAAACAGGCCTGGCCAACTAGCAGATGGACACGGATATTTCATGAAGAACAACAAAAGAGAACAATCCCCACCACCTCCCATGCCCTTCCCCCCACATTTTTGTCATAGGGATATTTGTTGTGATTTACTGATGAGTTACTATGGGAAGTTATAAAAATATCCCTTCAAAAATATTAGAGAGAAGTTATGAGAAGTACTGAGAGAAGTTATGCCAAAACTCTTGCCATTTACCCCAGAGCTTGCAGTTCCTATTTTAGAACAGGCAAAACAATACTATCTGTTTCACAAAGGACTCTGAATCTACAGCATAGTCACAAACAAAAAGGAAAAAGCTGTCCATGTTCCCACTTTTTATTGATTTTGAGCTCCTCATTTGTATATTATTTTAAAAACATCCCTCTCCTGCTGGCTTGAAATGGCCTAGTACGTATAAATGATTTCATCGTTTCCTTTTTTCCGCTGCTTTAACCACACCCTGCGTTAGCACAGGAAAAGAATTTTATCTTCCAGGGCTCACTGCAAGGTGACAGTGGTTGCATTCAGGAGCCATATGTGCATTTTGATTATTGATCCCTGTAGCTGTATCTGAATTATACAAGCTTTGTTTATAGATCTAACTATGCTGGGCAGGGTGGCTGTCCTTATGCCTGACCCCTAAAAACGAGGACCGGGAACAAATCTAGTCCACAGAGAAATACAGAGTCAACTGCATGGTCTGTTGTGTTGTACCTGCTTCAGAAGCAGTGGTGGATAATCTGTCAATGGTGGGACGTGTGAGGGTCTTGTTCTTCATTAATCAAAAGACTGCTTGGTAAGAGCAGTAGGTATACTGATGGGAAAAGTCTATGAAATCATTTTTTTGTTTTAACCTAAACCTCTCCATTTTCACTTGTTTTGTTATGGGGAAAATCCTGCCAGGAAGCATATCCATTATGCAAAATGTTGACAAAAAGAAGGCATTCGTTGAAGTTACGCAACTGTAACACAGTTATTGTTAGCTCTGAAAGGGACTGTCTTTTTATTGTGTGTTTGCACAGTGCCTAGCACTGGTACTTGGCGGGAGCTTCTAGGCACTATGGTAGTAAAAAAAATAATAATAATAATTAATACTGACTGAGGGGCTAGCAGGACTGATAAGTGAGCAGGGCCATCACTGCAGTGAGGCAGTAAGCAGCGCTCTCCCTACTTCTCAGAGCCTACTCATATGGCCGGGCCTGGCTCCACTCTGAGAATCCTCGGTTCTTTGGTGGTCACTACTAGGAGGATTTGAGCTTCAATGAATGCTGCCTCTATACAGTCTGAAGCTGCTGCTACTTCTATCCTTGTCTGCTTCTTCCTACCATCTCTGTGCAGAGAGGCAGTTGCCTCATATCCACCTCTCATATGCTTAACCCTCCAGTGATTGGGGGAAAGGAGTGAAGGACAAATAAGGAGTTTCAAGTTGCTAGAGGGGCAAGAGGAGCCCAGGGGAGATCCCAAGGGATAGGGAGCTATGGAAAAATGTGGGATAGGTGGGCTGCCGTAAAGGTGTGTCTGAGGAAACTTTTAGGAGATGGAGTGTGAAAGACACCCCCAGTTACCCTATAGAGATAGGACTGCAGGGAGGAGAAGAAAAAATGCCAGGGGAGGGTGAAAGCAAGGTGGGAGGGAGAGAGAGAGAAAGACTAGTTGGAAAAGGGGGACAGAAAAATGGAAATACTTGAGGAAGGGGAGGGAAGGTGTTGAGGGATCTGTGGATGGTAGGAAGGAGAGATGGTTAGTTGAGCGTGCAGGGGAAGGAAGATATTCCAGGCAGGAAGGGAAAGATGGGAAGGCTGGGTAAGAAGAGAAAGGGGAAAGTCTGCAGGGAGAAAGGGTACAAGATTGGGGAAGAGCAGGAGACACCACTCCAAGTGTCAGGGAAATGACCTGAGTCAGTAGTAAATGCTTTGCTCTGATCCTTGTGTTGGTAGAAACATGTCATTCATTATCAGTGAATCCGCTGGTTTCTACTGCCCAAACTATGCATTCAGCAGAGGAAAATCTTTGTGAGTTTCTGTTGCAAGTATTGGCAACTTAAGATCCAAAAAACAAAATACAAAACAGAATGAACTACTCTGGGCATAAACTTTGCTGCTGACCTGGGTTAATGGTTACTTTCCCCACCAGAGGGCAGCACAATCTACCAATTTTGCAGGCGTTTATGAATTAGCTGTGTTGACCGATGTAATAAAGATATAGATAAACGTCCTATACAAAAAGAAGTATCTGAATTTGAAAGGGACACTGTCCTATCACTTTTGAAAACAGGAAAAAAAAACTAGGTCCATGCATTTCTTTGTGTGCCTATTTTTCTGTCTTTCTGGAAGAGTAAAGAATTCAATAAAAATGATAGACTACAGGCTTATTGAACTAACCTTTAGAGTTGAATATAGAATTAGAATATCCTTGTTATTGAATTCTATAAGATGGCTCAAAAATCCTTATAGAACGTAACAAAATGAAAACCTTTCTATAAGTTTTGAGAGTAATTCCTGAAGAACCCCATTGGTTTCAATCCCTATTATGTTTTATAGGAATATTCCAAAACAAATGCTATAATCTTCAATTATTCTGGAGGATGTGCACATGTACTCTCCTGACTGACACATGTCAGTGATAACACATGCAACCTATGCAGCTCTGTGCTGATGATCACTGTAGAAATATTTAGGATAGATGGTATATGGCATGCAGTAAAGGGAGGAGAAAACCCCACTAAGGAAACATTTAGATGTCAATTTGTATAGAGTTACAGTGAAATCTGTATATAGCAGAAGTTTATTGGTCTGCCTTCTGTCTTTTGAGACCATCCCAAGTGTACTCCACAGTTTTATTTGAAGACCACTTCCGTTAAGCTGCTAATGTTTGTTGGTCTCTTGAGTAGTCACTCAAGATGGCCTTCAATATATTAAAAAGAATAGCATAAAATGTATTTTAAATATTGTGAAAAATACTATCAATTTCATTTTATTAAGATGGCTTGCACACATGTCCCACTGCGATAGAGAAACAGCGGATTTTTTTTTGTTGTTGATCATGTTTCAGACTGAGATTGCATCTTGTTTGAAAAAAGGACATCTTGTGAAAGTGACTTTTTTCTTTATTTCTGAAATGTGCTCTTGGCCTTGACCATCACTTCTGGGAAGGGGTTTGAAGTTTCGAGATGAAGTGTTAGTTTTTAACTTCTGCTTATTTGAAACAGATTAAATCCAAACTGCATTTCATCTTTTCAGATAATTTCACCTTGTCTACTGCTGGTTTATTTGGTTGAATAGTGTTTACTATGAAAGATTTGTAACTTTGCCTCCTTTCACTACTTTTCTGTCCCGCAGTCCTCCTCCACTAATCCCCTACCTACTTCTCTTCGCACGCTTACTCTATTGCTTTCTTAGCCACTTATTTTTTGTAAGTATTTATTGTTTTTCTAACTGTTGCAACAGAAGGAAAAAATAAAAGCCTAATCCAATCCCATGCAAAATGACTGTGTTAAAGAATAAGGATGAAGTGTGATTTATACAAAAGTCAGGAACTGGAAATGTTATGGTTGCACATGCAAAGACCTTTCTTTAAAAAATCCTTGGAACTTTCACTAATCCCGAACATTTTTCACGAGATCACCAAAAGGTACGTTTGCGATCTATCCAAGATAGTCCATAGATTTCAAGTTTCTACCTCAAACTTCCAAGGTGCTACAGCTATTATGAAGAAAGTCAAACTGGGAAAATGTATATTTACTTAATTCACGTATTTCTCAAAAACTGAAGAAAAAAATGGGCCCTGGGCTACTTATAAATCTACCAAATTGCAGCCTAAAAAAAAAGGAAAGGAAAGTCTATAAGCAATTGAAAATAGCCCTAGGAATCCAAACACTGGTATTAACTGTAGTTGTTGCTATGTACTCCACTCTTGCTTTAGTGAGCATCTCTCTTACATGCACTACTCATTCATAAGAAGCAGGGTGAAAACTGACTTGAGTAGGAAGGGAGGGCTCATGTGTCAGGTCCTATTTCCATAAAGCGCTTCTAAAGCATCATAGTGTACTGGAATGATGATTAAAAGATCTTAACAGTTGGTGGTGGCTTGGATTGCAAGCTACTCCCGCACAACGATCTATTGTATGATATTCCCATTTTGTTATCACTTTCATCTGGTTTCCCTCGACATTTCTGACTCTGTGAACCGGGGATCATGCTTGAGTGGGATGGTGTCAGGTGTCAGGCATTACTCATTGCATATTTAGTACTGCATTACACAAGCTTCCAGTCTGCAGTCTGAGAGAGCCCCAGCTTGCTGGCATTACTCCCAAGGTTATCTCTACCATCTCTACTTCCCCTCTGTTACCAGGGCCAGCATTTAACCCCGGAACTGTGTGGGCTCCATTTGACACAGCAGGAAACAAACAACCCAGAGTCTTCTCTACTCTGCTGTGCTTACGACTGAAAATCCCTTTCCTAAATCAGCGAATGTACACGGTGCTATACAAACCTAGAATAAGATGCTGTCCTAATGCTATAGAATTTCTAAGTGAGCAGGAAAAATGGGAGAGTGCATGTGCGTCAGTGGCATAGAGACTCTCTCTGCCTCAATTGCCACATCATCTCTATAACCCAGAGACACTGGGCAAGAGACACAAGAGTTTCCTTCCCCTAGATGTGCATGCGAGTTGATACTTGGCTCAGCAAAAGCAAAAAGGAGTCAGCAAGGATTCCCTTCAAAGGTGAACGTTTACAACCAGAAATCAAAAGAACCAAAAAGGAAGAGAAACTTTCCCCAGCAGAGGGTTCCGTCCTATGACCCTGGCTGCTTTGTCACAGATATTTTCCCTTCTCTGTCCCCCAAGCAGCCAATTTATAATTTTCCCCCTCAGGAAGGAGGGGAGGGAGGAGCAGACTGAATTAGACCCTTTGTTCATCTGGGGGCCAAGTGGTTACCTGTACCCTGACACCGCGATGTTCCTTGAATGTTGCAGGAGTGCCAGTGTTGTACCTCGGGCAGCAAGAGACACACTTGAGCTCCGGTCTAACAACAATCTTTCCTGCTCTAGATGTCCTGTCCTCGAGTCCCTTCTATGTGGCTTGGACTGCAAGGAGGGTGACGAGGTGAATGCATTTTGTGTTAGGGAAGGAGGAAGAGAGGTGAGCGATTATATTTTTAAGAGTAAGAAAAACAAAAACCAAGAGTGTGTTTCACCATCCTGGAAGGCCACCAATGCATGCTTTCTTGTAGCTCATGTTCTCTTCCCTGCGAGAATTGTTACTGCAGATCCCTTCATGATCAGCCGTGTTTCGCATCTATGGTTTGCTATGAACTGCTAGCTTGTCACAGCACTATACAGGTGTGCCTTTTATAGTAAGCTGGATTGTGTCGGAGAATAAAAGAAGGGCTGCAGCCAAAGCTGAGTCTGACCACTCCAGCAGCTCTGCATGGGATGGTGTGTAAGAATCACATTAACAATCCTCAAACAAGTCTGCCACTGAGCAGAATTTTAAAGAATGGATAACTGTCAATTCAACAGGTTTGTGTCCTGTTTTCATAATGAATAACTGTCCCGTGGTGATAAACGTATTCTAGCTTGGATGCCCTTAATGCAGGAAAAATGCTATTGGAATCTTTGTCTCATTTTCAGTGCAAAAGCTTAGCTGCTTTGAAAGTCCCTTTAATTCTCTTACTCCCTGCATGCTTTTCCCACTCCCTTCATTCTCTCCTAGGTGGGAATAAGTCACAGAAAGTTTCCTAATCTGCTGCCAAAACTCATTGTCTCTTGCCTAGCCCTGTTACCTGCATCAGGAATACCCCAGCACAGAAAGAAGAGCCACAGTCTATGTTGTGCAGCTTTCAACAGTGGGTTTGAGTGAAGAGAAAATCAAGAAGAACCTAACTGGCATCCCATGCCCCACTTCATCTACCATTGGTGCAGTCATGTGGATATAGAGGGCAGCACAGAACCTTGACTGTTTTAGGCCCAAGGTTGAACGACTCTCTCCCACTATGTACTAATTTATCAGTTGGGTTGTCTCTAGCCAATGGCAAGATCTTCTTACTTATGGGGCACCATCTATAGACCAGCTTTCCTGATAACCGTCAATCGTTGCACCCCCTCCCCCAGCTTTCTTTAAATATTGGTGTGAAATCTTTGTATGGTAGAGGCCAATCCCCCCTTCATCATTTTCTTTTGCCTATTATGGTTATTTCTGGCAGATAAGCTGCTTTTCCTGGGCCACTGGGACCAGTTTTGTTTTAATTCTTTGTAGTTTGTGCTAGTATCCCACATACTTTGGTGCTATCAGGAGGAATCATTAAATAATGGATTCGATCACAATGGCAGTTACTGAATTTCTGAGGTTTTTCTAATTACTATTTTATTTATAAAGCACTGATAATATACTCCATGGTGTACACAACCCAAATAAACTCTCTCCTAGAGAAGGCTTTACCCTAAAGAGCTTACAGGTTAGAACACAGACAAGACTTGGGGCCCTGAGACACCCCATGGCAGGTGTTGTTTTTCCCATTTATATGTCGGGGTGAAGAAGGCAGTTGGCTGATAGGGTCTGGTGTTTGTGGACCATGCAGGAATTCAAAATTTGTCAGGTCAAAATGTACAGCTCAGCTTTGCAGCTCTAGGATGATCAGAATAAGCATCCAAGCTGTCATTGTTAGTGTTTTGATTTGGAAAAGGAAAAATAAAACACTTAATTTAGAGAGATTCTTTTCTCAGGTCTGAGCAGTAATTATCTATATTTCCAGTGTACAAAAGGCAGCTGTTGACTCTGTCTGTGACATTGCTGTCGTTGGTAGTTTATCAGTGGTTTTTCCATTGAATTAACTGGGAAGTAGCTCGTATGGGTAACACCGTATCACAGATATTTCCAGGAGCTGGGACCATGTTACAAGTGAGCTTTTTTCCCCCCTGGTTTTCCCAAGAAAGAAAAGTTCTTCCTTACTACTTTACTGTGTTTAAGTAGAGTGAGGTAACTGGTTACTAGGCAGCATTATCCTCTTGAGGGATCTTTAACTCCGTTTTTTTCTCTTGTTTTCTTTCCTTTTACACATATCTGTGTTTCATTTGTGTTACTGTGTGCCTCGAGCCCCTAGCTTGTTAGGCACTGTACACACATGTCCTTCCCTTTGAATGGGCTGGAAGTGTATGTGGGGTTTGTGGGAGGGGAGAAATAGGTGTATATGGTACGTGGCCAAAGATGCAGGGTGGAGCAAATTCATGGGCAATTATAAAAAAAACTAGGAGAGATTTTTTTTAACTTGATTCAAAAATGGAGAAGAAGGTGTCATGGGATATGTAAGGGCGATGTGGGCCCAGTCTGATGTGAGGCTGTAGTCTACCTGCTATGGACCCTGAAGTCAAAAGAGTAGGGGTATAAGAAGATCATTAAAGATGGAAGTGCCGTCATTCTGAGGGCAAACGATTAAGCCACAGAGAAGGACTTCAGCAGAAGAAAGGTCAATTGAAAAATGAGTTCTGGAATAACTCAGGAAATGGTGTTTGAAGATGCACTTTCCCTTCTTGGTAAATTAGGGTTCAAGGATGACTCTCCAGATTCTGGCTTTTGGGACAAAGTAAAGGCTTGAGCTAAAGGAGGTTTGGGGTAGTGACAGCAGAATAAGAGAGAGAGGATAAGAGTCATTCCAGAAGGAAGATTTCAGTCTCTGAAGTATTTAATAGAAGATATTATGATGCAGTCAGGAGCTGACAGTCAAGGCAAGTGCTACAGCCAGATGGATCAGAGAGTGACAGGATGATGTAGAGGCAAGTGTTAGTCACGTAGCCTATGGCCATTGCTGAAGATAAGAGGGAGATATCCCTGGGGGAGATGGCATAGTGGATGTAGATGAAACCAGGGATGGCAAGATATGGGTCTGTTATGATTAACATTATTATGGCAGGAAATATATTGAATGGAGTTGGGAGACCAGTCCATTACATTATTGGTCTTTTTATTGATGATAATGTGTATTTTTAATTATTGGCGACAGCCCACAAAGCAATGGATGGGTGCTCTAAGTATAAGCAGAAGGAATGAATACATTATTTCATTCCACCTCAAAGCACTGGCATTGTGATAAAATGCTTTCATTCTCAGTTCTAATGTAGCATGGGATTGATAGCAAAAATGGTTGTTATATCAAGACCATTCACCAATCTGAAATGACCAGTGGTCTTAGTTTCTCTTGAATAGATGTCTCAATCACAAACCGCAACTCAAATGGTACTAATTTAGCACTTTCAGGAGAAAGGGCAAGGATGGAATGAGCCGCTAAGTTTCTCCCTTCTTTCATCTACAGGTAGCTCCCACTGAGAAGGGTTGAGACACCTGGGTAAGGTACTGTGGGGAAGCTTGTGTTGCCATTGCTCATGCTCTATCTGGTCCATAACCTTCCTTCCCACAAGAGAATTTCTTTATTTGGCTTCAGTTATATCATGACAAAACAATGTGCACAAGACCACATTTTTTCTTCATTCCTGTACATCTAAAATGCAGAGCAGTGGTTAGCAGAACTCCTCAGGGTACAAGAATGAAGGCTGCAAGGTATGGAAACAAGAGGTTTTCTTGTCCACAGTTGCAAACAATAATGCTTTGTATTGTTTTCCTTAGGGGACACTTTTTTTTGCAATCTTGTTTAACAGTTCTGGATTGAATTTCTTTGTTAAGGCAGAAATATGAATTAATCATTAAAGGGCAAAAGCTGCCCTGCTGTAATTCACTGCATAGCCAACACTGATGTCCTTCCCTGATGTGCCAAAAAAGCTGATTTTTTTAGACTTGTTAGCTCAGTCAAGATATCTGAATATGATTGAAAAGCCCCCTAAACACTTATTATGATTTTGCACTTCTGCAGTCAATGGGGGTTTTACTTTTTACTTCACTGGGTGTAAGGATTGATTGTTTAAGTCACATGATATGTTTTCTGCTTCCTGGATGACTGAATATTTTTTAATTTGGAGGTAACATCATCAACATCATCACAATTAATTAACTAACAGACATATACGAATTACTCTTGTTTGAGCACACACACATTGGATTGCATGTGAATACCGGTTGATTCAAAGAACAACCATTCCTCATTCATTCCTTCTAAACAAAAACCCATTCACAAGAATGCCCATTACAGCAAAGCAGGTCAAACCGAATGACCGCTTGGCATTTGAACACATGAATGGGAATAATACTTTTTCAGCATCCAACCAGTTGTAGGTACTGATAAAACACCTAAGGGAGCTACCTGGCTTTGAAGCTGAGCACATGCTTAAGGCTTTGCTTGATGGTGGTCCTGATAATGATGCTGTGATTTCACAACACATTGCACAGGACTAGATGCGTTTCAAATTGCTTGAGTTTCAGTACCTAAGATTTCAATAGCTTTTCTTACTCAGGACAAAACCTGGGCAATATTAAGAGAGTCAAGATAATCCTAAATGCAACTAATAGTGTTGGCAACTCATGGTTTTATTCTGAGTCTCACCATCATTAGTATTTTTCATAAAGCCCGACCGCCAAGAGTTAAATAACTGATAATATCAGTTTTCATTTAAATAAACAGCAAGTTTTTAGCTTTCACAGTTGTGGAGAAAAGCCTGAAAATGTGACCTTTCCAGGCATGACACTAGAAGACAAAGAAAAGGAAATCAAAATGTATATTAAAAAACAGGATTTGGAGGATTTGGCTCATAATTAGGGCCCTGCTAAATTCACGGCTGTGAAAAATGCATCACGGATCATGGACTCTGGTCTCCCCTGTGAAATCTGGTCTTTGTGGACTTTTATACTATACTACAGGGTAAAAGTATATGCAAAAGTACACAGTGTTTCTCAAACCAGGGTTCCTAACTCAAAAGAGGGTTGCAGGGCTATTGTAGGGGGGTCACAGTATTGCCACCCTTACTTCTGTGCTGCTGCTGGCGACGGCACTGCCTTCAGAGCTAGGAACCTGGCCAGCAGCCACTGCTTTCCGGTCACCAAGCTCTGAAGGCAATGCAGAAGTAAGGGTGGCAATACCACAACCCCCCTACAATAGCCTTATGACTCCCTCTTGGGTTGGATCCCCCAGTTTGAGAAATGCTGAGTCTTAAGGGCTTTCCATGTTTATATTTTGCCGTTTTAAAATACGTATTCATGTTTTGTTACAGTACCATGAAATTTAAGATTTAAATTTCTGAAACTGAAATTCAAGATTTTTAAAATGCGGTGGCTGCGAAATTTACGAAAATGGACCATGAATCTGATAGGACCCTACTCATGATTTTGAACACATAGGGATGGAATGCTGGACTAGCTAGCATGTGCTAGCTAAGCCTGACCTAAGCTCATCCACTCTTCCTGCTCAAGACAAAACCTGTGCAATGCAGAGAGTTAAAATAACCCTAAAAGGCAACTAGTTTATTTCCCCTAAATCTTCTGAACAAATGAACATTACAATATTAAATGTGATACCGGGGGAAAATTAGCTGGAAAAAGAAAACCACAAATGTCTGAGTCATATAGTTAGCCCAGCATTGTACATCTGCCTGTAATTGCTGTAAACAGAGGAACATCCAAAATACCAACAAGCTCAGTATCTGAAATATTAGATACTTTGTTTATTGCTCAAGGGATCTGAGAGTGGGTTAACTTCCCAATTTTTGGGGCCTTGATTCTGCCACCCTCACAGAAAAGCACCTTACTATTCTGGTAATCCCATTGCTTTGAACGGGGCTAATCATGGAATAAGGTAATAATGTGAAGAAGGTAGCAGGCTCAGACCTTTTACAAGTTTTGATGTGCATCACCTGTGCTGTGTGGATTTCGCTATCATGCAAACAGGACTGAACCACAATGACTTTTAGCTTTTGCTGTATTTTTGATGTCTTAGGCCAGTGTTTTTCAACCTGTGGTCTGTGGATCCCTCGGGGTCTACAGACTATGTCTAAGTTTTCCAAAGGGGTCCACACCTCCATTGGAAAAAAATTTAAGGGTCTGCAAATGAAAAACAGTTTGAAAACTGTTTGCTGTCACTAGGAAAAGTGGGTGAGTTTTATTTGGGTTTGCAGTTGTGCCAGCTCTTGTGATTTTACCATGAGTCTCACAATATTCAGTGTTTTTCATAAAGCCCCAGCTCCAGGAGGTAAGTAAATACACAAAAACCTCAGCTTTCATTTAAATAAAAAGTAAATTTCTTGACTTTGTGATTGTGGGAGAAAAGCCTGAAAGTGTGACCATACCGGGTTCCAAAACCAAAAGGCAAAGAAAAGGAACATCAAATACATTTTAAAAACCTCTCATGATTGTTGACTCAATCGCGTTACTCGGCAGGGGTTGGCTCATGGTTTTGAACAATTGGGAATGGAGTGCTGGAGTAGTTAGCATGTATTAGCTAAGCCTAACCTAAACTCAATTACTTTTCCTCTACTACTGTGTAGTAGATCCAGATTTGAACCATTTTCTTCTCCTTTTTTCTTGGTAAAATTTACTGGTTTGATGATAAGAATCTGGAGAAAGGCCTATGGTCTATCAACCTTTAGGGCCTAGTGCATGGTCTAGCTATCTCTTTTCTCAGGTATTTGTCCTGGCAGAGGCTAGCTGCAGGATGGGGTACGTCAATTGCTTCAGAGGAGTCTTTCCTTCAGTTGACTTTTTTCATGATAAGTATATATTTTTTAAAAAAATATGGTGCCTGCACCCTGTGATGCAGTAATTGTTCCCATTCTAGAGATTAAAAGGCAAGTGTGCCATATGTACATAATATGTCATGTGCACACAGGGCAAGACTATAGGGTGCTGTAAGGCACTCCCTTCTAACCCTGCATTGTCAGTTACAGGGGGACAGCACACCCCAGCACAGGTGAGCAAGGAATGGGCGGAGATGAGCAGGGAATGGGTGGAGCCAAGACTCCTCCCTCACCTCCAATTTGCCAGCTCAGTACAGCTAAGTCAATGCAGAAGGGAGAGTAATTGGCATCTGATGATGGGCCCACTTGAAGCGATGGAGAAACCAGGGAAGGTATGGTGACTCTGAATTACAGTTCTCTTCTCTGGGCTGCTCCTCAGGTGACACAGCTCTGCACCTCCCCAGCTTGTGTATATATACCACTGAAGTTGGTGGAACTATGCTGATTTATACTAGCTGAGAATCTGGCTCCAGGTCTCAATTCAACCCATAATACGCAAAGGCAAGTTTTGTGTTAGCTGCAACCATGCTTCCTCATTTTGAGCAGTACCTTAGCCCCACTGATATATCAGTGTGAGTGAACGTGGCAGAAGCTAGCCTTCAGAGACAGCAAGCAGCAGAGCAGCATGTTAGAGCCCCCTTGTGGGAATGATTAATCAGCGAGAAGAGACTCCTTTCCCCCCCCCCCCCCATTTAAATGCATTAATTAAGCTAGTTTTTGTGTAAGAAAAGTTATAGTAAAGTTACATTAGAATGCTCCCTCCCCCAGGAATAGAGAGAAAAATCTTTGTTTCCCTCTATAGATTCTGGTTGGCATGTTTTCCTCTATGAATTTAGTGGCATTATGCAAGGGGCAGATTTGATCCTTCGAGTTTTATAATGACTGGTATGCTGACTAAAACTCTTCCTTGTCATCTAAATCTCTCCTGGTTTTGGTTTGCCTTACAGATCTCTTTTGCAGGATCAAATAGCAGCCATGAAAAGACAGCAACATCATTGTTTTCTCCCTTGTTCATACGCACTTTTGTTGTTCCTCTCTCCAGTTTTCTTACAGTTAATTGGTTTAGGGAAGTTTCCTGGCATTAAAAATATGGGGCCAAATTCTATCTTTTGTTATGCTGTTGTAACCCCACTGAAGTCCCTGGGGTTGCAGCAGTGTAGCTAAGAAAAGAATTCAGCCCCACAGAGTTGAGGGCAGTGTGAGCCTAGACAAACAAATGTTGGGTGGGGGATGGAAGGAAATATTTCATTTAGAAACTTTGATGCTCGTAGGTGACAGAGAAGAAAACATTTCTAATTTTTCTCTGCATCAGTGTCAGTTCCTGAGCCCTGGAGGCTGACATGTGTCAACCAACAGGAAGAGATTTTGAAGTTCTTAACAATGAAAATAGTTTTAAAAAGGCCTTGCTGGATTTCCCTCTCATAATGTAGATTTAGAGGTTGGGCTTTCCCCTGAATCATGTCATCATGAATCAGAGCGTAGACATCAGCTCCCCTGAGGAGAGGAACTACTAGCCCTGTAATCCAAATGAATGATAGATGAGGTCATCAGATCCTGAGCATCCTGGTACAATTTACACTAAAATGAAAACAGATAGTAAAAATAAATACCCTGCACAACTATGGAACAATGGGAGTAGGATATAGACTCTTTGGGGCAGGGACTATGGATCTGTGCCTTCCAGAGAGCTCAGCACACAGTGATTTCACAAATAATATCTATCTAAAACTAATAATTCACCCCAGATCAAATGGATTCTTCGTTTATAGTATATAAATGCTGTGACTGCATCTACCTTTATTTAAAGGTTTTCATTTCCAATGTATATATATCTCCTTTCTGGGCCAAGGGGAAAAAAACAAACAATCCCCTGGTCTTGTTCCTTCCAATGAATGTGATTAGGTTTGGCGGAATTTGATTTTTATTTTTTATCATTTCTATGGACAATATTGATGTTTATTTTAAGCATTTTTCTCTTTTTATTAATTTTCACAGTTATACAAAATTATGAGGGGATTAGACAATTATTTAATGACACACTGAAATTCAAAAACAATTAAAGCTTTTTAACTTAGGTTCTGAAGCAGAATTCTTCTTTGCCTATCTGAAAATCTCTATTATTATCAATGGGAAAAAATAATCTGTTTGTAAAAACTACATTGAATGACATTTAACAATAAAAATCTGGTCTTTCAAGCCTAAATATGATCGCACAGGATGTAAAACAGTGGTACACTAAAGCTGACCAGTATCTGGATTTTTATTCATCCTAGTCTTGATTCTCCCTTTTCTTGTACCTTGTGAAGCCATTTGTACCTGCGCAAAGTGAGTGTAAAACACTGCCGAATTGGAATGGTGGTTTTTTACACTAATGTTGCATTGGTGTATGATGTCAGGAAATGCAGAGCAGTGAAGAATGTAGCTCCTTGAGTGCTGAGATCGTCTGCAATCATTCTGTGTATGGAGCTCCAGATGAAGTTCTGTGGGAAACTTTCAGGATCAAGCCCAAATCTGGGAACGGGTGATAAAAGAGTGCAAACTTAATACTTTTCTTTTAATTCTCCACCATTTCCTCCAGCCAGTCTCCTCACCAAGTCACTACATCCATTTAACTCATCCACTACTACCAAACCACTGTTGAAAGAGTGGGGGGGAGGGGGAGCGTTAGCACTTGCATTGTTGCTATGCTCGTCAGTGTCTTGGAGGCTAGTGGACAGCTTTTAATTTTTAACTTTTAGTTTAACTTGGCAGGCGATTCCAAATTCCCCTATTTCCCAAAGTACTTTTTTTTCTTTTTAATGGTGATTTTATTGCATTCAAGATAAACAAAAAGAGGAATAGTTGCAGAGAGCTGAAAAGTACCAAAGTGTTTTCTAGATGACCGAAAACTGTATTATATGGTACTAACAACTGTATTACACAAATCCTGAGTTTTGTGTTTCTTCTTACAAATTAATAACTAACATAGTAAATTAAAAACCATTAATAATAAACTTGCCCTTACTTGCCCAAATAATCTTCATGATGAATTTAAATACGAAATACTACTGAGACATGTTGATTGTCTTGAAGATATTGCAGGGGTATTGAAGGTGAGAGTAGACAGATCTATCATCTTTGAAGGTCCCAAGATATTTATATGTACACCTAATCGTTTAGTAACCATTCTTTTGCAGTCAACAGTTGGTCATTTTTGGAAGGTTAAAGTAGGTTTAGATTTTATGTTGCTGCACCCATAATTTGGTTTTGTTGATAGTCAGTGGATTTAACAAAAATAGACATCGTGTTCTGTACACTTAAGTTAATGCGAGAACATTGGTCTTGTGGGTAATTCCCAGAACGTATAATACAGAGATAAACACCAAATCAGTTGCTAGTTTGGAACATAGAATCTCAGGGTTGGAAGGGACCTCAGGAGGTCGTCTAGTCCAACCCCTGCTCAAAGCAAGACCAATCCCCAACTAAATCATCCCAGCCAGGGCTTTGTCAAGCCTGACCTTAAAAACCTCTAAGGAAGGAGATTCCACCACCTCCCTAGGTAACGCATTCCTGTGCTTCACCACCCTCCTAGTGAAAAAGTTTTCCTTAATATCCAACCTAAACCTTCCCCACTGCAACTTGAGACCATTACTCCTTGTTCTGTCATCTGGTACCACTGAGAACAGTCTAGATCCATCCTCTTTGGAACCCCCTTTCAGGTAGTTGAAAGCAGCTATCAAATCCCCCCTCATTCTTCTCTTCTGCAGGCTAAACAATCCCAGTTCCCTCAGCCTCTCCTCATAAGTCATGTGCTCCAGCCTCCTAAGCATTTTTGTTGACTCTTTCCAACCTATGAAATGGTCGATTAATGCCCAAAATTGGCATAGGCAATGGCAGCTCTGTAAACAGTGCAGGAGTGCAGTTGATTGATAATCATGTATATGATATCATAAATGGGAATCGGGAGTCACTTTATTCAAAATTGAAGAAAAATCATAGAATTAGAGCAGTGTAGGAATGACCTGGAGACAGCATGTAGTTCAGCCCTGACAGCTGTTTATCTAACCTGGTCTTAAAACCCTCCAGTGACAGGGATTCCACAACCTCCCTTGGAAGACTGTTCCAGAGCTTTACTCTCATTAGAGTCAGAAAGTTTTTCCTAGAATTTAACCTAAATCTCCCTTGCTGCAGATTAGGCCCATTAATGCTTGTGCATCTCCTTTCAGATAAGGGGTTAACCAGAGGGCCCATAATCCTTTATCCCACCCTATACTAGCAGTGATTCTCTCAAAAATCAATAGGAACATGTTGGGGTCCATTTTACAGAGCCCCAGCTCCCCTGCAACTTCCATTCTGCCTAATGGGACTTGCCACATTTTGTAATAACTGCTACTGTACCTGGGTCGTCTCCTTCGTGAACTCCTGAAACAGTCACTATAGCTCCACCTGCCAGCCCCATATAGCTTGTTGCTCAGTTTGCTAAGAGTGCCTTCAGTGTCCTCTCCATCTCTTTCTGTTGGTCTACCAGCCTTCACATTAGCTCCTTCATCTTTTTCAGATTCAGTCTGTCCTCTCACAGGCTACCTCTCAAGCTTTCCTGGTTCTGGCTGACAAATGGGTCGTGGATAAGTCCACGCTCACAAACGGGCTCTCCCCTTTCTGTCCAAGTTTTCCAAACCAAATAGATGCACGTTTTTTTCCCTCCATCTTTTTCCCTCCTACCCCTGCGCTCGCCTTTTCTTTTTTTTTGACCAGGAAAACGAAAGATTAAAAACAACTTTATAATGCAATGTTTAGACTGAAATACTCAAATGTTACTTAATTTCTTTCTGGCTTTCTTTGTTAAAGGGACACCATCAAATTGAAATCTCGTCAATGGGGGTGGAGGGGAGTTAAAAGTAATTGGTTTTTAAGAAGCAACCCTAGTTTTTTAATTTCCTAATATTTGCATGGTTGAAGAGTTATTCAGAAATTAACAAAAATGAACACTATTTTTTTTATTTGAGCATGAGCTTTCGTGAGCTACAGCTCACTTCATCGGATGCATACTGTGGAAACTGCAGAAGACATTATATACACAGAGATATCTCTGTTATATAATGTTGGTATTGTTTCATGGTCTCTGTGTATATAATGTCTTCTGCAGTTTCCACAGTATGCATCCGATGAAGTGAGCTGTAGCTCACGAAAGCTCATGCTCAAATAAATTGGTTAGTCTCTAAGGTGCCACAAGTACTCCTTTTCTTTTTGCGAATACAGACTAACACGGCTGTTACTCTGAAAACTATTTTTTTTGCATTTTCTGTATAAAAATGTCTATTTTGGTGCTAATATTTGCATATACATAATACTGCCATCCTCAAACATTCAAAAATCACAAGTCAGGCCCCCACAAATCATTAGATTGACTTAAAATCATGAAATTTTTAAGAATAGATTTTGTGTTGCTTTATTTGCCTTCTGTTTTTTGCTCAAGTCCTGAGGTTGATGTTTTCCAGCTTTTCTTTGCAACCAGGAGGTCTAGAACCTAACGTGGCTTTTTTTTTGTTTTTGTTTGTTTTTTAATGAAAGCCAAAATTCTCTCAAAATCATGTTTCCAGGACTGTGTTAGACTTGGCACCATCTTGAAGGGTGTGTGTACCTGTGCATTGCTGATCAAAAGATTGATCCCATTCCCAGAGCATCTTGGCTGATTTGAGGCTCTTTTGTATTACTTAGACCCAGTCCATGTTGTGGGGTCCGACTGAACTGCACCATTCCAGAAGAAGCTGTAAGAGAAACTGTGCGAACAATCTCCAAGAGCTCTGAGGTGCACAGGGGAGTATATATGCTACTACATCACTGAAGGGGTTGTAATATGTTCCTTTACCTCTCTTGGCAAGGGCAGAGAGAAGGGATAGAACAGGATGAACACAGGAATTGTGATTGTGTCTAGATTCTGCACACGATGGGGCTCATTTGTGCCTGTCCATCCAGCTTACCAACACAAAGGCCAGATGCTGTCTTGCCCTTGTAAAATACAATCCTATGGTGTATAAGGTGAGGTATTTCCAGTAGAGATAAAGATGTATTAATGCCATCATACAAGACATTGATAAGACCACATCTGGAACACTGAGTACGGTTCTGGTCATCCATGTTCAAAAAGATGAATTCAAACTGGAACAGGTGCAGAGAAGGACTACTGGAATGATCAGGGGAATGGGAGGGCCTATCTTAGGAGAGGAGACTAAAAGAGCTTGGCTTGTTTAGTCTAGCAAAACGAAGGTTGAGAGGGGATATAATTGCTCTCTATAAATACTTAAGAGGGGTAAACACTAGCGAGGGAGAAGAGCTATGTAACCTAAAGGACAATATTGGCACAAGAGCAAATCGGTATAATAAGGTTCAAAAAAGAACTAGATAAATTCATGGAGCATAGGTCCATCAATGGCTATTAGCCAGGATGGGCAGGGATGGTGTCCCTAGCCTCTGTTTTCCAGAAGCTGGGAATGGGCAACAGGGGATGGATCACCTGATCATTACCTGTTCTGTTCATTCCCTCTGGGGCACTTGGCATTGGCCACTGTCAGAAGACAGGTTACTGGGCGAAATTGACCTTTGGTCTGACCCAGTGTGGCCATTCTTATGTTCTTAAACTGGTCATGAATAAATTTAGGCTGGAAATTAGAAGCAAGTTTCTAACCATCAGAGGAGTGAGTTCTGGAACGGCCTCTGAACAGGAGCAGTGGTGGCAAACAACCTAACTAATTTTAAGATGGAGCTTAATAAATTTATGAATAAATTTGTGATTGTAGGATGCTATAGCAGGGGATTCACTGACCTAGGAGGCCATTCCAGTTTTATGTTCCTATGTAAATGAGACTACAGTGTTCTTGGGACTCTAGCTCCCTCCTTGTTGGTCCAGTACTAAGCACACTGACATGTCTCAGTGAATAGTGTATCTATCTTCTGTCTTGGGGTTTTCAATTCACTCATCATAGCACCCATTTCCACATATCTGAGTGCATAATTCATATATATTATGGGTAAAATTTCAAAAGCACCTGAGCAATTTAGAAGCCTAAATTCCACTGAAAGTCTTTGGGACTGAGGATGCTAAATGACTCAAGTGCTTTTGAAAATGGCATATTTGCACTTTTGAAAATATTACCCATTTTGTATAACAGTAGCAGTAGTACATTAATGCAACAAGAACTAACGCAACAAGAAACCAGGGAACAACTACAGTGCCTTTAATCCTTTCCTCTTCTATGGAATATTATAATGCATTCCACAGGTCTCCTTGGATATACAGAATTTGCGCTTACTAACGTGTGGTGTCCTCTGACCAAGTGCATAATGTAAGATAATACAATGTTAAGGAGAGAGTTTATAAGGAGCCGTCAAGGAAAGATTCAGGTAATAACTTAAAGAACTAACAATGTCACTTTTCAGAGTTTGTCTGATTTATGACATGCTTGTTTGCCTGTGTTATCTGGAGTGGCCCCTGTACTGGGAAAGCAATCAAAGAGGCCTACGGGTGGGGTGGTGAGACCAGAGATTGTAACAGCTTCCTAGAGGGGGCTGCAGCTGCTGGATAGAAGTGCCATGCGATCAGAGCAAAGCCAGAGGGGTTGTCTGATTGTGCCGTTGCTGCTTTCAGAATCAGACTTTTCCTAAAGACGATTGGAAAGTTATCAGAACTCTGCCCCAATTCCTGTTCCCTCTCAACTTTGCTTTGGAAAATCTGGAGATTCTTTCCCCACAGAAAGACTGTAGGAGATTTTTTTAAAATTTTTTTTTAAAGTTAGTGGGTTTATTTCTGCTGGATTTCTTCTTCCTTTTGCCGAGTTGCTTTCCTGTAGCTGGTGTGCTTGGTGGATGAGGAAGCAGCGTGCATACTTGGGAGCTGTGCAGAAAGGTAAAGTCCAGCAATGCATCTACTCCTGATTTGAAAACATTACTCCTGTTTAATGTGATAGCATTGTAGGTGGGTATTGCACAGGGCTTTACTTATGGCTGGGCTTGTTATAGGTAAAGTTGTGATCTCAGTCTTTTGAGAGTGATCTGTAGAACAATGTGTTGTGAAATCTAATAGTTTTCATGCCTTCTCTGTCAACTCAAGACATGCGGCTGATTTATTCATCCAGTTGAATAATGTTTTTAAGAAGGGAAATCTTTTGTGGTCATGGGATTCAGCTTTCACATGTGCAGTAAGAGGGTCAGTTCCTTTTCTAGAGGATTAAGATAGTCCACCCCCCACCCCCGCCTTTCAACTCCCCCTTCCCAGTGTAGTCATTAATCCATTGACATAAGCATGGAGTGTGTGTATGTGTATGTGTGGGTTTTATATTCTAACCACCAAAGGTTAAATCAGGGTTAAATCTTTTTTTTTTCTGGCGTTTCATCTGTTTTTATATGTTTGAGTCAACTTAAATCACAGTAAAGAGGTGAGAGGAAATTAAAAAAAAATACATAGTCTAGAAGGATTTAATTGTAATCAGGACTAATAGTGCTTTCTCACTCTTTAAAGCAGTGGTTCTCAACCAGGGGTACGCGTATCCCTGGGGGGAGTCAGAGGTTTTTCAGGGGGTACATCAACTCATCTAGATATTTGCCTAGTTTTACAACAGGCTACATAAAAAGCACTAGTGAAGTCAGTAGAAACTAATGTTTCGTACAGTGACTTGTTTATACTGCTCTATATGATATACACTGAAATGTAAATACAATATTTATATTCCAGTTGATTTATTTTATAATTGTGTGGTAAAAATAAGAAAGTAAGCAATTTTTCAGTAACAGTGTGCTGTGACACTTTTGCATTTTTATGTCTGATTTTGTAAGCAAGTTTTTTTCAAGAGAGGTGAGATTTGGGGGTACACAAGACAAATCAGACTCCTGAAAGGGGTACAGTAGTCTGGAAAGGTTGAGAGCCACTGCTTTAAAGTGTTTCTTAAGAGCCAAGGCTTTACTCTTTTCTGAGCGTGTAGATCACTGGGAAAGGGGAGTACACAATGGATTTCAATGAAGTTAGGGGCCAGGGGGTTATGGTGTATGGCAAAAGGTTCCCCTTTATTTAATGAAGCACCTACTGATGAGATTTTGCTGTAGCATTTCCACTAGTGAAATGGTTTTCACTGCAATGGGAAAAAAGTAAGTGTGAGGAATAAACATGCTGGCTGCTGTTTTATGTGAAAGTCCAAGGTTTGTGGTTTGGTTTTGTTCTGTTTTGTGGGAGGATAAGAGGAGCAGGGAATTTCCTTTAACATAATGGAAAATATTCAATGGTTTATATATGTGAACGCAACCCTAGTGAAGCCAATGGAATTGTACAGGTATAATAAAGGGCAGAATTTGGTCCAGGGTATATTTTAAATCTACATTGTTAACAATGCTGCTGGGTTGGGTAAATGAGATTTGACTCAATCCATATTCAGGCTTCTAACAGGATGAACGTATGCATTTTGGACAAGAATGTATTCTCCAGGGGAGAGCAACATATCAATGGAGGGAAATATGATTTTTGTTCCCCGGTTAATTTCAATTGGTTAATTTCAATGTGTATGTTGGTTAAGGAGAAAAATCAGCTTTCAAACAATTAATTCCCAGACTTCAGAAATTGTGACAAAACTTTCATTTACAGTTTGAACATTTGAAAGGCAAAACTGAGTCTGCAATATGTTAAACAGTTATGAGATACTTTATACATTGTACTGAACTATTGTTCTGTGTGGACACAATTATAACGTATCAGTTGTCCAGTGCTTTAGAGAAGTCACTGGGAGTCTTTGCCCAGGTTATTTCAAAACCTAGGATCAGGTGATAAGTACAGCATTTTGTACCATTCAAAATACTGCTTTGTTTTTTGAATACTGTTTGCATTTTAACCAGTTCGTGATTTTTTTTCTACTTTGAGGAGTGCCTGGAAGTGGTCATTACTTTGTAAAAGCTGTGTTTAGGTTTTACAAGCTATGAATTTTGCAACAATATGATGTAAAAGAACTGTATATAAGGAAGCATACTTTATGTGTTTATTTGAAATTTGGTAGGACACTTCTGCATATTGCTAAATACTCAGTTGTCTATGTTTTTTATATAAAAACAAAGCTGTTGCTGGAAATTAATCATAGTTATTGTATACGTCAATCTAACAGAGGGCCCATCCTGCGTCCGTTGAAACCAATGAGATTTTTGCCACTGATTTCAACTGGAGCAGTAATAGTCCCAGAATTTGGAGTCATAGAATATAGTGATATTGGTAACTGTGTTTCTTAATATTACACAGCTAGAAAGGGATTGTCGTTTCAAACAGAAATTAATTAAATTTAATAGCTAATGCTTCGCGGAATGCTTATTAACTCCTTGACTGCTTAGGTACATGTGCTCAAGAATCAACATCTCATTTCCAAGGATTTCCCACAGGTTAAATTCTAGCACATTCAAGTTTCCTAATACATATGCATATGCCACCAAGAACAATTATTTAAACAAATAGTGGCCCCAAACAATTCAGCCATTACAGTTTCCAAGTTAATCTGAACTACCTACATGCAGTTCATACATTTCCTGTTATCTTTCACAACTAAATGTTTCGGGACTTTTTTTTTTTTTTTTTTTTTACTCAGAAACTGGGTACTCATAATCTGACCTATTTTTGCGATCATTTTGGTGAGGTGTATTGTTAGGACATGGATGAAACTCAAAGTTCTGGGTTCTTTTTCTGATGCTGTTTTACAAGCTTGCTGAGTGATTTCAGGCAGTTCTTCAACCCTTGGGCTTTATATCAAAATTGAATGCCTCTCCGAAAGATCTGGGCTAGTTCAGCCATAAGCTGTTGGACTATGCAGGTATCACTTTGAGATTCTGTATTATGCAGGAGTTAAGACTAGATAATCATAATGGTCTTAAAAATCTACAAAAGTCCCTTCATCTCTATGTGTTCGAGTTTCCTCATTTGTAAAATGGGGCTAATAATAGTCACGTCGCAAGATTGTTGTGAGATATTCATTATTATAGAATTCTTCTGAGATCATTGAATTTGCCAATGTATTTCTTTGTGGTTTTCAATCATAAATGCTTACATGCTCTTTTAAAAATAAAAACAGTGACAATAACCAAATTAATGAGCAATCCTACAATTATTTTTAAAAGTCTTAAAAAATGTATTAAAAATTTAGAAACATATAATTTTGTCCTTTTAAAGACTTTTACATAGATAGATCTGGTCTTATTGGAAAACCCGGGAAGTGCGCCCACCCACTGCTAAAGGTCCCTCCCCCAGCCTAGCAGGAGGGACCACTGGACCCAGGGACCAACTGATTACGGTGGACAACTAATGAAAAACAGGGACCGGAGTGCTTTGTTTCAGGGCTCAGTACTCCATTTCTTACTCAGTCAAAACTGCTGTTGACTTCAGTGGGAGTTTTGCCCGAGTAACAATTGCGGAATCAAGAAGTCAATCAATTGTGGGCTTGAAGAATCCCTTCATCCCCTTTTACAGCCTTGAAAAGAGGGATGGACCTGAACCAAAACATTTAGTCCATGCACTCTGATGTTAGGTGGACAGATGGAGACAGATCTTGATTTTATTGATTGTTCCATCTCGACTGGAGATTCTTGGAGTAGAGCCTGTCTTAAAGGTGATTGCAGGTGAGAGGATGAAGTAATTGACACTTCAGCTTTGCAAATCTACAGAAAATTTGGTATTGTTATTTGGAATCAGGACTGACACAACTTCAGTATTGCTATTTTGGAGAACACCAGTTTGCCCTGTTCTGATGATGTGAAGAGTGTGACGTACTCCAGGGACAAGTTTTATGTAGATATAGCTTTGGTACATTTTTTCCCCCAAAGAGGAAGTATACCTAAATTGTTACAGCAGTTGACTGGAATTCCTGGCCTCTAGTTTCTGTCCCTAATTTTCACACTGACTCATTGGGTAACCTGGGGCAGGGCTCTCTTACCATTTCTGTGAAACTCACCTGTTAAGTGAGTATGATAATACTTACCTATCTCACAGGGCTGCTGTGAGAATTAATTAGCATTTATGAAGTGCTTTCAGATTCTTGGATGACACTATGATCCCACCCCTTTCTGTTTGGGAACATCAGACCTAAATGGCACTGTGGCCAATTGGCCTGAATTAATGAATAAGGCCTGCTTGGCAGCCGGGGAGGGAGGGCAGGAACAGAGGAGCCTATACAAGTGAAGTTGCGCCCTGCTCATATCACCCTGGAGTGTGTGTTATCCACTGGCCCAAAGGGCCTGTGGAGGGAAGGGCACATGGTGACCACAGTCCCTATTCTGTTGCCTATTGAGGGTCAGTTTATCCTCCTCAGAAATTGCCTTCATACAGCCTGTTGTGACCATGGATTAGGATTTGTTCTTAAGTAAATGCAGGTGTTTAACAGTAAACTATTTTATTGAAGAAAGCAAGCACTGTATCTTAGCCATGTCAAGACTTTTAAAGAAAGCTTTGGCCAGCAGCCTTCCCTAAGTGAGGCCTGCACTTTGCTAAAAGAGTCAAAAGAGTTGCAAAAAGGCAGCATGGAGGATGATTGTTCACAACTGGGGATGAAGGACCTCATGCCCTGCTCCCTTTACCATTCCACAGGAACACACCAGGTGTGTACTTTATTTGTATCCATTTTGGCCTTTAAAATAAATCTTGTAGTCTCTCCAGCGTGTGGACTTCCAGGATAAACACAATGTGTTATGCTTGGTGAAGGAGGCTGTCAGGGTTCCTTCCCCACTCTCTGAACTCTAGGGTACAGATGTGGGGACCTACATGAAAGACCCCCTAAGCTTATTCTTACCATCTTAGGTTAAAAACTTCCCCAAGGCATAAATTTTGCCTTGTCATTGAACAGTACGCTGCCACCACCAAGCATTTTAAACAAAGAACAGGGAAAGATCCCACTTGGAGATGTTTCCCCAAAATATCCCCCAAACCCCTACACCCCCTTTCTTGGGGAAGGCTTGATAATAATCCTCACCAATTTGTACAGGTGAACACAGACCCAAACCCTTGGATCTTGAGGAACAATGAAAAATCTTTCAGGTTCTTAAAAGAAGAATTTTAATTAAAGAAAAGGTAAAAGAATCATCTCTGTAAAATCAGGATGGAAAATACTTTACAGGGTATTCAGATTCAAAACACAGAGGATCCCCCTCTGTGCAAAACCTTAAAATTACAGAAAAGAGGAATAAACCTCCCTCTTAACACAGGGAAAATTCACATAAAACAAAAGATAACTAATCCGCTTTGCCTGGCTTACCTATACTGGTTGCAATATTGGAGACTTGGATTAGGATGGGTTGGAGAAGATGGATTTTTGTCTGCCCTCTCTCAGTCCCAAGAGAGAACAAACACGTAAACGAAGAGCAGAAACAAAAGCCTTTCCTCCCCGAAGATTTGAAAGTATCTTGTTCCCTTATTGGTCCTTTGGGTCAGGTGCCAGCCAGGTTAGCTGAGCTTCTTAACCCTTTACAGGTAACAGGCTGTTGCCTCTGGCCAGGAGGGATTTTATAGCACTGTATACAGAAAGGTGGTTACCCTTCCCTTTATATTTATGACAGAGGCTAAATATGGCTCAGATTATCTTTATGGCAGATTAGGAGAGTCCAAAATGATAATAAGTGACATGGTAATGGATTTATATGTCTAAAGTGCATTTTTTTCCTTCTTGCCAATCCATCTCCTTTGTTTATATATTTCACAATGTAATTATGCTCTCAAGGTTGCTAATTTTGTGCATAGTTTAAAAATATGACCATAGCTGGACTGGAACACTCAGGACTCTGGGGTTAGTGGTAGAGGCTTGCTTCTCTGTTCTTAATATAGTAAAACAGAATTTCCATAGCCTGCAGGGTCTACTGTAGTGATCTCTTGTTGATATGAAATTAGCATTGCCTTTCCTCACAGGGACCGTGTCTTCACCATTCTTTTCTGACCCTGCTGCTATCTGATTACCCATAGGGTACAGACCTATGTGATAACAGGACTAAGGTAATGAATTGCTTGAGGCTTGAGGTGACAGATTGATTTGCTGTGATAATCTAATAGACAGGTGTGTTGACGCAGCCTGTTTCCAGTCCACCTCCACTGGAAAAGATCTGAGGAATTAAGTAGCATCAGAGACAGAGGAAGGGAGGATGCTATTAAGGTTGAGTGTTTGTCTTTCTAGTTCTTTAAGTTACATGGACACTCTGTTAGCTTGGGGGCAGCAGAAAGCGGAAGTTTAATCCATTTAGGAATGTATTTCTCTGCAGTCTTGGGAGGGAGCGAGAGAGAAACCAGTATTGTTTGGAGAGCAGAGCATTGCAGTGGGATCACATTCAGGGTACTTACTCCAGGGCTCTGCCTTGCTGTTTAATCCATCATTGCTGCATTGAGATACTAGCAGACAAAGATGGGTGTGGTGCCCACTAACCCATGCTGAGGAAACCAAAAGAAGGTGTATGATTGAGGGTATGTTCTTTGCCACGCTGGTTGAATGGATCTTGCATAATGAAAACGGAGGGAGTGGGACTTTCATAAAAACATGCCTAGAGGGTCATTTGGTTTTATTTTAATGTTAAAGGTTTGATTGTGTTTCGAGAGTGTGGTTTTAATTTGGATAAACAGTTCAGTCTGTAAATCACGTGTTGGACTATTGATATAATTGAGCATTTAGCTCTTGCTGCTCTTCTCTTGTACGTGAAAAGCCTTAAACTATGTGTTAAATTTCCATCTGACACACTTACCCCCAGAATATTTAAGCCTGTATGTTCGATGCACTAAAATTTTGTTGGCTGTACACATAAGATAGAACCCACAGATTCAAGAAGAGCGATATTTGCAAGTATATTGTTTGGGAAGCTAAAATTGCTTGGTTTTTCTCTCCCCTGCATCTTTCCACCCTACTCCATCCCAACCAAATATAATAAAATACATTAAAAAGTTAAAAAATAATGTTCTGGCCAGATTCCAATTTGGGTAATTATGTTCTCTGCACCAAGACGTCCCCTGCAGTTTCTGTTGGGTATGGTGGTATCCTCTTCCTGTCCTAAACTGTTGCACAGTATTGCTCTGTCCAGTAGTGTAAAAAACAAAACAAAACAACAACTGAAAAACCAGCCAAATTCCACCCCAGAAGTGGCTGCCATTTCAGCTGTGGGCAAAGGCCAAGATCTTCAAAAGTATTTAGGCAACTAACTCCCTAACTCGACTTTGAAGATCTGGGCCAAAGTGACTGCTGGGTCCAAACTTAATCTCTATTCAACTCCTGTTGAGCCAATTGGAAATTTTACCTAAGTAAGAACTGCTGGGTGAGTCCATAAAAATGTAGCCTGAAATACATTTCATCTGAAGTAATGACAAATTATATTAGACAGATGGAACATCAATAGTAATAATAATAAATATGTCTATAGAACCTTTAAATTGAGGGTATTAAATAATTTTGGTAAAAAGTATTGGTGTTCCATTTTACAGAAGGGGTACGCAGCGATTAAGATCCTTGTAAAAGATCACACAGCAGGTCACTGGCAATCAAATCCATGCATAAAATCTGGAAGTTGTGGCTCCTTGTGCTCTAGTGATTAGTCCAGGGAACATCTCATTCAAATTTAGATAGGTTTGCAATCTCCAACACTATTATCATGATAAAATATTTTTGTTTAAATAGGGCGGAAAAATTACCTCTGTAGGTAAAACTCTGTTTAAATTAAATGAGTCTCATTATAGTCATTTCAGTAAATACCACACTAATTACAGTGCAATATTTTAAATAGAAATGCTATTTTGAAAGATGGAAAGTCTTCCTTACTACAACAGTAAAACTCTGCAGCTGCATATTGTTCTCTGTTGTGGTCCAAAAAGGTGAGGTTTACATGGCTTATGGGATTTCTTATTCATCAGTTGCAAAACCTCATTAAAAGATAACAGCAATTTGATTTTGTTGTCTACAGATGGACACCAGACTTAGAAGTTGGTCTACATTCAGTACTTTCATAGATTCTAGGGCTTGGAGGCAGTATCATGATCACCTTTTCTGACCTCCTTCATGATATAGGCCATTGAAAATCACTCAGTAATTTCTATATAAGCCCATAACTTCTATAGCATATCTTCTAGAAAAATATCCCATCTTGATGTAAAGACTAATTATGGACCTAATCCAGTACGGCGCTCTTAAGCGTGCATGCATGCAAGTAATCCTGCTGAACTGGGAACTGTTTATGCTTAAAGTTACATAAGTGCTTAAGTATTGTGCTGAATTGGGCCCATATTTATTTACAGAAAAGGGGTAATTTCAAGTAATATATTTAAAAACAAAATTGGCGGGGGGGGGGTTATGTTATAAATATACAGCAAACACGCTTGGTTGTGGAAAATTGTGAAAATTCCACTTATCTGCCCACTGCTTGAATATTTCCAGATGCCTTAAAAGTGCTCAGATTTATTAGTTGAGTACAGGACTTTATTGATAGTTTTTGACCTGAAGTATTTTTAATAATATGAAACTATTATGTTTAGCAAGTGGAAAAAATCACTGGCTAGGCAGATGGCCAAGAAGGATTACAAACACTAATGTTACTATTTATTTATATTGCAATTTATACATAATATAAAGATCAATGGGAAATTTACTAATTGTGCCACAGCTCGTCTTTGTGAACACATGTCCCGGTTACGGCTACCCTCATTTTCCCTCCCCTGTTCCCTCCATTGTTTTTATTTTCCGCTTGTTGCATCTCGTTTGAAACTAGATCATAAGATCTTCCAGGAAGAGAGTCTCTCCTGCTGTGTGTTTGTACAGAACTCTGCGTAATGCGGATCCGATCTAGCTAAGGCCTCTGGAGGATGCTACCATAATACTAATAAAAATAATGAATAATTTCTCACTGTGCTGGGTGCTGTACAGACATAAAGAGCTAGACTGTTTGCAGCCCTTGCTTGGCCATGGAGGACTGGATGAGATGCTTCCAATACATGCTTGCCTAAGGGTGATATGCAGTAACAGATGCTGTGCTTTGCTACCCCGTGGCTGAAAGGGGGCAGGAGGGTAGAAGGTGGTGGTACAGCGGATGGAGCAGAGTGTCAAGAGGGATTGGGCCTACTAGAGGCACAAACTCTTCAGTTGCCTTTTTTAGGGTTGTGCAGCCCTGCACTGTCCATATACAAGGCTGAACTTAAAAGCCACAGTCTAGCCCAAAGCAAGAAACAGTCCCCACCCCCAAGAGTTTAAAAACTAGATCATAAAGTGCAAAGCTGTGTATAATAACATATGGTTAAATTCACCCTGATACAGATGGACAACACAGGCTTATGCAGCAATTTAAATTCTCAAAATAGAGCATAAGTGGGAGTTAAGAGGCCCGGGACATAGGCCTTATGCTTGTACCTGGATGTGAATTTCAACCCGGTAGCAGAGGCTGTTTGAGGGAAACACAAGATTACATGAATCAGCTGTGTGTGTAGGTTACTTGTATGTTTCACACCCTTAAATAAACAATAAGGGGATAGCAGCAGCTTGTTACAGGACATTTACTTAATAGTTAAGATGCCGAATAGCTAATGAGAGCCCAAACCGTGTCTCAAATAGCGTGGGTACTGAACACCCACCACCATCGGGAACACAATTCCCCCTCCCACACACACACACATTATTTTTAACTTAACTGATACATCTCAACCTCTCCAGGACCTCTGCAATCCCAATGTAATTTGTTTCAAATTGTTGGCTTTTTTGGCCTGGTGGTGAGTATGTTGCTCTACAGTATCACATAACACAAGGCCATCCTAGAACAGCTTCTGCCTAAACTTCAGTAACAGACTGTTCCTTCTGGGTTTGAAGAATGAGATGTTATCTCATTTTAATACGTAAACACAAATCCAGATTCTGTGGATAGGAAGCGTGACCCGTCTAGCTCCACAGTTATGTTTGTTGATTCATTGATGGAAGATTAAAATCATGCTTGAAAAAGACTCCAAAAATGTTCCCTTTTAACATGAGCTACCTGCAGCTACTATTTTAAATGTAAGTATTTCATAGTATTTTAGGGCCACTTATGTGCATGTTCTCTCCTGCTGGTAATTCTGTGAATTGTCATAAGTCCCGTGGCTTTGGAATTGTTTTCATTTTCCTGATCATGTGACTTTAATGTGATCTGAGAAATGAAAGTGCTGGTGACTTCTGGCCTGATTCTGCAATCCTTACTTGGGCCAATCTCTCATTGACTCCAGTGGAAGTCTTGGCTGAGTAAGAACTGCAAGATTAAGCTCTTAGGTCTTAAGTAATAGACTGACATACTTTCAAGTAGTAGACTTAGATTAGTATAACTAAATCAAAGCACTGAGATTGGAAAGGTTGAGTAGCTATGTGTGTCTCATTTAATTAGATTTCTTTTTTTTAAGGCCCTGGTCTCCTCAGTTCTTTCTTACTCAAGAAAAACTCTGACTAAATACTCACTTCTAAAATTAGAAGCATGTAAACTTTGCTGATCTCGCTGAGCTGTTGTTGCTTTTTGATTGTGATCCCTGGAAAGGTAATGCCATGTCCTTCAGGTGTCGATTACACATCTATTTATTATCTACACATGCCGCCTCCATCCATAAATAAAACAGGTGAGCAAATATTGGCAGATCACCCACACCCTCTGGGCACGCTATGCCTGTTGAAAGAAATGTCTGACTTTAAGAAACACTATGATGTTCATTTTAAAACGCTCTCTATTCTGTATTTGTTATCAGGCTGCAGGTGTTCCTTTTCAGCAGATAATCCAGTGGCATCACTCCAGCCTTGTATCCAGCTGTTTCACTTCATTCTGAAGGCCCTCCTGTCTTCTATAATATTTCTACTGAAACTAAGATCCCTCTTTTGTGTTATGTCTTTTTCTCTCTTCTGTCTGTACCATAACTATTAAAAAAAATTGTTGTGCAACCTTTCTTTCACTCCTTTGTGTATATGTTGTCTACCTGAAGCCTGATTGTATGACCGTGTTTACTTGCATGAGTAGACTCATTGACCTGACTCTCAGATTTAGCTTAGTCTTTCTTGATTAAATGGCACAGGCAGTTCAAAATGCTTTTCAGTGGGAAACAAGGGAATAGTTTGAATTCTGAGCTCTCCAAGCCTTTGACAAACATATTTGTGATAGAAATGTAACTTTCAGCCTTTCTGAACGTTAATGGTATTAATAAAGGTCAATAAATTGATTTTTAGAGGTGGAAGGGTACAGACTGTACCACAGAAATATCATGAGTCCGAGGCGGTATTTATATGAAAGAACTGAACTGGTAGGATCGCGGTCGTGGAGGCTCAAACAGTGCAGTGTGCCCATTCTAGTCATCCTGTTTCTTTTCCTCACAGTTTTGCCCACACCGTTACTTACGCTGTAGAAAATAATTACACTTGCACCTTTATCAGACTGCCTTATCTTGCAGTTCCTATCAGTGCTATTGAAGCAGTGGCTTTTGGGAGATTTTGAAAGGCCTTCTGGGAGCCCAGTTGAATTGTGTGGGTGACGAGATCAAGCTTGTTAATTCCATGGGAAACTTGTATAAGTCCCCTGTGGCCATTTTCTTACAATTATCCAAAACCTCGGCCCCCTCACCCTCTCCCCCAACTTTCCCTGCAACTGTCTGACAAATTATTTCTCTGGAGTTCGCAAGTTGCAGGAGCTTCAAGCACATTTATAAGCTTTGCGGCCATTTTAAAAAGTATTTTCCCCCCAGTGGAGGCAGAGGCTGAACAGGTGAGCTGATGCCTTATTAGGGTCCCGAAATTCCCAAATGTAATGTGGTCCTTGTGGAATGATAGCATTGCCTCCCTGTGTGAGAATGCAATACCTTCAGGCACTGTTGAATTTTTGTCATTTCATATGCTGGAGTTGGGTAGAGTGCTGTGAAGCGTGCTCCCTTTATAGGCTGAAATATAGGCCCAGATTCTCAATCCTGCTGTCATGCAAAAGCCTCAGAAGACTGGAGAGGACATGAACATGCCAGAAACCAGGCTGAGGCTGGGAAAACCATTGAAGGCTAGAGAGATGCTGGGATCTATAGCACATTATGCGTCAAGAGTAGCTTCAGATCTACAAGCAGGCTAAGGTTGGGAAAGTTTTGGGAGACTGGAGAGAGAACATGGGAGATGTGAGGCAGCAATAAAGGCTAAAGAAACCACGTAGAATAGCAGATGAACTGAGTTTGGAAAAGAATCAGAAGACTGGAGAAAGGCTATGGCCAGAAGTGGATAAGAGGATTTCTGGGTAAATATTCGATGAGGACAGCATAAAATGAGGGAGGCTATCAATTGAGTTTCAGTGTTGCTAGATTAAGCAGGGGTTTACAGCACAGTAGATTATTGATGGGAAAGATTGGTAACCGTGATTTTGGTTGTTTTTTCCTCCCCAGGCTGCTTGAAACTCATAAGGGGCCACATTTTCTGATGTGTCTTTATCCTACTGTTCTGCAAGGGTGTGATGTACTATTTCATTTTCTTGGGGAAGAACCTTTTAAAATCAACACCCTGCTTTTTGTAACAAGCTCTCTGAGGAGCGGAGAGCAGAATTCCGAGTGTACGAGCATGTTTGGCATCTTGGGAACACGCAGAAAGAGGAAAAACCTAAATGTGCTGAGGGTGCCTTATTTCTGTGAATCAGGAATAATTCTGCTGAAGGCAAATGGGGTTATACTGATGCAAAACTAGTGCAGATGAGATCACAAACAGCCCATAGTGTATGTTTTTTTCTACTTACTGATGAGGGTAAGAGAGCAAGGGCAAACTTGCTTGTTTAAAGATATTCCTATCATGATAACTGCATTTGGAAAAAGTTTGGATGCTGGAGTTTTGAGTCTTGTAGATTAATTATTTTTCTTGGTGGTGTGAGCAGGCATGATTATCAACCATTTATGGTCTGAAAATATCCTGCAGCTGTAAATTATTTGATGATAGTTTGTGTAATATATATTAACTTTTACTTGTATCTGGCTCACCTGTCCTGCAGATAGCTTTTCCACAACTCAGTTACCCTCTCCCCTGAACTTAAGACCACGCACCAGTATTTTAGTATTGATGCATGCCTTGTATCTGCTGCAGTTTTCCATATGAGATCATTTAGTTTTGCGTCTGTTTTGATTATTACACCCATGCCTCTTCAGTGCCATCCCTGCTGGCCTGCTTCATTATCAGTGTATGTGTATGAAAACCATATAAGTCCTCTGATAAGCTGAATGTTTTAAATGCCTCATTCCACCCACCCGATTTATCCAGGGCTTTGGCACTACTGCAGCCCTGCAGAGATGGCAGATTGGGGTCACACATGGATTGATTTTCCTGCAGCCTTTGCCCGTTTGAGAACATGAGGCACAAAAGTAAGAGAAAGGAGGAGCGCTTCAGTGGAAATGGAGAGAAAGGTGAGAACAGAAGCTACGTTCTCCCATTCAGTGAGAGAGAAAGAGAGAAACCAGAATTCACATCCTATGAAGTGAGCTGTAGCTCACGAAAGCTCATGCTCAAATAAATTTGTTAGTCTCTAAGGTGCCACAAGTCCTCCTGTTCTTTTTGCAGAATTCACACAGTTTCCCAGAAGCTGGAGAGGGGCTTCGGGGGACCCCTTCTTTTCAGGTTTGAGACCAGCAAGTCATCCCCGTGAATCCTGCTGCTTGAATCCCTCCGTTTCCTTCTTCCTTCAAACACCTTATCGTCATGCCAAGCCTCTGCCCCACACTGCTGCTCATGCTGTCAGCGTAGTCATCAGCGACTAAACACATGCATCTGCTGTACTATTTGCCAGCTCTTAAGGAACGCTGTGACAAATCATTTCCTCCAAAAATGTGAAATATGTTGAATAAGTTATGTATTTCATATTATTATCAAACATGGATATTGCAGTATTGTCTAGAGGTGTTAGCTAGGTCTTGGCCCCCTTGTGCAGTACAAATGTAGTAAATGGCAGTCCCTGCACTAAATCTTAGCATCTAAAAGACCAGAGTTTTTATGTCCAGTAATGACCTCTGGAGACTATAAGTACTGAGCATTGGTTCCGAATAAGAATGGCTGAGATGTCTGTTCAGGTTTAAGTTTCGGATAATGGTTTGGAATAGTAAGTGATATGAAGCTAAAGAAACACATTACCAGAAGGAAATATCAGATAGTAGAAGGCATTTATGATTGTTGGCTTTGAACGGTTCGTGCTTTCCTGGGGAATCGTGACATTTCATATAAACATTCAGGGGATCTATGTTACACTTGAAGCATACACTTCTAATGAAACTCTGATGCTGGAATTCACAAAGTGCAATTATCCTGCTTGGTAGACACCTTGGTTAAATTGAGCTAGCAGAACCTATATAGAGTGTATGCTCTCAATGACCATACTTTCTTTTAAAGGATTGTAGTAGATTTTTAAAAGAAACTGTTGTAAAGCATATTTTTAATCCGATGTTTGAGTCAGTGTTGAGTAGTGCTCAGAGCACAGGCCTGAAAGTCAAGAGAACTAGATTTCCTTCCTACTGATTCTGTATGTAACTGCGAGCAAAACATTTAGATTCTCCATGCCTCAGTATCTCCTCCAGTAATATCCACCTTTGTAAAATGATTTCAGAAATTCAGATGAGAGCAACACAGTTTTGCAAATTATTTTATTATTATATGTTGTAATATTTCATTATATTCCTATACATCCTGGAATATATTTATTTTCCTTAGCTGTCTCATAACTTCTTCAGTTACGGGTACTTTTCTCAATTATTTGCACAGGAGGGCTCTGCCTGATTAGCATTTAGAGTATAGTAGGTTTATTCTTCAGCCGTTGAACTCACTTTCTTTGTCTTTGGCTCATTCATGTGGGTACCATTACAGTTGTTTGAAGCAAATCCCTGATGACTTGCTGGTGTGTTGACCTGTACAGCTGCAGAGGGAAGAACTTTTCGAAAGAAATGATACTGTTTAAGCAGATAGAATGTCTTGCTTCCTTGTACTTCAGCGGTGAGAGAAATGAAGGGCATGTGCTGAGCAAATCGTAGTTTTCCTTTGTACTGTAAGTAGCGCTAACAATTCTCAGGGCAAAAGTAATGAAAGACTGAAACATTTGTTCCTTAATATTGTGATTTTTTTTATTACACTAGTTACAGAATTTGAATCCAGATTTCATACACCCTAAAGTTCAGATATTCAGATGTTGATACCTCTAGATACCTACCTCTAGTTGATACGTTGCATGTCCAAAATTTTCTTCCTCCATGTGGCAGTTCTTCCATACTGCTATGGGGATGGAGTAAAGTGGGAAAACTCCCTCACTCACTTGAATGAATTCTCTGAACCCTCAGAGAACACTTTAGTGGCCTAAAGGTGCAGAGTTTCCAGGTTGCTTTAACTATGTTTGAACAGCTTGCAGCAGGAGAAAAGGTATTCACTGAAAAAAAATAGGAGAGGAAAAGTGAAAATACTAATTGCCAAAAACAACATAGAAGTTCTATGAAATCCGAGTGAAAGAAGACGCGAGAACTTTTTTGTAATACTTTCAACCTGTATGAGAGCTTCAATATAAAATTCCAAGCGAATGTAGCTGTTGAGGCCCTTTGGGATCGTAGAACATCATGATGACTGCCTGTACTGCTGTGTTTGTGTTTCTTGGAGATTAAGAGCTGGCAAATATGAATGACATATCTTTTTACGAGCATTTTATTTTATGTGAAACCCCATCTTCCCTGAAGGGAAGCAAACTTTTCTTACTTGTTTTAAAGTTTTGCAAGTAATTGGCTTATTCCTATGTTTAGAGAGAACTGTTTGTAACAAGCTGTTTATTTGGGTCTTTGTTAGTGAGGCTACTCTAAGAATAAAGTGCTAATCAATGAGCATAACAATATTTGGCTGATGATGACATTTTACGGTTAATGACATAGGTGTTGCTGAACTGGTCATGAGTTTCTTGAATACAAATAAGGAACAACAAATATAATAAAATATGTTATTTGGATAGTAACACAGGCTGTTCTTGTGAGTCATTCCTTCTTATCTGGAACAAGTGCAGCAGCTTCTGCTGAATAGCAACTCAGATATCAACAACTTCTGGGGAATGGCAACATTTATCTGGGAACCAATCCCGTCCCATTGATTTTTTAATCTTAATGGGATTTGGATAGTGGTAACAGCATGCCGGTTATTAGCAACAATTTTTGGAAGAAAGGTTCTACCTGAAGGCAGGTTTGCAAGGCTGCAGCCCCAGAAGAAAATGGTGAGGGGTGCTGAGCACCCCGTGCAGGCAGGTTTGTGCAGCTGCACCCAGGGAAGAAAGTGCTGGGACCTGTCTTGGTTTATGACTAAGTGCAGCCCCTCCCTGCAGCTGGTGGTCAGCCCATCCCAGTGCTTCCTTCTGGGGCTGCAGCCCTGCAAACTGGCCTGTGTGCAGGGACTGCACAGGAGGTAAGGGGAGGGGAGGCTGTGGTGGGCTACAAGAAAGGAAGCACTGGGATGTGCTGAGCCCTAATGCTTGGAGAGGGTATTGTGAGCCCCCAGCGCCCCTGCTCCCAGTGGAAAGCCCTGGCATCCAGGCTGCATCCTCCCTGCAGGCAGATTTGCAAGGCTGCAGCCAGGGAAGGCACGTCTCAGCACTTCCTTCCCTGTCTGCCGCTTCTCAAACCTGCCTTCCTCCTATTAGCAACTGCCAGATAACAGCAGCTTTTTGCTGGCAGCCGAGCTGAGGGGCTGCAAATAAACAGAATCCACTGTAAACTGTTCCTTTTTTTTTTACAACATTCAGATGGTTTAGATCTTGTGTGCTTCTTATTTTAACATTTCGATCTAACTCTGGTGTTTATGAATAGTTCTGAATTATAGAACATACTTAGGACTCTGAAATGGACATATAAGCCAAGCCATTACCATCTGATAGCTCTTCAGTGGCCTATATGAAAGAAGTTCATGGCCTTCATCCAGTTCCTAATAAACTTTTGTCCCTCTTGCCAGAAGCACTATGAAAATAGGCTCTAACTGCTGCTCTTGATGGCGTTATCGTATCAACATAAGCAAAAGGCTATGTCAGAGTTTAGTGGGGGAGGTTGGCACTCCTGGTATGGATGCGTTACCTGTATTGTGAACAAATAAAGGTCTCCAGAGTTGTTTAATTGGATGCCAAACGTAGCAATACTAAAATGGAGTGCTGATGATTGAAATAGTGTTTATCCTGAGCACTGCCGTTTTAAAGAACTTTATTTATTTACCAGAGATGGGGGAGGGAGGGAGGAAGGGAGAAATACTGGAAATGTAATGAGAGAACCTCAAAAACCGCAATTTTTTGCAGTTCCTTCCAAATTTTCAAAATTAGTTCAATTGTATCAAAATTGTGTGATGTTTAGCCTATTTTCGCTCAAAAATAAGCCAGTTGTTGAAATATAAAAATTTTTGAAAGCGGAAATATATTTTGGATAAGGATAAATTCATTTTAAAAAAAAAACCTTGCATTTTAGTTTGTACAGTGCAGACCAATTGGGGCCCCAATCTTAGTTTGATCTCTGGACACTACTTTCATACAAATTATTGTTAGTAGTAGTAAAGATTGTAAACAGAAGACATTTTTCTCCTTCTCAGTTCTCAGGCTCTCAGTAGCATGCTGACACTGAAATGTAGAAGGGATGCTGCTGCTGGCTCGTCACTGGCCTTCATGGTGTGTTATCACAGTGGCTGCCCTTAGTGCCAACGTTTGGGGGCACCAAATCTTGGTGTTTTTGTTTTATTTGCTTGTACCTTTTGGGTGGGGAGCGAGCACCGAAAAAAGTTTTCCATCCTGGATAGGATAGTTTTGGCTGGACGTATTCCTGGAGGTTTCATCGCATGACATAATCTTTAACTAAAGATTAATCTTTAATTCCTGGAGACTCCAGGACAATGCAGGAGGGCTGGCAACCCTAGTCCTGGAGTCACAACATCTAGATCTGGCCCTGTTGTCGCCAGTTACTAAAATGTATATTATGGGTTTGTTCCTGCTTCCGCTGAGGTCAATGGGAGTTTTGATGTTGACTTCAGTGTGAGGAGAATTGGGCGGTTTGTGGGAACAGCAAAAACTTGCCTACGCCTATTTTTGAAGAATATTGTGTTTGGTCCATGGCTTAAAAGAACAGATACATCTTTCAACCCACCCTCCAAATCATAATTACCACTATATTAGTCCACTCCATTTGCAGAGAAAGTAGTGCAAGGCTTATGCAACATTCAGGTTCTGCTTAAACCCTCAACATAGGGCTTAAATGGCGTATAGGTTTTAAGCTGGTCTTTTCTGCCCAGGAGTAAATTTCTCACTGAACATAGATATTAAGTCTACACATCATACTGGCTGGCTGTTTTTTCTTTTTACCCCTTACATTTTTGCCCTCATCAAATTCACCCATTTTATTGACATCTGTAAAAAGGGTTCCACTTTTTGCATTTTGTGTTCCAGAGGTTGCAAAACATTTTACTCATCCGTCTTCTCTGAATTCTGGAAGAATGTTCACGTTGCAACCAGAGTGTGATCTGTCCTGTGATGAAGAAAGCCTTTCTATCATGGAAACACCATTCCCAACAGAAGCCTGCAATGAATCTTTTTCTGACAAAACATGGCATCGTGGCTGATAGACAATAAGTATGAAATCAGCCCTCTGCTGTATTGTGTGTTTGGGGACTGTGGGGGGGGGAAAACATATTCTTTTACAGAAAGAAGAGGGTGTGGTGTATTAGGGAATATCATATTTGTACAAAAAAGCTGGGCACATTCTTTGAGCTTGGCTTTCTGCTCTTGAGGGTGGGGGAAACACAATGAGAGAAAAACATTCCTGGAGGGGATTAATTTTGAGGTGACTCAAATAGACACTTTGATCCCTTCCATCTGCAGGTGGCATGTTTTAACTTGTTAATATATGGATAGCAAATTCCCTTTTGCCTTTTATGTTTGGAAAATTGCTCATAGCCCACACATGGCTATGTAATTGGGAGAGATTGTTCATTCTTGCCTGCAGGAAGGCATTTCTCTGTCTGCTGAGCTTGAGTTCCAAAGCAGAGAGGAAAATGCTGTCAGAGAAAGAGCAGCAGAATTCCTGGTCTGGCCACGGGTTCACTATAAAATGGCCATTGAAAGATGTTCATTGCATTCAGGGTGCTATGTGGTATGTGGGACATCGATTCTGCAGTAAGCCCCTCCCCTCTAGCTCCCAACTGAAACTGGTGCAGTATTCTATATAATAGTAACATTTTGATAGCTTTGAGTACATTCGGACAGGTGTTTTTTCAATGAATTATATGCACAGAAAATAAAATGATTTATATCTTATGTTATTTAGCTTGGTTTTAAACTCAGTGCAAGTCTCAATTGTGGAGTGTTTTTTTTTTTTGCGGTACAAATAATAATGAGAATACATATTGCATTGAAAAATGATGTAAGATTGCATGGGAGTTCCTGTGAGATGCTTCGAAGTCACTGAATGCTCACCATCTCTGAGAATCAGTCATTTTATTTAGGTGCCTAACTTTAGGTACTTACGTTTGAAATATTTAGCTTAAACCCACCTGTGTCTCAGTTTCTTCATCTGGTCTTTTAAGGGTTTTGAAATTTGTGGATGACAAGCATATTATATTCCTCTTCCTCCAAATGGGTTGTGTGTCAAGCAGGTGTTTGAACCAGAATTGACTAAAATTATCCGATGAAACAGGTAGAGCTCCTTGAATGCTGGAATTTCTTGGCTATGGAATTTACCACAGTATTGTGCTTCAGAATTTGTATCATACAGGCATGTTAGTAGCTATCAGGTACTGCAGATTTTGATTGATATTTTTTTCTTAGTGGTTCCTTCAGAAAGGCTTAGCTGTGTGCATTATTTTCTATATCTCGAAATTATGTTCATGTACAACATGCCACAATGGAAAATTGGTAAGCCTGTTTATTTACTGTATGTTAAACTATGGACATTTGACGCTGAAGATGTTAAATAGCAGAATTTAATGACTGGCACTCCGCATTTCTGTTATCCTAACTGATTCCAGAACAGGTTGTCAGGAAGAAATTAAAGTACCTCAGTTTTTAAAATGAGTAAGTTTTCTTTTACTGTGGTCTCAGTCAAATAATTTCTGTGTTGCTTATAAATTTCAGCTGTGGTAGTTGAGGGGCTTTTGTTTTGAATGTTGCAACTATCTCTTTGGGTATTAAAGGTCCCTTAGAACTTTTAATGAGCATTGCTGTGCTAGGCCAAGTATCCTGGCCATATTCCAGCATGAATAATTTCATTCTATCTATCTCAACACACCCTGTAGTTTTACTCAGATACTGTATTGTTCCCTTCCCCCTCTACTAAAAGCAGGTGTGGAGAGTTGCTGGTTCAATATGGCTACCAGATTTGCACTTCACGCTATACATCTGTGGGTGGGATGAACTGATTTCTGTAGAGCATTGACTTTATTTCAGAAGAAAAAGAAGATAATGGTGGCCACTCTGCCAGGGTGTGGTGCACATGGGCACAAGGAAACATCCATCTTCCAAGCCATTTTAAGAGAGAGACTCACTACAGATGTTTAACCCATGCTACCACAGTGTGGCTGTTTGTCACCCTCTAGTGGATGAACCTCTGATAGAGGTTTATGAGTCAGCTATTGCTTCTGAATATTGGACCTGGTTCCTTGACCCAAGTACTAGAGGCTTGTGCTTTTCAACCTGGAGATGCTGGGCCATTCCCCATAGATGGCTTGGCATCATTATAAAATGTTGGGAACCACTGATTTAATGAGTTACAAGGGATTATTATTATTTATTTAACTTGCATTAGTATGTTCTGTGGGACTTGGCAATTGCTGCTCTGTACTCACACAGTAGATGTTGACAGCTGAAGAAAGTCCAATGGGCTAAGAGAAGTCATACACACCTTGCTTAACTATTCTATAAAACAGTTACCGATTGATATGAAGCTGAAATACAACTGTATATTTTCAGCTTTTGTGGGTTTTTTAAAGGACACGTATAGGCTTTATTGCATTCTTTACAGGGAAAAGGACTTGGGTCCCAACATTTCCCTTTCAGTGATGCTTGGGCTGCTGAAGATTCATATGAAGCAATTATTAAAAACAATAACAATAAAACCCTATTAGAGGGCTAGGTTATCAGCTGCTCCCTTTCAACTTGTGTCTGCAAAAATGCCTGTTTTCTCATACATGTTCCACAGATTTGTTAAGGTATTTAGGCATTGCTGGGTTCAACATAGCAGCATCCTAAGTGAGTTAGGATCCTAAGTCTCATTTTCAAAAGTGGCATAGGCATTTAGGAGCCTAAATCCCATTGACTGTACCCATTAACCATTAACCACCTGTATCTACAAAAGTGGGGTTTGTGAGAACAAATTTACAACTGATGTCAGTATATTATTCTTATAATGCAAAACCAAATACACATCCTCCTGAGATGACATATGTATGGCACTTACCTTCTCTTAGAAAAAGTAAATTGTTGGATTTAAACAGGTTGAGAGTGTAGAAAATTATAATATTAGGTTAGATAATAAGTAAACCTTGCACAGATTATATGGCAAGATGCTGACTGTAAAATTAGTTTTTAAAGGCATCCAGATATAGTATAAACTATGGCTACAATAAATAACATGAAATAGAAAGACAGGAGTAAATTATAGGGTAATGTTTACAAAAGGAATAGTCCTGCTAAGGGGAAATTTCCGTGAAAAATGCGTAAGGTATCTTGCTTGCATAAGATCAGAATTACTGAAGAAGATAGGTTCCAAGTGTCAAAGCCTTGTTCACATAAATAGTTCCAGTGTACTCGGTGGGACTTCTCACGTAAGAAAAATGAGCAGGATCTGACCTATTGCCATTTAAAAGACTCATAATTTCTGACCAAAGATATGGGACAGCTGAACACAGGCAAGAGCTGATAAAGAGCAGAGTAATAGCTAATACCTCTGAATACTCTGTAAGCCCTTATTTAGGAATGATTGTTTTATATTGACTATGAGCCATGGTATGTCATAACGACACTTTAGCTTAATCTTAAAACAAGCCAACAATCGTTTGCACATGCAACGAGGATGAATGTGCATGCAGAGCTTCAGTGCCTATTTTTGTAAATTTGGCTGTAAAGGACATCTATCATATATGTTTGTTGAGTTGTAGCCATGTTGGTTCCAGGATATCAGAAAGACAAGGTGGGTGAGGTAATATCTTTTATTGGACCAACTTCTGTTGGTGAGAGAGACGAGCATTCAGTCTAACACAGAGGTCTTCTCCAATGTGTAAGGATGTAGATTATTACATATAGGGTGGGAACAGTTAATGAGACTGTATTAAAAACAGTATGAGACTTCCAAAAAACCTCTTGTGTTTATTGCCTTGCTAATGAAGCAACCCATTTTTGATCAAATGTATGGGGTCAAAATTTCTGTATAAACACACCAAAATAAATCTGCAAAGAAAGAATTTTCTAGGAAGTTACACTTTGGTAAAGGCGCCAAAGACACAAGTAAAAATAGAAACTGAAAGCTGTAATTAATAATATCTGCCAGAAGCCTTTCTGATGCAGCAAGGATTTTTCCACAGCACGTTACCTGGTATTGTGAGAGACAGTTTGGGGAGACTGCGTGGGGCTTACTTAAGGTATACCTATATGGCTGTCAAGGGGTTAAATATTATTTCTTAAATGCTGTGTAGTAATGAATAGAAGGAAAGCTTTCCTAATTGTAGTGAAGTATTTTTGGAATTTGCCCAGTCAGTTGGTAATATTTCACTAATTAAAGGAACCCTTTGTTTAAACCAGGCTGACAAGAGTTCGTCTGGAGGATTGGCTGTTGGACAAGCTGAGGTATGTTCATTCTTCAGCAAATCAACCCATTTTATGAAATGACCTTTCTGAAGTAATGCTTTTAACTTAGAAGAAGGTAATCACATCTGCGAATTCCTTATGGTTTCTGTGCTGCTGTGGGTTGCAGGTTGTAAAATGTTTCACTCTATTTTACTGCCCCTGAGTCCTGTGTGTAATGAAAATGAACCAAATAAAAGAAATATAGGCACAAGTATCTTTATGACTGGAAGGTATGTAGAGTGATTGGATAGCAAAATGCATGGATTGTAAATGTTTGCAGAGGGAATGTTTGCAAGCTGGATGGGCAGGGCATGTATTGGTTTCCTACTGAGACCAAAATGACTATGCCCATCTGGAACACTCACGTCCTAGGGGGCCATGTACAATATGGCTGTGGTTTGGTGAACAAAGGTCACCCCATGCCAGACTAGCTCCGTGCTTGGAACTGTGGATCTTTTCTGAGGGAACTACATTCATTTGCAGAGGTAGTTTGGGGCAATGTAAATAAAATTAAAAATTGTAAAAGCTTTATACCGCTGATTAATAGTAATGTACAGAATTAAAGGCTGCTATATATTAATGCTATTTTCTAAACTTTAAACATAAACATGCTTGAAGAAATACATGCAGTACCATATATACCATTGACACAGTGTGGTATATTTGCTGAATTCAGTTGTTTACTTTGTTCAGTGGGTTCCTGCTTGTGAAGAATCCCAGTTTGCAAGATCAAGGAAAGAATAAAACTGCTGACTGATTTCTCATTTCTGTCCAAAATACTTTGTATACTTTTTTCCTGCCAATGCATACAGCTGACTCAGTGTTTCTCTTAACAACTTATTAGGCCATGACTTAGTAGCTTTCTCTTGTAACCTTTTTTCTTCGTTACAGAGATAGGGTCAAGAGTTGGGAAGGCAATTTTTTTTATTGCCAGTAATAGCATTTTAACACTTATATATCAGTTTCCATCTCCAAAACATTTAAAAAATATCAGTTAATTAATCCTCAGCAGCCTTATGAGATGGGGAAGTACACTGGACACAATTCAAAAGTTCATTCTTGTTTTGAGGTATTACTAATTCCAGCAATAGTTCTGACATTTAACAAGGAATGCTGCTGGAACCATGAACCCAACTCTGAAACTGAAATGAAATTTGGAGTGCACCCATTCTAAGCACATCAATGTGCAATCTAAGCCAACTCTCATAATTTTATTGTGACTTTCACATTATGTCCTTCTTTCTTTTTTCTTTCTTTTTTGAAGTAAGTTTCTAGCCCTCAGGGTTGTGGAGGCAGTCATGACTCCTAACAATTCAAAACCCAGAACCCAAAATGTAGCATTCTTTAAAATCTCATGATTTTTAAGCCAGTCTCCTTATTTTTAGGGGGCCTCATTTCATCATGGCATCTGAATGTAGAAGACTGAGGGGAGACATTTTTTCTCCAGAGATCTTAATAAATAGCAAAAGTTTCCTCTCCATTTACCTTGCTATTTGATATTTGTCAGTTCTACAGGCTGGACTATATAAAACATTAGATCAGCAGTTCTCAAACTGTGGGTCGGGACGCCAAAGTGGGTTGCAAACCTGTTTTAATGGGGTCACAGGGCTGGCATTAGACTTGCTGGGGCCCTGGGCCAAAGCCTGATCCCCATGGCCCAGCGCTGAAGCCAAAGCCCAAGCTCCACCACCTAGAGCAGCGGGACTCGGTGAACTCAAGCTTCGGTCCCCCTTCCTGGGCCTGTGTAGTAGTTTTTGTTGTCAGATGGGGGTCACGGTACAATGACGTTTGAGGACCCCTGCATTAGATCAACCCAGGCATTTAATCATTTAAGAAGCTATTTGATTTGCAGCAACTTGGTTGTAAGTATTTTGGGCTTCCTTGGAATCAGAGGAGGCAATGTATGCTGGGACATCTTTGGCTTGAGAGAACCTCGGACCATGTTTAATTCCAACAGAGATGCTACTCAGTGCCCAAGAGGAAGAGTTCCAGAGCTGAGACCTTCTATTTTCGTAATGTGACCCCATCAAAAGTAGTTGGTTTTGATGGGGGAGAACGAGCAACAGTCTATGGAGCATGTTGGTAGGTAGAATGAAAAAGTTGGGTTATAAAGAGTTTTTTGGGGTTGAAAAAAGATGGAATTGGGGACCCTGTGGGGGAAGTAGTAGTGTGTTGCACAGGGAGGAGGAGCTGGAAGTCTGAGGAATGGAAGGATGAAGTGAGGGGGAAACAGAAGGATCTGGTTAGGTTGGGAAGGAGGAAGGTGAGAGGAAGAAGGAGAAAGCAAAGAGACCTTGAACTTCCATAGTCCCTTTGATCCTAGAATTTCAGCACTTAATAAACATTAATTCATCCTCACAACAGTCCCTGTGAAGTAGCTGAGTATGATTATTCATTTGACAGAAGGGGAAACTGAGACACAGTTTGTTTCAGTTTTTTTTGTTTTTAATGATCTGACAAAAAAGTTGCATTTCATGCGTTTGTGGCGTGATTTTTTCACACCAAATATGTGCTCAGTTGGTAAACAGATGTTTTTTTCCTAACCCTTCCGATTCTACCTGTGATCTGAAAGTAAGATTTCAGGATAAAACCCTCAGAGATTTTCTTTCTGACTTGTGCATCATCACCAGCAAGCTGGGTCCAGCTGAGGTGTATAAGTATAGTTAGAATGAAGTTAAGTTACACGACTCTGTAATCTGAGTTAAACATGCTGCATTTGAAAATGTGCAGCAAATTTGATCTGTTTCTTCAGTGCTGAGTTTAATGAAGTTAAATTCTGGATTTACACTGATGGGCGGAGTGTGAACTGCTGGCTGGGGGGAGGCTAGCTCCCAGTCCCGCATCTTCTGCCTGAGGCATGCCCCCCCAAACAGGGCTGGAGCCCAGAGCCCCCCCCACCGCGGCTGCTGGCCTCCGCCCCAGGCTAGCGCCCCCATCCCTGGAGCGCCAGGAGTGCGGGCGGCGCAGCCCCAACCCCCCGAGTCCAGGAGCGCTGGGAGTGCAGGTGGCACAGCCCTAGCCCCAGAGCGCCAGGAGTGTGGGCGCTGCGGCCACAGCCCCCTCAGCCACAGAGCATCGGGAGGGAAAACGGCGTGGCTGAAGGCTCCTCAGCCCCAGAGTGGCTGGGAGGGTGGGTGGCACAGCCCCAGCACTGGCAGGTCGGGCGGCGTGGCCCCAGAACCCCCAGCCCCGGAGTGCCAGCAGTATGGGCGGCGCAGCCCAAGCTGGGGCCACCACACAGGTGGAGACACAGAGCGGGAAGCAGGAGGGGGATCTGGGGGCAGAGCATGGGCTAGACCCACTTCCGGCTGTTTGGGGAGGTACCGCCTTCCCCAGCCTATGATACCTGCTGCCCATGTTTACATTGATGAAACTCATGGGAGACTTTGGCTCTTAGTTAATAAGTGCGTTGATGATGGGCAGTCCAGAATAGAATCCAGCTCTGCTGTAGCTGTGTGGGCTTCACAGAGATAACAGAAGCTAATTAAGTATTTAAAATCATCTTTTTGTCACAAAGTGAGCAGGTGTGGTTGACAACAAGCAGGGAGCAGATTGGTTGAGTAAGGAGGTGCTATTTTCATGTAATCTCTTTTCTGAAAATAATCACAGTTTAACACACTTGCCCGGGTCACACAGCTAAGCATTGACAAAGCAAGGGATGTATAATCATTTTATACATCGTATCTGATTTCTGTTTCCAGAAATGCATTAGACTCTTGGCTTAAGCATGAAGATCACATTCAACTCTCTTGCATTATCTTGGCTCATTCAAAAAGCTGGCAGGGAAGGACTCAAGTGTGTAGGCCTCAGGCTAGTAGAAGCTGTTGCTTTCGTGGATGAGTTGGAGCAGACAGCCCCAATTATCAGCATTCTCTGCTAGTCAGCCAGAGAACAGATTTGATGTCATCTGTGAAGACAGCTGTTTTTCTGCCTCCTCTGCTAGAGGAAAGGGGTAGGAAGGGAGTGGCTATTAATAAGGGAGGTGGAGTTCATTATGAGAGAAGAGGGAAGGCATTATCCCACCTCTCCAATATACTTAGTGACTTTTGTAAATGGATATTGTTAAGGGTGGCAAGGAGGCAACTGAGTGTGATTCAAAAAAACCTGTTTCAAACAATCCAAGGGCTTTGGCTATAAAAAGTTGATGATGAATAGAACTAAATACAATTTGATGGCTGTCCTGATGCAGACATGTTGTTTACTATAACTCAGCATGCTTCACCAATCAATTATCTAATCCCCTGGGAGTACAGAGAAAGCATTAGATCATATACCTCAGGTGAACATTATCTAATGCATTAAATTTAGTATGAGAGCCCTCTGCAGCTTAAAGGCAGAAGCTGAATTCTCACATGACCAGGGCTCAGCCTTGCTCATGCTTCACTATAGTAATGTTCCACTGAAACAGCTTGGGCTACGCTGCTCTGCCATGAGGATGCCACTGCCAGGGCCTGAACAGCTTGTGCGGTATAGCGCTAATTCTGCCAGTGTTCAAATGGCAGGGATGCTAGACCTACTAATCTGAGAAAAGGAAGGAACGCAGAGATCAGAATAAGAGGCTTCATTTCCTGGTTGTTGCAGTGCATGGCAAGTCTGCTGCCACCAAGCTAATACTGATCCCCTGCGAACATTTTAAAAATTGATGCGAGTTGTAGCAATTTTGTTGGAAAAACAGTATTTTGAACCATATACACTTGGTTTTGTCATTTTGTATGTTTATGGATTTCAGTAGAAATGTAACACCACCTGGTGCCCAGCTCCACAGTCCTTGCTTGTTTGAAATTCTCACTGATGTCACTGGGAGTGTTTTGGATAGCATGGACTCTATATCATGGAATTCGGTCCCTGGTTAATAACAGCAGGAGAACACAACTATGTATGTACGAATGCTCTCTGCTCCAATAAACCATGTCACCATTTAATAAATGCTTTGTGGGGTATGTCCTCAGGGTGGAGGGATGGCTAATCTCATAATATGAGAGAAAAAGGAATAGGTGATGCATTAAAAAAAATTGTTGTTAGCAAAGCAGAATGTTGTTGATCAACATGCTCTCACAGGTTCATTTTAAAAGACCACACAGAAAAACTGGGAAAAAATACAAAGATAAATAGATTGCCACAAATCCTCCAGTGACCAGTGAGAAGAATGTGATTGTCTTCTAGGATAGAATTGGTAACTCTGCACTGTAGATTTGGGAATGGCACTAAAGTTAACTTCTAAGGGAGACATGAATATATGATAATGAAATAGTTTTGTTTGACTGATTTATCTATAATGATTGGGGCTTGAAGTGACATTTGCAAGGGAATAACAATAAAAACCCAGTTGCTAAATACACCATTTCTTGCTTGGGCATTATGAGATTAGAGATTTTTTGAGCCAAGATACAGCTTCATTTTCTCAACGTAGCAAAAAATGCGCACACTATTTTTTTATGGCCTGGTTTTTCCCAGTTAGTGTTGAAATAAACATTTAAATAGAGAATAAATCCTGAGTACCCCTGTTCAGTGAGATTCAGTAAAGGAATAGACATTTATATCAATTAAAATAAAAATATAGTAATAAATTAGTTAAGGTTGCTTCCATTAGTATATATCATAAAATAGTAAATTTCAGAAACAAGGAAGTAAATAAATTTAAGAACATATACTTCCTATTAATATATTAAAGTTGTAAAATTCCAGTCACACAAATTTTTCAATATAGTTTCATATGCAAATTTCTATCACTAATAGCCTCATACTCCATACAAAGAATTTGCATTTAACTACAGCTGCTTATGTAGTGAATTCCAAGCTTTTGGGGTGTGATATCTTTTTAAAGCATATTTCTTCCAGTCCCAGCCATACACAGGGGAATGGACTGGCAGAGAAAGCAGCATGGTGAACAAGTTCAGATGGTACATGTTGGGTCACAGACATTGGCATCCTGAATTTATCTCTAGAAAGGAAGGACTTGTCCCTCTGATATAGATTATCGTTCACTGCAGTGTATCCTAAATACGAAGGAGCAAATATTTAAAACGCATTATTGTCCCCTTCAGATTATAATTCAGCCCCAACTCTGAGATTTCTGATAAAGTTGATGTTTCATCTGAAGTCCTGCTCTCCACTATTTCTGTTGTTGATCACATGAAGGCATAGACGTGCCAATGGCAGGTAGTATATCACTACTTCCATGGATTTTTAAAAGTTCTACTGTTGCTCTCAAGAGTGATGAGGAAAAACAGCCATCCATTGATTTGTATTGTCTTTGATGATCAGCTTTGAAAAGGGCTACAATATTTTGTGAACCAAATTTAGAATCTAGCATGCATTTTCCTCACCATTGCTTTATCAGGGATACTACTGAACAACTGATTTCTATGGCAAGGTTAGATTCACCATTTTCATTCAGCTGGTCACACACAAATTAGAAAGTCTGTAATATGTTCAGATTTAGTTATTTTCCCTCTCTTCCTTTGCAGAAGAATTTGTAGGTTTCTTTCTGTTCATTGGGACTATCCCAGTGTAGGTCTTATTACACTTTCTGATTAATTGAGTTCTCTGCTCTGTTTGGCTGGTTGTAAATATGATCACACAGGCCCTGAAAATAAAGAAAATCAAGATTTTATTTTTATTTCCTTAAGAACAAAAGTGGTCTGTATTTTTTTATTGTGTCTCCTACCCTTGTAATGAAGCTCTGTTTAATGGAATGGTTTTTATCTTTAAAAACTACAGGGCTTTTAGAATTCACTGAAGGACACAGATGAAGAAAAATATGGTCTTTGATCCTATAGAGTGGTGTTAGCTTCCTAGAACCGCCTTTAGGGAACGTTAACCCTGCAGACCCAGAGGATAAAAAGCTTTAACAAGCATGTAAAAAGCATTTTGAAATGGGCTAATTCTGTAAGGGAGATGTACTTAAAGTATTTTGATGGCTTGGTTAGTTTTGAAATTGCCCAAAGATTTGCAGGAGCTTTTCAGGTCATGCAGGAAGAAAAATAAAATCCTTTAACTACTGTTTGTGACTCAAAGAATGTGTGAACAGTTTTGGTGAGGTTGTTAGCTAGGCCCTGGTCTACACTAGAGTTAGGTTGACATAAAGTTTATGTCGACCTAACTCTGCGAGTGTCTACACTAAAATGTCACTCCTGCCAATGTAACTCACCCACTACACCAGCTTAATAACTCTACCTAAATGAGAGGTGTAGAGTCAGCGTCTATGTAGTTAGGTCAGCACAGTGTCAGTGTAGACCAGTGGTTCCCAAACTTGTTCCTCTGCTTGTGCAGGGAAAGCCCCTGGCGGACCGGGCCAGTTTGTTTACCTGCTGCGTCCACAGGTTCGGCCAATCGCGGCTCCCAGTGGCCGCAGTTTGCAGCTCCAGGCCAATGGGAGCTGCTGGAAGTGGCACAGGCCGAGGGACTTGTTCTGCCGCTTCCAGCAGCTCCCATTGGCCTGGAGCAGTGAACCGTGGCCACTGGGAGCCACGATCGGCCGAACCTGCAGACGTGGCAAGTAAACAAACCGGCCCGGCCCGCCAGGGGCTTTCCCTGCACAAGCGGCGGAACAAGTTTGGGAACCACTGGTGTAGACACTGTGTTGTTTACATCAACTGTTGTTGCCTTTCAGAAGCAATCGCACAATGGCCACATTGACAGTTAAACTGTGCAAGTGCTCCTGGTGAGGACACACATGGCCCACACGAGGTGCATAATGTGGACATGCAAAAGCTATTTAATTACTGCAGCAGCTGTAAGTTGACATAACTTGGGTTGACCTAATTTTGTACTGTAGACATACCCTAGGAGAATGGCATTTCCATGCAGTATACGTTTTTTGGCTACATATTTTGACTGGAGGGCTTGAGCCAGAAGCTGTAAGACTTATAATGGGAACTACATGTGAATGTTGAAAGGAGAATCTTTCATCCCTCTTATAATGACTTTGGTGAATTTCTTCTCCAATAAAATGGATTTCAGCAGGTTTGTGTGGAAGTCAGGTAGTAAAATGTTTCTAATCTAAGAAAGTGGAACTTGGGGACGACACACCTTACTTATATGAGAAAGCAATGGGCCATCACATGAATAAGGTTCAATATCAGAATTAGAGCTGAAGGAATGCAATGTTTACTTGTTGGTTGAATTCTCAATTGTAGGAAGGGATCCCAACCAAACCTGGGATTTAAGTCCCTGTGAACCTTAGATACAATTTACATGTAATGTAAAATCTCAGGATTCATGGTATAACTGACTTCTTTTGTGGAAAGATTATTCCCCCCTTTTTTTCCTTAACACTTTCCTGTTAAGCCTCTGCATACTGGAATAGATATACCATTGCTCTGAAGTTGTATGGCAATTTTTACATAAAAATCCTGTGGGGCACGTTAAATTTTGGTGGTTAGCTAGAAGAATCAAACTCTTATGAATCAGTTAATTTGAAAGACAGATAAGTTTGTTGTGGAAGCTTGGTATTAATCTTTTAAAAATGATAACAATCTACCTTTCTCACTATTGTTCGCTATTGAATCTTTAGCACCATACTCTACAATTTGCTATAACAGTATAGCTCCAGAAGCTTATTATTTATTTATTTATTTGAGCATTGTAGTGTATAAAATTTGAAGGAAATAAACTGTACCTTCCCAGGAAACTATAGTGTTTTCAATAGTATTACAGTTACAAAGAATAATGCTAATTTAAAAAGAGCTAACTCAGCCATTGGAGAGAAAAGGTTCATATTATTTTCCGTTAAAATTGGAGTGATTAATATTGTGAACTTTAGATTAGATGATGATTACTATAACTTTGAATCAAAATTCTCAGAAATACAGGACTATTTTAACACACATTTGTCTTGATTACTGCTCTTAGCAGGAGCTGTTATGCAAGGTGAGATAAGGATAATCAAATATTCTTCAGGATAGAAGCAGATTGCAGGCAGGTAAAAAGGGAAAATGTTCCCTTCTGTACTGCATTGAATAATTGGCTAGGTGAATTTTAGATTTCAGTTATGTCCTTCTGAAGCACCAGGCAGCGGCCCATATTGGAGGGCCAGACGTGATGAACTGATGGCATAACCTGCCATGAAACACACTATATTGTTGTCATGTTTGTTTTTTCCACCAGGTTTTACTCATAAACAGCTCTGACTCATATTGTTATTGAATACTGATGGTTTATGATTTTTCCAATTTATCAGCATAATTTTTGCACTATTGAAGTTAGATACCATTTTTTCTTTTAAGCATCAGGTTTGCGTTTATAATTTAGGGCGCAACAAGGGGCTATGTATAACATCCAGTGTACAGATAATTGCTTCATAAAAGAGCATCGTACCTGATTCTGCTTGAATAAAGCCTGCGAGAGCTTTGCCATTGATTTCAGTGGAGAAGAATGTATGCTCACATGCTCAGGGTCTAAGTGATGGCCATATGTGGGATTGGAAAGGAATCTTCCCCTTGATCAGATTGGCAGAGACCTGGGGGATTATTCACCTTCCCCTGCAGTGTGTGTGTGCGGGTCACTTGCCGGGATTATCTGGGTATCTCTCACTAACTCACTCACATCAGGGCTCCAGGGTGGTAGGTGCTGGACATACACATAAAAAGAGAGGGTATGTAACAAAGAGTTGATAATGTAGCTAGACGAAGGTGGGCAGAAAGTATGATACATTGGCTTTTCTTCAATTACTAGTCAACATTCACTTTTTAAGAAAGAATACATTTCTGTTACAGTTCCCTTCTCTTTTAAAAACCTGTTATGAAATGAATACCACATATTTTATGTCAGCAATGTTTTTGTGTACAAACGAGCAAAAGAAATAAAAGTCAGAGTTAGGCTTCAAATTTTATTCACACAGGTACACACACATAGGGAAGACACACGCCTGCCTCCCTACACAAAGACACACAGTATCTTATATACATATAAGGCATGCATGCACATACTTGCCTACACAGAGACACTTTTTCATACACTTTTTCCAGGGGCTGCCTAAATCACCCAGCCGGGAAGGGAGGAGCATAGGTTGGATGGGAAAAGATGGGGTATGGCGTGGAGGAGAGAGGATGGGGAGGGAAAGGGGCCAAGGACAAGAGCAGGGAGGGGGTGAGAGAGGGCAGTGAAGGAGAGACGGGAGTAGGGGGGATATGTGGGGGGATGCAGGGGGAGGCAGAAGGCTACAGCTGTAGCTGGATGTGGGGGGCACAGGAGGGTACAGGGATATAACGGGAGCACAGCAGTGTATGGAGGTGAATGGGGTGCAGGGGTGAGGGACATGGGGGTGGTGGCTCTGGGAAGGTGGAGAGGATGGTTGGGGGAGCACTGTAAGGGGTACAGGGCCAGGATGGATAGGTGCGGGGGGCAGAAGGGGATGGGACAGGGGAGGGATGCAGACAGGGGGATGGTGGGGCAGGGGTGGGACGGGGAGGGTTACAGTGAGGGGGATGGGTGTGCAGCCCCATTCCCAGCACTCGGACACGGGGATATACAGACCTCCAACGCCTGGGTGCCAGCGATGGGGCGACAGACCACAGTTCGCAGCAGGGCCACGTGCCCCAGCTCGAGCCCAGCCACATGAGGCGCGCGAGGAGAAGAGGGCCGGGCAGCAGCGGGAGAGGCATGTGCCACGTGACCCCTCAACAGCCACCTGCTGAGCACTCGCCAGTTGTGCTAGTTCCTTCCCTGCCCAACCAATGGGAGCTGCACCTGCAGGGGGTGGGGGACAGAATGCGGACACCCCCCCCCCGCCCCGTGGCAGCCCCTAAGGCCAGGAGCCAGACATGCCAGCTGCTTCCCAAGCTGGGAGCCATGCAGCGCGGCAGCTAGCAGGGAGCCTGACAGCCCCGCTGCATGGTGCCGCAAACCGAACAGTCACTGGCCCGGTCAGCAGTGCTGAGCGGCGTCACCAGGATCCCTTTTCGACCGGACACCTGTCACCCTATGCACAGGTCTTGCGCTGGTTCTCTGTGGAGAGAAGATCTTCACCCCATTTAAATGTGTTCTGGGCAGGGGCGCTGGAACAGGGGGACCAGGAGAATATGCACTCCCACTTTTTAGTGGCCATAAGGGGGAGTGATGGGAGGAGGGGGCAGAGAGGAGCGGGGGGGGCACCTGATTTTGAAACTGCCCTAGACCTGACATAAGTTAAAGCAGCCTAGAGGCTGCTCTAATTTACAACAACTGACTGGAGTTCCTAGGAGGTTATAAGCCATCTGAGAATTGCTGTAAAGGAACAAATCCTGCACTTCATTCCTGCAATCTCACTTTGTCATGCTTCCTGTCTCTGCTAGTGCTCCCTATGCCGGGGGAGACTGGCACAGGAGTTGGCTCTGCTGGCTTTAGACTAGTTGAGAATTCCCTCCAGCTGTGTTAACTGTCCAGCTGTACTGAGTTATGCCCTCTTTGCACTGCTCAGGGGGGCACAAAAGGGCTGGGAATCTGGCCCAGAATATTTAGAATCCATTTATACTTCCCAGCATCTAGCGAACCATTGAGAAATTGCTGTGGCAAAACTGATGCCTTTACCAGAGTCCACCCTTATCGGGCATTCTCCTGTTTTAAGAGATGTCCTTGAAGTACTGAGTACAGTTCTGCTCCACCATTATTAGATCACCGTTATTCTTAAACAACTCTCCATTATGGTCTCTAGAGTGGTCACTTAAGACAGGTTTTCACTGGATAGGAAAAGCACTGAGAAGGTAGCATCTGATTCAAGGCAAATATTTCCATGATTTATGAACTTTCCATGTGTACTTTTCATTAGTCATAGAGCTGACGGGTGCACTTCATGTACAGAGCACAGAGCAAATGCTATTTACTAAGCTTTTATGCCTATGCATTTTTGATATTTCTCCTCTATTTCATCCTTGGGGGGTAAGGGGAATGAGGTGAAAAGATGCACTCAGAGAAACAAGATAGCAATATTCAGAACCTCTCCCACAAACTTGTCCCAGAAAAATTAGTTTCATATGTAACAAACATAGTGTGCTACATCTGTCCCAAGGAGGAATGCTGCATTGAATATGACTCCAGGTGTGAAACAGCTTCGTAACTGGTGAGACTGCTAAAATGCTTAATCAGAGTTTTTTGGTTGGAGGCTCCCATTTCTCCATGATTAGTTTACTAACGTGCCTCCTCAGCCCCCTCAGCTGTTGACTTTGTCCATTGCTCTGGCACACAGCTGCTGCAGTTCTCCTTGTATCAATTCATTTTCTCTTTCTTTCTCTCTGTTCTCCCTCTCCCCCTTCCTCCCCCCCACACCCTCGCTTTTTCTTGTCTGGGTGTGCAGCTTAATATAAGAGGCATCCATTGGTGGCTTTGTGGTAGTGAACCCCCTGAGTCGCTGCACTGTGTCATGGGAGCGCAGAAGAGAAAGTAGGGCTGAAAGGTTTCTGCATAATCCTGACCCGCCCCTGCCATCCCCGTCCCCCCATATTAGCTGTTTCCGTGAGCAGCTTCATTAAGGACTATCAATGGTGGAGGGAGGAAATATGCATGAATCTAAATATAGCCAGAGAAGCACATGCTTTGCCTGTGTGGTGTTTTAATGCAGCTGTGAGAATACATCTCCAGTGGTCAGAGGTGGATTAAGGATTCTAGATGCAGAAGGATTATAATAAAAGAATCAAAACTCTGATCATGTAAAGGGTAATCACGTGTGCGTATGTGGATTTTGGCTTTCCAATGTCTGTCAATACGTTTCTTAGAAAATGAAATTAAAGATGAAACTCAGTCTGCTGTAGTCAGGCTCAATCTCATTTTTCTAATATTTCTAAAATTCTGTTATTTGGATGCATGCATAGCATCTCACTAACTTTAAAAAAAATAGTTCACTTCTTATATGTGCAGGATTTCAGCCTTTGAGATGACAAAGCTAGTTCATTAAACAAAGAAATGTAAGCTTGTGACGACGAGTTTTCATGACACACTTTGCCCTTTGACTCTTTTCAGGCACTTCTTGTGCATCTGACTCACATGGAACAAGTGCCAGTTTGATGATGATGAGATAGAGAGAAAGATTTTTCCAGTATCTGGAATAATGACGACTCTCCTGGGCCTTTTTTAATACAAGCCCATGTATTTTCTAGAACATGAGGATTTGCAAAATAAAAATCTGAAGGGTTGATGAAACAAAAGCTGTGGCCTACAGTATGAACAGCTAATAGTATTTTATATTGACAAAGGGAACAGTGAAACATACGCGAATATTCACTCTTGTTAGCTAGGGGAAAAATAAATTACATCCCTCTGAGTCAGCTGTTTCCTGGGGGAGCTTCATCTCAAGTACAGAAGATGGTCTCTTGTGACTTGGCAAAGGGAGGGCAACTTGAATTTCCACAGGGGCACAAGAGGTTGCCCAGGAAATGCTTGAAGCAGCATGAATCTGTCTGCCCTGCTCACTGCCTCTGCTCAGACAGTGCCACCCCACCCACCTACCCACATGTATGGCTACCAGCTTTCATGGGAAGAAGGATTTGAAACTGGGTCAGGGTCCAGGAAGCTAGGGAGAACTTGGATTATCATATGTGCTACATTTAAAACTCGCTGTGTTCAAGCTTTTTCTGGTTGGAGATCAAAGTTTTTCACTCTCTTGTAAAATAAGGCATTATTTCAGATACTGGAAAACAGAAAGGAGCATAAACTGTCAAGTCAAGTGTAAAAGTCTAATTTAAGCAGGTCAAAAAAAAATGTGAAGAGCGACTTGCAACAGACACAAAAACTAAGTGCATCAGCCTGCCAAACAATCAGTGGGGCCACTGAACAATCAGGATGCTAAAGGAGCACTCAAGGAAGACAAGGCATTGCAGAGAAGCTAAATGAATGGTCAGCATCAGCCTGCACTGCAGATGTGAAGGAGATTCACAAAGAGGAGCCGTTCTTTTTAGGTGACAAATCAGAGGAACTGTCCCAGATTGAGGTGTCAGTAGAGAAGGCTTTGAAACAAACTGATACATTAAACAGCAATAAGTCACCAGGACCAGATGGCATTCACCCAAGAGTTCTGAAAGAACTCAGAGATAAAATTGCAGAACTACTAACTGTGCTATGAAACCTATCCGATGAAATTAATAGGCAGCAAGTTTAAAACAAAGAAAAGGAAGTATTTCTTCACATAATGCACAGTCAATCTGTGGAACTCATTGCCAGGGGACGTTGTGAAGGCCAAAAGTATAACTGGGTTCAAAAAAAGAATTAAATAAGTTCATGGAGGACAGATCCATTATTGACTATTAGCCAAGATGGTCAGGGATGCAACCCCATGCTCTGGGTGTCCCTAAACCTCTAACTGCCAGATGCTGGGCCTGGATGACAGGAGATGAATCACTCGATAAATTGACCTCTTCTGTTCATTCCCTCTGAAGAATCTTGCATTGGCCACGATCAGAAGATAGGATACTGGGCTAGCTGGACAATTAGTCTGACTCAGTATGGCCAACTCGTAAACTGTTAAGTAGACTTATTTGTAAGTTTCCAAAACATTCCAGCTGTGCGCTTAGAATAGGTGCTACTCTAAATTTGGTGAGGGTACACATTGGTGTTGATGCTCAACAAAGGGATTTAATCCCTAGTATAATTGCAAAACTCAGTGTCAACCATAACTGTGAGGCACTTCAATTGGGAGGTTATGTATTTTCGTGAATAGGGTATTGGACTGGAAGTCAGGTGACCTGGGTTCTGTTCCTAGTTTTGCCACTGACCCGCCACTGTCTTTTCTACTTAGATTGTAAGCTCTTTCTGGCAGGGACTTTTTGTTCTATGTTTTGTATAGCACCCAGCATAGTGGGGTCTTGGTCCTTGACTAGGGGTTCTAAATATCATTGAAATAATAATAATAAAGAGTGTGGGATCCTCTATTACTTTTAAAAAATAAGATGTTTTCTCATGCGGTTTAAACAATAGGTTCTCAAAGCAGCTTTTCACTGGACATATTTGCCTTTGTTTTTCCTTTTCTTTGCCTCCTTTGGCCTGTTGATGTCACCCAGTGGTATGGCTCCATCTTAAAATATCTTACAATTAGGGCTGTCAAGAGATTAAAAAAGTTAATCGCATTGTTAAACAATAATGGAATACCATTTATTTAAATATTTTTGGATGTTTTCTACATTTTCAAATATATTGATTTCAATTACAACACAGAATACAAAGTGTATAGTACTCACTTTATATTTCTTTTTATTACAAATATTTGCACTGTAAAAAAATAGTATTTTTCAATTCACCTCATACAAGTACTGTAGTGTAATCTCTTTATCGTGAAAGTTGAAATTACAAATGTAGAATTATTTACAAAAAATAATTGTATTGAAAAATAAAACAATGTAAAACTTTAGAGCCTACAAGTTCACTCAGTCCTACTTCAGCCAATCACTCAAACAAACAAACTTGGTTACAATTTGCAGAAGGTAATGCTGCCTGCTTCTTGTTTACAATGTCATCTGAAAGTGAGAACAGGTATTTGCATGACACTGTTGTAGCCAGCGTTGCAAAATTCTTACGTGCCAGGTGCATTAAAGATTCATATGTCCCTTCATCTTCAACCACCATTCCACAGGACATGTGTCCGTGCTGATGATGGGTTCTGCTCGATAACGATCCGAAGCAGAGCTGACCAATGCATGTTCATTTTCATCATCTGAATAGGATGCCACCAGCAGATGGTTGACTTTCTTTTTTGGTGGTTCGGGTTCTGTAGTTTCCGCATCGGAGTGTTGCTCTTTTAGGACTTCTGAAAGCATGTTCCAAACTTCGTCCCTCTCAGATTTTGGAAGGCATTTCAGATTTTTAAACTTTGGGTCAAGAGCTGGAGTTATTTTTAGAAATCTCACATTGGTATCTTCTTTGCATTTTGTCAAACATGCTGTGAAAGTGTTCTTAAAACAAACGTGTGCTGGGTCATCATCCGAGACTGCTATAACATGAAATTTATGGCAGAATGCAGGTAAAACAGAGTCAAAGACATACAGTTCTTCCCCAAGGAGTTCAGTCACAAATTTAATTAACACATTATTTTTTAACGAGCATCATCAGCATGGAAGCATGTCCTCTGGAATGGCGGCCGAAGCATGAAGGGGCATACGAATATTTAGCATATCTGGCATATAAATATGTTGTAACACCGGCTACAAAAGTGCCATTTGAAAGCCTGTCCTCACTTTCAGGTGATATTGTAAATAAAAAGCAGGCAGCAACATCTCCTGTGAATGTAAACAAACTTGTTTGTCTTAGCGATTGGCTGAACAAGAAGTAAGACTGAGAGGACTTGTAGGCTCTAAAGTTTTACATTGTTTTGTTTTTTAGAGCAGTTATGGAACAGAAAAATCTACATTTGTAAGTTGCACTTTTGTGATAGAGATTGCACTACAATACTTGTATGAGGTGAATTGAAAAATACAATTGCTTTTGTTTATCATTTTTACACGGCAAACATTTGTAATAAAAATAATATAAAGTGATCACTGTGCACTTTGTATTCTGTGTTGTAATATAAATCAATATATTTGAAAATGTAGAAAAACATCTGAAAATATTTAATAAATTTCAGTGAGTGGCTTGCAAGCATAAAGGCTAAGCACACCTGCTGCTGTTTCAGTGGGATGGTGATTTCCCTTTGGCTCACCTGGCGGAGCAGCTCCAAATATAACACATGTCACAGCCTGAGTCACAGGCATCACAGTGGAGGATCCGCAGTATCCTGGCCACTGACTGGGAGCCAGTTGAGCTGGGTTCTGTTCCCAGCTCAGGCATTGACATGCAGTATGACTTTCAGCCAAGTCTTTTCCCCATCTCAGATCACCTAGCTGCCATTGTAAAGTGCTTTGTGGTTTATGGATATTAAGTGCTAGTATTATTATCATCCATCTTTCCAAAGTTAATTTGTAATGGTAGGCAGCGATGATAAGTTATCAACCAGTTACATCACAATTCATGTCTATTTCACTGTTGATGTATATGTTGCATACCGGTAGCTATGGGACTAATCACTGACACTAAGAAAGGGACTACCTTGATTTAAGTACGCATAAAATCCTCTGGATTTCCATGCTGACTGCTGTTAGAGCAGGAGCAACTTCTGTCATATAGTGAGATTTACACAGCTTTATATATTTACTCATGTATGTATATACTTGGACATGCCTACCACCACGTTACGTTAAAGAAAGTCTGTGAGATCAAATACTATATATACCTTCAAATGTATGGTTTCAGAGTAACAGCCGTGTTAATCTGTATTCGCAAAAAGAAAAGGAGTACTTGGTTAGTCTCTAAGGTGCCACAAGTACTCCTTTTCTTTCTTCAAATGTATGAGTCAGTAGCACATTTTCTAGCAGATTAGTCACATTAAAATCATCATAAAAGAACTGCATGCTTGTAGGGATTTTTGGTATGTTTGCTCGTTTTGGAAAATGCTTCCTAGTTTTTTCACTCTATTTTGTTGTGAAGGGGTATTTTTGAGTAAGAATCTTGGTGCAGTCACTCCATCCAGCCACTAAAAATGTCAGCCGCACCAGCTGCTGTTCTAAAAACTATTTTAGATTACAGAGAGATAATATTCTATTGCTTGGCCTCTGTACAGAGGGCAATGTTAAACAATTTTCTGATAATGAAACCTGACGTGAAGACGGTGTGCTGATTTAGAAAGCAAAATGTTGAAAACATTGTTTACGATTGGGGGAAACTATCTGAAGTCGTTCAAGGCAGGAATAAAAGCAACTCTTATGCTTTGGGTTTGGCGGTATAATTTCCTGTCACGGCTAACCCGACATTGGAAAATTCCAGTCGGAAAGAGCAAAAAGCACCTCGATGAGATTTTCTTCTTCCTTGATTGTTTTGCTGTGGCTGTAAGTCACTGGCTGCTATATGGAACTTCATGGCACAGAAGTTAAATAATAGATATGGGGTGCGGGGTGGGGGTGGGGAATGGAAGGAAAGTGTCAAAAGCAAACATGAATAGTTCATATCAGGCGAGATGGTGATGGTGGGAACATATTCTCTTGCATTTCCCTTGACTATTTTTTCCCCTCTTAGCTATTTGATTTATTTGGTTGCTATCCCACAGAAATAGGTATGTGACTGGGCTCTGCAAGGTTTTGTAACCAGGAGCCCAGCCTCATCATAAAGAACTCTTTCAGTCATCACTTAATTGCACTTTTCTTTTGGGCTTCCCATAAGAAGAGGTCAAAGTAGGGCATTTCCTTAGCCCATAAAAAAAAATAACTTGAAAGGGGGTTTGTGCTTCTGGAGCCATAATTACCAAGATTTTCAGTCTCTCCCACCTGAAGGGTTGCTGCTGTAGCAGCAGTGTGTGTGTGTATACGTGCATGCATGCAGCGTGGGAGCAGCAACTTGAGAAACCCATTGCTCTTAGCTGCCTTTTTTTTCAGTATTAAAAAAGAAAAGGAAAAATTCTTGCATTGATAGTGGATTTAGAACTACCTTGGACAGTACAGGAATGAGCAGGCAGAACCGCAGGAAATTGCAGCATTGGTCGGTAAGTTCTTTAAAGAAAAGAAGGGGAGGGATTATATTTGCCTGACTTTAGGCAAGAAGTGAGCAAAAAGTATCTTGGGTTGATATGGTTCAATTGCTGTGCTACATGGTTTTTACTGTGCATGTAAAATTCAATATAGGTCTGAGTGATTTGAAGTGCAGAATGCTTATGGGACTATAGACCCTCTGCTTATAGTTTTCTATTAACTGGAAGCGATACAGTGGATTGTTTCTGGGGGTAGCATTTGGATTTTTCCTTATCCCAAAAGAGGAAACAATAAAAAGCATTTAATGGTTTGGTACAAAATATTGATTCTATAAACACACATGGATGCATTTTCTTTATATCTTCCTAGGAATACAATAGAGTAATATAGCATCAGATTTACACTATTAAGGTACATTAGGGAAAAATAATCAATTTAGAAGTAACATATGGCTTAGTTATAGTCAAGCTAGGTTACTGCGTATGTGTGTGCATGTGTGTGTCTCTCTGTGTGTGTATATTTAGTATATATACTAAAATTTTGAAATTTTAGACATTTTTAGGATTTTGTCTTCAAGAAGATGATGATCTGTACTGAGTTTTTTTAGAGTGTTTACTTGAATCTTTGATGCAAAGATCTAAAGCCCATTGTACCCTTCAAAAAACACATGCTATATCACTGTTGCAGTTTGATAGTGGGAACATATGGTTAGAATTAAAATGTACACAAGCTGTTTGGTTCTGGCCTTTAGTAAATAATGACTGGTATTCCCTGGCCTGGTATTTGAGCATGTCTAGGTGATGTAATTGTCCATAGATGTAATTGTAATCATCCAGTTTAAGCCTCTGCCAAGGTTGAAAAGCTGTGTCAGTGCTGCTGTCAACCAAGTCAACCAACCTAACTGGTTTGGGCCTCTCTTCTCATCTTAACCGAAACTAAAGAGTGTTTCTTGTACTTTGATATAGCTATAAACTACGAACATCTTCTTAGAATTGAGATTCATAGACTCCAAGGCCAGAAGTCACATTGTGAACATCTAGTCTGATCTCCTGTGGAACCCAGGCCAGAGGACTTTCCCAACATAATTCCTAGAGCAGATCTTTTGGAAAAACAGCCAGTCTTGATTAAAAAATACCAGTGATGGAGAATCCACCATGACCCTTGGTAAATTGTTCCCATGGTTAATTATCCTCACTGTTAAAAAATTTATGCCTTATTCCCTGTCTGAATTTTTCTAGTTTCATCTTCCAGCCACTGGATCATGTTATACCTTTTTCTGCTAGGTTGAAGAGCCCATTATTAAATATTTGTTCCCCATGTACAATCTTATAGACTGTAATCAAGTCACCCCTTAGCCATCTGTTTGTTGAGCTAAATAGATTGAGCTCCTTAAGGCTATCACTATAAAGCATGCTTTCTATTCCATTAATCATTCTTATGGCTCTTCTCTGAACCCTCTGCAATTTATGAGCATCCTTCTTGAATTGTGGGCACCAGAGCTGCACACAATATTCCAACAGTGCTTGCACCTGTTCCAAACATAGAGGTGAAATAACCTCTCTACTCCTGCTCAAGAGTCCCCCTGTTTATACATCTCAGGATCACATTAGTTCTTTTGGCCACGGCATCACATTGGGAGCTCATGTTCACCTGGTTATCCATCCCCAACTGATATCTTTTTCAGATTCTTGCTTCCCAGAATAGAGTCTCCCACCTTGTAAGTATGGTCTACATTCTTTGCTCCTACATGTATACATTTACATATTATTTGCTTATGCCCAGTTTATCAAGTGATCCAGATTGCTCTGAATCAGTAACCTATCTTCTTTATTATTTACCACTCCCTCACTGTTTATGTCATTTGCAAACTTTATCCATTATGATTTTATGTTTTCTTCCAGGTCATTGATAAAAATCTTAAGTAGCATAAGGCCAAGAACCATTCCTTATGAGGGAACCCATTGGAAACATACGCACTCAGTGACAATTCCCCATTTACAATTCCCCTATTAGTTAGCCAGTTTTTAATTCATTTAATATATGCTATGTTAATTTGATCTTGTGCTAGTTTTTTAATCAAAATGTTGTGTGGTACCAAGTCAAATGTCTTAGAGAAGTCTAGGTATGTTATATCAACATGATTACCTTACCAAGTTGTCATCTCGTTTTAAAAAAATCAAGTTAGTTTGACAAGATTGATTTTTCTGTAAACCTATGTTGATTTGCATTAATTACATTACCCTCCTTTAATTCTTTATTAATCAAGTCCCATCTCAGCCATTCCATTATCTTCCATAGGATAGATATCATATATATATCACTATATATCTCAAAATTGGAAAAGGTGCAGAGAAGGGCAACAAAAATGATTAGGGGTACGGTACAGCTTCCATATGAGAAGAGATTAAAAAAACTGGACTGTTCAGATTAGAAAAGATACGACTAAGGGAGTATATGACAGAGACTTATAAAATCGTGAATGGAATAGGGAAGAGTAACTTACTGAACAGGCAGCAGGTTTAAAACAAACTAAATGACGTACTTCTTCACACAATGCACAATCAATCTGTGGAACTCATTGCCAGGGGATGCAGTAAAGGCTAAAAGTATAACTGGGTTCAAAAAAGACTTAGATAAGTTCATGGAGGATAGGTCTATCAATGGCTATTCGCCAAGGTCAAGGACACAACCCCATGCTCTGATTGTCCCTAAACCTCCAACTGCTAGAAATATGTGGCAGTGGTGGTAGTCAGAGAGCCACTACTGGGCTAGATGGACCTTTGGTAAGACCCAGGATGGCCATTATTATATTCATAAGACTGGCCTATAATTATCCTGGTCTTCCCATTTTTAAACAATTGGCACATTTGCTTTTTTTCCCAGTCTTCTGAAATTCTTTCGCTGTTCAACACTCACTGAACATCAACATTAATGGTCCAGTGAGCTCCTCAGCCAGCTCTTATTAAAATCTTGGATGCAAGTTTTCTGGCCACACAGAGTTTTCAAATGTCTAACATTAATAGTTTCTGTTTAACATCCTCCAGAGATACTAGTGGAATGGAAAGAGTGTTATCACCCTTTGATGAGACTATATTATCTATTTTTCCCCAAATACAGAACAGAAATATTTATTGAACTCTTCTGCCTTTTTTACATTACTATTGATAATTTTACCATTTCCATCGAGTAATGGACCAATACTATTGTCAGGATTAGTTTTGTTCCTAGTATATTTTAAAAACTCCTCCCTATTGTCTTTAACTCTGCCGTCCATAGATTTCTCCTTGTGTCTCTTTGTTTCCTTTCTCAATGTTCAGCAGTTTCTTACTTCTGATTTATATTCATTACTATCAACTTCCCCTTTCTTCCATTTGTTATATATATAGCTGCCTTCACTTCCCCTCTAAAGTAGGTTGTTATTTTAACCAGCACAGCCTTCTTTCTCAGTTGTGGGATTGTGGCTTTTGGAGCATCTGTGTAAGTTGTTCTTAAATTATTCCCAATTATCATTCACATTTTTGGATTAAATTCTTCCTCCCATGATAATTTTGTATGTCCCCCAAATCCCCTGGGCTGTTGTTTGAACACTGATGTAAATTTACAGCTGATGACACGTGGAAGACCGTATAGCTGTTTGTGCTGTCACTACATAGTAAAAATGGTGAGCTGTGAGAAATATTTGAAGTCAGCATAGCTGAGGATCCACTTCTGAATTTCCACAAAGGCCCCGATTCTGCTCTCAGTTATTCTGGTGCAAATCTAGAATAATTCCATTGTGCCTTTGTTGGATTCATGGCCCAGACTGTTTCCTTGTGTGGTTTAAAGAGAGAGATAGAGAGAGAGAGAGATTGCTTTTTGAAAAAGAGAAATGGCATAATGCCAGCAATCAAGACCAGCACTAATTACAGTTTGTCCCTCAGGCAGGTAATCAGTCTGTAACCTGTGGTGCTGCACTCTCTCTTCCAATTTTGGCTCCTAACAATTAAATGCAATTTAGATTCCAGCCCTGAACCTTATGAAAGTGGGAGTATTGTTGCTGCCTCCCCATGTTTTCCTCTTGGCACCATCCCTATTGGAGGACTGAGAACGCCATTCCAGGTGATAACAAAGGAAGCCTGATCCAGGCTCCTTCGCATTTCACAATGAAAGTGTTATGTACTGATAATGCACAGGCAAATGTTATTACTGCATCCACTAAGTGAATTGTTACATGAATTCCGTGGAGAGCCAACTGTAGAATAGATATAAAATTGAGCAGCAAAACAGGCAAATGAAAAAAAGAAGTGTGTGCCCTTCTGTTACTATGAAAGATAATACTGACCAAAAACTATCCTCAAACATCCCCGCCACAAAAAAAAATTGATCTTTACATTACAAATAAATTATAATGATTAATTGGTTAGTTAATGGATCAAGCCCTAGCCATGTTAAAGACTGAATTTTGCTCTGAAAACAACAGCAACATCCGTACTCCTCTGGGACAATGCAGATCACCACGCCCAGAGTAAAGTGCATGAAAGGTGGGGGTAAAACATTCTTGGTGGAGGGGATCTGGCAGTGGAGCAAACTTCCAGGGAAGATCTGGCAAATCCACAGCCTGACTGTCTTTAGGAAATCTTATAAAAACGTCCTCTTTGAGAAGGCCTTTCAACCATAAGAATCACATTAACACACTAACAACACCTACTACCTGTAAACGCCAACCAACCACAAAAAAAAGATAAAATTAATAAAATCTAAAAAACCCAAAACCAATAATACCTCCTCAACCAGAATTCTTACCTGGAAAAGGGAGACGTTCCAGAGATTCCACTAAGTCCATTAGAAATTTTGTTTTTGCTATGGTGATTTTATGTGGCAGTTGCTTAGACATTATGGTGATGTGCAACACTGTAGAACCCTAACATAGAATATCATCAGGTCTTTAAATTCAATGGCCCCAATGCTCCTTACTAACCACAGTGTGAATTAGGGGTAACTCCACTGAAATCAGAGAAGTTGCAGTGATGTAACTGGGACTTGTGCTCCTTATGTAGGGAGCTTTTCAAAAGCCCCTATTTCTGATGTAAACAAAGGAAACAGGAAAAAGATCTTTGAGCAGAAACTTGATGTATTGTTTATCATTTGTGCCAATTCCTGTATCATGTAAGAATGGAAAAAGGCACAAATGCACTTATGTTCTTTGCAGTGCATCTTTAACATACATCATAACTATAGTCATGATTTTCAGCTAATGGTAAAGTAGCGCTAAGCAAACATATACAAGATGATTATAAATACCTCAAACATATAGGAAGTTTTGTGACTCCAGCTTTTATAGGCATACACTTAGCAATCAGCCTGAATAATTAATAAGGCATAATAATAATGCAGTACAACTTTATTCATGACTGTTTTGTCTAGTATTAAATATTCCAAAGGAAAGGGATCTTCCACCATTTCCCTAGGAAGAGTATTCCACAGTTTAATACATCTCACTATCAGACAGTTTTTTCTGAAGTTCAGCCTAAATTTTATTTCTTCACTTCAAATAATTCCTTCTGGATACGTATAGTAATATTAGTACTTAGCACTTTTCATCCTTAGATCCCACAGCACTTCACAAAGAAAGGTAAATATCATGATCCCCATTTTACAGATGGGGAAAACAAGGTGCAAAGTCACACAATGAATAAATGAATGAACAATTTCAGAACCATAAACCAAACCCAAATCTTGTCCATTGCACCATGCTGTCTCTAACATTTGAAAGTTTGCACCCTTCAGGGGTTTGTAAATTGTTCTTATGAGCTCCTAGCTATACTTACAAGTTAGGTTGTCTGTTATGGAGGGACATGTTTCCAGATAGGAATACTAGACAGCAATAGTGCAGTGCAATTGCTCAAGAGTAAACATGTGCACTGTATTCTAATAGCTAAGGAGAGTGATTTGTGTGTGCATGAAGGGGGAGGTAAAATTGGGGCTTATAGAAACTCTATTGAGATTTTCATTGTCCAAAGCAGCATCTTTGTTCCTTTTTTTAAATATATACCAAATTTTGTTTCCCATTTCTAAGTAGGACTTCAGCCAATGACCATATTATTTTGCAGCCAGCATGGCATTATTGCTGCTTTGCCTTTCTGCAGTAGACATGTTTTGTCCAGTAATGAGAGAGGGGCAGAATTTTTATCCGCTAGTTCGTGGCATGGTCTTTCTTGGTTTGTGAAAATATCCAGTATTGCAGAAGAAGAGACAGAAATCATTTTCCATTATTAAATTTTAAAAGGGGTTTAAGATAATTAAGAGATGCTTCCTAAAAGTTTGCTAATGGATTTGAATGTTAGGCTTTTGGAGAGGAACCGGGAGTTGTCTCTCTCTCTTTGTGTCTTGGGGTTTCAATAGCCCTCACTGTTGTATTATCTATGTACTTCCTGGTCTGCATATTGAAGTTCCCAGTGGACTTCATAGAGTTGTCTACTCTTTTCCCTTCCCTGATTATAAGAGATCCTGTTTATTTGTGTGTTTATTTGTTTAAATAAATTATTTCAGTAATTGTGGGACCAATCCAAAGAAAAACATTAAAGGCTTACCTACACCAGAAAAAGTACACTCATTTAACTTAAGTGTGATTTTAAATGGATATAGTTAAACTGGTACAAAAGACAGTGCAGACATTCTTGCTTTGATTTAAATCAAGCATACTTCAATTTAGCAACTGAAATAAGAATGTCCAAACAGCTTTTTGCACCAATGAGTTAAATAGTCAATATGGTATTACTTACGTTACATAAATCAACTTAAAACCAATTTAAATTAAACCAGTGGAACTGTCTTCGATAGAGAAAGCATTAGGTTAGTAGACAGGCACTTAATCTCACTTAAATTTAGCGGCTTTTAGTGGCTCCTAATTCTTTAGTGTAATAACGTATTCTACAGTAATTGTTCAAAATATTACACCATGCAATGTCAGTAATGCAGCATTTGGGGAGATTGAGTGAGTACTGTTGAATAATGTAATAAGTGGTGGTTGTTTTGGCTATTTATAAATTTCATTTGTTTTATTACATTTAAAGAGTAACATTCAAAAGTTGACAAGAGCTCTGACATTTTCTCCTCTATTCCAGCCTGAAAACCTTGCTTCGAGTTCTCACACTTTCAAAAACAAGACCTTTAAAAAACCCAAAGACTGCAGTATCTGCAAACAAGCCATAGACAGCCAAGGCATTTCCTGCAGAGGTGAGTAACATGTGATGTGGCCTATTTATTGTCTTGCTATTTAAAACACTGCCTTTTAGACTAGTGCTGAAGAGCTAGGAATTAATAATTTTGGAATTCCCCCTGTGCTAAATGTCTATATACTCTAACTTGTTTGCTCTGTGTGTTCAGCATTAGACTTAATTTTTATTTGGACTTGTATAGATATGTGCCTTTATTAGCTATGCTATTCAGGCAGGTTCCAGAATAAGACTGTCTGTGCAAGTTCTGTTAGGAGCATGTGTGTGTGAATGAGTGAGTTGATAGATGCCTATGGAATTTAGCCTGCAAATCAGGAAGTGACCCTGAGCTCACTGAGGCATGAAAGCTTTCTCTGCATGAATTCTTTGCTGAAATTCAGCAGAGCTGCCATTTTTTTACAGTTGCTTTATGGTCTTGTATTTCAAGTCTGTGATTCAGAATAATTATTCACACAGACACTGAGGGGGCTCTGATTCCTCTGATTCCACATGCAAAGGAGGGGGGAGTCAGTTGCCTCTGGCACAGTTTTCCCCCTCTCTCCTCTCTATCATACAGAAGACCCTCCGTGGGTCCAGGGATCCTCACCTGGGGAAAAGGCAGGAAGTGTAGTAGGGAGGGGAATGAAAGAGAGAGACCTTTTTCCCTTTCTGCACACAAGCAGTAAATATACCCAAAGTGTGGATTCATGAGGCTTCATTAATTTTTTCTCACTGCTCTGTCGGCATAGAGACTCACACTTGAGGGGGAGGATAGTTATTGGGGCATCTGTCAGTAGGGTTGCAAAGTAATCAGTTTGCGGCACAGCACGAGAGTAAGAGAATGGGGCCTTTTTCAGAAATGACCTTGAGATCTGCCTGGATCTCAGGGACCCACAAGTTCTACCTTCCTTCTTCCATGAAACAATTTGGGAAGAGCTCAACATTTGCTTCCCTCTAGGGCCTCTCCCACAGGTCTCCCCGTGGGAGGGTTTGATCCTCCATTGATTTCAGCTAGTTAATGTTTAACAATGTCTTGTTACTCCACCTTAATAAATCTGTCTCTCTAGGAAATGCACATATAATCCACCTATTTAATATAAGCAAATGCTTATTGCCCCTCGCCTTAGATATAGACCAATAATTTCATTTTATGAAGTATCTGCTTGGTGCTAGTGGCATTTTTCTAATGAAATGGAGATTTCTTTCTTCCTGTCTTTCACCAAGAGGCCCAGCCTCTGTATTCCTTGCACTTTGCAAAACTCTCATTAGGCGTTAATGGGAGATTTGGGTATGTAAAGAATGCAGGATTAGGGGTGGGTGTGTGTGTGTGTGTGTGTGTGTGTGTACGTACATGCGTTCTTGAAAAGGTATCAACGTCACAAATGGACAGTTACATGAATAATAGCCCATTTGTTCAGCATTAGTTCAAAGGCATTTTGTTATAATTGCCAGAATGTCAGAAAATGTACAAATAATACAGCCGCCGTCAGCTTTGAAGAGGTTTAATCCCTAATGAGGCGTTCCCTAGAATTTCATTATTTTCATTTCTGGAGATCCAGCAGCATAAAAGAACCATGGATCTGGCTAGGGAGGAGTTCCCTCAAGCAGGGACTGAATAAGACAGCCACAGGCTATCTTACAAAGCCCGCTCCACAAGCTCCGGTATAGGGGCCAGTGGCTGGAGGGGGAACGTCAGTAGGGCTGTAAAGGACGATGGACAGTTTGGGTTGGGTGGTTATAGCTTAGGCACTGTTTCAGCCCCTGCGGCAGCCCAGAATCCGAAAGGCACAAAGGTGGTTACAGCCGCCTTACCTCTCCTCTCCCTAGGCAGCCAGTGTTTTGTTGTACCTCCCTCAGGCCGATCACAAAGTTACACCCAATATGTTTAAACAACATTTCCTCCCACCTCCGTATCATTAAGGCTACATCTACACTGCACACCTCTTGCAGCAGCATGTAGGGTATGTGTAGCTACGTGTCGGTGATGTGCTACATATGTCAGTGAAAGCCTCTGGCAGGGGAGAGTCAGTGGGGAAAGGCTCAGCAGCAGGGTGAGCCTTTCCCCACTGATGGAGTCATTCCCTGTGGCAGGGAAAGGCTCCAGCCATGTTGGGTACATACCCACAGGGTTCAGGTATGTTTTTGCTCTACTTGCCTAAGCAGTGAATCTATACTGTTGGGGGCAGGGGCGGCAAGTTATGTGGGCCCGTGGTTCCCGGGCTCCAGCAAATTCAGGACCCGGGGGCCCAGCTCCACCAGTGTTCGGGGCCGGGTCTCTCCCCCAGCCCCACCTGCCGCCTGCTGTCTCCCCCGAGCATCCCTGCCTGCCCTGGGCCTCGGGTTGCTGCCCCTTGCAGCTCTGTGCTGCACTCCCCGGCCTCAGCCGGCTACAAGGGTGCAGAGCCGGAGTCAGGCTGAAGCGGCTGCTGTGCCTGTGGGAGGAGGAGGCGCATGGCAGCCACGCCCCACCCGTCAGACTCTGAGGGGGGCGCTTATCCTGGCTGGACCTCCTGAGCTGCAGCCTTGGGGGGGGGGGCTTGGGTGAATGTTGTGTGGGGGACAGGGACGTTCCCTCCCTCCCCCGGAGCTCACTGCTGACGGCTGGGAGAGGGCTGAGGGGAGTCCTCCTCTCTGGCCCCCCGCCAAGCCCTGGGGTAGCCTGCCTGCTGCACCCCAAACTCCTCATCCCTGGCCCAGCCCCACACCCTGCACCTCCTCCTGCCCCCCAACCCCCTGTCCCACTCCAGAGCCCACCCCCCCAACTCCCTCCCAGAGCCTGCACCTCTCCCGCACCCAAAATCTCTCCCAGAGCCTGCATCCCGCACCTCTTCCTGCACCCCAACCCCCTACGCCAGCCCAGAGCCTGAACCCAGCACTCAAACTCTGTCCCAGAGCTCGCAAAACCTCCCGCACCCAAACTTCCTCACAGAGCCTGCACCCCAAAACTCTCCTGCACCCAAACTCACTCTCAGAACCTTAGGCAGGTGTGGGTGGAGTGGGTTTTGGACCCATTCTGGGCACCACCAAAAATTATACAAACCTGCCGCCCCTGGGGAGTGCCATGCATTTACTCTACACGGTGCTGAAAGGCGTGTGCAGTATAGACATACTGTAAGGGTGAAATTATCCATCTGATTAATTAGGTTTTATTATAATTAAGGTTCCACAAAAGGTGGAATTACCACACCAACCTTTGGGCACATTGCTGGGTGGCAGCACAGTCCCTCCCACCACTCTTATTCTACAATTGCCAAGCCCTGAATGCAAAAAACATAACTCAGACCCAAAACATTCATGAGGTTGGTCCAAAATCATGAGAGCTTAAAAAAATGCTGTTGTTTTGAGCTGTCTTCCGATTTTTGAACTCCCCCTATCCAACCTGCAGATTGTCCATGACAAATAGTGTTGCCAATGCATGTACGATTCTGGCCACCTTACCCCTATGTCATCATTCTTCTTCTTCTTCTTCTTCTTCTCAGTGCGTCAATTAAGTTTATGCTCCAGCCTCTACTTCAACATCATTGCCAACTCTCTACATTTCTTTGCCAGGAAGGCTATTTTGGCTGGGGCTGGAGCTAATCTGGGTTCCAGAAGCTTGAGCCCTCTCTTAAATTTCAGTCCTGTCTGGCGGGGGGGAAACCCTCTGATTGTTTGCCTTCCCCAGTTCTCTTCTGGGGAAGAGCATCCAATCAAGGCTGCTGTAGGAGAAAGAGGGGGTTGAAGAAGCCCTGGAGCTGCAGGAGAGGAGCAGTGGGGTTGGGGGAGAATTGATGTGTGGCAGGATTGACTAACTGGGGTCAGGGGGTGGAGGGTGTCACAGAATTGATCTGGAGGCTGAGCGGGAGAGACAGAAGTATTAATTAGAATGTTGAGGTCTTGGAGAGAAGCTGGAAACTCCATGCCATGAGGCAGCCAGTGAGAGCTCCGGCAACGGGGGCCAAAATCACCTCGCTCCATAAATCTAGGAGAGTTGGGAACACTAATTTTCACACACACTGGGAGTGGGCAGAGGATGTTCAAAAATCAAAAGACAGACCAAAAAACACAATGTATTGGGTTTTGGGGGCCAATCTCGTGAATTTTGAACTTTGGGGGTTGGCAGTGTTGCATCAACTCTGCATCCTCAGGTCCCAATCAATTAATGTCCTGGCTTCCAGCCCCACATTTGCTCCTCCTGAAGTTAGGCAGGTTTTTCATCCCTCCACGGTAGGGCAGCTCCAAGGGATCCTCTCCCTCTTCCCAGGCCTGGTGTTACAGTGTTAGAAATAGTCCAAGGGGAGAGGAGCAGAGAAGAGAGGACCTATTATTCACAGGAGGGAAGTGGGGAGCAGAGCAACCCTGGTCTGCTGCTCCCTCATGGAAATGATATGGTTGCTCCCTCTGGACAACCTTACCGCATTATCCAAAACTCCTCTCTGCTTCTGAAGGGAAGGGCAAAGAAAGCTCTGCATGCACCTGCAGCAGCTGCTGTTGGCTGTTCTTGTCCAGGCTGTGGGAAGCTTAGTAAAGCAGAGCAGGTTTTCCCTGGACAGTTGAAATAATGGTGGGAGTTCCTCACATCTCCAGCAGCCTGGCTTCAGCAGGGGCCAAACTTCCCTTATTCATGAATCCCGAGAGCTGGCAACACAGCGTGCTAGCCTCAGGGAGGGAATAGTTGCTGCCCTTTCTTACCTCTTTGGGCAAAGACTGGCAACCCTGGAGTTACATAACTGCACAGTCGGTGCCGCTATATTTGAGACCCTTGGGTCCCCCGACGTGCTGCACACGTTGTGCAGAGGCCACTTGCTGGGCGCTCTTCTACTGCCTCTCCCTGTGGAGAGTTAAAGCAGCCCGTCTAGAGCGCTTGTGCAGGCGGCTCTCTGAGGGTTAAGTGAATTCCATCCAAAGTTAACAGATACAGCACCATCCCATTTCATTGCTGTTACCTTTGGCTTTGTAATTGCTTGATGCTCAGCTCACTGTCACCGTATGTCTCCTGGGTGCTGGCAGACGCGGTACTGCATTGCTACACAGCAGCAGCAGCAACCCATTGCCTTGTGGCAGCAGACGGTACAATAGGACTGGTAGCCGTCATCGTCATGTCTGAGGTGCTCCTGGCCGCGTCGGTCAGGAGCGCCTGGGTAGAAATGGGTGCAGGGACTACTTTAGGGGTGACTCGACCAGGTCAATCTCTTTAGTCCTGCAGGCAGTCCTATTGTACCATCTTTTGGCGGGCGGGCAGGAGATGTGGATGGCTTGCAGTCCTTCTGCACCGTCTGCTGCCAGCCAAAGATGTAAAAGATAGATGGAGTGGATCAAAACAAGAAATAGACCAGATTTGTTTTGTATTCATTTGCTCCCCGCTTCCATCCCTCCCTCCCTCCCTCCATGAAGTCCTGCCTGAAATATGAGAGGGAGGGATAGCTTAGTGGGTTGAGCATTGGCCTGCTAAACCCAGGGTTTTGAGTTCAATCCTTGAAGGGGTCATTTCTGTGTGACAGTTGTTTTTGTTTCTCCTTGATGTAAAGCCACCCCCTTTGTTGATTTTAATTCCCTGCAAGCCAATCCTGTAAGCCATGTCATCAGCCGCCCCTCCCTCCGTCAGGGCAATGGCAGACAATCGTTCCGCGCCTTTTTTCTGTGCAGACGCCATACCACGGCAAGCATGGAGCCTGCTCAGATCACTTTGGCAATTAGGAGCACATTAAACACCATGCGCATTATCCAGCAGTATATGCAGCACCGGAACCTGGCAGAGCGATACCGGGCGAGTAGGCGACGTCAGCGCGGTCACGTGAGTGATCAGGACATGGACACAGACTTCTCTCAAAGCAGGGGCCCTGGCAATGTGGGCATCATGGTGCTAATGGGGCAGGTTCATGCGGTGGAATGCCGATTCTGGGCTCCGGAAACAAGCACAGACTGGTGGGACCACATAGTGTTGCAGATCTGGGATGATTCCCAGTGGCTGCGAAACTTTCGCATGCGTAAGGGCACTTTCATGGAACTTTGTGACTTGCTTTCCCTGCCCTGAGGCGCAAGAATACCAAGATGAGAGCTGCCCTCACAGTTGAGAAGCGAGTGGCAATAGCCCTGTGGAAGCTTGCAACGCCAGACAGCTACTGGTCAGTCGGGAATTAATTTGGAGTGGGCAAATCTACTGTGGGGGCTGCTGTGATGCAAGTAGCCAACACAATCAAAGATCTGCTGATATCAAGGGTAGTGACCCTGGGAAATGTGCAGGTCATAGTGGATGGCTTTGCTGCAATGGGATTCCTAACTGTGGTGGGGCCATAGACGGAATGCATATCCCTATCTTGGCACCGGAGCACCAAGCCGGCGAGTACATAAACCGCAAGGGGTAATTTTCAATAGTGCTGCAAGCTCTGGTGGATCAAAAGGGACATTTCACCAACATCAATGTGAGGTGGCTGGGAAAGGTACATGACGCTTGCATCTTCAGGAACTCTGGTCTGTTTCAAAAGCTGCAGGAAGGGACTCTCTTCCCAGACCAGAAAATAACCATTGGGGATGTTGAAATGCCTATAGTTATCCTTGGGGACCCAGCCTACCCCTTAATGCCATGGCTCATGAAGCCGTACACAGGCAGCCTGGACAGTAGTCAGGAGCTGTTCAACTGCAGGCTGAGCAAGTGCAGAATGGTGGTAGAATGTACATTTGGACGTTTAAAAGCGTGCTGGTGCAGTTTACTGACTCGCTTAGACCTCAGCGAAATCAATATTCCCACTGTTATTACTGCTTGCTGTGCGCTCCACAATATCTGTGAGAGTAAGGGGGAGACGTTTATGGTGGGGTGGGAGGTTGAGGCAAATCGCCTGGGCGCTGATTACGTGCAGGGCGGTTAGAAGAGCACAGGAGGACGTGGTGCGCATCAGAGAAGCTTTGAAGACCAGTTTCATGACTGGCCAGGCTACGGTGTCAAAGTTCTGTTTGTTTCTCCTTGATGAAACCCCCCGCCCCTTGGTTCACTCTACCTCCCTGTAAGCTAAGCACCCTCCCCTCCTCCCTTCGATCACGATTTGCAGAGGCAATAAAGTCATTCTTTATTAATTCATCACACAAATAGGGGGATAACTGCCAAGGTAGCCTGGGAGCGGTGGTGGCGGAGAGAAGCACCAGGAGAGGTGGTGGAGGAGGGAAGGACAAGGACACACAGCACTTTAAAAGTTTAAAACTTTAAAGCTTATTGAATGCCAGCCTTTTGTTGCTTGGTCAATCCTCTGGGGTGGAGTTCATAGGTGTCCAGAGGCCCCCCCACCGCGTTCTTGGGTGTCTGGGTGAGGAGGCTATGGAACTTGGGGAGGAGGGTGGTTGGTTACACAGGGGCTGTAGTGGCGGTCTGTGCTCCTGATGCCTTTCCTGCAGCTCAACCATACGCTGGAGCGCATTAGTTTAATACTCCAGCAGCCTCAGCATTAAATCCTGCCACCTCTCATCACGCTGCCGCCACCTTTCAGCTTCAGCCCTCTCTTCAGCCCACCACCTCTCCTCCCGGTCATTTTGTGCTTTCCTGCACTCTGACATTGTCTGCCTCCATGCATTTGTCTGTGCTCTGTCAGTGTGGGAGGACAGCATGAGCTCAGAGAACATTTCATCACGAGTGCGTTTTTTTCGCCTTCTAATCTTCGTTAGCCTCTGGGAAGGAGAAGATCCTGTGATCCTTGAAACACATGCAGCTGGTGGAGAAAAAAAAAAGGGACAACGGTATTTAAAAAGACACATTTTCTAGAACAATGGCTACACTCTTTCACGATAAACCTTGCTGTTAATATTACATACACAGCACATGTGCTTTCGTTCCAAGGTCGCATTTTGCCTCCCCCCTCCCCGTGGCTAACAGCGGGGAACATTTCTGTTCAGCCACAGGCAAACAGCCCAGCAGGAACGGGCACCTCTGAATGTCTCCTTAAGAAAAGCACCCTATTTCAACCGGGTGACCATGAATGATATCACTCTCCTGAGGATAACACAGAGAGATAAAGAACGGATGTCATTTGAATGCCAGCAAACATACGCTGCAATGCTTTGTTGTACAATGATTCCCGAGTACGTGCTACTGGCCTGGTGTGGTAAAGTGTCCTACCATGGTGGGTGGAATAAGGCTGCCCTCCCCAGAAACCTTTTGCAAAGGCTTTGGGAGTACATCCAGGAGAGCCGTAAATGCCAGGGCAAATTAATCATTAAACATGCTTGCTTTTAAACCATGTATAGTATTTTAAAAGGTACACTCACCAGAGGTCCCTTCTCCACCTGGTGGGTCCGGGAGGCAGCCTTGGGTGGGTTCGGGGAGTACTGGCTCCAGGTCCAGGGTGAGAAACAGTTCCTGGCTGTCGGGAAAACCGGTTTCTCCGCTTGCTTGCTGTGAGCTATCTACAACTTCATCATCATCATCTTCCTCGTCCCCAAAACTTGCTTCTGTGTTGCCTCCATCTCCACTGAAAGAGTCAAACAACATGGCTGGGGTAGTGGTGGCTGAACCCCCTAAAATGGCATGCAGCTCATCATAGAAGTGGCATGTTTGGGGCTCTGACCCGGAGCGGCCATTTGCCTCTCTGGTTTTCTGGTAGGCTTGCCTCAGCTCCTTAAGTTTCACGTGGCACTGCTTCGGGTCCCTGTTATGGCCTCTGTCCTTCATGGCCTGGGAGATTTTGACAAATGTTTTGGCATTTCGAAAACTGGAACGGAGTTCTGATAGCACGGATTCCTCTCCCCATACAGCAATCAGATCCCGTACCTCCCGTTCGGTCCATGCTGGAGCTCTTTTGCGATTCTGGGACTCCATCATGGTCACCTCTGCTGATGAGCTCTGCATGGTCACCTCTGCTGATGAGGTCTGGCCAGCGTGGCAAGCTGCAGGTGACCAAGCAAACAGGAAATTGAAATATAAAAGTTTGCCGGCCTTTTCCTGTCTACTTGGCCAGTGCATCTGAGTTGAGAGTGCTGTCCAGAGCAGTCCCAATAGAGCACTCTGGGATAGCTCCCGGAGGCCAATTCCGTCTAATTGCATCCACAGTACCCCAAATTGAACCCGGCAAGGCCGATTTCAGCGCTAATCCCCTTGTCGGGGGTGGAGTAAGGAAATCGATTTTAAGAGCCCTTTAAGTCGAAAAAAAGGGCTTCATCGTGTGGACGGGTGCAGGGTTAAATCGATGTAATGCTGCTAAATTCAACCTCAACTCCTAGTGTAGACCAGGGCTAAGTACAGTAAAGGTGAAGCTGGTGTGGGGGAAAAGAAATGTCTTCACTTATAAGATGGTTGCTTTGTGGATTGATGAGAAAATCTTTCTTACTTACTGACAGGTTTCAGAGTAGCAGCCGTGTTAGTCTGTATTCGCAAAAAGAACAGGAATACTTGTGGCACCTTAGAGACTAACAAATTTATTTGAGCATAAGCTTTCGTGAGCTACAGCTCACTTCATTGGATGCATTCTGTAGCTCACGAAAGCTTATGCTCAAATAAATTTGTTAGTCTCTAAGGTGCCACAAGTACTCCTTTTCTTTTTTCTTACTTACTGTTTGTCTTGAGAAAATAATAGCTCTTTGTACAGATTGTAAGTTCTTTCCCGCCTGTAATATCTTATCAGCTGCAAGAAAGCTACATGTCAGAAAAAGGAGGGAAGGGGGAAAGCTTCAGATTGACTTGTGTGTAGTTTATTGTGCTTATTTAGCAATGAATCATCTGTTCTTTGTATGGAAACAGCCATCACTGGGTATTGTAATGATCAGATAACTTTTTCTTTGGTGCAAAGCACATTGCTTGCTAGGGTGCGTTTTTGGCCTTTTCTTAAAGGCACTGTGTCCTTCACTCAGATCCAGCTCTGAATGGAGTTTCTAAAAATTCTCTCTGAAAAGTGAATGATTGACCTACAAAGGGGTACATGAGTGATGATGTCATCTTGTCCTAGTAAACTTTAGCCCTCCTCAGACAATCATGTTCAGTTCCAGTGATTTTAATGGCCTCTATAGAAAAAGGAATACAAAAGGAAGGAGGATCTGGGGAAATGCGGGGGGCTAGATAACTAAGCTACTGTGTATTCCCATACCTGGTAAACTGAATCATGGAGAAGATATTTCTTTGATACCATATTTCAACGCGAAGGAGCAATCAAGCTTTGATTTGTACAATAATTTTGTACATTTCTTCAGAAGGCAGAGTGCTATTTTGCTCTCCTAGTCATAACAGAGGGGTCTCAAAGCTTGCAGATAATGGTTCTGCAATATGCAAGTCAATCTTGTGAGTTCAGGTTTGAAACTTAAACCTTTCCCCCAAGATTCTTCAGTTTAATTAATTTCAAATTAGAGATCAGAATTGTTTAGCCATTTATACTTTATTAGGTACCAAAAGAGTTGCCTAACTATGATCCCTCTCTCAAGCTGTCTGGAGTGGCTCGTGACTGTGAGTGCCTGCCTCAGGGCAGACTGTCAAGAACAGGGCAGATACCTCAAACTGCTGATATGTTCTATAATTAGATTTTACCAAGCCAGTAACAAATGTGAACTTCTGGGTCACTATAATAGTTTTACCGTGGAGTTACAGACATAGAGTAGACTCCTTAGACTCTCCAGTAGTGATCTTTCAATTTGAAGAGTCTTTCAGGGCAGACCCAGGGGGCAGCCACTGGGGATCTCTGGCTGCAGTTAGGTGTTTCTGGCCTTGTGAGAGTTCAATCAGCAAAGAGATGAAAAATCTTCCCATCAACTATTTTTATTTCCTTCTTCCAGCATTCAGAGCGATGGGATGAGGCGTTCCGCACAAACTTCTCCTTGGGTGCATGGGGCAATTAACAAAGCTTTTGTCTTATAATGGCCCACTTAAATTTTGACAGTTCTCCTGGATGAGCGGGGGGGATGATTCCTGTGCCTGGGTTCACAAATTCAGCGCGAATGTTTTCAAAGTTACTAAGCAAAACTTACATATTTTCTTATAGCATGGAATACAGACATTACAAGTGAGATTAATGCCTGCAGCAACGAACAAGCATTTCACAGAGTCTGAACACTAAATACGTTCTTATGAGACTAACACCTATTTTGTGCAAAGCTAACATACAAGTGAACTGATCTACTCTCCAGCTACGAGTTTGTCAGTTCTTAGCTAATGCCTGCAGACCTGGCAAGAGGTGGCCTCTGGTCTGCGAGCCTCATAAAATCAGTTCTATTTCTGCCTCTTTAAATTGTGTTTTTTATCTTTCTGGGAGCTGATTATCATATTACTGAAAAGGTGCATTAATTTGTTTTTCCTTTGTAAATCAGTTACTACAGCCATGTAGGTTTTTTTAAAAAAACAATTATTGTTTGTTTTGGCTGTTATATTGTGGTCTTAATCTTTCATCAGTCAAATGATTGCTTGCGGCAGAACAATACACCAAGGCACATTATATGTTCTGATTTTTTCCGGCTGCTGCAAATTACTTCTTTAGCAGATGCAAATCAAATTGGAGGCAGTTTGGGAAGGCATGAATTTTTCTAAGCAATACTTAAAGCCATCCATTTTCAGCTTTTACATTTTTACGGAAAAATTCCTGGAATTTACAAAAGCTATTATTTGGTTTTTGCTGATTTTTCACATGAAATTTAGACCACTCTAGTACATGAAAATATTGATTATGTTAAGAAAATCCTATATGTTACATTACACAGATGTGCTTATGTTAATCTAAGTGTAAATGCAAATCCCTGTCTGTTTAAAGTAAGGCAACTCAGTGAAAGAAACACATACATGCATGCAAGTGCACACATTAATGTTAATGTACAGTTCATGAAATAAACCATAGCATTAAACTGCTTTTACTTTTAATATTCTTTTCTCCATTTGTTGCTTTGTTTCTGTCCTCCTGTCCCCAGTGTTAACCCCAATATTTTACCCAGAATACTGTGAAGTTAATTTTTAGCACCGGTTTTCATCCTTTTTTAAATTTTTGTTATAAACACTGATAAATTCCTGGGAAATTTTAAACAAAATAATAAAAACAAAGGTCCTTGGTAATACTGTGTTAATTCTCCTATATAGAGTATGGGTGTGTGAAGCAGTGATTAACCAAGAATTCAAACCTCTTTTTTATCATTTGAAAAAATGTTTTTAACTATTGAAACATTAATTTATGTTTACATTGTATGGACTTTGGATGCAAGAACTGTCATTTTCTATATGTTTGTACAGCACCTAGCACAAACAAGCCCAGGCCTGACGGATGCCTCTGGGTGCTATTATGTTATAAATTGATTGTTGTGGTGATGATTTTTTATTATTATGTCAGTCTTCAATAGACCAAATACCCGAAGCAAAACTGTTCTTACTGTATGACCATTAAAAAAAAATCTGGCTGTGTGAGATTTCCAGACCAAAGCAATTAATAACAGTTTAGATGAGCATAAAAATTGTGGTTCAAACCAAGCCAAATCTCCCTTTGTTAATGTAAATCAGTCATGAATACACCTGTACAAATAGACAAAAGTTCTCCATTTTATATTGGGCCAAATTCTCTGTGATGTACAACCTAAGTGACCCACTGGTGTTGCACCTGACTTGCAGTGTGCATTTAGGGTAGTATATGACCGGGATACAGTCAAGGATGGTAGGGCCCAATCTCACTTATCTGCTAAAAGTTGCATTTTGACTTTCCACATACCCTCAGACAAAGGCAAACGGGCCTCCAAACTAAGGGCTGCAGTTATTTTAAAATCCCTGTCTTAGACTGGGTGACCCCATGAAACAAGTCCAGGACTATCTCCTCTGGGTCTAGGTGACGATTAGAAGGTGAGCTCAAGGGGACTATTAGACTACTAGAAGGTGCACCTCAAGGGCAAGTCTAGATCATAATGAATCCAGAGCCTTTGACCAACGAGACCATGAGATGGGATTTTTAAGACAACTGCTTTGTGTTCTGGAAGCCAGATAGTCTCTCTGTGAAATTCATCTTTATGCCCAGACCCTGCACAAGTCTTGTGATCCACTCTATCCCTGTTTTACAGGTTTAAGTCAGACATCTATAATGCACTGGTCTCTGTATGCAGTGATGAATTTTATCCTTTGTTAGTAGCAAGCTAAAATGTATTTTTATAGTGGGTCTGATCTGGACTTGGGAAATTGTTGCTAGTACTTTTTAAGAATACGATGTAATATAGTCGAATAGCAAGTGATTTCAAATACTTTTAAATAGCTAAATGCAGTGATAACATATTAGCCTGGCATATAATCTGAAAAGCATGCTTGTGTCTGGTTTTGGGTTTGGCAGACGAGCACAGATTGTCAGCTGGAAATGTCAAAGGAATTTGGGCCTTGCCAGGGTCAGTGGCATTATAGTGATTTTTTGTTGAATTTGAATGTTGAGTACATGTTGTGTGTGTATATGAATATATAAATAAAAATTGTGGTAAATGAACATACCGTACATTTGTCCTAATTTGTGAGCAAAAAGGGATATAGGGCCAGATCCACGGTCTCTTAGAGACAATGGAAAAACTACCATTGACTTCAATGGACTTTTGGTCAGGCTCATAGTTGCTACTTCCACTTCCACGTGATACTTTATTTTCTCTCTCTCTCCCTCTCTTTATTTATTTATTCTCAGGCTCTGATCCAGCAAATCTCATTGACTTCAATGGGACTACTCAGGTGCGTAAAGATAAGCATGTGGATAAGTGTTTTCAGGTTCTGGGTTTAGTGGTGTTTGCCAATGGCGTAGGCTGGACATGGCTCAGTTGCTGTTTCACTGGTCTAAAGAACAAAAAAAGCTGATTACTGTTTAGATCACTGTTATACACAAATACAGGGTAGTTGCTAATCAAATCCAATTGGGAGTAGGGAAGGCACGTGGAGTTGCAAGGGTATGGTTGGTGATTGCCCATTACCCATGTTATACATTTTTGATTACCATTGTTATTAAACATTTCATGATACTATAAATTATCATTTATAGTGAGAGCAACTGCAGATACATATAGACCAAATGTACACATAATCAGCAATAACTCCCACAGACTTAATAAAAAGGCAACTAATTAGCACAACCATACAGAGGACGTGGTCTCTTTCTCAGGAGTCCAACAAAGTTTATTTAAACTAATTAATCATCTGTGCAGTAATGTTTCAACACAGAACTTGGCTTACATAGTACTGCATACCTATTCATAATTAAAGGGGAGATGGAAAATGGAAAACTGAGCAAAGAATCACCAGAATGTACAGAGACCCACAAAGAGCCACTATAATTAGTAGAACAAAATAATAATGTTTTATATTTACCTTGCATACCCTTTCATACCAAAGGATCCCAGCGCACTTCACAAATGATATACAGACTTCAGCACTGAAGTGCAACCATCTCTGGGGTTGAGGGTAACAGAGGAGTAACCTTCACACAGCACTTTGGGAGGGAGGCAAGAGGGAGCGTTTTGGCCAGGGATACTTCCCTATTCTTAAACATCCTATTACATTTTTTGAACATTCATATCAGCCAGCACAAACCTCAGATTTTATGGTCACATCAGAAAAGCTTAAAACTCAAATCCATTTAATTCAGAATGATAAGAGCTGAATCAGTCATGCCAGGATTTGCGCTTGTGATTATAAAGCGTGTAGGTATTTGCAAGCTGAAGTTCAGACCATTAAGATCTCTTCCTTAAAATAATCACCTCTATTCATTACTAATAACAAGTTCAGAAATGTAGGTAAAAAAATGGGTAAGTCTGTCCTTCAAGTCTTACAGCAATGCTAGTGTCTGCAATGCATCGGGGTATAACTGCAAACTTGTAAGCTGATCCCATTTGAATGGACCCAAAATGCACAATCTCCAGGTATGACTCATATGGGAAATAGGTGAATTCAGTGCAGTCCTAAAGTATGCCATTCACTGCATATCATAGTACCTTGTGTGACCAATGGGAGAGAGAGCCACAAAACAAGCTTCAGATGTCTTTGGTTAAAAGCCACATTTGCTTTTACAGTGGCTTTTAAAACAAAAATAGAAAAGGGCAATTTATTGGAGAAAACAGTAACCCAGAGGAAACAAAGCATAACAGAATGATCCTCCCAAAGCTCAAATAGGAGGTGTGAAATGAGTAAGCCTCCTGGAAGTGATGCTGCAGGGTCTGTGCCACACATACCTGGGGGCTGAAGGAAGCTTCAGAGACCAGGTTGAGACCACAAACTCAGTTTCACTTATGACCCACGCAGGATCTGAACTCAGGTTTAAAGAGGTGAAAGACTAGAGTGCTAGCTAAGCTTCTTGACATTGCAAATGGCATTAAAGAAGAGGGTCCTTGAAACATGGTCCAGACACACATACCTCAGTAGGTCCTTGGAGGATCACGTTGTTTGCAACCTTTGCTTGGCTTACAAAGTTTTGTTCTTCTCAGAGAGAGTCCTGTATGTCACTAGTATGTTTGAAGAGCTAAAGGAGAGACTTACCTGAAACTGGACAAACTCACTTTATAGCAACATCAGGCCTGTTCAGTTAGAGGAACGCTATTTAAAAAATTAACCCCCAGTTCTATGCTGGATTAAGATCGAATCATCTCGCACAAGACAGAAGTCATTACATCACAGCCATTTACTATTTTTTATATTCAATAGTTTTTATATTCAATCATACAATGAGAACATCATCATAATTCCAAAAAAACCCCCAAACCTTAATATTCTGTTACATCAACATCCATAGGGAATACAAAATAAAACTGAGATTTTCAAAGGAGCCTAAGGGAATTAGGTGCCCAAATCCCATTGCAAATTTAGAAGGAGGTGGAGCGGGGAAGAGGTTGCTAAAACCTTTGGGCTCATTTGAAAGTCAACGCCTAAAACTCTACCAGCACTTTGTTCCTCTCACAGGAAGCAAGTGGATCTAGATGAGGAGAACAAATCTCTGCCCATGTAATAATAATGTCATAATAGTTTTCTCTGAACTTAATTCTCTGAATGCTGTAGATGTGGGAACACAATTATTACGTTTACCTCAGTAGTAGCAAATAAAAAAATTACGCTTGCGGCGAAGTCCACCCACAATAAAGCACAAATATTCGGTTATGGGTGGAGTGTTATGGCTGGGAGGGTAAAATCTACACCCAACTCAAGTCCAAGTTGCAGGGTAGCTGCATAGCCTCCCCACAGCCGCTATTCCAGAATGTGGGTTGAAATAGTGCCGTTAGCCCCTCCACATCCTGTTATGGGATCACTGGCTCATATAAATGGTCCCTTTCTCCCTAGCTGCTCCCAAAACAGCCTTCAGCACTTGCTAGCGGAGGTCTGAATGGGATATACAGGCACTCCTGTCTGAGAGCTCTGTTAGAGCACCTCTCTACCCATTATACTAGTCTTAAGTGGTGTGCAGGGCCTTATGCTGGCCCTGTGCATCTAGTTCAATAGTGTGTGATCTATCAAATACTATCTTTGGTTTTAAATTGGAGTTTAAAAATAGAAAGAGGTCTTGCGCAAAATGAAAAACAAAACCAAAAAAACCAAAAATGATCCAGCGAGGCAGTGCTGGGGCACAGGAAATGAACAAGCTGATGTTGCTATTATAGTGATTGTTAGTACTGCAACATCATCAGCATATGACTGATAATTTCTTAAAAATAGAATCCTCATTTTCTGCTATCAAGGTCAAACTTCTGCTCTCTTTCATCATGAGGGGACTCTCATTTTAAACTCAAACATGCCTCTGTCCCACCCAAACTCATTTATCATCTTACTCTTATTGTAAACTATCGTTGTAAGGTTCCCGCACACTTATTTTTCATGTCTTTCACTGTTGATCTTTATCTCATGTCACTGCTGCTGTTTAGTTGTAGAGCTGGTTGAAAAAATTCAGCAAAATGAGAGAAACGTTTTCTGATCATCTAGCCAGAAGAAAAAGAAAAGGGAAAAAACACCCACACAAACTGTGCAGGGCTCCCCAGCCCTAGCCCCTTGCTTTAACCCCCCCATGTCCTCCATGTTAAATAAGTTTGTTTATCCTTGTGCCCAGGGGTTACAGTAGGCTAGAATCCACCAGAAATCATTTCCGCCTTCTACAGTAACTGAGCAGGTACATTAGCTTTCCAGCGACTTAGGCCTTGGGAAGTGCAGCATGTTGTCTCTGTACCTCATGACACAAATGTGGTGCAAAAATCATGACACTGGCACACTGACTTTATGGGGCTTCCTGCCCCCGTTGACGTCAATGGCAAAAATCAGTGGAATCAGAATAAGGCTCATGTATATCATGGAGTTGCTTTAAATCCTACCTGTGCTGGAAAATTGCCAAAAGGTGTGTGTGGCTTTTGAGTTCATCTGGACAGTGGGGAGAAAAGTTGTCACACATTGGGCTGGAAAAATGGTAACTGGATTTTGAAAGTCCCATTTCTACATTGGAAAGCTGTAAATAGGGACATTTGTCGGGAAAAACAGCGATACTCTTTGTTTAACTCAGTTGAAATGTTTGTGACTAAGAGGAACAGAGTGGAAAATGGACATATAGACCCACCACAGCCTTATGTAACTCGGCATATCTCTTGTTGGCACTCAGACTTAGTAGTTACTTATTGGTTTTTTAAAGCTTGTCTTCCTGAACGTCAGTGGGAAGTGGAAAGAGTCAAAATTGTTTCATGTCCTTTTAGTCCATCTGTAGCTGAAAATACTCTTCTAGTTGATATTTTGTTTTTGAATGGGAAATAACTGGGCAAACTTCTGCTTTGTCTGAAAGATCTACTTTGTTCTAGTTTCTAATTGCAGGCTTTATTTGCATGTATGAATGCTTTGAGATTTAGCAATACATATACGCACGAATAAATTTTCATTGTGCTTGACAATCCATTTAAAACTAGCAATAACTCTCCAGTAATATTGAGTGGTCATAACAGATAGTGCCATAAAATCATTCTAAAGACAGCCTTGCCTTATAAGAACATAAGAATGGTTTGACTCAGTACAGCCAGTGGTCCATCTAGCCCAGTAGCCTGTCTCCTGGTAGTGGCTGGTGCCATATGCTTCAGAGTAGGGTGACCAGATGTCCCAATTTTACAAGGACAGTCTCGATATTCAGGGTTTTGTCTTATATAGGCACCTCTTACCCCTCCCACTTATCCTGATTTTTCACACTTGCTATCTGGTCACCCTACTTCAGAGAGAATGTACAGAACAGGACAGTTTTGTGTGATCCATCCACTGCTGTCCAGTCTCAGCTTCTGGCAGTTGGAGATTTAGGAACGCCCAGAGTATGGTGGTGCATCCCTGATCGTCTTGCTACTAGTCACAGATGGACCAATCCTCCATGAGCTTACCTAATTCTTTTTTAACCCTATTTTGAATTCTTATTTATGTCAAAATAAATCCTGCAGTGTATGACCTTCACAACAACACCTGGCAACAAGTTCCACAGGCTGACTGTGCATTGTGTGAAGAAGCACTTCCTTATGTTTGTTTTAAACTTGCTGTCTATTAATTTCAGTGGGCGATCCCTAGTTCATATGTTATGTGAAAGGGTAAATAACACTTGCCTGTTCACTTTCTCCACACCATTCACGATTTTATAGACTTCTATCATACCCCTCCCTCGGTTGTCTCTTTTCAAAGCTGAATAGTCCCAGTCTTTTAAACCTCTCCTCATATGGAAGCTGTTCCATGCCCCTAATCATTTTTGTTGCCCTTCTCTATACATTTTCCAATTCTAATATCTTTTTGGAGATCAGGCACCAAGAACTGCATTCAGTATTCAGGGTGTGGGTGTATCATCAATGTATAGAGTAGCATTGTGAAATTGTTTGTCTTTTTATCTATCCCTTTCCGAATGGTTCTTATCATTCTGTTGGCTTTTTTGACTGCTACTGCACACTGAGCAGATGTTTTCAGAGAACTATCCATGATGACACTAAGATCGCTTTCTTGAGTGGTAACAGCTAATTTAGGCACCATCATTTTGTATATTTAGTTGGGATTATGTTTTCCAATATGCATTACTTTGTATTTATCAACACTGAATTTCATCTGCCCTTTTGTTGCCCAGTCACCCAGTTTTGTGAGATCCCTTTGTAATTGTTTGCAGTCAGCTTTGGATTTAACTATCTTGAGTAATTTTGTATAATCTGCAAATTTTGCCACCTCACTGTTTACCCCTCTTTCCAGAACATTTATGATATGTTGACCAGCCCAGGTCCCAATATGGATCCCTGAGGGGACCCCACTATTTACCTCTCTCCATTGTGAAAACTGACTGTTTATTTTATCCTTTGTTTCCTATCTTTTAATCTGTTACTGATCCATGAGAAGACCTTCTCTCATCCCATGACTGCTTACTTTGCTTAAGGTCCTTCGGTGAGGGACCTTGTCAAAGGCTTTCTGAAAGTCCAGGTACACTATCTCAACTGAATCACCATTGTCCATGTGCTTGTTGACTCCCTCAAAGAATTCTAATAGATTGATGAGGCATGATGTCTCTTTACAGAAGCCATGTTGACTCTTCTCCAACATATACATTTTCTCTCTGTGTCCCGTTCTTTACAATTTGCCTGGTACTAAAGTTAGGTTTACTGGTCTGTAATTGCCAGGATCACCTCTGGAGAATTAAAAAAAATCTGTTACATAGCTTCCCTCCAGTCATCTGGTACAAAGGATGATTTAAGTGATGGGTTACATACCATAGATAGTAGTTCTGCAGTTTAATATTTGAGTTCCTTCAGAACTCTTGGATGAATACAGTCTGGTCCTGGTGACTTATTACTGTTTAATTTATCAATTTGTTCCCAAACCTCCTCTACTGACACCTCAGTCTGGGACAGTTCCTCAGATTTCTCACCTACAAGAATGGCTCAGGTGTGGGGATTGCCCCCACATCCTATGCAGTGAAGACTGATGCAAAGAATTCATTTAGCTTCTCTGCAATAGCCTTGTCTTCTTTGAGTGCTTCCTGCTTCTGATGTACTTAAAGAAAATTGCTGCTCATTTTTCTGTTTATAGCTAGTTGCTCTTCAAATTCTTTCTTGGCCTTAATAGTTAAGGCCTAGATCAGGGATTGGCAACCTTTGGCACATGGCCCGTCAGGTAAATCCGCTGGTGGGCCAGGATGGTTTGTTTGCCTGCAGTGTCCACAGGTTCAGCTGATCACAGTTCCCACTGGCCGTCGTTCACCATTACAGGCCAATGAGGGCTGCGGGAAGTGGTATGGGCCGAGGGATATGCTGGTTGCCGATTCCCGCAGCCCCCATTGGCCTGGAATGGCAAACCATGGCCAGTGGGAGCTGCGATTGGCCAAACCTGCGGATGCTGTAGGTAAACAAATCATCCCAGCCCGCCAACGGATTTCTCTGACGGGCCGTGTGCCAAAGGCCTAGATGGTCCCCTTGCCAATCCCTGGCCTAGATCGTCCCCTTCAGCAACACTCATGGAAAGAATCCTTTGTTTGTGATTCTTTCCCTACATCCTTCACAAAAGGGATGTTGAGAATCAGAAACTTCTGTGGCACTGAAGTGGAGTTGCCATTTGCCAGGTACCCCTTTGTGGCTAGAGGTGTTTCCACAGGGCCCTCCCTCTGCTCCCTCTCTTTGGGGACCTTTGGGAGTGTTGTATAGTCTTTCTGAGGGCTATCACCAGCCCTACCCTGAAACTAGGTCAGTAGCCCAAAGTATAAGAACATAAGGATGGCCATACTGGGTCAGACCAAAGGTCCATCTAGCCCAGTATCCTGTCTTCCAACAGAGGCCAATGCCAGGTGCCCCAGAGGGAATGAACAGAACAGGTAATGATCAAGTGAGCCATCCCCTGTCGCCCATTCCCAGCTTCTGGCAAATAGAGGCTAGGGACACCATCCCTGCCCATCCTGGCTAACAGCCATTGATGGACCTATCCTCCATGAATTTATCTAGTTCTTTTTTGAACCCTGTTATAATCTTGGCGTTCACAACATCCTCTGGCAAGGAGTATCATAGGTTGACTGTGCATTGTATGAAAAAAGACTTCCTTTTGTTTGTTTTAAATCTGCTGCCTATTAATTTCATTTGGTGACTCCTAGTTCTTGTGTTATGAGAAGTAGTAAATAGCTCTTCCTTATGTACTTTCTCCATGCCACTCATGATTTTATAGACCTCTATCAGACCCTTCCTTAGTCATCTTTTTTCCAAGCTGAAAAGTCCCAGTCTTATTAATCTCTCCTCATACGGTGGATGCTCCATACCTCTAATCATTTTTGTTGCCCTTTTCTGAACCTTGTCCAATTCCAGTATATCTTTTTGGAGATGGGGCAACCACATCTGCATGTAGTATTCAAGATGTGGGCGTACCGTGGATTTATATAGAGGCAACGTGATATTTTCTGTCTTATTATCCATCCCTTCCTTAATGATTCCCAACATTCTGTTCACTTTTTTGACTGCTGCTGCACATTGCGTGGACGTTTTCAGAGAACTATCCACAATGACTCCAAGATCTTTTTTGAGAGGTGGTAGCTAATTTAGACCCCATCATTTTGTATGTATAGTTGGGATTATGTTTTCCAATGTGCATTACTTTGCATTTATCAACATTGAATTTCATCTGCCATTTTGTTGCCCAGTCACCCAGTTTTGAGAGTAATTCAAAATAGTCCTCAGCGTCCCAGATGCAAGGTCCATCATAGTAAATCCCATCGTTCATACCCATCTCCATCTCTGTTGTTGTCCATGGAGACTTTATTCTGCTCATTAGAAGCATAGCCTTCTTGCTCAGGTTTTCTTCCTCTGTCCGTGTGCACGCTGTTCTGAGAGGGAAGGCAGTGTATATATTCTCCTCCTCCTGAAAGCTTCCCCTGATTGGCTGGGAGAGAGGGGAGCCCTGCTCCACTCTACACTACAGAGCTCCTGATCCCGGGCCCTTAAAGTGACAGTGTCCTGAGATAGAATCATAGAATATCAGGGTTGGAAGGGATCTTAGGATGTCATCTAGTCCAACCCCCTGCTCAAAGCAGGACCAATCCCCAACTAAATCATCCCAACCAGGGCTTTGTCAAGCCTGACCTTAAAAACCTCCAAGGAAGGAGATTCCACCACCTCCCTAGGTAACCCATTCCAGTCCTTCACCACACTCCTAGTGAAAAAGTTTTTCCTAATATCCAACCTAAACCTCCCGCACTGCAACTTGAGACCATTACTCCTTGTCCTGTCATCTGGTACCACTGAGAACAGTCTAGATCCATCCTCTTTGGAACCCCCTTTCAGGTAGTTGAAAGCAGCTATCAAATCCCCCCTCATTCTTCTCTTCCGCAGACTAAATAATCCCAGTTCCCTCAGCCTTTCCTCATAAGTCATGTGCTCCAGCCCCCTCATCATTTTTGTTGCCCTTCACTGGACTCTTTCCAATTTTTCCATATCCTTCTTGTAGTGTGGGGCCCAAAACTGGATGCAGTACTCCAGATGAAGCCTCATCAATGCCGAATAGAGGGGAACGATCACGTCCCTTGATCTGCTGGCAATGCTCCTACTTATACAGCCCAAAATGCCATTATCCTTCTTGGCAACAAGAGATCTTCCCATGCCACTGCCAACTCCTCTCTCTTCCAGTTTCAGCCATTTTCTGACACCAATATCCTGTGCTCGCATCAACATTCTTGGAATGGGCTCTTGCGGCCCCTCCCCTTAGGCTTAATGGGCCAGTACACCCTATTACAGGCACCATCATACCCCCATCTCTCTGGACTCCACAGATGGTACTCTGCACATCTAGGATCCATCCAGATGGATGGGGTGGAGACTGAGTGGGTCAGGAGAGTTCTCTGCCATTTTGACTTTACAGATTATACCCATGTGACAGCAAGGCATCTTTCCATGCCTAGAGTACTAGACCATTGTGATATCAAAAATAACTCAGAGACTGCACAAATTCTCGATCACTTGGCCCACTTGCCACCCACATGCCCACAACAACATGACCAACACACACAGTAACCCCAGACATGCGTAGCCCCCTCAGAACAGCACACCCCTTTCATGTGTCAGTCACAACTCCACCCAACTCTCCCAGTACACACAGCAACACAACCAGTATACACAGTACCACTAAACACATACACACAGCCCCTCACAGCAACACACAGCTCTCATTTGCCACACACACAGAGCAAGAAAAATCTACCAGCACAACACACACACACTCATGCTTACCCTTGCTCATACTTACCATAAAACCATAAACTGTCACATTGACTTTACGAATTACACCTGTTTGACACATGGGCTTTCAGCTTCTCGTGTATTGTAAATGACCAAGTTTTTGTTTAATAAGATTTATTGTTACATGTTTTTTTCATGACTTTTCTGAACTTTTATCATAAAGGTTTATAGTGACTAAGCCTCATCGCACAGTCCTAAGTGTGGCAACACCCCGCTTCGCTTCCACGAAACACTTAACCTGAACTGGGCCAAAACAAAAGTGATTGTATAGATTAGATTCTCAGAGCTATTGTTTAGGAGATTTTTTTGAAGTATAGTAACTAGACTAAATATGGCATGCTGTATACTTCAGTGTCAGCCAGCTAGAGACAATTGTTCTTGGAACTGATGCCAGAATTCTTAAACACAAATTTGGAAAGGCCTGTATTTGACAACAGAGCTGATGTGTGGAATGCAGACCTTCAGCTGTTGAGCTGAGGAACCAAAGCAGTCTTGCTGAGTGTGACATTGATTAAATCTGCTGGACTGCTTCAAACAGATTCATTCCTGCTGACAGTTATCAACTGCGATAATACAAGGAAACAGACGGACCATAGTCTAGAGACGAGTTGGCTGGTATATCACCTGTAATTGGTTCTGAAGAATGTCACGGTTTGGTAAAAACTGCTCGTTGAGTTCTTTTCACTGTAAGTCATGTAATATTTTTTACTGTAAATCACGGTCATTTTTGTTTCCTTAACAGCTGATATGCTACGAATATGTTGTATTTGTTAAACATTTTTTTTACATTTTCATGTTTGTCGGACTGAAAAACAAAGGGCCCCTTTACTGTGAGGCATTATTGGCTTTTTGCCACTGAAGTGGTCTAAAAAAGATACCCTCTAGGATTAAGTGGTTACTATCAAGTTAATGAAAAGTCGAGAGATGATTCATGTAACCTGATTGTCTATTTTCGGAGGTATTCATTCTCTTGAAAAGTACTATACATGTCATCTAGAACTGTGTTGCATATCTTGCTATACAGATACTCAGAAGGTGTAAGCATCAAGGAAGGGGGAATTCTAGAGGGTGCTGCAAAAGGAGACTCACTAAGCATGATGGGATGAAATTAAGAAAAGGCTCATTTAGGGTAATATTGGGAAAGTGAAAGCTTCTTTTGGCTTGGGTTAGTCTCCGAAGGGCAGTGGTAGAACCCCCTATTGTTTATGGTGTTTATAGCCAGACTAGACAAAACACTGGAATTGTATCATAAGGAACAATCTTGCCTTGTCTGGGAGATGGACTGGATAATGTTACAGATGAGACAGACCTCATCATGTGACTCTGCCAGAGCAGCAGCCTCAGCAGTGGAGGAGGAAGGTTTCCTCGCTGTCCCTGGCTTCTCCTACAGGTGCCAGGTCACAAAGTAACTGATTGGAGGCAGTGTGTCTTGGCAGCACCCCATCACCCTGCGCTTCACATAGCCACCTACAACAAGGCTTTAAAAACTCCAGCTCTCCCAGAAGTTTCTGCAGAGTTGCAGGAGCGAAAGAGGCAACTTTGCAATTAAGAAACACTCCCTCCTGTTTCAGAGCCTGCATTTATCCAAATCAGCACTTTGGATTCTGCCAGCTACAGTTTTTGTACGCTGTGTGAATACTAAATCATGTCCACCTGTTCTACCTCCTGGCCCTGAGAGAGACCCTTTCTCTACTCCCTCCCATTCCCCATGCTTACGCTTTGTGTTCCATTCCTTTTTCCTTCTCATCACTAGCCCCCACTCCTAATGTTCCATGGCCCTTCACCCCCAAAACAACAACAGAAAACTAAGAAAGAAAAAAAAATCTTTGTTTTCTGTTCTTTCCTTCTTTCTTTTTTTTAGTTGAAAAATCACACAATTTTTTTAAAAAGGAAAAATTTTCAAGAAAATTGTTCATTTTGGATAACGGCCATTTTTCATTGTAATGCATTTTGAACAAAATATTTTAACCAGCTCTGTAACTATTTTTTTAAATCTTGAGTCTTGGGTTTATTTTTTATGGTCTTCTTAAAATAGCAATTTAAATGTTGGTGTGAGGCACTTTCTGGGGGTTGATAACTGGCTGTGGGTTTACGGTTCCAGGTGCAGTTTCTCCCAGCCGTTTGCTAATTCCCAGGAAATGTTCCATGTGTGGAGCCTTATTTGTTTTTTTTTTTTTATACCTGCTCCAGCAAGTTTGGTCAGCCCTGCAGTGCTGGCAAAATGTTTGTGTTTTAGCAGAATACTTCCCCAGTGTATGAAATACTAATCTGTACAAGAGGCACTGCCAGCAGCATCAGAGAAATGCATAATCTGGTTATGGGGCCAAGTGGTTAGCACACACAGCAGGTCCTATTCTAATCTCTTCTATTTATTCTTCTTGTGCAAGTCCCTAAGTATCTTTGTGCTTCAGTTTAACCATCTGTAAAATGCAGGTTATGGTTACCATATTACTTCACAAGGACGTAACTGTTTTGGGTTCCTTGAATGAGCATTGCTATAGAAGTGTAGATGGTGGTTATTGATCTTAGAGATGCCCCTAAACCACAAAATCCAGATCCGAATTTTGAATATTCCCAACTTTATGTGTGTGGATTAAAAGTTTTTAGTCTCCAATGGAGTTAAATTCCAATAATAGATCTGTTTTGGAAATCTGGACCCTCAAAGGCTATGGGGTGTTTATATCTGCACTTCTGCGGTGGGACGTATGTGTGCTATTATTACTGGATGTTTCTGATGTGCCATTTAGCACTGATGTGTGCAACAGACATTTTGACTTTCGTCCCAGAATGAAACAGAAAGCCTCCTTTCTACCTCAGAACACAAAGGAATGCTTGTTTTGCTCGCAGCATCTGGACAGAGACAGTGATCTCATTCCCAGTGTGTTTATTTTTATCTAGCTTTATTATTATTATTAGTGATATTATACAGTGAGTAAGAGAAAGTAATGAATTACCTTGGGTCTACTACTTAGCAGTACTGCAGTTCAGGTGTGAAGGAGAGCATTTTTGGACTCTGCGGAAAATGAAACTGTCAGGGAAGCTAGACTAAAACAGCTTTACTGTATTGTACGTGTACAGTCCCCATATTTTACCAATAAAATACCTGAAAAAGGAATCGAATGCATTTGAACTAAAAGGCTCCACTTGATTTGTAACATTTGCAAGTTACTTTGGATTGTTTATTCCCTGTTCTTAGTAAATCACGTACTAGTCGAGATAACAGTGATTTATCATGAAGTCTTGACCTGTGTTCTGTGCAGAGTTAAATGTTACTGGAGTGATTCAGTTTGATGCAATGTTTGTCATAAGCATTTCTGATAGTGATGATGCAAGGCTCAGTCCTGCAGTCTTTACTCAAACTAAACTCCCAATTCACTTAAGTGGATGTTTATCCTTAGGCTTGGCAGAATTGTGTTTTTAGTTTATGTTTTAATTTTGACAGATAATATCAGTGTTTATATTTAAGCATTTTTCTTGATGTTTATCTGTTTAATTTCTCACAGTTGTGGGAAATTGTGGAGGGACAGATGGTGGGAGGGGAACAATTATTTAATGACAGTAGACATTGAGATTCAAAAAGTTCAAAAATAAACTGTCAACATTGTATATCAAGACTTTAGCTTTAAATCAAACTCTAATAAGTTCTCAAGCAGCATTTTGCTTACTTTGCCTAACTGTAAATTTTGATGATCATCAATGGAAATATTTGTTGCTGGTTTGCGCATGGTGACATTGACATTTATCGATAAAAATCGAATCCTTCCAAACCTATTTATCTTGCATAAGAACTGCAGGTTGTGCCCACAGCCATATATGTTGCATGCTACGTAACCTTTGTAATTCGGTAGCACATGAACCAGCTGTGAAACAATTGCAATCATCCTCGAATGAAATATAATTTCATGCTTTACATTTCAAAATACCTTCAACCACTCGGGCTTATTCACAAGCAAAGCAGACAAATAGGCCTTTCTTTGTAACAGCAGGGTTTCCCAGTAGCTTTGTTTCCTTACTGTTTAGTGTTTGGAATTGTCATTTAATGATTGCAGCCTTGCAGAGCCAGGGTATTGTTTGTATAACTGAGCCATATTTTATACTTTTCTCACAGGAGGTCTTCAAATGGATTTTAAAAAAAGGACTGGATAATTTGGGAAGGGGGGAGGGGGGAGTGTGACTTTTAACCCCTTATACTATCAATGCCAATCAAAAGACTCCAAAATTTTAATTCTCACAAATATTTATTCCTCGTACATGGAATTCAAGCTAATCAGTATAGTCGTCCCCAGTGTTAGCAGGCAAGAAAATCAAGTTTCCACTTGTCAAAATTCATCCTCCAGTTGTTTTAGGACTGAATCATTTTAATTACTCATATCATTGTGTTTGCTCCCGGACAAGTGTTGCTGGTAGTCAGGACTGTATATTTCTATGACCTCTACCAAGAGAATAAGAGGTCTCACCTCTCGGGAATGAAGACTTGAGAATCAAGGGCACTCGATACCTGACAAGATCAGATAAGATAACAGATAATTAAGCCTCATCCTACTGAATTTTGATTGATTGATTGATTTATGGCCTTGATGACCATTTCATGTTGAGGGCATCCTGACATAGAATTAGAAGGTGGCTGACCACGTAAGGACTGCCAGTTAAGATTTGGCACTGTATTCCAAACTGATGGAAAATAGAAGAGCAAGTGAAAACTGGAGAACCTCACCGGATTGCACCTTATTAATGCCCATTTGTGATCAGAAACCTTTGATGCTCAATTTAGGAAGTTTGTTTTTATACTACTGTGAAGGTAGGGGCAGGAGACACTAAGCAATTGGGTATGGACTGCAGAAAACTGTAATACTCTGGGTGTATTACTCGTTCTGGCTGGATTTGCTGGGAAAGCAACATTAGTTTCAGCCTCAGGGTTAAGAATGTAAGACTCTTGAACATTGACTTACTCTGTCTTGACAGTTATTGCAAATGGAACTGTGAGGTATTCAACAACGTATTTAATTTACAAAGATATGCTTTTTTAAAAAATTCAGTTGCAGCTTCTCAAAGACTCTCCTTAAACAAAAGGCTGGACATAAAATGAAAATAAATCAAAACTGAACAGTAAATGAAAAGGTACACACAATGCAAACATCATAGAATCATAGAATATCAGGTTTGGAAGGGACCTTAGGAGGTCATCTAGTCCAACTCCCTGCTCAGAGCAGGACCAATTCCCAGCTAAATCATCCCAGCCAGGGCTTCGTCAAGCCTGACCTTAAAAACCTCTAAGGAAGGAGATTCCACCACCTCCCTAGGTAACCCATTCCAGTGCTTCACCACCCTCCTAGTGAAAAAGTTTTTCCTAATATCCAACCTAAACCTCCCCGACTGCAACTTGAGACCATTACTCCTTGTTCTGTCATCTCCTACCACTGAGAACAGTCTAGATCCATCCTCTTTGGAACCCCCTTTCAGGTAGTTGAAAGCAGCTATCAAATCCCCCCTCATTCTTCTCTTCCACAGACTAAACAATCCCAGTTCCCTCAGCCTCTCCTCATAAGTCATGTGTTCCAGTCCCCTAATCATTTTTTTTGCCCTCCGCTGGACGTTTTCCAATTTTTCCACATCCTTCTTGTAGTGTGGGGCCCAAAACTGGACACAGTACTCCAGATGAGGCCTCACCAATGTCGAATAGAGGGGAACGATTATGTCCCTCGATCTGCTGGCAATGCCCCTACATATACATCCCAAAATGCCATTGGCCTTCTTGGCAACAATGGCACACTGTTGACTCATATCCAGCTTCTCATCCACTATAACCCCTAGGTCCTTTTCTGCAGAACTGCTGCCTAGCCTTTCGGTTCCTAGTCTGCAGCAGTGCATGGGATTCTTCCATCCTAAATGCAGGACTCTGCACTTGTCCTTGTTGAACCTCATCAGATTTCTTTTGGCCCAATCCTCTAATTTGTCTAGGTCCCTCTGTATCCTATCCCTACCCTCCAGTGTATCGACCTCTCCTCCCAGTTTAGTGTCATCTGCAAACTTGCTGAGAGTGCAATCCACATCATCCTCCAGATCATTAAAGAAGATATTGAATAAAACCGGCCCGAGGACTGACCTTTGGGGCACTCCACTTGATACCGGCTGCCAACTAGACATGGAGCCATTGATCACTACCCGTTGAGCCTGACAATCGAGCCAGCTTTCTATCCACCTTATAGTCCATTCATCCAGCCCATACTTCTTTAACTTGCTGGCAAGAATACTGTGGGAGACTGTGTCAAAAGCTTCGCTAAAATCAAGGAACAACAGTCCACTGCTTTCCCCTCATCCACAGAGCCAGTTATCTCATCATAGAAGGCAATTAGATTAGTCAGGCATGACTTGCTCTTGGTGAATCCATGCTGACTGTTCTTGATCACTTTCCTCTCCTCTAAGTGCTTCAGAATTGATTCCTTGAGAACCTGCTCCATGATTTTTCCAGGGACTGAGGTGAAGCTGACTGGCCTGTAGTTTCCAGGATCCTCCTTCTTTCCTTTTTTAAAGATGGGCACTACATTAGCCTTTTTCCAGTCATCCGGGACCTCCCCCGATCGCCATGAGTTTTCAAAGATAATGGACAATGGCTCTGCAATCACATCCACCAACTCCTTTAGCACTCTCGGATGCAGCGCATCCGGCCTCATGGACTTGTGCTCGTCCAGCTTTTCTAAATAGTCCCGAACCACTTCTTTCTCCACAGAGGGCTGGTCACCTCCTCCCTATGCTGTGCTGCCCAGTGCAGTAGTGTGGGAGCTGACCTTGTTTGTGAAGACAGAGGCAAAAAAAGCATTGAGTACATTAGCTTTTTCCACATCCTCTGTCACTAGGTTGCCTCCCTCATTTAGTAAGGGGCCCACACTTTCCTTGACTTTCTTCTTGTTGCTAACATACCTGAAGAAACCCTTCTTGTTACTCTTAACATCTCTTGCTAGCTAAAACTCCAGGTGTGATTTGACCTTCCTGATTTCACTCCTGCATGCCCGAGCAGTATTTTTATACTCTTCCCTGGTCATTTGTCCAATCTTCCACTTCTTGTAAGCTTCTTTTTTGTGTTTAAAATCAGCAAGGATTTCACTGTTAAGCCAGCTGGTCGCCTGCCATATTTACTATTCTTTCTATACATCGGGATGGTTTGTCCTGTAACCTCAATAAGGATTCTTTTAAATACAGCCAGCTCTCCTGGACTCCTTTCCCCCTCGTATTATTCTCCCAGGGGATCCTGCCCATCAGTTCCTTGAGGTTGTCAAAGTCTGTTTTTCTGAAGTCCAGGGTCTGTATTCTGCTGCTCTCCTTTCTTCCCTGTGTCAGGATCCTGAACTCGACCATCTCATGGTCACTGCCTCCCAGGTTCCCATTCACTTTTGCTTCCCCTACTAATTCTTCCTGGTTTGTGAACAGCAGGTCAAGAAGATTTCAGGATATATCAGTGAATATTTCTGATTGCAATACTATGACCTTTCAGTTATTTCAGTGTCTGTCTAGATGCTCTTCCAATTGTCCTTTAAGAAAAATAGTATTTTTATAAATTCCAAACCCACTGTTTTACTACCCAAGTCATCCTGATCTCATCTAGTCTAGTAATTTAATGAGCTGTAAACTTTAACTTCTTACTTGGATGCACTGTTCATAGTATTGTGCAAAGGACTTTCAGTTTTGGATTGTGAAACATATGATCTTACCCTGACTCTCAAGTGACCATGACTGGAAAGTTCTGACTCATTTTGTTCTCTAGACTTGCTGAAGTGACTCACACATCTTTTAGTGCTTCAGACAATTTGTTAGAAGCAAATTAACATCATTATCCTTGCTGTTTATACCTACTATTTTCATAACACCTCTGGTGTGTGGAGAGCTGTAAAGGCAAGTATCAAGATGATTGGACCCTAACATTAAACCAAAAATATATTATTAAAATAAAAAGACAGAATACATTAAGAGTGCTAGGGGATTACTGCAGTTAATGAATCTTTCAGGGCAGGCTGCATAGTTGCACATAAGGATAAACATGCTAAAACCTGGTTGCACTGTTGATACCTGGTTAGGGGTTTATTTGTTATTTGTTTATTGGTATTTTTATTGTAAAGAAATGAAGTACACCTCGGTGTAGAAACTGGGGTTAATGGGCTGTGTGGTAGAAGGCAGCTTTAAAGAGATGTTGGGGGTGGAGGAATTACCGAGTATTTTGCTTATGTATTTTCTTTGCTTTTATTTTAGTTTGCAAGTATGCCTGCCACAAGAAATGTGAAGCAAAGGTAAGCACCTTCCAGATATTCATTTCTCTGCTTGATAATAGTCTCCATTTATTTGAAGTTTGGTAGACATTAAGACTATATCAGCTAATCAAAATAAGAGGATTGCTTAACTAGATGCTCAGCTGTTAAGAAATAGTTAATCGCTTTCCCTTCTGAAAATTCCTTCCTGTTATTTTGTCTTGTATTTGTTGCTTAACAGCTTGATCCCACATCACTGAAATCAGGATTTTTACCTTTGACCTCAATGGGAACAGAATAATGATCTCACTTCATACATCTCCATTTAATTTTAGATGAACTTACATACTATCTTATGGTAGCTTTAGTTTGATCACAGAGAGATCTTATTAATAATTCTCCCAATGAAGCCAATGAGTATTTTGCCATTTACTTCAAGAGGGTACAGCATCTCATCCTTTATAGTCAAAGCAAGAGTGGGTTCAGTACCTTACTCTTCCCACAAGGGGGCATGGTTCAAGTAGAAAACTGCTTTCTAACTTGATTGATTATAAACTACTACACAGTTCCACAGCTAAGGAAGAAACATGCCCAAAAACCAGGTAAAGTCTGCTGTTCTGTATCAAAATGCAGAACCGATGGGTGCTTTAGAAATGTCAAAGATAGAAATACAGACGAAAAGACAAATAAAAGTTCCATTGGCAACACAAAGATTTGAGTGTAGGAACAGTAGTGAAAGATGTTAAGCCCTATTTCCCTCCCCCCACAAGTCAAGTGATAATATCCTGTTTCCATCACCGCCACTTAGTTTATCTCCAAATATACAATGTCACTAGCTTTAATTTTTCTTTCTGGCTTTAATCCTGTGCTCATCTTGAAGAGGTTTTTTGGGTTTTTTTTTTTAATTATTTGATTAAACTAAATATATTCACCCACACTGATGTTTCCAAAGCCCACTGTGAGCTTTTTTGTTTCTTTGTTAAATCTGGCACTAAAAGCAGATGCTGAACGTCAACAGAACATCAAGACAGCATAATCCAACATGGTTGTAAAAGGGCTGTTTTCAGTAGTTAGGGATGGCAGGGGACTAATCTATGACATGTTGGGACAATCTGAGTTTGGAGGGCAAAAAGGGAAAAGAAAAAATGCACACCAAGGTGCCACGTGCTTACATGATCCTACGACGTCTTTGTGTGAGGAGCAAATTAATAATCAACACATTCACCCTTTGGGTTTTCATACAGAGAACAGCTGTAAAGATCAAAAACATTATTATTATTTTATTATTACTATGATGGTGGTATAAGGATTTTATGTGTATATAATTATACCTTTGCTCAAAAGTGTTGCTTTAGAAATTTTGCTAAGGGCTAAAACTTGGCATATTGTAAAGTACTATTAAGGTTGTAAGAAACTGACATCTGGAAGGAAATTCACATTTAAGGATGACACTCAGAACTTTCCTTCCCCCCCTTTCCATTCTTAAGTACATAGGAGGAAAATTTAGATTAAAAACCAGGGTGTTACACCATTCTATGTTATGTTCTGCTTTGATGTTTGTAAGCAAGGATATTATTGAACATATTAAAAGTGCTTCATTATTTAGACAGGTCAACATCAGTGACAGATGAAGTTGCCATTTACTGGTATTAATTTGGTTTAACAATACAGTTCTTAAACTTTAGAATTTTTTTATTATTTCATTGCTGAAGGATTTATGTCATATTAATGCAGTGTTTTCCTGAAGATTATTATTAATGAGAAGTGAATGAAACATCAAATATTTGACTTATTTCCCCTACGGCATGATTCTTAATATGAACTTCCATTTTGCGCTTCTCCTTTGCTGCCCTTTTTTTCTTTTATTTCAGTCTGGTTAGGTTACAGATTAAAATAATTCTGCAAATTGGCCCTGCTAAGACATTTTCACATTTGCAGAGATGTCCTGTAAAATTAATTGCCATAAGGAAATACAAGATGTACTGAACCGCCATTTAGCTAAGGAGGGCTGGGTTAAGTTAGTGCTTGGAGAGTAGACTTTCGGGTATTACAGTAAGTAGTAACAATGATTCAGGAGGTGGCACGTTCCCTTCCGAGTGCTGTGCTGCTGGAGGTGTCATCTTTCAAATGAAAATAGAAAACTGATGTTCTGAATATTCGACATTTTTCAGATTAATAGGGGAAGTTCTCAAAGGCATACATGGTAGTTAGGTGCCCAACTGTTGTTTGTGCCTTTGGACATCTCTGCCAGTGTCACATGTTATTCTACAAGAAGTGCAAAGTGTGATTCCTGCTGCTGTTATTTCAAATGAAATAGAAAAGTACAAAAAAATCAGTATTAATATAAGTCTGCAACTAAAATATTATAATTGAGCAACTACACTTTGTAACTTCAGAAGTAGTTGGATTTCAGTGGTGGATAAATGGATCCTTGTCTATAGTCTCTGATCCTGCAGATCCTTCTTCCTGAAGACCTCTGTAGGGTTTCATTGACTTCAGTGGGACTCTGCATGAATGTAAGCGTTCACCCGTGAAGATATGATTGCATGATCAGGGTGCATGCCTGGATGCCTGGGTTAAAATACATTATATAGTGGTAATTGGCTTCATAAATGATTATCACAGCTGGATATGTAACTCCCTTGGTGCTACCTTAGCTCATATGTTTTGGGAGTACCCCTCTAACAAACTTCTTTTCAATAGAGAAACATACCACAAGATTTAAAACATCAGCAGTTAATCAGCTGTAAATTGCCTGGGAAAAGAGTGAAGGAGGGCAGACCCAGTTGTATTTTTGTTATGATTGAATCTGTTTTGAAGACAATAATGTTTGCGCACCCCAATGGCCTGATCAAAAGCCCATTGAAGACAATGGAACCTGTGTGAAGTTACTGTTACAAGTGGCTCAAGCTACACAGCATCTTACTGAACCAAATCATGTTTGAAAAAAATTCACTTAAAAAACAACAGCACAAAGCATTCACCAGTAAATTAATGAAAATTTACATTGTGATGTTGTCAGAGAATTTCATTTCTTTCGTGGTATTTTTGGTATCCGAACAGTCAGAATCATCCCTTGAAGTGGAGTAGATGCAGTTGTGCCATACAGTTCACGTTTGCTCAGAATGTAACTATCTGAGGAAAGGAGTAAGTGTCCAATCCTGATTCCACTTACATTACCAGCAGTTTTGATATTAGCTTCATTAGAAATGGGATCTGGCTCTATCATTTTACCAAGGGGAGAGTAAAGTATACGTGACAGGAAGGCACAGAAAATGCCTTGGTTTGGGAAACTAGACATTTGGGAATGGAATGTCTGGACTAATCTCTTAGATTGGGAGATCTCTCATTGAAGATCCATCTCCCATTGAAGACTTTGTGCAGATCATCAGCTGGTATAAATTGTCATAACTCCATGGAAATCAATGGGGGTGATGACAGTTTACACCAGCTGAGGATCTGTCCCCTCTACCCATTACCCTCATCCCCTCATAGACCAATGTCACTCTAAGTTGAGTTGCAATTTTTGCATGTTACGAAGTGTTGAATTTATGTGGGGCTTTAGTTTCACTATATCCAATTTAACTCTCAACAAGTTCCACGGTAGCTATAAAGTTATTAATTACACAACATTGAGAACAAAATAACAAATGCAAGTAAGCACTGAAATAAGCTTACTAGAACATAAAGGACCAACTGAAATAAATGACCCTGAAGCTGCAAAAGATGTAAGTGAGCTGTGATTAGATTATCGTAATTTTAGCCTACCACATTCAGGGCATCTTACCTCATTCTAAAATAGATATTGTAACACATGAAATGATACAGAATAAGGCAAGCACATGATGCTGATCCCAGTTCTAAAATGCCTGAGCTGTAAATGCCAAGCTAAAAAAATTCTTCTGTTTAATGTAGCAAAGAAAAACAAATGTAGGAGGGAGTTTAATGGTTGTCTGTATATAAAATCGTAAGTGATATATGCATATCTGTCAAGTTACTATTTTCAGGTCAGCTCTGAAGATAGGAGAGGAGGGCATTAATGGAAATTAAGTATCCACAAATTCAGAACAGATGTCAGGAAGCACTTTTTCATACAGAAAGCAGCAAATATGTGGATTGATCTCCCAGACAAGTTTGTTAAGACAAAAAACAGTGTGGTTACTTAGGACTCAAGCAGTTTAATACTATCGTGGGGGGAAACGGAGCACCAAAAAGGACTTTTCCATGACTAGTCAAGTAGCTTGTTTTCAAAAATCCCATATGTTCCTGAAGTTACCCTTGTTGAAATCTATTATAACCTGTCTGTTTATGAAAAAAAATTCTCTGCTATCTCTCCACAAATAGAACATCTTTCAACTGCAGATCTCAAAGTGAACACGGGCATGTGGGAACACTTGAATTTAGACATAATTCAGCTTAATTTGATAGGTCATATTGGTTCAGATCTTAGAAACCCTATAGAGTAAATGGTACACTTCTGATTGTCTCTTTATATGAGTCTGCACGAGTGACCCACAAGGTCTGGGCAGCTTGGCCAACAAAACACATGGAAACAAGAATGCCACTCTGTAGTACTCCTCAGTACAGCAGTGCACACCAGTCACATAACCAGCAAGATGTGGGACTGGTTTACAAGAAAGAAGGTGGGTCAAGGGAAGATCAATCGACATGGCATGCTCTTGCCCTCGGATGCACGTTTGCACAAAAGTTCATGGTGCATGGGCGTTAGGCAAGAAAAGCTTAAAGCTGCCTCAGGCACCTTTAGCTCATGCAATAGAAAATGTGTCCCATGGAGCTTGTACTATTATTGAGCACATGTGCTGCAGCAGGTGAGATGGCTGCATGACATCTACTTGCATATCACTCTGGACATGCTGATTTTCCTTCTGCTGCCATTATTGTTCATTTGTGCTTTTCCCACTGCTCAGCTGGGTACTTGTGCTTTCCATCAAACTGTTTCTCTTTACCATTTTCCTTACTGCCAAGCAAGGAGGCTCTGGTGAAAATCCTTCGCTGTCTTCGAAAATTTTTGAATGCGGTTCGAGGGATGAGTTGGCTGACAAACAATGGTGGCACCATTGCTGGTCAGCCCAGGCACACATAAGTGTCAAGTTACTTATGGCTCATCTCATGTAGCATTTACCATTCAGTTGTGTCTGCAACAGGATGTTTTTAGGGTTAACTACATCCTCCTAAGTTGCTATTTTAACCTATAGTTTAACACTATTATTTTTTAATGAGAATAGCTCCTGCTATTTATATACTTCTAGGTATTTTCATGAGGGTGGCTTATTTTTTGGGAGGGGGAGATGAGGGAAAGAATTAGCTCTGTGAAGAAGTATCCACTACTAATATACATATACTGCACACTAAAGCTGGCTCTATCAAAGTCCCTTTATTGTTTACACTCTGAAAGAGAGCCTCATACTCAGTTCTTCTGCAGAGAACGTATTCTGCTGCTTTTACTGTATACATCCTGTTTAATTAGGATAATTAGAATCTTGTATTGCCTCAGTCTGTACAGGTTTAACTTGGAAGTGGTTCCAGATGGCTATCTGTTCAGATATATATAGTGAATTAGTTTGCTGCAGATGCAGAAGCTAGACTCAGTAGTGCCCCCAAACTCTATTCTGGGTTTTCATCTTCATTTTCCTCTGTTTCTCTTCAGTGTTGTATTGTAGTGGGATCATTTCTTCTCTCTGGCAGAGATGTAAGAATATTTATCTGTCCCAGTGAGGCCAGGAGCCTTTTACCCAACCCTCCATTCTGGGACACCATTTTCTTTTCTCCTCTTTTCTCCCTCACATTCTCACTTGTGCATATATGTGGTATAGAGCTGCAGATACTTGAAAGGCCTCATCTAGTAGCACTGACTAGATAACCCTGTACCCTTTGGAGACTGAGAATCTGTTTTCCAACTTCTGTTGTCCTATAAGTGTTTGGTCCTGATTCACTTAAGCGTGTGTTTAAATCTCATTTAAATGAATGGGACTTAAGTACTTGCATAAAGTTAAGCTAATGCTCAAGTGCTCTGCTGAATCTGGGTCTCAGTAGTGTGTACTACGGCCAACTTTCAGGTGAACACCTGAACTCTCTTGGAAAGCCACGCCTGTGTCCTTCACTAAAAGCTGGAAGATTTGTGTTTTGACTTAGTCCAAAAGACCTTTTCATTTTTGGTTCTTTGCCAGTTCCACATTATGTTTCAGTGACACAAACATTATACAAGTGCGGATGGTTTTATAGCTTCTCAAATACTTTGTAGTAGATTAGTTTATTTTAATTGTACAGAGGTTCAACTGTACGTGCCTTCCCTTTTTTCTCCATGTAGGAAGCCATCTACACATCTCAGTGGAGTGCAGATTAAATCAAAGCTCTGGGATTTATTATTAATGACCTAAAATCCTTGTTCAGACTAATTTCCTGAGCTGTAGCAAGCCACTTTGCCATAGCCACAGCCAGACCAAACAATGTATTATTTCCAAACCTTTTGGTTTATTTTTCCTTTCCTTTCCAGAAATGTTAAATCTATACTGTGAGTCTGCTGACTCCTTCTGAAAAAGGCCATCAAAAAATCATAAAAGGTAAACATTCAGAATCCCACTTGACACACTCTCGTTCACTCTTGTCATTTTTGTCAAAGGCCGCATTTTTCTAATAGTTTTTTTCAGGGTTATTTATTTCGGAAAACATCATTCTTCCTTTGACCTTTCCTTCCCTTTTTCACTGTTTATGCTGGTGACTAAAGGGAGTTGGAAGAAGGCCTTGTTTTCTGCCCCTGATCCCTAGGGACCTTATGTTCTGTTTTCACTTGATAAACCCTTTAATGACCCAGGAAAGATACAGGGTATTTTTGTTTGTTGGGGGGTGGGGGGGCTTGAGAGAGAGAGAGAGAGAAAAAAATTAATGGAAATGGAAATAGACAAACAGAAAATAATATGTAGCATGAATTAAAATAAAACCAGCACAAACAACACAATGCAGGGAAAAGAAAGCAGTACAAATAGTAAAATAAACAAAGATTTCTGGTTGGGTATTACACCCTGCTGTACCCCAGAATAGCAATCCAAAAAACTCACCTTCCTTCCTCCCCCCCCCCCCCCCAAAAAAAAAAAAAAAAGACAGAGAAAAGAAAAATGATGGAAGACATGCAGTTAGGTTGTCAACCAAAACATGTAATAACCGTGAACTGGTTAGGTCAGCAGCAGTGTTCATAAAATGTGATAATAGTCCGAATGGCAGATATGTAGCAGTGGGCCATGAGTAGCTGCCCACACCAAGCGCTGTGTACTCACATATGCACATGCAGCCTTGAACAGGAACACTGAGTCCAGGGAGCAGGAACCAGGAAACAAAACAGGAACAGGGAGGAGGAAGGCAACACGCACACCAGTCATGATGTTGTGTTGGGTCTGCTATTGTAAATTCAAATTGCTTTACTATTGCAAATAAAGAATTGCAAAAGATAAAGCTAGAAGAATATGAATGGGGTTTTTCTAAAGAGTGTGAGTGATTTAGGAGTACAAATCCCATTGATTGTCATTGACTTTCAAAGGGACTTGTGATCCTAAATCACTTAGGTGGGGGGCTTGTGGTAGTTATTGCCTGGCACTTTTTGGAACCAGATGGAAAGACCCTGCTTTGCTGCTTGTGCAGGAATGAGGTGGCTCCTGATTCTCTCTTTTCCCCTACCATCCTTGTCAGAGCACCTGAGCAAAACAGAGCAGGATTTATCCCTTAGATTATCTTCATGAAATTACATAAAAATACCAAAGTAACCTTAAATATAATAGTTCCTAGAAAGTGGCAGGTAGATCATCTCTCTCTCTCTGTAGTGTATTTATGCACATACACAAACACTGGAACTCTCTTATAGTGAAGTCATTTTTTCATAATGACTTCTCTCTAAACAAAAGTTTGCTATAATGCGCTATAATTCACTGTACCCACCATAGCCACTATAATTCTTGGAAAGAGTTTGAATCGTCAATTTATCTTAACCATAAACAATTAACTGACAGCATGTTCCACAGCATAATTTGCACAGACTAGGTAACTATCAAGAATACACTGGCTTCTTACTGTTCTAATATTAACATTAGTTTTATTTAACTTGTGGTTGTTGGTGTATTTGCCGGTCTTTTCTCCCAACTAAAAAAAAAGTATAAATAGAAATATGTTGTATACAAGTATCATACTTTTTGTCCTCTTTTGCCTTCAGAAATATGAATCTGTATTTCTTTTCCTTCATACCATTAAGCCTCTTGTTTCAAGCCACCGTTTGGATTAAATCCTGCTCTCAGATATACATGTTTGGCTCCCATTGACTTCAATAGAACCTTTGCATATGCAATTATCTTCTCCTGATAGACTTTGTCCTTTATCTCTGCTCTGTGCTTATAGTTGTTTTGCATTTTCATGAATTTCTGCAAACAGAAAGTAGTCCGTTTTCAGCTCTATCGGACGCTATCTATCCCAGGTAACATATTACCTAGCTATGGTATATTATATATCCTAGGGGACTATAATACTTATTTGTTCATTGGTGAAGCACACAAAGGAGCACCTCTCTAGCCTTCAATTATTGTTGTGATGAAGGGTTCTTTTACTTTGGCGATATTGAAGAGGATTGGAAAAATAAATCAAGCTGAATCCATCTCTTGTTAGTATACTAGGTTACCTGAGGAAGGAAAAGTTTAGGGAAAAAGTTCTTAACAGTAGGTACAATGGAGCTGTGGACTAGACTGCCAAAAGAGAGGTGGCTGAGGCACCTTACACTTCAGATACTCAAGAAGAGATAAGATCAGATCTAATGGGATCATGGCCTGGGTTTCAGAGATGATCCTAAATTCACTGGCTAGATGGATACCGTTGGAAGATTATATTAGTTTTGTCTATGTTCAGATTGTTTTAGGTGACCTGGGAAACCGCATCCGTTTTGCTTGCATTTATCACATGTAGTCTTCTGGAATTGTATGCTTGTAAGCCGTGGCAGAATTTGGCCCAGTATGTTCCTATGGGCACTACGTTATTTGGAAATGGAAATAAGTATGGTGTCTTGAATGGCACTGTGTCAATAAGTTTTGACTTTTTAATAGTGAGTGCAGGGTACGTTTTCCCTTTTTATCTGTGTACTGCTCCTGTCAATGTGAATGGCAGTCATAGTATGTATGTGGGCAAAGGAAAGGATAGTTCTTTCTTGGATGTTTAAACAAGTATAAAAGCAGGATAGAAACTGGTATAGAGGCTTTTATGCTCAAATGACACCATATGTTGCTTCTCAGAAAGAAGACCACTACTCTAATGACAATAGAGTCAGATGCCAGTTTTAACTAAAAGCTTTCTAACTTTGTTTCACATTTATATTTAGTAGCATTTCACCATTGAGACTTCTTCCCGTGTCAAATTTCAGGCAATGGTGCTGAGCACAACAAAGATGTTTCTTTTCTGGAAGAGACATTTTAAAACCTCAGTAACTGGAACCTGAAGATTCAAACTAGACACTCCTGCTTTCAATATACCCTCACAGGGTTTGAACAGTCATTAAGTTATTATTGTTTTAAAATAACTTTTCTTTAAGAGCTGGTTACACTGAAAGTCAGTTTGGTTTAGCTTCACCTGAAACGTAAAGATGGTCAGTGTTTACATGTACTCCTGTACGCTATTGTTATAAGGTCAGATTAAAGCGATTAACAGCAGAATTGTGTGAAACATGGAGGTTTTGCTTCTCACAGATTTGTGTGACGTTTTCCTTTGTTTTCAATACTCATGGGTTCAGCCCCTTTTTTCGCCTATGCTACAGTTTTTAGGTTTGGGATTAGAATATGAATCCAAGACTCAGATGAAGGCTTGCCCAAAACTGTTAAGTGAAAGCCACATGAAACTCTGACTTTTGAATGGTCTCAACAGGAATCCATCAACCAGAACAAATTCAATGAGGTTTGCAAACTTTAAGAGCTTTTACCCTGTGGTTTAGAGTTTATTACCAAATATAAAACCAGGTTAGTATTGCATGGTTTTGGGATTGAGTGAGAAATTATGCTTATTTCCTATCATCCTCAAAGGATTACAAAATTTTACTCCATTTGAAATGGATTTTGCAGGGCTGCCCACAGAAGTGATTCTGCAAGGAAATATTAGATTCTACTGTCTGCAAAATGTTTTATCCTCCATTAGATTTAATGTCATTCTAATGAACTGTTCCGACTGAACACAAACTGTCCAGAATAGAGTGACATAATGATTTGAAATTGCTTTCTATGGGCATAAAGACGGCATTGTTAAACGAGCAGATATGCCATGCTGGGGTTGTACATTGGATGGTTGGTTGCTGTACTTTCCTCAGATTGAAAAAAACATTTTAAAGCTGATTATTTTTGTTAAATCAAAAATAATTTTTAATCTTACTTTTTAAGACAGTAGATGGCTGTTTTGTGTAAAGGCCCAACTGGTAATTGTACGATTTCTAGGCTTTTTATCAGCAAAATGACACCACCTTCCTAAATCCCATAGCTGGGGAGTAAAAAGTCTTAACTGCATAGTTTTTTTTTCTTCCTGTAAATTCAAGTGTACAGATTACTTTTGTCCAACATGAAGGATCTGCCGTCAATGCCTACACATTTTCTCTGTCTGAAAACTGCTTTGTTTTTGGTGAATTTGAGGATTGTTGAATTAAGTGATTGTTCCAGGCAACAAACACATTGACCCTGCTATTTTCTGCCCTACACTAATCCACTCTGTATAGACATGGGAGACCTAACACAGGCTTCCCTCATGAAACAGAAATCCTTTATCACAAGGAAAAAGAGAATTTCTCAACCTTGTAAAGGGCATCACGTGGGATCAAAGAAGGCAGGAATGATGCGTTTCACACTGTTGTTGCCTGGAACAATCACTTAGGGCATGTCATAAGCCATGTCACATTTGAATCCTGGTTTCTAGAGATGCATAGCTTGGCGCTCTCTGCCACCCACTCTCTTTGCTATTTTTTTTTTAAAAAGCGGCTTGCTCTTACTGTACCCTTATACTCACAGCTTTACTCTTGAGTTTTTATTACCATTGTTGAGGCCAAAGAGAGAATCTCAGCTTCTTGAAGAACAATGGTGACGGTAATTGGGCAATTGCCCTTGTAAAAAAAACCCTATAGTTATCTACAGCAATAGACCCTATTGTATGGTAAGTTGTAGCATTTGGAGTTGGACCATTACTGTGTTATATTGTAGACTTTTTTTTTTTAATGAAGGTGAACATAACAAGCTACTAGGGGACTCCAGCACAACTTGGACACTATTCTGGATAAGGCAGGAGGCTGAGGGACTTGAAATTCTCAAACAGTCCAAGTAACTTCCAGAATGATATTGTGTGGGAATGTCTTACCACTTTTCATGAAAGGGAATCAAAGCAGTGCTCTAAAGAAAACATGAATAATGGCATTGTTGGGAAGTACTGGCAGACAAAGAATACTGCACATGTATGAAGCTATAAATACACATCCAGTGATTTCAGTAAACACCATGAGAGTTCAGCTTGTATGATTTGCATTATCAGAAGCCTGAGCTGTACATTTAGCCTTATCCATGTTTACTTGTACTCTTTTATATTATAACACAGGATTTTAATAATTTTATATACTTTTTACTATTTTTTTCTAAAGGGCTGCTTCCCTGATCCTCCCATAGTGTTTTAAGTGTTGCACAAAAATGTAAAAATATAGTACAGTTAAAACATGCGAATACAGTGAAAACAAAAAATATTTATGGAGAAAACCATTTAAAAAACAAACAAACATATCCGTAACCCTCTGTCCCAAACCCTCCTATGTCTCTTTTGTCACATTCACATTCTTTTGAAAAGCTTGAGGAGTTAAAAACTGACACATTTAAACATATAAAGCTTAATGCTAAGACTTTCATGGGAACTCTCATTGTTGGATGCTGAGATTATGACACTGGAAATGACCGACAAACTTCTGCCCTTTTTATACTACAATCCTGATGTCACGCCATTTTTCAGCCATATTACCTTGGGCTGTGAACTCCTAAAATTTTCATAAAATGAGCAACTCTTGAATCAGGATCCTCCATGGTGTTGGTAACTTAGTACACGACATGCTTCCTTCTGAGCCCACTAGTGCTGCAGCATGAGGTTAAGGGCACCATGCTGTGGGAGATCACTGTGATGAGATGTAAAACATGAGAAATGGGGCCTGAGTGCATATAGTCATTAGTCCTCCCATAGCGTTCTTCTCAAGAGAAGCAGTGTTAGCACTCGTGTCCATACTCATTGCCTATGAACAACTATTTTTATTTCCCTCCAATGCCTCGTTCAGTTTCAACTGAATAATTATTCTTTGCTTCCTTTCTTAAACTGATATGCAGCACTGTTAATCAGCTATTGCATTCTACCCCAGAGATGGCTGCATTTCAATGATGCGTGATTTTAGTCCTCAATCTTGCAAGCTGGTCTGCGCTAAGAGCTACTGATGACAATGGGACCACCCAGAGAAATGAAAAGTTCTGTAAAAATATAAGGCTTTATGATGTATTTTACTGGATATGGTATTTTTAATGACACTGAAATTTTCATTTACTTTGGTTAGGGACATTAACACAGGTACTGTGTACATAACATTACATCTCAACAAAAAGGACAAGTCAGAGATCTATAGAGTCCCTTATGCAGATGCTGTATTGTAATAGGAAGATTGTAATAATATCTAGTTTTTATGGCAGGAATAAAATAATAAATAAAGGTGAAAAGACTCATAGCTCAATGTAAGTCTGAACTTTTAACTGATGACCTGCAGCAGAGGATGAAAGCTGTCTCTGTAAATACCATTTAGAATTTGCTTAAACACATATTTCTTTTCTACTGTCATTTTCCTCTCGTCTGGAATGATCAATTCTGTCTAATCTCAGATTTTGTTATTTAAACCACTGCTTCATAACAGGTGGACCCAAGACAGTTCTAAGTTCATCCTCAGTAAAACATGGACATAGTTACATTGAAGTCAGTGGGACCTCTTGCCTTGTTTAAAGTGTGACATGCATTTAAGTACGTTGCTGAATCAGGGCTTCTCACTCTATGCCATTTTGGTTACACTGTTGGCAGAAATCCTACAGTGGTAATTTTCGGAGAGTAAAATAGTTTAACCATGTAAATTATACTGAATGCACTGTATAGGTAGGGGCAAACGCAGTTCCAGTGTTGTCCAACCTACTTGGTATATCAACCGTTTGGAATAAAAGAATCATAGAAATGTAGGGTTGCATGGGACCTCAAGAGGTCATCAAGTCCAACCCTCTGCACTGAGGCAGGATCAAACAAACCTAGAAGAATGCTGACATTGTAGGGCAACACAGTGACTGTAACAGATCCCAGCAAAAGTGATTAATTTAGAAATGATACCAACAATATTATTCAGTGAGTGCTTCAGTCCTTGTGCTCGACATTACTTTTCTGTATCCCCCATTCCTCCCTTAAAGCTTGCATTTGAAACAGAGTCATCTGACTATAATGAGAATTAAAATGTGCCCCAATTTTCTGAGGTAAATATTGATCCAAGGTAAAAGTGTAGGACCAGCGTCACTGGGTGCTCTACTCGCCGCTAAGGGTGCCTCCATCTGGCTGCATCTAGGGATTAGGTATGCCAGTCTGATGACCCTCCTGCAGTTGTTCACTCCGTCACTCTCCCCATCTCGCTTGCTTGTGACTCGACTGCTCCCGCTTCATGGCTTGAACCTCCGGCCCCGCTTCATGGCTTGATCCTCCGGCCAGGTCACAGTAGTCTTTCCCTTCTGAGGTATCAAAGTCTCTCAGGACTCACTGTCTCAGACAGTCATTCCTTTCACTGCCCCTTAACGGTGCCAATGCCCAGTGACTGGTAGTGGAACCCAGGCCTGTCCTCTACACTGGGTTCCAGCCCAAGGACGCTACAACAATTGGGCAAGGTTTGCACAGCCCCAAACCTTGCTACTGTATCCCTGGGCCACTTCCTACCTTACCTTCTCTCACTCTGAGAGTGACTATAGCTTCTCTCTCTGCAGCCTCCTTCTCCTCTCAGCTACTGGGCTTTATACAGGCCCCTCCTGTTCCTATCCAACTCATCTTCTTCTTTAATTAATCCTCATTGCTCTGTGGCTCGACCTCCAGGGGCAGCTTATACAGTTAATTGGCCAACCTAGCCACTTAACTCCTTTGGGCCTTGTGTTGGGTGGACACCCCCTCACAGCCAAATATGCACGTAAAGGAGTTCTCCATGCACATATTGTTGTTGTTTGTATTACAAAAGCCCTTAGAGGCCAGTATCACGCTTGGGGCCCCATGGTGCTAAGTGCTATGTGAACACATACTGAGACACAGTTCGTGCCCCCAGAGTTTATATTCTGAGAGACAGAGTGGAAGGGGGAACAGAGCCACTGAGAGGTGAAGGGACAAACAACAGGTCGGTGGCAGAGTTGTGAGTAGAACTAAGGTCTCCTTAATCTCAAATCAATGCTCTATCCATCAGACCATGCTGTCTTCCCTTCCCTATGTGAAACGGGGGAGGCTCAGTTACCTTCTTGGCACTAACCCCTCGCTTGGGTTTGATGGAGACTCTCTGTGAGGTCCAACGTGGGAAGGGCCGGTGGATGCATATTATCTCTCCACCATCTGTGTAGGCCTTACCTGGAAAGGAACTATATCCTTAAGCTGTGTTGTATTCACTTTTCTGCATAACCCAAGGAGTGGCTCCTGGGCAGCCACCGCTGGAACTACGTCACCAAGCCTGGATGTGGGGCAGGCTGCATCTTTTTCTGAATGGGGTAAATCCTGTTCCCTGATTGAGTAGTGGGGGAAACTTCCACAAGGAGATCCTCACAGGGATTTTTCTCCACAGACCATCCCATCTTCCTAGATTTCTACTCTGGAGGAAACAGTTTGGCACAGAAGCTTTTAAAGGTAAATCTTTCCATATAGTAAACAGACTGTGTCATCAAAGGCAGAAAACTTTTTATTTACTGTCATTCTCTTCACAATAAAAATATAGGAATGGGGAAGCGAGAATGTGGAAGTGTGGAGTTGGATGATATAAGTAAAAATAAAACAAAATTTCATCTCTGAAAGTGTTTTGTAAATTGGAAGCACCAGGTTGTAGATCTGATGGTGAACAGACTACATCTGGTGTATATTATGAGGAAGGGTGATTTAACAGATTATTTATGTGGCTAATTTAACCCCCACTTGCTTTAAAATATTTCTATACCATGCCAATGGAAGAGACTTAAATGATAGCACCCCTTTGGTGTTGTCCGTGGGGACTGAACCCAGGATTTCTGGGTCTTAATGTATGTATCTCTATACTGCCTAATGTAAAGAACTGAAGATCAATAGCTCATAGGTTGCAGCAGACTCATATGTATGGTATTTAGAACAAGCCACTAGAGTGGGGGGAAAGCAACCCTGTGTAAGGTTGGGTTACAACTGCAAAATAATGATGAATGTACTTGGAAGCCAAGCATAAGACTTCTGTCAACAAGGGGAGTACTGCATACCTGCCTATGATGGGAAATTGAAAAGCATGGCATTTTCCCTTTGGCTGGAGTTCTCCTATCTCCTCTCTGGTTTCCCTCTCCCATTAAAAGTACAATTAATCATTTTATATTTTTAACATATCAGATCAGGAAAATAATCTGTTGCTGATTTTATGTGAGTTATGAGACAAGTGAGGGTCCAGGTTCCAAAAACTATTTTCTCTATCATGTCTATCATGGCAGGACTGATCTCTATTCCTCCTCAAATCCTTTTGATGCCGCTTTCATAGTTGTGCCCACTACAGCAATGGCAGTTGTGGCACTGATGTCCCCCACCGATGTTGTAGCAACAAAAGTACTGAGATTTTGGAAGCAGACCTAAGAGCCTGGGAAATTTCCCCAAAGTCTGAGTGTCAGGCTAAAGTCCTGAGATAAGACAGGTCTGGTGTACATCTGGTTTGTTTTCTCTCAAAAAAAAATCAGTGTGTACTCATATTTTATTCCCTTGAGGGAGGAAAACTTCCATGGAACCATTTCCCTCCTTCTTTCCAGAGCCCCTTCTGGTGGTGTGTAAGATCTGTTTGACTTCGTAAATGAAGCATGTTTTCTCATGAGGATTATACCAAAATAAATAGGTCTGTAATCCTAAAAGGATAACAGAGTTCACTGTGGAATGTGTACCTAATTAAGCTTTAAGAGGTCAGACCTGATACAAAGGAAGCAGAAGTGGAGGCTCTCAATAAAAGTAAATACAATTGACAAAAAAATGGATTTGTTTTTTTGTTTTCATTCTTTTGAAGAAAAAAATCCAACAATACCCAAGATATTCTGAATAAAAAATTGCATTTATATAACAGGTTTTGCCCAAGCATCTCAAACTTTACAAGTCTTGCATTAGTTAAGCCTCGCAAAGCCCTTTTTGGGTGTAATAGTAGCATACCCCTCGCTCAGATGGGCAAACTAAATTACAGATAGGATTAGTCTCTTGCCCAAGGTCACCCGGGTTAGTGGGAGAGGCGGGAAAAATAATAAAAATATATTACAAAGTCACTGGCTTTAATCACCGTATGCTATCCCAAGACTCCATTTTAGGTTCTTGTAAGTATTTCTTTGCCTCTGGACTCTTTCGGGGCATAGCCAATTATCTGAGTTCGAGAGCTAGCTGATATAGAAAATGCTGATCTGTTATTACCTGTCTCTGATTAACTGGAGAGCTCCTCCATTACTGCATCCAGGAACCCCTATAGGTTTTGGTAGCTCTGAAGAGTTCCTTCTGTTTTGTTCTTTACAAATGCCCCATACGGAGCTAGGTACCAAATGTCTCCCCCTGTGCATGCCCTTTGAGAGAATTGTAGGTGGACTTTGATTTATGTAACAGGGAACTTTTTTTTCTTTCCTTTTGCAATCTGACATGTTCACAGTTTTCTTTTTGGGGGTTTCTCAATATAGGTCACGTGTGTGACCTTGCCAAATCAAACAAGACACTGTGGAGAGAAAAGCTAAGCTTCCAGGTGGCGGAGAAATGTGAACAATACTTTTTTTATTTCTTAGAATAGCCGCATTCCGGGTTCTTAGTGAGGATCTCTTTTCCAGCAGTTCCAGTGATTTCATATTAAACAACTCTTTCTATTGCCTTATGGATGTTTTGTGCACAGGAGTTTATGTGTATTTAAAGGCACTGAAGTATAAAATGTCTTCTGAAGGAATGTAACTTTCCTTTTAAGGTGCTAACATAGGGCCCTGCTCTGTAATTCCAAATGAGGCAACAAGGAGTTTTGCTTCTGTCAGGAATGTAGGAACAGGCTCCTGGCTTAGACATCATAATGCTCAGTGCCTGTATGTGGCAGTGCTTTTTACTTTCAAAGAGTTCTGCAAACATTAACTAATCCTTCATGACACCTCTCTGAGGTAGGTAAGCATAGTATTATCCTCATTTTATCAGACAGAAAACTCTGAAGCAGAGAATTTAATAAGGCCAATAATTTAATAAGGCTCTGTCAAAGCAGGGTTTAGAACTCAAGAGTTTCTGGCTGTATTTCCTCATTCTTTCCCTTAGCAAATTTACTATAGAATTAGGCATCAGAAAATGCAATGTATGAGACTGCATTTATTTGAAGGCCATTCTAATATGTTTTGAAGGAGCTGTAAAATGAATAAATAAGTAAACCTTTGCTGGTTTCTACAGACACAGTCATGAACCCAGACATGTTAAATCTGTTTTAACCTAATTTTAATTTTGTAAAATTTACTGAATTTCTTTTATTATCTTGAGAATTTAGTATGCTTTAAAATTTCCATACACTAATTTGGTTTGGAAAATTCCCTTTAAAAATTATAATTTGCTGAGGAGAATTTTCATAGGAAGTGACAAATAGCCAAAGTGACCATAGGTCCAGATTGTACTGAGACAGGCTTTTTTTGCATGTGATCTCCAAGTAATTCCTTTGGGGACTTCTGAAATGTCTCAATATTTCTTTATTTCATCAGTCAAAATGTTTGGGTTTATACAGGTGTGTGTGTCAATTAATCGCAGTAACTTATGCGATGAACTCAAAAAAATTAATTGTGATTTTAAAAATGAATTGTGATTAATCATACTGTTAAACAATAGAATACCAACTGAAATTTATTAAATGTTTTGAATGTTTTTCTACATTTTCAAATATATTGATTTTTATTACAATGCAGAATACAAAGTGCACAGTGATCACTTTATATTATTATTTTTATTACAAATATTTGCACTGTAAAAATTATGAACAAAAGAAATAGTATTTTTCAGTTCACCTCATATAAGTACCATAGTGCAATCTCTTTATCGTGAAAGTTTAACTAACAAATGTAGATTTTTTTTTCTTACATAACTGCACTCAAAAACAAAACAACATTAAACTTTCGATCCTACAAGTCCACTAAGTCCTACTTCTTGTTCAGCCAATTGCTAAGACAAACAGGTTTGTTTACATTTACAGGAGATAATGCTGCCTGCTTCTTATTTACAATGTCACCTCAAAGTGAGAACAGGCGTTTGCATGGCACTTTTGTAGTCGGTGTTGCAAGGTATTTATGTGCCAGACATGCTAAACATTCATATTCCCCTTCAAGTTTCAGCCAGACATGCTTTCATGCTGATGACGCTCATTAAAAAAAATGATGCATTAATTAAATTTGTGACTGACCTCCTTGGGGGAGAACTGTATGTCTCCTGTTCTGTTTTACCTGCATTCTGCCATATATTTCATGTTATAGGCAGTCTTGGATGGTGACCCTGCACATGTTCGTTTTAAGAACATTTCCACACCAGATTTGACAAAATGTAAAGAAGGTACTATGTGAGATTTCTAAAAATAGCTACAGCAGTCGATCCAAGGTTTAAGAATCTGAAGCACCGTCCAAAATCTGAGCGGAATGAGGTGTGGAGCATGCTTTCAGAAGTCTTAACAGAGCAACACTCTGATGCGAAAACTACAGAACCCAAACCACCAAAAAACAAAATCAATGTTCTGCTGGTGGCATCTGACTCAGACGATGAAAATGAACACGCATCGGTCTGCTCTGCTTTGGATCATTATTGAGCAGAACCCATCATCAGCGTGGACGCATGTCCACTGGAATGGTGGTTGAAGCATGAAGAGACATATGAATTTTTACCTCATCTGGCACGTAAATATCTTGCAACACCGGCTACAACAGTGCCATGTGAACTCCTGTTCTCACTTTCAGGTAACATTGTAAACAAGAAGCAGGCAGCATTACCTTCTGCAAATTGTAACCAAACTTGTTTGAGCAATTGGATGAAGTAGGACTGAGGCTCTAAAGTTTTACATTGTTTTATTTTTGAATGCAGTTATTTTTTGTACACAATTCTACATTTGTAAGTTCAACTTTAAAGATAAAGAGATTGCACTACAGTACTTGTATTAGGTGAATTGAAAAATACTATTTCTTTTGCTTTTTACAGTGCGAATATTTGTAATAAAAATAAATATAAAGTGAGCACTGTACATTATGTATTGTGTTGTAATTGAAATCAATATATTTGAAAATGTAGAAAGCATCAAAAATATTTAAATAAATGGTATTCTATTGCTTAACAGTGCGATTGAGTGTGATTAATTTTTTTAATCCCGTGATTAATCGTGATTGATTTTTTTAATTGATTGGCAGCCCTAATATATATATATAATAAACTAGAAATTGTTCAGTATTGCTATACTGACTAGCATTTGCTGTGTGTACCAGGAATAAACAGTCCAGTAGAATGAGTGTTAAGTGTGAAGTATTTGGAGGGAAAAATTGAATGTGTGTAGAACAGCTCTGATAGTATCTTTTATCCATTGTTTCAGAGTAGCAGCCGTGTTAGTCTGTATTCGCAAAAAGGGGGGGGAACTATATAGCACTTGTTCAGTGTTTCCTGGTAAACTCATTTAGAACACTAAGCTACTGAAAAAAACCCTCCATTCTGAGAAATATGGATGTCTTTGAGTTAGAAGTTGGTGGTAGTACACATTTATTACAAGGGGTACTTTTGTTTTTTTATGCTTATTTAGAGATCCTAAAAATGGTACCACAAAATATCCTGGTTTTGAAAATGTAAATGACAAACAGCAGTATTTTAGCAGACGATATTTTCATTATTTTCAGACACTGAAGTGAAATCAAACAGCCTTTTGGTCATTTTATCAAAGTGCTTTTTTCAAGGAATGTGAGTAAATAATAAACTCCAAGCAAAGAAAGTTAATGTGTATCTGGAGCTGTTAATAGATAAATAAATAAAGATTTTTAAACAATTCCATTAACTCTCACCAAATCTAGTCTTTGTTTGCTGTCATTTTAGCAAAAAGTCAGCAGGCTCTTCTTACATCACTGTAATTCTGTAAGCTTTGCTAGACATAGCATTATCAGTGCCCTATATTTTTCATTACTTTCACTCTGCCTACCATCCTTTAACAACAATTAATAATGTACTAAAAATACTGCCTCTTAGCAGATCAAAGTGCTTTATTTGAATAAGAAATTTTGTCTATATTGTGCATAGACTTTTATACACAATGTTGCAGTCATATCCCACATCTACTGTAAAAATTTTATAGCTTATATCTATAATTTACTTGGGGGTTAGCTGTTGTTCAGAGTGAATGCTACAATATAACTAAACAAATAAGGTGTACAGCTTTTCAAGGAGAGCATTGAACGGTATTGGAGGTTGAAGCTTTGAAATCTAGCTCTGGAGCTGTCTGGCTCACTCTTTGTAGAGGGCTGTTTCTCTTAGAAGGCTTGACTAGTTGTAGAAGGAGGCTCAGCCACAATTTTTAAAAAGATCAAAATAGAGTACGGGGGGATGGTGCACTGTATAAAAGGTAATGGTAGAATGTAAACATTGGATGTCCAAGCAAGTGATGCTGTAATATGACAGAGGGGGCACTATGGTACAGCTTTAAAGCAAGTGGTAATGTATTTTTTCCTTTGTATGTGCACTGTTAGAAAGCCAACAAATAACATGTTATCAGCTTTTTGAAGTTAATATATTTGTCATCTCAGGTGATGGCTGGTTACTGATTGCACACTGTTGCATGGCACTGAGATAAAGAAACACTACCCAAGGTTTCTCAGAAAATGTAAATAATTACTGGAGGCAGAATTTGTTGTTAAATTAATTCTTTGTTAAATATATTGTCGGCATCAATGCAAGACTTCTCAAAAGTAAGATTGTGGCTCAGGACGACATTATTTCTCAGGAAAGCACTTAAATGTGTGCTTAACTTTAAGCACATGCTTAAATTCCATTGAAGTCAATGATATTTAAGTCAGTAAATTAAAGTTGTTAAACTTTTCCTTAATTTTGGGGCCTTATGTGTCCACAATATATGTGTACTTGCACAAGCAGAGAATTGTGCCTACAAACTATGCATTCTGCGTGCAAAAACATGTAGTTTACACACAATTTTTTGCATGTGCAATTTGCATATGTTGGGGGGTGGTTATATGTCTAGGTGCATGTGCGTATATTTTGCAGGCACAGAGAAGGTGCCTAGTTTTGAAAAGTTGACCTAAGCATTTTTATGGTATTGTTGCATAATAATTAGTATAAATGTATAGATATTGAAAAACATTGTGTACATATTGAAATATGATATTTTATAAGTGATTATTTAATGTACTTTTTAGTACAATTAAACACACTAGAAGAAGTAGACAAGTGAGTGACTCTAAATTGCAGGGGTATATTAGTAGGCAGCCTTATAGCTGCCAGTAGATGTAACTTCCGGAGAGGTCAGGAAAATTCTTTTAGGGCTTACATCCACTTACACTAGAGAATATAATAGGGGGTGAGTAATGTATAAAACAGTTGAATATGGTAGCTGAATATGGCAGTTGCCAGTACTGCAGTAATATTCGATTTGAATAAAGTGATCCTGCAACTTTTCTTTCTAGCACTATAGGTGTAAAAAATTGAGTTGTGTCTCGTGAACAGAATAAAACCAGGCTGTGTTCTTCTGTAGACAGGTATCATTTTGTAAAGTCATAGACAAGCTTTAAAGCAAGCACTCTTTTTGTAAATGTGTCACTTAATGGAAAATTTCATTGGGAATACACATACATTCTTTCTCCTGTATGAAGTTATTTCTCTGTCACTTGGAAATATGAAATTACAACACAGTCTGTACTATAACAATAATCTTAACATAGCACTTTTCATCCATAGATCTCTAAGTATTTTACAAAGGAGGTTAGTACCATTATCCCCATTTTACAGATGGGGAAACTGAAGTACAGGGAGGTCACCTGGCAAACCAGTGGCAGAGCTGGAAATTGAATTCAGGTCTCGTGAGTCCCCAACCCTATTCACCAGGCCACACTGGCTCCCTAACTAATATAATATTAATCATGATACCGAGGAAGTTTTTCAGACTGATATTTTGAGCATTGAAATGGTGTGAAAAATATTGCATTTAATAATAGAGATAAAGGGAAACCACCAACTTGAGTAAATTTGGTCCATTTTAAATATGTTAGCTAAAACTAGTTTCAGGTACGACACCTACTTCAAAGTCCCCCTGCAAATTTGTGTGCTTTTACAATCACATATTCCTGTTTTTCACTCCCCTACTGCTGCTTGAAAGATCCACATAAAAGGCAAGGGAAACAGACTCTTTATAAAGTGCTGTGAAGTGGGCAAAGTAGACAAACTGAAACAAAAAAAAAAGTCCCTATTTTCTTTTCAAGTATAATCTTTACTATAGTTGCTAAAGTACAAATGTAGATAGAAGTCTGATTTTTTTATTGAGAGAGTCCCTTTAAAATTGCAAGCTCATAGGAGCCTAGAAAAAATGGGCATGCTTTGGACCAAATTTTGGCTGCGGTAGCACAACTGCAGAAGGGAATGAGAGGGAAAACAATACGGGGAGCCCCTTCCCCACCTTTGCTGAAACATAGTTGGCAGTCATAATACAGTCTCCTGCTCTCCAGACATGCAGGTAGACTCTGTTAGCTCTTTTAAGAGGAATGAGTTCCTTACAGGCGGGGTCCCACTCCTTGTGTGCCACTTGGTGGCTGGAGGGCTGATTTGGGGACAGGTGGGCTGGGCATGGATCCCCTAGACAGGATCCCCAGGGAGTTCATTTTCTCCAGCAAACTTGGAGCAATACAACAGCTCCTGGAGTCTGTAGGGAAAGGCTTCCAGCCATTATCACTCATGCAATCCAACTCTTCACTTCACCCCAGCGCCGTTGTGGCTGTAAAAGCAGTGATTAAGCGGTTTGACTTTTGTAGAGCTCTGGCTGCTTTGAGTGAAGGTGTTACATAAAATTGCATGTCAGGCAGAAGGTCAGGGAGGCAGAAGCTGTCTTCACTTCAAATAACTGGAATCTTAATCATGACAGTTTATTAACATCTTCCACCTGTTAAATATGCTTGCTCTGTTGGACACAGGTGATTAGCAAAAGTCAGCAGCAGCCATGATGAAATCTGCAGCAAAAAAATGGGTGTATGCATATCACTTAGTCCACAGACTGTCAAACTCAGGGGTCACAGAGAGGCTTCAGGTGGTGAGAACCAGCATCCATTTTCTTGGGGCTAGCTTGGGAGAGTTGGGGATGGCTGGCGGGAGCAGTCATGAGACTTTTTCAGCCTTAATGGGGGATTCCTGGTACGGGAAAGTTTGAGAACCACTGACTTAAATCTTTCCCAAGCAAAGGCTCAGCTATCCAGGCAAACACCATCCATTTCCACATTGAGGGAGAAAAAAATATTCTAGGATGGAAGGTTTACAGGAGTTGAGAGACCTGAGTGGGTTTTGTTTGATGTAGTCAACTCTGCTTCTCTCTACCTGTGTTGTGCATAGGACTTGACAACCTCTTCATTCCTGCTGGTTAAAATATTGAATAAATTGAGTCTTGCTTTTTAAAAGATTGTAATGAATATGGCTGCGCAGTGCTGTGGTACACTAGACCTTTTATGGTACTCATCAGGGCACCAGGTGTATCACGACTCAGACGCAAATGGTGTAGGTGCTTCAGCTGCGAGGCCCTAACAGTGCTCGCACAGGTAGATCCCGTAGAGCACTAAGCTGCATGGCTAAGTGAAAGGGTATTTTACTAGGGCTGGGAAAGTAAATGTTCTAGGTTCAGATGCAAAAGTGGTACACTTCAAGTGCAACACAGCTGTTCCTAGCATGGCCTCTGGGGGCACTCCAATAGAGGGTTAGGGCTCCTCAGAATGGACCTTAATATTATACAAGAAGATCTGGACAACCTTGAAAACTGGAGAAATGGGATGAAATTTAATAGTGCAAAGTGCAAGTTCATTCACTTGGGGACTAACAAGAAGAATTTTTTCTACAAGCTGGCGGTGTATCACTTGGAAGTGACAGAAGAGGAGAAAGACCTGGGTATATGTGTTGATCACAGGATGACTATGAGCCGCCAATGTGATACAACCATAAAAAAGGCTAATGCAGTCCTAAGGTGTATTCTGAACTGCAGCTTGGACAAAAGCTGCTTGGCAACTGTCTGACATTCTTTCCTACACTTTCTTGTTCAGAACTTTACCCTGACATGTTCACCTGCCTTCAGATATAGGTATTTTGAAGTGGATCCCTGGTTACGTATCACTTTTATTTTGTATTTTGACTAGCATACCTCTGTCTGGGATGAGTAGTTTGCAGGGTAATGCCAGAGGAGTAATGGAATGTTGATACACCAAAGCTGTCAAACTCCCTGTGGTTAAAAGAACAACAAGACAGGCAAGATTACTTTTTGTGCACAAATAGAATGCTTACGAGGTATGTTTGCTTTTCAATAATTTACAGGCTAAAGAAAACCCTTTAAAACATTTTTCCCCCAAGGCACTTTAACAACTACCTTTTTTGGTAATTTTTAAAAGATCCATCTTCTCATAATTTATTGCGTCTAACTCCTTTTACATGAACTGCAGTTCCCTCCCCCCTTCATCTGATTAAATAATTTACTTTAAAGAGAAAGATGACAATGATAATGTGCTTTACGAATATTAACATATTAAGTCTCAACACCCATAAGAGGCAGGTAAGAACAGACAAGCTAAGCAATCTGCCCAATGTCACGCTGTGAGGCAGTGGAGAAGCTGGGAAAATAACTCAAGAGTCCTAACTTCTGGTTCCCTGCTCTAACCACCAGGCAGTCGAGTTGGTTTGTGTTTTAATGGAAAAAAGAACAGCTAGATGAATTCTCCACCTCCCCAGGTGAGGCCATCTGCATGGTATCCCACATTAAATCATGTCTCCTTCTAATTAGTGCCCTGAGACACCGTTTGCTGTAACTATATAGCAAGGCTGAGATTTTCAATTCCACCTAAGGGATCTGGACCCTCTGTTCTCTTTAAAATGTCAGTGCACATTTTACACTCTATATTTGGAGGGGTGATTGGCCTGTCTATTAGTGCAAAAGGAAGTTGCCTTTCATTCCAGTCACTGAAAAATATGAACAAATAACCCAACCATATTTCAGTTCTGGAGAAAATTATAGATGGATTTATTTTAAATTATTTTCTATAGACTACCAACAACTGCTGTAAAATCAGAGCCCAGGGCCTAATCTTACAATTGCTGAGCACCTTCCTTTCTTGTTGATGTCACTGGGAGTTGAGGCTGCCCAACAATTCAGAGATCTGGGCCCTAATGAGCACTCTGTGGCCATGGAGGCGTCCTTTGTAGCTGGAGAGGTATTTCCAATACAGATAGGGAAGTGTTAGTATTATACACGACACTGATGAGACCTCATCTGGAATACTCTGTGCAATTCTGGTTTCTCATGTTGAGAAAGATGAATTCAAACTGGAACAGGTGCAGAGAAGGGATACTAGGATGATCTGGGGAATGGAAAACCTACCTGATGAGAGGAGACTCAAAGAGCTTGGCTTGTTTAGCCTAACCAAACAAAGGCTGACGGGAGATATGATTGCTCTCTATAAATACATCAGAGGGATAAACACCAGCGAGGGAGAGGAGTTATTTAAGGTAAGAGTCAATGCTGACACAAGAACAAATGGATATAAACTGGCCATCAACAAGTTTAGGCTTGAAATTAGATAAAGGTTTCTAACAATCAGAGGAGTGAAATTCTGGAACAGCCTCTGAAGGGGAGCAGTGGGGCAAAAAATCTAATTGGCTCAAGACTGTACGTAGTAAGTTTAGGTAGGGGATGATATGATGAGACTGTCTACACTGGCATATAGCTGATCTGCAGCAGCTATTAGCAAATATCCCCAATGGCTGGTGATGGGACACTAGATGGGGAGGGCTCTGAATTAGTACATATAATTCTTTCCCAGGTGTCTAGCTGTTGGGTCTTTCCATAAGCTCAGGGTTCAACTTCCCGACCCCAAATATGATAGTCAGGAATTTTCCTCTGGGTCAGATTGGCAGAGACCCTGGGGGGTTTTGCCTTTCCCTGCAGCATAGAATATGGGTCACTTGCAGGTTTAAACTAGTGTAAATGGTGGATTCTCTGTTACTTGATGTCTTTAAATCAGGATTTGAGGACTTCAGTAACTCAGCCAGAGATTATGGGTCTATTAGAGGAGTGGGTGAGCAAGGTTTTGTGACCTGCCTTGTGCAGGAGTTCAGACTAGGTGATCATGAATGGTCCCTTCTGCCTGAAAGTCTGAGAGTCTATTAAAGGCAAATAAGTAACTCACAGATTTCCAGGCCAGGATCAATATATCGTATGTCTCATTGGGTGCCCCTCTGCATAGTCTCTTTGCTGCTTCAGCAGCAGGGGTGGCAAGTTATATGGGCTTGTGGTGCCCGTGCTCCAGGAATATTCAGGGCCTGGGGGCCTGGCTCCACCAATGTTCAGGGCCGGGTCTCTCCCCTGTCCCTGCCTGCTGCCCCCGCGCACCTCACCCAGAGCGTCTCCTGGCCCCGCCTGCCACGCCCAGGAAATTTAAAAGGGCCTAGGGGCCCCCGGCTGCTGCCGCCACCACCGACCTCGCAGAGAAAGAGGACAAGTTTGCTTCCTGGGTCAGGCTTTTCCCAAGATTTTCCACACTCTCTCCCTATTGATGGGATGTGCCTGCACATGCACCCTGGAGAGTCACAAGGTGGGGAGCGGATATTGATACTAAATGATGAGCTAAAAATTTTTACCTGCTCAGCCGATTCATCACAAGATGAACCCGTAAAAGTCTAAGAGTATAGCCCTCTCCCCACAGTGGATAATATCCCAAAAGCTGAAGAAAAGGGAATCAGAGAAGACAACTACATGTATTCACGATGCATGGTATATGCTCTTGCTTTCTATGAAACTGTGATGAAATCTCTTAGTCCCAAAGACCACCTCTGCCAAGGTAGCTCAAACAATGAGGGCCAGCTGTGTGTAGTTGCATGCAAAACATACATGACTGGTGTGCTCTGCAGAAGATGCTAACTGCTTGACTTGTGGGAGAGAAGGAGTTTGTAGCACTGTTTTGAAGCATGTTTGCTTCTTCTTGGTCTGTTTTCCCCCTCCTGTTATGGTCGAATGCTGATGAGCCATGTACTGTGCAACCCATATCATTCATTTTTTGAGCAATAAGAGAAGTCATCAATCCTGGTTACTTGTTGCTGCTAACAGGGACAGGAATAAACAGATCAGTATCATGCTGACTCCAGATGCACCTTACATAGGTACTGAACTATTTGTTTTCCTTGTGCTGAAGTTGACAGGTGGGTACAGCAGCCTATGCTAAGGCTTTCCCACAGGAATCGGGTATAGCATTGTAAAATTATAAACCCAGAATTAAAAGCAGATCTGTCTGTCTAAATTTGTTATTCAGGAAATAATGTAATACTCATCCGCCTCTAGAGCTCTGCCCTGTGATGTTCCACAAGGATCCATCCTCTCCCCCACTTTATTCAGCATCTATGAAAGCCACAATGAGAGAGTGTGAAAGTGCATGGACTAAAATGCCAGCGAACGTTGGAATTTGGAGACTGGATCGGATCCGTGTGCCATTTAGTCCGGTATTCTATTTCCAACCGTAGCTGGCATAAGATGAATCCAAATCTCTATCAACCCCACATCAGATGCAGACAATACCATCTCTCACTTATCCAGGGCCTTGGCTGAGATCAGAAAGTTGGAGGATGATCAGGAATAATGTGTTCCCCCAAATAGAAGCTTTATGGCATAAGTAATAGAAGTAGCATTTGTATAGCTATAGAAAGCCACTAAAAATTGTTTGCCATGGCTGATAGTATAGTATGATGTGATCACACTGTTCCTGGTTTTCCATCCATTTTGGTACTTAAATTATTGAACAAGTCTTGCGTAACATGTACAGGCCACAGAATCCTTAATCTGAAGTGTTTAAACTTCAGTATAAGTGGAGTTGACATACCAATTCAGGTCAAGCTGACTTTCCGGTTTTGAACACTGTGGCAGATCCAAACCTAGATTTCTTTCCTTTGCAGATAAGGAGAGTGTAATTTCTGTTTCCTGCCTTTGGCTGAGTCAGGCTGTATGTGAAAATTGACCTATAAATAAGATTCTTTATTCTGGGCCTGATTTGGTGAGCACTTTCAACTCACACTGCATTCAGTTGGATTTGAGGCTACTCAGAAGCTCATGGGATTGAGCCCTCAAAGAGAGAAATATCTTATTTCTTTATTTTATTCTTTTTATTCCAGGTGGTGAAACCCTGCTTCCTGCCAATCAACTACGAACTGGTAAGTGAATCTGACAGTACTAATATCAATCAGGGAAGAGTGCAGTTAAAGGACCAATGGGAGTATTCATACCCACCCGCACCTTACAATCATCTACCACCGTCCTGCTGTGTAAGGTTGGGCAAATCACTTCTTGCTTCTGTGCTTCAGTTTAACCCTCTGTAACATGCTGATAATGATATTTACCCATATTGGGTAAAAAGCATTGTAGAAGTGCTGCTTCGTTATTCATTATTATTTCATTAAAGTCAAATGGCTAAAGACTGAATCAGTGATGCATTGGGTCAGTTACCAAGGGCATTAATAAAAATTGAGTGAGGACTCTAGGATTTGGCCCAATAATTTTATTTATGAGCTAATCCCCTGCTACAGTGTTGGGACTCTGCACAACATTGTTGTAAGAATCGATAAAAGTATTTCAGTAAGAAAAGCAGCCCCTTCCTAGCTTACATCTATAGCTTACAATATTAGTCTTACTGAACATCTGTCATGATACCCTCCGTCATAAGATTATCTTTTAGTTGCTAGAATGCAGAATCCGATGCTATTTTCCTTTGTATTTTTATGCATAATTGGAAAATGTGAAGGGAAAAAAATCCCTCGTTGCTGTGTGTGTTAAAAATGTGAAGTGAACTGGAGTTACTTCTGAACTACTCTCTGAATAATGGATTACCAATTACTGGCATCAGTGGGCTAACTGCTCTTGGGATGTAGGTTTACATGAGAAGTCAGTTTCTGTATGCCAGTCTGTGTGAGTGTGTATGTGCCTCTTATCTATTTGTATCTTTGGTTCTCCAAGCCTTTCTCAAATTGCTGAGCAAACCTGGATGGTTGAGAGCCAAAACATGAATATTGTAGCATGCTCCTAAGTGTCATACATGCATAAGATTCAGGGATCCCCGGCTGCGCAGTTGGGGATGAAGACTCTCTCTGAATTCCTGGCTTTCCATTGATTTTTTGTGTGTGCCTCATGCAGCAGCAGTTTAACATTTACTAGTGATGGCCTGAGGGGTCCTTTAATCCGTGGGTGGTACCTCTAAAAGGTGCCATGCCATCTTTAGGAAGTCCATTTCTCTGTGGTCCCTGATCTAACATAAGGCTTGTTGAAATCAATAAAAATTCTAGGCAGTCTTTTGTGTGTCAAATTGATGGGATTTGGAAGAAGGAGACTAAATGTGAGCTGGCTCCCCTTGTTTACACACAGTAAAGCGTTAACAGAAGTGATTTTTTTCTCCTCATAGTGGACCTTGTTCATTATGCCATCCCATGTGAGGTGGATGAGATGGCACTGTCATCCAAAACTCTCCTGGTCCAGGCAAATGGGGCTAATCTCAGTTTCTTCCATTTGTTCTGGTTATTAGCAATATTCCTGATCTCTTTGGGGTGTGTTACTGCTGAATTGTAAATTGGGCTTGCTCTACTACATTTTCCCAATCCATATAGGTACAGGTGTGGCTTATATTAACTCATTTTCATCCCTTTTTTCTCTATGAAAGGGTGAGCATATTGGGAAGCAGGTGACAGAACTCCTGAAGTCTATTTGTTTGTATGAAATAATTCATTAGGACAAATATGTCATCGAAGCAAGTCCCTGGAAGGATTTTGGAAACACCCCTCGTACTTTATAGTCTCTCTGAACATGAAGGCAAGTGACATACAATCAGTTACCTCTCTATATAACTGTCATACCAGCTCAGCCTCCTTCTGTTTCAAGTGGTCACAAAAGTGCAGTCTCGGAACAAAGGTAACTGTTACTGCTATTAGGCAGATAGAAGATTCCGGTTTTATTTGGACTGGGGAGGTGAACACTCAGTGGGATTCTGATTGGCCCTTCTTTTGGCATAGACAAAGGATCCCTTCAGTTGGATCCCTCCTATTGGCAAACATATCTCTGCAAAATTATTATTTTTCTTATTTAGACTGTAGACTCTTCAGGTCAGACACTTTCTTTTAATCTGTATAGCACCCACATGATGGGGCCCTTATAATACAAATAAGTAATGGACAGCTTCTAAGATAATTCTCCAGTTAGTGGTACAAACATGAAACTGAACTCAGTGAAAAATAAAGATAGTTACAACACATACCTTGCACTATAAGATCTTATCCAGTAACTTAGTAACGATCATTTGGTAATAATACATTCTTTTTCTAATTAGGTTCTTATACTCACCCATAACGATTGTCTGAGCACCTTCCAGCAGTGCATTAAATGATGTGACCAGCATCTATCTATCTTTCTTTCTCCTCTTCCCTCCACCCCCCACCCGGTAGAAAATTGTAGGTGAATTTTTTTTAACATATGCTGTAGTATGTGTTTTATTACTGAGGGCAAGGTTGAGGATATGCATCTTGCACTTGGAATGGAAAGTGGTGAAGTCTGTGGTGGTTCTTAGATCCTGCAGGATTTTGCTCCACAATTTCAGACCTTTATAGTTCTGTTTCCTATACAAACAAGTTTTATCCATGCCAGTGGTTCTCAGGCTTGTTCCGCCGCTTGTGCAGGGAAAGCCCCTGGCGGGCCAGGCTGGTTTGTTTACCTGCCATGTCCGCAGGTTCGGCCGATCACGGCTCCCAGTGGCTGCGATTCGCTGCTCCAGGTCAATGGGAGCTGCGGGAAGCGGTGGCCAGTACGTACCTCGGCCCACACCGCTTCCCACAGCTCCCATTGGCTTGGAGCAGCAAACTGCGGCCACCGGGAGCTGCGATCGGCTGAACCTGCGGATGTGGCAGGTAAACAAACTGGCCCGGCCCGCCAGGGACTTTACCTGCACAAGCGGTGGAACAAGTTTGGGAACGACTGATCCATGCGGTAAACAATTCTGTTGTTTAGGAGGAGCAGAGCTGTCTACTTTATGTACGGATCCCAAGCTTTAAGTGATTTTTTTTTAGGCATCCCATGCTCAGAGCACTTGACTGAGATCTTAAATTTGAGAATAATGAGTGAAAGGATGTAGTAGCCCATGTTTTGCCAATTTATGATTTGCCACTTAAACACAAACTTATCTGTATTCATTCCAAGATATGCAGCTTTTAGTAACACCATTTACTCCTGGGGGAATTCTGTGACAAAAAATTAAAAATTCTGGGTACAATATTTTAAAATTCTGCATAATTCTGCAAATGTTGTCAAATATATATAGTATATAATCACACCTGTTTCAATTATTTTGGTAATTTATTTTAAAATACCTGTCAGAAACTATGTCTAACAATACAGACGCACACAAAAATTCCCCTTGGAGTAGAGTTAAAGAAACCCCTACAACAATCCAGTTCCTGTTTTTCTGTCCCCTCCCCGCCAGAGTCCAGCTTGGGTGCCAGAAACCCACATCCCCTCTCCCCCGCTCCGAGAGCCCAGCCATGGTTCCTCTGCCCAGCCCAGACACTCACACCACCTACCCTCCAGAGCCCATCCGTTGGCACCCCCTGCCCAGACACTCACACACTCTCCCCCCTCATAGCCCAGCCGCACACCCCCCCGCCCAGATACTCTCCCCTTCTCCCCCCAGAGGCTAGCTGCAGCCCCCACCCTCTGGCCTGGATACTCACTCCATATCCCCAGAGTCCGGCCATGGCCCCCCGGCCCAGACACACACATCCCCTCACCCACAGAGCCCACTCACACCCCCTCCCCCCAGAGCCCAGCGGCTGCCCCCACAGCCCAGACATTCACACCCCCTACCCGTCCAGTGTCCATCCGTGATCCCCCCAGCCCAGACATTCACTCCCCCTCTCCCCTCCCCAGAGGCCACCTGCAGGGACCTCACATGCTTCCCCCCAGAGCCCACTCACACCCCAGAGCCCAGCTGCGCCCTCCCCTCTCTCCCCCAGCCCAGACACTCACACTCCCTGCCCTCCTAGAGCCCAGGGGTCCAGAGGGAGAAATAGCCTTGTCTTTTGTTTTTGAGCTGGGCTCTGCCAGGTCCAGCAGCCCCTAGTGGCAGCCAACATCTCTGCAGCCCATTTCTGTGGGGGGAAAAAGGAAATTCTGCATGCCCAACATTAATTTCTGCAAAATTCTGTATTGCGCAGTGGCGCAGAATTCCCCCAGGATTAACCATTTGGTTCCCACACAGAAGTAATTAATGCATGGTTCTAGTATAAATTATTAAATCCATCTAACCTAACATAGTTCTTGCCAGCATAATCCTCCTGGTGGTTGATACTGAGTACTGTAATTCAACTCTCAGTGGCATGTTGGCTGCTAGATTGTTGAAGCTAATGAAATTTACATACATTTTGTTTCTTCTGAATGTGGAATTTATCAAGTATTTTCAGCTTGAATGTCTGTTTCCAAAGAAGCTCTTTCTCCCAGTTTCTAATAAACAAGGCATCTTGAAGCTTAGCAATGACATCAGGGCCCTCATGTATCAACTCAGTGCAGCTGTTCAGAGTTTCAGGAGCTAAAATATAAGCCAGCTGTTGTTAGGTGTTCACATACTGCTTGCTTTTCATTGTCATTTCAGTTCCTCTGACTTGAAAAGGGAGATTTTACTATAGCTTTTATAATCCAACTCAAATGAAAATAATAACTGTTCTTTTATGCGCTTTATTTAATTGGATTAGATCTGATGCAATTGATTTTGCTTACATTTTTAGGGACACTATATAATGGATGGTAGGAATTAAAATTGATCTTGAGTGGTCTCATTTTATTTATTTGTTTATTTTGAAAATTAAACATGGTTGAATTTTATAAAAAAAGATTTAAAATGAAAAAAGAATCAGAAGCATGCATGGCCATATACACTATGGGTGAGAACCTTGCCCTTACTCTGGCCCATTTATATTGGAGGGGAAAGGAGCAGAGTAAAGGGACCCTTAAATCCTTAGTTGCAGCCAGGGGAGGATTTTCCAGCATAGGCACTGCCTTCTAAGAACCCTGTGGCGATTCCCAGCATATAGACAAGAAGGGGATTAGGAAGCATGTGTTGGGGACGGGTCCACAGCATGTAGCATTGCAGAGATTCTGTGCAGTGCTGCGACCTACATGGCAGCATAATTAGATAGGTCCCCCAGCCTCTCCATCCTTCAGGATTGGGATGGTGCAAAGGTGGCGTAAAGCCACCACAGCTCCCCCTTTCTCTGTGCTGTGAGTTCTGTGCTGTACCTCTTAGAGGCTCTTAGCACAGCATCTCGCCTAATGCAAGGGTTCTGAACCAGTCTTTGGAGGGCAGTTTGGCACTCAAATATGCAAGGGATCTGAAAATCCTACCCGAGCTGTGCTGGTGCACTGGTGCAATCTTATCTGAGTGTAATGTCTCAGTGGTTAAGCTGTTATGTAGAGGTTTCATTCAGTTGCTTTTAGGAAAGAACACTGTGATGGGGAGTAATTGGCTTAAAGGTTATGGACAATGAATGTTGGTCAGGGAAGAAGTGAGAAAAAATAGAGACAGAAAGATGTCAATGAAAAGAAAATAAATTAAAAATCAAAATGATACCAAGGTACAAAATGATCTTCTGTGCTTCCTTTGAGAAGAGCTTGTGTTTAGTGTAAAGGGAAATCAGCCATATAACCGAATGAACTGCTTTGACACAACAGTCAATGGAATATATATATTGAGTTACAGAATTATTGTATGTTCTTGTGTATGTCCAGGTCTAGGAATTGGTATCCTGCCTGGCTGTAAAAGTTCTTGGGGGCGCCCAGGACTGAGAGTCACCTACCCCCCTGCAAGAGGGAGACTCGCTGGTGCTTAATTGGGTGCTAGCTCCCTGACACTTCCAGCCTGTTAGCCACCCAAACAATCTTCTTTGGGCTCTACCAGCTGTTCCCTTGCCTTGCAGGTTAACAGTAGGTGTATCCCAGCCCCTGAGCCCCTTTGAAGCCTTCCCCCGTAGTATTCAGCCCCTTATCCACTGAAAACCGATAGTAATACCAGGTCGGCTATTGCCAAGGACAGTGTACACACCAGCTTGTTTGAGTCAGCTTAGGATCCACTTCTTGCACAATATCATAGCACTGAGCTATATTTATAGTGAAAACAATCATAAATTTATTATCAAAAATTAAGATTTAAGAGATTGTGAGTAACCATCTGTCTAAGAAGCTGTTCTCACCCTAAATGTCCTTAGCAGTGTTTCCAACCAAGGCATAGTTGGGATCCCATTTTCATGAATGTAAACATGCTGTCTGTTTACCTCCTTGGTGCAGAATAACAGGTTTTCTTTTTGTCTTCCCCTTACATTCCCAAAAGTTTATTGTCTGCCTCCAGAGACAGGGCAGCCCTCTGTGGCTTCCTCTCCAGTATCTGGCCTCCCCTTTGGCTTCTCATCCCTCTGTTCACTTCACACGTCAATGGAGCCTCCATGGAGCTGACTTACAATGCTTAATCTGCATGTGAACGGAGACAGGTGAATTTTTCTGGCAGAAAACTGTTTATCAACTTTGCCTTAATACAGACTGTAAAAACACATTTCCAGTATATGTACACAACTCCTTGCATAGTTTTGGTACATACATTTTATGACACTATTCATAATCAGTTTGACACGGCTTTCATTTAAGACCTCATATGATATTCTTTATGAATAAATATTATGAAAGTGGTGTGCTAGGTGTAGTGAGTTTGTCAGGCCTGTTAGGAGTTGCTGTTAACGACCAGTGAACCATGTGCCAGCTGGCATGAAAGGGCCTCTGGGTCACACTGGCCTTGAATAACCATCTTGTCAGCTTGCTTGAAGGAAATCTTATGATCTTCAGAAGGAAGTTACTGAACAGTTGATGAATGCTGAGGGTGGAATTTAGACTCCAGTGGTGTCCATAGCACTCTGATTTAAGAAAGCATTTATGTTCCGGTGTGGTTAGTTTGATAGGTGGGTTACCTGCTCAGAGGAGATGTGCAGGGCTATTCTGGAGTTTAAAGCAAAGTTGATTCTGTCAAAGAATTCATTTCAGAATGGAGTTATTACTGTTTCATAGCACAGCTCCTTCCCATGTTCATCAGCGAGCCTCAGCCACAGGCAGAGATGACGCGTGGGGGAAGGGGCATGCGGGGTCACATGCCCCCTCCCCCAGATTTGCTGCTTGGCTACTGAGCATGTTCACATGCAGTGAGCATGCTCAGTAACACTGCTGAAGCCAGCTGTCCTCACTCTGCCCCCCCGGCCCTCCCCCACTATCGCCAGACACGGGTCATCTCTGGCTGAGAGGGCTTTCTCTAGCTGACATCATTGTCCAGAAAGACTTGTTCTAGGAAGAAAGGGGAGTATCTATCCATCCATCAGCAAGGGACAGTGGGCTCAGTTAGGCTGAGGATCTCCCCTCAGAGACAAGTGACAGCATAGCCCCTTAACACTTTCCCAACCATCCTAACCTCTAAGAGAAGTTCTCTTTCCTCCGCCTTTGCGTTGCGCAGTGTGGTAAAGGGTCTTTGATGCCTGTAGCTTCTCTGAGCCTTGTGCAGGGGATAGAGGGAGAAGAAGATACTCAGGAAGCTTATTTGCATGAGCCGCTTGTCATCTAAAGGGGCTCTGGGCGTGACCTGACGACAGAGCTGCTCTCTGCTCCCTTGACCCAGCCCAGACATCCCCAGAATTGGTCAGTCTGGTCTGGAGCCCAAATACATGGGTGTACTGCTTAATATGGCCTGTAGTGCAACAGAAAAGAAAGGGAAAATTTGGCCCTTAAACATTCTGTGGTTTTACTTGAAGCTCCAAGCATTGTTCAGTTCACCCATTGCTAAGAAAATAAAGAAGGCAAATGAATTATTTTATTTCCAGATCACTTCTGGATTCTAGGAAGTATTTTTAAAAAAATCAAAGATGCACTGAGAAAGTTAATTTTCGTCCTCCCCCTGCAGTGGTTCTGTTGTCCTTCGCTAACAGCCTGCCAGGGTACTGTATCTTTAAAAAGAAAAAAAAATCAAAACTTGATACCTCTGAGGCCCCTCAGACATCCTGTTGCATGTCTTGCATTAACTAAATGTGACTTAAAGCTTGAACCTTGAGGCGCACATCCGCTCACATCTTAAAATGACTCCATCAGTTCAATGGGCCCTATCACTGTTTGGCTTGTCAGGTTTAAGGCACAGTTAACCAGTGATGTTTACCAGGAAAATCGTGACTTGACTTTTGCACCCTTCATCTTTTTGTCAGCTAGTTGCCAAAACATTCTACATACCTCGCAGTGTTGCCATTTTGACATCACTGTAATAAATAGCTGTTGTAATCGTGGAAGCTCAGAGTGCGCTGACCCAGCTATGTATGCTTTACTGTAACCTACCCACAGACTGAACTTTATGTTTTGTATGGAAGTTAACTCTTTTGGTTCCTTCTCTTTCTGTTTTCTCCAGGTTTTCTCACTGAAGTAGCTCTTTATCTGTGCTGCCAGTTTGTCCATCTTTGAAGGGTGGCACCTTCAAATTTCAGGCTTACTTACCAAATAATCACCCCCATTTGGACCGTGAGCAGAACCTGTGCTCTGGTCTCATCCCAAAAGGATTGGGGAAGTAAGCAGGAGAGAATGGGACAGAGACAGGAGAGGAGAAGGCACAGAACATGAAAGATAAAAATAATTGGGGGGAGAAGAGTCATATGAGAACAGAAAATGTCTTGAGGAGAGAGAAAAACTAAAGTGAAACATTTAAAAACAGTGACAAAACCAGCTCAAGTTACTCTGAGTGAAAACATATTCTGATGTAGGAGGAAAAATGGAGGCTAGGAATGGGGGGAAAAAAGAAAGGGGGAGAAACCCAAGGGAGAATATTATTTTGTGTCTGTAGTTTAAGGGAAGCTTGGCTGTTTCTACCAAGAACTTCTTAACCTAGCTTTCCATGTGGTTATGTGAATATTTGCCTCCCAAAACTTTTGACGGATTATAGATCACCTTCATTTCCCTTTTTTGAACAGCTGTGACAGTCAGGCTTTTTATCCTCATCCCATTTAATTTACTTAAAAATATCTCTTCCCATGAAAAATATAGAAGCATCTCCACGTTCGCATAGACTGCAGTCTGTCCATTTTTAATATGACCCTGGAACAGATTTTCTTTGGACGTTTTGACTGAAACACCATTTGTTGTACGGTGATAGCCTCAGATTGCAGCTAAAGGATTGGCCTCTCCAATTTCATTCTAAGTGGGATCTGAGTACTGGAAGATGTGGGATCATTAACTTTCTTTAATCGGGTGTGACCTTCAAATCCTGTGGGCTATGATGACAGTGACCAAGCTGCACTTAAAACTGAAAATGAGCAGCTATTCATCTCTGCCAGATGTGATGCTGGATTCCAGCTGAAATCAGTAAATATGTCACTGGAAAATTGTATCAAATTCTTTTGATTGAACTGAATTTGAAGCAGCTATGGCTTGTTCGTTCCTTGAATGCTATCGTTGTTTTTTTGTTTTTTTTTTTCTTTTTCTTTTCTTTTCTTTTTTTTCCTGTAAGAGAATTTTAGAGCCATAAAAAACCTAGGTACAGAGAACTAAGGAGTGATCTAACTAACCATACTGTTGATAGGGACATATTGTATTCCCACCCCCCTCCAGATACTAGGTCCAGTGCCCTCGTATGTGGCCATAACCCTCATAGGACAGTTGAAACTCCATGTGTTTGCACTTGCAGGTTCATTCTGATTCTTTTGTTTGAGGAGTTGCTTCCTCTATTTCCACCCCAAAAAATCAAGGGGTTCCACCACTTGAGTTTGTGGATTCCCTGAGATGCTCACAGATTTTAGGTGATTGATTAGAAGCAGAGGGCATCCAAGCAAAGGCACCTTCCTTCTGCACAGGTACCAAGCCTTTGTCTTCTTGTTCTGTAGGACAGCACCAGTCTCTCCAAAGCCATGTTGCCGAGGATTCCCTCAGCTTGTTGCTGACCCTGGAATCCCCTACCACGGGAGGGTCTACAGCAGGTGTGGCCAACCTGTGGCTCCGGAGCCACATGCGGCTCTTCAGAAGTTAATATGCAGCTCCTTGTACAGGCACCGATTTCGGGGCTGGAACTACAGGCGCCAACTTTCCAATGTGCCGGGGGGTGCTCACTGCTCAACCCTGGCTCTGCCACAGGCCCTGCCCCCACTCCACCCCTTCCCATCCCCTCCCCTGAGTGTACCGTGCCCTCGCTCCTCCCCCCTCCTCCCAGAGCCTCCTGTATGCCGCGAAACAGCTGACCAAGAGGTGCGGGGATGGAGGGGGAGGTGCTGATTGGTGGGGATTCCGGTGGGCAGGAGGCACTGGGAGCAGGGTGGGGGAGCTGACGTATTACTCTGTGGCTCTTTGGCAATGTACATTGGTAAATTCTGGCTCCTTCTTACCACCTCCTTCTTGTTGACCACCCCGGCCTACAGCATGGAAAGGGAAACAGCAGTAATGTTGCTGCATTCTGTGGTTTGACTGAAGGGTTTGGGGAGTGGGAATGGGGATGATGATACCTGACAGAGTTAAGATTTGACTCTCCAGTGCCTGCCTTGTCATCCATTCCCTAGTGCCAAAACCTCCATGGAAGGCTTTCTTTGGTGTTAGGAGTGCATGTCACAGAGGTGTCATACTCCCCTTTGATGTAGCTCCAAGCATGGGGCTCATTGTATTGTATTTGAAGTGGTAACATTTTTGTGTTTATTCATCAGTATTATGATGTCGTTGACTATTGTAAGTGTGGAAGTGAATGTGATCCAGACTATATCACACAGACATAAAAGTCAATGTAGAAAAATAAATTGAGCAATATAAAGATGTGATGAGCAGAAAACCAGACATACTAGATGTTCAAATTAAATGACACAATTAAAGTGTGGTTGCTCTTTTGGGATGCATATATCTACGTACAGTAGTTCTGAATTAAGGAGGGAACAGCGAAAGCAGTAATAGTGACACTTTTGACTTGATCATTTAACCTTTTTCTAACAGTCTTTCCCCCCCCCCCCCCAGATTTCCCATTGCTGTATGTGGAACCATTTCTAACTTGGCTTTTTTTCTCCCCTATCTGGAACCGCACTCTTTGTACAATACAATGATGTGTATCTAATAAATGTAGTGCCACACTCCAGGTACGTTGTTTGATCTAAAACCATGAGATTCTACTGCATGAGCTAAAAGAGCTCTTCAATCTCGTAGCCTGAAGCCACTCTTAAATCTCTGTGGGTCTACAAATAAAAACCCAACAAGATTTCAGTGTAGTGCCTTTGAAATATGTCTTGCAGTTTATATCCACTAGAGACATGTATTACTTTGGCCACCAGAGGGAGTCACTATTGTTCCATGAAAGCTATAGAAATATATGGAGAATTGCAAAGAGAATTTAATAAAAAATGAAAGATAGCAGCTATAAATGTGTTCATGTCCTAATGCATCCTATGCAATATTCTAGTGTGCATCCAAAATGCAATGAAAATCAGACTCAGTTTGTGTGCTTTGTTCTTCAACAATTATAACAACAAAAACGGAATTTTCCTACTCTTCAGTTAAAGTGTCTGCACAAACATTACATCTAGCAAAATGTTTTTGTATTTGATATTGGCATGAATAGAACTGTAGTAAACTACAGAATAATAAAGTTGCAGTGCTTGTCAGGGTAGTTTCCCAGATCCATAAAAATAGTTCCTGTTCAGATAATGATTGTACTCTTTTTATAAGTTGGCTTCAAGTTCCTATCATGATTCAGTTTGGAATATAACTGTTGCAGTACTAGAAGAAAGCTGATGCCTTTCTGTAATGCTAAATGTAGATGATTAAGGCAGCAATAACTAAAACCTAAATCCAGCAATATGATGCATTCACTAGACACAGTGCATTTCCTCCCCCCTTTCTGTTTTCATGGTAACATTTAGGGTGTGAAGCATTTTTATGCATGGAACAGTAACTCGTTTCAGACTGTTTAGTGGCATTCGTATTCTTATGCCGCAGGCAACTTTCATGTACATTTGCCTTTACTAGGCATGCAAATAGAGTTACATGCTCTCTGCTTTGCTGTCCATGGACCATTTAGAATGAAAAGAAGCATGTGTGATCTAGGCAAAATTCTTCATTCTGCTTTTACAGCATTATTGTCAAATCAGTCCATGTGCAAATGTTCTCTTTCTGGCAATGTACAGAACAAGAGCAGGACTGCAGCATTGATTGCAGGATTTTGCTTTTTAAGCATATTTTTGCCCTCCTTTTAAAGTATTTTCGAATGAGTAGAGTGTCTGGAGTATGGGAAGGAAAAGCTGTCTCTACGCCTATCAGTTTCCCAATAAAGTCTGTAAAATATACATCAGCCATACTGTGTGTTGTGGTTTTTTAACTTCAGCAAAATATACACTCATAGATGTTCAGTAAATACAGATGTTCAGCTGAGGAGGGCTGCTACTTGTCTTTCAATAAAGAAAACCAACCCCTGTAACATTAACTTTGGAGGCAAGTTTTGTTCTAGTCTAAATTAGTTTAATAAATATAGGTGTTGGTGAGCAAAAGGTTTCTTAACCTTCTACTTGAGGGAGCTAAGAGTGGATTAATATGTTAACTTCAGATTAAATATTGACAAGCTAGGCTCAGCGATGACTGCTTTATTGTATAACTGTTGGCTCTGTTTTACTCAGTGTTATCATAAAATGATTCCCTCAATCAATACCACCTTATTCTACTTTCTCTGCCCTCAGTCAGTGTTTTGGTTGAGGTCACATGCTGATTTAACTTGTCAGACTTTTTTTTCATAGCTGCCCAATAATGTAATAACTACCTTAGGTAGGATCTCTAGTTGACTTCTCTACACTTAAAAATCTTGAGCTGTACTTCTGGCTAGTTTCTAAGGAGATGATTGCATACAAGTAAAATTTTACTAACATGGAGTGTGTAGGTAAGGGGGGAGAGTTGGACTGGTGGGTCTGCTTTAACTGTCTTTGCTCCAGTTCATCATGTGCTGATCAGACAAAGGTTGAAGCTCATGTTCATTTCCTGAAAAGGACCATAGTATTAAAAGCTAAGGTTAACCATATAGAGATGGAGAATGCTCCATTCTCCTTACTTTTCAGGTGTCTTTAAAGCAGCAGTCAAATAAAAGGAAAAGCAAAGTTAATCCCATTAATCATCTAAATATTAACAAAGGTGAGGGAACTTTCTATTTTTTCAAATGAACAAAGAGGACAGGGGATCTCCCACTATATTCACTTGAAAGTGGATGCACATTCCTTGGTCTTATCTTCTCTTTTGTTGTAATTTTGTATGTCTTTGATTGTCGTTAAGTCAACTTAACTTGATCCATTGTTTTGACTTCATTAGCCAGTTTCCTTTAGGAGTGGAACTTTTTAAAAAATTTTGTGATCTTTTCTAAGCATTGTTGACAGGAAGCAACAGATGGCTTTTTTAATACGGAGTTGGAGTGTTATTCTTGAACAAGTTCCTTCCTTGTAAACATTTCTGTTAGTCTCACACTTCGTGTAACAAATCCCTGCTTAATCTTGTACTGAATATGAATCTAACCATCCTTTGAATGTACTTTGTATAGGAAAAAAGTGATGTATTGTGTTTGCTGCCCCTGAAATGCTGTTACTGGTGATGAGCATGTCACGGGTGCACATGAATACAGATAATGCATTTTAGGAAGAAGATACAAATATTGTACTTTTGGTGTGTATGATGAGAAGGATTATGTTAGAGTGAACTAAGACCACTTTATTCCTGAGTGAGAGCATCCATATGGGGGTTTAACATGCTTTAATTTATGTGCGTTGACTTGACACCTTTAGTTTGCCTTAACTCGGCTGAGTGACCTGTGTAGATAAGCCCTTAGTGTCTCTGTGCCTCAGTTCCCCAACTGTAAAATGGGGGTAACAGCACATCCCTACCTCATGAATACATTAAAGATTTTGAGGTGTTCAAATGTTATGGCCACAAAAATACCTTGCATATATAAAAATAATCTGAACCAATTGGATTGCATTGAGAAAATTCTGGACTCCTTTTTTGCAGTTCCTCTACCCATCACCTAATTCCATCCACTAAGTTTCTAACAACTTCCCTGCCTCCCTTGAATTCTTAGTAGATCTGACTGAAAATATTCCATCAAAACCATTTTTTTTAATGGAACATGACCTCTTTTTATTTTTTAATCCTGAATTTTTATTTGAATATTTTAATTTTTCTAAAGACCAACCAAACTCCCCAAAATAGTCAGTAAAATGTGGTTAAATATTTTTGGTTTTAGGGAGAAATGCAAAGGTTTTAGGTTTTGGTTTCATTTTTTTTCGTAGAAAAAATGAAAAATTTAACATGAAAAATTTTTGAAAAAAAAAAAATTCCAACCTCCCCTAAATTTCCCACAAAGAAACTGGCATTTTTGTACCATCTCTTCTTCTTTGGTTTCCTCCCCCATCCACAAACACTCATCACCTTGCCTCAGACTTCTGGTTTGCTCCTGAAAATCCTCACTATCACCCTCTTTCCACATACTACCTTCCTTGCTTCAGCCTTCTGGTTCAGTTCATGTCTCCATGCTCTGGCTTCTGCAGACATGATCATAGCAGCTTATCTTTATGACAAACCTTCTTTTCCTTGTCCTCCTCTTAGACTGTAAATAAGGTGGCCTCCCCTTAAGGCCTTTTGATCACGTGGCCAAGGGATTCATAACTGACAAGGTTTCTGTGTCTCAGTGCTGGCCACTGTTGTCTCTCTCATTCTTATCAAGTCTGGGGCTTCCATGTGGACAACTCCAGAATTTGACTATTTGCATATGAGATGTGACTGGAATAATATTAGGGTCAGCAGAGAGATTCAGAAGCATTGGCAGAGGAAAGCTCCTCATGACAAGATTAGCAATGCCAGTGAGGTCTAAGACGGGAGTCAGAATGCGAGAGGAGGTGATGAAAGTCTGGTGTCTGAAGGTGGGAGAGTTGCATCAAAGAGAGATTGTGGAAAAAGCACGAAGACTTGGTGCCATTGTGGGCATTGAGAAGGAGTGAACTGAGACCCAAATCAAAACCTAACACTGCTGTTTACCCACCCAAGGGCAAACCCGAACTCCAGCTGTGAGGCCCTCAGCATATCCTATTGTCTGGATCACTGGATCTGAGCCAGAACCTATTTACTATCGGAGAAGTAATCTATTTAACATTCTTAGAAAGGATGACACTGGGATATATTTGAGATGTCAAATTAGCCACTAACCTGTGAGATTTTTATTACCCTATCAAGGTATCAAATTGTTTAGTTCTATAAATGTGAGTGGCCTATTAAAGCAAGAGGGGCAATTTTCTTTCAACTTCTGATAGTAGCCAGAACTGTCATTATCTACTGCATAAAGCTTAAGACCAAAATTTTCAAAAGTGAATAGGGATTTTAGAGGCCTTGCTTTTTGGGTGTCAATCTTGATTTTCAGATGTTCAGAATTTCTTAAGGTATCTAAAGTTGGTCATGCAAAATCATTAGCTCCTTTTGAAAATCTTAGTTTAAATTCTTTGGGTGAAATCTTGGCTCTGTCGAAGTCAGTGGCAAAACTCCCATTGACTTTAATGGAGCCAAGATATCCCCCTTTGTCTGTCTGTGTGAAGCAGGTCTCTCTAATTTGCATGATGTTGATGACTACTGGATGACAGATGGGAGAGTCTGATTGCTACCACTTGAAGCTAACAGTGGCAATGCATCTCCTTTCCTCTCATTCTTTTTTGAGCCTTATACTCTGTTCTGCTAAGTATCTTCCCCATTGCTCTCTCTGGTGCTACATTGTCTCTTCACCCTTCTTCCTCTGTTCTTGTCATTCTGTCCTCTATTTGCTGTTCCTTATATTCCATTGCCTCTTTCTTCATCACTTCCTCTATTGTTCCTAAGGTCTCTCTTCCACCACTCTGGTTCCCACGGTTGCCTTTTCCATCTCACATCCTGCAGTCCTTTCTCTACTCTCTCCCCACTAAACCAGGAGGACAGAGGGAATGGTTCTGATGCTGCCCTCTGAAGCAGATAGTCCAGAAGTTGCCTCCTCATTCATCACACCCTTTGTTGGCTTCTCTGCTCCCTCTCTGCAATGCAACGCACAGAGAGAGAGAGAGAGCAATGAGCAAGGTTGCTCAAAAGCTGGCTGCTCAAAAACTTAGAAGCAGACAAGTTAAAAATCCCCTCCTGACAGTTGGCTCGGAAGCCATGAATGTCATGCTCAGTATGTGGGAGCACTGGCTAAACAGCAAGGCCTTCCTATGAACTGTCAGATATTTGGCAAGTCTGGCTTTTGGCCTTGTTTCACATAAGACAACACACACACACACACACACGCACACATCTTTATTATGAGAGGGTCGGTACTGATTTTGGTATGGATATCTGGCTTGTGATGGGAAGAGCAAAAGAGATGATGGAATTCCCCAAGCACTCGACTAGCGGCATATGTCATGTAAATACAAAACTGTAAAGATGGGATCTGGAAAAAAAAAAGTGTGAGCACAAAAATTGCATATTCACCATTCGTAAAAACTTGACATGTGCCTGTTTATCTCTGCAGATCAACATAAATTTCCATCTCCCTATAGTCCCTTTCTGACTGAGCATTTTAGCTAGGGTGTACATCAACAGATATGGTTAAGGTTGCTGTAGGTCTCTATTCTAATTATCCTTTTTCATTTGCTTATAAGGACATCAGACGTTCATAATTGCTGCATGATATCCAGTGCTGAATTATTAATGGCATGATGGCTGCAAGTAGATTTCTTTGACACACAAGTCTGTGCTGGCATGTTTCCAGAGTACGAGAATCTCAGACAAATTGTGCCCAATCATTTTTCAACACAGTATCTAAAGGAACAGATTCCATACCATGGTCTGACCCCTTGGAACTGAGCTGGGAACACAAAGATGCTGAAAACAACCCAGAGCACCCCCCGGCTGGGGATTCCTCCAGAGTTTGGTAGCTGGCATAGCTGGCTCCACCTGCTCCTGGAGGATCCAACACAGAGATCATGTAAGGGGTGTTCTTGAGAGACGGGGGTGTGGCCAGCGGGCTACTGCACCATTCTCCGCTAGTATATGGTCTGCAGGGAACCACAGGCAGGCAGCGTACTTTAGGGCATGCTTAGTTTATGGGAGAAGACCTTGATTTTAGTTTCATGTTTGTAAGGAAGAATTGTAAGAAAATAGAATTTTAAAACCAATGAAAAGACACCCTTGCTGTTACAGCTGCCCTGCCCCGCCTATCTCCTGTATAAAAAGCTTCTGTCGCTACTGTTGTGCATCAGTTCCTATTCATATTAACATCATTCTGTGGAAAGGTGGGGGGTCTTTTAGCCATTTATACACGGAATTACCCTGCATGAATTTTCAGTACAATGACTGCTCTGTTAGGGATTTAATTTTTTAATAATAATTCAGATAATTATTTAATAACAATGACTCTGGTTATCCTTGTTGTTACCAGTGTATCAAAGGGTTCCTTGTTAATCTTTATTGAGCTGTGAGAGTGGTTATGGCTTAGTGCAGGATGTATGTGCTGTCAAATTCTATGCAGGTACATTAAGTGGGTACTGTTAATAAGTGTATTTTACGTACTTCAGACATTAAACTGCATTCGCAGTTAAGATAAAATCTGAATTTCTGGCAGGATTATATTTCCTCTTCCCTGAAGATGGTAGAAACTCTGCCTCTAATGAGAGAAGACTCTGATCTCCAGTGAGTGCCCAGCAAAAATAATAGAAAATAATAAAACTGCACCTTCCAGGCCGAAGCTGCTCTCATTTGCCAATCCGTGGAGTCAGATTTGCAATTCTCTCCCATTCTGATTCTCTTGTGACTTGGTTGGGTGGCACAAGTTCCTGGTCATGCCAGTATATTGGAGCAGTTCTAATCTCTCTTGGGCAGTGGCTGGTACTCCTAGCCTTGTGCAAACATTGTGTTCGTGTGTTTACATTTTGCAAAGTCTTTACAGTTAACACTGATCAAGTTGCAAGCTTGTTCAAAGTCTCGAAGTTGCAGTTAAACTCATCCCAGCAAGGTGATTCAACAGAAGGAATCACATTTTCTTTTTCTTCTTACTGTGCTTGTGCCATTTTAAACTGGGCTGAGTGTTTTCCTAGCATCAGGAACTGGTCTCATTGGAGATATGCTTGAGCATTGGAACCATCTTTTTTCTTGAAGAGCTCTTTTCAGATTAAGTAAGTGTCTCAAGACTGAATTCTCTTTACTCAACCCTGAGTTAGTGCATGGTTCTGTGTCAGCAAGTGCTATGATGGTGAGAAGAAGGGTTGTGCTGCCTACTTTCATCTCCTCATTGCCGATCCCTTTAGTCTGTACTTTAATTGGAGAGAATAAAACTGAACTTGCAATTGGATATCGTATTGTTTTGCATTTCTTGTCCTAAGCTCTTGTGAAGTGTTGCTGAGTGCCGTTGAATAGCTGCCACATTCTACCCCAGATGTGACTGCATTTCAGTGGTGGATGAAGTGATCCCTATTCTGAATAGCGTTTGCATATTGGGTTCACAGTTTGTGTAGTGATTTGGGATCCCTTAGGACAGAAGGCACAGATGAATATAAACTATGATTATAAAACTCTTATTACAAAAGGAAAATATCTACCTTCACCTTTTCTTTGAGCTCTCTCTGCCAGATGTCTGAAATTGACTTTGCAGATATTACCCAGAATCCAGTTTCTTTCCAGGATGTACGTCTTTCTAGGGGTTTAAAGGTTGACTGCTGTTTTATGCATGATGGGCTCTTTATACATTGGCATTATTAGTTTAGTTTAAAAATTGGTAAGTTTATCTCTCTAACCTGTGAAGGCTGCTTGGCTCAAGTAATTCTGATATGTGTTGAGCAAAATAAAATGTTTCTGCCGCCATCCTATTGTAACCTCGTACTGCAAGGTCGTTAAACTGGTGTATCTTCTCACCTGAGAGGCCAAATTCTGCCCTGAATGCAATCCTTTACAAACACATTATAGTCACTGGGTGTGAATCACCACTAGTTTCAGACTAGTGTAACCTTATTGATTATTACAGTGGCATAAGTCTGGAGTAATGCTGTAGTGAGTTAAGCCCAGTGAGTCAAGGCAGAATTTTGTCCATATTGATTAATAGGCTAGCTTTAATTTTTATAAAAATAAAAAGAATTTTAAAAGTTGCTAATTGAGCTTATTTCTAAAGCTGTGTGTGTTACCCCAAAGGGTAACACCTAACTTCCCTCCTTAGGACGCACATATATATGTGTTTTGTATCTGGTAGCAACGAATGAGTGGGTGAAAGGGTAAAATGGGAGTTGCACAGCTAAATCACGCATAACACAATGAAACTTCTTGACATTGTTTTTCTGTCTCCAACGTGTTAGTCCTCTCTTATTGTACAAGTAACTGTATGCCAGAACTTTGGAATAAGAGAGCCCCTGTAGTTAGAAGAACTCAGAAGCTCACACAACGTAAGATGCATTTCCATTTGTGTGTCTGTCTCAGTGACATTTGCTTGTTGATAATACTGCAGATCATTTCTGTGCCTGAATGATTTATTTTGTTTGGTGGGAGAGGTACGGGGGAAGCTTTTTTAAACATGTATAGTAAAAAATATTGAAAATGATTAAATTGATTTTAATCATTTATTTTTATTCTTCACAGCCTGATAACTCTGAGACCTTTCTGAGTCATGTAACCAGAACTGTAAGTAATCCATTTTGGTTAGTCTTTTTGATTTGCTTAACCTGATTTATTTTTCAGTCTGTGGTTGCACATTTTCATTACATCTTCACAGAACTATTACTGCTAGTCGTTCTTCAAAGCACAGGCAGTTAGAATATTTAAGGGAAGCAGGTTTGGGTTAAGATAACTGGTGGTAATGCCAAAGGTTTTTTTGCAGTTTTCCCAGGAACTTTTGCAGTGGACTTGAGCCTTTCTTGCCTTCTGTCACACAAAAGCTTTCGAGGGAGGAGAAGAAAAAAGAAATGGCAGAAACACACATGCTTACATTTTTCCTCTGAAAAGGAAATCAAAGATCCTATGGCACTTTTTCAGGAATAAGAGTGTTTGTTAATTCTTGAGTTCTTGGCAATGCACAATTCATAACTTTATCTCTCTCTATATATCTGTGGTTGGCAAAGTTGGGATGAAAGTGCTATATACATGAAAGATATCATGGGCATCAAATAAGGTGTATGCATATTACTCATGAAGACTTGTGATTGTTTTGTACTGAAGCACTCTGTCAGCTTTGGTTCAAATAGCACTAGGTGCAGTTAGAAGATGAGGAGATGCTGCTCTTTGGTAAATGCTGTGGGAAAAGATATGAACTGAATAATATTGTATGTATCAATACTGGCAACCCCTGTAAGTGCACCCTTCTTCCCCATTTATTCTTTAGCATGAGTCCAGGACCAGATTTAATAACTAAACCCAGAGTACTAAGGAAAACTTACCCAACATAAATTAGGTCGGAATTGGAGGCCATTTTAACACCTTTTTGCTTTCTTTTTCAATGAGACAATGAAGTGAGCTAGCATCTTTAAAGGGTTCCACTTTGTGTTATCTAAGAGCATTAATAAGAATTCTAGGTATAGCAGTTATTGGAACACTAGGAAGCAGCTAAATTATCTGGTGACAAGACATTTAAATGAATTAAAATATTTAATGTTCCTCCCAGACTCTCCCCCCACCCCATTCTTAGTTGGACAGATTACCTAAAATTAAGACAAAAGCCCCCAAAATATCCCTCTTGTCAAATTCATATACTTGAATGAACAGTTTCACAGCTCTCCCCTAATATAACTAGTATGAAATGAAATCACAAGATAAACGGTGTAAAAATAATTACAGATTACTTTCTTGTGTTAAAACTAGCTGTTAACTTCAGAGGGTTTTTATGTTTGCACTAGTTGCTTATTAGAGGAGCCAAGGTCAACCTCCTTTGTACGTATGGTAGCTCATGCACAGCCAGCTATTTTTGAGCACAATTAAAGTGGCAGGCCACACTATTCCAACTAAAAGCGGCAAAGAGTCCTGTGGCACCTTATAGACTAACAGACGTATTGGAGCATAAGCTTTCGTGGGTGAATACCCACTTCGTCAGATGCATGTAGTGGAAATTTCCAGAGGCAGGTATAAATATGCAAGCAAGAATCAGGCTAGGGGTAACGAGGTTAGTTCAATCAGGGAAGATGAGGCCCTCTTCTAGCAGTTGAGGTGTGAACGCCAAGGGAGGAGAAACTGCTTTTGTAGCTGGCTAGCCATTCACAGTCTTTGTTTAATCCTGAGCTGACGGTGTCAAATTTGCAAATGAACTGAAGCTCCGCAGTTTTTCTTTGAAGTCTGGTCCTGAAGTTTTTTTGCTGCAGGATGGCTACCTTTAAATCTGCTATTGTGTGTCCAGGGAGGTTGAAGTGTTCTCCTACAGGTTTTTGTATATTGCCATTCCTAATATCTGATTTGTGTCCATTTATCCTTTTACGTAGGGACTGTCCAGTTTGGCCAATGTACATAGCAGAGGGGCATTGCTGGCACATGATGGTGTATATTACACTGGTGGATATGCAGGTGAATGAACCGGTGACGGTGTGGCTGATCTGGTTAGGTCCTGTGATGGTGTCGCTGGTGTAGATATGTGGGCAGAGTTGGCATCGAGGTTTGTTGCATGGATTGATTCCTGAGTTAGAGTTACTATGGTGCGGTGTGTAGTTGCTGGTGAGAATATGCTTCAGGTTGGCAGGTTGACTGTGGGCAAGAACTGGCCTGCCTCCCAAGGCCTGTGAAAGTGAGGGATCGTTGTCCAGGATGGGTTGTAGATCACTGATGATGCGTTGGAGAGGTTTTAGCTGAGGACTGTATGTGATGGCCAGTGGAGTTCTGTTGGTGTCTTTCTTGGGCTTGTCTTGCAGCAGGAGGCTTCTGGGTACATGTCTGGCTCTGTTGATCTGTTTCCTTATTTCCTCGTGTGGGTATCGTACTTCTGAGAATGCTTGGTGAAGATCTTTTAGGTGTTGGTCTCTGTCAGGGGTTGGAGCAAATGCGGTTGTACCTCAGCGCTTGGCTGTAGACAATGGATCGTGTGGTGTGTCCGGGATGGAAGCTGGAGGCATGCAGGTAGGCATAGTGGTCGGTGGTTTTCGGTATAGGGTGGTGTTAACGTGACCATCACTTATTTGCACCGTGGTGTCTAGGAAGTGGACCTCCCGTGTTGATTGGTCCAGGCTGAGGTTGATGGTGGGATGGAAGCTATTGAAATTGTGGTGGAATTCTTCCAGGGTTTCCTTCCCATGGGTCCAGATGATGAAGATGTCAGCAAAATGTGGCTTAGGTATAGAAGGGGCGTGAGTGGATGAGAGCTGAGGAAGCGTTGTTCCAGGTCAGCCATAAAAATGTTGGCATACTGTGGGGCCATGCGGGTGCCCATAGCGGTGCCACTGGTCTGGAGGTATATGTTGTCACCAAATTTGAAATAATTGTGAGTGAGGATAAAGTCACAGAGCTCAGCAACCAGTTGTTCTGTGGCATCATCAGGGATACTCTTCCTGACAGCTTGTATTCCAACTGTATCTTTTGGTGTATACACCTTCACATAGAGTAGCATCTTGGATCAATAAATTGCCCATTAGTTCACTGCTTGAAAAATTTCCCTGTTCTCTTCCATGGGACTATACCTACGAGCCAGTGATTGACAAGGAAGATGAAAGGGAGTCTGGCCACCAGACAGTTCTGGTTGTAGCACCATTACATAAACTCTAGCCCTCAGTGCAGATTTTAGAAAGGGGAAAGATGGTGGGATCGATACCAGTGTGCTGTCCCTAGACCCTGTGTTGGTATCAGTCTTTTACATGATCCTCTAACTTAGTATGTGTACGATAAACTGTGCTGGAACGGTGTAAATTCTCTTTCTCTTTTCCTCACCATCTTCCAGTGCCTCCTAGCTCTTAGGAAGGGAAAGGGTCTGTTTCTCTTCTTTAGCATCCTGACTGCTGAGTGAATATCTTCAGTAGCAGCCTCTGCCGCTTCATGGGAAAGCTATGAGCAGCAGCTAAGAAAATGTGGCCTAATTCATGACAGTGTCACTTCTGCTCACAAGGTTCTGAATGACACTTGTGAAACTGACTAGAGTCTGGTTAATTTCCTTCAGCTATTGTTTGGGAAAGTTATGAGCAGCTGCTGAGAAACTTGTGACATTTGCCTGCAAGCTCAGGAAGACAGCACTGCATTTCCTTACATTTAAAAGGTATCTTCACAAGCATATGGATTAGAACCTTAATTTTTTAAAACATGAAAGTTTGAATGCTGGAGAAATTGTTGAATTAGGCTTCTTACGTACCAGGAAAAGTTCTACCTGGTAGTTCAGTTTGTCAAGTCCTGCCTTGGTGTGCCTACTCCTTTGTTATAAAATAGGTGGGATGCAAATGTTTGACTGAAAAGCAATTTCAAACCATGACAGCAAGAAGTGTTTTCCTATTCATAGTTTATGTGCCATCACTTCACTGGCAATAAAACTCTCAATCACAGACTATTTATTGGTATTATGAAGGATCCCAGAATATTCTACAAACATTAATGACTTAAGCCTCAGAACATGTCTGTGAATTAAACACTTTTAAAAGATCAGGCCCAAGGTCACAGAACAGATCTGTGATTGAACCAGGAGCAAAGCTCAGGAGATCTGACTTCCAGTCCTCTGTTCAAACCACCAAATTTTGCTTCTTTCCATCGTATTGGACAATATGAATGTATTTTTTTCAGAAGTAATAATCACTGTAGGACCCACAAATGCAGGGAATATGCTTTATACACCACTGATTCACACCTTCTGTGTGGTGGTTACATTAACAGTCTCATCCTTAAACCATACCAGTTTTGAATTAATGCAGCAGAGTTTATACGCTGTCATGTCTCTTGTGATGAATTAGGTTGCCTGTGGATAGTAATTATTCAGGAAGCTGCCTATAACCTCTGGAGTAATAACAAGAACTTTACCACAACTGGAGTCTCAGATAGCACTCAGATACTTAACATGATCACATCTAAATCTAGGAGAAGCATTTTGCGCTCAGATTTGCTCTGTGACTGTTCTCTACACTTGTGCAGAACTTCCACAGATGTCAGTGCAGATCTGAGAGCAGAATTGTTTACGAGCAAAAGTTTAGTTTGTTGGCAAGAGGATGTTAGAGGACTGGATTCTGCTTGTGCAAAGTGTACTTAAACCAGCCAAAGAGCTCCCCTCACGAATTCTTCCTGTGCAGGGGAATTTCTTGCCAGAGTAAGGCTGGCAGAAGCAGCTATGCCACCTCCTGCACCAGCTCCACCACCACTGTGCAAGGCTCTCAACTGGCATGATGTCACTGAGGGACCTTCCACAAGTGGCATAAATGAAAGTTGCCCCTTTAAAACAGCAGCTTTAGCTTACACTGAGGCTTGGGGCTAAGAATTGGGGAGCCTGTCAGCACTTTTCTTGGCTGCCATGGAGAGCCGAACACAGAGTGTTTTAAAAATGATATTGTCAGCACTAGTAGGAGAGTTTGCCTGAATTTACCCCCTACTGATGCAGGAATGGCTCCTTCCTGCACCACAGAGTCCCACTGTGCCTGTGGGGAAGGGAAACCGCTTTAATTCCTACCAAGGATTCCATGGAAGCCAATGGGAATGTGCTGAATCAATATTTGCCACCCCAGCCATGCTCACTTTTGGATTATTCCTGACACTTCTCAGGCCTCAAATGAGGGAGAGGTTCTGGGAACCCTGACAACATAGACCCAATGTTTGGTCTGCCTTAGGATAGCAAACTGTCCATGTCACTGTTGGTTTTATTCTCAAGAGCTTTGTAGCTTGCAGCTTGTGCTTGTCTAGTTCCCCTAGCAATCATCTGGCAATGCTGTGGTGCTGGAGAATCTTGTTGCAGTTTTGTTTTATGTCTGGATTGAATCTCCTGGTCTCTTAGTTATTCTCTTCGTAGTCTGTCTTCCTGTGATGTGGGTTGAGACAAGTGGCTGACTGTATTTTCACATTGTTTGGTGAATCTTTTTCCTTCTGTTTTGTTGGACTGAGTTGTAGTGGTGATTTATACCGTATGCTGATATGGTTTTGCATGGATGTTGTGCAGTAAAGGGAGATGCACATTCCTTCTTGGCAAATAATCAAAGACTCTCTTTAGGACCTTTGATTAGACACCATATATATGCCATTGTCAGTCTCTGCTCAGGAGAAGCCTAAGGACTGGTCCTGCAAGTTACGATGGAAGTGCATTAGCAACGTTGACTGAGCACATTGCTTGCATACGCTATACTTGTCTGTGAACAGTTTCTTTTGTATGCATGAGCTCAAAAAATAACAAAGAATTAAAACAAAACATGCTGGGAGCACAGGGAAATGACGTCCCCTCTACTTGGGACAAAGATGCAGACACAGACACAGAAGTAAAGAGGGACAGGTTAACAATATCTCTCAAAACTGAACTTCACCAATATAGTCCGGACTAACTCCTAAGAGAGCGAGTCCTATCCAGGTCTCCTTGGCCAAATTAAGTGTGAGAGTGCATGTGTGAGAATGAAGTGGGGAGGTTGAGAAAGCCTCATGTTTGAAAACTAGATGACAGGATCATGTTGAATTCTTCCAGGGCTCCCCAAAACAGTACAGTAAACATGAAAACCAGCTGCACATACTGTAAAGGATATTGACCTGCCTAACAACTAATTGAAATTGGGAGGTGCAAGGTGGCTGACATTACTATGGGGATTGTGGGTAACTTTTCACTTTCTGACTTCTAATTTTTATTTTGAACGTACAGCTATTATGAGCAAAATCTTTAAAGGGGCCTCAACCTGCCCTGTATAGTCACACCTGTAACCTGGGAGTTGAACATATGAGTACTGCTGTTTACATTCACAATTGCCTGTAGTTGATTGCAGGTGTACAAAGCACAGCCTTTTAAAAATCTGTGGCCCATAATGCAACATTAGATTAGTGTTTTTTAATTTAATTTCTTGTATAAAAAATAGCTGTGGCACTCTGGAGTTGTGGAATTTTATTTTGCACATTTTTTGCTGTGTAGACACATGAAAATATCCAGGTTTGGTATTGTGGAATTATGCAACTCAATAGCAATAATACAGGCAATAGTGTAACAATGTTTTTAGTGCTTGTGCCCAAAACACCATTTTAATGTCTTGACTTTATTTTAAATTTTTTTTTTCAAATATGATCATAAAGTTCAGCTACTTTTGCACTCTGCAAAATTCTTAACATGTTTTTAAAATTTGGATACATCACAATTATGGCTTTTTGTCTTACCCACCTGGCAGAAATGGCTGAATAGATTTTATTCAAACTTTAAAATCCCTCAACTGAAACAGAAATTAAATGGGCAGGAATGAGTGCCCAGAAACAAGTATTGGGGAAATGGTCATGGAAATGGACTTGCAACCTTTCCGATAGCATTCATGAGAGCATACAGAAGCTGATGACATTGTCAGGTTCTCCCTTTAAGTAAAGAGATTGGCAGCATTAGTGTGTAAACCTCTTCATTAGAGACCACAGGCTAGATTTTCAGAAGAGCTCAGCTTTCATTTAGGCACCTAAATGATGAGAGTAATTTTCAGAAGTCCTAGGTACACTGCAGCTCCCACTTAAAAACAATAGGGGCTGCTGGGTGCTGAGAACGTCTGAAATTCAGACCACTTCGTTTAGGTGCCTAAAGGGGAGCTGAGTCCTTAGAAAATTTGACTCTATATCACTTGCAGTGGCTCTCCAGTTGTGACTTTTTAAACTTCCCCTTGCTATTTCTGCTGTTGATTAGTGTCTGAGCAGCTGCCAGACTCTGCTATAGCAGGAGACACATGAGTGCAGCTATTTCTTGTTGAAGCAACTTACCTCACATCAGTGGCTATTATAGCAAGCACCTAACACTGTCCGGCCAGCTAGATTACTTGATTGTCTGAATGTTGTGACACTTGTTTTTATATAAAAGGAAATGCCACCTCGTTTCTGTAGGCTAGATGTGTTACCGTGAAACGTCTTGATTTTGGGGTTTTTTTTGTTTTTGTTTTTAAATCTTGTTGGTAATTTAATATATATTTTATGTCTGTGTTTTTGATGTCATGCTTTCAAGATACTTTCAGTAGTTGTTAGGACAATATCAAAAACTGTTCCGTTCACCTGTGGTTCGCAGAACTTGTTACCTCCCTGTCACCTTACAGGAGAGGAGCACTTTATAATAATAATATTGAAATAATAATAACTACCAAAAAAGCAAGTGGCAGGCATGGGACCTTTATTTGTCCTGTCACTATTGTACTTGCAAATCTATCTAGGTATTTACATGGCCTACATCACTGTAATATCTGAACACCTCTCTCATGAATAATTTTATCTTTAGAATCACCCCTATGAGGTAGGGACATACTATCCTCATTTAACAGATGGGGAACTGAGGCATGGGATCAGTTAAGGGTCTTAAGCAAAGTTCCACAGGCAGGTGTGTTTGAGCTGAGACCTGACCCCAGGTCTCCGTAGTGCCCTAACCACTAGACCAACCGTTCTCAAACTGTGGGGGAGGACCCCAAAATGGGTCATGACCTTGTTTTAATGGGGTCACCAGGGCTGGCATTAGACTTGCTGGGGCCGGGGGCTGAAGCCTGAGCCCCACCACCCAGGGCTGAGGGCTTCAGACCTGGGTGGCAGGGCTCGGTTACAGGCCCCCCGCCATGGGCTGAAGCCCTTGGGTTTTGACTTTGGCCCTCCCGCCTGGGGTAGTGAGTCTTGGGCTTGGGCTTTGGCCTCCTCACACAAGGCGGCAGGGCTAAGGCGGGCTCAGGCTTCAGCTCCCACTCCTGGGGTCGTGTAGTAATTTTTGTTGTCAGAAGCGGGCCGTGGTGCAATGAAGTTTGAGAACCCTGCACTAGACCATCCTTCCTGCCCAAATACTTCCCAGTAACCTTAGAAGAATACAGAGACAATAGCATTTTGTATTAAATGTTTTATTTTAAAATTTCAAACTTGCCATGTGCCCAATTATGCCTGCCCGCTACAATATTAACAGACATGGCTTTGACTACCCTCCTCAAAAGTAGCCTCCTTTGGAAATGCATTTGCTGTTTAAAATAAATGTTTGATTGTTCCTATAAGTGGAAAATATTATTCAAAACTCTGTGTACATTTTTCGGTTTTTGCTAATCAAATTAAATAAACCTTTCAATGTAACTATTTGTTAAATCTGGCAAACTTAGTGATTCTAAAGACCATAACATATCTGTCCTAGAGATGTGGTGATGAGAAATATATAAAAGAAAATTTCACTTTGCATGTGAGGAATTCAGCTTTGAAAAACCTAATGTAGTATGTTCCCTGCGGTCTCAGTCTGCTCTTATTCACTAGCAAAACTGAGTCTCATCTGAACCCTAGACGACTCATTAAGGGCCTGATCCTGCAAAACTCACTGATTTTGCTGTGAGTTTTCTGCACTGGGGCATTGCAGAATCAAGCTTTGAGAACACGCATTGTATTGTAAATAGTACAGAAAATTCATGGCTGTAAAATAATCATGAAATAAAAATCACCTGTGGCTCATCCTTCTTATTCAAACATGGACTTTGGATGTTTCTGCTTTCGGTTGTCATAGCTGGCAAGGCCCCAGATAGCAGCAAAAGCAAAAGCTTGCTGCTTACCTTTTTGTTGTTGTTTTTTAATTCCTGAAAGAAAGTGCTTCAGCTCCAGTGCACTTTATGGATAGAAGACCTAAATGTCCTGGGAACACTTACTGATACAGTAAATGAGAAAACAAGACTTTTTTTTACAGTTTTGCACAGAACCAAAATAAAAATGTACAGCCAAACCAATAACTTGCTACTTACAGAAGAAACAGCTATAAATTCATGTTCTCCAGGAAGACAGCTCCCAAAGAGACATGTTCAGTGGTTTAAAAAAAAAAAAAGTTTAGTACTGACACAAGACGTTCGAACATGTGTTCCTCTGTAGCTTCTAAAAGCCGCTATTAACATAGAAGTTACCATAATGGAACAGACTAGTAGTCATTGTAATTCATTGTCCTGACTTACTCAGTGACCTCCAAGGGTATGTGCAACTGCAGTACAATATCATAGAAAGGGATAGAGAATTTCTTCCTGACCACAGGTGATCAGCGTGTGCTTGTGACAATCTTTAGAATATTTTTTTCTAACTAGTTCTATTACACGCCCTATTCATAGTCATATAAATGTCTAGTAAATTGTGGAGTTGTGTTTTGTTGTTGTGTTTTTTGGTTTTGCCTCATAAAATCATGTGGCAGTGAATTCCATAGGTTAGTTATAAGTTGTGTAAAATGTCTTCAATTTTATATTTATTTATTTAAATGTGTTTTTTTAAAGTATCTAGTCAAAATTCTAGGTGTTTATACCACCATTAAAAATATCCAGAATTAAAGTATTTTTATCTAAAAATAGAAAGGCCTTCCTTAATATGACCTAATTTCTCAAACATGCTTATCTAATTAACCTCTCATACAAGAATAGTTTCTCCTCATTAAATTATTCCATATCCCTCATAGCACACCCCTTCAGCAAAAGTCCAGGAAAATAGCTGAGCCCTTTGGCATGCCCTGAAGGTTAAAAGATCCAAGGTCGGTACAATCTTATGGAGAGAATGCTGGAGTTAAGGACCATTAACAACACTGCTAAGCCAGGCACAGTTCATGAAGGTTCTATGCAAGCTTACTCATAGAGTGCTCTCAAGACAGCTCAGTACTGCTCATTTTTAAATGCTAAGTTGCTTTTCAGCAGACATTTCTACAGTAGTGCCAGGGACTGCTGGGACATGGGATGAGACCACCAAACTATTTTTCATTTATGATCCAATCTCCAGCATTGCAAGCCTGGTGCATTAACACCTCTCACCCTAACTCAGTGGTTCCCAAACTTTAACAGCCCACAAACCCCTTTCACTAAATTGTGAAATCTCGTGAACCCCCTCCTAAAAATTTCCTCCTCACTCCGAGGGGCTCCTGCTGCTGGACCCCGTTGACTGCTCCGATCAACTGAGCTCCACTGAGCTCAGGCTGCAGGTCCCGCTGACTGCCGGGGCTCAGGCTGCCAGCCCCGTGTGGAGTGCTGGGGTTCAGGCTGCAGGCTCCCCCACTCACGGGGCGGCAGGGCTCGAGCTGTCTGCCCTGCAACCAGGTCCAACCTGCTGCCTCCAAAGCCCGGGGTCCTCTGGCCGCCATTAGTGAAATTTTTCTGGCGAACCCCCTGTACCGTTCTGCGAACCCCCAGGGGTTCGCAAACCCCAGTTTGGGAACCACTGCCCTAACTTATGTTTCTGACTTTGTGTGTTGCCCTAATGCTTAGTTTTAATGCTTAGTGATCAGAAGCCATTAGACCAGCTCTTAATTGCACACTGAGCTTGATTTGTCAACCCTGTGAAATAGAGCCCTGTAACTCTGCAGATATACGCTTTATATCTGTGGATATTTGCGTCCATGGACCATGTTTGTGAATCACAGATGCGGATCCAAATTTTATATCTAGAGCCCTGAAAATCTGCAGACATCCACTTTATATCCACGGACCATGTTTGCGGATTGCGGATTGGATACAGATACAAATTTTGTATCTGCGCAGGGGCTCTACTTTAAAGGTTGGTGAAATGATTCAGATGAATTCACCTGGGCAAAATTGATCCATAACAAAACTTTGTGGATGCCCATGGAGCTTCAGGACAGTTGAATTTGGCTTCTGAGGTAAGTAAGCATGCTAGAGGTGTAATTTGGATGGTGGTTCAATTCACTGCTACTGTAACTGTCATTCAAAACATCTGCTGGAGGCTGAGCAGAGTGGAGGCATGCTGGCAGAAAATAGGGCATGGTTTATGCAACTATAAGCTTTGATTGTTTCTAGCCTAAGGCAGCTATAGAAAAGAAGTACAGATGCATAAGGGGCCCACTTATGTTCTTGTATGGTCTACATGCACCACAGATTGTAGTGTCAATGGGAAGCAGGCTCAACAAAGCCACTGTTTCTCAACACTCAGGTGTTGCCAGGGTAGGGGCTGAACAGAGTATTGACTCCATCCCTCCAACACGCTGGCCATCATAGCTGTGCAGGCATACCATATAACATACACTGCACTGGGTATAAGCCCAGCACAGTTTACTTCTTCCAGAAAACTGCCAGGAGACTCAGAGCCACACTCTGCTTCCTGGGCTATTCCTGGGACAGCACAACTGTGCGCTGCCTGTTGCTCACGGCAGATCATAAAGTAACAATCTAACCCACCCTGCCTGGCTGTTTTACTTTTTTGGGTGGCCTTATTCTCTGCTTTTTTTCCTCACGTTTTGTAAACTACTGACTGGGCCATGCTCTCCTGTGCTGCTGAATTAGACATATAGCCTGATTCTTTTCCTGGATAAAGAAGAAGAATCTCCACAACAATATAAGCCAGAAGTAACTTCCATCAATATAAAACCATAGAGTAAAACTGTGTGCCTAATCCAAAAATGCAGAGAAGTGTCTTTCATAAATTCAGCAGCTTCAGCGGCACCAGCAGATTCACCTGGCTGAAACGTAGCCATGATAACATACAGAATGGACTTCCATCTTCAATGGTCCTTTGCACGTTTTCTTCCTTTGTCAAGAGTCAGTATGAGAGGATTTAGGCTTCTTAAATATTTCAAAATTGTATCTTCCAAGCTCGCTTGTGGTCAGTTTGGTGCTCTGTTTCCTTCAACTTCAGCTCTGTAAGCCTTCTTTAGAAGCGTACCTTCTTCTGTATATATGACATGACCCCACAGTTGCAGTCATCTGAACAGGTGCAAGATTGCTGCTTGCTGGGAATGTCTGAGTATCAACTTCTTGGTGACAAATCAAACCAATGGATGTTAATAATATGCTGTAACTTTTTACATCGAAAACTGTTTCAGAAATCACAAGCAACAGATATATCCCAAAGACCTTTCTCATCTTAGAATCATAGAATGTCAGGGTTGGAAGGAACCTCAGGAGGTCATCTAGTCTAACCCCTGCTCAAAGCAGGACCAATCTCCAATTTTTGCCCCAGATCCCTAAATGGTCTTCTCAAGGATTGAACTCACAACCCTGGGTGTTGAGCGTAACGTGCATTAGCAGGCCAATGCTCAAACCACTGAGCTATCCCTCCCCCATGCTTCAGTATTTTCCATTTCAAATATGCAAGGAAATAACTTATTTAGGTGTTAAAATTTGTTCTAATCTTCCCAAAATTGTTTCTATGAATATGGACTGTATATTAAAAGAAATTTCCAAGGATGTGGAGAGGTGCCATATCCTCCCTCTGTCATTTCTAGGGAGAATAGAAATAATCACAATTAATATCTACCCAGGAATGACCTATATCATTAGGCTATTGCCTTTAAAGGTCTCTCCCTTGCTCTTTGCTAGAATAAATAGGCTTATTGTGCAATTTTATGGGATAAAAAACAGTTTCGCGTATCACACAAGACCCTTAAAAATAGGCTTGCCAGATTTGTATTTATATTATCTAGCATTCCGAATGTGTCCTAATTTAAGATGGTTCTCCTCCAGTAGCTCTGTATACACACCGGTCTGGTTTGAAATAGAAAATAACTTATTGAAACCATTTGGTTCCCTCTTTTCTGTTATATACCTTAAGAGGCTACCCACATCCTTAAGGAAAATTCCGATCTTTGCACCTACAAGATGCAACACATTAAGATGATTATAGCTGCTGATCTTACTAATTCTCTTCTTGTACCACTATGTACCTGGGCATCAAGATCAAGGCAAATGCCACGCTTAAGACAATTTGGATAGAAAAAGGATTTAAAAAATTAAAGCTATAATATAAGATGATAGACTGGCCTCCTTCGATTACATGTGAAACAAATATCAGTTACTGCAGTCTGAGTTCCTCCTTTCAGCAGCTATGCTCAAGAATTCATGAAAGGGTAGGGAACAATTGGTCTGTTTCAACTCTCTCACCTCTAAAAGAACATATTAAGAAATACAGAAACAAAAGTCACTTTGTAGGAATTACTTATAGGTGGCTAATACTTTGCATTACCCTCCCAATCTGAGTTTCAAAGAAAAATGGGAAAGAGAACTTAACCTTACTATCACAACAGAAACGTGGGAGGATATATGGCTTAATGTGAAAGACGCTTCAAGTTCTTTATCCTTGCGATTCTTCCAGAACAAGATAATAAACAGGTATTACTGGACTCCAGGAAATTAAGGCTAGATTGGTAACACACAGTGAATGCTGGAAATGCAACTAGCCCCATGCGAACCTTTCACACATCCTCTATGCCTGTCAAAAAATGCATGTGTTCTGGAATACCATATTCAGTGCTCTCTCAACAACGTCGTGTTGCTATTTTTCCATCTCCGACCTTGGGTATGTTGGGGATGCTGAATGAGCTGACATTAAGAAATGGATTGCAGTAACTAATTTAGTGCCCAAAAGTTATTTTGAGAAAATATACAATTCCTCCCTCACACACAGATTGGCTTAGTGAACTCTCTACTACTGTATTAATGGAATTAATGACTTTGTCTAATAGAAATGCTTGGAAAAAAATATGAGGATGTCTGGTCACACATGAAACTATTGCATAAATTTGCAGTTTAGTATATATTAGTCCCCAGTACTCATAGGTTATCTTCTCACCTATTTATCTGTTTAGTCACTTCAACAACTGACTCTCTGCATGACCTTTATGGGTTCAGGTTTGTTTGCTTGTTTTTTGGTTTGTTTTTTTCCAGGTTTCACAAATAATAAACACTGAATTTTGCTATTTATAGGGCCATCTTATGCACGTATTTATATATGTTTTGTTTCATTCTGTTTATATTTTATATAAAAACGATAAAAAGAAATATTAAAAAAAAGAAAACAGTTTCATAAGTTCAAGGGCATTGTTTAATTGGCTATTCTGTCCAGATTTGGTCAGAGGGCATAGTACAGCAGTGCTTGTTTTGCAGAACATCTGTTGTCACGAAATCAGATTAGGAAGACATCTTTATATACTTGGTGTCAGATTGTGTGGTCCATATTCCTACAAAACTTGACAAATCTGTGCATTTCATCATTGTTTGAGCACAACAGCACATTTTTCAAGATGTAAGCATTGCCATTTGATAAATATCTTGCCCTCGTGGTATTTTGAAATTCAGGATAGCTCTCAAAGTTCTGTATGACAGAGAGTAATTTGTGAAATCCGAATAAATAAGGTAGCCACAAAAATGTCTCACAATGTCTGCAGTGTATCATAATATATTTAGCATATCAGACCGTAGGAAAAATAGAAACATGAGGGAAAGGTACGTTGCTTGGCTCAGAAATGATTGTATCAGGGAATAATGCTGGGGGGAAAGATAGGTTAGAGGGTGTATAGGGATGTGGGGGTATTTCCCTGGCTCCTTGCCATCTGCAAACAAATCATTGACTATAAAGAGTCAGCACGTAATGTACAGGGTGACCTTGACATTGTAAATGGGTAAGAGCAATTTATCACATGCTGTCCACCATATTAATATGATGGAAAGTTTCACATGGTGAACTGAACTCTCTTTTGGAGTCTCTGCCCAACAGTTCAGGGGAGTGTGGGGAGTTTTCACAATTTCTTATGTTTTTGTATCCACCACGACAGCTTATACGGTAACACAATTCCTTATATTGTGCAATAAAACATGATACCCAAACCAAACTAAGGACTTTAAAAGCTTTTGCTTTAAACAGAGAATCAGTCAGATTTAAAAAAAAAATAAACTACATTATAGGAACTGGGAGAGAATTTTACAAATAGCACTGACAATTTACATATTAAGCGATTCCAGCTGTTAAGCCATGGAAATTGGCACAAACCGCCAATACGGGGCATGCAGCAGAAAGGAATACACTGCTTTTCAGCTTGATAGCATGCATACAATTAAGTACAGATGTCCCTAATGGGATTTTTTTTGTTGTTTTATTGTGAGATCTATATTAATGTCCAGTTTATATGCCACAAATAAGTGGAATAAAGTTTCATTTTATCACTTTCTTCTTAGCAAAGGAAAACCCATACAGAGAAATGAAATCATAACTAACTGATCATTCATATTTAAGTGAGACTAGCTATTAAATTTATGAACGTTGGCGGAAACACTCAGTAAGGTGCTCAATGTACCTGCTGGCTGGCTGTCAGTGAGCTATGTAACTGAAACAGAGACACATTCAGCTAATGTCTCCTCTACTTGAAAGACTGATTGTGGGCAGGGATTCTGTTATTATGATTATTTATAATTTACTTATGGTAGCATTCTCTGTGTACTAGGCACTTTCAAAACACTCATTAATTGAGACTATCTATGTTAAAAGGTTGATTCTGAAAGGATTAAGAGCGGCCTGCAATGCGTTAAGCTGCCTCAGCTCTCACCACTGAAGATGATAGACGGTGTGGATGTTCAGTACATCACCAGTTGCATTCAGCATCTCACAGAATCAAGTCCCAAGTGTCAATGTGTATGAGAGCTACACAGTACACTACTATTCAGACTTGTTTTAAACTCTTCAATGCAGCTCATCACTAGAAATTTTGGAAAAGACACATGCCAGTTATGTACATTTGGGTGTGTGTTGGAGGTTACCTGCTTTTGTTAAGCGATGCATTTGAACTGAGGAGTGGTGTCTTTTTTTTTTTTTTGTCTTTTTCTTCTATAAAAGGTCCTACAGACACAAACCCATCCTAGCATAAATCAATCTATTCATGAGTCCTGGGCATACATAAGTTATATTGGCTCAGGTGGTTTGAGTTCCAGTCTGTATCCTGATTCTCAGCTTTATAGTGCACTCTTCTGTACTATACATGCAAATCAAAGGCAGGAGATGAGTGAGAAACCCCCGCTTTATAAATATTTATTAGTGATTCATATACTTTATCCCAAGCTCACATGCATATAAGGGCAGGACAAAGTCTGAACTGTTCCATATATTCTTATTTCATAATTATTGTATGTTAACAAATAATTTTTAACTTAGAAGTAAAATTTGACACTTTAATACCTAGTCAGTATAACTGTTATATTATTGCCAACGAAAGGGCCATCTCTCAAGGTGTGGATTTTCCTGAGAAGCAAATTTGATTGAGACCTCTTTATTTTAAATTAATTTATACATATTACATATATGTAACAATTATAAGGGAGTTATTCATAACATACTCCTCTTGCTCATATCATCCCTTCCATGAAACAATTGATAATAGGGAAATATCTTTGCAAATCAATGGGCTTGTACCAAAACTCTGGTTGTAGCACACCAGAAATAGAAATCCAAACTTCAAGTCTTTAAACTCCTCTAATCTTTCTGCAACAATTTAAGCCCTACCAGATATTCTGAATGTGTAAGGCAAACAAGCCTTCATTTTCAGCAGGGGAGCAACTTGTGTGAAGTAATAAGGGTTTGTGTAAGGATTATGACATTCCCTGGTAATATTTAGTACATAGTACATTTCCGTTATGTTTGAAATTATGGTCAAAACAGGCTTCAAACCACGTTATGACATGACATATTTTGGCAATGGACTAGAAATGGGTGGGTGTGGGGGGTGTAACATTGTTTGATCCCATTATTACTGTAATTTACCATTATGTTGATAGAGGAGTATTGTGTGAATTTGTCATTGGGTTGCCCAGGCAGTCCTCTAAAGATAGATGCATTAAGACTATGCAACTCTTGTGATTAAATTCACCTTCCTCTGTGCCTGTAATTGAACACCATATTCTGTAATGAAAATAAAGGCATCCAAAACAGGAATAAATTCATTTTGCTTCTATCGGAGGAAAGTGTATTGGGAGTCCTCTTGTAAATCATTGCTGGTGATGCTGTACCATTTTTGAGGGCCTCATAATAGTTTAAGGTTTCAGAGTAGCCACCATGTTAGTCTGTATTCGCAAAAAGAAAAGGAGTACTTGTGGCACCTTAGAGACTAACCAATTTATTTGAGCATAAGGTTTTGTGAGCTACAGCTCACTTCATCGGATGCATTCAGTGGCAAATACAGTGAGGAGATTAACCAATTTATCTGAGCATAAGCTTTAAGTATCATTTTGTTTGAAGCCATACAAGATGCACTTAGCCACTTGTGCTGGGATTTTCAAAGGATCTTAAAGTGACTAAGCACCTGAATTCCAATGAATTTCAATGGGATTTCCCATTTGCAAGTGGGATTTATTTATTACAAAAGAATTTTCTTACTGTTTTTTTCATAGTGGGAAACTTCATTTTGTGAAATTAAAAACTAGCCATGTTGATTTTGTCTTACCACGGAAATTACTGAGCTGATCACTCTGTTGGTTTGTTTGTTTCAGACTTCCGGCAGTTTTTCCAAAAGCTCATCTTTCTGTTGTGACAAAGCATCACAGTAAGTCTTTCTTGAATGGTTTTGCTGTATTACCGCTCAGTAGTGTTGTACTGTTTTTAATTGCTCTTGTGCATGGCATCTTCTGCAGGTTAAAGTAATATTTAAAGACATTCCAGTTGTTGTCTATAAAAGACATAGGCCATAACATTTTCTTGTTAAGGTTGTAGAGTGATCTTTTACTGGACATATGCAAAATACCAGATGAGCTGAGTATTTTCGTACAGGTAAAACTACCACAAGTCACCTTAAACACTGTATTATTTTCATTTATCTTTCATGCTGCTTCTTCAATACAGCTCTAATTACACAGATCTAAAGGTAGACTGTTTTCTTTAAGGGTAAAATTCACCCTTTACAGAGGGCCCAAGTGGGAGTTAAGTTCTGCACAGACTTTGCCCTGGCCCCTGGGCCTTTACACAGGGATGTCTTTCACCAAAAGTAAAGTTGGGACTCATGAAAGGTGACGGACTGAGAGCACAGAAGTTGTTCATCCAGACTAGACTGCTCACAGGCTGCAGTCCCAGATTCTATCCCACTCTGCCAGTGTGCCTCAGTCCAATCCAGTGAAGGGACCCACCATGAGGGGTAAGAGAGAGTTCACTTTCCATGTCCAGCAAATACGCCTCTTATTATTTGCATCACAGTAGCACTTAAAATGTGCTAGGCACTTTACAGACATATAGGAAGCACTGTCCCAAAGAGCTTACCAAGTGAAATGTTGCCAAGAAGGGTGCCCTTTGGTGGTGGTAGGTTTTATAGTGTGGACACCTGTTTGCTTGGGCTGAATACTGGTAGAGAGCTAGGAACTTCTGACTTCTAGTCCTCCTTCTTCCCTCCAACTTTCAGTGTGGCCTGGAGCAAGTCTGTAGATTAAAATAGGGTTAATAATATTTATCTATCTACTTCACAAGCATGTGAAGAAGATTAATGTATTTGCAGTGTATTGAAGATGTAAAGCTCTAAACAAGTTCTAAATATTATTTAGGTGCGGCTGCTAACTAGCCATTATATGGTAACAACCCTTTTCACTATTAACCTGGGCCAAAGCAGTGAGGAGGAAGGAAAGGATATTTTAAATGTTTTACATACTCTTTACTATGGCTCTTTTTGGTCCATGTTCAAAGCAAATAAATGGTGAGAACAAAACAACATGTGCCATAACTCCCGTGCTTTTTCTGTAGCTTGTTTGGACATGGCATTCAAAAAGGGTGCTTCGAACTCTATTCATTAGAAACATGTGAATAGTTTCTATGGGTGGTTTATGACAGTAAAGAAGAACTTGTAGGCCAAACTATTGGAGAAACTAAACCTAATTTTGACTTCATTTACTCTATTGAAGTTACTCTAAATTCATATCTGTATAACTTAGGGCAGATTTATTAATGTAGCATACATGAGCAATTTTAGAGACCTCTTAAAGACAGAAAAGGAGTACTTGTGGCACCTTAGAGACTAATCAATTTATTTGAGCATAAGCTTTCGTTAGCTCACAAAAGCTTATGCTCAAATAAATTGGTTAGTCTCTAAGATGCCACAAGTACTCCTTTTCTTTTTGCGAATACAGACTAACACGGCTGTTACTCTGAAGCCTTAAAGAAAGAGTGTCTGTGATGCCCCAAAGAAATAGCGAGAGATTATTGCAGCCATGAGTCTCTGTTTGTCTGTAACACCTGGATTTTCTCCTGTTCGGGACAGAACAAATTCAATTGTATTAATTTTTCTACCTTTCCATAGCACTGCACATATAGGCCTGGGATTTTATAGGTGGCACAGTAATGAACTCTCTTTTGGCCAGCTGCCAGTTGCTTAAAGACCTGACTAAATTTTGTTTTATAAGCTGTTTATGAACCGCAATTTTGATGAAAATATCAGGAACCATAAATACTGACTGGTTCCCTAGTATGAGTTCAGGATGAAATTTCTGCTCATTAACTTTCTATTTTCTTATCACACTCAACCCTCTCCCCACTCCCCAAACTGCCACATCGAATTCTTCGCAGAAGTGCAGACTTTGATCACATTATGGAGGAGGGCTATGAACTTGACCTGACTTACATCACTGAGCGGATCATTGCAGTATCCTTCCCTGCCAGCTGTTCAGAGGAAACATATGTGCACAACCTGCAAGATGTAACCCGAATGCTCAAATCCAAACATGGAGATAATTACCTGGTAAGTGCAGATTAATCCTGTTTGTAATTCACCTATGTGTAATTCAGTTTTATCCCTATTTGCTGTATGATGGCTGATCTGATATCCTTAATAACAGAGCCCAGTATTGGCTCACTTACACCAATGTAAGTTGGATGTAACTCCACCAAAGCCTATCTAGTTCACATTTACACCAGTGCAAGTGACGGCAGCCCAGCATTTTACATTCAGTCAAACAAGGAAACAGATGCAACCACCTTCTTGTTGATGGCAAGGCAGTATACTCTTTGAGCATCATGTTCATTTGCAACAGAAAATTTGTAGGGATAGTTCTCACTGAGTAAAACTCGTTCCTACAAGATCCAGATGCCTCACCATGGAATGCATTTTTCTAGCAGCTGTAACTTGGGTTCCGATGATCTCTGACCATCTGCCCCGCCCCCCACCTTGGCTGGCTCCACTGTTGATTGTGAAACAGCACATAAAGGTTGCTGTTAGTGTGATTTGTCTCGTTCATTGACTTGATTTAGATGCATTTTTTCCCCATTACTTATTTTCTATTTAAAAAATCTCTAATGGGTTCCACATGCACGATCTTTTATGATGACCAAAACTGTTGTTCTCTTATGCTGTGTGTGTTTTCTGCTTAGCACATTTAAACCCTGTGGTATCTATCTCTCTCTCGCAATGTGCTTATAAATCAGGGCCAAAATCTCTGCTGTTAATTGAAGTTATTTTTAGCTGACATGTGTAAACTATTAGAATAAATCCACAATTTCAGGAGGGTAAAATTACTGTAGCAGCTAGCTTGCGTTGTTATTCCATCCAAAGAACACCAGCACTCCGCATTCATTCACTCACAACACTTTATTTATCACAACTGCATTGTATAGCAATGATTGCACTCAGGCTGTACTTGCAGTACTACCAATTATGAATCTTTTGTCACATCAACTTTTCTGTAAGAAAACCAGTGGTCTCTCTGACGCAAAATTGTAATGCTTTGCAAAACATTTCACCTAAGTCAATGTTTCAAAGTCAGCCCAGATCAACTGTCATTTTCATGTGATGCTGTATTTTGGTATACGTGAAATAGGTTGGTGGTCTTGGTCCAGCTATATAACTCTTATTAGATGTGTTCACATCACACACAAAAAAAAAAACAGTTACATTTATACTAATTCCATTTTGTGTTAGGAAAGGGCCATAACCTCTCCATAGCTAAGTTTGCCAGCAATTACCAATTGGTTTAGTCTTACTATAACTTTGGCATGGGAAATACAAGTGGTTTGGTTGGAAAATTGGCAGATTTACCCTGGAAATAAAGGAAAATGTATCTGCAAAGTGAAGAAATTTGGCAAGCCGTTTTGCAGTTCTAGTCCATTATAAAATTACCACTTTTGTCTAAGGTTTCTTTGTCTCCCTCTGTTTCAAAAATGACTTTTTTGAACCCCTTCAAATTTTCCATATCGTTTAATATCCTTAAACATTTGCATTCCAGCTATGGCACCAATCCAGCAAAATACTTAAGCGTGTGAATAGTCCCACTGAAGTCACAGAGAGCACTAATGTGCTTAAAGTTAAACACATGCTTAAGCACATTCTTGTGTCATAGAATCATAGAGTTAAAAGGGACCACAAAGGTCATCTAATCTAACCCCCTGCCAAGATGCAGGATTTGTTGTGTCTAAACCATCCAAGACAGATGGTACCAGAGCCTGTATTTGTCGAAATATAAGCAAAATTATAAATGCTTTTTGTTGTGGGTAGTTTTGAGCCCAATCTTCCTCCCTTTGATTTCTTTGTGAGTTATTGGCACCATTCTGCTGTCATTAGTGCCAATGGGAATTTCTGGACATTAATGTCAATGGGGGCCAGGATGGCATATTGTATGTTTGCATGAGCAAGTTATCCTCTATTCAATTGTTGCATATTGGAAAGAACATCGAAGCTTCTTTCATAGTTAACAGTTACAGCCCTCTTTCTTTAGCTCAAGTAGCAGAGACTTGTGTCTTAGAGATCTAAGATGAGGTTCTAGTCCCAGCTCTGCACATCTGTAATTATTATGGAGAGCTGATAGCATCTCCCTAGCTAAGGCTGATTTTGGCCCTACTTTGTATCCATAAAATGTGTTCCAAAATGGTTGAAAAAATAAAGTACGTTTTTAAAATTAAAAGAGTTCAAAATGGCACTTTTAAAATTTCTGCTAAGTGTCTAACTTTTTTTGTGCCCCCCTTTGTCAACTCGGTGAAATCACCTGATATCACAAAATTTCAAACATAAATAGATTTTAGGAACTATCCCCCCAGCAACCTCAGTGATGTTTTCAAATTCACGTACAGTGCTCTGGTAGAGTCCCATGACAATAAGTGTTTTATAAACACTAAAAGATTTTGACATTGGCTCATGCAACAAGGACATTTCAAAGGCTGAAATAATAAAATGTGTAAGAAATTGCCATTATTTGTAAACTAGACATGAAGCAGGAATCACTGGATCTAGGGAGAAAAGAAAGAACCAATAGAAAGGGTGTAATTGTCAGCAATGAATTTTCTAGGTTTAAAAGAAACTATATTGGGCCGATGTATTGCTTGTACATAGTGTAATTTTACTGACAATTTCTTTCCACAACAAGTACTTATCTATCACATCCTTAAAAAACCCAAGCTCTTAAAAGCCAGAAAATGAATAGTTAAGGAATCATAAATCTTATACTTCTTACAAAATAAAAAAAAAATCATATCAGGTACAAAGAAATTCAGATTTCATCATAACAAAAAAACACAGTCCTGTCCCTAAATATTTTTCGTCAATAATTTCAAAATATAAACACAACACACAATCCTTCAGAAGAAAAATACATTATTTCTGTATCATTAGTGACACATATTCATTACTGTCAGAAACAATGCACATGCATACATTATTTCATAGTATATCAGCAAAGTTTTACACTTATTCTATTAAAGTGCATATTGTTGTTAATAGTTTTATTATTTATGTATGTTGTAATACTCCCTAAAAAGTGCTAGGCACTGTACCAACACAGAGGAACAGCATAATTCTCAAGAAAACAACTGTTTTAGATTCTTAATCACTGCCAACTGGTACCTAAATTGAACTAGTTTTAAACTGAACAGTTTCTCTTACATGAAAATATTTTGACATTGAAATAAAGGTAAGAAAAATATATGGCCAAAATTTCCACTTACTTTAATGGGATCTGTCTGAGTGCTCAGTATTTTTGAAAGTCAAGGCACTTAAGTGCCTAAAAATGGACTTAGGAACCTGTCTTTAGGCACCCATTTTTTAAAATCTTGGTCAATTATTTAAAACCAACCAACCAATCAAACAAACAAACAAAAACCTCCCACAATGTAGAAATCAGAGAAACTCATGTAGTCTAATAAGATTGCTAAGCATAAGGCCTAATACTATTTAAAATCTTTCATTATATATACCGGTAATTACTATTATAAACTTGAAAATTTTAATTATTACATATTGTAGGCATTTACTCAGCATATGTAGTTTCCCATTATACTTTCCTGAATTTACTAAGGGAAATACCCTGAATACTGCAAATGCTAAACTTAACCAAATTATTAGCTGAAGTTAGATATCTAAAGTGACCGAAAAATCTGAAGGCCCTCCCCTGTCATTTAACTTTCTTATAACATAATTTGGATACAGTGATTTACCACAAAAGAAATTAAACATCAAGATCTCATACTTTTTCCTTTCTCTTTCTTCCTGAACAGGTGTTAAACCTTTCTGAGAAAAGATATGACCTTACCAAGCTTAACCCAAAGGTATTGGTTTTGATCATAACATTCCTCACTTGCTAGACTTATATACAGCATAAATGGGCTGCCATGAGCCTTCAAACTATACACGCTTTGATGTGCACAATGGGATGACAATTTTAGGAAGAGTTTAGAAAACCAAAGACGCCGCCCCTTTAATTTTGAGTGTTGTGACTTCTTTCATGTCAGGGCTATGCTTTACAAAGTTGTTTCCATTGTTTTCTTTGGCTTTGCACATAAGACCTTGATCCAGAGTCCATTCAAGTCAATGAAAAGATTCTCGTTGATTTGTGTTTTTAATGTCAGGTCTACATTACATGTGTGCCCATGGAATATTTATGGCCATATAATGCTCCTTTGCTATGTAAACCTTAATGTACTGAAATTGATGAACTCACAGTTCAACATAACCTCATGTTTCGTGGATTTGCCTTCCTCTCTTCACAATTGCATCTGTGAACAATGGCAATGCAATTAGCGGAACAAAAGTTGTTGGCATCTTTCTTTGTTCTTCCTCATAGCCTTCCCCCCCCACTCCCGGCCCCGATTTGTATCTTCATTTGTTATAACATTTTCTTTGGAGTGAGATGGGAGGTGTAAAGGGTTGAATATATGTCTGGGACTCGAGCTCATTCCCATATTTAAGAACTTTGGCAGGCAGCCTTCAACAGCCACCCTTGGCCCATACCATCACAGACCTACGGTCACAGCAGCAGCACAGCGTTGTTTGGACCTAGCAGGGGTTCAGATTACTGCCGAGAAAACACAGTGAAGACATTTGAAGTCTGATCTTTTAACACACAGGCAGTTTTTATCACGTTAATGAATGCATAGGATTTCATTGGCTTACTATTTTTGGAATGTGAACAAGATAAATGCACAGATAATGATGAGAAGTTGACCAAAAGAAAACTAGTTCCTTTAAAGATAGGAAATACAGGTTATTAAGAGAGCTGGGCAGGAAACAGTTTTCCCATCCCAGGAAATTTTAAGATTTTGAAATTTTTTCCTGTCCCAAATCAAGAAGAAAAGTCTGACATTTTCATAAATCAACCCCTTTCCCCTCTCCCCTCCACCACCAAAAAAAAAAGTTTGGATCAATCAAAACAGTTTGATTCAACAATTTCTAAAGACTTGTATTTTGACCTTTTATTTTATTTTATTTTGTTTTATTATGTTTTATTTTTACTATGAATTAACGTGAATTTCTAAACAAAAACTAATTTTGAACCAAAAAAACTCCAGAACTTTTATTTAGAAAATGTTGAAGTGGGTCATTTTGACAATTGTTTTAATTTTTTTTTCAATGGGAAATTTCACAAAGCCAACCCTTTCCTACACAAAGTTTCATTTTTGATTAATCAAAATACATTTTGGAAAAAAATTCTCAGTCAGCTCTAGTGTTGGATAAGATTTGTTAATACTTGCAAGGAAAGCTCATGTATGCTAATAATAATAATAATTAATCCCTCCTCCCCCTGCTGTTTTGGGAGGTCTGTAAAGATGTTTTGCTTATATGATGAAAAGGCATTTTAAATAATGAAATATCACCATGGTTCTGTGAAGCACAGATGTTTCTGTTAGAAAAAAGAAGGAACCTTTACCATCATAGCACATTTTGGCGTAGGATTATTGAATACGATAATAATGTTAAAGAGTACCTTGTAAATGGAAAATGAAGTGGTTTTGCTTGATTCCAGATTATGGATGTGGGCTGGCCTGACCTTCACGCACCTCCCCTTGATAAGATGTGCACCATCTGCAAGGCTATGGAATCATGGTTGAACAGCGACCCTCAGCATGTGGTGGTGATCCATTGCAGAGTAAGTGTGCAATGTAGTGAGTGTATATATGACGTTCAATTTTTAATACTTTATTATAACAAGAAAAGTTATAATTAACAGTTTTGCAGCTGTTTTAATGTTGAAAACATAGTGAGCCAGATGCTTAGCTGATATAAAGGGGCCTAAAGCCATTAACTATGCCGAGTTAGACCAGCCAATGCTCTGGCCGGATAAATCCAGGCTTGTGTGCTTAGAAGTAATATGCAGTGAGGTGTATATATATCAAAACTGAACACCATTGTTGAGTGTATTTAGTCCATCTCCTTGTCAAACTTTTGAGGATCCTCTTATAGTATATGACATTCGTTTACTTTAGTGGACTTTGAGGGCACACGGCACCTCACAGAATCACCATAAGTCAACTGAATCAAGTCATTACGAGCACTAACGTTAGATGTCCAAATCTCTATTTAGTTGCCTAAAGTGGGCATTTGGTCACCGAGTTAGACCAGCCAATGCTCTGGCCGGATAAATCCAGGCTTGTGTGCTTAGAAGTAATATGCAGTGAGGTGTATATATATCAAAACTGAACACCATTGTTGAGTGTATTTAGTCCATCTCCTTGTCAAACTTTTGAGGATCCTCTTATAGTATATGACATTCGTTTACTTTAGTGGACTTTGAGGGCACACGGCACCTCACAGAATCACCATAAGTCAACTGAATCAAGTCATTACGAGCACTAACGTTAGATGTCCAAATCTCTATTTAGTTGCCTAAAGTGGGCATTTGGTCACCGAGTTAGACCAGCCAATGCTCTGGCCGGATAAATCCAGGCTTGTGTGCTTAGAAGTAATATGCAGTGAGGTGTATATATATCAAAACTGAACACCATTGTTGAGTGTATTTAGTCCATCTCCTTGTCAAACTTTTGAGGATCCTCTTATAGTATATGACATTCGTTTACTTTAGTGGACTTTGAGGGCACACGGCACCTCACAGAATCACCATAAGTCAACTGAATCAAGTCATTACGAGCACTAACGTTAGATGTCCAAATCTCTATTTAGTTGCCTAAAGTGGGCATTTGGTCACCTAAATGCACGTCTGACTTTCCATCTCTGGGATTTAGGTATCTAGTTTAGATGCCCAAGTTGAAAAGTGGGCACTTTATTGTTGAATATATCATACAGTGATTGCAACGGATAACATTATTCATTCCATTTGGACTAGAATAATATTGTATAGACATAGAGCTAAATTCACAAAAAGATTTAGGCACCTAACTGCCACTTTAGGCACCTAAATCCAAGAATCAGGCCCCATTGACATTCACAAAACTTCATTTAGCTGCTGCTGAAAAGTGAAATAAACTTGCTCGGTGCCTAAATTTGTGAACACCCAGAGAGAGTTCACAGCTAAAAATCACAGGAAGAAGGAGGCATCTGCCTACAGCATGGATTTAGGCATGGAACTCCCTAAGGGGGCGGGGCTTAGTGCACACCCCTCTTGTCAGCATCTCCCATTGGCTACTTTAGACTGAGAATTACCCAGCATGTTGACTTCTGTGAATCCCATTCTGTGGCACCCATCTCTCCCCATTCATTATACAAGGAGCCCGAGCACCTAACTCAGGCTTTGTGAATCCCATAGATTTTCTGGGCACCTAAAAGTTAGATGTCTTGACACTCAGTGTCTCAACACTTAAATTTCTTTGTGAATCTATCCCACACTGCCATTGTAGCCACTGGGAAATTAGGGCACTTAGGACCATCCAGGTCCTAACTAACTGCATAATTGCAATACTCTAATGTGCTGTTACTGTTGTGTAATGTTTTCCCTTCTCAGAGTTTGTTCACTGAGAAGAGAAATAGCTAAAGTAAATAATCCTGAGATCAGAAGTGAATTGGCAGGTTTGTTGATGGCACTCGAGGCAAATACATTTACAGTCTTACTGGCTTTGCAGTGCTGGTATTTGTTGACAGTAAATTAATCAGATATGGGACCAGAACTTGCTTCCATTGAAATCATTCGAAAACTCCCACTGATATTTTCCCCCAGTCCTGCAGTTGATAGCATGTGGGCAAACTTTGTGCCTGTGGGGAGTCCCGTTGATTTCCTGTCATCTGCAGGATTGGAGCCTTAAATGGTGCAGAAATGAGGCCTGTAACAGGGCAGGCTGCCCCAGTAAATGAAGCAGGTCTAGCTCCCCTGTGCCAGAACAAGTGCTCCCATTTGGCCAAGAAAGAGGGTGGGGCAGCACATGGGGCCTATGAAGGACCAGAATCTGAGAGCATGAGATGTGATGAGTTCAGGCTGCCAGGGAGGCGGAGATTGGCAGGAGATGAGAGCTGCCAGAGCCTGAAGGTGTTTCCTAGGGGAAGGCTAAAGGCAGGAGAGCAAGAGTGGTTTAACAGCTGTCTGCTCCGAGCCAGTGAGCCAGGGCTGGAGAACTGACAGCAGCGGCGGCAACAGCGGCAGAGGGGAGTTGCCTGCTGGCTTGTACAGCGATCGGTCTGGGGAACAGAGTGATGCTCCCTGGTGAGGGTGATCTCTCAGCAGAGAGGCTGTGGGGGTTCCTGCTGTGATGACTGGGGTTCAGCTCCAGCTCAGAGGGCTGGGATGGCTGTCCTGGCAGAGGATCTGAAGAGGACTGATGAGGAGCCTAGTTGTGGTATGGAGAGAATCATGTCATGAGATTTTAAGGACTATATGCACTAGAGTGATAAATGAACTGTTTTGAGACTTATGTTTTGGATTATTTGCACAATATTTTTGTAGTAAACTAGCCTCAAAGAAGGATATCATTGAGGCAAGAGAGCCTTATGGGGAGTCCTTGGGTTACCTGAAAGGGAAACTGAGGCAGGCACGTGTCATGCTGCAGCCTGCTGCAGAAGGATGCTCCAGGCAAGGCTGTCTGATAACAGCACCATGATAAAGAAGACACAAAGGAAATGATATCTTCACTACTCTGGACTCATTTTTACACAGATACTTTTCTGAACACAACTGTACCAGAAGTAAAAAGCAAAATATCCCAATGAGTATTTTATAAACCCCTCTAAAATAACTTGATGAATTTCTTCCCTGGGATCTTAAAAGCTTCCCACCACCATCCTTCCTGGATATAGCCAAAATGTGTTGGCTGAATAATCTGGAAGCATGTTAAAACTAGCCAGAATGACTGATCAGTAATTTGTACTGTACATATGTCATGTAAACTATTTAATAAAATTTTGAAACATTATGAAAATACTTCATAAAGACTAAGTTATTATAAATCACAGGTGTCAGAAAAAAATTGTGGATACTTGTCAGAATTCATAGTTTATAGCACATCATGCCAGAAATTTCAAAGTTGTCCAGGCTTGTCTTGGATGAGCCCAAAACAAAAAAGTGATAGAATGTTATTGCTGCTGTTCATAGTTTTCTTTATTTTAATTTATAGCTTTGTCCTGGTATACACACAAAAATACCATGTCTAACAAATACATTCTATGTAAGATGTAGTAAAAAAGAAAGGGAAATAAAACAACTGATTTGTGGGCTTTAGTTCAGGAATCTTTTTTAGGTAAAACTGGAAAAAAATGAATCCACTAATTTCTCATTTCAAATTAAATATAAAAAATCCTGAATTTAAAAAAATAAAAATAAAAAAAGTCCTGCTTGGCTGGCCCACCGGTGATCTGGGCTCTCTGCTCCTGACATGCTACTGGTCAACCAGGAGTTAAGCGGGATTTTTAAAGAGCACCAGAGCAGTTTTGGTACCAATGCTTGTTGAGTTTCAGTAGGACTGGGGTGCCCAACACCAAAGTCTCACTCAGTATTTTCAATGTGGCAAGTCAACTAACTTGCAATTAAAAGGTCTTTAAAAGCCACTGACCACCATTCTCCTCCACCACTTCAACAAAAGACAGGCCTGAGCTCTTGTAGTCAGCAGAACAGCCAAAGTAATACAGAAATATTGTTGTTTGCAACATAGCGTAGGACCTGAGTGAAGCAGCATTCCATCATGTGCACAATGGATGGAACTGATGTCTTTTTCTTACAGCAAAGTCCCACATATACTTATGGTGCTATGTAAATATTAAATAATAGACACTATGATTTCTTTGTCTTCCTACAGGGTGGAAAAGGAAGGATAGGAGTAGTGATATCATCATATATGCACTTCACCCATGTTTCTGCCAGGTAAGAGATGAACAATGCAAATGAATTACTGTGTTTGCATATCTTTCAAGGCTGGGGGAAAACCCTAAAAGTTTCCCCTTAATTTCAGTAACCAATCGTTGTCCGATTGTCACCCATGCCCGTTTCAATCAGATGGTGCTGAAGTGTCTCAAAATTATGCATGATGGATGAGAATCTGTTACAAGCCTTCCTTTTATAAATTTTAAAAAAATTAATGGCATTTCTTTTGACTAGGACCAGATTCTACCAGTTTTACTCATTTAAGTAGTACCTTACTCCATGAGTAATCCCCATTTGAATCTGCCCAACCATATTATATACTTACATGGCTACTGTGACAGGGTCAGGCCAGATGGATGTAGGAGCATGATAGAAGGTAGATTTATTAGCCCCAGCTTAAGTAGGTCTCTTTTCCCTGAGTAAGATAACAATCAGAACAATCAGGAAGTTGCTGGAACCAAGTAAGGCAGGCTAATTAGGACACCTGGATCCAATTAAGAAGCTACCAGAATCAATTAGGACAGGCACGCTAATCAGGGCACCTGGTTTTAAAAAGGACCTCTCCTCAGTTAGTGAGGTGCGTGTGAGGAGCTGGGAGCAAGAGGCGTGTGAGGAGCTGAGAGTGAGTAGGCATACTGCTGGAGGACTGAGAAGTACAAGCGTTACCAGACATCGGGGGAAGGTCCTGTGGTGAGGATAAAGAAGGTGTTGGGAGGAGGCCATGGGGAAGTAGCGCAGGGAGTTGTAGCTGTCACGCAGCTGTTATAAGAGACACTGTAGACAATTGAATCCCCAGGGTCCTGGGCTGGAACCCGGAGTAGAGGGTGGGCCTGGGTTCCCCCCATCCTCCTAAACTTTTTTAGATGGGGTAAGATCCAAGTTACCCGGGAAAGAATTTTCTGTAGTATCTGGCTGATGAATCTTGCCCATATGCTCAGGGTTTAGCTGATTGCCATATTTGGGGTCGGGAAGGAATTTTCCTCCAGGGCAGATTGGAAGGCCCTGGGGGTTTTTCGCCTTCCTCTGTAGCATGGGGCACGGGTCACTTGCTGGAGGATTCTCTGCTCCTTGAGGTCTTTAAACTACAATTTGAGGACTTCAATAGCACAGATATAGGTGTGAGGTTTTTTTGCAGGAGTGGTGGGTGAAATTCTGTGGCCTGCGTTGTGCAGGAGGTCAGACTAGATGATCATAATGGTCCCTTCTGACCTAAATATCTATGAATCTATGAATCTAAACTCCCTATTTGAGACAAGAGGAGGTGAGCTGGACTGTGGGTCCCACCAGAGGGGAAGGTCCCTGGCCTATCCCCCGACCCACTAGGTGTGTCAGCAGAGACTGCAGGGATTGTTCCCCTCCCTTTCCCCATGCTGGCCAGTGATGAGGTTAGCTGAGTGAACGGCAGTTTTGAGCCACTAGCAAAAGTGGCCAAACTGAGGGCTGCTGTGAATCTCTGAGGCGAGCAAATCCGCCAATAAGCGCAGGACCCACCAAGGCAGAGGAGGAACTTTGTCACACTATCATCACTGTAATATCTCAGCATCTCACAGTCTTTAATGGATTTATCATCGCAACAACCCTGTGAGGAAGGGAAGTACTATTATCCCTATTTTACAGGTAGGAAACTGAGGCACAGAGAGACTAAGTGACTTGCCCGGGGTCACACAGGATGTTTGTGGCAAAGCAGGAATTGAACCCAAGATTCCCACAGGCCCCACTAGTGTTCTAACCACTAGACTATCTTTTCTCTTACTGGAGTTACTTCTGGAATAGGTGCTACTCATCATGAATAAAATTATCAGAACCTGGATCTTGGTGCTCCCCATGGGCAGAATTCGGAGGCACGGGGGGTGTTACTCACCCCACACTCAAAACTACACCGCAAGAACAGGGCAGTCCTGGGGAAGATCCACACACACCCTTTCCACCTCCTTCTCTCCATGCCCCACGGCCAGGTCAGAGGCAGGAAGCCAGAGCCGGGCAGTGCGGGACAGCTGCTGCTCTGGCTGGCGCCATGGAGCAGGCAGTCACTGCATTCTCTTGTCTCCTGCTGCTGCTGGTGCAGGGGATTGAAGCTGCTCCTCAGCTCCCAGCCCCCTTTGCTCATGCAGCCGGTAAGAGCCGCCTGGGTGGGGAGACTCGGCTCCATGGCTGGCAGAGACTTCGGGGAACAGGGACCGCAGGGGAGCCCTCCTGGCACATAGCCCCTAGCTACCCCCCCTGCCTGCACCCTGAGCTACCCCCCTTCCTGCACATGGCCCCTAGCTACTCTTCTCCCTGCACCTTGAGCTACCCGTGCCTGCACACAGCCCCTAGCCACCCCCTTCCTGTATCCTGAGCTGTTTTCAAACTTTGTGAGCTGAGCCCCCCACCTTTGAGTTATCATTTTTTGTTGCACACTCCCCCCACCCCACCCCCTGCACACAACCCAGACAGGGTGGGTGGCCTGCTGAGGTGAGCTGGGGGGTAGAGGTGGCGCTCCCTCCATGGACCCCGCCATGTGAAGCTGGCTCAAGCCCCGCTGGCCCCTGCCCACCCAAAATAGAAGTCAAACTACATCTATGACCAAGCCCCTTCCCCACCTTCCCGCAGCCAGAGCCCAGAATATGCCTCAGCTAGGGGAGGAAACATTATCCCTAATTTTCCTGAAGCGTTTGTCTAAGCGAAAACAAAAAAAGTTCTATGAGAACACTTGTATGGTTGCTGTCGTGCCTTTGCTGTCTGGGTCATGAGGGCTCAGTTTTCTAATTCAAGAAAGATTACCTGCAGCCATATTTAACTGGGGTAACCCATGCTCTCTCTAATAGATGTTAAGCTTTGTTCTTACAGATAAGAATAAATAATCCTTTGCAAAATGAGAGTTTGATGCTCAGATCCCTGGTGGCATGACTAGTGAGGATGTATAATGCAAAACACACTGAACATCTGTCTTGCCAATTAAGATGAATTTGAAATGAGAAGGATAATTGCATGTGTATTTATCTATCACTTTAAATAAGTGGCACGTAGTGGGGAGAACACAGCAACTAGCCATTTTTAAAAATGATCACGTATGTGATTCAGCAGTAGATAGCCATGGAAGGAACAGATTTCTTCCACAAGCCTCTAAATCACTTAGTCTATATTGCGCCATCGGTTTTTAAGCAGAACTCCCTAATGAACGGAATAGAAATTCTACATAAAACTTGATGGAACAATAGGTACAGCCTTTAACAAAGAATAAAAAAGAGAGTTCAGTGTTAATCAGGTTGTCTTACAATATGCCATAAAATTTGGCCTTGTTAACACTGGTTCTGCACTTGTAAGGTAACTCCCTTCTCTTCATGTGTCAGTATATTTATGTCTGCATCTGTAATTTTCACTCCATGCATCTGAAGAAGTGCGTTTTTTTACCCACAAAAGCTTATGCCCAAATAGAACTGTTAGTCTTCAAGGTGTCACCGGAGTCCTCATTGTTTTTATGCCATAAAATGGTGATTTCTGTGTGTATATAATGTAATTTAATACCTCTTATCCTAAAGCATTTGACACTATGCACATAGAGCAGCAATGAAATACAATCACCTCCTTGGTGGAGGGCAACAAATCAATTAGTACCCAGCAGCAGGGAGTAGGAAAGGAGGTGAAAATTTTGCCCAGTCCTGTTCTGGAAAGTGCCATGGGATCTTTAACATCAATGAAGAGAAGACAGGACCTGATCCAACATCCATTGAAGGCAAATGGGGTTATCCTTAGTTTTTAAAGTCTTCTGTGAAGACTCAACAGGGCTAAGCCAACTCTGATGGGATTTTAACTTGTGGTTCCATGGGGTCTAGTTACTTCAGACCTTATATACGGATGTTAATTAGCATCAGTCTACCAGATCCATTTACTCTCATATGATGATTACGTATTTGTCCCATATACAGCAAAAAGAGCACAACTTGATACTTGGGAACAAATAATTAGGGATGGTCTCATTTATTTGGGGGCTGGGATCATCATGGTTTTCTGTCTGGTACTTGAGGACCTCGTTTTTTCTGTGCTCTTCTGCCTTCTCTTCCCATATGCCCAATATCCACTCTCATTTTAAACAAAGAATAATAAAACCAAATTTCTTTCACAGCCTACCATTGATGCTCCATAATAATCTACGGGGGGTTCATGGTTGTCTTGCACAAAGCGCTTCTTTCCCAAGGCCTGATTGTTCTGCTTCTGGAGCACACCCTCTCCTGGTAAACCAGATTGCAAGAAACCAGGACTGAGTAAATCCTTAGAATAATTACATGCATGTTAGTTCAGTCAGAACTCTGATGCTTTTTCTTTCTTCTTTTTCTTCTTCTCTCTTCAGTATTAGCTGTTGTAGGTTTTGGGACATAATATTAAGGAGGGAATACAAGTACCCTCCTATGCAATCCACAGAGAAAGCTGTATTGATGGGGCTAAAAGCAAATTGCGACAAGTTGTTCATTGTGCATGCCGGGGGTGGCTAAATCCATTGCATTGCGAATCTTGCATATTCATGTATGAAATGCAAAATCCTGATAATTAAACATGAGAAGTAGGTGCTTTGTCTCAGGGAGGAAACTGCCTTTGGAATGGAATTAAAAGGTGGCAGTGGAAAAACTATCCCAACCTGACCTGTGAGCAGGTGGGTTGGCAATTACTGAAGGCATTTTGTAGTAGTTTGGCACATTTCAAGCTGTAAACCGCAGCATTTCCAAGATAATCCTGTGATGAAGTGGGAATTTTTGGCAATGATTTTTATGATTCTTATGTATGCCTCAGATTTCCCTATATGTTGCATTACTACTCTGTGGGTGGAAAACGAGTGTTTGCTCTCAGGGCAGGCTAAGAGATGTAAGTATGAATGTCGCCTAGCTGTCTGAGCTTGAAGGAGTCATTGGAAAAGAACTGGCTGAGGCCAACCCCATATCAATGGAGAATCCAAAAAGACAATGGCAAATCCAATCACCAGCATATTGACTCCTAGCAATGAGTGACCCAGAGGGAGATGGATTTCTCCATCTCTCAGCAGGGAAGCTCAGCACAATTCCCCAGAAAGGACTGGAGAGGTAGGAGGATAAGAGTTGGCTGCTGGAAAAAGTCGGGGATCTCACCTGGAATCTGAGGAAGGAGGTCAGACCAAAAGAGAGACAGAGCTTGAACAATGGGGTTCACTACAGCTTGGCTGGGCTCTGGGCTAACAAGAATGGACTTGCTTTAACTTTCAGTTCTCTATGCTAAACTAAAGACTCCCTATATTGTGCTCCAGTTGACTAATAAACCCAACTGTTTTGACAACATTGTTTGTTTGACTGCTAATGCTTGGTGAGGTGCATTAATCCCTGAGGAGCATACAAGTCTGTACCAGGAGTCTATCTCAGTTGGACTCACTGAAAAGAGCTCTTGGTGTGTAGTAGGAGAGCAGGATCCCCAGAGGTTCAGTCTAAGGAGGTGGTGAGTCCACATGGCTTACCCTGAAGGAAGAATGAGACTCCTTTTGGGTCTGGCACACTGAAGGGGTTCCTCCAAGAGACTGTTCCAAAGGTGGGGCATAGCACTGATCCTGTGGATCCACAACCAACCCCAAATGGAATAACATGGTATCTACTTCTTTGTTTTGATAGCGCTGATCAGGCTCTAGACAGATTTGCTATGAAGAAATTCTTCGATGATAAAGTTTCAACTTTAATGCAGCCATCCCAAAAAAGGTATTTAACTTGTATCTAATTTATATTACTAAATGAGCAAATGCCATAGTTTCTCCTCACTATCCAGTGGAGGACATTTCCCTGAGATTTTCCCACTTCAACTCTCCACCTTGTAGCAATCTTCCTTGAAGGAGATCTCTCTCTGTTTGGGTGTATTTATATACACATAGGTAATATTTTGGTATGGTACAAAGGTTTCATCTATATGTGTTTGTACTTCATTATGTCTAGGCAGCAAAGCAGTCCCAATACACTTTAAAACCTCTGTAAAAGAAATGTAAACTTGTCTTTTTCTATCTCATAAGACATTTTAGTGAGAACATGATGGAGTGGTGTGATATAACGGTTTTACTGACATTGTTTGGGATGATTTACATATAACATGGCCATCTGAGTCATGACAATAAAATCTTTATATCACACTACACTATCATATACTCTGTCTATTCTATAAGTGAGGGTGAGACATTACTTAGAGCAGATAGTTGATGTTTTGGGATGTGAAATGGTCTTGAGGTATGTGTGTGGACATCTGTGCAATTTAGGATTAAACTAGTGGATGTTTCAGTACCAGAAAAGAAGGGAGCAGCTAGAAAATGCCTACTAGGTAATTGTTATACTCTCATGCACCAGTCTTCATTTCGATGTGTAAAATATCTACACAGGGACTTCATTTGGGATCACTGATTACTTTCCCTTTCATCAGCAGATATGTAACAATTTTAGCACTTTGTTTAAAAAAAAAAAAAGACTTTGTCAGTAATTAAAAAGAACAAAGTCATATAGTAATAATGAAGGTCAGGAAATTTGCTCTGTTTCTGGTTGGGAAAGGCTTTCCCAGTGCCTTGATGGACCTATTCAGTGACCTACACAGCTGTTGTTGACATGAAAAATAACAGTCCCATGAGTTTTTAAATAAACTTAAAAAAAATATTTAGCCTGGGGAGCTCGTTATCCATTCGACTCCATGTCTGCAAATAAACCTTGCATTATTAAAATGTGACACTTGTAAATGGCACCTACAGGAAACAGCGGCATGCACCGTGGGAGCAAAAGGAATGAGACAGTCTCAGTGCTCCCATCAGGATGCCTTCTGCAGTATGAACAGCTCTGACTTTAAGTCTCTCCCTTCTGCAAATAAGTTTCCATGAGAACCAACAGGCCTCACAACAGCATCTGTGACCTGTGCCTCATGGCAGTTGTTACAGCCATGCTGACAGGAAGTTTCAGTAGCTGCTGGCTTGCACGTACAGTGTGTGAGCCCTAAAGCCAAAATAAAATACCTGTAAGATGCAGGGTTTGGTCTGACATGCTCTTCTGGAATATCTGTTTAGTTTCTCCAGGGGCCTCTGGGAGGCACTAATTCTCCTCCTGAATGGCGGAATTAGCTTCTTTGTGTTTTACTACAACATTGCAGTACTCAGTCTGCCTCTTGCACACAGAACATACGAATGCAGGATATGCCATAATCTAAATCTGGCCTCTTGTGCCTCCGGCAATGGTCAATGCTTGTTATTGCAGAGGAAAGTGAAACAACTCCATAATGCCCCTGGCTAATTTTACAACGCTACTTGATCCCAGCTTATCCTCTAAAGTATGCAATTAAATAACCCCATTTTAGCTTGCTTATCTACTAATGTTATTACTGGACATTCAGGTGTCCAGATCCTTACTGACATTCAACTGATTATGAATATATAATCTTAAAACATGAAAATACACACTCACTTTCTACCTACCACATGGCTCAAAAATCTGAGAAATCTCACTTTGGGTTCCAGTCCTGCAGGACTTGGGCAAAATTCTCAGGGGCTTCAACTGAAGTTTTGCGTGAATAGGAACTGCAGATCTGAGCCCTCTATATGTGAAAGCTGAATTGTGTGTGTGTTTTAAGCTTAGTTGTTTAATCTCCTCAAAAATATCAAGTAAACAGCTGAATAATCAGCTATAAACGCAGTAATGAATGCAATGGCAGGAGGATCAGGACTTAAATTAGAGAAGGGGATAAATTTGGGGGTCATTAAGGAGACAATGGGTATGTCTACATCCCAATCACAGGTGTGATTCCAGCTCAGGGTAGGCATGACTGCGTTACCTTTAATCTAGCTAGTGTGGCTAAAATGGCAGTGAAGACACAGTGGTTTGGGCTTCGGCATAGGTTGTACAGGCCATAGGTTGGGCTAGCTAGATTAAAACTAGCATGGCTGCAATCACACCCTGCGGTTACAGTGTAGACGTACCCATGGTGGTAGAAAGAAAAAGGATTAAAATGTGTGCCATCAGTGCAGTATTGTCTTACTCCAGTTCTTGCAGCCAGGCAGATATGATAACCTGTACTTGTGCTGCTGACTGAACAAATACTGCCAGAGAGCCTGGAGGAGGAAAACAAGAAGCAACATCGACCTTTTCTAATGTCATGTCTAAGCAACCCTTGCTACTTGCATTTAAAACAAAACTAATAAAGAAATAATCCCAACAACTCCAGACTCAGGGCGGTAGAACTATCACTGTCAGAGAGAATCACTACAACTGTGATATTACCCATATTGTTGCCGCCTAATTTGCAGCATGTGGTGTGTTAGTTGTTTTTTTAATGATATACTTTTATTCTTAAGAGCAATATTAAACTAATTTAATACCCCTTGTGGCCAAAAGGGGAGTTTGAAATCAGGGAAATCATTAGCAAAATGAAATAATAGAATGTATCTTGCCCCTCCTTGTCTTTTTATGCAAGAGAGACTGCTATTTTTTAATCTTATTCCATTTATGGGATGTGTGTATTTTATTTCTTACAAATTTGGCCGATCTTGGGGAAATTAGCTGGATATTTAAAAGGAGGGAAGGGATATAGCAATCCAAAAATAGGGTACAGAATGAAAAACTTATGTGGGGAAGAAATGCAGTTATAAATTAAAACTTCCCTCAGTGGGAAAGGCAATTACAGAGCAGATAACCCTAGGTCTCATTGACCTTTGCTTTCCTGTGAGGAGGTTCATATCACCACAAGAATAAATTGTTCTTGAACAGTTCCTCCAATGTACTAAGCACAAACTGGCTTTACTTGAATATCAGATATTAGTCCTGCCAGCCATTTGTGTGTTAGTGCAAGAGGGATTGGGAAACTATCTCAGGGTGTTTAGGGGGAATGAAACAACTTGTGGTATGTGTGCACACTTACAAAAAGGGCACCTACTCTAGTGGCTTTATTGATGTGCAGACCAGTTCACTAGGAATTGGGCTGGACTTATTTCACTCTGACTACCAGAATGCTGTCGACTGGTAGCAACTTGAGTCACAGTTAATATGTACTGGGCTGAAAGTGACCTTTACTGGCTTCCTGAGTCACCCACACATCTCCTTTTCAAAGCTGTTAGGTGGAATATTCTCTCCTAAATAATTTTAGTACAAATATTACCCATTATAGCAACATCCTTGCCAATAATTGAAAAACTTGATAAACAGAGGCTTCTCTTCATATTTTGATGCAGGTTATTCTATTCCACTTAAACTCTAAGGCTAAATGAAGCAATGATATGCCCCCTTGTATTAATTATATTCATTACAACGAGAAGATCATTTTCCCTGGGATTATAACAATCTTTTCCTTCCTGGCTAATTGTGTTGCATTTTCTTTTCAGATATGTGCACTTCTTAAGTGGCCTTCTGTCTGGATCTGTGAAAATGAACACGACCCCACTCTTCCTGCACTTTGTCATCCTTCATGGCATCCCAAGCTTTGATGCTGGAGGAGGTACATTATTTCACTTGCCGTTTTCAAGCCTTGCTCTTTTTGATACACTGCACTCTTATTAGGATGGGCAAACCAGTACAGTTCAGATAAGAACTCCCTAAAACTTCCCCTCAATCTCAAAACAATCTCAGACCTTTCTTGAGGTTTGGAAAATTTCCATTAAGGAACAACTCCTCGCCTCAACTATTCCTGCAAACCAAGGGATGCGGAAAACCCAACAGAACCTCTAGGCAAGGGCTAGTGTCAGAGTGAGAGTGGAGGAGCACAACTCTCCAGTTCTGCTAAATGCAGAGATAGCACCTTCTTCTCATCTTCCTTCCAGTGGGCTGAGGGACTTCCTGTGCAAGTCCTGCCATCGTCTCACTGACATCCGAACAGCTATGTTCCCCTTACGTGGGAAAGTCTCAGTCCTGCTATCCCACTTCAGTGTAAGGGTTACCTCTGCCTATTTAGTGTGGTCTGCTTCCTCATACTCCACTATTGGGCCTCCTGAGGAGGTGGCCTCAAAGTCAGTTTCTACAGTCCGCTTGGATCTACTGTTCTGGGCAGTGACATGGGCCAGCAAAAGCATTTTGCTGAATATGCTGTTCTAAAACTTAAAAAGCACTCTAGAGCTTACACTCCAGCAAGGAGGCGCAGGAGAAAAAGTAGCAGGCCACTGACCTTTCTACATAGAATCACAGAACTGGAAGAGACGTCGAGAGGTCATCTAGTCCAGTCCCCTGCATTTGTGGCAGGACTAATTATCTAGACCATTCCTGACAGGTGTTTGTCTAACCTGCTCTAAAAAATCTCCAATGATGGAGATTCCACAACATCCCTAGGCAATTTATTCCACTGCATAACCACCATTAGTTTTTCCTAATGTCCAACCTAAACTTCCCTTGCTGCAATTTAAGCCCATTGCTTCTTGTCCTAGCCTCAGAGGTTAAGGAGAAGTATTTTTCTTCCTCCTCCTTGTAACAACCTTTTACATACTTGAAAACTGTTATCATGTCCCCTCTCCGTCTTCTCTTTTCCAGACTAAACAAACCCATTTTTTTTTTCAATTTTCCCTCTTAAATCATGTTTTCTAGACCTTTAATCATTTACATTAGGTACACAAGATACACTAGTGGGTGATACTTAAATCTCCACTTAAGCAAGTGTAGCTTCATTGACTTCATTGCCCTTTAGACTGGCCACAATGTTTTTTTAATGCAAAAATATGAATAAAAATTAAATAATTGTTAATCTAAGTCAAATTTTCAGGAACTTTTTCAATGGAAAAAAAATCCAAACCAAAATGTTTCATTTAAATTTATTTTTGTTTTCTCTTTTGGTCGTTCCCCACTTTCTCCTATTTATTTATTTTTCCCCAGTAGGAGAGAGGGGATTAGAATTTTAAAAGTGAGCAAAGTGCTACTTTCTCTCATTTTCAAAAGTCTTTCTCCTCCCTCTCTCCTCTCCTGGCTATTTTTCCATTGGAAAAAAAAGGTGGAAAGATTGAAAAAACAAGAGAGACTTTTTTTCAGAATGAAAGGAGGTTTTTTTGTTCCATTTTGAAAAATGGCCTTGAAAACTTTCAACAGAATTAAAACGTCACATCTGTCAAAAATCCATTTTTCCTTAATTTTTTTTTCAACAAAATGTCAACCAGCTCTAGCGTTTGCATCCACCTATATCAGGTCTGAAGGTGGTCCAGTGTGTCTGTTATATGTTCCGGAAACTCACTAAATGTGTATTTTTTAAAAAAATTACAGATAATTAACAAAGAATACATGACTCTCTTGGCTATTTTTGCAGTTTGTCGGCCCTTTCTAAAGATCTACCAGGCTATGCAACCAGTTCATACCTCAGGAATATAGTAAGTCTTAGTTATTTTCATCTCTATGGGAATGTAGTTCTCCACCCTTTAAGTTACAAAAGTTAAACCATGTTTTTGTCATGATTTTATTGTTTAAAAGCACAACATTTATTTAAACATCTCCCCTTTTCTTCTCTTTCCTGTTAAGTAGTGTAGGGCCAGAAAATCAAAGCAGAATCTGCATTGCTATAGAGCCAGCCCAGCTACTGAAGGGAGATATTATGGTAAGTACTTAATTCTGATTCCACATAAGTAATTGTGCCTTCTAGATGGTGATTTAAAAATAAAGACAATCATACATTTTGCACTCTTGTAGAAAGAAAATGAGAAAATTGTCACTGAGGCACGAGTGGGTAGGTAATTAAATTAGTTTTACTCAGCCTCTTGGGATTTTATGTTAAGCAAGAGTTTACTTCAAGCAAGAATCATTTCATGGAGACAAAACAAACCATTACTACCAACTTTCCCCTGTCATTATAGTGATACTCAGTATGGTTATGTTTATATTAGTATTTCCATGATAAAACACATTCTGGAAAGTTTTTTCACTCAGCCTTAAAATTTTCTTTGGCTTATAATTTGGCAGCAAGGAACTACTTCTTTCATTTTACTTTCAAAGAGTGGTTTGATCAGTGTTGTGTTTTATTTTGGGATAGGGGAGTGAAGAAAGGTACTGGATAAAAAGCCTTTGGTTTCTGCAGACATACAATATAAAGCGTCCTCTACATACAATATATACTGTATGTATGCTAAGTATAATTATAGTAAATGTTGCAAAAAATCCATTCTTCAGTTACTCACAACTTTCTAAAAATGAGGCGGTTATGCTGAAAAATGGAGGAAAACAAAAAAAGAAAACAAGAAAAAATGGTTGTCATCTCTTCCAAACTTGTTTCATTGTACCTACATGGTGGCAATGTGTGTGTCACAAACGAGTATAATTCTCCCACTGTAAATTTTCCCTAAGTCCCCAGCACTGCTAGTGTATTTCAGGCATGTTTTAAATTTTCAGTGAAATGTTTGAAATGAGATGAACATTTTTTGTTTCAGTTTTTTTCTATTTCTCTTTTTTTCACTTTTTTTCCGTCTTCCCTTCCACCACTTTTTTTCCAACAAAAAATATATTTTTTTAAAATCTTATACGAAAGTGCCTCCCACATTCTAGGTACTGGCAGAGTTTCAGATTTAGCAGTAGTACTACTTATCATATGAACCTCAATGCCTGGACGCAGGCAACTGGGTTATAGACAGAATAACCAACTTCCTTCTGAATTTCCCCGTCTATTGGCTTGTGACACAAACCACTAACACACTACGTGCACAAGTTTGAGAAATGTTAATCATCCTGGAAGCCACTTTATTAGGAAGTCAATGACTTATTCCATATAGTAGTATTTCCTAAACAAGGCGTGAGCTCAAGTTTTGAATGTTTAGATTTGACTGAGCAAAACCATCAGTGGTTTCAGAAAATGAAATCCATAAGGCTCAGCGTCTCTAAGTGTAAGGATTTTAAAAACCAATGGCCCATGAAGTAACTGATTTATTGCATCAGTGGTTTTTACAGAAGATAAAGCTGCAAGATTATACAATGTGCTCTCTATATGTTCTCAAATCAAAGGCTATGGGCTTGCCTACCCAGGGAGTTATTCATTATTAATTCTCTGTATGGACACTCTAATGGTGAAATGAAATGAATGCCTTATTCCAAATTATCTTAATCCACTTTGGAAGTGGTTTAAAATAAATTATAATGATGTACTCTTATTTGGTAATAAGAGCATCCATACAGAGAGTTAATCAGAGACAGCTGATCCACTTTACAGTAACACCCTATTTTTATGCCAGATTAGACATGTAGAAAAGCCCCAAATCATATATATGATGTTGCTAATCACAGCTGCCAGTTCTGCTTACACAGTCACTTTAATGCATGTTTAATTTATGTCTAAGACCTTTGGGATATCTTGAGTTAGAAAGATGGATTATACAACCATATAGTACTCTATCCCAGTCTATAAAATCTATAAATTAGAGATAGGATGGACAATATTTATTAGGTCCTCTATTCGGCCTCCATCTAGCCAATACGAGATTTACTTCGTCATAGCATATGATCAACTGTTTTGTGACCCAAAGCATACATCTTCCACCTTTTCCCTTGAGAGACTATTCCAGTCTAAAAAATCTGTGTGTCTCCTATTTAGTCTAACTTTCACTTGGCTTGAGTGACTTCAGTGTGGTTACCCCCATGCTTAAGGTTGGGCATATGCTTAACTTTTTTGCTGAACTGGATCCTAAAAATGCGTGATAGTGTTCTGATCTCAACTACACAGCGATGAATTGGAGTAACTCCACTGAAGTCAACATTTACTCCAAATTTGAACCTCTGAATCTGTGACGAGAATGTAGCCTATAGTACTTTATAAGTAGGCAAAATATTCTGATTTACTGGTGATCCAAGTTTTTGGGTTTCCGTCCAACAGAATGAATATTCTTGTCAGAATTATGACCACAGAAAATGAAGAACTTGGAAATATGTAAGCGGTTTCTGGGGGGGAAACAAAAAAAGTTGTAAAGGTGTTGATATTATTGAAAATGGTTCTCTCTCTCCAGTGGCCAATTTGGTGGAGAAGGTTCTGCATGTGTGCAAAGTCAGACTTCTCAAGGTCTGGAGAATGTATTGTGCTTTGCAGGTCTTTAACTTTCTTCATCTGCAGAAACTCTCACCCATGACTCTTTCATGAAAATGATGTGCCATTTAAAATATTTTCAAGAGAAGGAAAACCAGTGTCTTCACCTCTAACTCTTTCAGTATTAACTATTCCCTAAAGTGTAATCCTAAATGTGTTGTATAGTTTTTAAGGTCTTTTTTCCCCTCACAAAGCAAAATTGAATGGAATGATAGTTACAGCTCCAGTCTGACCTTAAACTTGGAGCAGGTCATTTCTATCTTTTGCATACACTCTCTTTTCAACCTTGTTTTCATCATTTTTACTTTGCTGGGCAAAATCTTTCAGTTCTTCCTTAGGCAAATTACCATCATGTGTGATGGCAGGCTGCTTGAGTAAGGATTACTGGATTTGGCATATAACGAGTAGGCTATTTATTCCTGAGCTCAAGCATCCTGATGGTAATACTGCCTTATATTTTGTAAAATCAGAGGACTAGCTGATGATGCTAGTTTGAGTAAATTATTGCCAGCCACAGATTGTCTGAGAGTTAAAAGAGGTGTAATAAAGGAATCTCTTGACTGAAAAGGAGTTTGTGTCCTATGCCCCTGTAAGTATTCAAGTTGCAAAATACAATACAAAAAAATCTTTCCTGGTCTTTTTAATATGTTCTGGGGAATTTTCTTCCTCTTAGTTTCCTTTTCTCATTTTCTTTATTTTCTTTCTAACATAAACATACTTAGCTCTGTTCGCATGAGATTCTCAATGCTCTTCACAAAGATGCATATTTGTGACCCTAAGAGCCTCTCAATGTCCACTGGCAGAGGGCCCACTGTATGATAATTCCTATCAGGCCTGACACACACTCACTGCCCCCAATACACTGTTGTCATAATATGTATCTAAAAGGTGTCATGGAAGGTATTATATGTAAACTGGTGACACACTGGCCCCAAAAATCTTTGTGTGATGTATGTACAGGTTGGGTACAAAGAGTTATATATGTGTGCTGGAAATATGTCCTTAAATGTGTTTGGGAGCCAGTGAATACATTGAATCTGCCCTAGACAAAGGAATGTGGAGTCCCCTTTCTGACTGGCTTGATTACAGGTACAGGACAATGAAAGTACATTTACATATAAGGTAAACAAAACAATCAAGCTAACACGCGGCAGCTTAGTGGGCATACTGGTGGAATCTGCACCCCAAGAATCTTTCCTGGCTCTTGAGCCAAAGACTATTGAGTTTGGGTAATATAAGGGGAGCAAAAAGACAATTTAGTTATCCATCATTTAGGGCAGTGATTCTCAACCAGGGGTATGAGTATCCCGGGGCTATGCAGAGCTCTTCCAGGGGGTACATCAACTCATCCATGGTCACACAGGGAGTCTGGCTGAGCCAGGAATTGAATCCAGGTCTCTTTAAGTCCTAGTCCAGTATCCTGTGATCAGTTTGGGCTATGTGGCTTTTGTCTGGTGTCAAAGGAAATAGATTTAAAGGCAAATAAGGAAAAGTATTTTAAAAAATTACTAAAAAAATTATTGAGATTTTTGTCCATTTTGAGGTTATTAATGGGTGTCCATTAATTCTCTTTCATGGGACTTTTTGTGTGATTTGGAGGTTTATAAGATGACTTGCTTGCAGGTATTTGCACTGTGATCGCTGTATAAGAAAAATGGATTAGTTGAAAGAAGAATTTTAAGACGGTCTGTGTTCACTTCCTCTTTCATAATAAACACATTCAGCCTGCCTCATCTCTGTATAGATTTGAGAGATATCTCGTTACACTGTTACAGTACAAAGTGCTCCTATAACGTCACTCCCAAACAAGGGTGTCCTTGTGCAATTCAACAATACTGCTAATGAAGACAAAGGAGCATAATGGTGTAAAATCAGTGTAAGTGGGAGGAGACTCAGACCCAATATGTTCATTAGATGCTTTTTAGTTTCATTCATTCAAAAATATACTTAGTTAAACTCTAACAAATATCCCTCACTGGTGTGACTCCTTGTCTCAGTAGGGGCCTGACCAAAGCCCATGGATTTCAGTGGGCTTTGGAATTGGTTCATCTTGACAATTCAGACCTATCTGCCTTCGAAAATCAAAGAGACAAGGTGGGTGCAGTAATATCTTTCATTGGACCAACTTCTGTTAATGAAAGAGACAAGCTTTCAAGCTCTACAGAGCTCTTCCAGTCTGAGTGAAGAAGACCTGAAGAAGAGCTCTGTGGATCTCAAAAGCTTGTATCTTTCACTAACAGAAATTGGTCCAATGAAAGATATTACTACACCTACCCATTACTGCACCCAATATCCTGGGACCAACAGCTACACAGTATGTGAAAATCAAGACATAATAATGCAGAGAGACCAAGCTTATCAGTTTTGATGCATCATTGTTTTCATCCTCCACCTTCTTCCCACGTCTAAATAAAATAAAAATACTTTTAGGTGGGTGACTAATCTCCTTAAATGAGAGAGGTGGTGACGGGACTGAAGTTTAGACTGTTTTGCAGGATTGCCCCTGGGGCTCTTGCTGAAGGCACATAGTCCTAATGCATGAATAATAAGGAAAGAATGTGCCATTGGTTCAAATAAGTCTTTAGGGGCTATTATCTTTGCTTTTCATCTTTGGAAGGGCATGAGTCTTCAGATTCAAGAGAGGAAAAACAATAACAAAAAGCCTCGTAGTTCACATAGGGGATCTGATTGCTAAATCTGTGTTTGGAAATACTCTATGGGGCGTTTAAACAATTATCTGCTTACATCCTACCAAATGTAGTGGGTCTTCACTAGCAACGTTCACTCGCAATGTTAAAGTGCTGCCGCAGCAGTGCTTTACCTTGGCTGTGTAGTCGCGGCACCAGCGCTGGGAGAGAGCTCTCCCAGTGCTGTAAAAAACCCACCTCCACGAGGGGAGTAGCTCCCAGCACTAGGAGCGCAGCTCCCAGCGCTGGTGCACTGTCTACACTGCCACTTTACAGTGCTGAAACTTGCAGTGTTCCCGGGGCGGGGGGGGGAGGGGTGTGTGTTTTTTCACAACCCTGAGTGAGAAAGTTGCAGCGCTGTCAAGTGGCAGTGTAGACAAGGCTGTACTCTAACCGTGAAAGGATAAGAATGGAGATGGTGCACAAAAAGATTTAAAATCCTCCTTTGTTTAAGTGACAGAGGTGAGTGACAGCATTTAGGAGCTGTGCTCTGTCATAAGCTACTGTACCAACAAGTTGGCTCAACCTGTGTTTCTTTCCTGCATTACCCCGTCCTCCCCACCACTCCATCAGCCAAACATGGTCAGTGGTTTTTTACAGGAGAACATGTACAGTAGGCTGTAACTGTGGACACCTTCCTCCCCATGGACTAACCGAAACAGCAGCTTTGCTATTTTCCTTCCCTGTGCTTTTTGGCAGATGTACTTACGTTTATGATCTTCACACACCATGCTCTGAAGTTCATTTTTAATGCTGTTCCGTGTGTACCCAAATGCTGCCAACTGTACTCCTTCTTTCAGAGGAAGGTCTTGTCCTTGGTAGAACGACTAGGAAGATTTTAAAAATAATCCTCGCTTTCATCATGGCAGATTCCAAAGGGACATGGCCTCCTTGCAGACAGGATTTCTTGCTTACAATGGTCTAACTTTAGGTTACCAGAAACAGTTTAGTCAGCTCACTATCTTACTGCTGAAGTGAAGAAAGCCTTTGTGTGTTCTTCAGTTGCTTTAGATTGAGGATCCATTTTTATTTTATTTTAAGATGCATTTTGGTACCTTGCAAAAATACTGATGTAAGCCAGCTTACAAATCTGCCGATCTGTCACATAAAATGATGACTGATGGTGATAAAAGAGTAATTAATGACTCTTTTTACTGATCCATTTTTTAAAAAGTAACTTGCTCTGGGCTTGTATAATTTTACAATGATTGAGTAAGCTACTTTCCTTGTTTCAGCGTTGGTGGAATCTGCAGTAAATTGCATCACTGTTGGTTTTATTCAGACAGCAATATATAAACACAGACAATACTAAGAATGGACTTATTAGGGGTGTTTCTCTTTTTCTTGTCTGTTCAGCTGAAGTGTTATCACAAAAAATATCGATCAGCCACCCGTGATGTCGTTTTCCGCCTGCAGTTTCACACGGGTGCCGTTCAAGGCTACGGTCTGGTATTTGGCAAAGAGGACTTGGACAATGCTAACAAAGGTAGGCTTCCTTCTGTGTGTGTGTGGGATGAGGAGGGGATTCATGATTGTGTATACTGGGATGTATGTATGTGTGTGTGTCTGTTAATGTGTGTTTATGTTAAAATCAGTGTCTTCAACAATGCCTAGTGATATCAGATGTCTCCATTTTGGAAGCTTAATTGGACATTCTACAGGTGCTCATTCACTAGGAAGAGAGGTGTGTTCTTAGCTTGTGTATAGGTGATCAGCACTTCCTGAAAATCAGGCCTCTGTATATCCAAAAATTCAGGAACAAAATCATTAGTCACTTTTAAAAATCCTCACCCAGGTATCGTACTGCTTCTTCCCAAAGTGTTACTTGTATTTTGTTTGTGTGTGTGATTTTATGTATATACACATACTTGTTTAGTGGTCAAGGATTGTTGTTTTGCTGGGTTTTTTGAGCTATGAAACCACTGCAAATAAAACACTAAAACTAGCGTTGTTTTTTGTTGTTGTTCGTTGTTTCTTTTCTGTGTTCTTGACTGTTCTGGGAAGTAAACCAAACTCCGACTTCAGCTTTTGTGGTCTTTTACTGAGAATGTGGGGGTCGGGGGGAACCTTGCTGTTTTAAAAGCCAGTTGGTAGAATCTAAGTAAAAAAGGGAAAGAGAAAATACACACATTGTATTCATTCTACTGTAAAATCTTGATTTGTGAATGCATTGCTACTATTCCCTGGAAAATAAACTTGCTGTGATATTTTGTTGTGTTTTCAGATGACCGCTTCCCTGATTATGGGAAGATTGAATTGGTTTTTTCAGGAACCCCAGAGAAAATCCAAGGTAAGCATTCAATATATAGAATGATCTTTGTTTATTTTGGAAGCTGACAGAATTGAAGTGCAGATAGAAAATTAAATTTCATCCCAGAAGGTTGTAGTACAGAAAATGTGGAGTGTAGTTTACCTTGGAATACAAGAACTTAATAAAATTATTCTGAATTTACACTAGAGTAACTGTGATCAGAATTTGACTACAAAAATATATTGGAGTGGTTGCTGATAACTATTAGAAAACATATAAAGTAAACTATTCTACGGATAGCTTTAGCATACATAGATTAAGTGACCACAATGCTATAAAATCACATACTGCCAAATATTTAAAATAACACTATTTGAAGAAAAGTAATTCCTTCAAAAACCTAATCTAAGCAGTGGTCTATATAAAATGCTACAGGTATTATTCATTGTTATCCCAGGTGCCTTACATGAACTTATTTAAACAAGTGACAAACTTTGGACCAATTTCAGACCTGTAACCAAATAGAACTTCATTGTCAGTAGAGCTGCTTGTGTTTATACCAGGTCTGAAGTTGGCTCACAAGTTATACCCTGTATTCTTCCTCCGTTACATTATAATCTAAGATTGTGTCTATACTAATATGGAACTTCCCATATCCAAGATGAAAAAAATTATATCATAGAGTTTGTGAACAATTTACTACTACTATGCATTTATTGCTTTTCCAAAGGTAATATTGGTTCTGCCTGAGATGATGAAAAAGAGATGTGTTTCAAAATATAGTTCTTTCCATGTGCCATAAATAATCTTTTCTGTAGTGTTACATATACTGTGTACTGGCAATCTTTCCCTTGCATTTTTTACCAGTCTAATTGCTTGGAGACTAGTAGTAGCAGCCAGTAAAAAGCTGGCTTCTTTCCAGTCCAGCGCACAGTTCTACTTTTGCCTGCTGAGACTCCTTATAAGAACATTCATTTTTAATAGCTTCTCTAGCTTAATCTATGCTTTTCTTGGATGGTAAAGCTCCTGGTTTGCGTGAAGAGTAGCCAGTCTGCCAGTCTGAAAAAGGATCAAAATCTGTTCATTATTACTTCTGTTTTTCTGGTATCCTAGAGAATGAATCAGATTTGTATTTTCCGCAGGTGCTCAGAGTTGGAACTTATTTCATAGCTGAGTTATCTGAGTGCAAAAAGGGATAAGGGGAAAAAGTCTCAGTGCCCCATTTTTGAAGAGACTCTAATTTTACAGTTTCATAGTATTTGAGAAATTATTTTAAAAATGGAAAATTCCAGCCCTTCATAAGTTTAATAATAGAAGGCCCACTTGTCAAACTCAGATGACAAACATTGGAAACCTGGATATGCATGTGAGCACCTAAATATCTGTGTAGGCACCTAAAACCCCAGTCCTGTGTTGTGAGAATGTGGCCCTGCTGTTTATTGTGCCCTCAGGATCAGGACCTAAATCAGTACTTACATGTCTAAAAATACTTACTTAGGTGCCTAAATGCAGACTTTTGGCCTCCTAACTTTAGGTACCTATGTTTGAAAAGTGGGCCTAATAATAGCACTTGTATAACACTTTGCTTCTGTAAAGCATTTTACAAATATTAATTAAATGCCCCTCAGAACGCCACTATAGGGTAGGTACATAAGGATTGTTCTCCCCTATTCCAGGTGGGAAACTGAGGTAGCAAGTTGACTTGCTTATTGTCACGGATTAAGTCAGCGTCAGAGCCCATATTGAAGTCAGGAGTTCTTGATGCTCCTCTCTTGTGCTCATGACACTGGACCACAGCTAAATCCCTCATTGCTATAGTTTTCAAATGTATAAATTACATGTTAAGGGTGCAACAAATGTGTGAGTTAACTCCTTGGTGACTGCTGAAAATTCCATGTATGTCTGGCAGACGACACTTTCTGTGAGGCCAAATGCACCAGGCAAATGTTTCATTCCACTGACTTCAGTGTAATGTTAGTGTATGGGAACAGCAGCACATCTGCTACTGTGGAGAAAAACAGCCAAAAGTTTAAGATTGAGATGTCAGCTTTGTCTTTGAGCTGTTACCCTTGTTTTCACTGCAGCCCTGTTGTCATTTACACACACTTTTTTATTTAACAAAACTATTAAATAAACTTTCTCTGATATGAGAACAATAGTGACCCCCAAAAGAAACATGACCTTACATCATTTCTTCTTTGTGCAACAGTTGAACTGCTAATTGACAATGGAGATGCTTGTGGTATCATTCTGAGATGTCACTTCAGCTTTGGTCGTACATGGCTACAGAATGTTGCATACCTTCTCATTCGGGGGTGGGTGGGTGGGTGGGTGTGTGTGTGTGTTGTTAAGGCAGGGCTACTCTGTAGTCAGAGGCTCCAGTTAAACTCTCTGTTTATTCCTACTGTAATGAAACATTAATACAATCTTAGTTTCCATAGTCCGTTTCAGTGTGGCTGTTGAACTGTCTTTCCCTATCATTTCTCCCCACACTTCCGAAGATGGGGTTAATGCATTCACTGAAGCAGCACATTGTCAGAGATGGGTGTATGTGTAGATACAGATGAAAGCAGGAGTACTCCTCCATTTTGTCTCTGACCAAGACTTTACCCTTTCAGGATGTGAACACCTGAAGAATGACCATGGAGTGATAATTGACTACAATACCTCAGATCCACTGATCCGCTGGGATTCCTATGAAAACATGAGCCCTGATGGTGAAGGTGAGGAGAGCAAGCTTGTACCCAGGGTTCTATCAGAACAGACCAAGATTAAACTGTTAGCAACTATAAAATACTTACTGGGATGGGAGGAAGGAGAGCTCCCTTACATGAACCAGTGAAATTCTACCATTGTGGGAGTTGTTGACTGTTGTGTCCCTCTCTGTCTAGCCACAGTTGCAGCGTGGCTGCAGTGGGAAGAAAGACCTAAGGGTTATAGAAGTGGATAGGATTCTTGATTTGTGAGCAGTGGCACATTTGGGCATTAGAGAGCTGGTTGGTGTGAATTAGATGGTGGGTAGATGTAGGCTAGAAAGGGTTTTTGTATTAATCGTTGTGTAGCGCCTTGGGGGTGGCAGGGTTGCTGCTGACTCAGTTTCCCTCTCTTGAACTCCCTAACACCTTCAACATAGGCTTTCATGTATTGAGAAACAACCCTTCTTGGGGACAAAGTTCCCAAGGAATCACACAAACTCCCACCCAGCCTTCAAGCTGGCCTACAACTCTTGGTACAACTCTGAGGGCTTGTCTACACTACCCGCCGGATTGGTGGGCAGCGATCGATCCAGTTGGGGTTGATTTATTGCGTTATCGACCGCTGAGCACTCTCCCGTCAACTCCGGTAAACCACCAGAACGAGAAGTGCAAGCGGAATCGACAGGAGAGCGTCAGCTGTTGACTTACCGCAGTGAAGGCACCGCGGTAAGTAGATCTGAGTACGTCGACTTCAACTATGCTATTCATGTAGCTGAAGTTGCATATTTTAGATCAACCCCACGTGGTAGTGTAGTCAAGCCCTTAGTCCTGTCCCTGCTGAGGCTTTCCTCTAGCAGACTTGATCTCCACACCCCAGCTTTCCTAACTGGCTCCTGCTCCCTTCAGGCTTTTGGTTTTATGTCCATCCCAAAAGGCCTGTTTTAGCCACATGACCTGCCTGACATATGACAGTGCACACTTTTTCACAATCTGAGTGTGTCACAAGTGGATCCATCTGCCCTTAAAAGGCCAGTCATCCTTTTACAAATAGTTTTGACACTTTCAATCTCAATAGTCATTACATCTTGCGGCAAATTCACAGGTTTCAGTTAAAGCACGAAAGCTACATTGTCTGGAACTCTGCAGAAGATATGCAAGACTATAAAGTAAGGGGTGCCCAGGTCAATGGCATACAGAGAGGCATTTCCCTTGGTACAATTATATGTCTGTAACTTGCCAGAGACCCTTTATTCCATAAGTTATCCTTCCTTCCTTCCTACTGGTATTTACAGTGCAGTGTGGTCTGGGTGAAAGTAGTGTAAAAGCAGCCGTCATGGTCTCGTTCCTGTTTGCATGGTTCCTTGATGTTGCCTCAGAACAGGCAAAAGAAGTAATTGTTCTTGATTTGCGTATTTCTCATGTGAAAACTCAGAATGTGACACCTGCATGCGCACACACACAAGCCTGACTCTGTTGCAAGTAAAAACATGAGGGGAGCAGATAAGGCCTGAACGAATGCCAACATTTCTGTTTTCACAAAGCTCCCTGAAGAAACATGGAAGGAGTAAAGCTAGAGCACTGTCAGCCATGATCTGATTCAGCTTGCATCTTTTTTTAAATCCTTAAGAATCAGTATAGAGTAAAGATTGAGAGAAGTCCGTGTGTGTGTGTGTATGGAAGGGTAAGAGAGATGGGTTATACAAGAAACTTCAGTTTCTCCACCACAACACAGTTGCACAAGGGCACCTCATGATAGCATGAACAGACTGCTGCTCTCCCATGGGAAACAAGCCAGCAAAAAGGTTGAAAGACTGAAGCAAGGCCATTGCCTCCCCCTCTCCTCTGCATGATTCCACCAAGCAGGGTGAGTGCGGGCACTGCAGGCAGCCATCTGCTCCATGAGAATGGATGGAGCACACTGCGTGTGTACATGCACACGCACACTCCACTGATGTGCAAGGAGCAGCATCTGAAAAGATCGTGCTTTACCTGAGGCAAAATCTCCTCTTTGGGTGGTCCAGCACTGTGCTGTTCCCTGCATCGGGCTACAGTAGAAATGCCATGACCTAGCCCCAAGCAAGCCGTTGAACCAATTCTGTAAATGACTTTCAGTGTTGCGATCAATAAGTAAAAACTCACACATTCCATGATACTGCTCGAGATACCTATCCAGGAAGTTACAGAAAAGCAAAGAAATGACTGTGCAGCCAGAACATTGGAGGGGAAGTAGTTCTGATGTAAAGTGTCTGATCCCCATGTCTATATAAGCCTTGTGGGTGGGATAGGATCAAGTGGAATAGAATCTGTCGTCATGCTATTTGCTGCTGTTAGAAATGCCTTCCACTTCTGAATATATTTAATGTGTACTATGTGCTTAAGAGACATAGGGAGAGTTCTGCTGCTTTTGTGACAGCAGCTTTGTTTAAAGTCTCTTACATCTGATGTTGTTACAGGTAGCTTTCTTCCGCTAAATGTTTCTGTTCCAGTTCAGACTTTTTAGGGCATGGGACATTTTAGAGCATTTTGCCTACACTCATAATTCCCGTTGAAATCAACAGGAGTAATATACGTGACTAGAGGGCAGTAGATGACCTATATATAGTATACATACTAACGCCTCCTCACTTTTTTGTGCATATTAAGAACTGGGGGGTAATGAAATATATCATCAAACCTGCACCGCCATTCACAGATACCTCAAGCTTCATGAAACTGACAGACTTTGTAACTTTCAGGTTGGCTTTTTTAAAAAAATGAATAATTTGAGATTGAAAGAGACCTATTTTGTTCTTGTTGACACTTTATGCACAGAGGGATTGCACCCCATAGCACTGTGTTGTGACTGAAGGTACAAAACTGAGAAAGAGGTGATAAAAAGGAAAAACCATACAGTAAAATGTACCCAGTTTTTCTGAGTCTCCGATATTGGTTTGAATAGCTAGATGCAGGGGGCTCACCACTAGTTGCAGAGAGAGAATTGCCTCCTAAGTGTTCCTGACCTCCTGGGTGATTAGCAGGGATTCAAGAAATCTGTTTGTCATGGAAAAACGCAGAAAAATGCAGAATTTGCGTTTTTACAGAGAATCTTTTACATATTGTTAACAAATGAAAACACATAGAATAGAACCTTGTTTATCTGATCCTCCATTATCCAACGCTCTGTATTAGCCAAACCAGCAGTCACTCGGGGCTGACAGCGGCTGGGGCTTGGGCAATCAGCCCGGGGTGGCTGGGGCTCAGGCGTTCAGCCCTGAGAGGCTGGTGGTTCAATTAATATGGAGAACCGGAGAATAGACGCTCGGATAAATGGGGTTCTATTGTATATCAATAAAACACTATGTTCAACTGATACATATATATATTGTGACTAGGGAAACTAAACTTCAGTATTTCATTTTAATCGTGGAAAAACTCGGATTTTTATGGTTTTTTTAATCAGAGAATTGGGTGGGGGGGTGTTATAACAGAAAACTAGGATCCCTGGAGATTAGTGGAGCAGTGTTTACATATGTCTAGAATAGAAGGAGTCTGCAGACAGCTAGTTCCCTATGGCTGTCGTTCCCTTTCCTTTCTCCTTAAGGGTCTAGAATTTTCTGGCAGTTGGGGAAGGAAGAAGTGATTGAAAAACATTGTGAATTTCTTCATCTAGACACTTATTTCTCTTCAGAGCCCTTGATGAGCAACTTTATATGCTAGCTCATGTATATCCATATGGATATACAACTTTAGAAACAGCTTCTTGCTCTCTGATTTTGAGTCAGTATCACATTCCCCCATAACTGGGCGGTACCTTTCCTGGGAGTCTTCTACTATGATGGTTCAAAATATGTGACTGAGAACAGCATTTGGGACTGCAGTGGTAGAATTCGAGAAGTTGTTTGTGCTGTCGTTAGACTGATAGAGATGGTATCATCTACTGTAAGTTCCTCATTTTGTTCCTGTGGTCTCTATAGCTTTGGGCGTTTATCTTTTCAAACCACGTTTTTAGAGGAGGAAGGGACCAGCAATGATATTGTTAATCGTTATTGCTGTTTTTCAGTTTGATGACAGCAGCATGATATAGTAGAGATACTGTTTGTAGATAGCAGCGAGATGACCAAAATTTACTTATTTCCGGAAAAGGCAGCAAAATGTCTGTAACAGCTTTGCCACTGTACATTGTATACCAGATTGTATACACTGTACATTGGATACTGGATAATACACTGTACATTTGCCACCAGATTGTAGTGTATTCCATTATCTCTGGTTATTTTAATGTTCCCACTCCAGATGAGTACCATGGCAGTTCAGGAGTGTGCTTTGGTTCGAACAGAGTGACAAGCATTCTTGGTTGAATGCTGAGATTATTCCAGGGATAGAGTCACTGCAGCAAGTTATGCATGATCATGTCTGTCATCCAAAGAAGACTGCATGATGCACAGCAAGAGTGCCGAGTATGCTACCTGCACAAACACTGTTTAGTTTAGTAGGCAGCAACGCTAGATAGAAAGAAAAAAAAACATCATGCCCAGCATCAGAGACCATAATAATGGGCCAAATTAATGCCTGGTACAACTTGTTTGAAAATGGATTTACAGAAAGGATGAATTTAGTCCATTCTTGTTAAATGTTTTTTCACTTTTAACGTTTCATCTATTTAGTAACCTCTAAATCCCTCCACAACCTGACAATTAGCTAGCAAAAACCTGTGGGAGAGAGAGAACACACACTTACATGGTAAATTGTCTTAAAATGACAATTTTTTTAAACTAAGGAAGCATTATGCAAGTGTTTCAGCTGGTCTGCACAGTGTTAGAATCCCTTAAATGTTTTTTTTCCATCTGATCCCCTTGTTTGCTTCATAGTAAGTGACAAACTGTGATGTTTGCCAGCAGTGCCTGAAAATTGGGGAAGTCTGGCTCTCAAAAGAAGTGGCTTTGGAGGCAAAGGGCTGTGTACATTCAAGTCAAACTCCTGTAGGGCACAATCAGTCCAAATTGCCATACCTAAAGTGGTGGGTAACAAAATATCTGGGCTATCCTGAGAATAGTCAAATATCCCATATTTAGAAATAGCCAAACTTTTACAAACTTACTTGTTCCTACCTTTTCTTTTTTATGGAGAAAAACATCTGAGAAGTGTTTCCAGGTAAGCAATAACTGGCTTCCTGGAATGCACTCATGTGACATGATTTGATGGGGGTGTTTGACTTTTATTTGAAATTTTTTCTCCTGTTCAACCCAAAGTAAATAGCTGTTGAATGGGGAGCTGCCCTCTCTCGTAGTTAAACACTTGTTTTCCCAGAGGGCCCCTTCAGTATTGCAAAATTCAAGGGCTGAGACAAAACTGCTTGGCTTTGGTGCCTCGAAAGGAATGCAAATGCCTACCAACAAAAACAGCGGGGTCGGTGCCATTTCTGGTAAGTGAAACTGAAGTATAAATTGGTCATGATCAAATGAACTCCAACTTTGATTCTTGAAATATAGACAAAGTTGTTTAAAAGACAGAAAGCGAGAGATTTGGCAGGCAAGAAGAAAAATGTTTATTTTCATTTGAAAAATGATGTACTACAACAATTACCCTCCATTCCTGTTTGGAAATGATAATAGAAACACGGAATGATTGGATTTATCAAACAAAACACTGCCAACTTGGAGCAGTGTCTTTTATATCTGCCTTCAATTGTGCCTCTTTCAGAGGAGACTTTTTCTCTTTTAGTGTCATGTGTGGACTTTTTTATTATTATTATTATTATTATTATTGAACAGGAGATTGTCATTAAGTTGAAGATAAATAAATGGAAGTTGGTTTATTTTGGTCTTCAGTAATGTTGAATGTGAAGATATGATTAAGTGTCTTGTTTCCACATGTGCTGTGATGGGCAGACTTTGATTCCCATTTCCCCTTCCCTCTTCAACAGTGTCCACCCGTATAATGATAGAAACTTGTGGCTTAAATACTTCTGACACTGTTGTGTATCTATGCATTGTGGAAAGTGTACAAGTTCAGGCTGGCATATTTTAGATCTGTATTTGGATAGTTAGACTGAGATTGTTCCAGTCTGTAATCTGCATGTTCCTTGTGATGACTCTCCTTAGAAAAAGAAAGGTTAATCTCATGGCTAAACTGTGGACTGGGACTCAGGAAACCTGTGTTCAGCTCCTGGCTCTGCCACAGACATACTGTATCACCCTGGGCAAGTGCATTAGGGCCAGATTTTTAAGTGCTTAGCACCCACAGCTGGGGCCAGATTTTCAGAACTCCTGAACACACTACAGTAATGCTTTTGGCTTGATTTTCCAATGGGTACAGTAGCATCTTCTGTCTTCTGCCCTTTGTCTGTGTGTCTATTTAGATTATTAAGTTTGTCTATTACCATGCGTACCTTTTACACCTAGCACAATGAGACCCTGATTTTGGTTGGGGCCCCTAATTACTGTCCGACTTAACAATTTAACAGGAAGAAGAAAACTACAAGTGGGAAATTTTAACAAAGAGTTCAAAGATAATGAATAAGAAAAAAAATAATGCTCTGGGAATACCTTTTATAAGTAGAAATACATGGATTCTGCGCTGCCATGGGAAAAAAGTTGTTTGGTTTTAAAAGCATTTGTTTGCTTTGAATTTTTTTCCGCACCTCTAAGTCACTAATTGAAATCTGTCCCTGGTTGGTAATAGGAAAAATATGTTGTTTTCCAAAAGGTGAATTCACGCCTTCTCCACACCTGCAGAGGAATGTCTTCATTAACTAGCGCTGGGCAAAATTTTTCAGCTAAAACTTTTTGGTGAAAAATGCAGAGTCAGCAACACTGAAGCGTTTAACAAATTTGTGTCTGTTTTGCTGAATTGTTCATTTAAAAAAACAATTCCAAAAAGTCAAAACATTTTGTTTCAATCTTTCCTAAATTAAATGTTTTGATTTTTTTTTTTCTTTTGTGGGTTGAAACAACTTTTCATTTAGAAATGTCCCTGCAATTTTATTAAACAGTTAAAAAACATTAAAAATACTGAAAATGTAACCATTACATTGGACCCACCATGTTTAGTTATTCCTTTTTGGTTAGCTGAAAAAGTTGTAAAAGTTTGGTTTCGGTTTGAACCCGACAAATTTTTTTTAATTGTCAGCAAACTGAAAAATCTGTTATTCGTTACTTTTAACAGCATAGATTTAGAGATTGATGTCCAAATTGCTATCTCCCATCTAGGGACAGGAGAATGCCATAGAGAGAGGCTCCTCTTTATCCCATTACATTAAATGCAGTGGAGGCCCAACTCTACAGAGCTACCCCAGTGCAGCTTCCATGGGGTTCTTGGAGGAGAGCCAATGATATGTGCCTTTTCCCCATTAAGAGCTGTCTGAGCAGCTTTCCCACTGCTTGTTTTTTGTTGTGGAAGTGGACAGGACAATCCAACCTATGTTTGCTTCAGCAGACTATTTAAAACCAAGTAGAAGGAGCAACCTAGTTGAATAAATGCTTGATTGTGCCATATATTTTGGACACACTGCTCAACAGCAGATCACCTGCATGACATGATTACTGCTGTAAAGTGCCAGATCTTGAACATATAAGTATGGATTGTGCAGATTTTAAAACTGCCTTGTGGATGCTTGAACTTTGGCACTTAGTTTTCTATAAGTTTCGAAGAAATGGTGGGGAAAGGCCAAGGAAGAGAAGTAATCAGCTCGTTCCCCCCTTCTCCATCCCTCTCTGAATGTATGCACTGTGTTCTCCTTTGCATACTGCTTCTTAGTGTGCTTGCCACTTCTAGAGGTGGTGCTGGTGGGAATAGAGAATATCATCAATCATGAGAGAATTTGAACAAGAGAAACAGGTCACAACACTTCTTAGATGAAATTACATGACAATCCCAGAAACACTAGTACAAATAGGGTTAAAATTAGGTAAGGTTTAAACAGTTAGTTTAAAAAAATACTCCAGAAAATCAGAACACATCTGTCCCAAATGTTGTCTTTCTCCCAGATAACTGAACCTTTAAGGGATCAGCTTGGTTTGACTGAGTATCCCTATTCTAGAGCTAGTACTGCCCAGTCCCCATCACAAGCCAACTTTGCTCTTTATGTTTTCCATTGTGCTCATTTCCCCCTTCTCTGTCCATCGCCATAACTCCCAAAGATCCCTCCCAACTTTTTGATCCCACTATAGGGCTTTGACTAGCTTCTTTACTGACCCCCAAGCTGTGACTCCATATATATTGTTATGGTGGGAGTCCCCAGGTGGTGCTGTTAGACACAGAATTACACATTCTTTCCTCTTAGTGTGCAAGAAGATTTTGATGGTTGGCAGGACATGCTGAGGAATTAGTTTTTGGTTTCTTGTGCTTAACTGCAGGGGAGAGGGAGCTGTCGGAGTTGTAGGAGTTTGCTGTCTGCCTTGGACACTGATTAGTGTCCATTCTTGAAGCACAGCTTCTCCCTGGGATCTGGGCACTGATGCTGGCTGAGATTGCTGGAAGACTGGATTGCCCTGCATGCATTTTGGCCATCTCATTTCCGGACTGTGAACGAAGCAGGCTCCACATCACTGATTTCTCCTCTCCTGGGAAACCAATCTAAAAAGCCCAGAACATCTGCTACTGCACAGCAGAGGGGCGATGCTGTTGTAAAAACAGGACAGTGGTGTCATTGGTGGGGTCAACAATATTTTCCAGGTTTGGGGTTCCCTTGCAAGTGATGTGTAATGCAGTTACAACACCTCTGAATGGCAAACCTCAGATCATGTGAGATTTATAACAGAGCAACCTGTCCACTTGATCCCAGGAGAGAAACAATCAGATTTGCTGGGGAACATCAAAGTTACAGTAAAGAGTTTTTGGCAAGGGTAGGGAGCAGAGTCACAGATAGGGAGTAGCAATCTGAAAGGAGGCCCAGCTGGAGTTTGAAGAGAGAAAAGAAAGACCTCCTGTCAGAGGCCACAGAAAGAGAGCTAGGGGTCAGAGTTGAAGAAATATGAAGAACACTTAAACATTCTTTTATACACAAAAAGTACAAGACCTTACAAATAGATTTTTTTTTTAAAAAAAGGGAAAGTTACATAACATTTTGGGCCTACAACTATCCTGATAATGTCCTAGCTAATAAACAGAATTGTGAATCTGAGCTTCAGTTATTTTTCATCTTTAACAAAGTGAATCACACAAGGCACAGTTGCACCATTGAATGGAAACACATGAAACAGGCATTAAGAAATAGAAGGCTCTTCTTGAAAGGCTGTCTGTGGCAAGCTTCTACTCCTATCACCAATTCTCTTTAAAGAACTGTAGAGACTAATAGTATAATGATATTTCCCACTTCACTTGCATGAATTTAATAAGCCCTGTTAATAATAGAGTGGAATGTATTAATAACCCTCCTGAGTGCCACAACTCGGACTTCAGTGTCTCATTTTTTATGGCAGACCCATTACTAGATAATTAGTCCTGCCACGAGTGCAGGGGACAGGACTAGATGACCTCTCAAGGTCCCTTCCAGTTCTATGATTTTATGATTACACTGAATAGTCTGTACAGAATACATCCTAGAGATATATGAATGCCTCATATTAACACTCCATGCCACAACCATTTCTAGGATTAAGGATTATTTAAAGTAAGCACCTGTAGACCATCAGATTTTAAGGTCCTTATAGCTATCCACAGTGGAAAAAGTCCATATTAATACTATTAGTCCTATCCGCAGCCTTTGAGTTAATCAACCATGGGATTCTGTTTGTCAATGAGGCCTTGCTTTGGCAAGTGGAGTGGCACTAAATTGAGTCTATTCAATCGTCATGGATAAATCCAGAAGGGTCATCATCGGCTTCTCCATCTTCACCCTCACTCCAACAGCTCTCACTTGTGGAGTCCCAAATTTGCTCCATGCTGTTTAAGAGCTGATGTAAAGCTCTTTGAAGTCAATGGAAAGACTCCTGTTGATTTCAGTGGGCTTTGGACCAAGCCATTAATGAATATACTAAACCACCATGAGAGATCATGAGATGGTGTGGGCTTCAGTTCTAACAATTTGCTGATGATACCTAGCTCCTCATCTTATTTTCATCAAACACAGACAATGCAGACCCTTAGACATGCTTGTGCCCCCTACAAAGCAACCTGTTCAAGCTCAGTCTGGCTAAAACAGAGGTGATGCTGCCTTGTCACCTCCAGTAAGGAGAGGGAAGTACTTTGTACTTTGTAGACCAAGAACTCTGACATCCACTCTCATTGTAGGCATCTTCTCTGCGGTTTCCAAGGCAACATGCAGTCTTGGGGTCTCCTGGGTTATTTGCTGTTTCCAGACACCCAAATAGCAGCAATAGCTAGAAATATCTTTTGGTTGGTTAGGGACTGCACTCTTTCCTCTCAGACACTTGCCCACTGTGATCCATGTGTTCCTGACCTTTATCCGATTGATAGAATAATGTAATGCATTTTTGCTGCAATGACTATGGAATCTTCAGATGGTCCAGCGCATAGCAGCCCACCTGTTAGGTACTGCAGACTAACTAGAGCACATCACACTGGTTCTTCATACTCTTTATTGGTTCTCCAGCCTATTCCAGGTCATCTTCAAGGTCCTATTAATTGTGAAGGCTTGTCCCTCACTCTGGTACCCATCTTGAAATTTTTTTCCTAAAATGGGATGCTCCATGTGGAGGAACACAGAGTAAAACATTCAGGACCTTGCAGCTGAGTGTTCTTGGTGATAGAAACATGAGTCCCACACTAGTGGGACTTGTGCTCCTAAATCACTTTTGAAAATCTCACACAATGACCATAACCCCCCAGATTAAATATGTAATCAGTTTAGTACCCTTCTGTATTCCAGAAGATGTATTCAAGCAAATTGAGAGCATCTTCAAGGATTTTCTATATTATGGTAATGCCATCTTTAAATAAATTTCACGCTCCACAGTCAAAAGAAAGACTAAGCTTATGAAATTGCCCTTTTGTATACCAATTAGCCTTTATCATAAACAGTGTTTACAATGGTACTGTACATTTTTTGTAAAATGGATGACCAGCAGCATTATGTTGTCTGCGTGGGTTTAGTTCCTTCTGTTTCTTCACCATCATAATTATAACTAATATTGCAATCAGTGTAAATGTCTAATGAGAGAGGAGCCAAGCACCCAATCAAAGATGCAGATGCTGCTGTAGTGCCCATGGGAAAAAAAATGCATTCCTAATCTTGGCATTAGGAATAAACAACAGCCAGTTTTGTGGGGTATTTCCAGAGATTGGCTTTGCTTTTGAAACAGACAAAAGAAAGAGGATGAAATGAATTCACGATTTCACAGTACATTTAATAGTAGGATGCTTTGCCTAGCGCATTGCCATTGCAGTTTTATTCCTGTGCCCGTACTTTTTACTGTTGTGTTGCTAGTTATTCAAACACAATTAGATCAAGTTAAATCCATACTTGAATCACAAAGAAAAGTTTTCAGCAGAATTGGAATCATCATGACACAATAAATATTAGCAACTGGATAGGAAGTTGTATTAATTAATATAATTTGCTTGTTTTTGCTCACTGGAATAATGTCATGAGATCCAAATCTCATTTTCGTGTGAGTACTAGGTGGACAGAAGTCATCCAATATTACAACAGCATGTCTCAGTACTATATGAATAAGACCATTCATTTTTAGTTTAAACCGATTTTTACCGAAAAATTCCTGGGTTTTACAAAAAGTATTATTCATTTTTTTCTGATTTTCACCCTACTTTTGTATCACTGAAATATGTAAAAAATAGGGCTGTCAATTAATCGCAGTTAATTCAGATGATTAACTCAAAAATATTAATCGCACTGTTAAACAATAGTATAGCAATTGAAATTTATTAAATATTTTTGGATATTTTCTGACATTTTCAATACTGATTTCAATTACAACACAGAATACAAAGTGTACAGTGATCACTTTATATTATTATTTTTGATTACAAATAATTGCACTGTAAAAATGATAAACAAAAGAAATAGTATTTTTCAGTTCACCTCATACAAGTACTGTAGTGCAATCTCTTTATCGTGAAAGTGTAACTTACAAATGCAGATTTTTTTTTTTGGTTACATAACTGCACTCAAAAACAAAACAGTGTAAAACTTTAGAGCCTACAAGTCCACTCAGTCCTACTCCTTATTCTTCCAATCGCTAAAACAAACAAGTTTGTTTACATCGACGGGAGATACTGCTGCCTGCTTCTTATTTACAATGTCACCTGAAAGTGAGAACAGGTGTTCACATGGCCCTTTTGTAGGTATTTTGGAAGGTATGTACATGCCAGATATGCTAAATATTTGTATGCCCCTTCATGCTTCGGCCACCATTCCAGAGGACATGCTTCCATGCTGATGATGCTCGTTAAAAAAATAATGTGTCAATTAAATTTGTGACTGTACTCCTTGAAGGTAGAATGGTATGTCTCCTGTTGTGATTTACCCGCATTCTGCATATATTTCATGTTATAGCAGTCTCGGATGATGACCCAGCACATGTTGTTCATTTTAATAACACTTTCACAGCAGATTTGACAAAATGTAAAGAAGGTATTGATATGAGATTTCTAAAAATAGCTACAGCACTCGACTCAAGGTTTAAGAATCTGAAGTGCCATCCAAAATCTGAGAGGGACAAGGTGTGGAGCATGCTTTTAGAAGTCTTAAAAGAGCAACATTCTGATGCAGAAACTACAGAACCCGAACCACCAAAAAAGAAAATCAACCTTCTGCTGGTGGCATCTGACTCAGATGATGAAAATGAAAATGCGTTCATCCGCACTGCTTTGGATCATTATTAAGCAGAACCCATCATCAGCATGGAAGCATGTCCTCTGGAATGATAGTTGAAGTATGAAGGGACATATGAATCTTCAGCCCATCTGGCACATAAATATATTGCAACGCCAGCTACAACAGTGCCATGCGAACACCTGTTTTCACTTTCAGGTGACATTGTAAACAAGAAGCGGGCAGCGTTATCTCCTGCAAATTGTAACCAACCTTGTTTGTCTGAGTGATTGGCTGACCAAGAAGTAGGACTGAGTGGACTTGGCTCTAAAGTTTTACATTGTTTTTTTTTTTTTAATGCAGTTTTTTTTTTACATAATTCTACATTTGTAAGTTCAACTTTCATGATAAAGAGATTGCACTACAGTACTTATGAGGTGAATTGAAAAATACAATTTTTTTACAGTGCAAGTATTTGTAATAAAAATAAATAGAAAGCGAGCACTGTACACTTTGTATTCTGTGTTGTAATTGAAATTAATATATTTGAAAATGTAGTAAACATCCAAAAATATTTAAAATAAATGGTATTCTATTGTTGTTTAACAGCGCCATTAATCACGATTTTTTAAATCGCTTGACAGCCCTAATAAAAAATAATTTGTTTTATTAGGAAAATATGGTACGTTGCATAAGATACACGATAATACAATACGATGCAAAGCTGCCCGTTGAAGTAAGATAATGTATTAGTCTAGAAGATACATGCAATAAACAGGCATGCATGCAAGCTCTGAAGTGTGTGCGCATCTGAATGTACTGATGAATCTCACACCCACTGTGGACACATTTCAAGCTGTTAGCAGACAACGGTTAAACATTTTACACACTAAAATGGAAAGAAAACTAAATTCTGTATGAGAATATGTTTCAGAACACAAGAAAGTATTCAGAAGTTTAAAAAAACCAAAAACAGGAGGAAAGGATGAAAGGATGAAGTTGAATGTATGTGCAGCAAATGGTGTGGCCCAATTACTAAATGTAAATATGTGTAGGCTAGTAGTTCTAAGTCTGCAACAGTAAACTATTTGTTCAAATAAAAAGTTTTATTTGAGGATTAGAGAAATATTGTTTTCTTAAACTCAGAGGTGGCATTGGGTTTTGAGTTCTGGTTTAGTTCTGTAGCAGACCACATTGATGAACGGAATTCAAAGTATTAATCTACTGAATACTTTTCCCCCTGTCTTTCCATCCACCAAAATAAACACCAATATTTACCCAGAAAAATTTAAGAGTTTTTTTGCACTGATTTTCACCTGGTTTTGTTGTTGTGTTAGTAAACACTGAAAAATTCCCAGGAAAAATTAAATAAAAACCGAAAACGAAGGACCCTATATATGAACAACACAATGTAAGGAAGATTATAAAATAGCAGAAATCTTTGAGCAGTAACCATTTCAATAGTATTTTTAAAGTTTGGCAAAGGCACTTAAGATAAGAGATCAAAAGTTTATTAAAACAAGCCAATGTTGGTACCTGTTTTAATGGAATAGGTAGTAATTTCCAGGTCTTCAGGCCTGGAGCCCTAAACGCGTGCCTCTGTCAGTCTTGGCTCTAGGAATTTAAAAAGTTATCATAGCAGGACAAACAAAGAGCTTATTTGCAATCTGAGTTAGACAAAATTGAACTTAAAATACTAAGCCACAAGCAAATGTATATCATTTTGTGAACCAATTCTTTCTTCGCTTGAGGAAGCACTAGAGTCACTAAGATCCAAATTCTACCCTTTTGAGTGTTTTCTCACTGACATGGGAAATGTGTGTTGATGGTTGTATGGCCATGGGTGGCCAGTGAACTGGCCAGTGGAGGAGGCTAGTCCCCGGCCCCTCCCCTTCTGCCCAAGGCCCTGCCCCTCTCCTGCAAGAGCCCAGAGCACCCCCATCACGGCCCCCCAGCCCCAGTGCTGGGCAGCCAGGCACATGGCCCCAGTGCCCCCAGCCCCAGTGTGCCAGGCGGCGTGGCCACAGGTCCCCCGGCCTCAGTGCGCCGGGCGACTGGGCGGCATGGCCGCAGTGCTGGGCGGGCAGCGCAACCCGAGTGCCAGCTGCCCCAAGTCCCTGTGGCAGGCCGCCCAGCTCCAGCTCCAGCCCCAGCCAGCCTGGGCCAGGGCTGAACGCTGGGAATATCCTCTCCAAAGTTTTGTAATAAAGGCTGAAGAACTTTAGAAACACAGGGAGAATATTTATTGTGTGACACCAGTCAGCTGACTGGTTAGGGTTACAGTTGGTGTTACAATGAGTTGGGGTTACAGTGATACTAATAAGACCAGGGTTTTCATCAATAGATCCTAAAGCACTTTGCAAAAGAGGTCAGCATCATTATCTTAATTTACAGATGGAGAAACTGAGGCACAGAGAAGGGAAATTACTTGCTCAAGGTCACCTAGCAGGACAATGGGAGAAGCAAGAATAAAACCCATGATGCCCGAATCTAGTGCTCTATCCCCTTGACCAGACTTCTTCGATAAAATGTTATACTAATTGTTTGGCAGGGATCAATATCCACTGACTTCAATGGCTATTGTTACAGCAAAACAAATAAATAAATCAAATACATAAATACGTTAAATAAAACCAGCCACAAAAAAGTCCACAAACTAATACACCCAATTAATAAAACATAGACTAAAGGTCTGACCCCTCCTGAAATCCTGTCTCTTGTTAGATAGAGGTCAACCATTACTATTTCTGAATGTTCATGGCTTTCTGATCACATGGCAACACAGAACCATTCTTTCTCCAGTGACCAGTTAAGACAAAATGGTGGGCCTTCTGTGTGTTGCTCTGGGCACTTTTTCATATAGGTGTTACTTCTGTCAGCCCACAAGCACTGTCAACAGCATTCTGGATGTTCTTAAGAAAAAGAGAGCCAGTTCTCCTGGCCCCATCAAAGTAGGGCTATGTAGAAGAGATCTGAAGGCAGAATGCTGCTCTACCCAAATACAACATCCAATCCCAATGGAATCCTCTTCTACTGGAGCATTTTTTCTTATTGTCAGGATCCTACACCCCCATACCATCACTGTCTGTAAAAGAGACTAAAAGAAAATAAAAATCAAGGATGACTCCAGTTAATGTACAATCCTTTACTGATCCATAAATACAACATCAAGTAAACAGATGAACATCATTTATTTTTACTATAGGGTTGAACTTAAAACTCTTATTGTCTTGTAAACAGCTGGTGGGTAGTTGTTTAACATTATACATATTATGGAGACTGATGAAGTGGTGACAGGCTCTGAAGCAGAAAATGAATGCTCTCTAATGGTATGGCTATTTGGTAGTGATGCATAGACATTTGCACATTGTTTGTCATACGGTTTAGAGTAAAGGTTTGTGGGCTGCAGTGTGGTGAGATGCAGCTGTTACTAAAAGAGTAAAGACTTCAAGGAGCCAAGGGTGGTTCTTTGCAGACTGACTCCACCTAATTTGAGCTGATTCACTCCAGAGATGGAGGGGCGGAGGGGTCAGTGCTTGCTGGGGTTTGAGGGGGTCTTGACAGTAGCAGTCGCTAGATAAAAATAAGCGTGATTAATGCTGAAGAATCCTGGACACACTCCCCCCCCCCTCCCCCAGTTGTATTGAAATCATGAGGGGGGTGGGGAGCAAGGTTTGAGTGGAGAAGCAGCCGGAACTATTTGTGGGCTGTTTACTTTAGAAAAAAACTTCAAATACTAAAAAAAAAAACAAAAAAAACCCCGTGTCGTTAAATGATCTAGGAATTGCAGCTCGCTCAGCTTCAGTTTAGATGAGTCTAGTTTACACTGGGGGCGGGGAACGGGACCACAGTGGAAAAAACTAACTTGTGGACTGAATTACCTTTTCAAACAACACATTTCCACTCCTCCCTGGTTCCAGGAGTTCAAATTTCATTGATTGTGCCCTCCGGCTCCTCCCTGGTGTTTACATTTTTACTGGCCCTTTTTTGGCTGAATCAAAGTCTCATGCTTCTCCAGCAAGACCAGCTACCTTCAGCAGCAGCTGTAGCAGCGGGAACAGTGAAGTCGCGTGTGTCCCTGTGAGCTGTCGGCTCGCAGTGCCTCTTCCTTTCCTCTTATGTAGCATTTTGCTAGGGGAATATTAGCTGATTTTCATAAAGCCAGTGACTGACGACTGCAGAAATTTCCTGAAGTTGTCGAGTGAAAGGTAAGAGGTTTTCTTATGGTTGAGCGCTGGAAATACAACCCACCTGCCTTTCTGTTTGTATTCCGTGTATGGGAAGAGCTTGCAAAGAGTGGGGCTTTGTACTTAGAAGAGAAAGGAAAAGACAAGCGTGCACACACGCCAAAAAGGACGTTTAACCTTGCAAGGAATGCAGCTCTGGACTTGTCCAGGTTTGCCTGAGGGAAGAAATATTTATATGTAGGGTTGAAAAATAATCCTGATCTCTTACAATGCTTCCTGCTGTAAAGGGATCAGTAGTACACTGTGTATGGAGTTTGTATTTGTAACCTTGTTCCTTCTGGTCAGGTGGACTGAGTCAGAACTGTTGTTGCTGGGCCTGTGGTACATGTGTTTACCTAGCTGGCTTGCATTTGTGTGTTTTCACAAGCGGTGAAGGACTGGAAAGGGGATAGCTGTGGGGACAAGTCAAAAGACTGAAATGCTTTTACTTACAAGCCTGCCTTCAGGTATTTGGATTTCAAGAAAGGAAGTGCCGGGAAATGAAGACTTTGGAGGGGAGCTGAATTCATATGTGTTAGTGTTTCAGCGTCTACTTTTTATGTGTGTTGCTCTTTGTATATTAGTTATAGGCATAAAAATACCTTCCAGTCTGAGGCTTTGAATTAGAAGAGAGTGTCTGATACCAGTCTATAGTTCAGGTTCAGTGTTGGAATTTTTGCCAGGTTTTAGCCTTGGCAGTTGAAGAAGAGGCAGACTAGCTCTTATGAGGGGAGGTCAGACTGAAAGAAAGTGGGCCCCTCTAGTTTGGGTAACTGAATTCCAGCACTGCTTAGATCACCACTGTTTTGATCTCCCCTTGTTTTTTGACAGCACTCTGTAAAATACTGGAGTAACAGTGCTGCTTCCCTGGAAAAAATGAGAGCATGGCTGAGCTTTGCACTTAAATGAGGTATTTCAGACAGACAGCTTTTGTGATGCCAGCTCTTACCAAGGTGCATTTAGCTTTGCTTTGGTAGTGTATTTGCCAGTTTCCCTTTGCGGAAAAGAAGCTCTTTCTCTCTCTTTCTGTATATGTATTTATTTTTGTAACAGGAGCTGGGTATCATTTTTCTTTTATGGATCTAAAGAAGTGGGAAATTTTTTAAAAAATGTCAAGACTGAAATATTGCAAAGCCTTAAAGTCTTCATGCAGAGCTATTCCAAGAAAGCCTCTTAAGGAAAAAAAAATCTAGTGGTTAAGTAGTATAGGGGCAGTATGCCAAAGCTTTGTGTTTTTTTTTTCAAGCTTATGGGATTGTAACAGTTCATCTCCTTATTTCTATTTTAGAAAAAATAGCCAAGATTTCTTTCATCCTAGTTCATATGTCAAAATTATCTGAATCCTGCACTTCCTGAGAGGCACTAAGTGTCCTCAACTCTCATCACAGTCAGGGTATGTAGAACCTACATGGATTCACCTGTGTGTACACTGTAGTTGTTTCATGCTTGATCTTAATTGGGAAATATGTCGGTATAACTACATCGCTCATGGGTGTGGAAAAACCACACCCCTGAGTGACTTAGTTATACTGACCTAGCGCTGTCTACAAGGGGGTTTATGTCGACGTGAGCATCCACGCAGCTGCTGCCTCTCGCGGAAAAGCTCTCCTATCGGCGTAGGTAGTGTCTTCATTGTGTGCTACAGTGGCGCAGCTGCAGCGCTGTAAGGCCTTGTCTACACGGCCACTTTACAGCGCTGCAACTTTCTCGCTCCGGGGTATGAAAAAACACTCCCCTGAGCTCCCAGCACTGGTAGCTACTACCCTCATGGAGGTGGTGCTGCGACTACACAGCCATGATAAAGCGCTGTCACAGCAGTGCTTTAATGTGAAGGCATGCCCTAAGTGTAGACAAGCTCTGATCAGTTAAAAAGAAATAGCTTCAGAGGAACCTTTAGATTCCCAGGATTCACCAATATAATTCTACTGCCTCATTTTCCATGGACCAATACGTAATTTGGGTAAAACAAATTATTGACTGTTGTGCGTGCTCTGTAAATGCTGGCTGTTCCAATAGACTGTGGTACAGTACAGTTCATTCCTGAGTATCATTGGCACATTGTAGAATGGAAAGATGGTTCTGCTCATTGTGGTGTGCAAAGTTCTTCTGAAACTCACTTTATAGGGATACTGCAAACAGAGATGGCTTTGGACATGGCCAAGTTTTGTGCCTTCTGTGGTGTTTAGATGGGAAAATATATTTAATGGAACTAGAGCAAACCCAAGACCTTAATGCGGTTAGCCATAATGGGCCGTCTGGAGGAGATTTCCAACGGTAAGTGCCTAACTCTCATTCCCTTTCAATGGGAGTTGGGGGCCTAACTGCCATTTGTGCCTATGACATCTCCCTCTGCGTGAATTATGAACAGTAAAACTCTTAATATAAATGTCACCTAGAGCTACACAGGTTAATTTACAAGATTGTAACATCTAGGATGAACCTTTAAAACAAAAACGGGAGAGAGTTTTTTTAAAGAGGAAATGGTTTTAAGAGATTTTTAATTTTCACATCCATTAAGTGGATTAAATTGCAATCCGTTTCCTTCCTATTATTCATTGACTTTCAACAAGTACCTCTAGTGAGAATTTTTATATATGCAAGAAAATGGCACATCTCTGGATAATTGTGAGAATTCAAAAATTATAACTAGAACTAACTATTCAAATTGAAAAATAGATAACAAATACATCCACTGTTATTTTTCCCCAGCTAAAAAGGAGATGCAATTATAATCTTCAGTGATGAGTGCACACATTATTTCTGAACTACATTATATAATGTCAGGTTTCAGAGTAGCAGCCGTGTTAGTCTGTATCCGCAAAAATAAAAGGAGTACTTGTGGCACCTTACAGACTAACAAATTTATTTGAGCATCAGCTTTTGTGAGCTACAGCTCAGTTCATCATGCATCCGATGAAGTGAGCTGTAGCTCATGAAAGCTTACGCTCAAATAAATTTGTTAGTCTCTAAGGTGCCACAGGTACTCCTTTTCTTTTATTATATAATGTGTCTACCATAACATGAAATGTGTGCCAGAGCTGCAAAGTTTGGATCTGCATCCAACCTTTTCTACAGTTATGGGATATGGCTAGGATCTGGATTTTGGTTCAGGCCCATCTCTAATCATCTCTCACTTATCTATACAGTGACACCTTTCTTAAGTGATCACAGAATTATAGAAGATTAGAGTTGGAAGAGACCTCAGGAGGTCATCTAGTCCAACCCCCTGCTCAAAGCAGGACCAACCCCAACTAAATCATCCCAGCCAGGGCTTTGTCAAGCCGGGCCTTAAAAATCTCTATGGATGGAGATTCCACCACCTCCCAAGGTCACCTAAGGGACCAGCAACAGTCTGCTGCCTAGTAGAAAGAGGTAGTTTAGCTGTACATGGAATGAAAGTGCTCAAATTTATCTGTTGATCGCAGGTGTTTCTATATGGAGTTTATCACTGTGATATCTTTAAACCACATACAGTACTGATGCTTTGAAGTGATCACTTTAAAAAGAGCTTGACATTGGCATTTTGGAGCTGGTCCATAATTAAAATTTGACAGTGGGACAAAAGAAGGTCCCTAGGTGGGAGATCCAGTTCCCATATTTCAGTGATTACTTTTTTCTTCAGACATGCTAATACCTGTTTTACATGGCTAAGCAGTGATTTAAATGACCAGTACAGGTTTGGGAGTTGTGTTTAGCTCTCCACTCAGGCAAATTAAACCCTATACACTTTCTTACTCAGAAAAATTTAAGTGAACAGGTACAGAATACATGTACAGTGTATTAAAATATTTGAGATGCTTATCGTCTCTAATTTTTTCTTTGAAGAATTCTTCTTAACAAGTGAATTAGCTAGGTGCAATGCAGACCAGTCATGCTGCTGCTGAATAAGATAGTGTTCACAGTGTCTGCAGCTGTTCAGGGATTCTAGCCTGCTTACTCTCCTGGTGCTGGCAGTTTTGGGGTTGTGAAACAGTAAATGCCAGGAAACCCAGTTGCCTGTTCTACAATGGTAGGACAAGTCACAAAGATACCAATGTTGAAACATCATCCTGTCTGTCATGATGTGAACCGTGACAGAGGTCTGAGGTTGAATAGCAGCATATGATAGCTGTTCCCTCTGCAAGAGAGACTAAATATCTTGCAACACTCAGCTTCTCATACTGTGTGACTACTGTGTAAAGGAAAGAATTGTAAGTTACTGTATTGAAGTTCTGCTTAGAAAGTTGACTATAAAGAAATTTTTGTTGTTGTCTCTCACTGATTGCAGATTAGATTTGCTCAGTTTACAGGTAAAAATATAACTGCCAGGACTGGAATCAGTCTGAGATCTGAAGGTCATATGGTTCTTTCCTGTTAGTGGATTATTACCAGCAATAAAAAATTTGCCCGCCAATTTCTTTTCTCTCCTACCTTATACCTGTGCAACCACCAAGAGCAGAATTTACCCCTGCATTTAGAAATTAGCACCAGATCCAAAACCCATTGAATTAAAATTAGAGTTTTTTCTGTTGATGCTCAAGCTAGAATACATTAGCTCATCCTCTCTTCCTGTGTTAGCTCTAACCTAGCAGGTTTCACTCTGTATAAATACATACAGATAGGAGAGCTGGAGCTTGATGATCCAAAGCCCACTGAAAGACTCCCATAGTTTCCAACGGGCCCCCTCCTTTGACTAAAAAGGTGCCATTTTCAACAGAGTGATTTTTCTGAGTAGAACTGTACTTTAAAATTGAAAAGTTCTAAGTACAAAAGGCAGAAAAAGTTTTCATTCATCTACATGACAGCCAGAGGAGGGATTTTTCTTGCAGAATTTATTCTTCATCTGATATACTTGTCTAAAACATTCCTGGAGCTACACCCTTCCCTGGTGCTTATTAGTTAATGTTGGCCATTCAAAGAAACCTGAACCTTGTCCAGCTTCTTAGTCCTCACTTCAGGCTGAAGGTCTGATGAGAACCAAGATTTGAATAGCCATTAATTAAGTGTCTTAGCCAAGAAATAGGATCTTTTCAGAGTTTGAAACCACTCATTTCACTTATATGCTCATAACAAAAGGATGTTTAAACTTACTTAAATGAGTGGGAACACTCATTACCCCCAAGTAATTTAAGCTGCAGCTCTATAATTTTGCATAACCCAATATGAATAGAAACATTGTAATTGTTTTAATTAAGTGAAAAATTATTTTTTTTGTAAAACAATCCTGAGAAGTATTGGAAAACCAAACAGTACTGTTCTTTTACTGCCTGCACCAAAGCACTATGAAGAAAGCAAAACTGAGCAATGTAGTTTCAGTGCCTGAAGTGCAACACATAAATAAAGAGCACAAGTAGTGAAAAATAAATCCGATTTAAAGTCCTTTTCATTTTAATAATCTAAGGCGCTAATTAGTAACAGAAATAAGAATATACTGAAGAACAATATTGTACCCCAACTAAAAATTGAGTCTGATTTAGTCATCTTTGGGGTTTGTTTTCCTGATGTATTTGGCTATGTAAAAATATATCCAGTTTTCTAGTAATAGGACCAAATAGAATTTTTCCTATTTCAAATGACCCCCCCCCCATTTTTTTGCCTTTGGTTTATGAGATTTGAAAATATCAGAATGCAGGACCAAATGATTGTGTCTATTTTCTTTTCACTACTGAACCTGCGGTGTAAGTGGTTAGGACAAAATCCTCTTGCTACTCATTACTCTATAAGTTCTTTGGCGCAGGGACTCTCTCATATTACATGTTTGTACAGTGCCTAGCACAATGAGGTCCCCAACAGATTGTGGTCACACAACATTATTATAAATGATTAATAATAATGCAAGCAATGTTGGCCATGGGAAAGCCAGTCTCACATAGGTACAGAATGTCTCAGGAAGAAACAGGGTGAATATTCTCTGCGGAGCACAAAGGTGGTAGCCTTGCTCCCAAACCAGCAGTCCATGACCTGTTGGCAGATTAGCAAGCACATTTGCTTCAACCATCGCCTAGCACTCCACTGACAATGAGTAACGTGCTATGCTGGTGAGGCGAAAGGAAAGGTTACCTGCTTTATTTAGCCTTCTAGAACAGCCACTCACACTGGGCAGGATTTTGTCCTTAACGTCTTATAAGAAGCACCATATATGTGTGCTGGAATGTTTCATCTGGGGGTGTGTATTGTGCCTTACTTGCATGTTTGAAGGATTTACACTACTTTACCTAATAGGGTATTATGTTCAGCTTTGGAAAATAGAGAAAAGTAAGTCAGGAGGAGTTCTTTTTTGTCAGTACAAGAATATTAGTTTTACACCTTTCTCCCCAGGAGTTCTTCCTTAGCCACTGAATCTGTTTAGGTCATGGGGTTGAGATATCAGACCATACTAATCAAAGCAGTATTTTAAGTTTGCCTGGGGTTTTTTTTTATACTGGAAACTAGCCACAAGGAAATTATTGCTGGACAGAAAATAATTATCCCATGGTTGCGTTTTAAAAAACAAAACACTTCGATATCTTTTAGCAACAAAACATTAAATTGAAGTGTGGTTACAGTAGTAAAGAATTCCATATGACAGTCTCTCCACCCTTTGATCAACAGGCACCGATAGCAATTTAGGATGCTATCAGCAATGAGGACTGCTGAAAGAGCATGGCATCCAAGAGGTTGAGAAACCATCAATCAGTGATTTTTCCTATAATGAAGCTCTCTAAGCCATATGTATTGTACTTGAGTATCTGTATACAGTACAGTGAGAGGCACAAGGTGGGTGAGGTATGGGACCAATAAATACCTGAATAAGAGCTCTGCATAGCTCAAAAGCTTGTCTCTTTCACTAACAGAAGATAGTCAAATAAAATATATTATTTCACACCCCCCTTCCCCTTTCTGTCTCATATCCTGGGATCAACATGGCTACAACAACACTGCAAACTACAGTACAGTGACACATTCATGTATGTACCTATCAGTGATGTATTCACCCTGGTGAATAGAAGCCCTTTTCTTTAACAGATTTGTGAAATTTGCAGTGTAAACTTCAGCAGAGTTGTAACAATCAGCACACAGAGAAATGCCTTGGGGAAAGAAATTGTTTGTTCTAGCCTGATGGATTTATGCTTTTTGTTGTTCTTTCAGAACCTTATTTTTTGACATTCTGTGCAGTGCTTTTCTTAACTAGAAACATACTCGTAAAGTCTGGTCTCTAACAAAAAAATTTAGAAAGTTGTCCTTTAATTATTGACTAAAACCTATTAGACCTCTCATATAACATTCAGTATGCTGTGCACTAACTGAAGAAAATTTGGCAATGTGCCATACAAATAATGTGTTTTCCAACCAAATCATTTTCCCTACCATTATAAACTGATGAATTAATTATCATCATGGGTACACTTTATGAATAAGGCCCTTTCTGAAATCACAAAATAGAAAGACTAACCAGTAATTTCAGAAAATTTCATGACCAATGTGCAATTTTAAGCATGCCAGGAAAAGAGTGTACTTGTTACACTCACAGATGAGATGCACTGTATCAGATCTGTCAGCAGATCTTGCAATGGCAAGTATACAGACTAAATTGTCCATTGCCTTCAAGAAAGATTTGTCTGGACCTAAATTTTAATGCAGTAATTTCTTCATGATCAAACTTGTCTCAAATGTTGGTGACAAATGATTCTTCAGGAATTCCTGCCTAATATAAATTTTCTTGTAAATGAGCCATGAATCCTGCAAAAACGAAACTACATATTTTACTTTCCTGGCTGTGCATACAACAGAAAATTGCACTTTCAAATGGAGAGTTTTGTGAGAGCCCTCTTTGAAACAAGAGGAGGATTCACTTTCAGTTTGTAAATTAGGTAATAGCTAAGGAACTTACTCTGCCTATGGTTGCACAAACCCCTTTGAAATCAGTGAGAGCTGCATAAACAAACCCAACAGAATTACTCCCTAAACTGTCAGACTATGTACCCACTTAAACATGGTAAGCGCTTCATTATTCTCCTTGGCCAAAAATGTCTAGAAGGCTATCAAAAGCTTCCTTTAGTGAATCCTGACAAACAGGGATGGGAGGAGTGATCTTGATAAAATAAGATTGAGCCTAACAAAACTTTTTTGAAGCTTTAAAATGTTTAAGAGGAAGATGTTCTGCTCTCTGCATCTTGGTTTTGTATATTACCAGATGTGCTAGAGCTGAAATAACATGAAGGAGTTCTGACAGTATTATTTCCAACCCAAACTGATTAGGAAGTCCTCAGTGGTAAAAACCACTTCTGACAAATTTTCTCTAGAGATCAAAGAGTCACTGTTGAGATGCTGACAGTCTGTTTGTCATGGTATTTTCAGTCACCTAGCTTGTTTGTGTTTTAAAAGTATTTCGTTCTTTAGTGGGATTAATGGAGTAATACAGCATGATGTAGTGAACATAAGGTTGTGTAAAATATTCCTGTTTGCAGAATAGTATGCTGTGTGTTGTATTTCACAAATTATATGAGATGAAAACTTTATTTTAAGGAATATGCACCAGGGGGCAGTGCTGAGGTTGAGACAAAAGCTTATACTCAAATAAATTGGTTAGTCTCAACAGATATAAACAAATATAGAGAAAATAGTGAAAATAGTTTATGTCATAGTGAGGTACAATGACATCAGTGCCAAGAACAATAGCTATATCAGAATCATATATACTGTATGCGTTTGAATAATGGCCATGTCTAGAAATCTGCAAAGCCCATTACACAGTATTTTCTTGCTTTCCATGGAATATCATGTCCACAGATGTGAGACCAGCCTCCTAGTCCAATTATACTCAGTTATTTCATACAGTGAGGATAATTCAGATATTTTTAATGCTGCGACCTTGGGGTGCTCTCATTTAGGAATAACCTTTATTAATGACTATCAAAGCGTAGTCTGACTTTGGAAGCTCCTTTAGAATATGTTGGATTGTGAATGGAATGTGTTTGATATGCCATTAGATCTCCTTGTCTTGATTTTGTAGTTGTTAGTTTGGCATCCCTTGCATTCTGCATTCTCAATATGAGATTTCGTGGATGTAGGATGCTCTCAGTTTGAGTGAGCTTAGTTTACATCCTAAAAAAATGAATAGTAGAAAGGTATTTATAACATTAAAGCTACAGAGCCAATATTCTTCAAAATTAAGAGTATTTTAAAAATCTTAATGAACACTATAAAAACAAGCCAGGTTCAGCATTACAGCTTTAGTCATTTCTGAATTAACCAAGTCCAAAAGTTTTTGAGAGAACATGTGGGAAGAGTGGTTTTGTTTAATGTTCAAGTAACTCAAATGAATTGACCAAGTTTGCTGAAACCTTCCAAACAAACAAACAAAAGGTTTTGTGTTGGGTATGGCCAAATATAGACAATTTGAAAACAAAAGGGATTTGGAAATTTGAAATGAAACTTGAGTTGTTGGCTAACAGGCTAACTGTAGCTCACGAAAGCTTATGCTCAAATAAATTGGTTAGCCTCTAAGGTGCCACAAGTACTCCTTTTCTTTTTGCGAATACAGACTAACACGGCTGCTACTCTGAAACCTGTGTTCTCTCTGATCACAGTCCAACAAAGCATTTAAGCATGCACATAATCTTAAGTATGTGTGCGGTCACATTGATGGGTCCCTTTGAGCTCTTTATATTATGTAGATACTGTGTAGGTAGAGTAAGTTTTAAGGTATTTGGAGTCATAGTGTGACACCTGGCTCAGAAATTAGCAGACACTCCTGTAAAACCTGATTCACGCAGACTCTCATTTACAATGCTGCAACTTCAGTGACATTACAAGGGTTGCACTGGTGTAATCAGGAGCAGAATTTGGTCCGTTTCTACACGAGTAAATTGAGTGGATACATTCCCCTTCCCCCACCACCCCAGTTATTGTTGCATATTATAAAGTTTCTCAGTTACATACAATTTCTGCATGTCTGACTAGATATGAACTTCTTAATTAAAGTTTTTGGCAGATCAGAGACAAAATCAAGGATGCTCATATGCAGTGACAAATGTTATACAAGTGTAGTAGGTCTTTCTTTCTGTCTTTCTGAGTTGGGGTTTAGCCTGATTCTCTCTATCCCTGTGTTTCATGCTCTGACTTGTGAGACCTAGTTGCCTTGACATTATTAAAAAGAAAATACCCACTAAAGAAGTCATGTATGTACAATATGTATCCTACAAAGCTGGTTAGATATTGTGTTCATGCCTCTGTCAAGAGATACTGTATATGTTCTGATACGCTGCACACACAGACTCCTGCTCTGATTAAGTGCCTGTCATTTCTGTGGGCTACCAAAAAGAAAACAATAGCAGTTGATCAGTGGTAATATGTTTAACATATTTAGTAGGAGCTGGCAGACTGGCAATTGCAAAACATATGCTAAGAGCACTACTTGAAAGTTCCAGTAGCCCTTGTTCAGTCTTAGCGGAATGCATACTAGTCATGTCTCTCAAATTCCAGGTAAGTAATAGTGTGGGTCTTCAAACCAGTGTAAACAGTGGTCTTGTTATTGCACCGCCATGATTTCACTTCTAGGAAAGTATAAAAGTAGAGAATTGTATTTTGCCACAAGGTCATATACATAACTCTTTTTTCTCCTCCTGTTTCATACAGTGCGATGTTTTTATCAAGGGCCTTCCTATATATAAATTGGAATGTGTTCCATAAGGCAAGAGAGTGCTGTTGGTTGATGTTTGGTTTTTAAAACGAGCATGTGTTTACAAAGAAAATTAATGAGTGTGCTGTCAGCAGTACCTCTGCAGTGTAATGTAATGTTATGCTGTTCAGCGCTTTTATCTAATACTCTGTCCTTTTCTTTCCCTGACCCTGTTGCTTCTCCTTTCACAGTGCTCCACACCCAGGGTCCTATTGATGGCAGTCTTTATGCTAAAGTGAGAAAGAAGAGCTCTTCAGATACTAGCATCCCCAGTGGAGCCCAGGGGGTTCCTGTGACCAGCAGCCCTGATCACAGTGACCATACTCTATCTGTCAGCAGTGATTCAGGACACTCAACAACTTCTATAAGGACGGACAAGACCGAGGAGCATCAAGCACCGGGAATCAAACGGGGCTTGAGCCCACAAGAGAAGGCAGAGCTGGACCAGCTACTTAGTGGCTTCGGCCTAGAAAACTCAGTCAGTCCCCTCAAGGATATGACTGATGCCCAAAGCAAGTACAGTGGGACTCGCCACATAGTGCCAGCTCAGGTTCATGTGAACGGAGACACCAAACTGAAGGATAGGGAGACAGATATTCTGGATGATGAGATGCCCAGCCATGACCTTCACAGTGTGGACAGCATCGGGACACTGTCCTCCTCTGAAGGGCAGCACTCAGCCCACCTTGGAAACTTCAACTGCCACAAGAGCAGTCAGAATTCGCTGCTCTCAGATGGCTTTGGAAGCAACACTGGAGAGGACCACCACAGTGCTCTAGCCCCAGATCTGGGAATAGGTGTAGACCCCCTCTATGAGAGATCATTTGGAAGTGGTGAGCCTAAGCAATCCCAGCAGCTGCAAAGGAATCCTCCTGTTTCTGCTCAGCCTCAGGCTTATGGCCCTAGTAACTACTCTACCCAGACCTGGGTGCGCCAACAGCAGATGGTCACTGCTCACCAATACACCTACTCCCCCGAGAGTGAAGTAAGACTTGGCATTTCTAGCACTGTAGAGAATTCAGGCAATGTGCAGAGCCATCCCAGAATCCCTGACACACCCACCCGGGGATCCAGCAGCAGAGACGCTGTGCAGCGGGGGATAGGGACCGTGCCAAGTTCCAGTCAAGTAGCAGAACATCCAGGGCCTGAGGCTTTTAGATCCAGATTAGTAGCTGAGAAAGACACACATGGCCTGTCTCTAGGAGTGACTGTGGAGGGCCTGCCATCCTCTCCTACTCTGGATATCGATCAGTCAATTGAGCAGCTGAATCGGCTGATCTTGGAACTGGACCCTACATTTGAACCGATCCCCACCCGCATTAACACAGTCTCCAGGGACACAAGTCAAGTGAATGGCTTCACCAGCCCTGATGGGGATGTGGGAGGGCCCAGCGTGAGCCCTGGGTTCCGTGAGAAAGGAGAGGTCACAAACAGGAATCTCTCCCGGCATGGTAAGTTATTTTAATAATACATGAATGTAATGCTTTTCCCAGCATTTTTTCTTTTGATATCGCACAGCAGGAACGGAGGTCATTGCTTATTACTTTCAGATGATTGCCAGTGTGAGAGGGATTATCTCTGGTACCGTCTTTTCATAGTGATCTGTGGAATGATGGGATGAAACTGAATAATCATTCATCATTTTTTTTTAAATGGTTCCCTCCCCCCCCCCGCCCCCCAAGATCATTAAGTGCCTCAGGATGCTGCTCTTCTGAGTAGTTGTTGTTGTTGTTTTTTTAAATGTAATACTCCTGAACAAAACCTAATTGTTCAGTAAAGTTCCGTGGAAGAGCCGCAAGAATGATTGTTGTTGTTCCTCTTCTAAGGGGGAGAATTAAAAAAAATGAAAAATCCTATTAATTACACAGTTTTGTGGTGTCATCAGCAGTAACACCAAAGTTAAGGTTACATTATAATTTCCACATAAAATGAGATGGAAATCCCTCTGTATTTCTGAATTAATTTCATTTCCAAATTTGGCACAATAACACTTCATGGCACAACTGAACTTCCTATGAATATTTTCATTAAAATAGCCTACTGACTTTTGCAGATAAAATATTTTAAAATACTCCCTTTTTGAAATTTTGCTGGTTTTTTTCCTTTGGGTTTCCAGTAGTTTAACAACCCCACGCATTATCTCTGGTTTTCACCTTAACCTGACCACAAACACCAATTCCTGAAAGAACAAACTACAACCCCTTTCCTCATGATATCACCTGAATAACAGTACTAGAATAAACAACTTTGCAAAATGATAAACACTGTCACAGACTATTTCTATTTAATAACCAGCTAATTCCTTCTGTTAACACAATACTTAAATATGTAAACATCAATTAAAAATCTACACCATACACACTAACTAATCGTCTACTTTAGTTTAAGCCCAGTATGGTATTCCGAACAATTAGAAAAATGACCATGGAACTCCACATAGTTGCAGTTCAGGATTACATGTTTTGTGTGGGTGTGGAGGGCAGAGGTATTTGTTTCGTATGGGGTGGATGTTGGTGAGGTAATGTGGAGGAGATGAAGTCACGGTTGCACGTTACAAGGGCTGGCTGAAGACTAGGGATTTCTTGTCTTTTTTAAGTTTGTGCTGGTGGAAAATTTACTTGAGCAACTTGAGCTGGATTTCAACACATAATTTTTGGGACCATCTTAGACTGAAATGCATTTGTCTGTAATTGACTTGAATCTTTAAATGCTTAGTTCGGTGGCAGAAATTAAAAGTGAGTTTTGTGCGCTAGAAACTACTCTGTTCTTTGACGTTCAGTGGAGCCAGTGAAGGGGAAAAGAGGGTAGCATAAAATAAGCCACCCATTCTTATCCTTTGATGAAACATTTGTGCCTAGAAAGAATTGTTTGTTTTTTGCCCATGACTTCTAGTACTGTCAAAAGGAAAAAGGAGTCATCATCGCTGCATCACATTTATGAAGCCAGAAAAGTGTTTTGCCCACTCCAGGTTGTACTTGGGGGAAGTGAAGTCTTTGGTGGGACATGTTCTGAAAGTTCATGCAATTAAGGAAGATGAAAAGTTTAAGGGTGAATATATGGCACAATGGTTACTATATGTTTATAGAAATCACACTAAGAAGTAGTTACAAAGCGAGAATATGGCTAGTGGAATGAGCACAGTGATAGGAGTCAGAAAACTCATAATCATGGCTTTACCTCACTAACATGCATGCCTTTAAGCGAGTCATTTTTCTCTGCCTCATCTAAATGAAGAATGCATTTTTAAGCTACCTCACCATGTATTGTACATCCTCATTGGATGTTTGTATTCTGTGCTGTGAACATACAGTTATATGTACTGAGGCTGTAATCCACTTCCCAAGCACGCCAATGAAAAGGCTCCCCTATGATGATTTAAATGAGCATTTAATCAGTTCGTATAAGAGTGTTCTAGTAAGCACAATTTATAAACTGAAAGAAACCCATTTAAAGTGGTGCATAAGTGCTAATTGTTATTACAATTCAGCTGTTCTTGGCATTCATCGATTTCCTTTTGTAACCTCAACCTGTACCCCAAAAGAAATAATATGTGTTCATGTGATTTGACACATTTAAGAGTATCCTCTAGCATTTTGTTCACAGTTCTGTTATGTGTTCAACACCTTCACAGACTGTAAACAGAATAGTCAAATACTGAATAGCTTTGGTGTATCTGTTTTGTTGTTTGTTTCAGGGAGGGAGCATGGTGTGAAATTTTTTTTTCTAATTGCACAGGATCAGCTACACCCACCTTTCACAATTCCTGACTTTCTAATTCTCTTTGAAAGAAGAAAAGGAGTACTTGTGGCACCTTAGAGACTAACCAATTTATCTGAGCATAAGCTTTCGTGAGCTACAGCTCATTTCATTGGATGCATACTGTGGAAAGTATAGAAGATCTTTTTATACACACAAAGCATGAAAAAATGGGTGTTTACCACTACAAAAGGTTTTCTCTCCCCCCACCCCACTCTCCTGCTGGTAATAGCTTATCTAAAGTGATCACTCTCCTTACAATGTGTATGATAATCAAGGTGGGCCATTTTCAGCACAAATCCAGGGTTTAACAAGAACGTCTGGGGGAGGGGGGGGGGTAGGAGAAAACAAGGGGAAATAGGTTACCTTGCATAATGACTTAGCCACTCCCAGTCTCTATTCAAGCCTAAGTTAATTGTATCCAATTTGCAAATGAATTCCAATTCAACAGTCTCTCGCTGGAGTTGGTTTTGAAGTTTTTTTGTTGTAATATAAGCAGCATGAATAATTTGGGTGCGTGTCTATGCCTGACCTCTCCTTGAATAGACACTTGGTTTTTCTCCCTCTTCCCCCCATATATATCTGTTGTAAATGTAGGTACATGTACAATACAAACAAAAGAATACATTATCGGAATGCAAACAAAAGTCCTGCCAAACCCAACTCCCGCAAACAACCATCTCGGCCAAAGCCTGAGTAAATACTCCTTGCAGCATGTCCTGAATGTCAGTGAATGCTGTTCTTTGGAACAAGAATTTCATTGCCCCCAACCCTCAGATTAGGGAGCATCACCATCAGCATCCCAGCTGATCGCAACTGTTCTGTAGAGCTAGGGTTGCCAACTTTCCAATGTCAGAAAACCGAACATCCTTTCCTCACCCTCTACCTTGCCCCTTCTCCGAGGCCCAGTCCCCGCTCACTCCATCCTCCTCCCTCCATTGCTCGCTCTCCCCCATCCTTGCTCACTCGCTCATTTTCACCAGGCTGGATAGGGTGTTGGGGTGTGGGATGGGGTGCGGGCTCTGGAAGGGAGTTTGGGTGCAGGAGGGGGCTCAGGGATGGGGCAGGGAGTTGGGTTGCAGGAGAGGGTGTGGGGTGCAGGGTCCGGGAGGGAGTTTGGGTGCAGAAGGGAGCTCAGGGCTGGGGCGGGGGGTTGGAGTGCAGGAGGGGATGGGAGTTTGGGTGCAGAAGGGAGCTCAGGGCTGGGCTGTAGGGAGAGCACCGCTCACTATACTTCAGCAGAACAAGCTGCATGGGCCCCAAGTTTCTGATTGTTTCTCATTCCCACTAGCCTAGGATCATGGGGGTGGGGGGGAATGAAGATCAGTGATTTCTCCATGCTCACAGTACACTGATGCAGGCCTGTTCCTTCCTTGCTGTCATCTTGTCTGAGTCCAGGTTCAGTACTGCTGTTGTATCCTGCCCCCTTCCAGGCTCCAATATTTCCCTCCAAATACCTAGCAGACAAATCTGGAGAGACAGGAGGAGAGGAAATAGATGTGATTGATTTGGGATGGAGAGAACTGACAAGTCAGAACTGAATGGTGACTGAGTGAGGTTGACTGGAAGTCTGGAAGGATGACTCACTGAGAATATGCGGTGACTCAGCAGGTGCAGGGGTGAGTCGGTAGAGTTGGGCTATGTGTGACTGAGTTGGCTGGGGTTGAAGAGTAAGTGAGTGGTGGATCTGGCATGTGTATGAGAAGCAGGTGCGAAGCGTGCATGAAAAAGAGAATGTGTGTGTCGAAGAGCACGTGAAGGTGAATTTGATCTTGGATGGGGGGGCTGACCTGCACACACACACACTTCTCTAAGTTCACTTTCACACACTCATGGACTGACACACACTCTCTCTCTCACTTATTTGTCCTGGGGTACTTTGTCTCTCATACACGTACCCCTGGACGCATGTACTCTCTTTTGCGCACATACAAACTGCTTTACCGAAATTTAACTTCTTTGTTCACTAGCTTTATTCAGCCAAATTAAAAGCAAACTCTTGTTCACCTCTTACTTGACTCACTCCATATCTCTTGTAAGATATTATGGTTTCTTCTACTTCAATGATTTAAGAACTAACTGACAAAACAGAGCATATGTCTCTGAGCTGCAGTCAGCTTCCAGGGAAAAGAATGCAATAGCTGGGTTTGATCACCATGATTGTGAGATATTTCTGTGCCTGTCACCATGTGTAGGCAGGTATGAAGAAAAAACAAGTATATTGCACTCCCTTTTAAGGGTGGATGTTATAGAGCAGCTGTCAATGTAGTTGTAACAGTTTCCCCCATATATGGGTTATTGCTTTCTCTGAGCATACTTCATAGAGTCAGCCTTGACTGATCAGTGTGGGCCTGCCCTGTGTAACGAGTGGAGGAGTATGACTTCTTGCTCTCCCAGGGAACTTTTGCTTAGCTTGGTTCTGCAAAGGTCATAATCCCTAGAAGAAGCCTAAAGAAGCCCTAGAGAGGTGAGGCAGCTAATTGAATAGAAAATTTAAGTCTAAACTAAAGAAAACAATGGGTGGCGACAACAGAGACAAGCATGGTGTACTATTGAATTGTCTGAACAGATCCTCCCCTCAAAAACAAAAACCTAGATGCAAAATGAATAATAATAAAGTAGCTAATCATCTGATTACCTGTGTCTGGAACATCTTCAGAGGCCTTTGGATAATGGAAAAACATAGCTTTGAAGGTAATTCAAATCCTCGTGTCATAAATCCTGCTACAGTGTATTTATTACAGTAGAGAGAGAGAAATCCTTTCACATATCTGTATTTTTTAAAATAACTTTTTGAGCTATTCCAAATGTTCCCTTCTACTCTGACGTGTAATGGGAAAGCAGCTTGGCCCATCTGAAAGGCTTTGCAAAGTGACAGGAGAATGTGGCATGTCCAAATATGATGTCGACGGATTTCTGTATGGGTGTGGATATTACCATACAAGCACTGAGATACTGTACATCCCATAGACTAATGTTGGTGCCTGATTCTGACCTAATTTACAATGGTTGAACTCCATTGACTTCAACTGAGTTACTATAGATTTACATTTGGTGTAAGATCAGAATTAGTATGTTACTATGCAAATATTGGTTATTAATTTACTCCTTAAAGATCAACACAACTAAATAAGACCGCACATTAACTCTCGTAAGGTAAAGAGATTTTAGAGATTGCAGTAGTTATAATTAAAAAAAATAATCAGCATGTATCAATAGTTAACACAGTGCTATCTGTGTTATCCCATTAATTTCCTTTTCTAGATACAGGAAAGTAGAATCCATTTGTACTACTTAATATACTATCATAATTGTGGTGTCTCGCATACGACTGGGTGCTAACTGATCATAAATGTTGACTTAAATGGCAACCACTGTACAGTCTGTTATAGGTGGATAAGGATTCCTCTGATTAAACTTGTTAGTAACACAGAAATTCCAGCATTGTATATGTGTTTACTAGCCACTGTGACACATCCAGCCTATGGAGAAAATTGGTCCTGGTACATTTCACATTAGTGAATTACTGGGAGTCAAATCCTTGTCTACAGAGTCTTGGCGTAGAATAAGAAAGAATAGTTTGAATTGCAAATCATTTTGAACTGTGCTAAAGGTATTTTTGTAAGTGCAAACAGAAAAAAAAATTCTGGCTATGGCATAAACCAGGGGTGGGCAAACTTTTTGTCCCTACCCACATCTGGGTAGGGAAATTGTATGGTGGGCCATGAATGCTGATGAAATTGGGGGTTGGGTTGTAGGAGGGTGGGAGAGCTCTGGCTGGGGGTGCGGGCTCTGGGCTGGGGCCAGAAATGAGGAGTTCAAGGTGCGGGAGGGAGCTCCGGGCTGGGGCAGAGGGTTGGGGTGCAGTGGTGGGGAGTTCCAGCTGCGCATGCGAGCTCTGGGGTGGGGCTGGGGATGAGGGGTTGGGGGTGCAGGAGGTTGCTCTGGGCTGGGACCGAGGGGTTTGGAGGGCGGGAGGGGGATCAGGGCTGGGGCGGGGATTGGGGCACGGGAGGAGGTCAGGGGTGCAGGCTCTGGCTGGTGCTTACCTCAAGAAGCTCCTGGAAGCAGCGGCATGTGCCCCCCCCCCCCCCGGCTCCTATGCGGAAGGAGAGCCAGGCACCTCTGCGCACTGCCCAGTCTGCAGGCACCACCCCTGCAGCTCCCATTGGCCACAGTTCCTGGCCAATGGGTGCAGCGCTTGGGGCGGGGGCAGCGTGTGGAACCCCTTGGCTGCCCCTACGCATTGGAGCTGGAGGGGGGACATGCCGCTGTTTCTGGGAACTGTGTGGAGCGGGGCAAGCGCTGGCCCCGCTCCTCGGCGGGAACTCGAGGGCCAAATTAAAACATCTGAAGGGCCAGATGCAGCCCCTGGGCCATAGTTTGCCCACCCCTGGCATAAACTGTTATGTTTTAGAAAGATTAACACACCTATATACATATTTCACAGACACAGTGCAATGTGCTCTTCTACAGAGTCAGTCCTGATTAATCCATGCTTGAGATGATATTTCTCTCTGACTGTAAATCTGGAGATTTTTGTGTTCAAGCAGTGAATATATTAATGGTTTGATCCTTTCAATCTTACTTGAAACAAAGAGGTCTGTTCTCAGTATGCATGAGTAACTCTCATTCATCTTAATGATGAGTTACTGTGATTGCACAGATAGAGGAGGGAATAGACTCCTAATGTCTAAAGATGATAGTGAAGTCTTTAGACTTTGGGAGTCTATTCCAGGTTAATAATGGACTATTATCTTTTGGCACAACTGGGGTGCACAGGACCATCCACCGTAGAAAGAGCACTGTGGAAGAAGGTTGATGTGGAGGCAGTTACTGTAACCTCTCCTTCTCCAGGTGTGTGGAGCAGCAGCCACCTGGCAGCATAGCTCTTGTGCCAACAGCGGTAAATCTACCCCTACAGCAGACAAAACTCAAAATTAGATCTTGAAACTGGTGGTCAGCGGGGACGTGCTGGCTGCCGCTTCCTGTAGCTTCCATTGGCCAGGAACAGCGAACTGTGGCCACTGGGAGCTGCAGGCAGCCATGTAAATGTAAACAAACTGTCCGGTCACCCGCCAGTTGATTACCCTGATGGGCCTCAGGTTACCCACCATTGATGTACTAGAGGAGAAAGACAAGTTTTCCTGCTTTGTCAACTCCCAATCGATTTCTCAACTTTGAGTTAGTCCAAATGAAGAAAATATTCTTTCTGTGCATGCAGAAGAGGCTATTGCTGTGAAAAGCTGGCTTAGCACTTCAACAGGTTCTGGTTCCAGGTGTTCAGCTAGTGACTTCCACCAGTTCAGTGGTGTGACTTTCTTTAAAACATCATCATCAAACTTGTACTACTTGAATGGTTCACCCCCAGCCCTGAAATTTTTTATGGTTGGCATTATTGATGCGTAATTATTAGATGCCCAAGTCATAGCAGCATCTTCTTCTTCAGTAGTTAGGCATCTACTTTCGCTTGAAAATATTGGCAAGAAAATTAGGTGGAATAAGGACTTGATCCATCCACTTCTTTATTGCCTACAATTTAACTTTGTTGTTCAGTATTTTTTTCTTCAGTAGCTTTTCAAGTTCTTTCCAAATTTCAACAGCAGCAGTAGTACAGCAGCAATCCTTTTGGAGGGTGTCCAAGGTGAGGGAAATAGGTTTCGGTATAATCAGTAGATATTCTGCATTTCTCTTTAGTCCCATGTTGACTACTTTGGCTGTGATCGTTCCATCTATGTCGTCACTATTTTCTTCACAAGTTGTCCTCAAAATAGGCCTGTTCTCGATAGATAGCTCAAAACAGTCAACCACTGAATTCCATTGTACATCTTGGGGGAGAAATCCTCTTGCTCTCTTTCATGAATCTGAAGCAAAGTGGTTGTTACTCTGAAGTATTTTGCACTATCAACAACATTTTCCTTTATTCCTGCAGTTGTACTTAAGTTTGGCTCAAAGTTACATCAGATGAGCACTGTACACATATACATTTCAAGTTCCCTTCGTTATCATAATCTTCTCACCTTTGTTACATTTGCAGGATTATCTGTAACAAAGCTACGCACTTGACACTTGAATTTTTGTTCACAGGTTGTTATAACCTTTACTGCTACTACTTTTAAGTATTCTGCTGTGTGGGCATTTCTTCATGTATCAGTTGTTACTGTAAGTTAGACAACCCCATCTTCTGTTGTCACACAAGTACACATCACTGAATCATTGTGTACATTGCTCCAGCTATCAAGACTCAGATTAACTAATTTCCTATTAATGTTTTTTGCATGCTGTTCCATTTCCTTCTCATAAAATATATCTAGCAACCTTCTGGCAATGTCTGCTCTGCCTGCTGGAGCGTAGCCTGGTCATAATGAATGAACCATTGCCATCAAATGTTTGTTCTGAACAAGACAAAGGGGAAAATTTGTTGCATAAATGAACCAAAATTTCTTTTAATCGACGGAGTTTTGATGGAATTTGCTGATCCTGGTTACGAACTCATCCATGGTTTTACTGAATCATGAAGAAAGTCTTCTTCTTTTTTTTTTTAAAGTAGTTTGTTATCTATTGTATATTTAGTTGCCACACTACTGTGGTAGCAGCAGATGACAGACGTAGATGCTGAGATGATGGATGTCATAACTCCGTATGGCTACGCCGGGCTCTGAAACAAAATGGAGAAAAAAAAATCACTCTCTCACTGAATATTATTTGTTGCACTGCTTTAGAAAAGTGAGATTGTAAGTGAAAGGTTCCTCTTACTGTATCTGTTTGTACCACAGTTTAAAGGACATAATTTATTCCAAACCCAGCTTTATGGGGGAAATAATTAAATAAATCACAAGGGTTATCGATCTAAATATATTTAAACCATTATTTCTAGTAACATACCAAACAGCGTGAGAGTGAAAATGGTGTTTTTAAAATGTTAAAATTCATAAATGCCTAATCAGACTTTACTTTTGAACATGAAATCTTCACCTTGGATGTTTGATTATACTGAGCAATAAAAAATCACTTCAGAAGTCCAGCAGTACCCATAAAAATTTAATTGTTAAATGCTGCCACAACAAACTAATATGCTCATTATATTTTGAAATTCAGAAGTAATCCACACAAAACACAAATGTATGACAATAATCTAAGTGATCATGTACTTGTTTAGTCACGCATGGTAGGCAGTCCATAAGAATTGTAGAAAAATAAGTTTACTAAGTGATCCGCACATGTCCACATCATCTTCAAAGTCATTGCCTTCTGAGGACCATTTTTCATACTGTTGGTTTATTCTGACACCCAGGCCTTGCATCTCTTTTGTTGCGCTGTTTACATTTTGCACATGTACCTCTTTTACCCTGGGGTACAGGAATTTCTTGAAAATATTCCCTAATAGAGTCTTTTTTATGACTTGCAGTTATGGCAGGTGGTTTTTCCATTTCCCAGGTGTTGAAATCAACGCTAGAGGCAGCATGCACTCTGAAGAATGTTGTCCCTTCTTCACACAGCGTCCTGCTTGATACCACGGAGTCAAAAAACCTTACAACACCCAGCCATAGAGTCTGAACGCATTGGCGCAATGAGTAACAAAGCCATTCCTTCAAACTTGCCCCAGAAAAACCTGGAGTTCAGGAGTCAAAAAGGGTCAATGAGAGATTTCACTTCCTTTTGGTTCAATTATTATTTTAATAAGTTGGGGGTTTGGGGAGAATTAACCAAAGACATAGTCAAATATTCATCCATCTCCTGTGAGCCCAGATAAGCCTGGCAGAGAGCAGAGAAACAGAAAATTCCAGTTAAACAATGTATTTACCTGTTAGTAAAAGCCCTTCATTAGCCTGACCCCCACCCCACGGTCTGGTAGAGGCCCTAGCATATCTTAGATTGTTCTGTGGGCCTAAGTTATGGCATCCTTTCTGGACAGCCGTATAGCCTGGAATTTCTGTAGTACTACATGGTGTAGCCGTGCCCCCAACACGCTCTTTCTGCCCACATAATCTCTCTATGCCAGGGCTTGTGAAGGCAGCCACATGGCTGTCTTCCATGCTTCCTGTGCAGAGAGGCTCCTCGGCCCTTTATGCTGTTTTGGCCCTTTTACTCGGCATATAGGTGCTGGAATGGGGGTGAGGATGTCATCCAAAATGTGTGAGTGTGTGTTTGAACTTCAGAGCACGTGGTAAACTGATATTTATCTACCTTAGGTTTTCGATACACTACCTCACATGAGAAGGTCTGTTACTTGATTGTAGTCAAACAGATGTCAAGATAAATTTTCATTTGTGTTTCACTATTGCCAAAAAATTTTTTTTAGTTGTTACACATTACCGTTGTCTGTTGCGAAAGGACAGTGTTAAAATTATTTAAAATTTCCAAAGAGACTTATTTTTGGAATACTGCTTGAGAAATAAAAGTAATGTACTGAATGAACCCATTGTTGAAACAGTGGGCAAGGCTTCCTGAGCTCCATCAGAAAGGAGTCATCCGTTTTAATTTTTACTAATCCTAGTTTGCTATATTTAAACCCCAAAATCCGTCTACCACCCTGACATTTTAATAATACCGCCTATCACACATTTATCCAATATGCAGGCAGCACATTATTTTTATGTGCTGAATGAGTATCTTGTCCAAAGAAGTAATCCGTTACATCCCATTTGTGCCTGGGACCAGTGACTTCATATATTTATTCTTTTGATTTAGAATAAACCAACACCACATGCACATAAGCTCTGTTCACCTTGCCGTTTACTTTAAAATTACACAAAAGTACCTTTCTATGAAGTGCTAATACCCCCACATATTGGCCTATAGCACAATCCACCTATGTATGTTTCAAACGTTGTACTTCGACGTAATAACCGTTGTGATTTTTTCATTAAGGATTGAAACTGATGTAAAGCTGCCTTCTGTTTGAATTACTGTTGGGAATAAATGCGTTAGTTCTTACAGTTTGGAAGTGAAAGCTTTACCTGCATGGTTCCACTGTAAGTTCTTACTGCTCTTATAAGCCTTCTAATGTTGTTTAGCTTTGTAAAAACTGATTTGCTGTTGGCTAAAGGCCAGGTCTGAAAATTGAACTGCTTTCATCTCTGCATTTCAAACAGTAGGTATAACTTTGTGTTCAGCAAAAGCAGAACATCCAGTAAATACAGTATGTTGCACATATCTCAGCTTAAACACCTTGCTTTTTCTAGCAGCTGATCATTATAAGATCAATCACATGGACACTGAAATGAATTGTAGGATTAAGTGATTACATGTTAGAAAATAAAAAGAAAAGGAGTACTTGTGGCACCTTAGAGACTAACCAATTTATTTGAGCATAAGCTTTCGTGAGCTACAGCTCACTTCATCGGATGCATACTGTGGAAAGTGTAGAAGATCTTTTTATACACACAAAGCATGAAAATATACCTCCCTCCACCCCACTCTCCTGCTGGTAACAGCTTATCTAAAGTGATCACTCTCCTTACAATGTGCATGATAATCAAGTTGGGCCATTTCCAGCACAAATCCAGGTTTTCTCTCCCCCCCCCCCCCCCACAGACACAAACCCACTCTCCTGTTGGTAATAGGTTATCTAAAGTGACCACTCTCCTTACAATGTGTATGCTAATCAAGGTGGGCCATTTCCAGCACAAATCCAGGGTTTAACAAGAATGTCTGGGGGGAGGGGGGTAGGAAAAAACAAGGGGAAATAGGTTACCTCGCATAATGACTTAGCCACTCCCAGTCTCTATTCACGCCTAAGTTAATTGTATCCAATTTGCAAATGAATTCCAATTCAACAGTCTCTCACTGGAGTCTGGATTTGAAGTTTTTTTTGTTGTAATATCGCAACTTTCTTGTCTGTAATTGCGTGACCAGAAGAGATTGAAGTGTTCTCCGACTGGTTTAGGAATGTTATAATTCTTGACATCTGATTTGTGTCCATTTATTCTTTTACGTAGAGACTGTCCAGTTTGACCAATGTACATGGCAGAGGGGCATTGCTGGCACATGATGGCATATATCACATTGGTGGATGTGCAGGTGATGAGCCTCTGATAGTGTGGCTGATGTTATTAGGCCCTGTGATGGTGTCCCCTGAATAGATATGTGTGCACAGTTGGCAACGGGCTTTGTTGCAAGGATAGGTTCCTGGGTTAGTGGTTCTGTTGTGTGGTATGTGGTTGCTGGTGAGTATTTGCTTCAGGTTGGGGGGCTGTCTGTAGGCAAGGACTGGCCTGTCTCCCAAGATTTGTGAGAGTGTTGGGTCATCCTGCAGGATAGGTTGTAGATCCTTAATAATGTGTTGGAGGGGTTTTAGTTGGGGGCTGAAGGTGACGGCTAGTGGCGTTCTGTTATTTTCTTTGTTAGGCCTGTCCTGTAGTAGGTGGCTTCTGGGAACTCTTCTGGCTCTATCAGTCTGTTTCTTCACTTCCGCAGGTGGGTATTGTAGTTGTAAGAATGCTTGATAGAGATCTTGTAGGTGTTTGTTTCTGTCTGAGGAGTTGGAGCAAATGCAGTTGTATCGCAGAGCTTGGCTGTAGACAATGGATCGTGTGGTAAGGGTGAAAGCTGGAGGCATGTAGGTAGGAATAGAGGTCAGTAGGTTTCCGGTATAGGGTGGTGTTTATGTGACCATTGTTGTTATTATTATTATTATTATTGGCCTAATAACATCCGCCACACTATCAGAGGCTCGTTCACCTGCACATCCACCAATGTGATATATGCCATCATGTGCCAGCAATGCCCCTCTGCCATGTAGAAAACCTGGATTTGTGCTGGAAATGGCCCAACTTGATTATCATGCACATTGTAAGGAGAGTGATCACTTTAGATAAGCTATTACCAGCAGGAGAGTGGGATGGGGGGAGGTATTTTTTCATGCTTTGTGTGTATAAAAAGATCTTCTACACTTTCCACAGTATGCATCCAATGAAGTGAACTGTAGCTCACGAAAGCTTATGCTCAAATAAATCGGTTAGTCTCTAAGGTGCCACAAGTACTCCTTTTCTTTTTGCGAATACAGACTAACATGGCTGTTACTCTGAAACATGTTAGAAAATGCAGTTTAAAACTCCAGTTTTTGGCTATGGAAGCAGAACACAGTCTGTTTAACCAATTTAATTTCTTTTTCGTACATCTGATACAGCCGCCTTATTTTGTTCCTGTGTAATGAGAATCCAGTATTTCAAATTAAAAAGTAGAAGGAAAGCTTTGAAGAACTGCTTTGTATTCAAAATTCTTTTTGTGTTCAACATTATTCCTGTAGTTATCTGCAGATACAAAAAGAAAAGCCAGGTTGGGAGTCCTCTAAATGTCAGGTTTACAGTACACGTGTCAGTCTGGGCTCTTTCTAATGTGTAATGCACATTGCATAGTTTTGTCCAGACTTTTCACGAACACAGATTCTGGAATCTCTTGATATTTAGTCTACAGGTCAAGATTTCTTTCCTCTGTATCACAAGTTTGGTGTGTTCTATCTCTGTCTTGCTATCTTTCTGGGTAGGTGTGGATGTGATTGGTGATTTCATGGGGTATAGCAGCCTCTTTTGTGAAAAAAGTGGTTTTCTCTTAATTTAAACTATATCAAATATACCCAGTTTCATAGGCACTTCATGAATAGGTGTACTAAGATATTAAAATATGGAAGAAAATATGTACAAATTCAAAATGTGTGTGGAAATACTGGATTGTCCTTTAAAGAAGGCTGTTTTATGCTAGCACGATAGAAGGGAAAGATTTTATATGGAAATCTTCCCAGTTTAGAGAGTGCTAGTTATGATTTAATAAGTAGAGCAGAGGACTGGGAGCCAGGGCTCCTGGCTTCTATTTCTGGCTCTGCCATTGACTTGTCAGTGTGACACCTTGACAAGTGTTTAACCTATCCATGCCACAGTTTACCCGTCTATGTAATGAGAATAATAAAAAGTGATGTGGTATATACTTCACATTCTGTTGTAAGAATTCAGATCCTCAGATGAAAGATATAGGCAAATAAATACTAGTAAACCGAAGGATGAATTACTTAGCCAAATGCTTGGGACCAGATGCTGATACTCTTATCCATGTTACTGATTTTTCCCTGAAAGATCCTCAGGGATTTGAAAAACCAGTGTTTAGATTCTACCAATTTTTATTCACCCAAATTTTGCCTTTTAGGACCCAGGAATTTTTCCCAGGGGTAGTAGATGAGGCTGTGCTGGAGGACCAGGGTCAGCAGGCCAGTAGCAGTAGCTAGGGTCCTCACCTGGGTTGTAGGACAACACCCAGCACAAGCGCCCCCCCTGCCTGAGAAGGGATTTGGACATGGATCTGCCACCTCTCAAATGAGTGCCCTAACCCCTGTGCTGTGGGATATGCTGCTGTGGGGTTCCTTCAATCTCCTCTGTTGAAACTGTTGCATGTGGATAAATGATTTTTTAAAAAATGGAGCCGGGGAGTTGATGCTAGTGTGAGAGTGTTCCAGTGAGAGTTTAATGGACGGGTGGTGATTGTTAATGTTGTGGTGGAAATCTATCAGGGAGATTAACTCATCTGTCCAGAGGATGAAAATATCATTGATGTATCTCAGTATATAATTGGCTTCATAGTGCATTTGTTCAGAAATTCTTCTTCAAGGTGGCCAATTGAAGAGGTTGTCATATTGGGGAGCCCTCCTAGTACCCAGGGCTGTTCCCATGGTTTGGACAAAGTGTTTGTTGTTGAATGTAAAATTGTTATTGGGGAGAATGGAATGAATGAGTTGGCAATGTGTTTGGGGTTGATATATGAGGGCTGTCCATTGTCTTGTAAATATTTGAGATAGGCAGCAATACCATAATTATGAGGGATGTTGGTATATGGGGAAGTGAAATCCATGGTGGGAAGGATGGTGTTCTGAGAGAGGTTGTTAATGTGGAGTTTGCTGAGGAAGTCGGTTGTGTCCTGGAGGAAGCTGGCCCTTTGTGCGGTAGTGGTTTGAGGATGGTTTTTATGAATCCCGATATTCCTTCAGTAAGAGTGTTGTGACCAGATATGATGGGTCTGCCTAGGTTCCCTTATTTGTGTATTTTAGGAAGCATGTCGAACGTCCCTGGGGTGGGTTCTTGGGGAATGAGTTTATAGAGTTTCTCTTGGAGTTGTAGTGATAATGAGAGTGGCCCATTTCAAACAGTTGGCAAGAAGGTGTGAGTAACAGTAGGGGGAAATGAGTATGGGGGAAATTTAGGTTTAGGTTTTGTCAACTGTTTGAAATGGGCCACTCTCATTACCACTACCAAAGTTATTTTTCCTCCCTTGGTATCCTACTGTTTATTGAATTGTCTGGTTAGACTGACGTCACACTTGGTAAGGCAACTCACATCTTTTCATGGATTTATACCTGCTCCTGTATTTTCCACTCCATGCATCTGTGAAGTGGGTTCTAGCACACAAAAGCTTATGCCCAAATAAATGTGTTAGTCTCTAAGGTGCCACAAGAACTCCTCGTTTTTGCTGATACAGACTAACACGGCTACCACTCTGAAACCTATTTCCTTTCAGTGAGTGGAAAGTTAGATTACTAAAGATGATAACTTTACAAAAAATTGACTAAACTTCTGAAATGTAAGGCTCAGACCATAGTATTTTCATGTCACTGGCCATGTTTCCATAGCTTGAGGCTCAATGCTTTTAGTATTGTCAAAACATGGTATTTGTCATTTAGCAACATAAAATTTAAATATCTTCAGAGAATAAGATGACATTATTCATCTGTGCAGTTATTTCCCTGGGAACTGCATTTAGGTGGATTAGACGAAGAAGTATAAATAGGCACTTGTAGAGCAGAACATGTTCTTAATAATATTTGGATTTCTCAATTAAATGAACCTTCATATGCAAACACCACCAAGTTCCCTATATTGTATTACAATTCATGCTGTATGTCAGATCTGCTCCACAGTATCATCACATACCTATAAAAGCATTTGAACCAAAAATTGCCATGTACAATAGTTATGGAAGAGGAAGTACTGGAAGTAAGTCTCCATTGGAAATGTAAGTGCTTTAGTATTGGAAGTAAGTCTCCATTTACACCATTCAGGAATTTCATTTAGGCAGTGAGTTACAGTGTCAGGAGAGAGGGTCTCTCATGTCTGTGCAAAAAGCACTGATGTTGATTTTTTTCTTGACCTTGTCAATTCTAGCTTACGCCTGTAATATTTTTTATAATCAACAATATTTTATTGTGTCAAGAAAGACTTAATGCACTCCAGCTGTGCAAAACACAGGCTGAAAGGTGCTAATGAAGAAACCACTCTAAACACACATTTGTTCAATACATAAACCACATATGCTGAATAATATGACTTAGGAGCACTTAAAAATGATGGCAGTTTTTAAAACTTTAAACCAAATACAGCTTTGTTTCCTTGAGATGACTGTAAATTTAAAGACAGTTGACAACTTTAATGGCTAAGTATAAATCAACAAAATTCATCTGTACTATAAAAAACTTGATTTGTGATTGTTGATTTGTGACTGGATTAAAAAAACAAGATTATAAGGGAGTTTCCTACATTATTTCTCCGTGTTTAGTTTGACCTATAGCTTCATTCCACAGTGGTGACCGCTAAAATATTTTATAATTTAGTAGAAAGATTCGGAACCCTCTTCTTCCTGCTCAGAAACCTTGGTAAAAATTTATCAATAGGGAAAAAGAAAACATGCTCAGTTTAACCTCCCTGTTGTAATTTACTTTGTAAAAATAAACTATAAAGACAGTTTTACGGTTGAACTTGGAAGTGAAGTTGGTGGTATTTTTATTTTTACATATATATTTTATAAGCAATAACTTAATTTAGATGTATGTCCTTAACTGGAAAACTACAGTGTGTGTGTGTCACTGTCTGTCTGTGTTTGTGCATGCGTATGTGTACACAAGTGGGAAGGGAAGCCCTGCCATCTGATTAAAGGTGCTGAATTGGAATATAGCACAAAGGGGTCCTGTTCCATGAGGCCTACAGATGAGCAAATTCTATGTAACGGCTAAATTGTCATTTATTTGTAGTGGCAACCTAGGGAAAGTGAAAGTTAAGAGATTTTCAACCAAGAAATGCTGTTATGTTATTGATTCCCGTGTGAGTGGTTTGGTTCCAAACATACTGAAAACAGTTGTTCAAAGTGCCCTTTGTCAGGTGTAATTAGCTTTCCTTTGATAAATTGCTCTTGTAAAAAGATTTTTAGAAAGGGAAAAGTGATACTTAGTAATGTAAATTAAACCAAGACTGTTTAGTGTCCTGGAGAGAAATTATCCCCTGTGCAGGTGGGTGGCACAAGGCCTGTGCGCCACTCACATCCCATTTAAATCCTCAAAATAGGCTTAAAGGGGGTACAGGCCCCTCTGCAGAGATGAATTTCACCCAAAAATGAACAAAAATGTGTTTTTTCACCCAACTTTGTTCTTTTTAATGATTTGTTCCAAAAATCCAATTTCAGAACAATGAAGATGAATGTATGCAGTTGCACAAAGCCCACTGAAGTTAAGGATCCCTCTTAACTTTACTGGGCTTTGCATCAGGCTGTTGGTTAACTGTTTTCACAAACAGGAGAAGGCTTTTAAAAGTTTGTGATATCTGGCAGAACTGTATTTTCCTTACCTTGATGCTCTGTGCTGCTGACCTGTACCACTGCCAGCTGCAGTGGTCACTATTAAAAAGTCATCCACAGTTATTTCCTGTTGTAACTATAAGGACAATTTGGGCCTGATGATTATCTTTCCCTACCTCCCAATGGAAAACCTAAGGGAGAAAAAAATCATTGAAAGGGTCTACCTGAAGAGCGTCCTCCTGAACTGGTCCATCTAAAGGTGACAGTATTGTCTTCCTTGCACCCCTATACAGAACTGTCTCTGGGGCTAGCCCACAGACCCTATGGATCAAGGGGAAGCAACCAGACACTGTCTTATCTCAGTTGTCATTGTAGTAACTGACAGTAAATGTTGACTTTTTAATGGTGGCCATTGTACATGCAGTAATCAGGAATTTAACATACATGGAGATAAAATAGAAACCTAGCTTAGTACATGGAATGAATACAGTTCTTGTAGTTTAGCCCAGATAACTACTAATGCATCAAGTAAAGCAATGCTGTTAACCAGCCTTTGCAGACAGTTTTTTTTAAATGTTAGTGCTCCAAGAAAGCTAAGCAGTTAAAATACCACAGATAAACTTTTTACCACCAGCCATCCTACCATTAGATGTATCCTTAGCAAAATGATAACCATCTGGCACTGGCCTGGTGCCAGTTCTGAGGAACGCTATTATTTGATCTTTACAAAGATAAATAATATCTGTATCTAGCTGGGGGGTGGGGGATGGGGAAGGAAACAAACAGTATACAAAAAGCACTCTCAAAAATAAACACAGTCCTGGGTTAGGTCTGAAGCTCTGCCAAGCTTTTAAGACAAATTATAAGGAAGAATAGTAAATGAGGTGACCAAAGGAAAAGTTATTCCAGCAACTCTTGACTCAGAGTACTTTACACTTTGTTAATTGAAGAATGCAATTTTTTTTTAAACAGATAATTGTAAATAAACAAATGCCCGATGCCTTAAATGGGGAAGCTTTGGAAAAGTTTCATAATACTGTTCAGTACAGGTCATCTTACTGTGGCATGCTCTGATCACATTACTCCTGTAAATTCCTTCTATGGCTTTTCCTTTCTTTCATCGTTACATTCAAAATACTTGCCCAGGCTTTGCCCAGATCCATGCCAGCTCCCATTGCATTTTACTCCCCATCTCTCTCCATTTGTCTCTCTGCATCCTCTAGTCTAACTTAGATAATGTTTTGTCCATATCAGTCATCGCATTAAATCACTTTTCATCAAAAATAGCAAACATTTCCTTGTAGAATATTTTCCCATGTTCCACAAGGTGGAGCCCTGAAGTTTACCTACCTAGTTTCAGAGCCTTCACAGTTCTGGACACATGGTAGAGAAGAATAAAAATGGGTCTTTTCAATAGTTTTCACAGAACAACTCTGGGTTCTCACTGCAATCTTTTCTTTTTCTTTTTAAACCAGTAGCTCTGCCAGAAAGTTTAAGACCTATGAGCTATGTGTCAGAAGAAGAGCTTGTAACTGCTGTGATGGGATATTCTGGGGAAGCTTATAATGTATGGGTTTTATGACACTCACAAGGGTTGCAGGTTATGCTGACAAAATGTCTAACTTCTATGAAGTCTCTGTTCATATCAGCTATGCACAGGTGGCTCTCTGCGAACCACATATATGGCTTCATAGAAGTTACCTTATTAATCTCATGGAACATCCCTGATGAAATACATCTCTTATTAAGGTTATAAGCAAAATCCATTCAGACATTTGGGGGTTAAATGAACATAAACCATCCTTTATTCAGCTTTTAAAACAAAACAAGGAAATGTCCAGTACAAAAAATATGTTAAGATTTTAGAATGACGTTAGTAAATCCTTAACTAATTAGTTGATGGTTCGAAAATGGATGGAAGAGAGAAGGGCCACCATCCAGCATAGCATAAATGCTAAGTAGTATCACTATAGGAATGACAATGACTTCTTTGGTGAAGAGTCTGATCCTACAAAATGCTGAGCACCCCTATAGGCCCGGGCACCCTCAGTTTCAGTCAGGACTGGTGCTAGCCCATTGGGGTCCCTAAACAGGAATATTTTTGCCACCCCCCAATACTAAAACAGACAAATACTTACAATAAAAAGTGGATGGGGTGGCCCCTTGAACTGCGCGGGGCCCTAAGCAGTTGCTTAGTCTGCTTATGCCTAGCGCTGGCTCTGGGTCTAGTAGAAATTTTGGACACATTGGGATTTTTCAGAGGGCACTTAGCATCACTCAAGATGAGTCTGCGAAGTGGTTATAATTCCCTGTCTGTGAAGTTGTAGATTTTTCAAAGGCACAAAGGGAAATTAGGTGCCTTGGAAAATCAATGAGAGTTGGGCACCTTCCCCCTTTGAGTAAATGATAAGGGGAAATTGGGCTTGCAGAGGGAGATTTTCAAAAATCTTTTTCTTTCTGAAATTCTACAGTCATGGATTCTAGCTGGAGGAGAGCAAGTTTGTTTCTAAAATTTTGAGTTTAATGGATACGTTGTTTTTGTGACATGGCTCTTTAAAATGTGAGCAGTATTTCCATTTTGCAAAGGCCTTGGCTACACTTGCAAGTTAGAGTGCATTAAATCAGCCCCAGGCGCCCTAACTCCTGAGGTGTCTGCACTGGCAAGGAACATAGAGCACCTGGACTCTGCAGCTGGAGCGCTCCTGGTAGTCCACCTCCACGAGAAGCATAGAGCTTGCTGCGCCCTGGCTGAAACACCGGGGTGTCAGCGTAGACAACATTTTGCATTACTGCACTGTGATTGGCCTCTGGAAATGTCCCATAATCCCTTGAAGTCAAGTGGCCACTCTGGTCATTGTTTTGAACTCGGCTGCAGGCATGCGGATATCCTCTTTCAAAGCTCCATTTCTGACAGCCAGCATGCTTATCTGCTCCGTGACAAAGCAAATCATTACTGTGGAATGCTCCTGCTGCAGAGGCAGGTATGTGTGAGAGAGAGGCGGGGTGGAGGCTGATGTTGGGGTTTCCCTCTTCTCCCTGCCGCTGTCTGAACTTACAAGACAGCAGGCTGACACACTCTCTGCCCCCCTAAACACACTGTTTCTCCCTCCACATGCACACAACACATTCCCTCTCACACTCTACACGCGCACATTTGAAAAGCACGCTGCAGCCCCTTGCATACTAGGATAGCTACCACAATGCACTGCTCTCTGTGGTGTTGCAAGAGCTGCTAATGTGGCCACGCCACTGCGCTTGCAGCTGACAGTGTGAACACATGGCAGCGCTTTCCCTGCTGCTGTTTCCAAGGGCTGATTTAACTCCCGGCGCTCTATATCTCCAAGTGTTGCCATGCCCAAAGTCTTAATTATTTTTAAAGCCATATTTCAAAAACAGCTTGTCGTAGAATGTTCAGATTTAAATATAGATGAGATGAAGCTGAGTGTGTTAGCATGTTTTGGGTAAGCCTGGCTGCTAATTTTAGAAGTGATATGATAGGGGTAGGATTTTTCAAAAGTGGTGAGCATTGACCTAATTACTGTTACTGAAGTCAATGGCAAAACATTCATTGATTTCCGTGGGAGCAGAGTTGGACAACGCTGAGCCCTTATGCAAATCCCACGGTATAACTTGTGGGAGACATTCTGCCTTTGATTATCAGCCTCCAGTTTCCAGTGATGTGTATGTATATGTAGAAGCTGCACATGTATATTTAAGCAGAATTTGACTCTTAATTCCTTCTGTATTGCACTGGGAGCCCAGTCAATGTTTTAATGTTGCGTAAAATATTATTTTCCTGTATAACGCCTGTTTGTGATATCAGGCATGGTTGGTTTTGGTTTTTTTAAATGTGTATTGATGCAGTGTGGTCACACCTTGCTACCCTAATGAAAGTTAAGATAGCTGTAGTTCAAATTTTTCTGCTGTCTGATGGATCTCATATTTCTATTATTGCCAGCAATTTCCGACTAGAAAATGGATGTGTCCGTAAAGTGCATTCTGTTTGGAGAATGCATATTCCAGATCCAACTGCTCATTTAGATGTAATGCACTGTGTCAAATCCCAGTGTGAGTCTGGCACTGCTCACTGCTTAGGATGTCTTTTAGAAGTCCTTTCATGCCCCAAGTAATTAGATTAAAGTTGGAAACTATCACAGAAAAGCTTAATCTCAAATGATGCAAAACAATCAAAATAGGCTCCCTTGGAAATTCAAGAATGTTTTATGAAGTATTTTAAGAGACATCTTTAGACTTTTTAGGAGTATATGCAATTTCAGCTGCAGCACTCAATAGTATCTCAAGTACTGCATTAGACATTTATTCTTTTTATGCTGACTAATCAGCAAGAACTCCTGTAGCATCCTTTTGGTGTCTTGAATTCCCACAATAATGATGAAATAGGGATTGCTTCCAGTAGCCACTTTCCGAATTTTATTTTTTTAAACAGATGCTACTCCTCACTCACCCTCTATTATCATTTTACTGTCTTGGTTTATTCTGCAATGCTTCATTCCTCAGTCATCAGAAGGATGTGACTTTTCTTTGTTACATACATAATAGTCTAGCTGTTGTGAATATTTTCAGTACAAATACTGTAAATGCACCATATTTGATGATATACATATGAGCTAGATTCACCCTTGGTGTCAGCAGGGCACAGGGCCTCTGTGTCCAGGCTGTGACTTCACCTCCAAAACCTGGTTGGCATGTCCAGAAGGTGTTGCCATTGGATACCATAAACAACCTCTACTGGTGGGATTCCATCCACAGATAAAACTGACCTCTCCCAGCTTAATCTTTCTAGAAAGGGCAGCAATGGAAATACTGCCTAGCCTTCTAGAACTCAGAGCACTTTGCAAATACAGTATGTAGCAACCTGGGTCAGCCAGGTTGAATCTAACCAAGCATCTTCCTCTGTTGTTATAAGCAAGTAACTGGGAAACCTCACGGGTGACTGAAGACTGTCAGTCACTATTGTTAAAGATATTGTGGTAAATTATTTGACTGGCACCATGTAGTAGGCCTAATGAAACTAAGATCTTGTGTGTTTGTTTATTTATTGTTGTATTATTTATTTATTTGCTGCAACAGGTTCACCAGGAGACGAATCAGGGGGAAGAATAAGGAAGTTAAGTCTTGGACAGTATGACAATGATGTTCCAGGGCAGCCACCATATACCAGGTGTGGCTGGATGACAACTACTGCTATAGACCAGGCTGTAAATCCAGGATCACGAATTGCTGTAGGGGAGACCAAAGAGGTAAATAAGAAAGAATTATTCAAGAAGCGGTGAATGAATGGCCAGCATAGAATCTCAAATTCAGGAGCAGAGTCAGGTTACAAATCCCCACGTTGATAAGCAGAAGTTGAGCATATTATGGGGTTTTGTGCATGATGTGCCATCCCTGACAGTCACTGGATATAAGAACAGAACAGTCATATTCATCAGAAAAAGACTTTAACATACACTGGCACATCCATCTGTGTGTGTGTGTGTTTGTGTGTGTCAGTCAGTGTCTTTGGTCTGCTGAGATCTCTCCATTGGAAAAGTGGATCAGATTATATGAAATCTTGTATAATCTGATGAAAAATGGCCCGTTGTACTGTAGAGACTTGATGAGATTTGCCACACACTCATTTTGTTGTTTTTCACCTCTTCTAGATGAGTGTGGCACGTTACCAGGAAGACCTAGATGAAGTAGACAGGGGAATCTTCTCACCAACCAAAAATGGGAATGAAGCTGTTCCACCAACCCCAGCTTTTCCAGTGTCACCAGAGACACCATATGGTGAGGAAACGTCTTCATCATTTACTATTCACAAATGTGTTACTTTTAGCATCTCAAATTTATGGAAAAGGGTTGTTTGATTTTCTTTCTCTTCCAGTGAAATGTCCCCCACATTACCGCCAAATGAGTCCACCTGGTCAACAGATCAGTAGCCCACCTGAGATGTACAGAACTGAGCATGGTAAGAACCATACTTCCGTTTTTCCTGTAGAGTGAAACACACCCCTGTATAGAAGCCTCCCACATCTGGCCTTGTGCAGGTCATCTGCAGAGAGAGGTAAAGTTCACCCTTGTTAAGTACTCTGTGCAGTGCCAGAGCAAGCAATTGATAATGCACAATCATCATTGTGCCTGCACAATAATAATTTACTAATGTACTAATCTATCAAAATAGTATTATCAGATTTTTGGGTACAGTTTTTGCAGTTTATTTAGGCACTGTCTGCATGTGAGGAGAGCACAATAATTGTCATTCCTCTGTCAAGTGACGCAAATGATGGCTTTGCTCAAGTCAAATCACATCCTAGCAAATTCAAGGATATTATTATGAGTTTAAATAAACAGTCTTTCATATTGCATGGTTGTTTCCAATCAATGATTGCTAAGGGAAAGGGTCAGTTTAGTGTGATCTTGTTGTAAATGACCAGAAAAGAATTCTTTTGGTTGGCCTTAAATCTCTTCTAATGTAAACCTGGTGTAAGCAGCTCCTGTAAAAGGTGCCCCCATCTTCCCTGGCATAGGAGTCATTTCAGGGGCACAGCAGGGAAGAGCTGTACCAGGCCTCCACTGTCATAAGGTCTCTTATTTAAGGTTGTTTTAAGGCCTAACCTGTGCATTTTTGCACCTTTCTATGTTTGGATTTCTTTTAAGTTCAGCCTAACATCTGAATTTTCCCAGGTTACAAAACCTATACCCTTAACTTACTGATGTGTACTCTTAGCCTGAACTCCAACTTAATGTAATGTTTTGTCTAAGACTAAACAGAACTTCCCATCTCCATGTCATTACCCATTATATTTGGTGTGACTTCAGCCTTTCAGAATGTTTGTTTTTTCTTACACATGCATAAGAATCTAAAGAGATTAGTTAAACTAACAAAGGATTTTGTGGGGTTGTTGGGCTGATTTCTAACTGATGTACATAAAGGAGCTGAGCAGACACATGGTGCTGTGACTTTGACCTAACCTACACAGGTTAATTCCTGTATGTTTCACACAGAAAAAGTGATGTGATATAATCACACAGGATCAGATACTACTCTTGGTTACATTTATGCACCCATTGCAGTCAATTGTCTGTGTAAACACGATACAAACTAGAGAAAATGTAATAACTTTTAGTGTAAACAAGCAGCATTGTTTTTCATCCACTTACTGTGCCAGGAACCAAGAATTCTTCGAGATTAGTCTCCCGGAGCCTTCCTTACACATAACCAACTGGACCTGAAGAAGAGCTCTGTGTAGCTCAAAAGTTAGTCTCTTTCACCAACAGAAGTTGGTCCATCCACCTGGTTTTTCTGCATCCTTTTAGGATTCCTTTCTTATTAGCTGTATAAATTGGGTGGACCACAAAAGTGTAAGAAGTTTGGTTTCATTCAGATAAGCACAGAAAAGATTTGGCTGTTTATCTGATGCTTACAGAGAACCATCCAGTTTGGAAGTCAGACTAGAAATAATATTCCTTGTAAGATTTCCAGCATCTTCTTGCTTTGGCTAAGTTGGGAATAATGCAAGCATAACCCTTCTTTAGCAAAAGCTTTTGACACGGTCTCCCACAGTATTCTTGTCAGCAAGTTAAGGAAGTATGGGCTGGATGAATGCACTATAAGGTGGGTAGAAAGCTGGCTAGATTGTCGGGCTCAACGGGTAGTGATCAATGGCTCCATGTCTAGTTGGCAGCCGGTCTCAAGTGGAGTGCCCCAGGGGTCGGTCCTGGGGCCGGTTTTGTTCAATATCTTCATAAATGATCTGGAGGATGGTGTGGATTGCACTCTCAGCAAATTTGCGGATGATACTAAACTGGGAGGAGTGGTAGATATGCTGGAGGGGAGGGATAGGATACAGAAGGACCTAGACAAATTGGAGGATTGGGCCAAAAGAAATCTGATGAGGTTCAATAAGGATAAGTGCAGGGTCCTGCACTTAGGATGGAAGAATCCAATGCACCGCTACAGATTAGGGACCGAATGGCTAGGCAGCAGTTCTGCGGAAAAGGACCTAGGGGTGACAGTGGACGAGAAGCTGGATATGAGTCAGCAGTGTGCCCTTGTTGCCAAGAAGGCCAATGGCATTTTGGGATGTATAAGTAGGGGCATAGCGAGCAGATCGAGGGACGTGATCGTTCCCCTCTATTCGACACTGGTGAGGCCTCATCTGGAGTACTGTGTCCAGTTTTGGGCCCCACACTACAAGAAGGATGTGGATAAATTGGAGAGAGTCAAACAAAAATGATTAGGGGTCTAGAGCACATGACTTATGAGGAGAGGCTGAGGGAGCTGGGATTGTTTAGTCTGCAGAAGAGAAGAATGAGGGGGGATTTGATAGCTGCTTTCAACTACCTGAAAGGGGGTTCCAAAGAGGATGGCTCTAGACTGTTCTCAATGGTAGCAGATGACAGAACGAGGAGTAATGGTCTCAAGTTGCAATGGGGGAGGTTTAGATTGGATATTAGGAAAAACTTTTTCACTAAGAGGGTGGTGAAACACTGGAATGCGTTACCTAGGGAGGTGGTAGAATCTCCTTCCTTAGAGGTTTTTAAGGTCAGGCTTGACAAAGCCCTGGCTGGGATGATTTAACTGGGAATTGGTCCTGCTTCGAGCAGGGGGTTGGACTAGATGACCTTCTGGGGTCCCTTCCAACCCTGATATTCTATGATTCTATGATTCTGTTTTTGGGTCATGTAAGGAACATGGGGTTCAGAGAATCTAACAAAAACTAAAAATCAAATAAACAGATGCTACTTCTTGAAAGTTCAAAATAAGTTGAGTGTGGTTACGTTTAAGTATGTTCCTTCAAGAAAAGAAATAAGGATTAGGCGGTGAGATTCAGAGGTGGCTATCGCAAACATCTCCTACTAGTCCCAGGTGCTCAACACCTGCGAAAATCAAGCTGAACATACATTGAACTCTGCATCCTTATTACATTACTTGTTGCTTAGGATGATCAGAATGGGTTCATAGAAAATAAGGCCTGATCAAAACCTTTATCCTGCTTCAGTCTGAACCTTTTATTGAAACATTTTGGTTGATTTCTTTTTTTACATTTCCTGATGTCCGCGGGGTCCGCAAATGGAAGTACCGCAGTATTAAGAGGAACCGGTAAAAATCTCATGAGATAATCTGTCGTCATGAGATTTCCAGCCTAATTTTGCATACAACAGTTTGTATGTCAGGTGGTTTGTGTGATGGTATATGATTGCATAAACTTGGTTTTGCTTCTCTTTATCAAACCTCTGGTGTTCTCTGAACAGTGGGAGTTATGCCAACAAGATAGCATATTTAACTAAGTGTGTTTCTTGATACAGTGCATCCACCATTATCAGAAGTTCAGTTATCCAGAACCCCACAGTCATGTTCCCAATCCAGTGTCAGATAACAGGGCTTTCATAAATGGATGTGGCTTGTCCAGTGCTGTTTCTTCAAGGCAGGGAGCCCAGAAAGTAGAGAGCTGTGGTGACTGAAACCTTTATCCACTTGAGACCATTAGCCAGCTTAGTCCCCGACATACACACAAAGTTTAATGTACAGCAGCTTTTAAATTGAAGAGCTGAGGTCAGCTCAGATCTCCACCACCTCAGTTCCTTCTCTGGTCCTCAGTCTTCCTTCCCATAAGTCAGGTGGCAGTGGGTAAACTGGACAGTTTCCTGCATGATAGGACTTGTTGGCTGTGCACTCATAAATCTGCAGATTTGGCACCTTCCATTATTCAAATCTTTGATGACCCAAAGGGTTTCCCCTTGCACCTTTTGATTTGCACTTTATTCACAGTGCAAATCTTCGCTGGTCTGAGGCTTATTGTGCACTCTCTTTTGCTGTTTGGTAAAAGTGAAAAAATAAGTTAGCTGTACCCACTCTTTTTCGCCGATGTAAGTGTCATATTTTTCCCTGCACAAATGGATTTTAATAAACACAAGGAAAGATGTAAAAACTGCTGTGGAAAAAAAAAAGCATGGAAATGCTGTGTTTGGAAAGGTGCCAAAATGACTGACTACTGAAGATCCTTTCCCCCACCCCCATTCTGCCCCCAGTTGTGTTTATTGGAATGTATCCAAAGGAGTTTAACCACACCCCTGTAGCTGAAAATACATTTCAAAGGTATACATCCACATCCAGCTATGAAAACTAGGGTAAAAGTAGATTCTAGGCCCTCAAACACTGTCTTCTTTGTGACATTAAACTTTATAGGCACAGTATTTGCACTTGTGCATAAAAAATGATAGAATTTGCGTGCGCACACACACATGCCTGTTAGCATGCACAAATCAGGCACAGATTAAAATGTGATTTGCTTAGATAAATTGTTAGTTGTGTGCATAAGTGGTAATACATAAATATCATGCACACAATGGTTTGGGTACACACACACAGACAAGATTGAGGCCTCTTTGCACTGTGGGTCAAATTCTGCTCTAAATTTCATGCATGAATTTCCATGTATAACCGAAGCGTTGTGTACACTTTTCTGAGAATAAAATTTGGCCCTCTATATCTCAATGACCTCTTTTTGCTATTGACTATAAAAGTCCAAAGTTAGTTCCCACTATATAAAGTGGGTGCTGGTTAATAGTAATCCCAGTATCAACAATTTAGGTTGATAGCAACATTTTGCCAGGAAATGATCCCATCCCATTGAGTTCAGTGTTAACAGGACTCAGATACTGGCAAAAGACAAGCTGCTTATTAACAATTTTTTCAGAAGGCTTTAGCCCAATGCCAGTTTGCAGGTCTGCAGCCAGAGAAGGAAGTGCTGGGGTTGCACTGTACTTCTCCCTGCAGTCTCCGAGAGCTCCCTGCCCTGGCACTGGGAGGTGAGCTCAGAATGTGCTAGCACTTCCTTCCCTGGCTGCTACCCTGCAAACCTTCCTTCCACTTATTGGTAACTTCCAGATAATGAAACTTTTTGCTGGGAACCGAGAGGTTGCTAATAAGTGGAATCCACTCTGTTTACATTGATTTTTATTATGAAGGCTGTAAGACTTAGGAGACTTTTCCTCATGTTGAAATGTCTTGTCAGTAGTCTTTTTGTCTTGTGTTGAGTGGGTGTAACATTGACCTGACATCTCATTGAGAGGAGACATGATAGAAAACATGCAAAGGGATTATACAATAAGACATTAGGTCCCAAAGTGCTAATCCATTGTTTTTGAGAGAGTAGGCAGTGAGGTAAATTGGACCAACTTCCATTGTTGAACATTTGTTCAACAATTTACTCTTACATGTTAATTAGACGTCAGTTTTGCTGTGCATCATCTGCTTTAAGGCCTATTAAGGTCAAGAGCATAGGATTTAAAGAAGGAACGGTTAAATGTATAGACACTGAGAACATCCCCAGTTGCATTAGGTAGGCAATGGGGGGAAAAAAAGTAGGGCTATAACCCCTCATGTTTTAGGACCTAAGCCCTCTGAAGCTTCTGGTATTAGTCACTGTGAGAAACAGAATAACAGATTACATGAACCACCGCTCTAATCTAGTACAGTAGTTTCTATATTCCTGTGTAACAACAGCTGAAACTATTTGAACAGTAGTATTGTGTCCTTTACCTTTTGTAAGGCATTCAGGTCTTTCTGGTTGCCTAGGTAATACTTAAGTAGTAGCAAACAATAACAACAACACACGCTATAATAATGTCTACAGTAATGAAGCAATTCTGCTACAGGGTGCAAGATTCCCGTTTATGATTCAGATGCAGTGGCTTTGCCGTTTACTCGGTTAACTCTTAAATAGTTTCAGAGGAGTCCAATCCAAGGTAAATATACTTCTGAGGTCAGCTTCTGCAAATGAATTACAGTTTACTTATCTTGTCCTCGTCTACTGAATGTTTTTTAAAAGGGCCATGTTTAGGATTCACCTTGGTAAATTTGTTCATTTTGCTTATGTGTTCTACCCTTTCCCCAAGCCTGTGTCTGCCTTGTCTATTTTAGATTGTAAGCTCTTGAGAACAGGGACTGTCTCGTGCTCTGTGTTTATACAGTGCCTAGCAAAATGGGGCCTCTTTCTTGTTGGGCCATAAGCACTACTGTAATAAATATAATTGATGTGTTAGGCATCCAAAATCCATTGTATGTCATTGGGACACTTATTTGGATGCCTAACTCCCTTAGGCTTCCTTTGAAAATCCCAGGGGTAAACTCTTAAACACGGATGTGAATCTTCACCCTGATCCAGACATATCCCCACAGCTCTGCAGAACTTCTGATCCAGGTCTGTACTCCACATCTAATCCCCCGTATCTAATTCAAATGTGTTGGAAAATTAGCGGGATATTTTTTGGCTGGCATGAAATATCTGTGCTCCTGAGCCCATTCTGGGCATAGGGAGAAGTAGATAAATTTCTCCCACGTGGTTTTGCTGGTAGGGAATCACACCTACACCTTGCCTATGGGTTTCACAGCTGTTTCCTGACAGCAGAAGTATCTGGAGACAGACAGTGAGACAGCCCAACCTGAATTAATAAGGCTTTAGCTAACAATGGAAACATTTTAATTTGTAATAGGCTGTTTAAATTACGGTGTGGCTTAGGAGATAGAGCACTGGCCCCATACTCAAGATACCTGGGTTCTGTTCCTAGCTCTGCCAATGGCCTTTCAATCTGTTCCTCAGTTTTCCACTGTAAAACAGGGATAATGACACTGCCCTCTATGGTAAAGTTCTTTGAGGTCTACTGATGAAAAGCACTATATGTAAGAGCTAGGTATTATTATGGTATCGTAACTCTTGTACCATTTTTAAGCCAGTTGAAAGCATTCTCTTGCAGCAGACTTGCACAATGACAGTGTCCCCATGAGATCACATATAGCAGGTTCAGCAATGTCAAATGCTAAAGCTAAAGATAAAAAACAAATCAATACACATTTCATAGTGCTTCTGAACTTGTGAAATTTGCTGCGGTTTGGCTGAATAAACGCAGTTTCCTTTAAAAATATGGTTCTGTTCCAAAAAGGGATTCTTTAGAAATGGCTTTGTGGGACTCCAACTGTATTGGCTTTCATTGACTCACATCAAATGTACTCTCATTTTATTGACTGCCAATATGCAAATGGCTCAGAAAGTCAAACTCTGTCTGCTCCTTCTTACACACCATCCCAAACAATCCAGGTTCTGCTGGCAAAAATAGGCCTTCAGTGTTGCTGTAAATGGTTTTGCAGAGGTATCACTGATTAGAACTCAGTAAAAATTCTGTTGAATGTGCCAAAGGAGAAATCTCCCCCTGACTTGCTCTCTTTCTCCCTCCCCCGATATTTTTCTGTGGCTCTGCAGGGCTAATGAATAAAAAGCAAAACTATTAAGTAAGAAAGTACCATTTTTACATAGCCACTTTTCAGAACAGAACCACACTTTAAATTGCTGCATCATCCATTGTTGTGCAAGGGCCACTGTCAAATTTGAACTGCATCAGTTTCCCCATCTATAAAATAGAGGTAATCATGTTTACTTTTCCTTGTAAAGTACATTGAGGTCCTCAGAAAAAAGGTGGTATGTAAGTGTAAGTTTTAAAAATTATTATTTAAAGAGAAGACCCAATTCAAACACCCCTGAACTCAGGAAAAAATTACTTCCTGATCTTCGGCCCACCCCTAATTTTTTATTAGCTGCAGTGCAGGATTTCCCATAGTTCATGTTATTCAGGATTTCCCATAGTTCATGTTATTCAGAGTGTCTGTAGCTGCCTGATTTGTTTCTTTCAGTATTTTTTTTCTTCCTTCCTTATTGAGAAAAAACATTCTTGAAAGACTACCGTCAGTGCATGTAATGTCAGTGCAGAATAACACACTGGACTGTTTGTATATTTAGAAACAAAAAACTGTTGTCCTATAGGCAATGAGGAAAAGAGTCAATGCAGTGGCATAAGGAGCTATGGCAGAAGCAAATAGTTCTTTAAATGTCTGTTTAATCTAAGCAGAATTTGATTTTTATTTTTTTATAATTTCAACAGATAATATCAATGTAGATTTTAAGCATTTTTTTCCATTTTTATCTATTCCAAATTTTCACAGTTGAAGTTGGGGGTCTCAGATAACTATTTAATGACAGTGGACATTCAGATCAAACAAATTAAAGCTTTATAATAATTGAAACATAAATTGTCAACATCGCATGTCAAAATATACAAACTAAATATCCTTAAATCAAACTCCAATACATTCTCAAACAGCATTTTTCTTATTTTGCCTATCTGTAAATCATTAATGAAAGTACTTTTCCGTGTGTTTGTGTGTATGCAGTGCAATTGACGTTTACCAACATTTACTCATAAAAATCTAATCCTTACAAGCCTAGCTATGTCTCATATATTTTATGGCCAGAAGGGACCATTATGCTTATCTAGTCTGACCTCCTACTGTATAAGACTGGCAATAGAATTTCACGTAGTAATTGCAGCATCAGGCCCAATAACTTGTTGTTGAACTAAAAAATATATTTTCGAAGACACCCTGTCATGTTTTAAAGACTTCCAATGATGGTGTCTCCACTAAAGCTTTGTAAATTGTTTCAGTGGTTATATATCCTTACTGTAAAATATATGTGCCTTTGTCAGTGTTCCCTCCCGACTCTGAACTCTAGGGTACAGATGTGGGGACCCGCATGAAAGACCCCCTATGCTTATTTCTACCAGCTTAGGGTAAAACTTCCCCAAGGCACAAACTCTTTGCCCTTGGAGGGTACGCTGCCACCACCAAGTGATTTAACAAAGAATCAGGGAAAGGACCACTTGGAGTTCCTATTCCCCCAAAATATCCCCCCAAGCCCTTACACCCCCTTTCCTGGGGAGGCTTGAGAATAATATCTTAACCAATTGGTTACAGAGTGATCACAGACCCAAACCCCTGGATCTTAGGACAATAGAGAAATCAGTCAGGCTCTTAAAAGAAACAGAACTTTATTAGAAAGAAAAAAGGTAAAAGAAGCACCTCTGTAAAATTAGAAGGGAAGCTAATCTCACAGAGCAATCAGATTTAAAACACAGAGGATTTCCCTCTGGGCAAAAACTTTAAAGTTACAAAAAGAAAACCAGGAATACACCTTCCTCTCAGCACAGAGAAAATCACAAGCTAAAACAAAAGTAAATTAACGCCTTTCCTTGCTAGTACTTACTAATTCTAATGGAGTTGGATTGCTTGCTTTCTTGATCTCTCTCCATCAAGCACACAAAACCGACAGACCAAAGCCTTCTTCCCCCCCCCGCCGTTATATTTGAAAGTATCTTGTCCCTTTATTGGTCCTTTTGGTCAGGTGCCAGCCAGGTTACTTGAGTTTCTTAACCCTGTACAGGTAAAAGGATATTGTGCCTCTGGCCAGGAGGGATTTTATCGTACTGTATACAGGAAGGTTGTTACCCTTCCCTTTATATTTATGACAGCCTTATTTTCCATTTCGATAATCTAGCTTCAACTTCCAGTGATTTGATCTTGTTATTCCTTTATTATACTAAGAGTCCTCTGCTATCACATATCTTCTCCCCTTTCTTGTAGGTACTTATAGATCATGATATAGTCACTTCTTAACCTTCTTTTTGATAAATAGATTGACCTCCGTAAGTCTCTCACTATAAATCATGTTTTCCATCCTCAGATTATTGTAGCTCTTTCTTTTGAACCTTTTGAATTTTTCAGTATCTCTTTTGAAGTGTGAACATGCCAGAAATAGAACACTATTCCAGTCATGGTGTCACCAGTGCCGTATACTGAGGAAATATAACCACCTTACTCCTACTTGATATTCACCTCTTTATATATCCGTGGATCACATTATCCCTTTCAACCACAGCATTACACTGGAAGCTCATTCAGTTGGTGACCAGAGGTGCTATTTTCCAGGGTACGCTCCCCCCACCCTTTAAGCCTACATTCTTTGGTCCTAAAAATCTACTAAGTGTGAAATTCTCCAGCATGTCTCATGAGTGGCAAAAGGAGGAGCTTTGTGTTGTATTTCTGAGGCATTTCCAAGAGCATCTTTTTTTAACTCTTGATATTTGAGATGAAGATACTCTTGCAATCCAAGTGTTGGTGGTTCTTTAACCAGTTGCTCAACCAACGGGAATTTTCCCAAGGTGTTTCTGATCAAACTGAGACAAAAATAGAGGGGGTGTGATATTTTAGTTATTCAAGGTGATGTTTTAGTTATCTCAGGTATTCATTTTGTCCTTCTCTGTATGCTGTGGTACCATTTTCCTCTACCCAAACCCTTAGGACTTTATTCATGATCACCATACAGACTCTTCACTGGCTGTGCCTTAGCTGGTCCCTCCCAACTTCTGCAAGGCTTCCTCTATCTAGCAGTTGTAACAGAGTTCAGAACTGCTTCCAAATGTGAGATTCCCATTTGATGCCTTATTCTAGCAAGAAAAAAAGAAAGATGCTAATTGGTTTACCCTTCTTCCTGCTGTGTTCAGATCTGCAGTTCCTTGTACGCACCAGTGTTCCAAAGTTATATGCCTGCTACATGGTGCAGCATATCAGTACCACTTTTCCTCACCTATCTAATAAGCAATATAGCTTCGGGCCGTTCGTTAAATAAAAAACAAAACAAAACCATTTGTCTCCTTGATCAAAGAGGATTAACTGAGTTTCCACCCAGAGCAATTTATAAATTGGTCAGATTTTATGTAAATCTCCCTGAAATGGGGTTTAAATAGAAGAAGCGCAGATACAGCCTTCATGGTAGCATGAGAGCCATTATTTATCTAACAGGAGATTCCTGTACAGCACTGACGGAACAGAGGTCCTCTCTGTATGGCATTCAGAAGTTTATAAAGGCTCTTTTGTCTCATGCTACATATAGCTAATTGAGGTCCCTCTGTGTAATTTGTTGTTCAAGTAACAAATAAAACTGTAGTGAACACTTTGACAGGGATTTGAATTCTGGCTAATAAGCCCTTCCAGGCTCAGGAACTGCTTGCCTTATATCCCTCAGATGCTAAGTGAAGACCTAGCAAATGTACCCCCACTGTCAACCCTGGCCAAAGAATAAATACAGATCTGTTGAAAATAGGACCACACAGCTTTCAAAGAGATTGACACTGCTCCAATGGCAGTAGCCAGAGGGCCTATAGAATAAGGATCAGATTATCCCCTGCTCTGCACCCATGTATAGGAGTGGGATAGACACAGGCAGCCTGTTTTCCTGTCTTCTTCCCTGGATATGATCCATGCAGTGTGGTGTTTTTATATCCCTGAGCACAACAACTGTGAAAAGTTAGTGCCAGTTAGTTGCTGCTGCTAGGAACCTCAGTGTGGGTAGGCATGATTGATCCCTGCAGAAGCTGCAGATAAACAAACGGTCCCAGCCCCCCAGCAGATTTCCCTGACAGGCCGCATGCCAAAGGTTGCCAATCCCTGTAATAGATCAGACTGTATTGGACCAGATCTCCTCCGCCCTGCGCCACATCTGTTAAACTCTGTTCAAGTCAATAAAACTAGTCTGGAGACAAATCCTTTACTGCATATATGTCAGAGCTTACTGGGTGTCATGCCAAAACAAGCTCAAACTATCAGTATTTCAGTCACTGCTGGCAGTGACTTACAGAAAAAACTTGCACTTTGCACCTCTGAGTTTAACCAAGATTACACAGCACGCTAAGGTACAGACTCAGAACTTTCGAATCCTACCCTGCCCTGCAGGAAGATTGCCTTTTTTACTGGAATTCAGTGTTTTTCAATGGAATTCTCCCTGCAGAGCAGGAAATACCTTGCAGTATAGGTGGAATATTACAGCTCCATGACTGTGTAAAGATAAACCCAATGAACTAAATTCAGCAGTGACCAAAGTGGTTATGTAAATTCCTCAGAAAGTGACTTCGGTACAGCTTACACTAATTTGTGCCTAATTTGGGGGATGGGAGGAAGGGTTGTAACAGGAAAAGTAATTTATAGAAGGTTTAAGATAAGGCAGGATCTAACCGTTTTGCCCTAAACCCTCCTGCTAATGGCTTTTTCTGTTCAATGCTCTCCTTATAGTCCCTTAATATGTATTGTTCTTTTTACTGACTGCCAAATTCTTACATCTTATGCTTCTCTGCCACTTACACCTGTCTGCTGATCAGCTTACACTACTGTTTGTCACTGCTGAATCTATCTCAGGTTTCCATGGGAGCTGCCCTTCCCTCCCCACCCTCCAAAAAACAAGCTGAATTTAACTTTACCTGACAAGGTTTTATTCTGTTTTATCATAACTACACATTGGAGCTGGTGGTGATTGAGGTAGCAAATCTGACATATTTTGCAGCTCGTGACTGTTTTTGTTTAGAGTTACTAAAGATTTATTTCCTGGCAGAGGCTTTCAAAATCTGTACCTACTTTAGTCACTCAGCAAGGAACAAAACACTTCATTGAGACATGCAAGAGGAAAGAAAACAATCTAACCAAACATTCCTTAGAATGTACCTTTCAATATGCAAGGAAGTCTGATTGAGCAGCTGCAGGAATGTATAAATGTGCACACACATTAAATAAATAAAGATGGGTGCTGTTCTAATTTCCTGACAAGCTAAGGCTTATGGAATACTTGTGTCAGATTTTCCAGGAAGGAGAATCCAATGATAGTGAAGAGCAGAGCAGGTATCAATCAAGTTATCCTCTTTTGTCAGTCTTCTGAGAAATACACTGAAAGATCTGAAAAATAACTTTCCTGGTATTTCCCTAACAAACTACTGTAAATAGTAGCTTGCAGGCAGAGTTACGAACAGTGCACATATATATGTAAGGGGACTGTTGCCCCCTTGCTAATATTCAGTGGGGGTGTTTTGGTTGGCTAGCTCCCAGTACTAAAAGGGGAAGGGTCTATGGGAAATCAGGACCCTGAAACTGAAAGTCCCCAGGAACAATGCTCCAGGTCAGTCTGAATGACAGGGCAGGCCGGCTAATCAGAGAGTCAGGAGGCCAGGGAGGTCCCGTCCTCCGTATGAGCTGGATTTGCCTGGGTCAGACAGAGTGGGGCCGAGCTAAGGAGAAAGCCGGGGCCCAGCTAAGCTGGGGAGCAGAGCTGTGTCAGATCCAGAGGGACCAGAAAAGCAGCCCAGAGAGAGCAGACCCTGTCCTGGGAGCAGAACTGCAGCCCCAAAGCCAGAGGCACAGCCCAGAGAGAGCAGACTTGCCCTGGGGGGAGAGCTGCAGCAACCAGAGCCAGAGGGGCCAGAAAAGCAGCCCATGAAGCAGGTCAGTGCTGGGAGCAGAGTCACAGAAGCAGCCTGCAGAACAGACCTGCCCTGGGAGCAGAGCTGCAGCAACCAGAGGCAGAGGGGCCAAAGAAGCAGCCCAGGGAGCTGGAGGCAGAGCAGCAGCAGCAGCCATGCTGAGACAGAGTGGTGGAACTGGGGCTGGAGCAGTCCGGAGCTGGGTGCGGTGAGCAGCTGAGGAGAACGAGGGGGACCCTGGGCAGCGGCCCCAGCACAGGGAGACACCTCAGCCAAGAGGCTCTGCAGGCCAGGCTTGGATCATAACCCCGACAGGGCGGGGGCGACACTGGGAAGAAGGGTCCTACCACTTAGAGCCTGAGAGCATGTAGTCACCACCAGAGCAAGTGTCCAACCCACAACATCCCTGCAGCACAGCCAGGGCCTGAGCAGGAGGCCTGGGACTTAGAAGGAACAGACTGTGAACTGCCCGGACATTCCAGAGACACTGTTTGTTTTGTGTTCCCTGCCACAGAGCGGGGTGATGTATTCCCTTTAACCTTTCCCATTTTTCCTTATTCTTTTTAAAATTAATTGTTGATTAAATAATTTGCATTTGCTTTAAATTGTATGTAATGGTCAGTGGATGAGAGAAGTGCCCAGTGCACAGAGAGTACCCCGGGGTGGAGACACCCTAGCCCCTGTCCTAGGTGACCACAGCAGGGTTGGGGGTCGGGGGAATCCTGGGCCCAGCCTTGTTGAGGTTACGAGGACTCTGCCAGACAGGAGAGTGGAAGGGGCGTCCTCAAGGGCAGGGAGGCCACTGGGTAAAGGAAGTGGGAGCGAGGACTCAGATCCTTTCACTAGCCCACTTCACCAGGGTAGAGCAGAAGCCAGGAAAGTTCCCCACAATAGCGGGACTGTTCCCCCGCTTACATATATACCATATTGATTGGGGAAAGCAAACATCGTAGAAATCTTCTCTTATTCCACTAAGTTAATTCTACTTACTGCAGTTTCAGTAAGAAAAGGAGGTTATCTTAAGTACACTCCAGCCTGAAGCGTTGTGGGATATCTTTAAAATAGCTAAATGAAATAGAAACATAACTTAGATTCCATCCAATACTGTATCTGACAGCAAAATCGGAGATGGTTACTTGAGTTGCTTTATACACCACGAGGCTGTTGATCGGGGTTCAATCAACACATTGACGGCATGGGTCATGCAAAAGCACTTAACAGGGAGGACTGTATGGAGGCTTCCCTCTTCTTCAAGTACCATCCCTATGAGTGCTCCACTTCAGGTGAACAGGTACCTCTCGAGTCCTTGATCAGAGATTTTCAGTTAGCAGTGTCCGTTTGGCCTGTGCATGCTCCCTATGAAACCTTGTGCCTGACACCAAGTCTATGTAGAGGTGAGTGGGCGAACCACCCTCAGTTTCTTCTCAACTGCCGCTTCCTGAAACAGAGCCCTAGCATGTCTGCCAAGACGGTACCTCAGCTTTTCTAATATTTCTATAGTGGTTAAGATGTTTTTTTTATAGTTAATGGTTAGTATAGTTATAGTTGTTAGTTATCAGAGTGGTAGCCGTGATATCAGCAAAAACAACGTGGCACGTTAGAGACTAACAAATTTATTTGGGCATATGCTTTTGTGAGCTAAAACCACTTCACCAGATACATAGAGTAGAAAATACAGTAGGAAAAAGAAAAAAAAGTAGGAAGATGTATATAACTGTACATGAAAAGATGGGAGTTGCCTTACCAAGTGGGGTGTCAGTTCTAATGAGACAATTCAATTAAAATGGGCTACTATCAACAGGACGAAAAATCACTTTTGTAGTGGTAATCGGGTGGCTCATTTCAAACAGTTGATAAGAAGGTGTGAGTAACAGTAGGGGGAAATTATCATGGGGAAATTAGTTTTTAGTTTTTGTAGTGACCCATCCACTCCCAGTCTTTATTCACCTAATTTGATGGTGTCCAGTTTGCAAATTAATTCCAGTTCTGCAGTTTCTCACTGGAGTATGTTTCTGAAGTTTTTTGTTGAAGAATTGCCACTTTTAAGTCTGTTATTGAGTGTCCAAGGAGGTTGAAGTGTTTTCCGACTGGTTTTTGAATGTTATCATGCTTGATGTCTGATTTGTGTCCATTTATTCTTTTGCTTAGTTAGTTAGTTAGCTAAGTAATGAGAGGATTGATTTACTCCTCTCTTTCACCTCAGGGAGACTTTTTTTTTCCTGGCAGCGCATACCTGGCTTGCCAGGTTTCAGATATTGACACTCCTGAGAGACTATAGCTATGAGCAACGGCCACTCTAAGTGTGCTCATTGCTTGGGGGAGTTCCATATCTCCCAGAAGTTCAACTTCTGCCTCGCCTGCAAGCGACAGGACAAGGAAAAACAGGGAGATTAAACTCAGACAGCTAATGATGGAATATGTTCCCTGCCGCCAGCTACTGAGTCAGGTCAAGAGACCCGACCCCTCCACCCCATACATCTGTGTCAAACAGATCCAGTGCCCTTTCTACTTCAGCTCAGGCTTCCCCTATGAAAGGGAAGACTTTGGAGGCTTCAGGGAAGACTTCCAAAAAGAAGGATGCGGACTCTCATCTTAAGGAGCCAGCTCCAAAAAAGTCCAGGTCTCCAGCGAGATCTACAGTCTCGAAACCCTTGACCTCTCAACTCAGTACCACTGAGTCAAAGGACTTCTCCTCCAATATGGATGGGTCCGCAAGGTCCCAGAGCTCGAAGGAGAGAGACAGCTGCGATAGGGCCTCAGTTACTTCTACCAGCAAGGAGGGCAAACGTAGACACTCAAGACTGGCACCGGCACAGTCAACTTCAGCCCGGCTGTACCTGTGCATTCGGTACCCATGCATGTAGCACCTTTGGCAGCAAGCAAGCAATGGCGTCAGATACCATCACCGTCTACTTCAGTATGCCCACCATCGGCAGTACTGTCGGCTTCGATGACCATGGCCTTGACTACCACATCAGTACTAATCCCGTATTTGATACCATAGGAGGTCAGAAATAGTAAGGACCTCTTGATAACAGATGAACTAGTATCCTCACTCCTCATGGCTACTGAGCTTCTCTCAGTACCAAGACCCTGATCTCCGGACTGCCATCCTCCAGTATCACAGTACTCTGCACCATTTTCTGCAGGTGATCCTTTCTTTGGCTGAAGAAGGATGAAGGAGACTTCCAGTCAGTCTCCTATTTCTGCTCAGGGTTCTCCAGCAAGAAGTGAACTCTTTCCTTCAATTAAGAACAATGGAACCGGTTCCTTCTCCTAACAGTGGCAAGGGATTTTACTTGAAGTATTTCCTTGTGCCAAAGAAGAATGGAGGATGGAGACTGATCTTAAATCTAAGACTTCTAAACACATTTGTAAAGTCTCAAAAGTTCAGGATGGTGACTGCTATAATTCCTTCATTAGAGAAAGGGGCTGGTTTTCGGCACTCAACCTTACTGTTTCCATATAACAATACATGCACTGCACAGAGAATATCTATGCTTCACTATAATACAGGATCATTTTCAACACCAAGTACTTCCCTTTGGCCTTTCCTCAGCCTCAAGAGTGTTCTCAAAAGTCTTGGCAGTAGTCATTGCTTAACTCAGACAAGAAGCATACTAGTCTTCCCGTACCTCAATGACTGGCTGCACAAGGGCTGTACCTGTGAAGCAGTTCTGTCTTCCACCCACATATCCCCTTGCTCTGTTGCAGGAGTTGGGTCTGCAGCTGAATGTAAAAACATCCATGTTAATCTCTGTATGGAAGATACAGTTTATAGGGGCATATTTGGACTTGTTAACAGCCGGACCCTACTTTCCCTTAGACAGATTTGTAATCTTGTCAGGTCTGATATGAGCAATTATGGGGAGTCCTCGACCCACAATGAGGAGCTGTCTTCAACTCCTGCAACACATGACAGCTTGCACCTTAGTGACAGATCAAACTAGTCTATGTCTCTGCTGCTTCCAGAGTTGGTTCGGAAAGACCTATTCTCCAGTCAGAGACACCTTGGACAGACAGGTGGTAGTTCCTCTACAAATGAGAAACTCCTTAGTCCGGTGGACAGATCAACTCAACATCTGTGCAGGTATTCCTTTCTGTTGGAAAGCCCACCCCATCAGTGACTTCAACTCGAGAACTAAATTGGTTCATAGGATCTAAACTAGTACTACGTAAGTGAAACCTGAGGGAAAGCAATTATCATTCAGACTGTTTAAAATGCTTTGGGCCAAATTCTGCTTTGTCTTATACAGATGCTACTCTCACTGAATCCATAGAGAGTTGCATACTTGTAAATGACAACAGAATCTAGGCATTTTGTTTTTTAATAAAATCTGTGTAGCGGAAACACTTAACTAAACAGTGGGGAATTAAGATCTCTTCAGGGATCCAACAACCTCACCATGTAAAATGTAGCTCCCCAAGAGAAGATGTGTTGAATATGAAACTAACACCACACTTAATCATAGCAAAAGGCTAGCTGAAGTTTATCAAAGTCTTATTGTTCTGGAAACAACTGAAAATCTTTCAAAAGTAGCTTTTCTTTTAAGTTTTGCAGCACTCAGTGGCTTTGGATGGGTCAGAAATAACATGAGAATTTTTTTTTTCTTGTGGTGTTTTATTTCCAACAGAAACAAAAATTGAAATTAAAAGACAAGAAATTAACCATACTCTTTTGAACCTCAAAGGTTTACTTTGAGTTTGGGAAGCTGATTTTTTTATCAGTTCTCATTCCATGCAAACATATTTTGGGAACCTGATACCAGTTAGGTATGCTTAATCTGTATACTGCAATGAAAATTCAGAGCAACATAACTGAAGGGGCCCAATCTGCTCTCTTTATTGGGACAAAACTCCCATTGAAGTTAATGAGCATTCTTGCTAGGGTAGTGACTACAGGATCCAGTCCCAAAATCTGTATGAAAAATCAAAGCATAATAATGGAAAATGTTGAAGCTTTTTGAAAATCTGGCCACTTATTTCAGTGGCAGACCAACAGATCTAGCAAACATAGTTTGCTTATCAAATATTCACAATGAAAAGTCTGCAATGATTTGCACACCAACAGTTATTCTTAGGCGTTATTCTGGACTAACAACTGTATTTGAAGAGTTATAGGTCAAATTATTAACTATGATTTATTAGCACACAAAGGGAGAAAAGGGAGTCAAAAAAATCCACTTCATACTTGGTAGCTAGAGGAGACCTGCCGAACAGCGACGTGTCTTGTATTTTGCTAAGAGTGCATCTTGCACATTACTCCATTAAGCCAGGGATCCATAAAGCAGCAGGTAGAAAGGCAAACAGATGAGCAAAAGAAGGCCAGCTTTGAAGGACTAGTGCTCAGCTTTACTCAGCTGAAAGTTGTTCATGGTTATCTTGTATACCAGGGGGAAAAAACACATCAGGAATAGCTTGGTGGATGTTTTTGCAGTTATTATATATTTCGAATGAGCCTCAGACTGAGCGGGACAGACACCAGGATCTTCACGGGTGCTGAACGCACTAAATTCCCATTAACTTCATTGGCAGTTGTAGGTGTTCACCTCCTCTAAAAATCATGTGATAAGATAAACCAGTCAATTTGCAGGTCATAAGCATCAAAGGATGTCTTTTTATGGTAAGTTTCAGAGTAACAGCCGTGTTAGTCTGTATTTGCAAAAAGAAAAGGAGTACTTGTGGCACCTTAGAGAGTAACCAGTTTATCTGAGCTCAAATAAATTGGTTAGTCTCTAAGGTGCCACAAGTACTCCTTTTCTTTTTATGGTAAACAGTTTGCTATCTGAAAAGATTTGTATTTGAACAGACATTCCCTTTTGTAGTTCCACATCACAGTCTCAAGAAGAACATGACCCCTCATAGGGGCTTACATTATAACATGAATTATGTTGTTGCACTTACACCTGGTGATGCTGGATGTGAGGAACCACAAATGATGACCATTGGATAGAGGGGGATAGAATACAGATGGGATCAAGTCACAAAGTTTGAGTGTGAATCTGCAACACAACACCCCCCCACACACACACACACAAAATTTAGAGATGGTTAGATCTGGGTTTGGCCCATAACAAAGGTCTGGTTTGGGATTCTGGAGTGTTCGGATTGGGGGAGTTTGGATGCCCCCCCCCCCAATATACTTTGTGTGTATATGTTTCTTTCTCCTTGTATATGTATGGGGTGGGGGGAGGGTGCACGCAAAAGAAGGAACTAAACCTACTTTTTTTTCTACCACTACATTTTACTTATTTTGGATGTGTAGGAATAAAGCTTCATTCAGAACTGAACCAGCAGTTGAGCAGAAATGCAGGGGCAGTGGGCAGATGATCACGAAGTGTTTAAACCAGAGGCAAATTTGGTTGTTTTTGTTCAAGTACGCATGCTAATTACTATAAAACAGACACAAGAAATGAACATTTTTACATAAATCCCAACACATAGGGCTTATATTAAACAAAAATCCATGGAAACCACAGTTTCCTTTTCTGTGGTTTGCAAAGAATGGAGATTTTTTTCCAGATTTTCCGGGAAAAGACTGTTTTCTGTGATGTGACACTTTCAGCAACTCTGTGTCATCTCAGGTAACCATGCAGCCTGAGGAAAAGTTCAAGGAGGAAGAAATTAGTGGAAAGACATTGGGGAAAACATGCTCTTTAAACCAGTTACCATTTCAAAAGGATACTTCATTTAAATATTCACGTTACCCATTCAGGAAGTCTGCACAATTCAAGGCTGCATGTGTAATTTTATGGTTAAGTATTAGGTCTGGATAGTGGTGGTGGTTTACAGATATATCCCTACTAACATAAGAACAGCCACACTGGGTCAGACCAGAGGTCCATCTAGCCCAGTATCCAGTCTTCCGACAGCGGCCAATGCCAGGTACCCCAGAGGGAATTAACAGAACAGGTAATCATCAAGTGATCCATCCCGTTGCCCATTCCCAGCTTCTGGCAAACAGAGGCTAGGGACTATTCCTGCCCATCCTGGCAAATAGCCATTGATAGACCTATCCTCCATGAATTTATCTAGTTCTTTTTTGACCCCTGTTATAGTCTTGGCCTTCACAACATCCTCTGGCAAGGAGTTCCACATGTTAAAATGCTTCAGCGGCACAGCTGCACTGCTTCAGTGAAGATGCTACTTTGCTGATGGGAGAGCTTCTCCCGTTGGCATAGTTAATCCACCTCTGTGAGAAGCGGTAACTATGTCAATGAGAGAAGCCCTCCCGTCGATATAGCGCTGTCTACACCGGGGGGTTAGGTTGGTATAACTGCATCACTCAGGGATGTGGATTTTTCACACTCATGTGGCATAGTTGTACTGATGTAAATTTGTAGTGTAGACCAAACTAAAAGTTAAGTTTTTTAATTTGCTGAATGCCCTTCATACTAAAGTTATTTGTGAGCATTCAGCAACTGTTGGTCCTGTCCAGTTTTGCTTATTGTTAGAGTACAGCATCAAGGAGTTAGAACTCCAGGCTTTGTCACAGTTAACCTGGGTGGCCATGTGAAACTCACTTAACCACTCTGGGCCTCAGTTTCCCTGTCTGTAAAATGGGAATAATAATACTTCCCTCATGGGGACATTGTGAAGCTTTTATTAAGCACATTGAGAACTGTAAGCTGTATATATAGAGAACTGTATATACGAAAGCTGTATATATAGAGATATATACTAAAATGATGTTAATAGAACATTATTAAATTTGCAATGTCAAGCGCTCAAAAGTTAACAAATGCCAGAATTAAGGTTGCCCCTTCAGCCTCAGTTTGGCCCCCTTGTCTGTATGGATTATGGTACAGTCTTTAATTACATGATCCACAGAGGTTCTGTAGAAAAAAAAGTATCTCATAATCTATACACTCTAGTGAGAGAGAGAGAGGCTTTCCCTGTGCTCAGTTCCTGTGCCCAGCCCCACTCTGGCATGAAGCAGCTGGGAGAAGCTGTCACAGGGGAGATTCAGCTTTGCTCCTGTAGCCCTCAACTGGATGTAACATGCTTATTCACTCTGTTGGAGATGATGCATGAACAGTCCAGTCACACACTGGAGCTGTGTGGGGATAGAGCATGCTCAGTGAGGATGGAATCGTCAAAGATTATAGCTGTTAAAATCAAAGAAGTCTCAAGTAAGCATGTGTGAATTGTAATTATTCAAACCTTATAACTTGGTCAGATATGGGCAGAGCAAAGGGCACGTCCCTGACACAAAGGCCTCCTCCTCCCTGCAAAATTTCAAGTCCCTCCTCTAAAGCATAGAGTGCTGGAGGAGTTTGAAAGAAAAGGCTGTCAACTTTTTTTAACATGGGTAAAACAATTTGATTATACTTTTCATTTGATTTGATTATTCCCTACCTTTGTTTTTGGAAATGGCTGAATCATTTTGACTGAAATTTTCAAACAAACAAAAAATCAGTCTGACACCTCACATGTAAAATTTCAGCCCAAACTGTTTAAGTGTGGCAAAGTTATAGCTGAAAACAAACAAACATACAAACTAAAGTTAATTGAAACCAGGTCTTGTAATGTGTAAAGTGTCGGGCAACCTTAGCAATAGGTGATGCTACGAGCCGCGCCTGTAACGTAAGGAAGTATTTCAGTAATTCTAATGGTGTTTTTTTTATTTGTTTTACATTTGCCCTTCATGTTAAGGACCAACCATTTCTGCACAAATCCAGTCTTTTGTTGGTCTCTCACAAAAATTCAAAACTGATCTCACCTTCCATGAGTCATTGTATTAAGCCCAATGCTCACGAATAGCTGAGTAAGCAGGTTTTCCAAGGATTTTTAACCTTTCAGAATACTTAAGACTTGAAAACCGGAAGGAAACAGGACATCCAAAGATTCCCTGTGAGTACTAAGCTTTTCATGCAAAGCCAGGGAACATTTTCTACAAAAGGTCAATTTTCATTAATAATTTCTGTTTATAGGAATTAGAAGTGTATTCAGCGATATTTGTCTGTCAAGAAATATTCAAAGAGAAATGAAAGTGTAATTAACCAAAGTCATTGATGACATGGCCAACAATTGCTACATTATTAACCTATGCATTCCTCCTCCCCCACCCAACCATCTCTTTTTGTTGCATCTATCTGTCATCCCTCATTTTACGCTTATGCTCTTCATAGCAGGGACTTTGGTTTTGTTAGTGCCTAGCACATTAGGGCGGTGATCTCTGATGGGGGGGGCCCCCTAAACACTAGAACAATACAGGTAATAACAATAGCAGCTGTGGGCAACAACAACAAAAATCATTGGTCTTCTTGCAAGATAATGGTACATTTTAGGTCCATTCTTTTTGTCTTTATGTAGACAAAACTCCCACATATTTGAATGTATGAGTTTCACACGTACTGGTGCATGTAATCAAGCCATTTGCATACTTCCAGACTATCAAAGTTGACTAAAAAGTAGGTTGAAAATATTCAGCTGTTCTATACCAGTCAGATGCAGTCAAGTGATTCATTACAGGAAAGTTTTAAATCCTCATATTTGTTTCTGCCCTTATCAAGTCATTTCCTATAGTCATCCTTTCTGAAAATGTGGTGCCCTAGGACACAGAAGAACAATCTAAGGAGGAAGTGTGCTGCCCATTGCAGCACTGCACCGTTTCCCATTGATCTTCCTGGTCCATAAATAAAAAGCTGCAGTGAACAATAATAGGGTGACATTAGATGGTAACATGTTAGGATTGCACATTGTGTTTTGTTTGAGAAATCTTGGGAAGTGAGTCAAACTTATTCAGAGCTATTGGTGGTGCTAAATTTATCGGTGTCAACTTGGTAATATTTAACAGCTGGGTTTTGATTTTTATAGTCACTCAGCTGTAGGTGCCAGCTGTATTTTGAAAGTAACCCCTACACTTCTGATGAAGAAACAAAGTTGTGCCCGTCAAGTTAAGTGGGGCAGGGAACTAGGGGTCAATTTAATAAAGTAAAACCACTTCAGGTTTGTGTACAAGGGGCAGTGAAGAAACAGGCAGGGAGCAGTAATCCCCAAAGGGCCATCTTGGTCTTTGACCTGCAGTGCTGCATGCAGACTGGAGGAAGTAGAGTGGGATGCAGAGGAACAAAGCTATGTGTGTGTCAGCTGGAGAGGGAGGGGGAGATTTAAAAAAAAAAAAAAGAGTCAAATTCAAATGAGGTGGAGTCACCAGAGCATGAATGCACTGAATGGGCAGTCTGGCTGGGACACAAGCAGCAAAGCTAACAGGAACAATCAGTGAATTATTTTCCATCTGGATGGAGTGGACTCTGTCTTGTCTGTCTTCAGCTGAATGACTTGATTTAGAGCAACAGCCTGTTTTTCCCTCCCTTCCCCCCCAATTGAGACTTGGAATCCTCTTTGCCGTAAGGGTTATTGCATTGGGGAAAGAAAATGGGAAGGTACTGCTGGGTTATGTGGGGAGTATCTTTGCTGGAGTCTCTGCTTACTCGAGGAACTAGCCTGCCTGCTGCCCTCTCTTAAAGCGAAGAAAGAATGCAAGGAGATTGGTTCAGCAGAAGGGAGCTCCTTGTTGTTTCTTTCTCCCATAAAGTTTTCCACCACCCGAATCTCTGTCATGACTGCTTCCATAGGTAGGTTTTTGTTTTCCTCCTCTCCCTCTTGCTTTTCAGTTTGTCCCCTCTGTCCAAAAATGCATTTTGTGCAGCTTCTTTCATTGGCTAAGTTCCTAAAACTGCGCAGCGGGCACTGAAATATGATCTCCGTGGTAGTGCACGTATGTATGTATGCATGTGAGTGAGGATGGGGGAAAGAGAGGGCTTTGGCAACTCTAGTAAAGCTATTCATTGTGGGACACTTCCTATGAGCTTCCAGGCATTTGCAAGAGCTGGTGTGGATCGTATGGTGCTTATTACACACAGCATACTTCAAGATCTTTAGCAAACTGCCAAAAAAACCCAAACAAACAAAAACAAAACTAGAGGGTAGAGTTATGTCTTAAATGTACGGTCCTCTGTGGTGATATCTGGAGTCCACTGAGATAGTTGCGAAGTTTCATGACTGGAAATCCTTTGTCAATGTAAACAACAAACAATGGTCCATTAGAATCAATGGAGTAGCCCAGGGAGTACAGATTAATTTTGTGCAACCAGTTTTTGGTCTAAACAGAAAAAAACAGGGACTGTTTGGAACAGGGATAATTGCTGAGTACTTACAAAAACTTTGTCCAGACTGATTCCAAGCCCTCCCTTGAGGCGTCCCTAGCAAGATTATACTGGTGTTGAATTACTCTTCAAAGAAGTGAAAAGTGAGCTGACTTTTAAAAAAATATTACAAGTGCATAAACATAGGTGTAGATATTTTTCATCCTCTTTCCTGAATGAGTCACGTTACTTATTTATTCTTCTCTCTCTCATCATAAAGAGACAAACAATTTGCCCCCACTCTTGATCAAAATGTTGATATAATTTTTCTGGCGTCCAGAAAATTCCAGCTTTTCAACTAGATTTAGAGTTCTGTGTAAAATGTTTTGTGTAACTATTTCTGGGCTTCCAATCTCAATTCATTATGACACAGAGAAACCTTGATGTTCTTGGGCATTTGGTCCAGCTGCTGGTTAGTGGTGTGAGGGGCATCACTGAGCAGAATTAGCCAAAAGAAAAAGGGCTTGCTCCTTCAGTCCTAACTCAAGCAAAACTTTTAGTCAGTCAGTGGACGTTTTGCCTGTATAAGGACTGCAGGATCTTACCCAGTGTAAACACAGAAGGAAGGAAAGATTGAATCACAGAATCTCAGACATTAGAAATAAATAGAAAAGATCTGGTAGCTCATCTGGTCCATCTCCTTGCCAATGCAGAATTGTTCCTGTATTGTACAGGGCTAAATGTAAACTGAAATAAGGTATGCTTTTATTGTTTCACCCCCGAATTTTAAAAAGCAGCCACTGAAAATCATTGCCTCCCTTTTTTAGGAGACCAACTGCAGAAACCCAGGTGGATTCATACAGAGCACACCAAAGCTGTTGCCTCTTGAAAACGTAGCCCACAGTAGGCCTGATTCAGCTGTTTGTTTCTACCCAAGGAACCCCCCTGAAGTTAACAGGTTGCATAGGGTTGACCTGAGCAGAATTAGCCTGGATATTATAAGGTACTTCATGTGGGGTTGTCGTTCATATACGAGAGAAGGATTACTAGATTCCTTTTTTTCCCCTAAGGTTAGGGCAAGTTAATTCACAACTCTCTGAACACTTGAAGGACCGTTTCAGACTTTTATGTGGTTCTGGCAGCCCTGAAGACATGTGGCAACACTTATATGGTGATGTGGTTCTGTGTGAAGTTCCAATGTAAAATACAAAAGGATAAGAATGGAACGAGCCTGTCCTTTCTTAGAGTAGCTGGCTAGTTTGCTCTGCTGATTGGTAAAGATCCAGTGCAGGCATGTTAATAATGATCTTGTCTAATGTGTTTCTTAATCTCTACTCAGATACGAATAATCTTCCCTGAATTAAAAACAGTGTGTTACTGATTTTGTTTTTGCACTATAGACTGGCAGCTGCGCAAGTGGCCCTCTCCTAATGAGGAGTGCTATAGTAAACATCACATTTGACATCTAAGTAGTGACCTGGGCAACTCAGGGAGATTCCTTGGCAGCTGACTGCATTCCTAAAACAGCCAGGCTGCACTTAAGTTAATCGCTGAGCATCTGCAAGCCTCCTTCCAAATGCGTGCAGCTGATTGTTTCAACTTCTGGGCAGGACTTTTTGTAATATATATAGTATGTTTGGGCAAAAACTAAAATTAGTGACTTTAGTGAAAGTATGCTACAGTGCTTGATGCTTTAAAGATGATGTGCTTCGGATCGTACTTTTCATCCGTATTTATTTTAGTCAACATAATACAGTTCATGGTATTGTGGTATTTTAGTCTAAATCTACAGTACAGTAGGTCAAGTAATTGTGATTTACAAGGAAGTTAAACAATGTAAGTAGTGTATCTTCTGCATTTATCAGTGTTAGGTTTATTTAATCAATGGAAAAGTTGGATTGAAAACTGTTCAAGGCAGGACTATTGGGGGGCAGGGTTTCATCTTTGTGAGGGTGCTCAAACTAGTGCAGACAGGGACTGAGGAGGAAGGCAATGCATTCTCTGATCCTGGGGCCACCGAGGGCCATACAGGTTAGAGCAGCTTCAGTGGCTGCTCTAACTTGGTCCTGGCTGGTATCAGTCCAATAGGCCATTACAGCACCCAGAAATAACTGGGGAATAGGAGTGCCCTGACTACACCCACTCTTTCTCTAAGCCTGCCCCCCTTTCACTAGAGGCTCATGTGGAAGGTGACATAGAACCATCTTATGCTGGCTCTGCACTTGTGCCAAGATCATTTCTTTGAGGGGCCCTACAGCCCCCTTTGTGGCATAAGGCAGAGGTGACTATTTCTCCCATGACTTTGTTTGGAACATTCCTAGCAAGTTTAGGCACTTCTAGACCACACACACGCACAGACAGTAAATAATAACATGAAGTCAAAGATCTTTACCACAGCAGGTCTTGCTAGTGCAGTGAGGTTACTGCGTAGCTATGAAACCTGTGTTTACCATGGTTCTCCTAGTTTTGGTGGCCCTTGTGAGGAGACGGATGTGCATCACACAGGGGTGTTTCATTACTTGGGGCAGGGCTTGCAGTTAGCTTTAAATCTTTCTTTTCACAAGTAACTTTGAAATTGGCATTAAAAAAAGAAGGAAAGAAGTACTCTGGAGCTACTTAATTCTGATGCTAATCTTGTATGCAAGGATCAAGAGAGGTATTGTTTCTCTGATCTAGGGTCTGATTGCCCTGCTGACAAGTAAAACGTGGTGGGAAGGGGAACGTTACTTAAAAACAATCAAACAAACAAACAAACGAAAAAACACACTGGACATCCTGGGTGGTGACATATCACCCTCTGTGAAAGTACATATGCAACCATGCAGAATGATTTGAGGCTATGCATGAAAAACACTGGATTCCAGATTAGAGCAACAGAGTAGCTGTTCTCTCCCCACCCCCCATACAGAGAAAACCAGAAACCTCCCTCCTGATAGCATAGCTTCAGCTCCTGAAGGTGCATTGCAATCCCCTCCACACAGGGTAAATTCTTGTCTGACTAACATTACCTATGCAGGTTTCAGAGTAGCAGCCGTGTTAGTCTGTATCCACAAAAAGAAAAGGAGTACTTGTCTAAGGTGCCACAAGTACTCCTTTTCTTATTACCTATGCAGCGTTTCTCAAATGCAGCCACCATAGCCACATGCAACCAACAGGGGCTTTTCTTGTGGCCACAGCCTCCTGGGGAGGGGGGGCAAAGTAGTGGCCCTTCCCCCTCTCTGCTGCTCCTGGATGCCCTGCCTTGGTGTTTGTTGCTGGGGACGCCAGCAGGGGTTGGACCCTGCCCCCATCTGGAGACACCTGGGGCACAATGCTGGACAAACAGGCACCCAGTGGAGGTGGGAATCAGGCTTTGAGCTTTAACCCTGGGATGGCAGGCTCTGGCTGTGGGGCTTTGGGCTCCAGCCCCTGGCTCCGGCTGTGCGGCTTCAGACTTTAGCCCCCCGCTGCCTCCCGTAGCACCCCCATCCAGGGCTTAATTTGTCCCCAGGCTTGCCAGGGCTGAATAAGACTGCTGTGATGTGGTACTTGTATGTTTGTTAATATCACTTTTCACAATGGACTTACTAGCTAGCAATAAATAAATTACGACAATTTGGATGTGTATAGGTGCATATTTATTTTTCCTAAAGATAATTACATATTTTAGGAAAAAGTGTGAGAGCAGTCACCAGCAAGAGTTGGTGGCCACATTCTGAGGCCACAAAAATATTTGTCCTGAGAAGCCCTGACCTATGGCATCTTACATCTATTAAGAGAAGCATGACACAATGAGCAGCTTCTCACGAAGGCCTTTCATACACTACAGTTTTATCAGCAAAAGTCAGCTTTCTCTGACAAAACAGCGGAGGTATACACACTGAAATGCTCCTCCCACCGATGTAACTCCCCTGCTACGCTGATATAAAACCACCCCAACAAGCCTCATAGGGCTTTTTGTGACATAGAGTGATGCAGCGTCAGCATAGACCAGGGGTTCTCAGGCCGCATGCGGCCCAGTTAGCACACAGCTGCAGTCCAGCTCAGCTGTGTGCTAAAGGCTGCCTGTGTTCCCTGAGTCCCGGGTTCCCAGCTGCACAGCGTGGGGGTGTCCGAGCTGCCAGTGCAGAGGGGTCCAGTCGGGCTGTCCCACCATGCTGGGTAAGCTCCAGGGTCTCAGGCAGCGACGTGCCGGGGGGATGGGGCGAGAAGCCGCCCCGCCCCATGTGGCAGAGGTCTGGGGCAGCCGCCCAGCCCTGTGAGTTCTGGGGTCCAGGTCCGGGGCAGCTGCCCAAGCCCACTTGGCAGAGTCCGCAGGGTTCCCACCCCAGCTGCCCCACTGCCTGATGCGGAGGGGTTCGGCCACGGGGTCGGGGACGAGCAGCCAGCCCACCCCACCCGGCGGGGATGTGGGGCAGCCGACTGTCCACATGAGCTCGGGGACCAGGGTGGGCAGCCAGCCACCTGGCACAGCAAGGGTCAGAGCTGCCGCTGCCCTGTCACCCGGCACCTGCAGCCCATGTAACACGTTGTGGGCTGCCCCTGCAGCCCACAATGTGCGATCAGTTGAGAACGACTGGCATAGACACTGGGCTTGGTTATGTCACCCTAATTGGTTTCCAGGCCACAGTGCCCATCCTGACCACTGGTCAGCAGTTTGAACTCTGCTGCCCTGAAGGTACACAGGTATGCGCCCCTTCCCCTTTTAAAGGCCCAGGAATATTTGAAATCCTTATACCTGTTTCCTCGGCCTGGACAGTTCACACAATATCTTCCCAGCTGACCATACTGGCTTTCCGCAACGAACGCGCTCCCGCCTGGAGAACATTGGAACTGTTGGATCTGCTGGGTCTCTGGGGAGAGGAGGCTGTCCAGTCTCAGTTTCGCTCCAGCCGTAGGAACTTTGATACCTCCGGGCTGATCGCTAGTGGCATGCAAGACAAGGGGCATGAAAGGGACACCCAGCAGTGCCATCCTAAGGGATCAAGGAGCTGAGGCTGGCGTACCAGAAGGCAAGGGAAACCTACCATTGCTCTGGTGTGGCACCGGAGACATGCCACTTCTACAAGGAACTGCACGCCATCCTCTGCAGTAACCCCACCTCCACCACCAAGAGCCCCATGAATACTTCTGGGGGGATTGGAGTCAGCAACCAGCAGACTCAACCCTGAAGGCAAAGTAGTGGAGGAGGAAGTGGAGCTGGAGGATGATGTGGAGCACACGGCAGAGTCATCCAGTGGCATGGCAAGTCGGGACCTCTTTTCCACTCCGGAGGGTCTAGTCAATCCCAGCTTTCCACTCTGGTATACGTGATGCAGGAGAGGGGAGCTCCGGTAAGTGCTCACTTTGTTCGATACTACATGGTGTGTGGAAATCGAGCTCTCATTTATTTTGTTATATGGTAGAGGAGGGATAAGGGACAGAAATTAACAACAGAGCCTGTGCATCTTTGTAGTGGGGGCCGGGCAGAAAAGTTTGTTAATGTACATGGGGATGACCTGGGAATTCTCCATAGAGATCTCCAGGAAACTGATACTCTGCTGAAGGTTCCTTGGGAGATCTGCCTTCTTTCTCTCCTTGCTGTAGGAAACTTTGCCATGCCACAAGGCAATTATTTCTGCAGAGACCAGAGTGGCATACAGGCAAGCAGCATATGAAGCCGGTCTGAAGCCACACGAATGCAGAAGAGGTACTCTTGCATCCCTTAGGAATGAGATATTAGGTTAGATTAGATTACCCTAGCCTATGAAAAAGGGTGCCAATATGCAGCATAGTCTTCCTAGGCACTTGTAGTAACCCCCTTCGCAAGCCACCTAGACCCTTTGTCCCTTCATGGCAATTTCCTCTCTTCCCCCCGAACTCACCATATATGGGGCTGACCTTTGTGCTAGCCAAGGGACAGTGAGAAAGAGGTGTGTGTAAATCTTGTGATTCACGACTGTGAGCACACTCACAATACTGTGTCCGTTCATTGTTTCTTTGGTTTCTGCAGATGTACCCTTGAGGACCCACTCCTCCACACCGGTGGAGCCCCTCAGTCAGAGAAGGTGATGAATCAGAACGAGTAAGGAGGACATGTTTTGTGAAGTGCTGCAGGCAACAGATACAGCAGATAGTGAAACAAGAGCATGGAGGGAGACAGCTAATGAAAAACTCAGGGTGGATAGCCTGGAAAGGAGATGGGGCAGGAGTGGATGATAGATGGGCAGAAACAGAAGATAAAGCTACTGAAGGGCCAGACAGAGATGCTCAAGTCTCACATCATGCTGCAGTCAAATCACATCCATGCCTGGGTCATTCTACAGCCAATACAAAACTCTGTTCCATGCCCTCCCCAAACTCCCCCACCACATTCCGTGCATGTTCCCGGTCCCTCACAGAACCCCTTCCACTTCCCCCCTAGGTACTGGTTTCACAGTGAAAGTTGCAGTTACACTCAGCTGTGAGAGCCGTAACCAAGAGACAGTTCCTCATTTCCCATGTCCCCTGTTTGACAAAACATTTGTATTATGTCCTGTTATTAAACTTTATTCTTTGATACAAATTGACTCTTTATTTTTGTCATATACACATTAATTGGTGCTAACATTCAAACACAGTGGCTATAGGCAGGAACGTTTGCTCACTACAGTTAAAGCTCAGGAAGCAAGCAGTACAGGGATCATTCAAGGTGGCAAGTAAACATTGCCTGGCCGAATGCTTAGACGCATTACTGGGTATCATTGTCAGAATGCTCCTTCAAAGCCCCCCTGATTCGAATAGCCACCCGCTGTACCCGTCTAATTGCCCTGCTATATGGCTGCTCAAAATCAGCAGCCAGCTGATCAACCACAGCGCCCCACCCCTGGGAAACTTTTGCCCCTTTGCTTCACAAATACTATGCAGAGTAGAGCAGGCCCAAATGACCATGGGAATATTTTCCTCACTGAGGTCTAACAGGCCAAAAATGTCATGCCAATGACCTTTTAATCGGCCAAAGGCACATTCAGTGGTCATTTGGCACCTGCAGAGCCTGTTGTTGAAGTGCTTCTTGCTGCTGCCTAAGTTCCTGGTGTAAAAGGGTTCATAAGCCACAGGACCAAGGAGTAGGCCGGGTCTCCCAGGATCACTATGGATATTTCAGCATCCCCTATTGGAATCTTCTGGTCTGGAAAGAAAGTCCCAGCGTGTAGCTTCCTATACAGTCCAGTGTTCCAAAAGATGCATTCATCATGCCCCTACTCTGAGCACCTCACATTGATGTCAGTGAAGCAGTCCCGGTGATCCACCAGCGCCTTGAAGACCATGGAGAAGTAGCCCTTTTGGTTGATGTACTCTGTTGCAAGATGCTCTGGGGCCAAAATTGGGATATGTGTTCCATCTGTCACCCCGCTGCAGTTAGGGAATCCCATTGTCTCAAAGCCATCAATTATTTCTTGCACATTACTGAAAGTCACAGTCCTTTGTAAGAGGAGGCAATTAATGGCCCTACATACTTGCATCACTGCAGGCCCCACAGTGGACTTTCCAACTCCAAGCTGATTTGCAACTGACTGGTAGCAGTCTGGAGTTGCCAGCTTCCACACAGCGATCTCCACTCACTTTTCAACAGTGAGGGCAGCTCTCATTCTGCTGTCCTTGCACAGCAGTGCTGGGGAGAGCGCCACACACAGTTCCAAGAAGGTGGATTTGCGCATCTGAAAGTTCTGTAGCTACATCCCATACATGTATCACAATGCAATCCCACCACTCAGTGCTTGTTTCCTGAGCCCAGTACCGAGGATCTTCCATTTGTAGCTGTTCGGTGAATGCCAGCATCAATCTTGAATTGTTTGTTTCTATGGCAGACAGCAGGGCAGACACCACTGATTCATTCTCTGTTTCACAGCTTATGAAATACTGCAGGACCAGCCATATTGTGTTCATAAGTCTCATCACCAGACTGGTCAGCAGTTCAGGAGCAGTGCTTTCAGGCAGAGATGAGGGGCGCATAGTTTACAAGGGCTGTTGAAAACAGCACGAAACAAAGTCAGAAGCCCATGGAATGATGAGATGGAAAGAACTGCATAATGGGATGGCAAGCACACCCCCATGATGAACCACGATCCATTTCCAGAGCTCCCAGCAGCAGAGGATGGCAAGTTGCACGGTGGGATGGCTACCCACAATGCAACGCACGCTCTCAATGCAAGAGCAATGACTGTGGATGCTCTCCGCCGAGACAAGGAGCGTTGGTGTGGTCGTGTACAACTGATGTAATTAAAATGTCTTATGATTGTTAACGTAACTTAAGTGAACTTAACTCTGTAGTGTAGACATGGCCTAAGTCTGGTTCACTTCCATCCATTATGCCCTCTCAGAATTTATGGGATTTGGCTGGAGGGATTTCTCATGGATTCAGAGGAAGAGATAGCATGCTGCAGAGCCGCAGTTTCCTCCCCACATCTCTCTGTAAAACTATTCTTCCACAACCTGGAATAAATTACATTAGGCAGTCAATAAAGTTGTCAATTTAGAAATACTGGCCCCTAGTTTAATCCTCAAAGTTTGATTTGTTAAAAAAAAAAAAAAAAGCGCGAGTGAGAGTTCAAATCTTCCTATGAATTAGTAATGTTTACATGATATTTTTTGGGTAAGCAAAACTAGATCTTATACTGAACTTCATGGCATTTCTTTGTTTGTTTTCGTTGTCTTAGGCGAGTGATATGTGAACAGTAAGCAAATCTTTCATTTCTGCTGCTCTCATGATTTGAAGTATAAAATATCTGGCTGCCATTGTCATAAAATCTGACTTGTGTTTACGAGGTTATTGAGTGCTTGTTTTTTCTGCTAGGAATAAATAGTGTGATAAATTTATGTACCTCATCCTAGCTGCTTCTATCACAAACATACACACAGTAGGCCAAATACTGAGATGTTTACTCACTTGAATTTTATTCAGACAGTGGCAGCTTCACTGGGAGCCTAGCTTGAGAGAAAACTGAGCTAAGGATCTCAGGACTTGTCATCTAAAGGTTCCTATTTGGTTAGCATCCTGCCTGGTGATTGTTTATAAGCCTTTCAGAAAACATTCAAAAACCAAAATCTCTGGAAAGGTAAAGAATAGGGAACAATTAACTTTATTGTTGGGGACAAGGAGCAGGAAAATGCAGGAGTGTTCAGGTTCACCCATGTCTTTTTTTTAACCACTGACCACACTGAGTAAATTAGCTGGTGTACTCTGTCGGAGAGGCATTTTGCTCAGATGCTCTTCTGTGTTTATGACATTTCCAAATAATGCATGAAAGCTGACTGACAACAGCACTTTAGTCAGTCAGGGGGCTGTTTAGTCCTGAATGAAAGGTGGAAGCCACTTAAATGGGAAAAGGTGACTCCTGAGCAACACATGTTATGCTGGAGAGGCTATAAAGCCATTCCCTGACAGCTGAAATTGAAAGGAAAGATCGTATGCATCTTTTCTTAGAGCTGATTTGTCACTGTTTTCCATGGTATAACTATAGAAGAGACCAAAGTCAATGAGGCTTACATCAGAGATGAATTTGGCACACTACGTCTTGTTGGGAAATGAAGCCAGACCACAGCTGGTGTAAATTAGCAAAGCTAATTACACCAGCTGAGGATCTGACCCCTGAATCTGGCACAAACAAGAGACACTTGCAGCATAGTCCAGTATGTTCTGATATTTGACATTCTGATGTTTGGCGGACAGGAAAGAAGATAGCAAAATAGGAAATGGCTCCAACAGAAGAACTTCAGAATAATGGTATCTGGTAATCTGCTGCCTTGTGAATGAGACAGCCTGTCTCTTTAAGTGGATCTCCCCCTACCCACACAGCTTTTCCACCCTATTTCCATTCATGCTACAGTCTTAATTCTGGTATTCCCTGTGAGCTTTCTATGGGTTGCTAAGGATCTGTTTAACTTCACAAAAAAACCAAGTCTTGCCAATTTTGTTTTTAGCACTGTATCAGCTTTCAGAAGAATTCTGTTATGGGAGGCGAAATCCTCTTGTCATTAATTCATTGTTTCTGCTGTTACGCTTTACAACGCAGCACAAGCTGGGTGAAGCAGAAATGTTAAATATAGGGCTGCCACTACACAGACACTCAGACCTGATGTACACTACAGAGTTAGGGTGATGTGAGGCAGCTTACATTGACCTAATTATGTCCGTGTCTGCACTACATCCTTGCTCCGAACCGGGCTGCCACTGGAGGTCCCAGCTCCGAGTCAGGCTGCTGCCCAGGGTCCCCACTCCCTCCTGGGAGCCCTGATGCCCCTTGGGCTCCAGGCTCCCTGTTCTCCCCTGGGAGCCCAGCTGTACTGAGGCTACTCCCTTGCCACCAGGAGCCCGGGAGGCTGCTGAGCTTCCAGCGGGGAGCTGAGAGCCTGCGGGGAAGCCGTGCTCCCGGTGGAGAGCCAAAAGCCCGTGGGCGGGGGCAGCCATGCTCCCAGTGTGGAGCCGAGAGCCATGCGGGGCAGCTGAGTTCCCAGCAGGGAGCTGCAGGTGGAGCTGAGAGCCCTCCCCCCCCCCCCTTAAGTTGGTGGAAGCACTCCTCGTGAATATACACACCACCAACAGAACGAGGGTAGTATTGACAAACTGCCACGGTAATGGCTCTAAGTCAAACTAACATAGGTCATCTTAAGTTTGTAGTGTAGACATGCCCTCAAACAATATTACAGATTGGTTTTCTGCTCACTTCCTTCACTTCGTCCAATCCGCTTGCCAATTTGCCACTTCCTAGATCTTGTCCTACTCTTATCTCCATGCTATGCACACCCAGCACTTGGAATCTTCCTCCTGTCTCACCTCCAAACTTCTCCTTAAAGCACACAATTTCTAAAAGGCCTGCAAAAGCTAGTCTTTCCCTTCACTGAGGCATTAGCAAAATAGATGCTAGACAGTTCAGTTCCATACCATATGGAACTGAAACGATGCATGATGAACTTCACTATCCAAACACGTTCCTTCTTTTCCCTTTCCCCCAGCCTTTAGCAGTATCTTGTCTAGGTAGGCGTTTGTCTTTCAATGAGATCCATTCAAGCATATCTGCCTCCTCTCTCCTGCTATTCCTCTTCTCTTGGTGCAGCCAGCTCCTTTTCATTTCTCTGGTGTAAGTACATCTCCTTCCTTCCCCAGTAGATTTTAAGGCTTAGAAGGGACCATTTTGATAATCTGGTTGGGCCTCTTTGATAAAAGAAGTTTGAGAACCTCACCCACTAATCTCTGCATCAAACTTTTGTGTGAGCTGTGCCATATCTTTTAGACAGACATTCAGTCTTGATTTAAAGACTTGCAGTGGTGGAGAATCCACCACATGCCTAGGTAAGTTGTTTAATTGGTTAATTTCAAACAGCAAATGGAGCTAATGTGCCCTGGCACTCCTGAATCCCTGTTATACCTTTCCTCCTCTATTATGGCATATTAAAAATAATTGGTAAGCATCACACATCAACACTTCAGCCCTGTCAAAGACACCCACAAGAAGTTCAGACAATCCTTTGAAGTAATTTGTTGAATGAAGAATAAAAATAGATCTTGGAGATGGAATGTGACCATCTGTAACCTTTTGGTCTCCTGGGTAAAGAAAAGTTGTGTCAGCAGAGAGATAGGAAAACGCTGTCATAGAAATTCCTGAAATTCCCAGGTGTGGGAGGGAGACTTGAAACATACCATCTTCAAGTAATCTCCCCTGCCTTCTCTCTCCTTCCATCATTATCTCCACATGGCAGTTGTTGTGCTCAGCACATTGGCAGTGCCATTTGGGAGCTGGAGCCATCTGGAAAGCAAGCTGCAAAATGATCTGAAGTCTGTGTGCTGAACACAGAGGAGTATTGTGCTCCTTTTTCAGACAGATTTCAAAGGGAAGAAGAAAGTCTGAGAATACTTCTCCAGTAACAGGAGGAGTATTGGGAGAAAGAAAAATATCAGCTCATGGAATGTGGCCTTTGTGCTTGGGAAGGGGAGTGTATTTTTTCTTTTAAAGGAACACAAATGTCCCAAAAAAGAAATGACTTTTACAGGGTACAGGATCTGATCCAACCTAGCTCTTCTGGTACACTCTTTATGTCCTAAATTTATTCTTTGTGCATGAGGGTTTGGCAGGAAATCTATCTAAAAGATTGAATTCATCAGATTGAATGTGAGTAGTGGAAGAATAGAGCTACGGAACACATTTCCATGTGCCTTCAAAATGAAGCTATTGATAACAGGGATATTCTGGGTAAATATCCTCTGACATGGTTTCCTGTGACTCTTTTATAAGGCTGTATTTCTGTACCATTACCTGATTGGATGGATGAAGCACGGATCAAGAAATGGACTTGCCTGCCAAAACTTGCAGATTATCATACAGGGCTTCATGTCCCTGTACAGTCCTTTAAAGCTGGAGGTAGTTTCATTGCTTCGGATTGTAACCAACTCCCAGGATGCTTTAGGGCGATATATCTCCCATCCATTCAGCCTTTAGGCTGCACCAGGGACATTTAGGCCCTCAGCCAGCCCAAGTTCAGGGAAGCAGAAAGCTGGCATGGCTTAGAGCCCTTTTCCCCACCACTCACCTCAGTTGTCTGCGCAGCTGAGGATCTGGCCTAACTTTTTCAGTCACAAGAGGCCAGATTCTGCACCCATATTCATACTGAGTAGTACTGAAATGGACTATTCAAAGAGTTAAAGCATAAGAAGGGTGGCAGAATCTGGCTGGGTTTTTTCTTTCCCCTGTCATTGTGGGACCACGTCCTCCAAAAGCTGGAGTAGTGACAGCCCTGCTATTCAAATGCTGCTAGGATCACCACATCTTTTCAGCTGGTCACTGGGTTGGGTTGAGTCACTATAGATTGTTTAACAGAGATAGATTTATAAGCAGTGCTGTTGTAGATTGAATGGTTTCAGTTTGAAGTATGGTTCTGCTCTGAAAAGTGACTGTGAAACACAGCACCTTCTTACACAGTAGATCTCCCTGTGTGGATTCAGAGTCATCCACTTAAACCTGTAACGCAAAGAACCCTACTACTTTTTTAGTTTTGGTAGCATTGCAGGGGCAATGTAGCTATAGGTAAGTGTGCTGAATTCTATTCTGGCTCGCAAAGCAGCACAATTCTTATCTAAGTTCTAATTGTAAAGGTTTTGCTTATGGGTGATGTATAATAGTTTGGCTCTCAGATCCCAGGATGAGTTTGCAGGACTGGTAATTATGAAAACCATCTCTTTACTTGTAAGATGTGCAGATTTGACCTAAAGACGTTGAGACACAATACATATGATTCAATTTTTCAGTGTCATTTTTCTAAGTAGAACTGCACTTTAACTTGTCACTGTGCTAAGAGATATAGATTCAGCAGGTGCACTTGATTAGAAGCACCAATGTGTTGGGGTGAACAGATGCTATCATGATGTATCCCCAGGAGTATGGGAATCCACAGAATCTACAATTCTGTATAGATGTGGGGTTCCTTGTGTTAAAAGGGTTAACAGCTGGTGCTGTGAGTGTAGACACCAAATCAGACAATAGTGGACACAGCCAGGATACTCAGCAGGCTTGTTTTTAATTGAATTATAAACAAAGCTGCTTTCATGGGAAGTGCTTAGTTTGCTACATTGGTATGGGGCAGGAGGGTAGTTGAACAGAGACCTCACTTTAGTCTTTGCTGGCGAGAGGGCCTGGTTTTCTACTGCCTTATGCCCGTGCCAAGTGGTTGTAAAATGCTACTTACATCAGGATAACGGTGCTTTACACCCACCAGTATGTCCTCGCTTTGCACAGGTGCAAATGACGGCTGAAGCAGCAGAGCATCAAGCCCCAATTCATCTCTTTTAATAACACTGTTCTCAGAAAAAATAATGTTGTGTGTTTGTTGTTTGTAATTTGGATTGGCTCTTATGAACTTAGCTGAGGTGCAGTAAGATGCTTTCAACTGTTTGTGAAGGGTAATGCCCCCTCCCACCAAAGATTCATTGAACCTACCTAGTCCTTTTACAGTTAGAGAGCAAACCCAGAAGCAAGGTGAATCTTGTCAGAAATGCAAATAAATAATCATACTGGGTCAATCCTTGGCCTTGCTTCTGGTTTGTGAAGTTTGCATTAGCCCCAGACAGCTATATATGCTGTCTGCAAAATGATCCCAGGGGAGATCACCACAGAGTTCAGGGAGGACCCACAGGTTCTATGCAGCAATGAGGTATGGCAAGAAGAGCAGAAATTATGTAAATAGGCTCCCTGGCCCTGAGTAGCTCTCCAGCCTGCATGCCAAGTACCTTCATAGAGTATTTGCCTTGTGGCAGCCCTGTACAGCCTACAACAGCCTGGGGAAGGGAAGGTGGGTAGCCTCCTAGGTCTAGATTAGACATTAAAGGTGTGATGTTAGGCTCTAGCTCAAACTAATTAACACCTTCTAAATCTCTAATCAAGAAAAAGAAATTGTACTTTGGCATGCATGAAAGGGCTCAATTCCTTAGGCTTTAACATCACACCTAAAACCTAGTTTAGAGAAGCCCACATTGATTTTGGCCGAAGTCAGCAGTTGAGGGTTGGTCCTGTGGTATTTTGATACTGCGAGCCTGATTTCAACCACATTTACACCAATGTGAGACTAGAATCCGGCCCTGCAACTCTACAGTAGATACAGATTCAGATTCTCCAGAGTCTCTCTTTAAAATAAGTCCTTTCTACAGTATTTCTTAGTTTACTTTGTAGGTCTGGGATAGTAGCACGAAGTTGATTTTTTTTTTTCTAATTCTTCCCTCTGAAAGTTAGATTTGTGGTGGTTGACATATTATAACTCCCTACAGTATGTGTGCTATGTAAGGAATTTGAATACTCTTCAGACTAAGCATTGATTTGCCAATGATGTTATCTCGTGTATTTGTCTTAAAATACCTCACTCACTCCCTCTTCAAACTATATAACTGCCTTGCCCTCCTGTGAAGTGTAAAGGAAGGCTTCACTTTAGACTTGTTCTCCAATACAGCTCACTGTTCACAGAATCAGAAATGTTAGATATGGAAAAGACCCATTAAGTCATTTTAGCTATTCCTCAGTGGCAGTGCCGGGTGGTCCCCTACAATCTGCTTTCTTATGCTTTGTTCAGTCTTCTTTTAAGTGTCTTAACTCAAGGGATAGTAATTACATCACATTTCCATTGTAGTCACCTTATTTAGGTTCCAGTCCCGCAAACACTGAGGTCAATGGAACTATTCATGTGCACAGAGTTATTCAAATGTTAAGTGTTTGCAGGATCAGAGTGTAAGGCCTTATCTAGATGAGAGAATTGTACAGATTGAACTATGTGCTTGTTTATACACAGTTTTTGTACTGCTTTAAATGATAATGGTTTGCAGCTGACATAGTTAAAGCAGTAGAGCCCCCTAGCATTATACACAGTTATACCACTATAGCTTATTCCTCTAAGGGAAGAGGAATAAACTGTACCAGTTGAAAGCACTTGTATACCAGTTTAACCACATCCGCATACTGATTTTAACTATTTCAGTATCAAATCACCCCCCTAACCGATATATTTAAAAGCAGTACAAAAATGATGTAGACCAGACCTAAATTGGTTTTGGAACTGATTTTGGGGTTGGGGAGAGGTTTGCGCTCACCTACCTAAACTAGTCCAATCAAGAGGGTTGCAAATTTGCTTGTGTGCATGCCTCATGATTAAGGTCACACCTGAAGTCTGCAGCAGCACCAGCAACTAAGCCCATATCAACCCAGTCCCACTTGAGTGTCTTTTAATCCCAATTGTGTCCTTTCTATTTCCATCTGAACAAATGAACAGCAAGGAGAACGATCAGTGCCTAAAATGCCAATGTGAAAGGAAGCTTAGATGAGGAATGGGGGAAAGAATTTTAAATATTCAATTTTATCTCTTCACGTCTTAAGAATTAGAGGACATACCCTGGAGAGTTAATCAATCAACTTGAGTAGTGAAGTTCTGTGCCTTCCGCCCTCTCTCTCATTTGTTCATTTGCTAGAAATTTACAATGGTCAATGCAGTGTTGTACCTTTTAAATTTCATTAAATCAGATAAGCTTTTAAATAAATGTAATAAAGTCTATTGTATGTTTCATGTTAAAAGAAGGGGCTAAGAGAACAGTAAATCTGTATGTTGTTTTGCAATTTTTTAATGAAATCTGCACCTGAGATATCAGAGAATTTGAGTTTCTAAAATATTTTGTGTTTCATTTCGTTTACTACAGAATCTCGAAGTTACACGGAAGGCCTTAACCACTCGGTTGTGATGACTGACAGCACCATGGGCACCAATCCCGCTTTGCTGAGGACTGACATGCAGACAGCTCCTTCGTGTCAGCGGCCTTTTGTACCTGCGTGCGCCATTTCCAGAAACAGCCCCATCCCAACCGGAGAAAGGTGGGAACTTGACAGGGCTTTTTCTTCTACCTGGAAGTTTGGGGTTCTTACAAAATCAGTCTCCAGCTGTGTCATTAGGCCTGTGTCCACACTGCAGAATGACCATGTTAGCACATTCAGACTTCAGCTTACACCCTCTATCAGGCCAGCCAATTTGGATAAATAACTGCCACATTTGAGCAAGAGGTTTTTGGGAATGGATGTGACTCAGGTTAGGGGGAACACTTGAATAAGAACCCAAGTTAACTTCACAGTGAAGATAAGTCCTTGGACAGTAATGACCTGATTTTCAGAAATGCTGAGCATGTTCTTTGGTATATTACGTGCATGTATTGAAGGGGGGCTGTATGGCTTTTAAAAATTTTAGAAGTAATTATAGAGGTTGTTGATCTGCCTGAGAAAAACTTTTAGGTGTCAAAATACATAGAGATCCAAATCTCTTTTAATTCACTGCTTTGCTATATGTCAGTGCAAGTTCGTACATACTCATCAGAGTGCTAACAGCTCCCAATATTTTTACTAACAGCCATTTGGGGAAAATCCCATAACATTTCATATTGAAAACATATTGGTGCAGAACAAATAAACACTGTTTACAATGTGTATCATTCTAGCAAATATATTTCTAATAAATAAGACATTTGGTGAAAATGTTTTTCAGAGAGACAGGGCAAAAACGAGGGTCAACAATTGATTTCATTTTCAACTGCCCAGTTGCCTCAGAAATCTTATTATTGTGAATTATTATTTGTTTTGTGGTACCATCCAAGGCCCAAATCAAGGAGCAGGGTGTCGTCATTGTGGTAGGCGTAGTATAAGGACATAAAAGAGCTGATCCCTGTCCCAAAGAGCATAGAATTTAAATATAAAATGAGAGAGAACAGGTGGATACAACAAGCACACGGGGAGAAGCTACAGGGTAACAATGAGAAGATTATGAACAGCCCCAATAGCAGAGGTCACAGCACTCCAGCTGCCTAGCCATCCCAAATAGGGCTTCCTGTTCCCAGACTCCTAGGTGGATAGCTACTGTCTTCACCCAGGACCCCATCCCTGCACTGTTTGATTATTATTGATCTCACCTCCTGCATCTCTGGGTGTGTCTAATTACCATCTCTATTCATGGCTAATTGGCGTCTTTTTCACAGTAGTTTTCAGAACTGCCCTTCTGTTAGCTGATGTTAGCTGGCTGAAGTGTCAGCTCTTAATAAGCATCCTGATGCCTTTGGTTTCTTTTCCCTTCTGCTGGTTTCCTTTAAAACTAGTGCTTGGAGAGAGCATATTTCCAGCCTGAGAAATTTTGAATCATATTTACAAATCCCCAATAACATATCTTAGAACTGCAGTCTGAAAAGGTGTGACTTGTCATTATAAATAACCATGAATTGCAAATAGAGAGTTAAGACCTCAGCATCAGGCACTGCCAATACTGCTAATAAGAAATCATTAAAAAATCAAAGTATAAGTCCCTCATTTTAAAGTTTATCTTGAAACTTTGTTCCTTTCTTTCTAATACTTCTCGTTTCTTTTCAAAGAACCTTTACCTTTTCAACTTTTTAATTTTGTCTTCATTTCTTTATTTTCCTTTCCTGTGTTATTGTGCAGTTTCTGTGGCATGCACAGATCTGGCATCCATTTCCACTGTGCCCTTTCAACTAAATCCCTTCTCTGTGTTTTTAAGTTCTTAATTCAATTTTTCTCCCTTCATTTATACAGTGCGGGCTTGTTCTCCCTTGCCAACCTAGCCCCGGCCAAACCCCCCCTCTCTATAACAAGTACTTGCTAATATATTTTTCAGCCATAGCTTTAGTACAGTAGAGTTTTAGAAGTGTGTGTGTGTGGTGGTGGGGAATAAACTGTCTTTGCCTTTCCAAACTCTTGTCATGGAGAGGTGATGTGTCCAGGGGGTGGTGTTTCTGCACACTGATAAGTACAATTATTCAGAAATGGAACAGTCCTGTGTTTAATGTTCAAACCTCTAGTTTCATAGGTGAAGCAAAACCTTGGAAAAAGTGTCTGTGGTGTTGCATGCTGCCTTCTGTGTTCTGCACTGTTTTCTTTGCCCTTCTTATATGCACTTACATTTCCCAATGGACCTTACTCCCCTCTTTTGTAATATGAATGATCTTACGGTTAAGACACAGTCCTGGGAGTCAAGAGTCTTGAATACTATTCCTGGCTCTGTCACTGATTTATTTTGTGACCTTGGGCAAGTCTCTGAACCGTTGGTGTCTCAGTTCCCCTATCTGGCAAATGAGGATAATCATGCAAACCTTACATGGTCTCAATTAACTAAAGTGTCTTGAGAATACATGTGTGGAGAGTGCTACAGAAGTGTCAGGTTTGTTGTCTTGGTGAAGATTATTATTTATTGCTGTTAAAGATTATTGCTAAAGACTGGAATAAAGGCATTGTGCAATGAAATATTTTCAAGGCATATGGGAATGATTTGGTTGTGACATTTTCTTTTTGAACAGTCCTTCTGCAACTGAATGCCACTGGCTAGAAAGCAACACTAAGTCCACCCCTTCACCCCAGCTGTCAGTGCTGGGGAACAGCAGGCCTACAGGAAATTACCTTGTGTCCTCAGAATTTTCAAGCCCCATTCAGGACGGCTCGCTCTTATCCCATTTCCAATCCCCAGGATTGCAAATAATCTCTTTGAACAGCCGAGAGGATTCGTCCTTAGACCAGCAACAAGAACCTGCTGGCCATCCCAGTGCCCGGGCCTACCTGAACTATGGTGGGACCAGCGTTAGCAGTAACCCACCACTGGAGGAGAAACAACCTGTTTTCATGGCCAATACTAGCAGCTCTCCCAAAACTATGAGCTCGCCACTGGCAAGTACAGCGGACAATGGCTTTTTGGCCCACAACTTGCTTACAGTGGCCTCTGGACACAAAAGCCAGAGCAGCACAATTCAACAGCACCATGGAATGAACCTGCACCCACAGCCACCTCTTCCAGAGAAGAAGAGGACTTCTGAGGGAGACCGTTCTTTTGGCTCCATCTCTCCTTCTTCAAGTGGCTTCTCCAGCCCTCATAGCGGGAGCACAATCAGCATCCCATTCCCAAATGTCCTTCCGGACTTTTCAAAAGTTTTAAGCACTTCCCCTTTGTCAGGTAGGTTTTATGCCCGGATTATTTATAGTTAAACTGACACCTTTTATATGAGCATGTGAGTAGGGTGGGATGTTAGATACTTTATAAAATAGTGGATGTTGAATAGCGAATGAAGTGACTGTTTGTAGTAAGAGGAGACACTTCACTTATTTTAGATGTATTGTTTCTAAAGACAGAACTCCAGAGTGCTTTCTCTGAGCCTTTTTGGATGTGTCAGTCAAATGCAGCCCTCTCTCTGCTGCCAGCCCACAAGTAAGTGGTGACTGGGCCAATTCCTCTTAATAATGGCTGGCTTTGTCCTGCATCCTTGCTAGGCTCATGGCAAGAATACTTCGAATGTGGCTGTTTGTCATCTGGTCTGTGTTCAGACTTAGCCAGGCCTTACTGAGGAACTAGATGTTTAATGTAGCTTTATAATTCTGAGTTTTCATATTTTATAGCTTGCGGGAAATGGAACTTTAATAGCACTAGTCAAAGTATCATGTGACGTATGTTTTATTTCTCAAAGCAGCTTCAGAACTCTCCCAGACTACTAGTTTAGTTGTGATGTTCCTCTCCCCCCACCTCCTGTGGTTGAACTCTGAATTCCTAAATTAATCAGCACCTCACTGTCCGAGGTGAGAGCTAACAGCAGGAAATGCCCTTTGCAGTTATGGTGTATATTGATTTTTTTTAATTTTCTTTTACCTTTATTTAACAGAAAACCCAACTGATAAACACGTGACCGTAAAATTTGTCCAAGATACATCCAAGTTCTGGTACAAGCCAGATATTTCAAGAGAACAAGGTATACCAAATATCATCTTCTGCAGGGTGTTCAGCTGCAGAAGGGCTGTTCAGGGGTGCTCTGTATAAATTTCTGGTGTCTGGGGTCTAGATTTCTTTACATACAAATGTAAAAATAATTCTGGCCTTAGCAATAGGTGGACTAGAGGCCCTTAGGCCAAGCACCCAGTTTAGTAGGAGGACTGGATTTGTTAAATAACCCTTGAGAAAGTGACAAAGAACTTTGGTTTTAATTTGAGCCAGATCCTCTGGAATGACCCAAAGGGGACTTAATGGCAGTAGCTGAAGATTTTCCCTAGGGGAATTAGGGACTGGCATAGCCAGCCCTTCCAGTCTTTTCCCCCTGGTACTGGGGAACTTTCCAGGGCATGCTGAAGGAATGCAGAGGGGAGGAAGGCACAATGTGCTCGGGTGATCCTGGCTCAAGGGATCATTATTCACCAGTACAAGTTATCCTAAGCCTGCTCTAACTTGCAGGCCAATTTGACTTCCAGGATTTGGAGAGGCAGGGCAAAAAGCTACCTATACTTATCATCTCCTCAGATAACTGAGTGCTCATCTGGCATGGAGTCAGCCCTATGTTTTGTAAGTGTACGTAAATTTAATGCTAACAGGTCAGAGAACCGTTACAGAGAACCAAGTATAATACAGAGCAAGCTTCTCCCATGCAGATCTACCAAGTGACCTCAGCCACTGCCTGCAACTGTTACAGCTGGTTTTTAAAGCTAGTTGTCAGTGGTTCCATACTTACTATGCTCATTCCACAAGTTACAGTTCTTAGTGCCTTAACTGCATCTCTGCTTGTACAATGGGGATGGGAAATAGAAAGTATTCTTCATGGGTATCAGCAGGATAGGGACATCCCAAAAAAATGATAAACTACCCAAAATAAGAAACTTTTCTGAAAGTTGGCAGTCTGGAATTCTGCAACTCCTGTCCCAGGTGGCCTGTATTAATCCTACACCTCAATAAACTATAATCCTCCGGGGAGTATTTATATAAATATATATAATTTTTACGTGCACATGTATTCCAGAAAAAACCCTCCACCTCACTTATGTCAGTCTGAGACACAAGAACGGCCATACTGGGTCACACCAATGGTCCATTTAGCTCAGCAGCTTGTCTTCTGACAGTAGCCAGTGCCAGATGCTTCAGAGGGAATGAAAGAAACGGGCAATTATCAATTGATCCAACTCCTGTTGTCTGGTCGCAGCATCTGGCAGTCAGAGGAGTCACCTGAGTACATATAGATGCAGCACCCAGAGGATTATGATTTAGTGACGTTTAAGATTGATATAGGTTGCCTCATTCTGTTGCTACAGAATTTCAGGCTGCAGAATTTTGGAGAAGTTTATAATTCTAACAGTTTATTATTTATTTGGTTGTCCCTATGTTGTCGATCCCCAAGGAAAACTCCATTGCCATTTTACAGGCACACCCAGAGTTAAGGCAATATAATAATACATATATTACATTCTCTCTTTCTCTCTTTGCAGTAGCACGTACAGTGTTCTATGTGCTTTACAAACAGCTGCTATATGAGAAGACAATCCCTGCATACATATAAGTAAATTGTAACATTCAAATACTCTGAATCCTGCCTAATGGAATATGACAGCTCTATGATGAACTCAGATCAGGTCTGCATGTCAGATAGCAAAGATGAGGCTGTTGGAAACAGACATAATGTTTATAGTCAAAGTATAGTCTTCTTTGACTGGAAGGCCTTTAACATTGTCCCAATGAACCATAGCCAACATAGCCTTCAGCTACTGGCAAACGATGAATTGCTGGATCTGTCTAGTGCATACTTTCTCAGACTGTGAGGTTGTTTGCAGCGTCTTACAGTGCAGGTAAAAGCACAAGCACAGGGGAAAAGAAGGTAGTAAAAAACAGAAGATTTACACTTCTTGGGTGTAGGATTTACTAGTCCAGGGCCCATTAGTGAATTGAATGTTCAAAGGATGACTCTTGACTTGTTGAGCCCAAAGAGGAAAGGAATAAAACTAACAGGCTGCTGCTTGAACAAGTTAAAAATATGCTTCCCAACAGTTTAATATTCACTCTTGTCCATCCAATATAATCTCTCTACCCCTTTTTAAAAACACTAACATTATGAGAGGTGTGGGTGGTTTTTTTCCCTTTGCCTGAGGGAGGAATCCTGTGACCGATGTAGTTAGAAGGATTAGGCAAACACTCTCTTGAATTGCACAGTTTTGCATATTTACCACATTAGCCTCAACACATATTGTGCAGTAATCTATTAGTTTTCTCTCATCCCCGCCCACCTCCATGTTTACATGTTTTATAGATGAGCAGTACAAAATTCATATCAACTTGCAAACCGCTGCATTTGCTTATTCATGCAGGAGTCTGAGTATTTATGTTTGCAGTTCCATGATTTGCCTATGTTGTTATCCAGTGTGTGCAGGAAGTCACCAGTATTTATGCAATTTCTGTGATTTAACATTTGTTCCAACCTTGGAATATTTTATTGTGTTCACAAAAGGCAGAAGGACCTTGCCAGTGCATACAAGACATGATGCACAATGTAAAGACTCCGAAATCAGAATCAGGCTCTCCCTGGGTTTTCTTTGCGGCATTGCTGAGTATTAGACATGCAGGAGGCTGGCTGAAATTTAAGCAATGAGTGAAAAGAAACACAGTCTGAAAAGTAGTCCGAACTCTGCAAAGATATTAGGAGGAATCACACCATTCTGCACCCTGTTATATGACCCTGGACTTTGCCACAAAGTTATTCAAAGAAAAGTTAAGCCCATGGCTTCCTGACCTTGGGCTACAGAGCACTTTGATTCAAAGGCATGCAGCAACCTCTCTGGAAGCCAGTCTTGCTATGTGTAATCCAACTCATAGTCCCCAGGCAGAGATCACAGAACAAAAAGTATTCCAGTTCTTAGAATCTCAAAATGCAAGTATATGCCTACCTACACCTCCTTCCCTGCTTAAAATGAGAGAAGAGGGAGAGAATACCTTTCGTATACCTTGTAATGCCTTGGCACTGTGTGCCACTTGGCTGTTAGTGGATGATGACAAATGTCTGTTTGTTGTGGGGGCTGTGTAGAAGAGAAAGCAGCATTTTCTCGTCATGCCGACTATTGTGGCCATACTCCCAGTTACACTTTTTAACAAGCAAACAAAATAGCTTCAGGAATCAACTTTTCCTCTTTGCCAAAAAGCACATGCATGCTGGGACAGAGCGTTGGAGAAGGAAAGTTCTGGCTCTTCTCTGATTGCAGGGAATTGTGAACATGTTCGTGTATGTTCATGCCAGGTAGAGCGTTTGCCAATTTGCCAGCCTCTGGTTGCTGAGTTGTTCCCAAATTGGTCTCTCAAAGGCAGAAAGAGAAGATAGTTCTGTCTCTTAAAGGGTGTTCTCCTGTAAAGCCTTTACCATTTTTGCAAATAGTATTAATAGTAACATACTCCATATCAGGGCTTGAAATCAGTGTTGCCAGGTTGAGACTATGCCCTCCCTGCCCCCAGGCCCCCCCCCAAAAAAAAAAAAAAGAGAGGGAGGGAGATCTGAGGTTTTGATTCTGTCTGGTCTCTACTACATAATATTTGCCTGTCTCACATGGATATTATGGGGATTAGTTAATTAATGTGTGTACAGTGTTTTGAACATGTAAAACAGCGTGGGTGAGATTGTGAGCCCTTTAAGCTACACATGTAGTACGGTACTATTCAGTATGAGCAAGGGGTTCACAATCTGGTGCTGTCTGAGCATTGAATAGATAGCAAAATCATATCCAGAGTTAGGATCCAAGGTTTTGATTCTGTTCTAAGGCAGTGAGGAGGGAGACAAAAGAACCTGGCGTTCTTTACTAGTGCTTTAAATGAGGATTTGGAACAGTACCTTTGTGTTTACTACTTGGACTGAAACACTTTTCTCAATCTCTCTCTGAATCCTTTGCAGCCATTGCCATTCTGAAGGACAAGGAACCAGGGTCATTCATTGTTCGAGACAGCCACTCTTTCAGGGGAGCCTATGGCCTGGCAATGAAAGTTGCTACACCTCCTCCTTCAGTGCTGCAGTTAAACAAGAAAGGTATTGTATGTCTCCCATCTTTACTTTGTCACACAGAGTGTGCAAGACCTAACTACTATATAGAATTCAGAGAAATCCTCCCTTCTCCATAATTAAACATCAAGAGGTGCAATTCTGAGTCGATCAACTCGGAAGTCTCAATTTGGATTCCTTGCACTGCGAATAAGAATCTCTCCCAGTGGGACTGTGGAACATGTTTGTGTCATGCTTGGTAGTTTCATACACAGGTTGGTAATTATATCCACAGCTTGGATGTGCATGTACTGTACAATATTGTCCTAACAGGAATCCAACACCAACTCACTAGCTGAGCCTCCTCAGTTATTAGAAGTCTGGTTTTGATCTAAGGCTCAGTGTCATGCCAAATACCACCATGCACAACTTTTGCCTTGATGGAAGAAGGAACTTTTTTGGCCTGGGAATTTGTTTTGAGACAACAGTACATCAGAAGTAAATCTGAGAAAAATTAGCGTAGCTAAACAAGAAGCAGTGTGGCAGATGTGTTCCCCCAGACTCCTGTGCCGTAACGTATAACTTATATCTGTCAGTCCTGAAGGGGAAAATGAAAAGAGCATATGGAACGCATTAGGCAGCATATGGAAACTCAGGAGGCAGTGTCTAAGACGTGTTCTTGGCTCTGATCGTGCCTACTGACCTTCTTGCTGCTACTTTTCTCTTTCAGAACTCTTTGTATACATTGGTAAATGTTGCCCAATGAGGTAAAGAACTGCAGGAAATTGGGTTGACTGAAAAATAGCAGCTGTTAATGTCTGTTTGGAATGTTTCTGTCCTTTGTTCCTTCTTCCAATTATTTCAAGTGCACTTTTGTTCTGGAGCTTGGATTTCATTCTTCCAGATTTAAAAGGAGAATAGGAACATAGGAATTGCCTCACTGGATCAGACCGAAGGCCAGTATAGTTCAATATCCTGCCTCTGATAATGCCAGTACCAGATGCTTCAGAGCAAGGTATAGAACCCTGGAATAGACATATGTGGGATAATCTGTCCCCCACATTCATGCTGATCTTTAATCATTAGAGATTGGCACATATCTTGAAACATGAGGTTTAATATACCTTCCAAAATTTTATCATTAATATGGTAACTCTGATAAACATATTTTAAAAATCCCTTTTAAAAAATCTTTCTAAATTCTTGGCCTCAACAGCTTTCTGTGGCAATGAGTCTAATTACATGATGGGTAAAAATTATTTCCTTTTTGTAAGTTTTGGATTTGCCACATTTTAATTTAAGTCAAAGTCGCCTTCTTCTTGTGTTTGAGCCAGGAAGAACAGTAGTTCCTGATCTACCTTCTTGATACTCTTCACTATTTTATTCACTTCCATAATGTCACCATCTAATCATCTTGTTGCTAAAAGAAACAATCCCAATCTTTTCAGTTTCTCTTCCTATTAATTTTTTCCAGGCCCTTGATTATTCTCATTACCCTTCTCTGACCCCCTCTAATGCTGTAGTATCTGTGAGATGGGGTAATCAGGACTGCACATAATGTTCCAGATGAGGCCGCACCATTGATTTATATATCAACATTATAACATTCCCCATATTATTCTCTATTCCATTTCTTATGTATCCTAACATTTTGTTTGCTTTGTGACCACACTGAGTTGCACACTGAGTAGTGATCTTCATTGTCTACAATGACACCTAGATCCCTTTCTTGAGTTGATACAGTTACTTTAGAACCCTGTAAGCCATATGGAGTTTCCCTCCAATTTACACTACTTTGTATTTATCGACACTGAACTCCATTTACCATCATGTTCCCTGTTCACCTAGCTTGTTTAGGTCTCTCCAGAGTTCCTCAAAGTCCTCTCCAATCCTGACTAACCTAAATAACCTTGTGTCATCTGAAACCTCACTCCTCCTCCCTTCCTAGATCTTTAATAAATATGTGAAACAATACAAGACTTACTACAGAACCTTGAGGCACCCCCTGCTGTTAGCCTTTTGCCTTGAGGAAAATTTACCATTTATTCCTCTTCTTTGTTTTCTATCACATAACAACAGCTTAACAGCCATATTGGTCTTGTCTGTGCTAGACAGTGAAGCTCCACTGGTGATCGCAAAACTGAGAACTCTAATGAAGGCTGGCTGTGGGTATTTTAACCGCCATGTTGTCTAACTTGAGCCTGAGAAGTCCGACATGACATGGTAGTTCAAGTACCAGTGGCCACTGGCAACCTGTCTACCCTAGCTAAGTTGCTAACACTGGTTGAGCTGCACCAATGGTAGCAATTGTGGGAAACTTTAAAAAGCCTACTGTAGACAGAACCAATGGGTCTGTCTCCTGCTCTTACGTAAACTGAGTAAATCATGCTGTAAAAAGCAGGGAGATGGCCAGCAACTTCTGTACCACTTGCTCTAAGTTTCCCAGCCAGTCTGATTCCCACCAGACCTTCCCAGAGAGTAGAAATTTGTCTCCCCTGCATCACCTTTTCTTTTGGCATCGTGGCATCGTAAGGCATCCCAGTTTTCTCTTGTAAGCAGTCCTTCAAGGGCCAACTTAGCAAATTTTGGCTTGTGTAGTGTTTCTGCTATAGAAACCAGTTTACTCATTTATGCTGGCTTGAACATCGTCAATGAAATGTGGTCACCGGATGTCATGTGTCTCCTGGTCTGTGACTGATAAGATCAGAGACAAGGGGAATATTTGTAATCTTTTTGTTGATATTTGAGTTCATCTGTTTTTGGGCCACTTTGCCCCATCACCATACAGTGAGTGAGTGATCCTTTTGTTGCCGATGTGTAGCGCCAAATTTATATGTTCACTACTGCCAACCCCAAGCTTTGAAAAGTCATGAATCATGCCCCAAAATCATGAGTCTGGCTTAAAATTAATGAGATGTTTTAAGGGTAACTCTTGGGTCTTTTTAATTTGCCTTCAGGATTTTTAGTATTTAGGTTACACTCAAGTTACAGTTTCAAGCTTTTCTCTGCAACCGTGATAGAAACTTCCCTTTTCTAAATGAAAGCCAAGAATCTCATCTAATCTTGTCCCTATGAAGTGGGGTATTAATTAAAATATCAACTATCATGAGATTCATGATAAAATCATTAGAGTTGGCGCACTGTAAATCTTTAATATTTTAATAATATTAATAATATTTTAATCTGAGTACAGACCAGGACTACTGCTAGTTTTATATCTATGTCAACGGGGTGTGTGTGTGTGTGTATGTTTTGTTTTTCTCATTTTAACCCGGTTGCCAGCTCTTGTCGTTAGTGGGTACATCAGAATTTTTGACCTTGTTTCTTCCATATTTCCTTTTCGTAGCTGCCATTGATTTTTTGTCTTGACTTGATTTCCAACCCCCCTATTTCTTCCCTTACTTTCAGGAGAAAAAGAAACAACCAGCTGTTTTCCTTGACCTACTGGTTCCTATAAAATGTTGGGACACATCCTGGAGGTTTTGGACATTGGTACCCATCTAGGTGTCAACCAGAGGCAGAATTGTTGCAGGCTGGGAGTGATTATCTGTAGATAACATGCTATACAGTGCCTGTTTCATTGCGGATGGTGACACAGCAGTAGAATAGCTAGTGCACTGTCTGAATGCTATGTATAGAGCATTCACTTGTTCTAAGGAAGGCAGCTATGATAAACACTTCCTAATTTGTGATCCCCGTCTCTTATTCACTGGCTTACTTCATGTGTTTGTTTTCTTTTTTTCTACAGTGGGGGATTTGTCAAATGAGCTTGTCAGGCATTTTCTGATTGAATGCACCCATAAGGGAGTGCGGTTGAAAGGATGCCCAAACGAGCCATATTTTGGTAAGTGCTGTACATCAACGGGACATGAAAAATGAGGATATTTTGCTTACAGCCAGACTGCTTCATAACGTAGAATGGAACATGAGAGGAAATGTCACACAAAGATTGTGAGATGGTTTCTGCAGGAACCTATTTTAGTATTGTCATGATAATGGCCTTCTATATCAATCTATATGACCACATAAGAAAAAAGCACATTGTAGTAGAGGACATTCCAACTAGAGCATTGTAATGTGATGGAAGCACATCGCTTCTTGTTAGACTGCCCTAACAGGAATAGATGTACTAAGAGCAGCTTCTCTTTGAAGTAAAGATGACCCCAAAGCAAACCAAAAAAAAGGGGGGGGGGGTTAAACTTTGTCAGTTTGAGATGGGAGGTATTTCAAACCTGAGGTTTTAGTTCAGTCCTGCCTCTAACTTGAAGCATGTATCCAAGGTACTTGTAGGGCCCACTGCCATAATATCTGAGCACCTCACAATCATTTAATTGATTTATCCTCACAACACCCCAATGAAATAGGTAAGTCCTGTCACCTCCATTTTAAAGATGGGGAACCGAGGCACAGAAAGACTAGTTTCTTTTGACTTGCCATAGGACTTTGGTCCAATGTTCCCTCTAATTTTTTCCATCCATGTGCAGAATGAACTTTGTTATGAGCACCAATATCGAGGAGATGTGCGCCACCAGTAGAAACAAAAAACCTAGATATAATATATATTTTTTAAAAGTTACCATAGGGATAATTACTCCAGCCAGGATAAGTTAGGCATTTTAGAACTCACTGCTCAAATAATTAAATTTAAGCACAACAGAGAAATCAAATTATGAAATGCATAGGCCAAAAAACTAAAATAACAACACTCTGAAAAAATAAAATTACAGAGAGTATATGTGCATTGCAAGAAGTACCAAGAAGTAACAACAGTAACACAAGTATGTGTTGGGAGATGTGTGTGAGAGAAACAGAGTGTGTGTGCGTGTGTGTGAGAGAGAGACACAGGCACAGAGTGTGTATATGCTGGCTACTGGGGAAGTGTATGAGAGACCGTGTGCTGTCTATTCAAGCACAGCAGCACTCACCAGTCTGAAGGCTCATTCAGACCGCAGCAGCCCCTAGCAGCTCCGTCTAACTCCCAAGTCCTATAGCTCCTCCCCAAGTAGCCAGGTCAGGCACTAGACTGATGATTTGGGGCCTGAATTGGGAGGAATCTTCCCTGCCTGAGCTGTGGAGTGGCGACATGTCTGTATAGCTATTTCACAGACTACTCTTGCTGCCCTTACAAGGTGCTATCCATAATGGGGATACTTCACAATGGGGATCCTCATGCCCATCTCCAAGTTCATCTGTGATGCCACCCCCCTTCTGCATCCAGCCATTCCCTGCCCCCAGCAGCTACAAAGGACCCCTCTATGGCCATGCTCATTAGGGCTCAGATCTCTGAATTGTTGGGCAGCATCAACTCCCAGTGACATCAACAAGAAAGGAAGGTGCTCAGCAATTGTAAGATTGGGCCCTGGGCTCTGATTTTATAGCAGTTGTTGGTAGTCTATAGAAAATAATTTAAAATAAATCCATCTATAATTTTCTCCAGAACTGAAATATTGTTGGGTTATTTGTTCATATTTTTCAGTGACTGGAACGAAAGGCAACTTCCTTTTGCACTAATAGACTGGCCAATCACCTCTCCAGATATAGAGTGTAAAATGTGCATTGACATTTTAAAGAGAACAGAGGGTCCAGATCCCTTAGGTGGAACTGAAAATCTCAGCCTTGCTATATAGTTTACAGCAAATGGTGTCTCAGGGCACTAATTAGAAGGAGACATGATTTAATGTGGGATATCATACAGATGGCCTCACCTGGGGAGGTGGTGAATTCACCTAGCTTTTCTTTTTTCCATTAAAACACAAACCAACTCGACTGCCTGGTGGTTAGAGCAGGGAACCAGAAGTTAGGACTCCTGAGTTATTTTCCCAGCTTTTCCACTGCCTCACAGCGTGACATTGGGCAGATTGCTTAGCTTGTCTGTTCTTACCTGCCTCTTATGGGTGTTGAGACTTAATATGTTAATATTCGTAAAGCACATTATCATTGTCATCTTTCTCTTTAAAGTAAATTATTTAATCAGATGAAGGGGAGAGGGAACTGCAGTTCATGTAAAAGGAGTTAGACGCAATAAATTATGAGAAGATGGATCTTTTAAAAATTACCAAAAAAGGTAGTTGTTAAAGTGCCTTAGGGGGAAAAATGTTTTAAAGGGTTTTCTTTAGCCTGTAAGTTATTGAAAAGCGAACATACCTCGTAAGCATTCTATTTGTGCACAAAAAGTAATCTTGCCTGTCTTGTTGTTCTTTTAACCACAGGGAGTTTGACAGCTTTGGTGTATCAACATTCCATTACTCCTCTGGCATTACCCTGCAAACTACTCATCCCAGACAGAGGTATGCTAGTCAAAATACAAAATAAAAGTGATACGCAACCAGGGATCCACTTCAAAATACCTATATCTGAAGGCAGGTGAACATGTCAGGGTAAAGTTCTGAACAAGAAAGTGTAGGAAAGAATGTCAGACAGTTGCCAGGCAGCTTTTGTCCAAGCTGCAGTTTGGAATTGATTAGTACTGTGCAGGGCCGGCTCTAAGATTTTTGCCGCCCCAAGCAAAAAAAATTTTTGGCCGCCCCCACTTTTTTTTCGTGCCTCCCCACCTCCGGCTCCGCCCCAGCTCCGCCCCTTCCCAACCCCTTCCCCAAATCCCCGGCCCCGCCGCCTCCCCCGGGCGTGCCGCATTTCCTCCTCCCCCTATTGCTTCCTGTGGCTCCCCCCGCCACAACTCCCCGCCCTAGCTCACCTCCGCTCCGCCTGCTCCCCTGAACACGCTGCTGCTCCGCTTCTCCCCCCTCCCTCTCAGGTGAGGGAGAGGCGGTGCATTCAGGGGAGCAGACGGAGCAGGGGTGAGGGGGGAGCGCAGGAAGTAACGGGGCGGGGGTGAAGGAACCGCTCCCTGCCCCAGCTCGCCTCCGCTCCACCACTGCTGCTTCCCCTGAGTGTGCCGCCACCTGGCTTCTCCTCCCTCCCTCCCTCTCAGGTGAGGGAGAGGCGGTGCATTCAGGGGAGCAGGCCGAGCAAGGGTGAGGGGGGAGTGCAGGAAGTAACGGGGGGGGAGGGTAGGTTTGAGGAACTGCTCCCCCCCATCTCGCCTCTGCTCCACCGCCGCCTCCCCCGAGCGCGCCGCCGCCCAGCTTCTCCTCCCTCCCTCCCTCCCTCCCAGGCTTCCTGCACGTGCAGCAAGCCTGGGAGGGAGCGGGGAGAAGCAGAGCAGTGGCGGCGTGCTCAGGGGAGGAGGCAGAGCTGGGGCGGCGAGGGCACATTTCTAGGGCTGGCACCGGAATGCCGCCCCTAGAAATGTGCCACCCCAAGCACCTGCTTGTTTTGCTGGTGCCTAGAGCTGGCCCTGGTACTGTGATGCCCCAGTAATAAACATATATAACTCCTGGTGATTAGCACTGCAATCCAATATTTAAAAAAAAAATTATTTTGCAGATTTGACATCACACCCAGGTATAGTTAGATTCAACTAGTCTTTACTCAAGCACAGGTAGCAAGAGTCCTCTAAGGGGGAAAAGTAGGATTTTAAAAAAGCGGATACCCTTACGGTGTAGTTGAGGAAAAGAAACAGCAGTTTATGCAGGTCTAAATATTGCAATAAATAAATATTAAAGAGCACATAGAGTATGGGGCTATAATTCTATTTTGGGTTGTGGTGACTCCATAAATTTCTCTAGCACCATCAACAAAAAAGCTTCTGTGTATTTTTGGCCCATAATTCAGTTGTCTGTTTATTCTCCCCTATAAAGCAAACACCAGATGTATTACTGAAATGTTAAACATTCTTGCGGTTTTCCATTGAACTCTTAAACTTTTCTGCTCCTAAAGGCTGTATGTCTGTGTACTCTAACATAGCATTCGAAATATGTAAATCCATATCTTAATGAAGCCATTTAAGCAGAATAACATACTGTGGAAGAATGTGGATCAGAGATCTGTCTTTAGATAGCTAGATAGAAAAATCACTGCGATGGGTGCGCTCACGCCACCTTTCCTTATCAGATAAAATTGGAAGTTCATTTGGTTCTAGCAGAAAGTTTACGGTTGAAACGTTTGTCTTTTTGCACTGGACGAGCCTACTGCAGTGAAATGAATGTATCTAGTCTGATACAATCAAGCCTTTTAATGTAGAGATGGAGTTAAAGCATGAACTGTCTTTTGTCTCTTATTCTGGTCCTGATTCATACAGCACTAAACATGTACTTAACTGTAAGCTTGTGAGCGGTCCGATGGTAAGCAGTGAATCTGGGCCTCTGTTTTTCTTGATCATACTGAAAGAGAAACCATGTCATACCCAAATATAGCCCCATATATAGGTTCTGTACAGCCTTTTACAAAACTGAAAAATCAAAATGTGTCTGAGGGTTTTTTTAAAAAATTCTAGCAGAAAGATTCTAAAACAAACCTTCCAGTGCTGTATTTACAGCCTACAAATTGTACCATTCGCTTGTGCCATGAGTACTTGCAAATACAGATTCAGAAGCGGACGCAAAAAAGATGAAATTGACCAGATCAATTTCACTGATCAAATTTCAGTGTGTTCTGCTAAAGCGATGAATATAAATTATAGCTCTTCAAATTAATCTTAAAATTATAAGAGGATTTTTTGTAACCTGAGTGAGGAAATAGGTAGATTTAAAAAGCATTTCGACATGATGATGTCTCTTTCAGCAGTAATACATAATTATCTGTGATCAGCACGAAACCACAGGGTTATTAAGTGCTCTGCTACTAGCACCCCAATAAATTGTGCCTCACGTGTATAATCACACATCCTGGATGGAATTGTGCCATTGCGGGGATTTTTTAATGTTTCTGGTGAAGAGTCGTCCGGTATAGGGAGGTCATAATTTCAAGACCTCGACTCCTAGTTGACTTTCTGGATTGACCTCTCAATCCAAGTCGCAATAGAAATGTGTGTGGTGGTTCATATTTGCAGATCCCTTGGAGGAGATCGCAGAAACAGCTCCACAGACTGCTGCAAACTCGGCAGCAGAGCTCCTAAAGCAAGGTGCAGGTTAGTACATTTCTCTTCCGTTTGATGACATTACAGTTGTTTCCAAACGTACGTTACAAGAAGGGCGTGGTGGGTGGGGGGGAGAAAAACAGGCGGCTGAGGGTGAAAAAAGGAATTGGGTAAATTTAAAATGCCACTGAGAAGTATGTAGTGTACCGGATCTGTGCATGTGAGGGAGGGTGCAATGTTGCCCTCTAGAGCCTGGCCCACAGAGTGAAGGATGTGCTATTACTACCAACGAAGTGATGGAGATCTGTGTTGAAGGATGAGGTTTCTAGTTCTGTCTCGTGTGTGTGTGTGTGACTGTCTGCAGTATGGAGATTTGTAAAATGAGTAGCCAAACCTACAAATGCTCATTCTTCACCTGAGACGATATGATGCGAAGAAATGAAGTATCTGATTCCTTGGTCATCCTGTTTTATTGTTAAGGGCCCTTATTCTTCGCTGTGATTCAGCAGCTCCCTGCCACTCTAGCAAAATAAAACCACCTCTTAGGGTCAGCTTAGGGGACAGAGAGGATTCCTTAGCATGCGGCAGTCCCTGGATGCACAGAGTTGCCATAGTGACTCACTGCACTACCCCACACTCTCAGCCTCAAGTGCAGTGGCCATGCCTTAGGGAAAGGAACCAGATCACTCCTACATCTCAGTGATCCCTGGCTGCTAGAATGGCCTTCAGGCTGCTCTAAGTTGTACCACAGGATCAGATTGGCATCTGGTGGCCCAACGATCAAGGGAGGCAGTGCTATATTTGCCACCTCCTCCCTGACCTGCATCAGTCGAAGAAGCCACAGACCAAAAGATCTTGACCAAGTGTTTTTTAGTCTTCAGTTGTCAGAGTGCTGTACAGTTGCTCTGATACATTATTGAGCATTCGGCAAAGGGCAGGGCTATTCCAAGCAGCTATCTGTTTTGTTTTGACTTTTTAAAAGTGCAGTGGCACTTCAGATGATATAGTTGAGCAGGAATGTGTGGCTGAGGCAATGGTCAGTCTTGGCTAGGCTATGCTGGACGCAAGCACGCATTGGCATTTCTCTTTGCCATTACCACTGCAGCGGGTGTGGTGGCCACTAGACTTGGAGCCAAGGAGGAGGAATTTAAGAAGGAAAAGTTCTATAAATAGACTCAGCATAATAGGCACACATTTCCTCTTGAGATCTAGCTGGGTTCTCATTATCCAGGACATGTAACCTTCCTAGGGAAAAAGAAATAATAGCTTGTTTTTTTTATTCATCTGGGGACTAGTTGTTAGGCAGCTCCATCTGGGGAATGTCGCATCAAAAGATAATTCGCATCAAAGAATGGAAATTTAATAACCATCTTGGCATATCTAATTTTGAAACAGGGGCTTAGGACTTGAATAGGAAAGTTGGAAGGGACATGATGTTTTTGCCCTACCACTTGGAGTGTCTTGTTCCAGAGTTGGTAGCCTGTGACATTTCACATTGACTTTGTTTAGTTCAAACATTTTTTTCTCCTGTCGCACAAACATTCTCAATATGGAGTTCAGCATGAAAGCCCAGACTCTAAACAGATACCCAAGCAACCGAGCTTTTATTTAAACAACTATGGTTTGATTAAAGCAGATGCGATCCCCAACTGCTGCCCTAACGTTAATCATTTCTTCAGCTAAATGAGAAGAACGGTGCCGTCTGTTACCCAGTACAGAATCTAAGTGCCAAATCTTTTGTTTCTCAAATAGTTTTGAGGCTTCCATCATGTGTTTGCTGTATCTCATTGTCTCCACTGGGGGGCAGGCCCTGTGGTAGTGCAGATCTGAGAAATGGGAACCCCAAAAGTCTGGAGGTCTGGAATCTATAGAAGCCACTTACAGAGATCTCTGGCTTTCCCCATGGGCAGTTCCTTACTCCATTAGCCTCCAGCCTTCCCCTGTGCTTGGTAGCACTCTCTCATGCTCTGCATGTTTCCCAATTTACATGCATTTTCCTTCCAATGTATATTTAGACCATTGTGGGAATGTCCAGTCCAAATGGCACCGAATGACCATACCGGGAGTAGCATAAATTACAATAAAGTTGAAGAACGTGCCGTATTGAGTAGCTTGCTTCCCCAGCTCAAATAGATGTGACTCCAAAGGAGCAGCTATAGAATGAAGAGAGGACAACTACATTGTAGGGAAAATGCTATCACATAACCAACTGTTTTTTCAGCTTGCTCCCAACGCAGTTTCTAAGGGATTACTGCTGTTGATTCCCCTTTGTCCCACATATCAGATAAGAGCACATATTATGCACCAAAATTAGGGATTCCTTCCAGTCTGTTCCCGCAAAAAGCTGTATTAATCATAAGGCTACACCACTATCTTCCATTTGACATTCCTTTTGGTGCTTCCCAAAATGTCTAGGAAGTGGATGATATATTATTTATTCTGTCTAGAGAAAGGACAGACTCTAGAGAAAGGCAGTAAAATCCCATTGGAGACCTATCCGCAGCAAAAAAGTGAGCTGTTTGGTTTAGGAACAAAAGCATATGAGGCTGTTGGCACCAATGGAACGTCTGCTGCAAAAGAAAGGGAATCTCTCCATGCGAACATCACAAGTGATTAGAAATGTGACCGTGAATCCAGGCTAGTTTCCTGTGAGGAAAAGCTCTCGATTGCAAAACTATAGATTTGAACCAAACGTAGAATAATTATGTGAAAGATAGCGGCTTTGTAACTTGGAGTGGTATTTAGAATTCTGGACAGATAAATTACAGCGAAGCATTCATTAATTAATGCTCCTTCAAACTCTCCCTCCCTCATTTCCCTGAAATTTGTCTTTCAATGAAATAAATTATCATTAATTCAAACAAAGATGATTGAGGCTAACACAGCAATATGTTTTATGATTTTTTTCATTGTGATAAGGAAATTTTTGGTTTCTGGCTGTCTGAAGTTGAACCAAGTGGAATTTAAATGCAGATAATTGGCTCACATCACTGTATTTTCTCAGCCTTTTCATCTTTTAACTTGGAATGTCCACCTTTGAGCCAAATTCTTCATTGACTTACATCCCAAGTTAAAGTGAGTGGGTTGCAAATATGCAGAAAACTTGCTTGATAGTCCTGCTGGAATCACAAGCTTGTTCAGTCTATATAAAAACAGTTTGTAGTTTGAAAGAGCCATGTATTTTCAGTGGAAAGTATGGAGAAGACTTTGCCTGAATTACAGGACAGTAGTATGAAAAGAGAAATAGTTAGACATAATTTGGTTTTTTTGCTCTCCTAATCATTTGGTATGGTATGACGTTTGAATTTTCAGTACTGGTTAATACATACTACTCAACACATGTTAACTAACTTTAAATTCTAACATGGACAGCTGCACGTTTGTGTCAGGACACACATTTTGTTAGTATTTGTGTGAAACCAGTGATGTTGCACTGAAGAGTAGGACTAAACATGCTTTACGGTTCCAGAAGGGTTCTTACTTGGTTGTAAGAAATTATTCTGGATTATCTAATCCTCTGTCTCTTAGGTCCCAATTCAGCAAGGTACTTAAGCTTGTGCCTAGTTATAAGCATGTGTGTACAGTAGAATCTCAGAGTTACGAACATAAGAATGGCCATATTGGGTCAGACCAAAGGTCCATCTAGCCCAGTATTCTGTCTTCTGACAGTGGCCAATGCCAGGTGCCCCAGAGGGAATGAAAAGAGCAGGAAATCATCAAGTGATCCATCCTCTGTCGCCCATTCCCAGTTTCTGGCAAACAGAGGCTAGGGACACCAGCCCTGCCCATCTTGGCTAATACCCATTAATGGAGCTATCCTCCATGAATGTATCTCGTTCTTGTTTGACCCCTGTTATAATTTTGGCCTTTACAACATCAGAGTTACGAACAGTCAACCACACACCTCATTTGGGACCAGAAGTACATAATTAGGTAGCTGGGGAGGGAGCGGAGAGCAAGCACAGTATAGTACTGTGTTAAATTTAAACTATTAAAAAAATATAGGGAAAGTTTAAAAAAAGATTTGACAAGATAAGGGAACTCTGTGCTTGTTTCATTTAAATTAAGATGGTTAAAAGCAGCATTTTTCTTCTGCATAATAAAGTTTCAAAGATGTGTTAAGTCAGTGTTCAATTGTAAACTTTTGAAAGAACAACCATGACATTCATTTCAGAGTTGTGGAAAACCTCCATTCCCAAGGTGTTCGTAACTCTGAAGTTGTACTGTAGTTCTCTTACGTAGCTTGCTGAATCAGGGCTTGAATGCCGATTGCCGTTTTTGTACAAGAGGTCAGGTATCATGTACACTGAAATATTGCACGGTGAACTGTAGAGCAATTATTGAAAGATGTCAAATTCTATGAACTACTGATCATACAGAAACACTGAAATTAATCGCAATAGACTCTGAAACGCTGTGGGATGGTAGATTAGATTTTTACCTGTGGTTTCATAGAATTACAGATATTGCTTTAGGACTCAAGTTGGTTTCCCAAAAATTGTCACACCCTAAGTAGAGCCCATTTTTTTAAAGTTTGGACCCAAAAGATTTGAAATAATTATTTTTATTTTTCTTAAAGTTGCTTTGAACTGAAACGATAACACCCACAAAAACCCCTCTGAAAGTAAAGGAAGTAGAATTACACAACAATTGTCATTTTTTTGTGGAGAGAAGACATTCTTGTTGTTTTGCCAAACAAGTGAATAGTTTCATTTGCGTGCAATTTAAACACTGTTTGAAAGTGTGAACGCCTGTGAACTGATCCTGCAAACATGTGGATCCTGGAGTTTCTGTGTTATCTGCAGTCACTGAATTTGAAGGCCAAGGTACTCTGTTTCTCCTCCCACAGCCGAATGGTTGCAGTGATCATTCCCAGGAGTGCCATCTCTTAATGCTGTGCTTTGTGTTTTATCAATTTGTATTCATGATTTGGATTTCAGAAGTACCTAAAGGCTCCAGTGAGGGATCAGGGCCCCATTGGACTAGATATTCTAAATTAAGCAAACTGTCTCTAAATGTAAGCAAAAAGATTGGCAGCCTCTCCCCCCAAAAATTTACAATCTTGTGTTAAGGCACAACCACGGGACAAGACAAAACAGAAGGGGAAGATGACAATGGGACACTGGAACAAGAACATCTTATTAGTTAGTAATAGTTCTTCACCACCGGCCTGACTGTTGGCAAAGGTGGAAAATTGTGAAACAAAAAGAATCAAACAGGACTCAACTAAGCAAAACCAAACCTAGCTCTTGAATCCTATCCTCTGTTCTTTACAGCATGCAATGTTTGGTATCTGAACTCTGTGGAAATGGAGTCCCTCACAGGCTATCAGGCAGTGCAGAAAGCCCTGAGCATAACACTGATGCAAGATCCGCCTCCCATCTCTACTGTTGTCCATTTCAAGGTGTCTGCTCAGGGGATCACACTGACAGATAATCAAAGAAAGTAAGTGAAGTGGGGCTTTTGGCTCTGGCCAGACACTGCTGTTAGGGTGATCAGACAGCAAGTGTGAAAAATCAGGACGGGGGTGGGGAGTAGTAGGTGCCTATATAAGACAAATCCTCAAATATCGGGACTATCCATATAAAATTAGGACTTCTGGTCACCCTAAATGCTGTACATAGAGCAATTCCACAGCAGTTTTATCATTCTAATCCCTTTCTACAGTCTCCATATGGCTCATATAGTAATAACACAGTTTCTTTGATCTAAATAAGTAGAGAATCAGGCCCCACATCAGATTGGGCTTGATGTGGTACTGAGCTATTAACACTTCATCCAAACGGCACCTTCCACATCCTGATGTTCTGTAGGTGGAATTTAATGATCTCATATAACATTTTCTAAGAGAGCACAGGGTAATTCCAGTGCCCTGGCCAGCACTCCCCACCTATCCTGCTCACTGAATCAGACGGTAATGTCCTATGTACACTGTTGCAGAGCAGTGTTGGCTTAAGTGGACACTGCACTCCCATCTGTATTCAAGATATTGCTTTGGTGTGCTTAGTGCATGGAAACTGTTGTATTAAAAATTATGTTCACTTGCTGAATACTACTAGGGTAGCTACACCGGGGGGGGGGGGAGATTGTTTAAAATTACAGGCCAAACTCAGACCCACTGATTTCAAAGGAGCTGCAGTCATTTGTACTAAGTCTGAATTTGGAAGGCCAAACCATAAGCCACAATTTTCAAATGTGAGCTGGTAACTTTAGATACCTAACATAGCCTGATTTTCAGAGGTGCTGTGTTCTCGCATTTCCTATTCAAGTCACCTCTGTTTAGGTATCCAACCTCAAACACACAGGTTTGAGAATTCTGGCACCAAGTTGAACACTGAAAGGGAGTTTTCTGGCCTGTCCCTCATGGGCCATTATCTTTATATTATTATTCTACGCTATTGGGAAAACAAGCATGGGTTTATTCTTTTGGTTGTGGTGGGATACTTCCTTGTCTCTTAACCTGTCGCCTGGCAGAGGATTGATTTCTGCTAATATGTAGAAGCCATAAAGGAAAGAATAAGCTACTAAACTTAAAAATATGTGGTTATTAAGTTCCATCCTTATGTTACTGATCCTTTTATTACTGAGACATTTAAATGAGGCAGTGGTTGCAAAGTGGTATGCTTCCTAAATAGAACCATAACCATGAGCCTTATTTCTGCACTGAGGGTTCAATCTTCCAGGCTGCTACCTTCAACTGCTATATCATGCATGTTGAAGGCATTCAACAGCACTCAGTACCTGGAAGGATTAACGCTTAAGTTTGACTCTTGTGTAACATATGCTGACATATTTTCCAAAGCCCTCAACACCCAGCAACTCCTATTGTGACAGAGTCCTGGGTGCTGAACACTTTTGAAAATCTGGCTACTTATTTTGGTATCTAAATGGGAGCTGAGCTTTTGGCAATCTGGCCCAGGGAGTTTAGTCTATTTCTTGAATCCTTTTAGAGTCATAAAGTTGTTTAAAACTCCTTTTATTCTCTTCTATCAGACTCTTTTTCCGAAGACATTATCCAGTCAACACTGTTATCTTCTGTGCTTTGGATCCCCAGGACAGAAAGTAAGGACGATGAATGCCGTTTCTAATAGATGTTGTTGATGATGTTGACCTACAACAAACTAATGTTTTTTTCCTTTGTATTTCCCACCTCTTGATACTCCCTTCCTTCATGCAACAAGATGGATGAAAGAGGGACCTTCAGCAAAGTAAGTTGATAGTGGTCCTAGTCTGTGTATTTACGTGGTCATATTGTATCGCAACTAAACAGCTTTTTAACCTAGGAAAGTACTTCAGACTTGATGATGTGCTTTAAGTTTTCTCTTAAGTTCCCAGACCCTACTTTAATCCTTAACCAAATATATTTAAAGAGTTGCACTGCTGGAGACCTAAAGCATAAAACACATTAAGGTGGAAATAATATACCCAGTATTGGATAGGGTATTGTGTTGAGGGAGAGTAGCTCCAAAAGTTTCTTGCTTCCTACTTTGAATAGTTTAGTGAATTTTAAGTTTAAAATAATTGCTACAGGAAATTTGAGGCCATGCTAATGTTATTATGTCATAACAATTATGCCCCCATTTAACTGCTTTCCCTGCTCCACACATACACACACACTCTCACTCACTTTATCTGTTGTGCTGAAAATATTGAAGTGCCATTACCTGCAGTTTTACCTTATAGTAGACAGTCTTGTTGGTACCAACTTTTCTTTTTTGATTTAGCATTTGCAGAAATGGGATATTTTTGGAACTCCCACAGCATATGGAAAAGGGACCCAGTGTCTTTCTCTCTATATTCTCTTGCACTTCTCCCTTACATAAATAGTGCAATAGATATTAAAAATGCTGTTTGGGGAGGGATTAGATAGTTTGGAGGCTTGGTAATGGGATACAAATAGAACCTTGCATCTATACGGTGCCAGTCTGAATCCGGCCCAGGCTGGATTGACTGAAGTTGTTAACTCTTTGTTGGTTAATGTGGAATGAGTTAAATGGTCCAGTCCAGTTCCGAGGGAATAAGGACCCACATAGTAAAAAACACTGCCACAATGGTACCTTTTTGTTGGCAGATCAGTAAGGCCAAGAACTAAAGTATCTGGGGATAGAAATTGCCTAGAGATGGATCCTTTCTAGTTGTGAGTTGAAGCATTTTGGATGGACATTATACGGAAACTTTCATTCGTCTTATTCTGTCTGAGAGGACTATAATTTCTAGGACCATTTTAAAAAAGTCACTCGCCTTGGGTATTGGATGGACTTCAGCATTAAACACATTAGTTTTTATAGGGTCTTCTAAATTAAGAGCTTTCTTATTAGTTAGAAAAGTGGAAGGAGGGAGCACCTCTGCAATTCAGGACCTAGTTATGTCACGTCAGGCACCCAGAACATGTTACACAAAATTAGCGTATGCTTTTTAAATAGTAAGTCTAAGTGAATTGTCCAGAGTTTTAGAGTGAGTCAGTGACAGAGCCAGGAATAGAAACATGGTCATTTGATTTCTCTCCCCCCTGACCTCTCCCCCGCCCAGTCCTGTGCCCTACGTACTGCTGAACCACATGGTCTCCACTAACAGCAATCAAAGTCAGGTGTTGCTAACTCTCTAAACTGGTGTGACAAAAGTAGGTGCATTTACTGGAACCCTGCAGCAAAGTACTTTCTTTTCCAAAAAGTAATGTTTGGTGGAGGAAAGTAAACCTTTTGCTTTTTTTGAAATAAGATGCCTTCTGTTCTGTAACATGTTTTTGTTTTTGCCTCCTGCAGAGTGTTCGGATTTGTTGCAAGGAAGCAAGGCAGCGCCACGGATAACGTGTGCCACCTGTTTGCAGAGCACGATCCAGAGCAACCTGCCAGTGCCATTGTGAACTTTGTATCAAAGGTCATGATTGGTTCCCAGAAGAAAATCTGAAGCCTTCCTAGCCTTTGGTTCAGAGCTCTTCACTGACTGGGGGAAGGCAGCGTGGGAGAAAAAGCGTTCTTGGGAGTTTGCAGCTACATTATCCAAACCTAACCATTCCCAAGAAGGAAAGCAGAGGATGTTCCATCTCCATAATGTTACAAAGAGTTTGATCCTTTCTTTGAAGATGCCTCTGACCTATCAAAGCATTGTATTTTTACATCAAAGGGCAAAATTGTGAGTGAATGCAGTTGGATGCACCAAAACCCACATAATCCATGTCTGAATTAAACAGAGAAGAAAGGCTTTATAGTGCAGGTTTTTAATTATATTTTCACGCACCATTTTCCATCTTGTATCAGAAAAGGAAGAATTTGCCAACTCATTAGATCATGCCTTTTTTTTTTTTTCTGTAGGAAAATTTATTAGAACCACAAGCATTCTCTTAGACACTTGCCACAGTTGCATCAGTGGTAGCTATAGGCCTGGCAAACCGATGCTCTTAAGAGAGTGGTGGTTTGTGAAGGACCATTTGCTCTTCCCTTCATCTTTATATGATAATGGTGGGAGTTGACTGAGAAGGGGGAAGATGTAAGTTAGGGAAAGGTTAGTGCAGGTTGATTTCTTTTAAAAATGGTGCAGAGACATGGATTTTCCAGGGACATTACTCCATGTTTAGTATAAAGAAGGCTGAGTTTATTTAGCTTGTATAATTTTAAATGGGAGAGGGATAACCAAAAAGAGTCGTGTGGAGAAAGCTTGATGTATTCTGTTAATGGTATTTTTGTTATTATTTTTATATGAAGAGTTAAGCAGGAAAGATGCTGTATGTTAATAATCACAGGATAAAAATGAGGGAAAAGCAAAGAAGAAAATGATTTTATATAATTTATATTTTTGCCTCTGCCAGATTATTTATAGTAGACGTCAAATCTTGATATATTATATGAGTGTTCTTATAGTAAAGCCATTCATGATCTTTGCCTTCTTAGTTTTATTTTGCATAAGTATAGTATGTCGCATGTGCCTTACTATAGGGTAGAGTTTCATATTTAGACTCTTGTTTTACAGTATTAAACCACTTCCTAGCTCATGTGTCTCTGAAATAATGCTTTGACTATGAAATCGGTCCTCCCTCCTCATAGTTTCTTACATACATAGGTTCTTTTTGACAGATTTTTTTAATGAAAGGTGGGGTTTCGTTTTTTGTTTTTCAATTTGTATGGATTAGTGTTAAATTTTATAGGTGAATTTTTAAAATAATTTCTTGAGTCAAGAAATCCAAAAGGGAAAAGAATATTTTTTGTTACTCTTATCCATGTCCAAAACAATCTGTCACACGTGTCCTTCATATGTCCGAGTAAGCCAACGTAGTGGCATCTGTATTTTACAAAACTAAATGTTATGCTATAGTTAGTTTTATAACAAAAATATATATACTATAAAGTAGGGTAGGTGACTTGTAGTAATTTTCTGTGAGAGCGGAGGGCCCATTTGAAGTCTATTGCAAAATTCCCATTCACCCAAAGGGAACAGGATCAGGGCCAGAAACAGGAATTGGAAGTTACAGACAACTGAAATTCCCAATTGTTTGACATGCCAGACATTTCTGTTCCTTCGGTTTGAGGGCCAAATCTACACATCAGTGACCTGATGTATAAAATGGTGCAGGGTTCTGTGCACACAGTCACAAGAGACAGTGGGCTGAGTGGTAACTATCCCCACTCTGAGACTTAAATTGCTTCAGTCTTTTTTTACCAGACAATAGTTAGGAGGGATAGGAAAAATTATAGAGTTGGCTTAAATAACAGCTTCCCTCCTATCCTGATCCAAAAACCATTCGCACACAAACACACACATAAGTTTCAGAGTAGCAGCCGTGTTAGTCTGTATTTGCAAAAAGAAAAGGAGTACTTGTGGCACATTAGAGACTAACCAATTTATTTGAGCATAAGCTTATGTGAACTACAGCTCACTTCATCAGATGCATGCAGTGGAAAATACAGTGGGGAGATTTTATATACACAGAGAACATGAAACAATGGGTGTTACTATACACACTGTAACCAGAGTGATCACTTAAGGTGAGCTATTACCAGCAGGAGAGCGGGGGGCAAAAAACCTTTTGTAGTGATAATCAAGGTCCTAACACAAGTTGTTCTAACTTTTATTAACAGACTCCTTTTTTTAGAATTGGAAGAACCACAGGCACCTTATGCAGGGGCCAAGGACAAAATTTGTTACCAAATTATTTGTATAACCATGAATTCAGTGTAAATAATTGTGTGCTTTTGTATGGGGGCTTCGGGCAAGATCACAAATTAATGTATTTGGACCAGGAAGTGGTTTACATTAGTAACAGTGGGCATTGTATGTATATAGAAAGGTTAGGCAGTTCAAAGTAAAGCTACCATTGAAGCAACAATGGCAAGTGCCTCTGATTTGTACCAAATATTTTCATTCTTCCATCAAACAGGTTAATTAATCAAACAATGTTTTTGTACCATCTAAAAAGAATGCCGTGTGATTCTTTATTTGGTAATGTTGATCCCTTTCAAAAACATTGGGACCAGTGGGCCAAGTAGGAATTCTGATGGGTTCCATTAGAATAAACAAATTGGTCTCTGTTGGTTAATGTTGGTCTCTTTTGGTTTCATTTGGAGGACCCACATCCTCAGGAACCAGAAGGCTGATAGATCCATTACTCGGTTCTGAAACCTAGCTGGCCAGCTGGAACTTATTGAATATTCTCAAATGAAATTTCTCCTGCATTCCAGCTGGAGATTCTTCACTCGGGACATCAGCAGAGTCACACCCGCACTCAGTCTAACCCATCGGGTGAATTATGGCTCTCGGATTCTGTGTGAGATAAGTTAGGTTTGAGTGTCCCCATAAAAGCTGGTGTCAGCCACTGTGCAGCCTTTGGCCCCATTCCGCTAAGGATGGAAAGTTTGATTTCCAATAGACAGGCTTTGCTACTGTGGGCCTTATTCTGCATTCCTTGTGAATTCTAAAAACCTATTGAATTTGGTGGGCTTTTAGGAGCACTAGGAATTCAAGTCTGGGCTCTTCAAGGTGCTTACCTGGGGACTTAGGTTGCACTGAGTAATGGGAAGGAGGAAATTGCCATAGTTACTAAGAGACGCTTTCTTATGTGTGTTCCTTTTTATGGTATATTATCACATGCTTTGTTTTCATATGGAATATATTTAAAAACACAAAGCAAAATAGTACAGTAAATATAACTGTGTAGTATATACATAAACACATTCATACAACTTTGGTTCATGGTAAATACATGACTAAATAGTATAGCACTTTCCTTCTAAGGATTTTGATAGATGTGTATATGCAGCCTCATAAGTAATGCCAACAAAGTTGCCTCGTGTATTTAACCACGCTCCTATTAACCTGCTTGTTAAATGTGCTACTATAATCTTACAGTGTTAAACTACAAAAATGCTGAAAGCCATGTTTTTAAAGGTTTTTAATTAAATGGTTCCCATGTATCCAAAAGTATCCTTAAAATTTTAATGTTTCCTTCTCTGCCTTACCTATTAGTGAACACTTTTTGCCTTTTTCTTGAAACTGTAAAAAACAAAACAAACAAAAAGTCTCCAGTATGTAAATGAATGTTCTATAAATTCTTTGTATAGTCATTTTCTCTGTTCTTTAAATATCAACTCTATTCAGATGATAATAAAATTATAAATTTGAAATCTCACAGCACAGTGTGAAAATGGTCCGTTTTGAAGTGATTGAATAACCTTCCCCAGATGACAGGCTTCATGCTGCTCCCTCTGACTAGCGGCATTTTGAGCCAAGATTTTGTGTCCTCTGTCATCATAACCCCCAATCAAGGCTGTCACTATGACATAGGACCTGTGCCACAGAGAATTGTAGCCTAACTGAGACGATCGTTCACCCGCCTCACGCAGCGGAATAGGACTTTCAAACCATTCAGCTGGCACCTCCACCCTCCCCCTAAAATAAACCAAAGATAAAAGTGAAAGAGAGAACAGAACGGAACTCCATTAGAGGTGAAAACAGTTGCTTCATTGAAAGTACAGTTTGGAGTAACCCTTTTCTTTATAATCAACACAGAAATCCTGAATTTCAGGAAGACTCCAATTAGCACTATGGAGCGTCAGGGCAGTTGTTAGATTTCCTGGCTGTCTATACATTGCATTTTCATTAGGGTTTAGGAATTGCTCTATATAAGGTAATCAATATTTGAACTATACTGTACTTAGAAACTTAAGCTACCAGCTGACCTTCTGGGAAATATAGCTTTGTATTTATTTGATACTTGTCATATAATTTAAGAATCCAGTAAGTAGAAGCTGTAATTCCATATTTCTGAGGCAGTAAGAAAAAGTGTTGATAATGCCCTGTCTATGGGGAAGAGAAAGGAGGGAATTTTTAATTCAATGCAGATGACTGTTGTTCATCATTAAGGACAAATGTGAAGTGTAGGCATAAGGCTTTGGGAACTGATCATGAAAGGTCTTTGTCAGAGTTAACCAGACTACTCCATGGACAATGGCTTGACCTGCATAATTTTGTCTTTGAAAGCAGACTCAAAAGAAATTCAAAACCTTTCTTTGTCAAGGCAGTTCAATGAATTTTGGAAATGCCCTAAAGTGAATGGTTGGGTAATTAAGAAGATCACAGGCTGCTTCTGTGTGAGCTAAAGAGAACTTGGATTAGAGCAATGGTTCTCAAACTGTGGGTTGGGACCCCATAGCGGGTCGTGACCCCATTTTAAAGGGGGCGCCAAGGCTGGAGTTAGACTTGCTGGGGCCCGTGGCCAAAGCCCGAGCCCCGCTGCCTGGGGCCAAAGCCCAAGGGCTTCAGCCCAGGATGGCAGGGCTTGGGTTACAGGCCCCTGGCCTGGGGCTGAAGCCCTTGGGCTTCGGCTTTGACCCCCTCTCCTGGGGCAGTGGGGCTCGGGCAGGCTTAGGTTTTGGTCCCCCATCCTGGGGTCATGTAGTAATTTTTGTTGTCAGAAGGGGGTCGCGGTTCAATCAAGTTTGAGAACTCCTGGATTAGAGAACTGTTGTGACAGTGCCCCCCCCCACCCCCCCCCTACAGACTGAACCTAGCTTGTTGCTGTCATTGACACCTGGCAGAAGGGTGTCATAAGTTAGAGTAGGCTATAACTACATAAAGGAAATTAGGACTAGGGCTAAAACAGAATTTGAAGGTCTAACGCAAATAGCAAGAAATGCTTAAAGTATATCAGAAACACAAAGTGGGTGAGCTGGACACAAGGGAGCAATTAAGAAGTATAAGGACCTTGCTGAGGAGCTAAATGAATAATCTGTATCACTTTTCAACACAAAGGATATTGCGGAGATACTTAACCTGGATCTAGAGGGGTTTTTCCCCCCCCATTTTCCTGGTCATAAAGATCAGTCATAGACTGACAGAAATGTAGGGCTGGAAGGGACCTTGGGAGGTCATCAAGTCCAGTCCCCTGCATTGAGGCAGGACCAAGTAAACCTAGATCATGTCTGACAGGTGTTTGTCCAACCTGGTCTTAAAAACCTTCAATAATGAAGATTCCACAACCTCCCTTGAAAGCCAATTCCAGTGTTTAACTGTCCTTATAGTTGGAAAGTTATTCCTTATATCTAACCTAAATCTCCCTTGCTGCAAATTAAGATGATTACTACTTGTCCTACCTTCTGTGGACATGGAGAACAATTGATCACCGTATTCCCTCTAACACCCCTTAAATTTGAAGACTGTGATCAGTTCCCCACTCAGTCTTCTTGTCTCAAGATTAAACATACGCAGTTTTTTTAACCTTTCCTTATAAGTCAGTTTTTGTTGCTCTCCTCAGGACTCTCTCCAGTTTATCCCCATCTTTCTTAAAGTCTGACACTCAGAACTGGACACAATATTCCAGCTGAGGCCTCACCAGTGCTGAGCGGAGTGGGACAGTTACCTCCCATGTCTTACATACAACATTTCTGATAATGCAGCCCAGAATGCTATTGGCCTTTTTGCAACTGCATCACATTGTTGACATATTCAGTTTGTGATCCACTATGACACCAGATCCTTTTCAGCAATACTACTGCCTAGCCAGTTATTCCCCATTTTGTAATCATGCATCTGATTTTTTTCCTTCCTAAGTGTAGTACTTTGAACTTATCCGTATTGAATGTCATCTTGTTGATGTCAAACCAATTCTCCAAGTTGTTATGGTCATTTTGAATTCTAATCTTATCCGTCAAAGTGTTTGCAACTCCTCCCAGGTTGGTGTCAGCCACAAATTTTATCAGCATACTTGCCACTCTATTATCCAAATGATTAATGAAAATATTGACTACTACTAGACCCAGAACAAACCTCTGTGGAATGCCACTGGACATACCCTCCCAATTTGACAGCAAACCATTGATAACTACTCTTTGAGTATGGTCTTTCAACCAGTTTTGCACTCACCTTATAGTAATGCTAGATCACATTTCCCTATTTTGCTTTCAGAATGTCATGTGGGACTATGTCAAAAGCCTTACTAAAATCTACTGCTCCCCCCGTCCACTTGACCAGTAACCCTGTCAAAGAAGGAAATTTTGTTGGTTTGGCATGATTTGTTTTTTCTTGACAAATTCATATTGCTATTAATTATCAACATATTACCCCCTAGGTGCTTACAAATTGATTGTTTAATAATTTCTTCCAGTATCTTTCTGTGTTTTAAGTTAAGTTGATGGTCTATACTTCCCCAGGTCCTATATGTTCTCCTTTTTAAATATAGGTTCTGTGTTTTCCCTTCTCCAGTCATCTGGGACCTCACCTATCCTCCATGAGTTCTCAAAGATAATTGTTAATGGTCTGAGATTGCTACAAATAGGTGTTAAATATCCTAGGGGGGAATTGCATCAGGCCCTGCTGGCCTGAATGCATCTAATATATCTGAATAGTCTTTAGTCTGTTCTTTCCTTATTTGGGGTTGCTTTCCTTTCCCCTCATTGTTAATATTAATTGTGTTAAGTATCTTGTCAGAGACTGATATAGCAAGGAGACATTCAATGAAACGGAAAGGTGGCAGTTTCAAAACTGATACAAGGAAATGTTTTTTCACAGAACAAATGAGTAACCTGTGGAACTCATTGTCACAAGATAGCATGAGGTCAACAGCCTGGACGTATTGTTAAAAAAAACACACCCTGGGCATCATATTTATAACAAGAACATCCATATTTATAGTAGTGAATATTTTTTAAAAAGCCATACACACGAGTTTTGAAAGGGATATAAATCCTCATGCTTCTAGGTACAAGTCTATCTCTAACAGCTGCTATTAACCACCGTTGGAGACAGAATACTGGATTAGATGGACCACTGCTGTGATCCAGTCTGGCAATCCTATATTTTACCGGATTACAAAATTAGTGGATTTGCAGTGGTGTTGTAGCCACGTTGGTCCTGTGATATTTGGGAGAAAAGGTGAGTGAGAAAAGACATCAGCAGACCAACCTCCCTCTCCCCTCTGTCTCTCTCTCTCACACACACACAGCAGCAACATTCCACAGTAATGGTTTGCTTTGTCACGGAGCAGATAAGCAGCTGGTTGTCAGAAACAGAGCTTTGAAAGGGGATATCCGCATTCCTACAGCTGAGTTCAAAACAATGACAAAAGTGGCCACTTGACTTAAGGGGATTACGGGACATACCCGGAGGCCAATCACAGTGCAGTAATGCAACCCCTCATTCACACTGACACTGGGGCATTTCAACCCAGGTGCAACAAGCATTATGCTTCTCGTGGAGGTGGATTACCAGGAGCGCTCCAGCTGCAGAGTCCAGGCGCTATACGTGCCTTGCCAGTGTGGACGGGTCGGGACCTAGGGCACCTGGGGCTGCTTTAATGCACTCTAACTTGCAAGTGTAGCCAAGCCCTATGATGAGCTTTAACAATGGAACCCCACAGACAACTATATACAGTACAAGAAACCACAGATCACCACCCTTACCTTCACAGAGCCAGTAACCACCACAAACACACCAAGGCATCTATCTACCGCCACACATTCAGATACCAAGAATATGGTCAGAAGAGAAAATCCAGGATACACACCTTAGAACAGGGGTCGACAACCTTTCAGAAGTGGTGTGCCGAGTCTTCATTTATTCACTCTAATTTAAGGTTTCACGTGCCAGTAATACATTTTAATGTTTTTAGAAGGTCTCTTTCTACAAGTCTATAATTACATACAACAATAGTTTAGTTATATAAGTAAATAAGGTTTTCAAAATGTTTAAGAAGCTTCATTTAAAATTAAATTAAAATGCAGAGCCCCCCCCCCAACCGGTGGCCAGGACCCGGGCAGTGTGAGTGCCACTGAAAATCAGCTTGCATGCTGCCTTTGGCACGCATGCCATAGGTTGCCTACCCCTGCCTTAGAACATGTAAAACTGCCTTCACCAAACAAACAAGGACACCACCAGAGAAGTAGGTCACATCATGGAATGGGCCACTCAAATATCCCAAGAGAACTGCTTCAATATAAAAAAAAGCCCACCTCTAACCGCACACCCCTAGTTGTCATCTATCAACCCATACTCAATGGGGACCACATCCTGAAAGAAATCTTTTCTGATTTCTGATCCCTTCTTCTGGCCTTCAAACAATCCCCAACCTCACCAAGCTCATCACCAGAAGCAAACTCCGCCGAGACCTGGACACATTCACTTAAAGGGGCACTAGACTCTGCCGTAACACCAGGTGCAAAACCTGGAGACATAGCTCCCCTGCTACAATCGTCAATACACTTCTCAACACACCTTTCAAGATCTATGGATCCTACACACACCCATCACAACCTGTGGCGTACTTCATCCAGTGCACTGAATGCCCCAGTAACAAATATGTAGGTGAAATCAGACAATCACTACACTCTCCAATGAACTCACACCGGAAAATGATAAAAGGCAAAAACACCTGTGGGTGAACACTTTTTACAGCGCAATCACTCCATATCTGACCTATCAGTCTTCAGTCTCAAAGGAAACCTGCACAACACTTTCAAACGACAAGCCTGAGAGCTTAAATTCATAACTTTGCTAGAGACTAGATATAGTTTTCATAAAGACACTGGATCTATGGCTTATTACACCAATCTGTAACCCACTAACCCTTCTTTTTTCCCTATGACTGTGAGGTATTAATGGCTACTTCACCTTGAATGGTCTCTTACAATATGTGTTAACTACTTATGCTAAACAATCTGTTCAACTTTTTATTTAGCTGTGACATTCTGAGTACCTTTCCCAGACCTGAAGAAGAGCTCTGTGTCCCTTGCAAGCTTGTCTCTTTCACCAACAGAAGCTGATCTAATACAAAATATTACCTCACCCACCTTGTCTCTCTGAAATTAGTGGATGCAGCAGTGCAGTAGAAGTAATACGCTTTGGGCCATTAGTTTTTAAGCAGAACTGCCCATTCAATCCCCTAGAGAGTTATGTTTAAAAAGAAGATGGCTGCTGGATTTTAGGAAAGCTTGCAATACTGCATCTCATAAAATCATATTGGAAAAAATAATTCATGTAGGACTTGGACTAAATGACTCTCATGCAAACAGAAAACTGACTACCGATAGTCAGTGGCCATGTTTCAAATCAAGTGGGGGACTGCAGGGAGTTCTATTAGGCTTGAGGTTTAGGCGGTTCCCAATTGATCCCCAAGCTGCCCAACTAGCTCCCTTTTGAATCTCAGATCACATCACATATATTAATTGATGTCAGAACAAGCTTGCAAGAAATACTAGAAATAGGGCTACCTAATGGTTAGAGTAGGGCCCTGGGAGACAAGAGTTTTGGGGTCTAGTTATGGCTATGCTGCTGACTCTCTCTGTAGCTTTGGTTTTCCCATCTGTTAAATCAGTGTAATAATATCAGCCCTCACCCACCCTCAGTAAAGTGCTTTGCTCCCTCATGGTGGGCCACTGAGCTAGAACATATCAGCGCGTTCCAGTCTCTGGCAGAGCTCTTGGCTCAGGCTGAAGAACACTCCCCAGAAAACATTCCAACCACCACTGTAAGCACAGAGAGGAGAGCGAGGCTGCTGGCTGAAAAATGATGAGTGTTTTTAAAGTGCCCCTCATTGCTCTTGCACCATGCTCCCTCTTTCTCTCTCATTAGCATTTATCCCAGTTCCGCTCCCTGCACTTATGATTCTCTCTCACTCCCACTTTCCTATCTCCCACACTGACTGGAAACTGCACCCAGCTAAATGTATCTGTCTATCCTTTCTTCTCGCCATGCCGCAACTTCTGGTGTAGGTGAAGCCACACCCACGTCTGACAGAGCTGCAAGCCCTATTCCCAGCTTCCCCTCACGTAGAAGTTTCCTGTGGAGCGTGTGGCGAAACATTCGTGGGCCTGGTTCTCAAGTGCCTTATGATATGCCTGTAGCGTGAAGGGTAATGTAGAGGCACCTCAAATCACTTCAGTTTTTACCTTTAAATACATTTTTTGCAGTGTAATTTTGGGGTGCCATTCTTATATTTCGAACTTCAGATTTCTAGAAAAAGCAAAATGAGCTCTGTTCATGTTTTCCAATAATAACATTGTCAGATTATTTTAGGGACATAACTATTCATTGTCAAATGGTTGTAATTAGCAGCTGCTTATATCTTTGCAAAAACTGCCTCGTTAAATCTAAATTATGGGCTGTGTCCTGTGATCACTTGCATGGTGCAAGCGCACTGAGTTACTCATAATTCACATGACAGGTGTGCTGCGGAGAGAAGTTATATGAAAAAAATACTATTCTTGCTAGACAAGATGCACTTTGGGCAGGGATTGTAAAATGGGGTGGAATTAGTCCACCTAAACATTTATTCTCAGCAGAATAACCCAGCCCTATGAATTAACACCATAGCAGGACAATGCTCTTGCTTTATACATTTGAAAGCTAGTTCCCAACCTTTTCATACCAGCTCAGTGAAAAGAAAGTCCTATCCAGGAAGCCACATGCAGGAAGCACTTCTACTGAAGCCAATGAGAGTTGCACACCTACTAGAGTAAGGAGATCGGGCCCTGAGATCTGAGCTGGAACTTTCCCCAGAATCCAACAGCTTCTCGTTCAGCCTGTGATGCTACCCACGGTTGTGAGGGACCTTGCTACCACCTGCCCTTAGCAAGAGAAAGCCTTGTCTGTGCCTTCCAGGGGTCAGAGCCCCAGGCAACACAAGCTTTTCCCTATGGGCCTTGCAGGTCCTGCTGTCACTCTAATGGTTAGTGATAGGCACATGCCAACCCTCAAGCCCTGTGAGCATCTACCTGGAGGACACAGGCAGTATTCTCTGATCTGCTGCTTCCAAAGAAGCAGTGCATTCCAGTTTGCCAGTTCCACCTCAGATCACCACTCTGCTTAGAACACAGGGCTTAGATTTGTACATAGTGAAATCAAGTATAAGTTTATTTAACGAAGCACAGAGCTTCAAGTAGTAGCAAGTATTGGAAACAAATGGCTACATGGGAAATAAAACCATAAGGTGCATTCTAGAGCATAGACTTAATTAACAGGATACATTCATTCCTAATAGTGCATTACCATAGGCAGTAATACATAGGGTGACTCTTGCATTTGGGCAGGTTGGGCATGAGCGCTGGAAGTACCCTAGAAGTGGGGGGGAAGCCACTGGCACCCAGACTGTGGCTTTGCCCCTGCTCCGCCCTGCTTGGCCTCCTCCCACTGAGACCCTGTATGCGCTCCACCCCTGCCTGGCCTTGGGGCACCACTCCTGCTTGACCTCTTCCCCGAGGCGCCACCACACTCTGCGTCTTCATGCCCCTGCTCTGCCTCTTCCCCCAAGTCCCCCACCTGCTGCTTGCTCCTTTCCACCCCTTCCCACGAGGCCACCTTGCCTGCCACTCGCTCCTCTCTGCCCCCGTCATTTTTTCCCTGCCTTAAGGGCAAGTGACAGCAGGGGAGTGGGTGAAGAGGCACATGCAGCCTGTGAGGGGACTCCAGGGAGGGGCAGAGCAGGGGCAGGAAGAGGTGGAGCAAGGGCGGGGCCTTGGGGGAAGAGGAGCAGCGTGGGCGGGGCCTTGGGGGAAGAGGCCAAGCGGGAGTGGGGCCTTGGGGTGGAGCATGGGAAGGGCCACCTCCCAGAAGACAGCCTGGAATTTGCCCAGGGAGCCAGTCCATTTAAGGGCGGAGCCACAGGCCCATTCTGACAGTGTAAATCAGGAGTTCTGATTTCACTCCCATTACTCTTCTTTTTTTTTTTTTGAGATCAAAAATGTATACTCTTATGTTCTACAGCCCAGTGGTTAGGCCATGAAGTGGGGATGTGGGAGACCCATAGTCTAGTCCCTACTCTGCCTCATTCAGAGTGATCTGGAATGGAGAACTTTGCTCTGAATCAGGCATATCCAGGACTTAAACCTGGGTTTCCCACATCCCCAGCTATTTGCCTAACTACAAGGCTGCACACAAGTACATTCCCCAATCAAAGAGCTCAAGTTTCAATCTGAAAATGGACATTTTGACAATTCTGCTTATGTAAAAACGTTAGAAAGGTTTTGGTTTCATTCCAGGGTAGAATCAAAACAAATGTCAAAATCTCATAAATTGTCATGAATTTGAATTGTTGCTCTCTGGCCATCTGTAGCAGGGGTTCTAGTGTGTCAGAGAGAATGGAGCAGTGGCATGCTATGTGTCCATGAGTGAGAGTAGGAGACTGAAGGGACAATGTGAGGGTAATGGAGCAGCAGTACAAGTGAAGCCCTTTTAACTGGCATATTAGAATCTCCTTAGCTTCCCAGTCACCACTGTTAGCATTTTATAAGGGTCTTTTCCAGCAAAGACTTTTCTGACACCTGGCCCTTTAAATCTGGGAGAGCCAAGCATTTTGTAGTTGGCCCTTTAAATCTCAGAGACACAGGCTTTTGCACCCCCTAAGGAGGCCATTTTTATTTTTTTTTTGGCAGAGTACTGCAAGCTGCACCTTTCTTCCTTCTAGTCAGTAAGTATTTTGATTTCAGTTATGTTTTCTCCTGGCATCAGAAGGTGGCATGTGTGTGTGGGGGAGGGTAATGGAGCAAGAAAAACCTCTGGAAAAAAGCTGGGTGTCTGACGAGCCTTAGCATAAATAACTCTTTTAAGGAATTGTATTGATATTGTTGTCCAATAATATCTGCCTACTGTCAATTTAAAATAAGTTCAAAATGTGTGATTCTGAAGGAGGTGCTAATCTTGCCACCTTTGGCTTCAAATGTGGCAGCTTTCACAAGCTAAGTGGGGGGTTTAGAATGAAAACCAAAGTGCTAGAAGAATGGGTAGTGGTGGCTTTATGTGTAGCGTCAGTATTACATAATGCTATCTGATGTCTGAGGAAACTTTCCATGCTGGAGATTCCCATGTTCAAATAAGATGTGAAGCTGAGCTCTTTACTGTGGATGGTCATTAAAGTAGTCATGGCACTTCTGCAAAAATCGGGTGTTATCCCTGGCCAGACTTCAGTTTGGGTGATTATATTCTCCCCACCTAACTTCTTCTGACTGTGGTATCAGTTTTTGAAAGATAGTCGTCCTCACTGCTGCTTTGTGATGCTGCCATATTCTTATAAAAAGCTGCCCATGTTTCTGCTCAGTGGCTGTTGTGATAAAAGGCACTATTATCATCCAAAGCTGTTAAATTAGGCTCATTCCTTGGGCCTCATCCTGTGACTGGTAATGAATCTGAAGTGTACTGTGCATGAGCTTCACCTGTCTGATCACAGTATAGCCTCTGAACTGATTTCCCCACAAAATGGAAGTTTTGGGTTGTATCAAATGCAGCTTAATCCACATAAGGATAAGAGGGAGGTTGCTTTATTCATAGGGACACTTAATTGAATTTAGAGGCAACACATTTAAAACGGAATTCCCTTTTTAGATTATACTTAATTAACCCATGGAACACCCCCCTGCAGGATATTATTTAAGTGAACAACATCGCAATCTTCAAAAAATGATTGCAAATTTCATATGAAAACAAACTCTATTGCACTGATCTAGTAGCCAGGATAACATCACTGGGTTATCAGTGCTCAAGCGTAAGGGCAAAATCCAATCTATTCAGTTGGGGCCAGCGAGAAATTTCCTCTGTGGTACGAAATTTGATCATTTGGATGTTTTGTAGGGATTTTTACACCCTCCACTGATACATCTGGTATTGGTCGGTTAAGAAGAAAGGATACCAGTGTAGGAGGACCCTAAGTTAGCCTCTTCTTAAATTTCTATTGTAGGATAAGAAATGAGATTTTTTTTACAAGATTATTTATTTTGCTACACCTTTTCTGATGTTTTATTTCAATTGTAAGTTCTTTGGGGCTGAGACTATCTATGACTTTTAATTTGTACAGTGCCTAGCACAGTGGGGTTTGGTTGGAGTCTGGGCACTATCATAATAAAGATCAATGTGATTAATAACACAAATATATTCTCATGAATTGTCACTAAGGCCAGCATTTTCAAGCGTGCCGACTGAGTCCCTCAAATTTTGGATCCCAACTTTTGACAGCTGTTGCCTGATGTACAGAAAGTGCTGGGCAACTAGAATGTCAACTGGGGGGATTTGGTGGCTGTGTACTCTTGGAAATCAGGGCCAAGATGTGTCAGCGTCTCTCCTCAGAACTGCTAAAATCAGAAAGCCGTTCTTGAAAATATTAAGAGCAATGACTAGCCAGCAGCATGTTTGCTCAGTGATCAATAGTGGTGCATTATGCATTTGTTCACGCCCCATTCTGGGTGTGTTTGAACTTGTATTCTCTAATTAACTTGTCAACATCTGCTTTTGTTTTTATTGTTGTTTCTGGAAAGAAGCACCCACATGTGTTTCACAGAAAAATGTGGGGGCTGGGGAGGAGAAGTGTGGTTTATGTCCCCTGAAATTAATAATAATGTACAGCCCTTTTCTATAACAAACTCCGTGCTAGAGTCACACACTTTATCTTGGTAGAATGACATGTTGAAAGGAGCAGAATTCTGCTTACAGATATATTTGGCTAGCACATTAGACATATGATGCTCCCTGATGCTAAGATCCTGATCTAGCAAACTTTTTGCATGCGTATAACTTTATTCATGTGAGTAGACCCATTGACTTAAAAGGCCTACTCAGTAAGTATACTTACGCATTATAGTGTTTGCAGGCTTGAGGTCTAAGTCATCAAAGACGGAGATGCAGTGTGGGATTTTTGGCAAGGGGTCGGGAGAAAGGACACATATTCCAAATGGGTTCTATGCTGCAGTGCAATTCAGTTGTGAAAGCTCACAACACTTGTTATATTTGAACTAGCAGCATTTCCTTAGAGAAGAAGGCAGATCATATTGTTAACCCACTAGACTGGAACTCAGAAGATTTGAGCTCAATGTCTGGCTCTTTCACAAGTTAAATTTCCTGCATGACCTTGGGCAAGTCTCTTAGGCCCATATTTTTGAACTTATTTAGACATTGTTCTTCTCAGCATTGCAAGATGTCGCTGATGTAGACACCTAAGTCTCATTGAAAGTCAGTGGTACTTAGGCTTCCACATCTGTTAGGTGTTGCAACACTGAGCAGAGCAATGCTTAAATATCTCTAAAAATCTGACCATAACTTAGGCCCTGATCCTGAAAACGTTTATGTACAATGCTTAACTTTACTACCATGAATAACCTCACTGATTTCAATTGCAGTAGTCTAGTTAAGCAACTTATTTGCAGACTCAGGGCCTCAGTCTACCTATTTCTCATCTGTAAAATAGTGATAACACTACCATCCTGCTTCACAGAGGTGTAGTGAGGATACATTCATTAATATTTATAAGTTGCTAATACAGCACAGTAAGCAGCACCACAGAAAAAGGCCTATAAATCCATTTTAAAATTACTGTCATGGATATGAATATAAACAGGAAATTGAACAAAACAAAAAAGATTTTGATTGTTCACAACTGTTGTGATTTGTTATACTTTGTCTTCATGGAATACTGCCAATCCCCAAGCATTCAAAAATCACGAGTCAGGCCTCGGAAAATAATGAGACTGTCTTAAAAATCAGGAGATTAAAAAACAAAATGTCTTTTTATTTGCCTTGTGGTTTTTGAGTGTTTGTTCTGGAGAACAGCTTGAAAATGTGACTCTGAATGTGGATTATAAAGGTACTCTTGTTTTAAATGAAAGCTGAATTTCTCATGTAATCACCTGACTTCAGGAGCTGGGGCTTGAATGGAAAACAAAAAATGCTGTGAGATCTGTGATAAATTTGTGAATGCTAGTATCATTGCTTATGGGACTGTATGCAAGACACCTTCATTGTCCTCTTGAACTGAGGCTTATGTTTAGCTTTTAAACTCTTAACTAAACCTGAGTGTACCAGTAGTGTGTTAAGGGGAGGATAACCCTATCATGTGATTTGGGGATTAACCTTTGGTACCAAGGCCTTGGTCATGTGAAATAGTTTCCATTTCTGGTCTGCATAGTATTGGATCAAACTTTTATTACCTTCTGCAAAACATAATGAAATAAGTGTGAATGTTTGCATTCCTCTCTTCATGTAATTTGCTCCTCTTGCTTTGACCTATATTACCTTGTCATCTCATTGTGGGGCGGGGGAGTGTAACTAGAGCTCTGCAGACTGCAGAACAAGGAAAACAAAAGATTTAAGTGTCATCATCTTATTCTGTATCTTTGAGCCAGACTTTTCTCCCCCAGGAGTCAACGGAAAAGAAGGAGCAAGAAGAGGGGTCAAAGTGTAATGTCTGAAATACCTCCTTATTTAGTCCCATCAGGAGCTCTGGGGCAACTTCCTTTAAAGTCAATGGAGTATTGCCTCAATCCAGGACTGATCAATAGAACCTGTTCCCGACTGGCTGAATTAATGATATCTGACCGTGTATGAATAAGGGATGGTGGTGCTCGCTGTTCTTCACTGCAAACCAGCTGTTGATGTATGTGTATGCATTGAACTAAACATGTTTTGTGTATGTAACAGGAAAAATGATATGGTGGAATTTTGCTTTATAGATATTGATTGTTTCAGTGCTCCTTCTGTCCCAGTTGTTGTGATTTTTAACTGTGTGGGGTTACTGAGAGCCGCCAAGTGTTTGGGTGGCTTCCTGTGTGACATTTTTCACAGATGAGAGAGTCAGATTCCTCTTCCCCACAGCACTCCACAGTGGGAGCAGATGCGGATGGGAGGCAGGAGCCACTCTCTGACTGTCCTTTCTAGAAACAGATGGTGGGAGGACCTCTTTAAATACACAGCCAGGGACCTAGAGTGATGTGTGGCGCCTTTCCTTAGTTCTCTATACTGACGTGAGTTCCAGTGGAAGATGTGTGAATGAATGAACACTGCCACCTGGTGGTGAAATTGTAATTTAGCATTTTAGCAGGCTAAATATTCAGGTACATCCCACCTTACACATCTGAAGGCAAATAGACCTCAAGTATATTATGCAGCAAACACTGGTTTATTTTCAATGGCATGCTTTACTAAACAGTTCTAAATGCAACTGAAAACTCAATGTTGCACAGCAAAGCATTGTATTATCCAAAGTTTGCACTGAATACCAAAAACACATCAACGGGATAGAGATTTGTGTAGTTAAATGAGACACACCCTGTGACAACTGGACACAATGCTATTTCACAGAAAAGTATCGAGGTGGCCAGCTCTCATGCTTTTATTGTGAGTTTCTTCTAATTTGGGATTTTTCTTAAAGCTCCTGGATTTGTTATTACCTGAGAATCTCCGTTTTAATTGTTAATAAAGTAAATTCTAGCCAACAGGGATGTAAACGAAAGCTTGAAAATGTGAACCAAAATGCCCTGCCACCAGAAGGTAAATAAAAATTAACCCCAAAATATTATTTTTAAAATGTCATGGTTTTTAAATCAGTCTCATTATTTTTTGTGGCCAGACTCATGCTTTTTTAATGCTGGATGTCAGCAATACTGAATTACAGGAAAAAAAGGAACGATTTAGCTAAAGTCACAAAAGACTTAATTCCAAATCTAACTGCTAGAAGAACGATAAAGTTAGTATGTTTCTTTTGTTGTTTAAGGGCTTCTGTAACAATGTTCAAATACCATGGTGATGGGTGGATCTATGTGGCAGGTAGATGGGATGGACAGCATCAGTATCCATCTCTTAACCCCATGTGATGACATAGCATGACTGCAAATTTCTCAGTATCACACTTATGTGTATACATTACTGGCTGAACACTGAAAAAGTGTTTCCTTGGGTAACCATCATAGCTGTGTTTCCATATGAGATTTAAAAAAATAATAAGTTTTGGTTTCTTTGTCTTTGCCTTCTGTTTGCTGAGCCTTTAAGGGTCACATTTTCAAGTTTTTCTCCACAAAGATAAAAGGCTAGAAACTTACTTAAAAATGAAAGCATCGATTCTCACATAACCACATGACTCCAGGCGCTGGGCCTTTAAGGAACATACCAAATAGCACAAGATTCACAATGAAATCATGAGCTGGAAACGCTCTGGTGTATGCTTAATTGCTTTGCTGAACAGAAAAAGGATTATATATGTGTTTCAATGTTTTGATGAATCAAAGTCTGAATTAGAGAAAAGAAACAACACATTGTGACTTGTGACCAGTTGCACTTTCCAGTGATAAAAGCATATCTCCTGGTACAAGAATATATTTAAAAGTTACTCCTTGATGGGACAGTGTTCTTTATTGTGGACTTAAAAAATGTTGGTCTTTTACGAGGCATGCTGTCTATATATGCCACGCATGTATTGCATGCTCCAGAATTACAATGTCATCCAGTTGGCGGCCTCTGAGACGATTCTGTCTGGCCCCCCTGAATGCTCATGGAGGATGCCATTTTGTTCTGTAGCACAGTGCATCGAGGATGCTATTTAGTCACAAAGAGGCATGCAGGTGTAGAACAGAACATACAAGGTTTTAATGGGGACTTCCGATTATGTAAGTAAAGACAGGAACACGGCTCTTTGTGCAACTCAATGATTCAATCATTATTAAAATGAGGCATTGTGTACATTTCTGGCAGATGACTGGGATAAGTGCCTATCGATGTTTAACATAGTTCCTTGAGGTTTGTGTTCTGATACCATGCATCTACTAAAACTTCACACATGCAGACAAAATCAATTAGATTACAGCTATATGGCAGTGGTGCTCAAACTTTTCTAGTTGTTCCCCCTACCCCCACCAATAATGGAATCTGTCTTTCTCCCCCCTCCATTACTGCACAGCCAAAGTTTCCTCAGCAGCGGAGCTTGGGCTGAAGATGGAGCTGGAGGCAGAATTGGGAAGGAGCTGGGGATAGGGGGATAGGCGCTGACTCTGTGGGTGCTCCAGTGCACCCACTAGGAAAAAAAAGTAGGTGCTCAGCACCCACTGGTGGGCCCCACCAATCAGTTCCTCCCTCCTGCCCCCCCCCCCCAGCAACTCCTGCCCACTGCTGATCAGCTGTTCAGCAGCGGGCAGGAGGTGCTGGGGGCTGAGGGGGAGGGGCAGGAAGAGGTGGAACAAGGGCAGGGTACACTTGAGGGAGGGGATGGAAGGGGGCAGGAAGAGACAGGATGGGGGTGGGGCTTTGAGAGAAGGGAAGGAGTGGGGGCATGGCCTGGGGAGGAGCTAGGGTCAAGCACCCCCAGGGAAATCAGGAAGTCGGTGCCTGTGCAAAAGGTGGAGCTGGTCTGGGGATGGAAAGTAAATGAGGGCACAGCTGAGCTGGGGCTGGAGCAGGGGTGGAGTGGGGCTGGGGGAGGAAAAGGAGTGAGGGCAGAGCTGGGCCTGGAGGCAGAGCAGGACAGGGGCGGGGGGGCTGAACGGGGTTGGAGGTGGAGCTGGTCTGTAGTGGAGTGGGACTGTGTGCCTCCCCCCCCCCCCCAATTTCCTCCGTACCACCCTACGGGGGTGCACCTCACAGTTTGGGGACTTATATGGAAACATTAACTCAATTCAATAATCTAGTGCATTTTTGCATGGAGGACTAAAAAGGCATGCAAGCGTAGAATTGAATACACAAGGCATGCAAGTGCAGAAATGAATTGCCCATGGTATAACAGAGCTAGCCGTGTGAACTCTTCATCAGAGTAGAGTCTAAAAAGTAGTGGCCTGCCTTACTGAAATTGTCACCTTGTGCCTCCGCTATAGAAATCTTTGTGCCTTGATTATATATGTGTTGCCCAACTTATTTTTATTAAATACCGTTGTTCTGATACATTGGGCATATGCAATAGTTGCTTCTGTTTGGAAGCTTTGCATTAGTGTTTCAGTATTACAAATAATCCAGTGACTGCAGGATATACCTGACAGTATATTATTATTCGTTTTAGCTCCAGATATGAGCGTTTTCCCCCCTCTATCTAGAAAGGTTGCACATAAATTCTATTTCAACTCACTTTGGTTCACATATGGAATTTTTATGGCTTATTACAGGTTAATCCTTTTATCTCTTCTGGCCCAGAAATTTGTTCTTTGGCCGGTTATTCAGGAGGTCAGGCAAGATCACATTTTATTTACAGGACACAGTTCACTATTTTTCTCCTGTATGTTTGAACATCTGTGTCATATTTCACAGTAGAATGTGTTCTGAAAGTTCTATCATTATTTTATTAGGTATCTTCCAAATAGTATATTTTTCTGAGATTTGAGGAAGCAAGTTGACTTTCTGGTTGCATCATCTTCCCTGTATGGAAGTGTCTTCTCTGGGTAAAACTTTAATATGAGAATTTAATGCTCTAGGACACCCAAGGGAAGTGAGACTCTTTAACATCCCAGTTCCCACCAGCCGGGCGGGCCCAATCCTGGAGTTGATTGAGACTCCCACAAACTCCATTGCAAGCTGGATCAAGTAAAGTTATAGAAGCAGTTTGGTTGGCTGAAAAATATTTGATAGACATCATTCTGGCCGTTGCTCCGGCTGCACAAAATTGCTGGAAAGTCAGTGTAACTGGCTATCTGGGGATTCTGCACCGCTCTTGCACTGAAATTTTTGGGTGGAGGGGCTCCTGTACAGCCACATAATTTTATTTATTTATTTGGGGGAGGGGTATTATTTATTTGTACTATGGTAGTGCCTTGTGGCTCCAGCCACGATCATGGTCCAAATGTACTAGGTGTTCTGTGTATACTTCCATACTGTATTCACAATGAGAGAGAGTCCCTTGCTCAGAGTTCCCAGTCTACATTGACAGGAAAGACAACCAGTGGAAGGGGAAACCAAGGGAGAGAGAGGCAAAGTGACTTGCACATGGTCACACAGAAGGCCAGTGGCCAAACCAGGAATACAACTCAGGTGTCTGATCTGCTGGATAACACTGTCTCTCTGTGAGCTTTCATTCCCTCCCCCGACCTCTAAGACACAGGATTTTGGGGAGACGGATGTTACAGCATATTTAGGGGCAAAGCAGAGAGAAGGCCAGGTCAGGAACGAGGTGGTAGGGGAGAGGTGAAGAAAGATAGTGGGGGAGGAGCCAGACAGAAGAAAGAAGAGATGGGGTAGAAGAAGAACATAAGGAGACCTGGGTCAAAGAGAAGGGGGTAGAATAAAGTAGTAATGACGAAGAGAAGCTTAGAGAGGAGGGGGGCAGGTAGAATGGGTTAGAAGAGAAGAGGGAAGGGAGGTGTGGAGGGGGGTGGAAAAGCAGATCTGAGAAGGAGAAAGATGGGGAGAGGAGTGGACAGAGAAAAGGGGTGTAAGGACTGATAAGTGCCCCCATTCTCACAGACAAGTAGGGAACAGCAAATGGAGAAATAAACAAAACCCTAAGATAGGGAAGATGAGGGGAGGGGGGAATAGGCTGAGTGGTGGGAAGGTTGAGCTGCTGCCTCAGAATAGCCAGACCCAGTAAATCAGGGTGTGGTCCTGTATTAAGAAGCTGTAAAGATAAACAAACCTTTAGCCCGTCTGGCAGAGATAAGGCTACAGGTACTTGCTGACTAGCAGGTAATGCAGATACAGTAAACAGACTTAGATAACGGTGAAGCAGAGCTAAAACAGGACTAATAACCAGGGAATAGCTGCTAAAAAGTCAGAGAGACAGAAAGGTCTATTAGTAGATAGGGACTTGGGAGATGTAGGTTCTATTTCCATCTTAGCACAAGGCACTCTGGACAATTCCTTTACAGAACTGCAGCGTCACCTCTAGGTGGCAAGAACAAGCTTCAAACATAGCCCGTGCCCATCTCATGTCATCCAGCAATCCAGATCTCTGGTTTTGACATTCCATGCCTCTGCGGGCAAAGCTCAGTCATACGCAGAGTGATCAGATGTGCTGCAAATGACTATAAGTGGGGCCTATACCAGTATAACTGTCTAACTCTGTGGTTCTCAGCCTATTTACCATTGTGGGCAGCATCCAATACTACCTGTACGGCCCTGAGGATGTCACATGGGCCACAGCTCGGTGCTGATTGGACCACAAGTGGTCTGCGGCCGCAGGTTGAGAACCACTGATCTAACTATACCCATAAAACTAGTAAAACTTCCCCTCAGCCTTCAAATCCCCCTCTCCCAAGCAGCCACACAGGACGAGTACTTGAGAACATAATAGACTCAGGTTTCAGAGTAGCAGCCGTGTTAGTCTGTATCAGCAAAAAGAACAGGAGTACTTGTGGCACCTTAGAGACTAACAAATTTATTTGAGCATAAGCTTTCGTGGGCTACAGCCCACTTCATCGGATGCATAGAATGGAACATATAGTAAGAAGATATTTATACATACAGAGAACATGAAATGGTGGAAGTACCCATACCAACTGTAAGAGGCTAATTAATTAAGACGAGCTATTATCAGCAGGGGAAAAAAAACTTTTGAAGGGATAATCAAGATGGCCCATTTCGGACAGTTGACATGAAGGTGTGAGGATACTTAACATGGGGAAATAGATTCAACTAGTGCAATGACGAGTCATTCCCAGTCTCTGTTCAAACCCAAGTTAATGGTATCTAGTTTGCATATTAATTCAAGTTCAGCAGCTTCTCGTTGCAGTCTGTTTTTGAAGCTTTTCTGTTGCAAAATTGCCACCTTGAACTCTGTCACTGAGTGATTAGATTTCAGAGTAACAGCCGTGTTAGTCTGTATTCGCAAAAAGAAAAGGAGTACTTGTGGCACCTTAGAGACTAACCAATTTATTTGAGCATAAGCCTTCGTGAGTTACAGCTCACTTCATCGGATGCATTCGATGAAGTGAGCTGTAGGTCATGAAAGCTTATGCTCAAATAAATTTGTTAGTCTCGAAGGTGCCACAAGTACTCCTTTTCTTTTTGAGTGATTAGAGAGGTTGAAGTGTTCGCCTACTAGTTTTTGAATGTTATGATTCCTGATGTCTGATTTTTGTCCATTTATTCTTTTGCATAGAGACCGTCCGGTTTGGCCAATGTACATGGCAGAGGGGCATTGCTGGCACATGATGGCATATATCACATTGGTAGATGTGCAGGTGAACGAGCCCCTGATGGCATGGCTGATGTGATTAGGTCCTATGATGGTGTCACTTGAATAGCTATGTGGACAGAGTTGGCATCGGGCTTTGTGGCAAGGATAGGTTCCTGGGTTAATGTTTTTGTTGTATGGTGTGTGGTTGCAACACCTACTAGATCTCTATCAAGCATTCTTAAAACTACAATACCCACCTACTGAAGTGAAAAAACAGATTGACAGAGCCAGAAGAGTACCCAGAAGTCACCTACTACAGGACAGGCCCAACAAAGAGAATAACAGAACGCCACTAGCCATCACCTTCAGCCCCCAACTAAAACCTCTTCAGCGCATCATCAAAGATCTACAACCTATCCTGAGAGATGATCCCTCGCTCTCACAGATCTTGGGAGACAGGCCAGTCCTCGCTTACAGACAGCCTCCCAACCTGAAGCAAATACTCACCAGCAACCACATACGATACAACAAAAACATTAACCCAGGAACCTATCCTTGACACAAAGCCCGATGCCAACTCTTTCCACATAGCTATTCAAGTGACACCATCATAGGACCTAATCACATCAGCCATGCCATCCGGGGCTCGTTCACCAGCACATCTACCAATGTGATATATGCCATCATGTGCCAGCAATGCCCCTCTGCCATGTTCATTGGCCAAACTGGACGGTCTCTATGCAAAAGAATAAATGGACACAAATCTGACATCAGGAATCATAACAATCAAAAACCAGTAGGCGAACACTTCAACCTCTCTAATCACTCAGTGACAGACTTAAAGGTGGCAATTTTGCAACAGAAAAGCTTCAAAAACAGACTGCAACGAGAAGCTGCTGATCTTGAATTAATATGCAAACTAGACACCATTAACTTAGGTTTGAACAGAGACTGGGAATGGTTCGGTCATTGCACTAGTTGAATCTATTTCCCCATGTTAAGTATCCTCACACCTTTGTGTCAACTGTCCGAAATGAGCCATCTTGATTATCCCTTCAAAAGTTTTTTTCCCCCTGCTGATAATAGCTCCTCTTAATTCATTAGCCTCTTACAGTTGGTATGGGTACTTCCACCTTTGGTATGTATAAATATCTTCTTACTAAATGTTCCAGTACATAATAGACTCAGTTGCCTCGTGCTGGCATTCTGTAGACCAGTGGTTCCCAAACTTGTTCCACCGCTTGTGCAGGGAAAGCCCCTGGTGGGCTGGGCCGGTTTGTTTACCTGCCGCATCCGCAGGTTCGGCCGATCACGGCTCCCAGTGGCCGCGGTTCGCTGCTCCAGGCCAATGGGAGCTGCTGGAAGCAGCATGGGCCGAGGGACATACTGGCTGCCACTTCCAGCATTGGCCTGGAGCAGCAAACTGTGGCCACTGGGAGCCGCGATCGGCCGAACCTACGGACGTGGCAGGTAAACAAACCGGCCCGGCCCGCCAGGGGCTTTCCCTGCACAAGTGGCGGAACAAGTTTGGGAACCACTGCTGTAGGCTATATGTGCCTTTGGTGCATTTGGTATTTCCTGTTATCTAATGCACGTACCTGTGTCTTGAATGAGGGATAACATATGCCCCTTAAAGAGTGTTTGTGTGGTGAGGTATACAGAAGTGGATGTTGCAGTTATTTTAGTGGATGGTTTGTTTGACTGCATTAACAGAAAATGCATTTGAGCAACCTAAACCTGAAGCTAATCAAGTTTTTTAATTTGTGGGAGAATATATATATAATAAGCATCAAACCATTTCCAAGTAAGACAGCATTTCTATGGGTTATTCAGCAATATTGTCACATTATTTAAACTGTGATCTTAAATAAGCATATTCCTCTTTTAAACTCATTAGACTGTGTGTGTGCTGGCTATTTCTGCTATTCACATGGAGAGAAGTGCCAACTCCCATTCAAAACTGCACGTAGGCAGATGGACCTAATTGCTGCAATCATTAGCTGACTAGGCTTCAACAGTCCCATGATAATGTGTTAATCAGTGTTTAACCAATTTTTTTTGAGTGACACAGACCAAAAATTATCCAGCCACACTGTAAGTCTTTGTTAAAACCTGAGCAGCACTGGAGTAGAAAAAGAATAAGAAAAGATCAGAAAAAGTTATTCTGAGAAAGAAAGTGATCATGCAAAGTGGCTGTAAAAAGGGAGACATAAGAGCCAGTTGTTAAGATGTTTTGCTCATGAGAAGCCTTTCATGCAGTTGAGAGATCAGATCAAACATTGCTAAGGTAGTACAACTCATCTCTTCTCCATGGTTTTATATAACTTTCTCTTTTATCAGAGGTTTCACAATATATTTTTAACAGAATTTGTGCTCTTATGGCAGGAACGCTGTAGCATACTCTGATATTTATCTAGGCTATGACTTTTCAGATGTGCTGAGCATCCACAACTCCAAAGGAAGCACTTTGAAGCTGCAGGTGCTCATCTTTGAAAATTAGACCCTTAGTGTTTCACCTGTTAGATTGCAATTTTGCTACACACAGAAATCAACTGGAGAATTTTAAGGGCCAAGATGTCAGAATAGGGCTGGCTATAAAAATTGCACTTCACTTTTCTATAGTGTTCTTCATCGCTATTTCAAAGCTTGTTACAAAGATGCTGTAATCATTATTATCCCCATTTTATAACTGAGGCACAGAGACGTTATATGCTGGGTTGTTGTAGCCATGTTGGTCCCAAAATATTAGAGAAAACAAGGTGGGTGAGGTAATATCTTTTATTGGGCCTACCCAATTGCGTCAATGTGAGAGCCAGGAATAGAGCCCAGATTTCAGGCTTCCCAGTCTCTGAAATCTCTGTCTATGGGACTGCATTCCCTTAAAAATGCTGACCATATTACAAAATGTATTGATCAGCAGTGTCAGAAACAGACAGAAAACGGGTCCTAATGGTCCCTATCATTATAGCAAAGAACACAGAGTATCTTTGAGCAAGTGATGCCCAAATGAATTGTTTAGGCCGGAGAAATTCAAAACATTTGGTGGTTTAACCTTGAGTGTTCATGGTTTTTGATACATCAGAAGGCAGCTTTCCCCAGGAATGACCTCTCATTTTCATACAGCCCTGTTTCTGATGTCTCTGTCCCCAGACATGTTTTCAGAAATGTCATGTTTTATTGAATTCTCTATTTCAGTTTGTACTTCTCTGTAGGATATTTTCCCAAGGACTGTGGTGGAATCTCCATCACTGACAATTTTAAAGTCAAATTAGATGTTTTTCCAAAAAATCTGCTCTATGAATTATTGTGGGTGCGCTGGCCTGGGTTATGCAGGAGGTCACACTAGATATTCATAATGGTCCCTTCTGGCCTTAGAATCTATAAATCTATGAACAGTTGTAATCAGTGTTGGACTGATTTCCTCCGGTGTTACTGTTCATTGATCTGAGCTTTTAATATATTAGCATCTCAGCAACTGGATGACAAGAGAACTGGGTGAAAATTTTCAATTGAAACTTTTTTGGTGGAAAAAGTCAGATTTGGCGACACCAAAACATTTTGTGAATTCAATTTGGTTTCATCTAATTGTTTAGAAACAAAACAAAATTCTGAATAATCAAAATGTTTTACTCAAAATTGAACTGAAACATTTTATTTCAGGTTGAACGAAACATTTTATTTGACCCAAAACAATTCTTTCTGACTTCTCAAAAATTTCACAGAACTGAAAAAATTCCTTATTTTGACTCACTGTAATTGTCAGACTTGTTGTTTCTTCCAGATGCTCTATTTAATTGTATTACTCATAAAGCTATTCAAACACAGATAGGGTGGGAATCCTCCTCTTTGGTGCTTTTGCCGTGGAATAATATTTTTCACCTATCTTTTCATACCAGGATGGACCACACATGATCTATGTGTCCAATGGTTAGCATATTTTCCCATATTGTCTGATCCAAATAAAAGTAGAAAAAGTTAGCATATGGATGAATTGTCCATCTTTAGAGGGTGTATACGACATAACAGAAATATCAAAAGGAAAACCACAGGAAAGTGAGAGTATGGGGTAAAGTAATAGTGTATATGGGACTACATATATATATGTAGTGCATTCACTAGTGTGAAAGACACTGCAACATGCCCATTGGATTATGTGTTATACTGCACAATATATGAAATACATGTAAATATCTCAAACACAGTGGGATCAATTGTTCTGTCCATTTCTGCGTGTGGAGGGGTGACGGACAGATTAGCATCTCTGTTCCAGATCTACTCTGTCTATTCTGGCTTTTCTACTAGCCTGCTGGATGACCTTGAGCAAATTACTTCACCTCTCTGTGCATCAGTTTCCCCATCTGTAAAATGGGGATAATGATAGTGCCCTCCTTTATAAAGTGCTTTGAGATCTGCTGAAATCAAGTACTGAGTTGAGTATTTATTATTGTTGTTGTTGTTCTGTTTTATTTATTATGGCACTAGCTCCATGGTTTTACATTTCTAAGGGCTGGATCTAAAGACCATTGAAAGAAATTTGCTCATTCATGACTTTCGTATTTCCTTGCATTTTAGAGACGCCATTGACACAAAAATCACTCTTCTGGCTGATGTCTTTCTAACACATTGTTTTTATAAGGACCATCGAAGTTTACTATATCTGAGAGACTAGCGACAAAAATGATTGATTTTTTTCCAGTGGTTTTTTTTTTTTTTTTTTTTTTGCACATTTGACAGCACTTTGTGCATAGTCACATTCACTATTTTTTACTTTTACAAGTAGCTGCCAGTTTCACTTGTTGGGTAAAAAGAGCTATCCAAACAACACAAATAAGAGATACTTTAAAAAAATAGAAGCCATAATTCTAAAATCCCAGGAATTGGTAGGGGGACTTAGAGGCAGATGTAATACCCAAAACTACTTTAACATCCTTTTTAAAAAAATGACTTGCTATCAAATAGATACCATTGCCTTAAAATTGTTTGCTAATATTTTAAAGTTTATTCTCCTTTTCCAGCAGATGGCAGAATTGTCCTGGCCCTAATGCCTAGTTTGAAAATGTAAAAAAGTACAGTTCTTTGTATAATAATTGGATCTTGTCATTTTCCCAATTTCTTTAATCCTTTGAGCTAATTGGTTAACCTCAGATACTGTAATACTGTATACGCTTTTTGTTGCACATGAAACTTCAAATGTATTGTTTCTGTGAATCATCTTTTTATGTGATAGACATTTCTTGTGTATCTGCTTTGTTATGTTATATTCTAAGGCTGAAACCTTTACCCTAAATTAAGAATGGTGTTTAAATGACTTCTAAAATGCAGGTGTTTGTGTCCTTAAATCTAAGCAGTATGGCTGGTTTTGGAATCTTATACTATAAAAAAAATATTGCAAATGAATCTCCAGGAGAATTTATGTAAGATATTATTCTCAAATCTCCAACACTTTTTTGGAGGAAGATTGCCTCTGATTGCATAATAGGATACTAATCATCAACTTGTACATTCCATGTGATATTAAAATTGAAACAAGAGCTGACGTTTAAAACATTTTTTGAAAGAATTAAAAATCCACAGCCTCAGAGCATAAAGAAAGTGAAAAGATTTGCTGTATTGTGGAGCTGAGTGATACCTAGCAGTATTAATAGAAAAATGTAAACCGGCATAGATTTGGGAAGGGGGGGGGGGGGTTTGGAGGGGGCGGAGAGGAGGAGGCATTTCAGCTGAGTGGATTTTATTCTTGCGACAATATGGGAATGTACATGGATTCAAGTCTAAATAAATTATGCTAAAAGGAAAAATCTGTTTGGAACCTAGAAATATTAAGTCCAAGTTTGTGAGTTGCTGAGTGCCCTCAGTTTCCAATGAAATCAGTGGCTTTTGAGGGAGGTCACCTACTAAGAACAGGTCTTAGCACAGTCTACTAAGCTGATTGCAGACTCAGAGTAAATTTACCCCTTTGTGAAAATGTCTCTATTGGAATCTTTCAGTATCTTAGAAAAGTGAACAAAGTTTCTGCCCTTGTGTGTGTACCATCTATGGAGCATTGAAAAACATTGTATTTTATCCACTTAGTTGGGTTGTTTGAAAACATGCCTATTTGTTATAGTTTAGTTATAGAAGGAATTTCCTGACGTTATATCTTTAACTCCTCAATGGAATGGTCTATATTAGTACTTAATCTACCTATGTTATATCCTTGAATTACTTTGTTGATTATGTATGGGAAAAAATAGATGAGTTCACGTAGCAAAAGTATTGCAGTGTATCGGCTATAAAGTAAAAAGAGCAGAGAAATTCAAATTAAAGGCTCCTCCAACAGTTACGCAAAGAGGGCCTGCCTGTAATTACTTCCTTGATGAGCCCTCATTTGTTATATCTTCACCTGCGTCTCCGTCTACATTTTCGTTGAAAGCTTTGAATTTCCTTTGTGTTTCTCCAGCTGTCCTTTTTCTTTTGTCTTTAAAATTAACATTCATATGATGTTGCTATTTGCATATGCCAATACTGCCAGGCTCTTGTTGCAGCAACACTGAGAGTTGTTACAGAAATATGTTAGAAGTTTATGGCGCTGGTAGTCCATGGAACCACGAGCAACTGCAAAACATATTTCTCCTTTTTAATATTAGTAGCTATGTGCAGGCATCAGACAGAGAATAGATCTCGCATTGCTGAAGATCCTCAATGTTTAGTTTGGAATTAAAAACCTGATGCAGAAATATTGCTTGTTGTTTGAGTATAGTCCCTCTTCTTCTCTCTCCTTCCATATGTGTACATATATACATGTTTTTGGTTGTGGAGAAGTGCTTTAAATGAAAGGTTTTGTTATTCGGTCCTATCTTTAAAATGAATAAAAAAGGGTGGATTTTATAGCTGTGGGTGCCACTTCATTCAAACTAGTGAAGTTTCTCAGAGTTGTTGGGGTTGCATAAAAGTTTCCAATATGTGACAAAGCCAGACATGACAATAAAATGGTGTATTTGTGTCTCTTAAGAACTGGACTAATATTTATGAAAATCCCTAACATTTTTTCTGATCTGGCTAAATGTAGCTCACAATTTAAAACCCCAAACTATTTTTATTTGCACTTTGTTGCATCTTTGTAAGAGCTTCTCATTACCAAATTCTTATATATATATTAGGACTAGGGTTGCCAACTTCCTAATCTCACAAAAACCGAACACCCTAACCCCGCCACTTCCCCAAGGCCCTGCCCCCCCCACTCACTACATTTCCCCTCCCTTAGTGGCTGCTCTTGCCCACCCTCACTTGCTTTTACTGGGCTGGGGCAGGGGGTTGGGGTGCAGGAGGGGGTAAAGGCTCTGGTTGGGGGCGCAGGCTCTGGGGTGGGGCCAGGAGTGAGGGTTTGGAGTGCAGGAGGGAGCTACAGGCTAGCGGGTGGGGCAGAAGGGTTCAGGCTGTGGGAGGGGGCTCTGAGCTGGGGCTGGGGGTGTGAGGGCTCCGGCTGGGGGAGCAGGCTCTGGGGTGGGGCCAGGAATGGGGAGTTTGGGGTGCAGGAGTGGGCTCCATGTTGGGGGGGCTCAGGCTGGGGTAGGGTGTTGGGATTTGGGGTTGGGGCATGTGCTTACCTCTGGCAGCTCCTGGTCAGTGGTGCAGCGGGGCTAAGGCAGGCTCCCTGCCTGTCCTGGCTCCGCGCTGAGCCGCAGAAGCAGCCGGCAGGTTTGGCTCCTCAGTAGAGATGCGCAGGCAACTCTGCGCACTGCTTTTGCCTGCAGGCACCGCCTCCGCAGCTCCCATTGGCTGCAGTTCCCAGCCAATGGGAGTGTGGAGCCAATGCTTGGGGTGGGGGCTGTGCGTGGAGTCCTGTGCCCCCCACCGCCTGCTCCAGGAGCCAGACCTGCTGGCCACTTCTGGGGTGCAGCGCGGAGCCAGAACAGGTAGGAACTAGCCTGCCTTAGTTCTGAAGCACTGACTGGACTTTTAATGGCCCAATCCGAAGTGCTGACCGGAGCCGCCAGGGTCCCTTTTTGACCAGGTGTTCCAGTCAAAAAACGGACTCCAGGTCACCCTAATTAGGACTCAAAAGTGTCTGACTTAAAGACAATTTATTTTCTACAGATATTTGCAATACACCCTTAGAGATCCACTTCAAGATCTGTTTTATTGTTTTTCTTTTCTTTTCTTTATTAAAATCTATCAATAACCATGCAAATGGTTTTAGTAGATTTTTTTCTAATCCTCCCTAGAGTCTCAACTTCATCTAATCTCTGTGTTCTTCACAGTGCTCTCAGTTAGAATAAATTCCTGTCATTTTTGGTTAGTGAGCTACATATTGGTCAGTAAACTTCATCTAGCAATTACGTTGACTGCAGTGACTCTATTCAATGATCCTTGGTAGCTGAGTCCAACATCATGTCATCAGCAAGATGTACCTGGAAGGTAAATTATTTTAATTTTCCAAACATGAATAATTCAAAATAATTTGTGTACCTTACATTTTTTGAGAGACGCCTGAACCTATCCCTCTGAGCAAATCTGGGATATTCAAAATCTAGTTTTTATGTTGAAAGCCCCTCTCTCTGCTTTTTTCAAAAGGCCCTCAAGATATTTTAATCAGTGATTTGAAAAGATTTTTTTAAAGAAGTTTTGAGAAGGTCCAAAATAACATTAAGAATTTACTGGGATAAACATTTCTATTGTAAGAGGCTACAGTGTGACTGTAAGCCAGGGCCCATGTTCGGGGGGTTCAGAGGAGTTCTCTTACAGCTACCTCCTGAGTAGGAGCTTTGGGTGAGTCAGAATTCACTCTGTAGGAGTTCAAATTGCAGCAGCAGCACTTGGCTGCCAATGGGTGGGGAGCACCCGCAAATTTTTCCCTGGGGGTGCTGCAGCACTCACAGAGTCAGTGCCTATGGCCACCAGGGGTCCCTTGAAAACCGAACACCTGGCAACCCTGTTTGTGGGGCCAGTAACAGTCTAGTCCTACCCCAGAAGTAAAAAAAAAAAAAAAAAAACCAACAAACCCACACTTAACTAAAATAGCCAATGTAGAGAGTACATTTGATGATTTTCCTGTCATTTGTTTACATCATCATTTAATGTTTCATGCTCATATTTACTGCAGTCAGTAAAGCTAAAACATATTCTGTGTATCCCCACCCCAACACCTTGTTGCTATGCTCTCTTTCTGTAGGCAACAACAAGTGTTAGGATCCAGAAGGTCATTTGGCATGTTGCCCATAGGTTTTATCCCTGTGTCGATATTTCCCACAGAACTGCATCTAATTGCTTCCTGAATAACCCCATTGTTTTGGTCTCACAAACTTGGCTGGTGGACTATGAAGTACATATACTGTATGTTTCTCTGACAACCAGGCCAAGCAGTTTCTTATACTGGAGGTACTCCAGCTTTCTCCATTTTGTATGGCTAACGCCACTTTTCACAAACTGCTTTCCAGCTAAGACTCCATTGGAAAGATTCCAGTTGACTTCAGTAGGCTTTGGATGAGGCTTTAAAGAATATTAAACCTATCTTTTCACTGTGATCTAGTGATCTGTGTGCCAACCTGGGAGCTAAAGACCTCTAACACCATTGCTGATCCTGCTTCTTCCGTAGCCTCCGGCAAATTAAATAAACCTTCTGCCTTAATTTACCTATCTGTAAAATAGTAGTGATAATACTTACCTCAGGAAAGCTTTCTAAGACTGAACAATTGTGAAGTGCTATAAAGACAGAGAGTGAAGTATAATTATTGGACCTACTTATTAACTTTCTGTCCATGACGTATCCACAAACAAATCAATTTTCTTAAATATATTTGTTTGAAATAATTTATCAGATAACTCTGTCTTTAGATTGCCGGTGAGCAATTCTTAGTGAGGGCTTGATATTTAAAATAAAAAATATAAGCTGTGACGGTTACTTTGGATTGGACCCAGAGGATGCATAGTATGTTTCAGTTCCTTGATGGATAGGTATGATACTTTCAAATCAGGTTTCCATTTGTGTTCAAAATTAGTTTTCCATGAATAGTCTCCAATATTTCCTTGAAACTTGCTGAACATTCTTGTAGTAAACTCATTGATGTCAATATTCACAAAAGGCACATGGACACAGTCAAAGTAAATTCAGGTGTTATTTTATTTGGGAAAATTTTTGTAGAAACTGTTGAGGTATTTGTGTTAGGATATAGATATTCAGGCCTGTCTGTAAAGGCCTATACTCTAAGAATTTAGGTGTATTCTTATCACTTGGCTAGTTATAGAGGTACAAAAGAAAGAATCAAAATCACTGTCTGCTGGTGTATGGGCCTTCTTTTACTGTGACAGTTTGAGGCCCTGTGCTTAGGCTAAGGCCTTTGGCTAAGCAGCAGAGGCAGCCATAAGCTGGGAAGCGACCGGTCACATCCTCACATTCCAAACTAGTCACATTGAAAGAAGGTGCTATTGGGCTGTTAGGAATACAATCCTGTCCTGATAATGCCTGTCACCTCCAGAGAAAGGGAATTGCCTAGAAAATATAAAAGGAAACTTAGTTTGATAGCATCCTGTCTGGCAAGAACTCACTTATCAATAGCTGGGATGTAAAATCCTCACTTCTGTATTGTTTTGTCATTATAGTTCCCACTTTGCTATTGTTTGTCTGTATAATCTCTCTCTGGTTCTGTGATTGTTTGTCTGCTGTATAATTAATTTTGCTGGGTGTAAACTAATTAAGGTGGTGGGATATAATTGGGTACATAATCATGTTACAATATGTTAGGATTGGTTAGTTAAATTTCAGGAACATGATTGGTTAAGGTATAGCAAAGCAGAACTCAAGTTTTACTATATAGTCTGCAGTCAATCAGGAAGTAGGGGGATGGGGGTGGGCATGCGGGTGGGGGAAATGGGAACAGGGAATGGGGGTAAGAAAATTGGAATCATGTTTTGCTAAAGGGGGAAATGGGAACAGGGAATGGGGTAAGGAAATTGGAATCATGTTTTGCTAAAGGGGGAAATGGGACCAGGGAATGGGGGTAAGGAAATTGGAATCATGTTTTGCTAAGGGCAGGAATGGGAACAGGGACACAGGTGTAAGGCTCTGTGGTGTCAGAGCTGGGAAGGAGGATACTAAGGAAGGAAACTGGAATCATGTTTGCTGGAAGTTCACTCCAATAAACATCGAATTGTTTGCACCTTTGGACTTCGGGTATTGTTGCTCTCTGTTCATGCGAGAAGGACCAGGGAGGTAAGTGGGTGAAGGGATAAGCCCCCTAACAATTTGCTTATCCTATTTAGTCATGTATAGTATCTATAGCACATTATACAGGAAATTCTGGAAAATAAACTTGGTCACACCTGCTGAGGTTCCATTTATATATATGGTATATACATTAATACATGATTAACAGATGTTATAAACAGGACACTACATTGATAAAAATAGCAGTGTAGATATGGGATGCACTGTTTGGATGTGTGGAGAGCTGTGTAGGGTATATGCCCTAGGGTTCAGGCATGTAGGGCTCTCTAGTCTGTTCTGCTTACCTAAGCTGTCTCTCACGGGCTACGCTGTTATGTATACCCATACTAGCGAGGATTGCGATGTCTGTACACACCGCCATAAGTGTAAACATACTTTAAAGTGAAGCAGAGAAGGAGATAGAATGCTTTATTATTAGATTATAGTATTTAGTGATAAAGTTTTCCTTATTTGATCAATGTCAGGAGTATGTGACTCTTTTTTTTTTTTTTTCCTATCACCACATAACGCTGTGGTGCATAGGTGCCAACTCTGTGGGTGCTCTGGGGCTGGAGCACCCATGGGGAAATTATGGTGGTGCTAAGCACCCACTAGCAGACCCCCTATCAGCACTTCCCTCTCTCCCCGGCGCCTCCTGCCTCCCAGCGGGCTCTGCTAATCAGCATCTCCCCACTCCTTCCCTGTGCCTCCCGTTGGCCGCAATCAGCTGTTTCATGGCATGCAGGAGGCTGGGGGAGGAGTAGTGAGGATGCAGCATGCTCTGGGGAGGGGGAAGAATGGGGCGGGAAGAGGCAGGGTGGGGGTGGAGCTGGGGTGGGAAGAGGTGGGGCCTTGAGGGAACGGGTGGGGCCCGGGGCAGAGCCAGGGGTCAAGTACCCCCCTGACCAGGGCTGGCTCTAGGTTTTTTGCTGCCCCAAGCAAAATATTTGCCGCCCCAACCTCAGGTGGGGCTGGGGCTCGCAGGCTGCGCTGGAAGCAGGGGGAGTGATGTCACCTTCTCCCAGCGCCTGCAGGGGCTTTACCCCCTCCCCCGCCCAGCTGCACAGAGAAGCCCCGATATAAGGGGTGGCACAAGGCAGCGCAGCAGCCAGTGCGCAGATGAGGTGGCGCAGCCCCAGCTCCCTGGTAGGACTTGCCCTCTCCTCCCCAGGTGGTGGCTGGGCCCTGGCAGCTCAGCATCCCGGGGCTGCGGCTTTCCCTTCCTGCTGCAGCCGGGAGCACAGCGCCATCGCCCTGTCTAAGTGGCACAGCTCCGAGAGCGCAACTGCCCCGCAAAAAAGGATGGCTGGAACGCCGCCCCTGGAAACGTGCTTGCTTTGCTGGTGCCTAGAGCCGGTCCCGCCCCCGACACAATGGAAAGTGAGAGAAGAAAGTCAGGCCTTTGTTTACAGATTTGCCTAATAAAGGAAATATAAATACAGTAATAAAACAACACAAGAATAAATTGAGTAAAACCAGATGAAGACAAACATATTTACAGAGCCTAATGAAGACTCACTAGTAACTGTAATGTTTAAAGTACATTTTTTTCACGTAGGGCCTGGCTCCTGGCAGGCTCTGCAACATCACTGGGCGAGGGAGAGAGAGAGAGAGAGAGAGAGATACTCCATACGCTGGTGATTAGGGCACCCATCTGGGGAAGAGGGAGACCTAGGTTCCACTCCCTGCTCCAATGAATATTTAAGTATTTAATAAAAAGCGGAACAAGATAGTGAGGCTACGTCTAGGGGTGTGATTTGTCTACTTGTATACACGTATTTGCACTAGCACAAGAATAAATAGGAATGTAGCCAGGATAGCTGTCATAAATATAAAGGGAAGGGTAATCACCTTTCTGTATACAGTGCTATAAAATCCCTCCTGGCCAGAGGCAAAATCCTTTCACCTGTAAAGAGTTAAGAAGCTAAAGTAATCTCGCTGGCACCTGACCCAAAATGACCAATGAGGGGACAAAATACTTTCAAATCTGGAGGGGGGGGGACAAAGGGTTTTGTCTGTCTGTGTGATACCTTCGCCAGGAACAGATCAAGGATGCAAGCCTTCTAACTCCTGTAAAGTTAGTAAGTAATCTAGCTAGAAAATGTGTTAGGTTTTCTTTTTTTTTTTTTTTTTGGCTCGTAAAATTCACTGTGCTGGAGGGAATGTGTATTCCTGTTTTTGTGTCTTTTTGTAACTTAAGGTTTTGCCTAGAGGGATTCTCTGTGTTTTGAATCTGATTACCCTGTAAAGTATTTACCATCCTGATTTTACAGAGGTGATTCTTTTACCTTTTCTTTATATAAAATTCTTCTTTTAAAAACCTGATTGATTTTTCATTGTTCTTAAGATCCAAGGGTTTGGGTCTGTGTTCACCTGTACCAGTTGGTGAGGCTTATTATCAAGCCTTCCCCAGGAAAGGGGGTGTTGCCTTGGGGGGATATTTTGGGGGAAGACGTCTCCAAGTGGTTTCTTTCCCTGGTCTTTGTTTAAAATCGCTTGGTGGTGGCAGCGTATCAGGTTTTTAACCTAAGCTGGTTCCCAAGGCAAGAAAAAAATTTGTGCCTTGGGGAAGTTTTAACCTAAACTGGTAAGAATAAGCTTAGGGGGTCTTTCATGCAGGTCCCCACATCTGTACTCTAGAGTTCAGAGTGGGGAAGGAACCTTGACAGTAGCACTGGTAGGGGCAGTGGAGGAATGACTGAGCTGTGGCAGGGGAGGCACAACTGAGCTGTGCCGAGTACATGCCCACCACTTTCAGACAAGTACGTACTCAGCACTGTTCAACTGTGCCTCTGCTAGTGCTATTGCAGCTAGCGTGAGTGTGTGTGTACACGAGCAGAGGACTCACACCCCTAGCTTGCAGTGGAGACATAGCCTGAGAGAAATCTGTTCCAGAATATGCCATAGCCCATGGATAGGGCACTTTCGTGGGAGGCAGAAGACATGGGTTCAATACCACCACCGCCTTCTGATTCATCTTGAGAAAGTGCTGAGCTAACTCCAGTAGACATAGGCACCTCCCTCTGACCTGGAGTTAAGTTGCTTAAGTCCCTTAGAGGGGCGGGGCTTAAACCACTAGGTCTATTGGTTAATTTAGGCAGTTTTCCTGCTTAACTTGCTGGCTTTAGTGAATCCCATTGTTAGGTGCCTAACTCTCCTGGGCATTATATAGGGAGCCTAGACACCTAACTCAGGGTTGTGGATTCTATTAGCTGACAGGGTGCCTAAAGTTAGGCTTTGCAATGCTGAGGGAAGTCGACTTTGTGGATCTAGCCCCAGAACATTTATTCCAATCTATTTTTGTTATTAAATTAAATACAAACTGAACAATACTAGACCAGAGGGAAGTACTTATTACACAATAAAGACAAATATTTAGTTATGTGGCACTAGGAGTCGTTTTGATTCTTTCCAAGGTTAAATGGGAACAACTGTCAGTGTATCAATTTGATAAATAAGTATCTCATCAGAAATGAGTACAAGGGGGTTCTGGTCCATGACTGGGCTCTATCACAGAATGGCTTGCCCCTTAAGGGCTGGAGCTAGCCAACTCTGAGTACACAATGAAGCATACTTTGAGAGAGTTCAGGGTGATTGCCCTCTAAAGAGCAGCAGGAGGCTGCAGTGAAGCAGGAGGAGGGATTCGAATGCTTTGCGATTTAAGTCTACTAGGAGTGAGCATTAGGGCTGAGAATCCAGCCAGGTTACAGCCTGGGAGTGGCCAGACAAAGGAAAAAAGTCCCCAGGCAGGAAGGCCTGGGTGGAGGAAGAGCAACATTTGTTTTGTGCCTTTTGGATGGACTTGAAAACTTTATTTTGAATGTTTGTTAATTTAATAAAGCAGAACCCAAAAAGGGATGGGAAAGGACAAAAGTGTTTTTGAGTTTATTGAACAATCCGAGAGGGGAAACTGAGGCAGGCTGCCTTTAGCATGTTCCAAGACCACAAAGTGCCTCACAGGATGCGGCCGGCCAAGTTACAGTTTCTAGGCACTAAGGTAATAGAGATTAATAATAATAATGGTACATTCTGCTTGGTTCTGTCATTTTTGGTAAATTAAATATCAAAAAGGGAACGTTTAATTCTTTTCCGTTGCAATTCCTGATCACAGAGTATGAATTTTGACAATTTGTCACTCTGTTGGCATGCCTAATAAGTTAGTGATGTGATTTCACCCCCACCCTCCCTTGTCCTGTTTGCACAATGCAGGAATGGAACTGCATCCATCCTTCCAGACCTGGCATCACTTGATGTTTACTTCAACTTCATAATTAAAGATGGACGTTAAGTGTGGGTTTTGAGTGTGAGAGATTGATTGAAAATGCTGGAAAAATCTAATCCCTAGTGAAAAGCCTGGAAAAACTAATATGTTCCATAAATAAGAGATTTGGAAAGTACTATCCACTATGACTTGAGAAAGATTAAACTTTTTGTTAACTGAATGTTGAAACTTTTCTGGCAAAGTCTACACGAGCATGTCACTTATAATAATATTTTGGGGATAATTATCAGAAGCAATAGAAAAATAAACATATACAGGGTGGACATTTGTGAGCAGCTTTCAAAATACATAATAAGTTGAAAACAGTGATTTGTGAATTTAAATTCACACAAAACAGAGTATTTTTATTTTAAATTAGTACCAGGACACAAGCTCTTTTGTTAATATATTACATAGCATATGGAAACTCTGGGCCTTCTTCAAAGTCCATTAAAGTCAATGGAAAAATGACCATGAACTTCAAGGGGTTTGGGATCAGACCCTATCCCAAATATATGGAAGCTGTTTCAGGGTAAGCACGAATGAATGATGTATATAGTTAGGCATTTCTTTAACTACATTAAAAGGGTATCAGTAAAAGAGTCAGAATCTGTGTTTAAAGGAAAGCTAGACAGAAATACCATAATGTCCGGTGGCCAAATTTATTATCAAGAAGACCATTAACTGTATCCCTGTGGCTGACGTATTTCAAAGGGACGTCATCTCTATCTTTAGCTGTCAATCCTGAATGGATGACACTTCTGTGCGAACATTCCGTAGAACAACTTCTGAATATTATGTACCGTTTTCTGCGTGATCACAATAATCTCTCCATAGTTAAGGTTAATGCGTAGGCCCAGTCTTTTAACCCATGATGCCTAAAGTTAGGCCCTTAAATTTACATTTAGACTTGATGCGGAGAAATGCTGAGCACCTGCAGCTGTCACTGACTTCATTGTATTTAGGGCATGCTCAGCATACTTGAAAATCAGGATATTTTATTTAGGTTCCTAACTATAAATTTAGGAGCCTGCCTTCATGCAACCAGCATTTAATAAATTTGGCCCGCGTTTTCATTTAAAGCACTATTTGGGCCCCCTCTAGCTTTACACAAAGCCTTAATTTTCACACGTGATATTTTCCCAGGGGAGGGTATTTTTGGAAAGTTTGAACTTAACTGGGCAAAGCATTTGAGAAGCATGGGAGTGTAAAAATGAGGGCTGGTCACTTTTCCAGAAGTTTCCTAATTTTTCCCTTCGCCTAATATCTCAAAAAGAGTTTGGCCCAGAAATTTTACTCTGGTTTATAAGGAAGGGTTAGCTATAATTTTGATATTATTCTGCTTCTGTGAAGGATGGTGCTCGACCATCTTGGAAAAGTGTGATTGTAAGTTTTTGGAGTAATTTGATACATAGGGACATAGAACTGGAAGGGACGTCCTGGATCATCAAGCCCAGTTTCTTGCTATCACAGGCAGTGCCATCATATAATCCTTTTCATAAATTTATCAGGCTCCATCTTAAAGCTAGTTAGGTTGTTTGCCCACACTACTCTAACTGGAAGGTTTTTCCATTCCTCTGATGGCTAGAAATTGTCTAATTTCCAGTTTACATTTATTCATGGCAGTATATATCCATTTATTCTTGTGCCAATATCAGCCTTTAGCTCAAATAGTTCTTCTCCCTTTCTGGTGCTTACCCCCGATGTATTTGTAGAGAGCATTCATATCACTTCTCAGCCTTCATATTGGTAGGCTAAACAGGCCAAGCTTTTTTCCACTGACGATCCTAATAGCCTTCTCGGCATCTGTTCCAGTTTCAATTAATCTTTCTTGAAGACACATTTTCTCCATAGCTGTGAACTCTGTAAAGTTGTGAGCTTGTAAAGTTTGCAAATAGTCTTGCGTGGATTACAGGAAGCCAAGTTCATACTGGAGCCAGGTCAAAATATGTTTAAAGATGTCCACAGCTGAAGGCTTTAAGAAGGATTAAGGACAACCAATAATCAGAAACTCCATGTAAGGGACAATAACAGGGTCTCTTTCAGTACTAGCAAACTCCACTGGAAAGCCTGTGGAACCTATATGCTTCGTAGTGCACAGTGGCGCTGGAACATTTAGTGGTGAAAGTCAGCCCCCACATCCCTGAGCTGAGACTGGGAGCAGGGCTGTTTCTCCGGGAGGCGGGGACCCAGACAGGGCTAAGGGGGACAAGGCTGTGGCCACAGCTGGGGGTGGGCGTGGGGCCAGGAGCGGAGCCCTGGGAAGGGGATGGCAGCTGGGACCCCACATGTGGGGCCAGGAGCAGAGCCCGAGCTATGGGGCCAGGTGCGGGCCTCCAGGAGTGGAGCCCTGGGAGCAGAGGGCCAGGCATGGGGCCCTGGGAGCATAGGCCTGGGAGCGGGAAGTGAGGTCGGTGGCCAGAGCCCCAGGAGCAGAGACCCAGGTGTGGGAGTGGGGTCCTAGTCACAGGCCCTGGGCACAGGGCCGGGGAGTGGAGCTGGGACCCGAGCCCCACATGCAGGGTTGGGGAGCGGAGTGCGTGGTGTGGGGCCAGCAGCCAGGGAACGTGGTCGGGACCCAAGCCCCAGGTACAGGGACGGGGAGCGGAGTCCCGGAGCAGGGCCCCGGGCGCAGAGCCAGCGGCTGCGGAGCAGGGTGCAGGGCCAGCCCTGGGACCCGAGCTAGGGAGTGGAGCCCCAGGTGCGGGGCCAATGGCCCCGCATAATACCTGGGGGCGCTGCAGCCCTCCCCTGTACCCCTACTTCCCATGCCTATGATAGTGCAGCATTTGACTTTCAGAGAAGCAGAGGGGAGGAGTCATGAATATTAGTTGGATACTCTGTGCATTCCCACAAGTGCAGAGAGCAGGGCTGCTGGGCAGGGCAACTCAAAAACTTCCAGAACAGAGTGTGGTAGTTACCAGACACGCTCAGTAGTGTAGGAAATTTTCATTGTGGACAACGTACCTTGCAGGTCAAACCCGAGTCACCCTCTGAGAGCTTAGCCAATCAGAGAGGAGTTAAAAACAACCCTTTGGACTCTGAGCTGATTGATGCAGGTCCAAGAATTGTGTCTACTGTGTGGGCTGTGCCCTGCTCCCTGTATCGCCTTGGTTATGGGTGAGTGCTACTCCAGGTTTATTTACTCGGGAAGCCCTTTATGATTTATGATTGTTTGTTCCCCACGGTCTGTTTTATGGATTGGCTGGGGGGAGAACATTTATCACCCTTAGAGGCTACAGAGCCTGTGGAATTTACATTTGGCCATCAGCTAACTGCTCTAAACTGGGATTCTCCTGCAATTAAAGAAAGAATGGGGCAGAGCTAAGTGAAGTGAGGGTTTGTGAATTTTTGTCTGAATTAACTGGGCTTATGGGGAGACAGTGGTGCCCTAGGGCTTGTCAGGGCACATTTTTGGTGGCTGCTCACACACTTTTTCCTAAAATGCTTAATTAGCTTTAGGAAAACCAACTAAAATATGCACCTATACACATCCAAATCATTGTAATTTATTTATTGCGAGCTAGTAAGTCTGTTGTGAAAAGTGATATGAACAACCATACAAATATCACTTTTCACAGCAGACTTACTCAGCCCTGGCAAGCCTGGGGACAAATTAAGCCCTGGATGGAGGGTTGGGGAAGCAGCCGGGGGCTAGAGCCTGAAGCCCTGCAGCCAGAGCACAAAGACTCACGGCCAGAGGACAGGGCCCAGGGATGGAGCCCGAAGCCCTACAGCCAGAGCCTGCCACCCCAGGGCTGAAGCCCGAAGCCTGGGCCCCACCGCCCCTGTGGAGGTGGGGAACTCACCATCTGCCTGCACCTACAGCCTTGTGCCCCAGGTGTCTCCAGATGGGGGCAGGGCCCAACCCCTGCTGGTGGCCCCAGTAACCAACACCAAGGTGGTGCATCCAGGAGCAACAGGGAGGGGAAAGAGGTGCTACTTTGTCCTCCTCACTCCCCCCTCCCCATCACAGCACAGCAGACTGTGGCCGCAAGAAAAGCCCCTGGTGCCTGCATGCAGCCACGGTAGCTGCATTTGAGAAATGCTAAAATCCTTATAGCGACCCAGGGAATGGATATTTCATCTATTGATCCCAATCCCTGTGCCTTTTTAGATACAGGCTACAGACTTGGGTTTCACCAGCTACTGATGCCCAGGCAGCTATTAACCTGAGAGCTGGAAAGCTGCTAGCTGTGAAAAGAAAAGGAGTACTTGTGGCACCTTAGAGACTAACAAATTTATTTGAGCATAAGCTTTCGTGAGCTACAGCTCATTTCATCGGATTCGTGCAGTGGAAAATACAGTGGGGAGATTTATATACACAGAGAACTTGAAACAATTGGTGTTACAATACACACTGTAACAAGAGTGATCAGGTAAGGTGAGCTATTACCAGCAGGAGAGCAGGGGGGGAAATAACCGTTTGTAGTGATAATCAAGGTGGGCCATTTCCAGCAGTTGACAAGAACGTGTGAGGAACGTGGGGGGGAGAGGGAACAGATCTTGGGAGACAGGCCAGTCCTTGCTTACAGACAGCCCCCCAACCTGAAGCAAATACTCACCAGCAATCACACACCACACAACAGAACCACTAACCTAGGAACCTATCCTTGCAACAAAGTCCGTTGCCAACTATGTCCACATATCTATTCAGGGGACATCATCATAGGGCCTAATCACATCAGCCACACTATCAGAGGCTCGTTCACCGGCACATCTACCAATGTGATATATGCCATCATGTGCCAGCAATGCCCCTCTGCCATGTACATTGGCCACACTGGACAGTCTCCACGTAAAAGAATAAATGGACACAAATCAGACGTCAAGAATTATAACATTAAAAAACCAGTCGGAGAACACTTCAATCTCTTTGGTCATTCGATTACAGACCTAAAAGTGGCAATTCTTCAACAAAAAACCTTCAAAAACAGACTCCAACGAGAGACTGCTGAATTGGAATTCATTTGCAAACTGGATACAATTAACTTAGGCTTGAATAAAGACTGGGAGTGGATGGGTCATTACACAAAGTAAAACTATTTCCCTATGTTTGTTCCCCCCCCCCCACTGTTCCTCACACGTTCTTGTCAACTGCTGGAAATGGCCCATCTTGATTATCACTACAAAAGGTTATTCCCCCCCCCACTCTCCTGCTGGCAATAGCTCACCTTACCTGATCACTCTTGTTACAATGTGTATGGTAACACCCATTGTTTCATGTTCTTTGTGTATATAAATCTCCCCACTGTATTTTCCACTGCACGAATCCGATGAAATGAGCTGTAGCCCACAAAAGCTTATGCTCAAATAAATTTGTTAGTCTCTAAAGTGCCACAAGTACTCCTGTTCTTTTTGCAGATACAGAGTAACACGGCTGCTTCTCTGAAACCTGCTAGCTATGAAGGTTCCCCAGGCTGGTTGCTCACAAGGTTCTGAAGTATTTGAAAGGACTGAGACCATGACATTTCTCATGCCTTGAAGAGTCCAGGTGACACATATTATGGTCACACTATAAAGACTGATGGCATGGCTACACTTGTGGATGTAGAGCACTTTGAGTTAATCCAGCCTTTGTAGAGCGCAGTAGGGAAAGAGCTGCAGTCTGTCCACACTGACAGCTTCAGGTGCACTGGCGTGGCCACGTTTGCGGCACTTGCAGCGGCATTGGGAGCAGTGCATTATGGGCAGCTATCCCAGCATGCAAGTGACTGCAACGTGCTTTTCAAACGGGGTGGGACGGGGTGGAGTGTGGCAGGGAGTGTGTTGTGTGTATGTGGGGGGAGAGAGAGTGGGTTTTGGGGGGACTAAGAGCATGTCAGCATGCTGTCTTGTAAGTTCAGACAGCCGCAGACCCCCTGCCTCTCTCTCTCCCACAGCATTCCACACTAATGGTTGCTTTGTCTCAGAGCAGATAAGCAGCCGGCTGTCAGAAATGGAGCTTTCAAAGGGCATATCTGCATTCCTGCAGTGCTTCAGCGGGGGCACAGCAAACGTTATTCCACTCGCCGAGGTGGAGTACCAGCAGCGCTGTAGCTGCAGAGTCATAGAATCATAGAATATCAGGGTTGGAAGGGACCTCAGGAGGTCATCTAGTCCAACCCCCTGCTCAAAGCAGGACCAATCCCCAATCAAATCATCCCAGCCAAGGCTTTGTCAAGCCTGACCTTAAAAACTTCCAAGGAAGGAGATTCTACCGCCTCCCTAGGTAACGCATTCCAGTGTTTCACCACCCTCTTAGTGAAAAAGTTTTTCCTAATATCCAACCTAAATCTCCCCCACTGCAACTTGAGACCATTACTCCTTGTCCTGTCCTCTTCTACCACTGAGAATAGTCTAGAACCATCCTCTCTGGAACCACCTCTCAGATAGTTGAAAGCAGCTATCAAATCCCCCCTCATTCTTCTCTTCCGCAGACTAAACAATCCCAGTTCCCTCAGCCTCTCCTCATAAGTCATGTGTTCCAGACCCCTAATCATTTTTGTTGCCCTTCACTGGACTCTCTCCAATTTATCCACGTCCTTCTTGTAGTGTGGGGCCCAAAACTGGACACAGTACTCCAGATGAGGCCTCACCAATGTCGAATAGAGGGGAACGATCACGTCCCTCGATCTGCTCGCTATGCCCCTACTTATACATCCCAAAATGCCATTGGCCTTCTTGGCAACAAGGGCACACTGCTGACTCATATCCAGCTTCTCGTCCACTGTAACCCCTAGGTCCTTTTCCGCAGAACTGCTGCCTAGTCATTCGGTCCCTAGTCTGTAGCTGTGCATTGGGTTCTTCCGTCCTAAGTGCAGGACCCTGCACTTATCCTTATTGAACCGCATCAGGTTTCTTTTGGCCCAATCCTCCAATTTGTCTAGGTCCCTCTGTATCCTATCCCTGCCCTCCAGCGTATCTACCACTCCTCCCAGTTTAGTATCATCCGCAAATTTGCTGAGAGTGCAATCCACACTATCCTCCAGATCATTTATGAAGATATTAAACAAAACCGGCCCCAGGACCGACCCCTGGGGCACTCCACTTGACACCGGCTGCCAACTAGACATGGAGCCATTGATCACTACCCGTTGAGCCCGACAATCTAGCCAACTTTCTACCCACCTTATAGTGCATTCATCCAGCCCATACTTCTTTAACTTGCTGACAAGAATACTGACAAGTCAGAGCGCTCTACGTGCCTTGCCAGTGTGGACGGGTAGTGAGCTAGTGCGCCCGGGGCTCCTTTATTGCTCTGTAACTCACAAGTGTAGCCAAGCCCTGAGAAATCACCTCTGAGAGAAGATCAGGGGGGAATGTGTTTTGATGTGTGTGCTGAAGTATGAAAGTATGTTGAAACTTTGCCCTGAATGTTTGTAACAAAAATGAAAGGGGAAAATGTGTATAAGGAACGCGGGTAGATTCATTGTTTAATAGCTTTTGTTTAATAGATATTCAGAGGATTCCAAACACTATTTACAATGTTGTATGAAATTTACCATGTGTTTTATGTGCATTAAATGTTTGTTTCACTAAGAAAGCATATGTATTCTTAGAATTCCATGAAATTATTCTTTTTTTTAACAATTTTTTGTTTGGGAAATTTGTGTTGTTCATTTTATCCCTTTTAAATGTTTTATTTTTATTATATTTACATTAATGAAATCTCAAATGACCATATATAAATAAAACCAGTATAAATTCCAGTTTCTCTGTAATACTTTTTTAAATTAAGCATTATGCACTGGTACTGAAAGCTTTTTGGAACTAAAAACCAGCATAAACCAGCCCTCTACGCTTTTTTTTGGTTTCTCTGTTGCTTACAATCTATGTATGTTTCAGAGTAAAAAAAAAAAAAAAAAAGTTCAGAATCTACACTAACCATTAGCTACCCGAGCCATGATATTATATCAGCAACATACATCCCCTCATGCTCAGATTCCTTGCTATGACATTTAATTGTAACAGGTGGTTTAGGCATTTTAAAACCATACATCTCTGGTGGCAAACTGTGAATTTCCATGAGGTGTTGAACCACTCACACTATAAATACATTTGCATAGGTGCAAACCTGCCTTGAGATGCTCATCAATCCCCACCACTGTTAGCTACCCCAAAATACCCTGGACAGCTTCTTTGGTCCCCTCCTTGAAATGTATCCAGTGTTGCAGCCCTCAAATAACCCCCTGTTCTCCATTCCCCACTCAGTGACACAATGGATATTCCCAATCCCTACTACTACATTTTCCAGTGCCCCCACCAATCCTCCTCTCTATATCCCCAGGGACCCCTTCCCAGGCACCCTCATCCCCTCTTTATATTCCTCCTCTGCCATTAAACCTCCCAAGGACCACTCCCCTCTCCCGCTTATATTCTCCCTCCCCTGCTTGCCTCCTTCAAGGGCTCTCCTGTTCCCTCCGGCCTGGCAAGAGGCTGAGACTGTACCCCACTCTTGGGGAAGCTGCCCCGTTTGGGACAGAGAGCTGGCTGCTGCTGCTTGGCTGCCCAGGGATTGGAAAGGAGAGGATGCTCCGCTGGTCCCAGCTTTCACCTCCGTCTCCAGGTGGCAGTTCTGAGTGGCAGAGTCCGTGCCCATCTATCTCGCTTGTTCATCTGCATCCTCCTTGCCCGGCCTCTGGAACCAGAGCCACCACTGCCACCCACCCATGTCTGGGAGCTCCCACGGGCTTCTGCCCTGCCGTCCTGTCACTGCACACACTGAGCACATCCCCACACTCCTTGCAGATGAGGAGGGCTGGGGTGGGGGCAATAGAAGGGGAAGAGGAGTTTTTTGCTTTATTTTGTATAATTTTGCATTTGCTCTCGGCATTCTCTTCAAAATTGGCTGGGAATAGTTAACACGGATCTATCAGAGTTTTACGTACAATAGCCCTGAGGTGTAACTCAGGACGCTGTACACTGGAAACATACATGTCCATAGCGACGTCTCTTGGGATGTAAAAAAATCCCACCCTCGAGAAACATAGCTAGGCTGACCTAACTCCTGGTGTAGACAGCTCTAGGTTGATGGAAGATTTCTTCCGTTGACCTATTACCGCCTTTCCAGGAGGTGAACGAACCACAATGACAGGAGAACCCCTCCCATTGCTGTAGTGAGTGCCTACACCGAAGAGCTACAGCGGCATGGCTGCTGCACTGCAGCTGTGCCACGGTTGCATTTTAAGACATAGCCTCCATGTAACGCTTTTTGAAGAGTCCTGAAAAGAGAACTATGGCCTGTGCTTCAGCAAAGCATTTAGCTGAGCTACAGAAAGAAGGGGAGTGTAATAGACTTATACAAGCTATATTGCCTGAACATCCCCTTTCCTCTGCTTGGTCCGCGCAGGGAGCCGCACAAACTCCGGCGGCTCCCTGCGCGGACTTTCACAAATCTTGCCGCTACCACAGGAACTCCCACGAAGCAAATGTACTCTGAAATAAATCTTATGTCATTCAGGTGTCCTACAGGAAGTTTATAAGATTTGCAGTAGCTGCAAACCCATGTTTTCTCTGTTCCAAATTAGCGACTCCATCAACATCTAGTTTTCACACTTCAAGGTAAAAAAAAGGTTCCACAAACAATGGTAACTCAGGCTCTTATCCATAACCCCGACCACCCTCTACTAATGTAAAATACTAGGGTTGACATTTTCAAAGTGAATCAAGAGATTGAGTTCCACAATTGCTACTGGAAAATAATTAAATTCCTTAGTTCCTGTGAATATCTCAACATGTATCTGCAGTCCTAATATCACATAATATATTAGCCCAATAACTCCTTCTTGGCACTCATGGGACTTTATCTAAATAGATGTATAGCCTCACTCTAATATACCATTTTAATGTAAAAACTACTCTTCTATTGTAGGAGGGACTGATCCAACCACAGCCCCTCTTCCAATTTACCATCCTCTTATCTATTGGCACATTTTAGCCAATACATGGTCCCCCAGTGCTTCTTACCATTAAGCCACACAATCAAATATCAAAATCTAGGCAGCAGAACAAAATAACCACCTTCTCTGTAACCACTCTACTTAGCACAGTCTCTCTCCCCCCTCCCCCGATGTGGGCGTAAGGGCTAGTTTACACTGGCAATGTAAAGGCGGTGCCAGGGCCGCTCTTTAACGTGGCTTGTGTAGTTGTGGCAGCATGCTGCGGGACAGCTCTCCCAGTGCTCTAAAAAAAAAAAAAAAAACCACCCCCAGGAGAGGCGTAGCTACCAAGACTGGTGCACTGTCTACACCGGTGCTTTACAGCGCTGAAACTTGCAGCACTTAGGGGGGGTGTTTTTTAACACCCCTGAGCGAGAAAGTTGCAGCGCTGTAAAGTGCCAGTGTAGAAAAGCCCTAAGAGATAACCATCCACGTAGAACCTGATCTATCTTACGTTCTGGTATGGGCCCCATTACTGTACTAGCTGAGCCCCTCATAAGTTTTAGTGAATATAACCTCCCCCGGTAGGGAAGTGCTATTCTCCCTACTTTGCCAATGGGGAACTGAGGCACAGAGAGTCTGTGGCAGAGGAGGGGATCAACCTCTGGTCTTATTTGACCCAAGTTAGGTTGGCTAGTGAGCTAGCCACTACATTATATACACTGTGGAGCTGCTTGACTCTACCCACTAGCCAAATAATCAACTTTTCAGCCAGCTTCCCCACCTCCAGAATGTGCTAATCTATGACAATATGAAAAGGATTTTGAGCTGCTCTATTTTATTTCTTAAGCACAGCACTGATAGTCATTGCTTTGCCACTACTAACTGAAAATAGAGGAAAAAACAAAATAAAATTAATTACATTGGTAAGGGATGGTGGTAGCAGTAGACCTTAATGTTAAGATGCATACATTAATAATGATTATACATTAAATAAATAAGGTGGTGGATTATAGTTTAAAAGTCTCATATTTGTAAATTGGCGTACAATGTTGGCACACAGCCAAGGACAATGAATTGGCAGTTTAAGCAGGTTAACCTATGGCTGGTATGTTGCTGGGCAGGGTGTGGACTGTGGTCAGGTAAAGGTCACTCTAAAACTGCAGGGAGAGGCCAGTCAGGCATACTCCGTCCAAAACTAGGTAAGGGTCACTATCCCGTAATAATCAACATTCCATAATGCTAAGACTTGTGTAACAGCTTTGATTGACAGCCAGATTTAGTAGTTGTGATTGGTCTATAAGTATGGACCAGACAGAGAGGGTCTGAAGTCAAGATGATAGATATGCCAATGCTAGGATTGAAAAACAAGCCAACCAGAATAGGCCAAAACCTGTATATAAAGCAGAGAGCCAGCAGCAAAGGTCAGTCAAGTCAGGAGCAGGAGAAGAGGAAGGAGAACTAGAAGAAGATCAGAAGAAAGCTAAAAGAGCAAAGAACCAGCAGCAAAACCAGCAGCGATAGTGGGGGTGCTGGCACAGAGCAGAAAGACCCTGACAGAACAGAGAAGCTGACAGAGAGTAAGCATGCCAGCCGTAATATAGCCTATAGAATAGAAATGGGGTTAATGAATGTGTATGTTTGGGTTAATAAAGATGTGTGTTCGTATTATGAATCTTTCATTGTCCTGTATGTATAGACTTTAGGGTTTATTAAGATTTGCTGTCAGTGTCCTGCATATGACTGATCACCATGTACAGAGCATAATCACTTAAGCCAATCCAACTGTATGACATTACGGTCTTGGGTACTTTAGCTTCTATACTTGTGCTAAGGGCTTTGTCTTTCTTTTAATTTAGGTTTAAATTAATTGTATTAGGAAAGGTTGGTTACACTAAATAAAGAAAACACTTTGTTTTGGAAAAGTACTGCCTGGGTTTTACTTTTTTGAGTGTAGGGCTGTATCCGAGTCCTCCCAAAGATGACCAGATCTAGTCTGTTCTGGGGAGTTTCCTGAAGGGCACAAGGAGATCCTTGGTAAACCCTTGCAATTTTACTAGGGCAGGCCCTCTCCTTTCACCTTGCAGGAACAGATTAACAGGTCAACATCCTGGGATGCTGGAAGTAAGCAACAGGAGGGCTTCTCTGGGATCCCTGAGTCTGTTCTTGTGGGAATAATGACACCCCCACTCAACCAAGCTGTGAATAGCATGAACTTTCGGCAAATTTGGCTCTAGATCTGAACTTTATAGTTCATGTTCAGTCCTGATTCTAACAAGTTAGTTTTGCCCTCCAGTAATGGAATGGTCACTAAAACATTAAATCTCTCTTTAAAGTTTCCCTTTTTTTTCTTTGATCTTAAATATGGAAATTAATTGTATGAAAGAGAGGAAATTAGTGATAACTACAAAAATTCCATAAAAATCCAGCACGAAGTTTGTATTCTTTGATCACAATAGTTTAATTTTGAAGGGCAGCAGTACCACCTAGTGGATGAGAAGGAAAAAACCCCTAACATGCTTTTGAAAAGCGCTATCAAGGAAAATATTAGATTCCTTTTTCATCAAAATATTAATAAAAGTGACTGATTCATCTTGAAGAAGGTGGTCTTTAATAAAATAGTGTAAAAATAAATAGCTTTGCCAGATAAACTTCAAGAAGACAAGTTCTGCAGGTATGTAGGAACATAAAAATTGCTGTATTAGATCAGAGTAGTCATCCATCTAGTCAAGTGTCCTTCCACTGTTGCTAGCCAGTAACAGATGCTTCAGAGGAAGGTGGGAAGGAGCCCGACAGTAAACATTTACAGGTTAGGGAAAGTTTCTTCTTAACACCTGTGAGCAAGTGGTTGGCTTATGTCTTGGAGCATGAGAGTGTTTAAGTACCTTCTAAAAAATATCCTATCTAACGTGAGGTTAGATAGTCTCATTGTCCATATAAATGTCTAATCCTATAATGGGTAATTCAAGGACAGTTAAAGGCGTTCACCCTTTGCCCTAATTCCTCTCAATGCACTCAAAATGCAGGATCCTGGAGCATACAACATCTTACTGTGTTACTCATTATTTACCAATGCCTTATTAGTTATAAGTGCTTACATCATGCCATAGGCTTACACAATATCCAGAATCCCTGGATATAGGCAGCTATATGCAATATATCATTTGCACTGTACTGTCTATGAGAAAAATAAATGCCTGCTCTTGAGGTTTCTGTGTGTGTCAGACATACAATGGTGCAATTTATAGATCTATATACCACAAACACAGAGTGTGGGCATGTTAAAAGCTCCTTCCAGTTTTAGAAGTTTAGGGATATTCCCTGCACTGAAAATGCAGAATACCCTTAGGACAAGTAATAGCTCTACAAATGGAAATAACTTGATTGTATTCAGATGTGTATGTAAAGACCATCATTGGTGTGCCTGCTACTTTACAGAGAGTCCTGACCCAAGGATCTTACGGTCTGCATTAGGTAAACACCACAACAAAGTGGGCAAATACACCATGCTGAAGAGGCAAGTAAGGAAACCTGGTGTATGTGGTGGAGAGGAGACAAGACAAGGCTAAGAAGTAAGGTCCAGATTAGGAGTTAGGCATCTAGGTTCTTTTGAATATCCCAGTAAGTGTGTATCTGCATCTTTAGGTACCTAAATACCTTTTGAAATTTTTTAACTCTTTTGTGAGCATTGTTCTTTACCTTGTAATCTTCTCAGGACAGGGACCATTTCTTTTACTGTGCCTTGCAGTGGGACACGTGTGCTTTCAGTACTTAAAAATAGTAATTAATAGTTATTGTTGGAAAAGTGGCTTGCTGCTGAAAATACAGCAGAAAACTCATTAAACTCATTCCTCCCCTCCCCCCCCCGCATAAGAACAAACTGAAGTTAGAGGTGTCTAAATGGTGAAGATTATCAAGGACAACTACGCTTTTCAATTGGTAGAGCATTTCCACTGTCATTTTTGCCAACCTGTGGCACCTCATCATACCATAGAGTTGGTGACCCTGAATCTTGTAACACATGCTTGCCTCTGAGAGAAGGGGATAACTGGAAAAATGGTATACAGTGTGCCTTGTTACAACACTGCTCAGTCGGTGCATGCAAATCAAGCCCATGTGGTTGATACTTAAGTGTCCACATGGCTCAGAGGAGGGCTGAGACAGAGAGTCTGTAGCTTTGCTACAAGCTTATTAGTTTTAATGAACATTTCTGGTATTTCACAATTTTCACAGTAATATGTTAAACAGATGTTCCTAAGATGCTGTGACTGGGTGCCTGGAGGGGCCACACTGAGAATACGTATCCAGGGCAAACTGCAAAGAATAGTGCAGACACTCCCCCAAACTGGTGGTTCATTCTATTATTAGATTCACCAAGCTAGTAACCAAACAGCTTCTGGTTACCAAGAAAGCAAATACAGTTCTCTTTAGATGGGACTCAAGGGCTGGGATGCTTAGACAGCCAAGTCTAATATAGTGAGTGGTTACTGAAAACCAGATTCTCCCCCTGGCCGCCCAGCGCTGGGGCCAGGAGCCATGGTAGGGGGCTCTGGGCTCCTGCAGGTGACGTGGGGGCAGAAAGGGGGCAGATGGGGCAGGGCCTTGGGCACAAGGGGAAGGGCCGGGGGCTATCCTCCCTCAACGGCCGGGTCACCGGCCACCCATGATTTAAAGGTTCCCATTTTGTTACAAAAGCTACCTCAAACAATGAATACAAGAAGGGTACACGTTTTTATCATCTCATTATTGATTTCAACTGAAAATATTTCAGTGGTGCTTGAAAGTATTTTGTATATCTTGAAGTGCCAGTAGCTGTGATTTATGGATGCAAGATGTGCATATGAAAAATGAATATTGCTAATTTTCCCTGCGAGTAGAATGTTTTAAAAATGACTAATGACAGTTACAAGCATGGACGTGACTATGCTAATGAGATGATGCAAAGTTATGGGAGTGACTGCATTAATATCTGCTTAACTTCTGGGTATAACCTAGTTTTGTCCAAAAGGCTCTGTTTAGGCTGTCTGCTTGTGCAGGTAATAAAAGTGCTGTACCATCTCTTCAGCCAACCTACCCTCCTTAGTGATTACTAAACATTACATCGTATCAAAGTTTATTCTGAACCAAAGATGGTGCATGTACTCCCTATGTGTCTGTTGGATTTAAAAGAAAATTGGCAATAATTTGAATTTTCCTCAATGCAAGTTTTCAGGGAGAGCACCTAAAGACAAGCGATGATGTTTATCTACTTGGCAGCCCCAGCAGTACTGGAGGCATTCAATGCATACATAGCACGGTAAAGATGATAAAACAGATTTGGCACATGTTTTATGGATACCTTTGGGGTACTATAGCAGGGGTTCTGAAACAGGGGGTCGGGACCTAAGAGGGTCACGAGGTTATTACATGGGGGGTCGTGAGCTCTCAGCCTCCACCCTAAAATCTGCTTTCCCTCCAGCATTTATAATGGTGTTATTTATATAAAAAAGTGCTGTTTTATTTATAAGGGGGGGTTGCACTCAGAGGCTTGCTATGTGAAAGGGGTCACCAGTACAAAAGTTTGAGAACCACTGTACTATAGCCTCTGAAAATAGTCTGAATTTTGAAAGATATTTGCTTTTTCTTGACTATCAAATACTATGTGAACCAGTTAGTGCATATGTAATCAACATCCTGCTCAAATGGAAATTTATGGAGTATTAAAAACTGGCTTGTCAATAAAGTAGGCTTCTACGTGGAATGTAGAGTGGCTATGGGAGGTGGAAATTGCTGCGGGGAAGCAGATTTACCCTTACCTTGAGTTATGGAAATTTAAGGGGCCAGCAAATGTAGGGAAATTCAGACTCAGGCTCCAAGGCCCCAGTTCCACAAAGAACTTTGTGAAGAAGACCTCAGTGTCTTTGCCAAGTGCCACTGAAATCTGTGAGTTCATTACTGGAGTGGAGCCATAGAGGCAGCGTAGAATGAGGAGTTAGTTCATGTGGCATCTTTTTCTAAGCCCTGTTCTACACTAGGAGTTTAGGTCGAATTTAGCAGCGTTAAATCGATGTAAACCTGCACCCGTCCACACAATGAAGCCCTTTTTTTCGACTTAAAGGGCTCTTAAAATCGATTTCCTTAATCCACCTCTGACAAGTGGATTAGCACTTAAATCGGCCTTGCTGGGTCGAATTTGGGGTACTGTGGACGCAATTAGACGGTATTGGCCTCTGGGAGCTATCCCAGAGTGCTCTATTGTGACCACTCTGGACAGCACTCTCAACTCAGATGCACTGGCCAGGTAGACAGGAAAAGGCCCGCAAACTTTTGAATTTCAATTTCCTGTTTGCATGGTCACCTGCAGCTTGCCACGCTGGCCAGACCTCATCAGCAGAGGTGACCATGCAGAGCTCATCAGCAGAGGTGACCATGATGTAGTCCCAGAATCGCAAAAGAGCTCCAGCATGGACCGAACGGGAGGTACGGGATCTGATCGCTGTATGGGGAGAGGAATCCGTGCTATCAGAACTCCGTTCCAGTTTTCGAAACGCCAAAACATTTGTCAAAATCTCCCAGGGCATGAAGGACAGAGGCCATTACAGGGACCCGAAGCAATGCCACGTGAAACTTAAGCAAGCATGTTTAATGATTAATTTGTCCTGGCATTTGCGGCTCTCCTGGATGTACTCCCAAAGCCTTTGCAAAAGGTTTCTGGGGAGGGCAGCCTTATTCCACCCACCATGGTAGGACACTTTACCACACCAGGCCAGTAGCACGTACTCGGGAATCATTGTACAACAAAGCATTGCAGTGTATGTTTGCTGGCATTCAAACAACATCTGTTCTTTATCTCTCTGTGTTATCCTCAGGAGAGTGATATCATTCATGGTCACCTGGTTGAAATAGGGTGCTTTTCTTAAGGGGACATGCAGAGGTGCCCGTTCCTGCTGGGCTGTTTGCCTGTGGCTGAACAGAAATGTTCCCCGCTGTTAGCCAGGGGGGGCGGTGGTGGTGAGGGGCTAGCCACGTGGTGGGGGGAGGTAAAATGCGACCTTGGAACGAAAGCACATGTGCTGTGTATGTAATGTTAACAGCAAGGTTTACCGTGAAAGAGTGTAGCCACTGTTCTAGAAAATGTGTCTTTTTAAATACCGCTATCCCTTTTTTTTCCTCCACCAGCTGCATGTGTTTCAATGATCACAGGATCTTCTCCTTCCCAGAGGCTAGTGAAGATTAGAAGGCGAAAAAAACGCACTCATGATAAAATGTTCTCTGAGCTCATGCTGTCCTCCCACACTGACAGAGCACAGACGAATGCATGGAGGCAGACAATGTCAGAGTACAGGAAAGCACAATATGACCGGGAGGAGAGGTGGCGGGCTGAAGAGAGTAAGTGGCGGGCTGAAGAGAGGGCTGAAGCTCAAATGTGGCGGCAGCGTGATGAGAGGAGGCAGGATTCAATGCTGAGGCTGCTGGAGGATCAAACCAATATGCTCCAGTGTATGGTTGAGCTGCTGGAAAGGCAGCAGGAGCACAGACCGCCGCTACAGCCCCTGTGTAACCAACCGCCCTCCTCCCCAAGTTCCATAGCCTCCTCACCCAGATGCCCAAGAACGCAGTGGGGGGGCCTCTGGCCACCTAGCCACTCCACCCCAGAGGATTGCCCAAGCAACAGAAGGCTGGCATTCAATAAGTTTTAAAGCTTAAAACTTTCAAAGTGCTGTGTGGACTTATCCTTCCCTCCTCCACCACCCCTCATGGGCTACCTTGGTAGTTATCCCCCTATTTGTGTGATGAATGAATAAAGAATGCAGGAATGTGAAGCAACAATGACTTTATTGCCTCTGCAAGCGGTGATCGAAGGGAGAAGGGGAGGTGGTTAACTTACAGGGAAGTAGAGTGAACCAAGGGGCGGTGGGTTTCACCATGGAGAAACAAACAGAACTTTCACACCGTAGCCTGGCCCGTCATGAAACTGGTCTTCAAAGCTTCTCTGATGCGCACCACGCCCTCCTGTGCTCTTCTAACCGCCCCGATGTCGGGCTGCATGTAACCAGCAGCCAGGCGATTTGCCTCAACCTCCCACGCCGCCATAAACATCTCCCCCTTACTCTCACAGATATTATGGAGTGCACAGCAAGCAGTAATAACCGTGGGAATATTGGTTTCGCTGAGGTCAAACCGAGTCAGTAAACTGCTCCAGCGTGCTTTTAAACGTCCAAATGCACATTCTACCACCATTCTGCACTTGCTCAGCCTGTAGTTGAACAGCTCCTGACTACTGTCCAGGCTGCCTGTGTATGGCTTCATGAGCCATGTCATTAAGGTGTAGGCTGGGTCCCCAAGGATACATATAGGCATTTCAACATCCCCAACGGTTATTTTCTGGTCTGGGAAGAAAGTCCCTTCTTGCAGCTTTTGAAACAGACCAGAGTTCCTGAAGATGCGAGCATCATGTATCTTTCCCGGCCATCCCACGTTGATGTTGGTGAAACGTCCCTTGTGATCCACCAGTGCTTGCAGCACTACTGAAAAGTACCCCTTGTGGTTTATGTACTCGCCGGCTTGGTGCTCCGGTGCCAAGATAGGGATATGGGTTCCGTCTATGGCCCCACCACAGTTAGGGAATCCCATTGCAGCAAAGCCATCCACTATGACCTGCACATTTTCCAGGGTCACTACCCTTGATATCAGCAGATCTTTGATTGCGTTGGCTACTTGCATCACAGCAGCCCCCACAGTAGATTTGCCCACTCCAAATTGATTCCCGACTGACCGGTAGCTGTCTGGCGTTGCAAGCTTCCACAGGGCTATTGCCACTCGCTTCTCAACTGTGAGGGCTGCTCTCATCTTGGTATTCTTGCGTCTCAGGGCAGGGGAAAGCAAGTCACAAAGTTCCATGAAAGTGCCCTTACACATGCGAAAGTTTCGCAACCACTGGGAATAATCATCCCAGACCCGCAACACTATGCGGTCCCACCAGTCTGTGCTTGTTTCCCGAGCCTAGAATTGGCATTCCACCGCATGAAGCTGCCCTATTAGCACCATGATGCCTACATTGCCAGGGCCCCTGCTTTGAGAGAAGTCTGTGTCCATGTCCTCATCACTCACGTTACCGCACTGACGTCGCCTACTCGCCCGGTATCGCTTTGCCAGGTTCTGGTGCTGCATATACTGCTGGATAATGCGCGTGGTGTTTAATGTGCTCCTAATTGCCAAAGTGATCTGAGTGGGCTCCATGCTTGCCGTGGTATGGCGTCTGCACAGAAAAAAGGTGCAGAACGATTGTCTGCCATTGCCTTGACAGAGGGAGGGGCGACTGACGACATGGCTTACAGGGTTGGCTTACAGGGAATTAAATTCAACAAAGGGGGTGGCTTTGCGAGAAACTGAATGGCCCCCTCAAGGATAGAACTCAAAACCTCAAGGATAGAACTCAAAACTGGGTTTAGCAGGCCATTGATTTCACAGAGAGAAGGAGGGAGGGAGGAGCAAATGAATACAAAACAAATCTGGTCTATTTCTTGTTTTGAGCCACTTCATCTATCTTTATACATCTTGCTGGCAGCAGACCGTGCAGTACGACCGCTAGCCATCGTCATCTCCTGGGTGCTCGGCAGAAGATGGTGCAGTATGACGACTAGCCATCATCTGCTGCTGGCTGGAGGTTAAAAGACAGTGCACTGCCGGTAGGACTGAATCACCACGAGACGAAACTTAAAAGGGAGATGACCTGGCTGAGTCACTCCCATGTTTGCCCAGGCACCCGATTAAAAGAGCACCAAGGACTACGTCGATGACGGCTACCAGTCATACTGCACTGTCTGCTGCCAAAAGGCAATTAACTGCTGCTGTGTAGCAATGCAGTACCACGTCTGCCAGCATCCAGGAGACATATGGTGACAGTTAGCTGAGCAGGCTCCATGTTTGCCGTGGTATGGCTTCTGCACAGATAACTCAAGAAAAAAGGCGCAAAACGATTGTCTGCCCTTGCTTTCACGGAGGGAGGGAGGGAACGGGGGCCTGATGATATGTACCCAGAACCACCCGCAACAATGTTTTAGCCCCATCAGGCACTGGGATTTCTACCCAGAATTCAAATGGGCGGCGGAGACTGTGGGAAATGTGGGATAGCCACCCACAGTGCAATGCTCCAGAAGTCGACGGTTGCCTCGGTACTGTGGACACACTCCGCCGACTACATGCACTTAGAGCACTTGTGTGGGGACACACACAATCAACTCTATAAAACCGCTTTTTATAAAACCGACTTCTATAAATTCGACCTAATTTCGTAGTGTAGACATACCCTAAATGAAAGAACTAGAAATGAAGGAAATCAAAATAATAAAATGGTTTAAAATGAGGTGGGAAAGGAGGGTTTTCTGACAGGAAAAAATTCCCATGCACTGCATGTAGTCAAAGAACATGAATCAAGATATTTTCCAGTATTTGGTGAAATGTGCCATAGGCACAAATGGAATAATGTTTCCCAATTCAGCTACAAGCATCCACAGCCTGGAGAACAGTAAGACAATGACACAGATCTCCTTGTTTGTAGAATGATTACAGAGCAAACTAACTGAATGGCAAATACAGTCAATATCAGGGTTGTATCCTTCAAATTGGAGAACAGAGCAGTGTTCACTGAAGAAAGGGCTAATCCTCTAGAGTCAGATTGGCAGGGACCGTGGGGTTTTTGTTTTTGTTTTGCCTTCCTCTGAAGCATGGTATATGGGTCATTTTCAGGTTTTAAATTTGTTGTAAATGATGGATTCTCAGTAACTTGAAGTCTTAAAATCATGATTTGAGGACTTCAGTAGCTCAGCCAGAGGGATCTATTACAGGAGTGGGTGGGTGAGGTTCTGTGGCAATGTGCAGAAGGTCAGATTAGATGATCATGATGGTTCCTTCTGATCTTAAAGTCTATGAATCTATGATATATAAACCTAAAGTAAACCTTGATTAATATTCAGGTCAAAATAATTGTGTTCCCAGCATACACACAGAAAAGTTAGATAAAAACATAAAACAATCTTGCTGGAAGGTGGCAGCGTATCACTGCTTTTTGCTTAAAATCCATAAAGATAACAAACAATAACGAAAAAGAGAGAGAGACAAAGCAGACTGCTCCCTAAAGCACATAGGCACAATTTACCACACCTTGTTCTAGGCTGGGTCTTTCCAGACTGACTCTGAATGGCAAACTTCCCTACAGAGCTCCCTAGGCGACAAGCAGGGCCAGGAGTAGCTATTAGAATTTATTTTAAAAACCCTGAACCTTCCATGAAACCCAGCCAAATAAATGGCTTTTGCACCAGCCAAAATGTGTTCTGATAAAGGCCAAACATTTGAAAGTGAAGAAATGTATTTGTTTCAGTTACATGATGTACTCAGTCTTAATCTCTACTTTCAGGAGACTATATATTCAACATTTCATGCAAAACTGACCTTTATATTAAGAATTACTGGGAAGTTGGGCAAAATCAGCATTCTACTGGAAAGTACAACCTTAGCTGTGGAGTTGCTAGCACAACTCCACAATTATTCTCTAGTGTGCAGCCTACAGTTACACTATTCTATTATTCATAAAGTGATGGATTTTTAAAAAGTTGTTCAGAATCTGGATGACATGGTTAGCTGGATTATCATTTGTTGGCAGGTAAGGTATACTGCTGACTTCTGAGAACTATGATTTAGGTCACTAAGCTTTGGTAGTAAAATAAATAGTTCACAGCTTTACTGCGTACATGCTATTCTGCCACATGGAACTGAGGCCCAGATCCTGCACTGAGTTATGCTCAGCACACGTCAGTGGGGCAATCTATTGTGGCAAATTGCCAGTACGATTATGATGGGTCCCACGGTTCCTCTTCTTGGGGGGGGGGGGGGGGGGGGGGGGGTTCAGGGTGCAGTTTCCTGCCCCAGAACTAGGGTATCTACTGTCCCACTAGTAACCCAGAGAAGGGTAGTGGAGAGGGAGGGACCCGGGCCCGCCCTCTACTCCGGGTCCCAGCCCAGGAGCCCTAGGGATAGTGGTAAACCACTTGAACTAGTGCTTCCTTCCCCGGGCTACTTCCCTCTCCTGCTCTTCAGCTTGTGGGGCTTCCTGCCCTCTCTCTCTCTGCACAAGCCGGGTGTCTCTTGACCTAGGGTCTTGGTCTTCTAGCCAGCCATGGCACTTTTCCAAACTCTCCTCTACTTCAACTCCCCCAAACTTCTCTGTGCTCCAACTCCTCCTGGTCTGATTGAAGCAGGGGTTTTTTATCATGTGACTGGCTTCAGGTGCTCTAAATGGCTTCAGGTGCTTTAACAAACTCTATAGCAAACTTTCTTCCCTCTACAGGGAATAAGGCTCCCTTTTGGTACTCTCCTGCTACCCTCTGGCCATGCTGTATCACACTATCCATTTAGCTCTTATCACAGTAGTAGCTGATCACTAACAGTTTTTATCTTCAGAATGTCCCGCTGAAACAGGGAAGTTATATCTGCCTTGGAAGTTGTATCCCCATTGAGGAACTGAGGCAGATGGTAGATTAATTGACTCACACAGTCTCATGCATGTAAAGTGTGACAGAGCCAGGAATTGAACCTAGGTCTCTTGAATCATAGAATATCAGGGTTGGAAGGGACCTCAGGAGGTCCTCTTGTCCAACTCCCTGCTCAAAGCAGGACCAATCCCCAACTAAATCATCCCAGCCAAGGCTTTGTCAAGCCTGACCTTAAAAACCTCTAAGGAAGGAGATTCCTCCACCTCCCTAGGTAACGCATTCCAGTGCTTCACCACCCTTCTAGTGAAAAAGTTTTTCCTAATATCCAACCTAAACCTCCCCCACTGCAACTTGAGACCATTACTCCTCGTTCTGTCACTGCTACCACAGAGAACAGTCTAGCTCCATCCTCTTTGGAACCCCCTTTCAGGTAGTTGAAAGCCGCTATCAAATCCCCCCTCATTCTTCTCTTCCACAGACTAAACAATCCCAGTTCCCTCAGCCTCTCCTCAAAAGTCATGTGCTCCAGCCCCCTAAGCATTTTTGTTGCCCTTCGCTGGACGCTTTCCAATTTTTTCACATCCTTCTTGTAGTGTAGGGCCCAGAACTGGACACAGTACTCCAGATGAGGCCTCACCAATGCCAAATAGAGGGGAATGATTACGTTCCTTGATCTGCTGGCAGTGCTCCGACTTATACAGCCCAAAATGCCGTTAGCCTTCTTGGCAACAACGGCACACTGTTGACTCATATCCAGCTTCTCGTCCACTGTAACCCCTAGGTCCTTTTCTGCAGAAATGCTGTCTAGCCACTCGGTCCCTAGTCTGTAGCAGTGCATGGGATTCTTCCGTCCTAAGTGCAGGACTCTGCACTTGTCCTTGATGAATCTCATCAGATTTCTTTTGGCCCAATCCTCTAATTTGTCCAGATCCCTCTATATCCTATCCCTATCTTCCAGCATATCTATCACTCCTTCCAGTTTAGTTTCATTTGCAAACTTGCTGAGGGCTCAATTCACGCCATCCTCCAGATCCTTAATGAAGATATTGAACAAAACTGGCCCCAGCACCAACCCTGGGGGCACTCCGCTTCATACCGGCTGCCAACTAGACCTAGAGCCGTTGATCGCTACCCATTGAGCCCGATGATCTAGCCAGCTTTCTATCCACCTTGTAGTCCATTCATCCAGCCCATTCTTTAACTTGCTGGTAAGAATACTGTGGGAGACTCTATCAAAAGCTTTGCTAAAGTCAAGGAATAACACGTCCACTGCTTTCCCCTCATCCACAGAGCCAGTTATCTCATCATAGAAGGCAGTTAGATTAGTCAGGCAGGACTTGCCCTTGGTGAATCCATGCTGACTGTTCCTGATCACTTTCCTCTCCTCTAAGTGCTTCAAAATAGATTCTTTGAGGACTTGCTCCATGAGTCCCAGTGAAGATCATCCTTCCTCCTGTGTGCATGCAGGGTCTGTGCACATGGAGTTCATTATAGCAGCAGGGCCTAAAAAGTCCAGTCCCAGGAAGTGCTTGTTCATGTGTAAAACTCCATCCCAGTTTTGAGGGACTGTCTCTCCTTCAGTTATGCCAAAGATCTAAGGCTTATCTACATTGTGCTGCAATGATGCGTAATTTCTAAAGCATGCCAGCGTGTTCCACACTAACAGTCCTGGGTAGACCCTGCTGGCACAAATTAAAAGTTCTCTAGTGCTCATTAATGTAGTGCTGTTTCATTCTAGAATATGGAAAAGGCTCTTTCCAGGATATTACTAATATGTCTGAGAATAAAAAAAGCACCGAGTCCTTCCCCCACGATAAAAAACTGCATTATTAAAAAATCATTTAGTACTTTGCTGAAAATATTTTTCCATGGTATATATTTTTGCCAGCTGTGCTCCTCCCTCTCCACCCCCACTTTCTGGCAGCTAGTGGTGTGACGCATTTAGGAGAGCAGAAATTTCCCTACAGACAATCCCCCACCAATAGCGCTTATAAAAATATTTTGAAAATAACAAAACTTTTTAAAAGAAACCACACTTTAAAGTTAAAAACAAAATTCCTGCCTAATACCCGCTCTTGATTCTGCCAGCTGTAGAGATGGAGACCAACTGAAACAGCTATCATGAGAGAGAGAAATACATACACAAGAGAGGAGCTTTTGAGATAGGGGAAACTCTTATAAAGGTACTGTCTTGTGAGCACGAGGCTGTCATTTGGCTCTGTGCTCCCTTTGTTGTGAGTGTGGGATTTGCTGACAGAGAGAAGGCAGTTTGGAAAGAAGGGGGATTTTGTATTGACTTCTGGAAGTTGCCAATAAAGTTTGTAGGAGTAGATATGAAAGAAGCAGGCAATGCATGACCAAACACCCTTGAGTTCACTCTATTTAAGTGGATTGTGTCTAATCTCCATGACACTGACTATATTTTATTTAATATTTTTTGCATGACAAGTGTGGAAGTGTAAAAAAGGAAAGTATTCAGCTAGTTGTTGGGGAAGGTACATTCTACCCAAATTAGGAGAACACATTGTATTGCGGCTTTGATCTCTGTAGGTTTGTCATTACGTTCTTGGCTTGATGGCAGATCCATCCATAGCTTAATGCAATCTCTTCTTTCTTTCTACTTTGTTCAAGGATTAGGACCAAATTTTTGCCTGATTTGCTTAATGGATTGTTTTGCATGTTCTTCTCCTACTCACTTTTCTTTATGTAGTTATACAGATTTGCTGTTGCACATTAGGCAGCAAAACACACGTTAAGCTCTGGTTCATCTTACCTCTGAAGAATGTTTTGTTCTAACATGGTACAAAGCTTCTGTGAAGGAGTAATTTAGAGAAAAGTTTATAAAATCTTGTTTCCAATTTCTCATTAACAGGGGCAGATCTTCAAGTGTTCCCAAGTTGTGCTCAGTTTACTTAGACATGGTTGCTTTTTGCCACCTTTCCCTCGCTCAGTCCTGGAGGCAGATGGGAGCAAGTTCGAAACCTAGCAAAAGTTAGAGCAGCTTTTGTTGTGTTTTCTTACATTGTCAGGCAGCCAAAAATGTCTTACTTTTGAGTATGCTGCAGCCTTTGTACTTCAGGAACTCATTGCGAGACCAGGGATATAAAGTTACATGACAAGATTACTCCTACAGACTCTGAGCATGCAGACCCTGAGTGTGCCTGCATGACATGAGAGACGCATCACAATGGAAGGCTCTCTGGTGGAAGGCTCATTTTGGAGAGACAGTACCACAATCCACTACAGTTTTGGATGCACATTTCTACTCAAGAATGTCTGCTTTGGGAGGTCAGAAGCATGAAATAGCTAATTATGTCACTTTGAGTATTCCCTAGACTTGGATACTTACGTTACCATTTTGTCCCCTTTGTATGGCTGTGGCTGCACCAAGAAGACAGAGGGGAGGCCAGGTTCTGTCCCAAGTATTGTAAAATATTATGTCTATAAACAGAATAGCCTCTCAGCTATAAGTGGAAGGATGATCTTGTGGTTAAGACACTGGACTACAGCTCCGGAAATTTGGGTTCAGTTGCCCGTTCTGCCATGAACTTCCTGAGTGCCACTGTGCAAGTTCTCTCTGCGTCTTGGTTTGCCATATGTAAAATAGGGTTCGTAACTGTTCTCTACTTTGCAAAAGCATTGTGGAAAATAAAGTCATTAAATGGTTTGGCATCATTTGGATACCATATTCAGTAAGTAGACAAATGGGTATTGAATGGGTGCTCTGAGTTCAATTTAACGAAGATGTAATCAACAGCAATTTCCTTTGGCTCTTCAGAATATGGCTAGAAAGGACCAAGAATGCTGAATGGAGAAATCATAGTAAGCCTTCCTTTCAGTGGGATCAGATTCACTCTGAATTACCAAACCCACCAAACAAGTACATTCTAACTTTGCGTGGCAATGTTGATGAAGTGTGAAGGGATTACAAATATTTCTCAAACTTACTTTTCATTTTTTCTTATACCCTTTTATCTTGTCATTACTGAATAGCTAATGTTTCCAAGATTTAGTGAAATATCAGCCTTTTTTAGTGGTGGCATTGACACAATGAGGTATCATAGACAGGGAGTCATCTCCTGGAACTAGTGTTTGTCAGAGGGCAGACAAGCAAAGCTGCTTTTCAGTGGGCAGTTATGGTTGATGCCAGACATAAAAATGAATTACTAAGTGGGAGAACAGACTGAATCTAATTATACACAGCTTGCAAAAACCTCAGAAGTGCAGTCTGTGCTGTGAGCATATGTGAAGAAATGCAGCACCCAGCAGTCATGGTTTCAGTATGGTATATACCATAAATATTATTCCTGGAATGGTGACTGAGGTTCCTAGAAAGCTGTGGTTTTGGACATACTTTCCCTCTCCACTACAAATAATGTGATGTATTACATCTGGCTGTAGACTGGTCACTGATTTAATGACATGCCCTAATACACAAGGGGTAGGGAAAAAATGTATGATTGCTTCAAAACTCTCTATTGAAAAACAGGATTACAGAAAAGGAGCAGGCGTCTATGATGCATGTGGGATAATAAGGAAAAATAACACCTCAAGATAGATTGAGTCTGGGATCAGTAATCTATTGCAAAATATAGGTGGGATCTGGGCAACAGTGATTGGCAGCTACGTGGTTTTGACATTGGAAGTCTAAGGTGATACCTTATGTTGACGGGTCAGCAGCTTCAAGTCTAATCCGATTTGGGATAGGTCCCTGGTAACTTCATCCAATTGCCTAGCACAGTAGGTGCCAACAGGCACTTGTGAAATTCTGGGCAATTCATTTGGAATGTGGGAAGAACCAACAGCAAAGGAGTCTTTGGCTTCCTGAAACAGGCTGAGAAAAAACTGATTAGAAAGAACAGAGACTAACGTATTTTCCACCTCTAATTTGTAGTACCCCAGGCACCAAAACAACAAAGCAAAAACATTTACTGTGGTAGAGTAGAAATACCTCAGCACAGTTTTCATTCTAAATATAGGAAATACCATAATAAAGTCAATGTAAACGCTGTAAGTCTTCCAGCCTAAACCGTTGTCAGTGCAGAATGATTCATAACTGTTCATTTTTCAGAGTTTCGACTGCTTCCCTTCTCTATGCTACGAATTAAGAGATCTCAGCTGTCAAAGCCCCTCTACCCCTCACCTCCCCCATAATAGTTAACCTAAATGTTTTGGTTCTTCCTTAACTGAGCCATATAGTGAGAGTATTTCCTTCCTGCTGTTTGATATGATACCTCTATATACAGTCCATAATTATACTGGTCATTTATTGCTTGTGTATTACATTTCATATTATTATGTCATGCTCCTAACCTTCCCACACTTCGTTTAATCTCTTTGTTGTGTTCTATCTGACAGCTGGAATGTAAATTCTCTGGGGTAGGGATTGGTGCCTTTATTACTTATCTAAGGGGAGATAGCATAGAGGTCTATAAAATCTTAACTGGTGTGGAGAAAGTGAAGAAGGAAATATTATTTACTCCTTCACATAACACAAGCATTAGGGGTCACCCAATGAAATTAATAGGGAGCACGCTAAAACAAACAAAAGGAATTACTTCCAACCATGCATAGTCAACCTGTGGGACTTTTTGTCATGGGATGTTAGGAAGGCCAAAACTATAACAGGATTTTAAAAAAAACACACTAAATAAGTTCCTGGAGGATAGATCCATCAATGGCTAATAGCCAGGATAGGCAGGGATGCAACACCATACTCTGAGTGTCCCTAGCCTCTGTTTACCAGAAGCTAGGAGTGGACGACAGGGGTTGGATCGGTTGGTGATTGCCTGTTCTGTTCATTCCCTCTGAAGCTTCTGACGTTGGCCGCTGTCAGAAGACAGGATGCTGGGCTAGATAGACCTTTAGTCTGACCTAATATGGCCATTCTTATGTTATGCTCTTATCTGTATTTTGCCCCAGCACATGAGAATCTTGATTGGAGTTCCAAGGAGCTACTGTTTATATAAACAAGTCCATCCTCTTTTTGGTGGGGGGTGGGCTTCTCCTTTCCCAGGTTTCTCACCTAATGACTATTTTTATCAGATGATTTTCCCCTAGATATATTAGCTTACCTCTTTTTCTGTAAAGTGACCTAATTTTATGATTTTCTTCCCATATTTTCACCCTCCATTTTATAAATTGTCTCTCTTTACAACATTTACCAGTTTGTGTCATCAGCTAAATTATTTAATGTGCCCCACTTCCTGGTCATTAGTGAAGATGTTAAATAAGGCTATCTGGTACCCAATCACCTTCTAATCTAATATATTGCTCCTCATTATCTGTGAATATATGAATCCTCCTGTCCATCCCCTTCCTTCAGAGAACAGGATTGCTTGCACTGCCCTCAACATGCTCTTAAACTTGCAGCTTTGATGTGACTTGCAGCATGAAGACATGACTGTAATCAAATCTCATGCTCCAAGGCTTCACTCAGTCACCTGCAGTGGGTAGGAAGGATTTTTTTTCTCCCATGCATGATTGGCTGGATGTATTTTTTTTCTGCTTTCCTCTGAAGCATGAGAAATGGGCCACAGCTGGAGATGGGACACTGGGCAGAGTGGACCAGTGCTCTGAGGTGATACAGAGATCCTCTTTCTTAGATGTCTGGCTGGTGTGTCTTGCTCACATGCTCAGTCAAACTAAGGACCAGTCTGGGCTCAGGAGGGAATTTTCCCCCATGTCAGTTTGAAAGAGACATGGGAGGGGAGGGGAGGTATATCTAAGGCGTACTTCACCTCATCTATTTCTGCCAATGCAAGAACCTCGGGCATTGGAAGAGTCTTGGTCTCTCCTATTCTCTGCCTGTGGCACACAATAGTTTGTCTCCTGAGGACTAAAATTCTTTAGTCTAACTAGCCTTATTGGGTTCAATATAGGGGTATCTGGATGAAATTAAATAGCCTGTGATATGCCGGAGGTCAGACAAGATGATCTAATGGTCCCTTCTGGTGTTAAACTCTGAAATCTATGAAATTATCCCTTTTAGTTAGTTTTCAATATATTTGGTAGTCAGTTCATATCCAAGCCAATCTGAATTAAAGTTGCAAATTAAATGTTGTGTGACACTGATTCAAATGTCATAAAGTCATGTATTTCATATTATACCTATTGTTCTCCTTTAATCCACTAGATGTATTTTATGTGTAAATTCTTGTTGCCTATTGATCACAGTTCTGTTAGTGTCCAGGTAAGTGAACTCCCCAGAACAGAGACTTTAGGCTGTATCCAGCTCTCAGCTACACTGGTGTTAATCTAAAGCAACTCCATTAATATCAAATGAGTTATTCCAGGTTTACACAATGTAACTGAGAGCAGAATTGCCCTCTTTGTCTCTTTACTTGTTTGTGAAGCCCCTAGCAAACTTTGGATACAATATAAATTATCATAAAAGAGTGATTTTTCTCTTAATATTTGTTCCACGATTTTACTGAGGATTCTGGTCAGACTTACTGGGTGGTAATTGCCAGGTTCAGTCTTCTTTCTTATTTTGAAGATCTGTACCACATTTTACTTTTTCCATTCCTTTGGTAGATTGCATTCTTTTGGTGTCTTCCCAGTATTCACTTTTAAAAACAATGGTCAGTTATTTAGTTATTCTTTTGGCAAACTAGAATTCAGATCCACCAGATCTGCTGACACATATGTAAAAAGAAAAGGAGTACTAGTCGCACCTTAGAGACTAACAAATTTATTAATAAATTTGTTAGTCTCTAAGGTGCCACAAGTACTCCTTTTCTTTTTGCGAATACAGACTAACACGGCTGCTACTCTGAAACCTGACGTATATGTGTTCTAGTTTTTCAATTATTTCCTCCTGTTTTTTTTATCAGTAACTATTTATCTTTAGACCTCTCAATATATTTTTCAAGGGAGGATGGAGAATGGATTCCTGGGTCTAGTTCATCTGAGACAATAAAGATCAGAATGAGGTTACAATCTAAGTTTTTGTTCACCCAGGAGAAGTTTGTCTCTCTGTTATGGTGTCCTGGCCCTTTAAGTTAGTGTGACCAGGAGAAGCCTTGTAGATTGGGAAGGACAAGGCTCCCTGCTCCCCTGGCCAGCATGGACAGGTGTTGGGGTTATTAGACCCATCTTGGAAAGATCACTTGGGTGGGTGACTCAAAAGGCAGCTCCATTCTCAAGCCCAATCAGGGGAGCTGCTGGGAGGAAGAAATCAGCCAGACCCCAGTCCTAGGAAGGATGGCTGTGCCACCCCTAAATTTGAGTGATGAGTTATAGGCCAGGGAGGTGAGAACTTAAATCCACAGTCCCCTGAACTTAATAGTAGAAGAGTTTGTAGGCCTGGAAGGCCAGGACTTAAAAGGACATAGTCCCTAGAAGGAGAGCTGTGGAGCCCTGAACGTAAGGGGTAAAGGTGGGTTCTTTTGGAAACCAGCTGGTTCTTAATAAATTAGACCACAAGAGAGGGGAAAGACTTTGTGTTTGAGTTATTTTTGGAACCTCAGAAGGAAACTGAGACAGGGTGCTCATAGAGTGACCCTAGGCCATGAGCAAGTGCCCTGGGATGGCACCTGTCTTACAGCCTCCTTTTTGATTATTTTTAGTTTTTAGTTTCACTTTTTAGTTGACTAGAGCCAATTCTAACACTTTGACAGAACAACATCAATCTAGACCATCTTGTCTTGCAGTTAAGTCCTTTCTGCTGCAAGCCACAGTATAAATAGGAACTAAAAGACTAGGAAAATCCTGATATCCCAGAATAAGTATGGTCATTTCCATCAGGTTTTCTGCATGGAGTGGCACATTATGGAGTACTTCTTTGTTGTTAGAGAGTCCATCCACTCCACCATCTGCTTCCACTTCCCATGTTCTTCTTGACTACTACATCCTGTGTTTGTGAGGACCAGATTCACCAACACAATTTGGCTGCTTTGTGCCACTCTGGTGAGGCAATGCAACCATAAACCCAGTGTAGTGTTTTCCCGATTATGTCAAATGTATGGCCACTTTGTGTCACCTGAGCGTTCTGATTAATCTGGCCGGTGCATATGTGTAACCTTGCATACATCGTGGTAATGGTCATATGCAGAATTATGGAACCTTGTGATACATTTATATATCAAGAAATTTTGACCCCTTCATCTGCCCACTAATATGACTAATATTTGTACAGCCTGCCCCAGTACCATTTACTCCTTCTCCCCCAAGTGTAGAATGTCCTGGAGAGGAAACATTATGTCCTGTATTAGTTATGTCTACAGCTTCTGTAGACATAATGCCACATATTTAATATCTGATATCTTGTGCCCCTTCAGGACGAGGGACAGGCACTCTTTACAATTAGAAAGGGAAAACGCGCAGCTTGTCATGGAGGAGGGTACAGCACTCTCACTTCCAGCCCTTGAAGGGCTAGAAATATTGAATTTTACAGTCATTGCACTTTAGGTCTAGAAATGCTATCTATCCTGGCTCATTTTTAGAGGTTGGACTGATGGTAATTGAAGCATTTGAGTTTGCAAGGCTTTCAGGGCTGTCAGTGTTTAAAGCATCACCCACTTCTCTTGTTTGGGTTGGTTTGTAATTGTGTAGCAGTTGCTGATACTCAAATAGGGAGGTTAGGTGTGGAAAGATTGAGAGGAACAGGTAGACCATCTCTGCATCCAGGGGATCCTTGAAGTCTTCCATTGCTTAGTTGGTGAGAGCTAGGTAGGGCCAGCATGAAGAGTTCTGGAGGAAGGACCCTCTATTATTGATGGGGTCAGAAGAGAAAAAGCAGTAAAAGTCAAGGTAAAGCTACTATAAGGAGGCTTATATGACAGCTTTCCATGTCTGAGGAGCTGCAAAAGCCCTTTGCTGATGGTATTTAAAAGACTAGTTGAATCACCCAAACTTGAAAATAATGTGGCTTTGTTTCCTGGTGTATAAAAAAAGACAAAAAAAAATTTATTATGAAGTAGTAAAAATTAATATGAAAAAAGCAGAGAGAGTTCAGAAATTGCATGCTTACTTTTAGCCATTTTAAACTCTGAAAAAAGAACTAGATAAGTTCATGGAGGGTAGGTCCACCAATGGCCATTAGCCAGGATGGACAGGGATAGTGTCCCTAACCTGTTTGCCAGAAGCTGGGAATGGGCGACGGGGATGGATCACTTGATGATTACCTGTTCCGTACATTCCCTCTGTGGCATCTGGTATTGGCCTCTGTCAGAAGACTGGATACTGGGCTAGATGGACCTTTGGTCTGACACAGTATGGCTGTTCCTATGTTCTGAAAAAACCCAAAAGGCTACTTTGCAAAACAGCGAATGAGGCTAATTAGCATATGGATATAAATGTTGTTACTATAACAAGCCATTTGTGGAATGGTAGACAGTAGCTTAGGAAATAAAGATCCACTTTTCTACAAGGAGCTTTTAAAGAACTTCAAAGTTGTGCAGTGCAAAGTAGATGTCATCAATGCTCAGTAAGTTGTGTGCATTTTCCATAAGGTTCTTCTAATTAAAGAAGCAGTGGCTAGGGATTCAGGACACCATCTTTCCCTCTTACAGTATTTTTGTGGTGGGTTGCGTGAACAACAAGTTAGTATGTATACTTCATGGCTTTGAAATCTGAGTGTGATAATCTATCGAGCTTTAATCTGTTTGTTTTGTCTGTCATGCTTTTTATAACACTTAGCATTCAGATAGGGTTTGATCCTCTCACTAGTTTTTCTTTGGTCCAGTTTGACTTCTGTGGAGTTACTAATGATTGAATGGGTGTAAATGTCAGAGGACTTATCTGAATTATCTAAAATTATTTTCTGAAAGAAGTATTGGGGCACGTGTTTGAATTATTTGCCTCAGAAGGAAGGGAAACATTTGGTGTGTTTGTAGTTGGGTGTTATAATTTTTCAGTAAAAATATATTGAGGCATTTAATAAGTTTGTTTGTCAAGAGGCTCTGCCTCCTTCTTACTTATAGATAAATAAGAACATTTTTATTCAAATAGAGAAAACGTTTCCCCTTCTTTCATCTTCCTTTTTATTAGAACATGCACCCCTAGGTATGAAATTTATCACAGGCTAAGTGGCACATTTTTGGGGGGAGCCCCTTGATAAAGCATCGGTAGTGTATCTTTAGATAATATCCAGATAATGATAGGAGTTCTCGAGATATCTAGAAATGCTAGAGAACATAATTTTCTATCTATTATACTCAGCCGTTAAACAACTTTTAACTGTACAGAATGATTAAAAAATGTTAAGGGACGCACAACTACATTTTATATGCAAGGATTAGTTATTGCATTTTTTGAGGCAGTCAATGACCTAATAGGTGTCAGATGAGAAGAGACTACAGATACCTCATGATTCTCAAGAAATGTATTTAAAATGAAATCTTTGGTCACAAGTGAGAATCCTCAATGCACAAAAGGAACATGGGGATGTTGGGTCGAGAGGAAGAGGTTGGAAGAAAGACATAGAGATCATTGCCGGCTCCGCAGCCAAAGGTAGGAACAACAACTGTGAGAAAGCTATGCCAAAGCCCATGTGTTGGCATCTCCACTTGGCACTGTGGTAACTAAGATTAAACTAATCAAAATTCATTGCAGTGTCAGGGAATGTATTAATCTTAATGATAAACTAATTGATTTGAACAATTTCCCACTCTTTTATTATAGATTTTCCAACTCCCTGCTTCCCGGAATCTTTATATAATTCCATTTGCTATTCTCTTTGCAGACTGCACCACAAGAAGAGTTTGAACAAAATGTTAATGCTAGAACCAGTTGATTTATGATAATGACCTTCCTGCATATTGAAGTTGAAAGCCTACTCCTGGAACATTGTTGTGCTCACCAAGCTATTAAAGACGGTGTTGGATTAGCAAAATTTAGATACAGTAATATTGCATGGAGCCATGAATAAAACACCACATATTACAGCAAAACCCAGTAAAATTTTGCTCTTTCCCTTCATTCAAAGGTAAATCCCATTCTTCTGGTTTTGCTGATGGCAGTGCACCTGTTTTTACCATAAGTGGAAATGAAACTCAAGCATAATGCTACTGAGGAGGTGGGGGACAAGGGAATGCAGAATGCTAAAGGGGAAATCTTAGATACTCATTTTCATGAGTATCATGCACATGAGCAGTTAGGTTCTTTACAATCAGATAATTTAGAGGAAGGACAAGGGCCGCATTAAATACACAAGACAAATAGGAGTATCTTCCACTTAACGGCCCTAGGACTTCACTCACTCATGTGCTGCCCATAATATAACAGAGTGTCAAAGTTCAGGGCAACTGCAACTGTATTGCCCCTCCGTGGTCCAGCAAGGGAACCTATTTTCAGGTGTCCAGGTCCTCAGTTGTTGCCTCTCTTGGGTGAACACATGCCTTCCTCTCCCTTCTGGCTGGGACAGTTTCAGGCTGCACGGTTCCTTGCCTACACTGTGTTATCCCCAGCAGAGAGAGGCTGCCTATGCCAAACGTGCTTGCTTTCTCCTTAGAGACAATTAACATGTGTAATTCCTACAGTTATGAGGTACCACACAGCACTTCCCGTGCTTTATTCTTGAGGTAAAACAACATACAGAAAAAACATATTCAAACCAATAAAAGCACCTACATGAATGCTAATAAGCTTACCAGAATTAACCCCAACCCTAACATTGGCTTTTGCTGGAGCAGTCCTTCAAATCCCCACCCTAGGGGATTCCTGGAAGTTCATCACAACTTCAGCTCAGAACAAGCACCAAATCTTTTGGGGTCTTAGTAGGTCCAGTCCTTCCAACCATACCCTAAGGATTAGGGCCCTCCTTGAACCTATTTAAAACAGCTATTCAAAAACCCTTTCATTGTTTGTCCCTAGAGAATCAAATTTGAACTAGTATATGCAGACCTCACAAGAGGGCAGCTTCTTTCAAAACGTTACAACCTAAGTGAATTTGTCTATTCATCCCCTCTTGTTCTCCTATTGATCCTTCCTGTGGAAGGAGACATAACAATTCCACAATAACAAATACATAGTTGCATTTTTAATACAATGTATCTCAAAGGTATTAACCTTAATTCAATAAGGTATTACTTAATTGAGTAAACTTTATCTCAATTCCATTAGATATGGTTCAGAATATTACAGGATATTGTCAGCCTGTCTCACAGGTTCCCATAAAAATTCTCTTCCTTCCCCTTCCCATCCCTTAACCTATACTACGTTCCATATACTGGTCACAGGGCATATGTGCATGTGCTCACAGGACTCGGTTTAGCAAAACACTTAAGCCTGAGTTCAAATTCCTTGGACTTCACATGCTTAAGTACAGTGCTGAATCAGGGCCATGGGGTGGGGTACAAGGATCTATTAACTTGTTCTCTCACTTAAATAAAAATGCTATCCCATAACCAACACCATTTTGACAAACAAACTTATATTGGAAAAGCCTTTGCTTTGTAACTAAAAATATGCTGAGTATATTTATAGTTTAGCTGTGTTAAATTTATGTAATTTTATATGGAGGAAGGAATGGAGACAGAGGACCTTTTAGTGTGTCAGAGAGGTTCTTTTGGGTTTTTTGACACTTCATGTACTAGGTATTATTCCTTAGTTAAAAAATAGGCTCTCAGAAACAGTTTTTGTGAGCCTCTGAGGGCTGGCATGTTTTTTAGGATCATTTAACAGTATTCAGAGAAGAGGATGAACTCCGGTTGAAGGCAGAATTTAATGTCTGCCTCCCCCATGCCACCTCAGGTGCATCACTAACTTGACTGGACTGTTTGTGAAGGACCAGTACCGACTGCAGTGTGAAAAACAGGGCCTGGGTGCATGCCTTGCCGCTGAAGATGGATTTGAGATACAAATAGCTTTATATTGGACAATGAGAACATTCACTGGCAAACACTATGCAACATTTTGAGACTGTAAAAATGAGGTGGCAATGGCTTTGTCAGGCTAGGTTCAGAGAAGATATTGCTGAGGGGAGAACAGCTAATAAATTATAGGCCATATTTAGGCAGGGTGAATTGGGTGGAGAATAAAGAACATAATGTTATTTCAACTTTAACTTCACGTTATTAATATAGGGCATAATTTTTCAAAAGCACTCAGTGTTGGCCTAACTCTCCTTCCAAAGAAGTCAATGGGTGTTTTATCATTAGCTTCAAAGGGAACTAATCTAATCTAATTCTGAGTGCTTTTGAATATCACACCTAGTTTGAATTTTGCATGGTACTTAAAACAAAGTTTATATAGTGGTTTCATCTTTAAAACATACTTAAATATGAAATATGCATGGCTTCTGCAGCTCCTATTGAAGTCACGGGCTATTAGCAGTAATGAGCCCAGCTGCCGGTGGGGGAATGAAAGCTGTTGGTATTCCACACTTATCAAGATCACAACATTCACTGGAGCATGTATTTGTTATCCCTGTTTTTATTAGTAGGAAAACAGAGGCAGAATGCTTAAGTGATTTGGCCACGGTTGCAGAACCAGGACTAGATAGTTCCTGAGTCTTGAGCTCAGACTCTGCCTTTTTGCCAAATAACTAATATAAGTTGATTTTCAAAAGCAGACTTTTTTTTTGGTGTGGGACACCTCAGCTGGTCCCTTAACAGAACTTAAATTGCCATCTGCCTGTTGACCTTTTTGCCCCGTTGACTGTGGGCTGCTCCTCACCCACTCATAAATGCGCTATGCACACAGCAGCATAAAATCTGCCATTAGGTCCATGTAACACTGCTGTTTGTAGCTTTTCCAGTGTGTGATTTGAATAGTTCCATGGTTCCCCTCACAAAAAGATTTTTTTTTTTGGAGTGGATTACATTTTATTTCTTCTTCTTGGGCCTACTTAATCTTCTTTGCTGCACATAGGATTTTTATTTTTTTATTTTTCCACTGGCAGTCACTTTGGCCTTCTCTGGACCTATTTAAATTTGTTCACACACCCAATGGAGGTGAAGGGGAGATGAAAAATGTTGTTTGAATAGTTTGTAAATGTTTCTGTCTTCTTTGCTTAAAATTCCTGTTGGTATCTTGCCTTTGTAAATAGAGCAGTTATTTTCAGTCCAAAACTACTCTTTATGATGATCATGCTGCCCTGAATGTGAGAAACTAGAAGAGGTGCGTCTCTCTGAGGAAATTCACAGTTGAGACCAGAAGGGATCATCTAGTCTGACCTCCTGTATAACATAGGCCATAGAATTTCACCCAGTTATTGAAACCAATAACTTGTGTTTGACAAAAGCATATCTTAAATTAAGGAGCATAAGCGTAAATGAAAGAGTTTGGAAGGAATTGTTGTATCCTCTGTTCTGGCATTCTGATACCTGCAGTGTTGTAGCTAATGGTGAAGAAGAGTCCAGGTAAACTAATGATTGTCTACTCTAATGAATCTAATGTGCTGATCATAGGATGGGATGAAAGGGGCATAGTACAAAGAAACTAGAGACCTCATCAGCCTCTTTTGCCACCATTTTTAATAATAATAATAATAATAATAATAATAATATATAACACTTCAGCCCTGGTATAACTTTGATTTTAATAATAAAGTAATAATAAAAATAATTGATACATAAAATTAATACCTCACTTTTACATAGCACTTTTTAATCCATAGATCTTAAAACACATTTCCAAGGAGATAAGTAGCAACATCCCCATTTTACAGATGGGGAAACTGAGCCACAGGAAGGTGAAGTAGCTTGCCGAAGGACACCCAGCATATCAGTGGCAGAGCTGTGAATTGAGCCCAGGTTTCCTGAGTTCCACTTTAGTGTCCTATCTTTTAATAGGCCACATTATGGTTTAAGGAAAGGGGAAAGAGATTGAAATTTTACCTGTGAAATTTTCTTTGTGAAACTTCAAAAGAACTATATTAATTTTCATGAAATTTTGCTCAGCACTCTTCTCATTTTGGCACTTGTCTTGACTTTTTATTTTGCTTTAAGAAAAAAAAATTGTTATGTGATTAAGAACCAAGACAATGCTCAAGGTGGCCAACCAGTTCTTATTTGGTATGAAGAACGTTTTTGTGACTAAGCACTGATTTGGGACTAAGGAGACCTGGGTTCTGTCTTCTGCTTGGCCACAACTTACTGTGTGACCTTAAGCAAGTCATGTGGTCGATCTGTGTCCCTATTCCCCATCTTTAAATTGGAACAAGAATAAAATTTCCTTTCTTCTACCCTTTGGCTATCATGGCTATTTAGAAGTCTTCAGGGCAGGGACTCTGTTAATATGTTTATCTATGCTTAGGACTATGTTTATCTATGCTTAGGACAGTGGGGCCCTGATTTTACATGAGCCCTGTAAATACTACTGTTCTTATTTAACAAAACTCAGCTCAGTCTTCTAACAAAACGTATGCCATTCTATACAATTAGAGTATGGCCCATCCCAGGCACTGTTCGGAACCTGCTGCCCAAACTCTCCCCCCCACCCCTGAAATCGACTGGCTTGACTCATTGGGAGGTGAGCAGGAGGATGCTGGAGGGGAGCTCTCCCCTGAAAGCCAGAATCTTTTTCTGACTCAGGACTCTGACAATGGCCAGCTGGAAAGCCAGCCCTCTTCCTGCCCTGCAACAATAGAGTTTGATTCCTGTTCTGCATCAGCTAAGCCCAAGTCTCAGTCAGAAACTCAGGCCAAGACTGAAGAGTCAGATCCTCTGGAGTGAACTTTGGCACGTAAATAACTGTCTTTATAATGTATTATTGTGGTTGGCAGATGTGGGCTAGGAGTCCGCACCTCCCTCCCACCCTACCCCTTTTGCTGCTTCAAAATGGCACCACCAGCATGGCACAGTCACAGTCTGCCCTCCTCCCATGGCAAATTCAATTTTTAAAAAAGCATTCATTTGTGAAAAATTCAACAGAATATAAAGACACTGCTTACAGGAAAAGAAAATTGGTTAGTTTTTGTAATTTACATGACGTTTAAGTACACATTGCAAGCCCAGTCAAGACACAAACAATACTCTTCCCTGCTGAGGTACAAATGCCCTGTAACATGCATTGTAGTTGATAATCATTATTGGTCTGCCCTCTGACTTTTTGAATACTACCGTTCTCTCCTCCTAGTCATCCACCTCAGTGTAACATCATCAAGAGTCAGGGCAGTCTAAAGGGGATAACATAAGGACTGCCATACTGGTTCAGACCAGGTGCCTCAGAGGGAATGAACAGAACAGCAATCATCAAGTGATCCATTCCCTGTTTCTCATTCCCAGCTTCTGGCAAACATAGGGCTAGGGACACCATCCCTGCCCATCCTGGCTAAAAGCCAATGATGAACCTATCCTTCATGAACTTATCTAGTTCTTTTTTGAACCTGTTATAGTCTTGACCTTCACAACATCATCTGGCAAAGAGTTCCACAGGTTGACTGTGTGTTGTGTGAAGAAATATTTCCTTTTGTTTGTTTTAAACCTGCTGCCTACTAATTTCATTTGGTGACCCCTAGTTCTTGTGTTATGAGAAGAGTAAATAACACTTCCTTATTTACTTTCTCAACACTAGTCATGATTTTATAGTCCTCTGTCATATCCCCCCTAGTCGTCTCTTTTCCAAGCTGAAAAGTCCCAGTCTTCTTCATACAGCAGCTGTTCCATATCCCTAATAATTTTTGTTGCCCTTTTCTGAACTTTTTCCAATTCCAATATATCTTTTTTGAGATGGGGCAACCACATCTGCATGCAGTATTCAAGATGTGGGCATACCATGGATTTATATAGAGGCAATATGATATTTTGTCATATTATTTATCCCTTACTTAATGATTCCCAATGTTCTGTTCACTTTTTTGACTGCCGCTGCACATCGAGTGGATGTTTTCGGAGAACTATCCACAATGACTCCAAGATCTCTTTCCTGGGTGGTAACAGCTAATTTAGACCCCATTATTTTATATGTCTAGTTGGGATGTAGAGAGGATTACTATCCAGCTTGCTGTCTAGCTCCCGCATAACTCTCCCTTTATACTTCTGACACCTTGGTGGCACCTCCAGCGCATAAACCAAACTGCAAAAACAAACCTGGAACATAGCTCCAACCACCCTATCGCATCTGTAACACTTGAAAGCAGGCAAAGATGACTGAAATCCAAATACAGCTAGCACCTTCCGTACATGCAGACCACTTAGCGTCTCTGAGATTACCTGTGAGAATAGGCATCTCAGGGAGGTAAAGGCACATACACGTAGTTTTTAAGGTTTGTTTGGTTTTTTTTGCTATACCAACGTATCTGGGATGTGAACAATAAATGACTGTTCTTTCCCCTATTCCCACAGCCACAGCACTTGCAACAGCCAAACCATCAAGGACAGGGTCTCTGAACTGCTGACAGGTTGGCCAACCTGAGGGGCAGAAAAAAGAAGACTTGGGCTGAGACATTTGCAGAACTCATGACAGAGTCGCTGTGGAATACCAGGCTGGCTGAGAGACTGGATATGAGGACCCAGAGGGAGAAAGTAAACCAGCTCAGGGAAATGGCCAAGGACAGGGTCACAGTGGCCAGAGAAAGTGTGGCAGTGGCCAACAGCAGCATCACCATGGCAAAGGAGAGCACGGAAAAAGACAGAGAGATGTGAAGGCAACTCAGGGACACTGTCCTGAGCCAAAATGCCCTCCTGCAAAATATGTTCCTGCTAGGTCAGCAGTCCCTGCAGTCCCATAATTTGTTTGTTAAATGTATTTCCAGATACAAAAATATTTTCCTATTGTTTTCATTAAAACTTTATTGGATTTTTATTGTTCTACCATGATAAATCTATTTATAACACACCCATTATGGGTCATCATGGCATTTAACACAGAAAATCCTTTAAATAAAGCTGAAATAATTCATAGGGTTTTACAGTTGAACATAGGGAACATTAAACTTTAACCAGCCACACACCATACCTCTGTGCTCATAACACTCCCTCTCCTGCGGTTAACATGTTTAGGCATGGAACTCAAAATATGAACAATAAGCATCCCTGACAGCATTCCCCTTTGTATTTGTGCCCTGAACGGGATGCCTTGCTGGCTGCTTGAACCTCCGAGCAAGACTCTGCAGCTTCCTACCTATCAGTGAGGCTTTCCCCTTTGCTCTCAGACATTGTGAAAAACACATGCAGTTATAAAGCTTGGAATGTTTTTTTTCTGGAACTTCCAACCTAGTCCATAAACAGTGCCAGTCACTTTTCAGACAGCCAAATGCACACTTCACTACCATTCTGCAACTACTCAGGTGATAGTTAAAATGTTAAGAACATAAGTAATGGCTATGCAGGATCAGACATATGGTCTATCTAGCCACGTATCCTGTCTTCCAACAGGGGCTAGTGCCAGAAACTTCAAAGGGAATGAACAGAACAGGGCAATTGTCAAATGATCCATCCCCTGTAGTCTAATCCCAGCTTCTGGCAGTCAGAGGTTTAGGGAGACCTTGAGCATGTGAAGAAGTACTTTCTATTTTCCTCAGTAGGACTTGACTTCCAATTTTTAAAGGATGTCTTTTTGCCTCTCACTTCCTCTTTTACTTTGCTGTTTAGCCATGCTGCATTTTTTTGGTCCTTTTACTGTTTTTTTTTATTTGGGGGTACACATTTAGTTTGAGCCTTGATTAGGGTGATTTTAAAATATTTCCATGCAGTTTGCAGGCATTTCACTCTTGTAACTTTTCCTTTTCATTTCCATTTAACTAGCTTTCTCATTTTTGTGTAGTTCACTTCTTGGACCAGATCCTGGCTCCACTTAGGACTAAATCAAGCATTGTCTCTACCTTTTGAGGTTCCAGGATTATCTGCTTCAAGCAGCAGTCATTAATGTCTAGACAATTTATCAGCATCCAGTCTTGAGGTGACATATACCCAGTCAATATGGGGATACTTGAAATCCCCCATTATTACTGAGTTTTCTGTTTCTGTAGCCTCTCACGTCATCCTCAGCATTTCACAGTCACCATCACCATCCTTGTCGGTGGTACATTCCTACTGCTATACTCTTGTTATTTAAGCATGGAATTTCTAACTGTATTTTATAGCACAGTTTGATTCATTTAAGATTTTTACTATATTTGACTCTATACTTTCTTTCATGTCTATTGCCACTTCCCCACCACCACAACCTACTCTCATTCCTATATATATTTTGTATCCAGTTATTACCGTGTCCCACTGATTAACATTGTTCCTCCAATTTTCTGTGATGCCTATTATATCAATATTCTCATTTAATACCAGGCACTCCAGTTCACCCATCTGAGTTTTATATAGCTCACCAAAAGTCTGAAGGGGGGATGGGGATTTCTCTTTATATATACTGTAATGAGTAATCTCTTTGTAATGTTGCCTAATGCGCTTTAACATAGTACTGTTTCAAACAGTGGCTCTCAACCTTTCTAGACTACTGTACCCCTTTCAGCAGTCCGATTTATCTTGTGCACCCCAAATGTCACCTCGCTTAAAAATGACTTGCTTACAAACTCAGACATAAAAATACAGAAGTGTCACAGAACACTGTTACTGAAAAATTGCTTACTTTCTCATTTTTACCATATTATAAAATAAATTAATTGGAATATAAATGTTGTACTTACATTTCAGTGTACAGAATGGTATAAATAAGTCATTGTCTGTATGAAATCTTAGTTTGCGCTGACTTTGCTAGTGCTTTTTATGTAGACTGTTGTAAAACTAGGCAAGTATCTAGTTGACTTGTTGTACCCCCGGAAGACCTTTGCGTACCCCAAGGGGAACACGTACCCCTGGTTGAGAATCACGGCACTAGGGATTTTTTAGTGCACACCATCTGGTTTGCACAGACCAATTAATGTGCAACATGTTAGCATGCTTTGGAAATCACATTCCCATAGTCTGTTACTGCTGCATGAGACAAGCTCTTAGACACAAGTAACTTTTTCGGGTGGTTTTCTGGTGTTTATTGGATAGGCACTAGTTTCACTTTTTTTGTATCGGAAGTGTTTCGACTGTGTTTATCAGTTAAGACCGAAAATCAGAAGCCCTAAAAACACTTCAGCTTTATATGCGATTATATATGAGAACAGCTCAGGCCTATGTGTATCAATATGCTATATCTGGCTTTGAGAAAAGGAAATCAGAACATTTAAAGTGGAGGGCCATCCACATACTGCTAACTCTGCAGAGCATAACTTTCATCACGGCCTCATCATAACCTCTGTATCCAGGTAACATTTGAGTGTTTGCATTGCTGTTAATTGATTTTATTTATACTGCATCCAAAAGAGTGCACTTGGCTCTTTAATATTCAACAGGATCCATGATAGGGTGTCTTAAACCAGAGAGCTCTTGAGTAGAGAAAAAGCAATAGCAGAGTACTACACTCTAGAATCTTTCTGAGAGCAAGGAGTGAAGCCACAGCAGAACAGTACCCTGTCAAGAGCCCAAACATGAATAAAATAATTGATTGCGAGTTCTTCTGTTCTTTGAAAAAAGCCTGGCATCTTACTTTTTGTTATTCACTAATGAGAAGATGAGTCATAGATCTACAACAATATAGTCTCTTTTCCCAGGTTTGAAACTAAACTGATAGGGATCTGCAAAACTCAGAGTGGCATGGATTGTTCCATAATTACTAACCTTTTCCCATCTCCCCACTCTCCCAAAGGTTAATAGTAAGGCTGTGTTAGTAAGAAAGAGGCACAAGTTACACTGACTTAGGCATATAGGATTTAAATGGATGGTGTCCCTTATTGCTGAAAAACACTGAACGTGCCAGAGGTCGTGTGCAAGTTCAGGGAGCATTTTTTAAACAGTTCTCCCCCTCCCCCCTATTTTTAAACAAGGAAATTTTTAAAAATGGAACTTTGATTTTGAAATTGACAAATTCTGGTTTTGAAATATTCTGATTGCAAAACTATTCCCTCCCCTCAACCTCACCATGCAACAAAAATAAATTGGCTGGTGATTGCTGAAGGAAAAGCTTCAAATATGAGACAGTGCTCAAGGCAGCTGTCTTCGTCTGGTTTTAGCAAATTTGAAACACCATCCTTTACGACAGAGGTTTAAAAGGCATCTTAGTACTAAAAGCAAAAAATGGTTGTCATTGGCTGTCATGACCTTTAAGGGGTTAATCAGGTTCAGCCACCCCTGGGTCAGCTCAGCTGCCTCCTCTGGATGATATTGATCAGCTGGGTTAGGTTAATTTGTGGGCTTTGCTGGGAGGAAGCTGTGTGGATTGTACATAAGGCTGAGAGAGCTTAGGTGGTAAGAGAAGAGCTACAAGGTGCATGGCGGCGCACAAAGGAAGCCTGGCTGCCTGCCCACCCACCCTGGGTCTGGAGCTGGAGCTGAGTTAGGGCAGACCCTGAAAGTCAGATGGCTGTGCCTGGTGGAAAGCAGGTGCCCACTGTGTGTTGACTAAGTTTGGACTCTGAGAGAGGAAGAAGCCCAAGAGTCCACCAAAAAAGGACTCAACGTTGAGCCCAGGAGTGATGGGAGACTATTTTGGCTTACGCTGAATATGAAGATTGTTTTGTTGGTCTCTTTGTTTACACCTCCATCCCTCCACCCCCAAACAGGACAGAGTTGAATGTGACTTGGCCAGGGGGTCAAATCAACAGAACAGTCCACCTGAGCCAAAGAGGGAAACAGAGCAGAGTTGTTGGAATGCCAACTCTTGTTGGGAGGGGGCATTCAGGTGATGAGTTCCCCCAAGACAGACAGACAGACACACTGATCTTCTGTCTCTTAATTAGTGGAGGTCCTAAATACTTGAGGGGGAAAAATCATGCTTTAACCACCATTCTTATATATCTTGAAGCACCATGCTGATTCACCATCAGTAACGGGGAAAAGCCATTGTAAAAGAACTGGGTCACAAGGACAGAAGAGGGAACAAAATAATCATCTCTTCCCCTCACCTCTTGCCCCCTCACTCTCTGTCTCCTGAGCTCATGTTCCTCAGTAATCTCCATGTTTGCTCTCAATCATGCTGGAAAGGAAGGAATTGATTGGTGGATGTGTACAGTTATGGATTCACTGGCAATACCCTTGCCCTATTGAAAAGTCCCCTTTACTTGGGACTGCAGTTGAAACCCCCTGTGAAGTCTTGCCTTCTTGCTCAGTGGCGCTTCTTCCGAGCTCTTCCACTGCCCTTACTTGAGCTGGAAGATCTGGCTCCAAGTACCTTTGTTGGTGGGAGGAGGGCTGTAAATGTAAGCTGACCCAATTAAGCAAAGACATTGAGTCCTCTGGCAAGAAATTGGTAAGGAATGAGTTTTAAGGTTCACACAGCTCTAATTACTGCCACATGGCCAGATTACGTGCAGAACAGCAAAACAAAAAGTGAAAACAAAACTGCAGCAGTGTTGTGGTATCTCTCTTGGGCAGGGTACTGCATCAGTGTCACAGTAAGAGCTTTTTTCAGTGCTTTCCTCCCCCCGCCCCCAAGTTAGTCTTCAGCTTGTTGTAGAACAGACTGTGAAGGAGACTTTACTAACCACAATTATTATCAAATCAGCAAGCTGACAAAACAGCTTGCCTAGAACATTAGCCATCTCTGAAAATTAGAGCTGAATTCTTAAGTGCAGGATGTCTTTGGAAAATGTCCAAACTTGAAATGGCCACAAGACATTAGCGATGCTCAGAGACCCAGCTACAGTGCTTCTCAGCTTGGTGGCTTAAATCCATTAGACACGCTTAGACATCTGCTTGTTTTAATAACCCTTTCACCCTTTTTCATGAGGCTTGAAGTCCATTAGTAATGGTCAAAATGAGGATTAAGAAACCCATTCCACATCTGTTATTCCAGACAGCTGAAAAATGAACTTACAGATATGTTCTTCACTCTTTCCTAAAGAAATCTGTTAAACTTTTTATCATTCAGATTCTGATTTGTTTATGGATTGGTGCCATTTGTCAGTTGGATGAAATATAATTAGTTTATGTATATATTTGTCTACATAGTCACTGTACTGCCAATGTCTAACTCATTGGCTTGTAAAAAACACTTGGTTACATTTTTCAAGAATGCACTGAATTAACTGTCATTTCCTCCACTCGATCTCCAAATTCAAGTGACCTATATTTTTCAGCATTGTGACAATAAAATTCTGTGGCACAATACTCCTTTTAATCTAGCTCAGATGGTGCACAAAAGTTATCAGGAACTTTGCACAGCCAAATAATGTAATGTCTCCTCATTGCCAGATCTAGCATTGTGGAAATGTGTAGTCCAACTACCAGAATTAGATGACCATAAGCAATTTAGGTAAGGTTTTCAGTTCCCAGCCAAACCTAATTATCCACAAAGGTGAAATTAATGGATGTAACTGAGTCAATGAACTTGGAAGGATAAACAAATTAGGTCAGGAATCACAATCTTTTCTGAAGTTGCTATGTTGACTTAATTGCAGCAACAATGAATATTCATATGCTGCAAAGATTCTGTGTTTTTTGGCAATGCAGATGTCAACATACAGTTGCAAATGTGTGCACAAGTTGACATCTATAAATAGAAAACTTAAGCTGTTGAAATATACAAAGTTGAAAGTCTTTCATATTTGATGTCAATGTGTTCCAATCTTTTGTTAAATGCAAAGGACTTACCCAGATACAAATTTTATTAATCCAGATACAGATAGTAGAGGTATCAAAGGAGAAAGTAGTTAAGGACATTGAGGTCAATGGTAATTGGGACAAAATACAACATGGCTTTACAAAAGGGAGATCATGTCAAACCAACGTGATCTCCTTCTTTGAGAAGGTAACAGATTTTTTAGACAAAGGAAACTCAGTGGATCTAGTTTACCTCGATTTCAGTAAGGCATTTGATGTGGTTCCACATGGGGAATTATTAGCTAAATTGGAAAAGATGGGGATCAATATGAAAATTGAAAGGTGGATAAGGAACTGGTTAAAGGGGAGACTACAACAGGTCACGCTGAAAGGTGAACTGTCAGGCTGCAAGGAGGTTACTAGTGGAGTTCCTCAGGGATTGGTTTTGGGACCAATCTTATTTAATCTTTTTATTACTGACCTTGGCACAAAAAGTGGGAATGTGCTAATAAAGTTTGCGGATGACACAAAGCTGGGAGGTATTGCCAATACAGAGAAGGACCAGGATATCACACAGGAAGATCTAGATGACCTTGTAAACTGGAGTAATAGTAATAGGATGAAATTTAATAGTGAAAAGTGCAAGGTCATGCATTTAGGGATTAATAACAAGAATTTTTGCTATAAACTGGGGATGCATCACTTGGAAGTAACAGGGGAGAAGAAGGACCTTGGAGTATTGGTTGATCACAGGATGACTATGAGCCGCCAATGTGATATGGTCGTGAAAAAAGCTAATGTGGTCTTGGGATGCATCAAGCGAGGTATTTCCTGTAGAGATAAGGAGGTGTTAGTACTATGTTAGTGTTATGGTGAGACCTCATTTGGAATATTGTGTGCAGTTCTGGTCTCCCATGTTTAAGAAAGAAGAATTCAAACTGGAACAGGTACAGAGAAGGGCTACTAGGGTGATCTGAGGAATGGAAAACCTGTCTTATGAAAGGAGACTCAAGAGCTTGGCTTGTTTAGCTTAACCAAAAGACAACTGAGGGGAGATATGATTGCTCTCTGTAAATATATCAGAGGGTTAAATACCACGGAGGAAGAAGAATTAATTAAGCTCAGTACCAATGTGGACACAAGAACAAATGAATGTAAACTGGCCATCAGGAAGTTTAGACTTTAAATTAGATGAAGGTTTCTAACCATCAGAGGAGTAAAGTTCTGGAACAGCCTTCCAAGGGAAGCAGTGGGGGCAAAAGACTAAGCTTGATAAGTTTATGGAAGGGATGATATGATGGGATAGCCTAATTTTGGCAATTAATTGATCTTCAGCTATTAGCGGTAGATATGCTCAATGGCCTGTGATGGGATGGTAGATGGGGTGGGATCTGAGTTACTACAGATAATTCTTTCCTGGGTATCCGGCTGGTGAGTCTTGCCCACATGCTCAGGGTTTAGCTGGTCGCCATATTTGGGGTCGGGAAGGAATTTTCCTCCAGGACAGAATGGCAGAGATCCTGGGGTTTTTTTTTTTGCCTTCCTCTGCAGCGTGGGGCACGGGTCACTTGCTGGAGGATTCTCTGCACCTCGAAGTCTTTAAACCACGATTTGGGGACTTCAATAGCTCAGACATAGGTTAGGGGTTTGTTACAGGCGTGGGTGGGTGAGATTCTGTGGCCTGCGTTGTGCAGGAGGTCAAACTAGACGATCATAACGGTCCCTTCTGACCTTAAAGTCTATGATTCTATGATACAAAGAGACGTTATACGTTATGGGGATGATAGCCGAATCTTTGGTGACTACAATAGGACACAGAGTTGGATTCTGATCTCCATTGCATTGTTCTGGCACAGATATAACTCCACTGACTGGAGTGGAATTATTCCTGGTTCACAAGAGCAAATGGAAGTGTGAACAGAATCAGGTCCATTTATCATTTTTTTTTGGCATCCACTAATACCCCTCTTTCTCCTAGAGTGTCGTTACATATTTTATTTTATTTCTGTCTCTGACTGCTTTCCTTGTGATCCAGGATTTCTTTGCATTTCCCTAGGGCTCTTTCTGTACATTGTTCCTCTCTGCCTAGTTTATTGGTGTCAAATTTACTTTAAAAAAGGTAATTGGGCTACTCAGAAGACTTTTCATTACCAGGGAATAGATTCACTCGATGCTTCTTTTACAGGGAGATTTGTCAAGACTTTCCAACATGTTCATGTCTGACAGGCTTAGAAGTCTTTACTGTATTTCTATCTGACAGTTCCTGGTTTGGATGGATATTTTCACATGACTAATCACATAATTGTGAACCGCCCTGCTTGCTCAATAATAAGTCTACTTGAAAAACTCTCAGTAGTAGGATTTAGCTTTTCATATCTATCATCTCCTTACATTATATAGACTCCCTTTTCTGAACTTTCAGGAACTGCTCACTTCAGGAATGCCTCCAGATTGGAAAATGGGTTAATATTTACTTCATAATTTTGCTCTGATGATAATCCATTAAGAGTCTGGAACAGTGGAGTGATATGAAATAATGTAGAGAGGTGGTTGAAATGTTTTCAAGTAGCTAGTAAATAATTCTTCAAGAGTGTGTCAGTGTGTATCCTATGGTAGGTGTGCATATTTGTTATGTGCATGTGATTGGAATCTTTTGTACTGCCACATCTGTTGGAGCAATGCATATACCCTGTGTCTCCTTGTGCTGGCAGTTTCTAAATCTGCAGGTTTCAAGTCTGGCCCTTCCTGCAATGGATTAATTCCATTGTAAGACGGACATGGCATATGCCTCTTCTGTTTAGGAGATACCCATATATCAGATAGGTACTTGATCTGCTGGTCATTTTCATTGAGGATGTGCAAATTATGAGATACCCAGATGAAACTTCATGCACTGCAGTGATCTACGAATGGCTCTTCAGATCTGAAGAAGACAGGCATCAGAAGTCAGGAACCAACTTTGTCAAGCACCCTGACTAGCGGACACTCAATGCTGAAGACCAATGGAGAAAAGACCTGACACTAACATTTTCACCTCTGGCACTGAAACCAGCAACATCAGCACTGAAATCAATGCCAACATGTCTGGTAATGAAGCTTGGCACTGGGATAGTGTCCCCCACAAACGTAGATGTAGATACTCTAGATGGAGCTCAGTGCCTTCCTGGAGGGACAGACCATATGACCCCAAACCCTTTGGGCAGGAAACCACTAAGCCCACACCGCACTGTGGCACCTAGTAACAACTTCATAGCACTGACCCTGCTATCAGCTAAACATCCTTTGACATTAACATCTGCAACCAACCCAAGGCCATCTGGTGTTACCCTGGAAGAATTGGAAATGGCTTTAGTACTGGGACACCTTCTGGTGCTGGTGCAGATCCCAGAATGAAGGATACTTTGGTGCCTATACAGATATACACCTATGCATTCTTGCCTTCCTCAAGCAGAGAACACTCTCTCCTGAGATCCATGGCTGACACTGTAGACAGACTAGCTGGCTCTATAGGGCTCAGCCATTATCACATCAGGAATGGCACTGGACTGGTTAGTATGAGATAAGCCAGCCATATCTATATGTCATGATGCTGTGGCCCTATTTAAATTATTATGGTCTGCCCTCATTGGGCATCCATGTCTACCTGTACCTGGATGACTAGCTTATCAGTGAAGCTGGTGCCAGTAGGAGGATGCAACAGTCCCAATTAGGACACCTTGTGACCTATGAGAAGTTGACTGTCATACTGTCACCTATGATAGAGTTCGTAGGAGCCAAGATAGACTCTCAATCAGCAAGAGCTTATCTCCCAGAGCACAGCTTCTGATCTCACCAACCAATGACAAATGACCTACAATCAAAGCTGATGTTGTGCATGTCTGGGGCTACTAGGCATGTATGTACATGATACCTCTTGTATGTATGTGACACCACTTGTCAGATTCCATCTGTAACCTTTATAACTATGGCTGGGGTTGCTGTACTCCCCATCCTACCATCACATGAAAAAGAGTCGCAGTGCTGCCCCAAGTCCTCTGAGAACTCACTTTGTGGCTGGTCCCTGAGAACGTGCGAAAGATGATTCCTTTCTGTGCTCCCTCCTCAGCGGTGACACACACAACTTAAGGATTGCTTGGGATGCCCACCTAAACCATCTTGATTTGAAGCTATATATGAACATCCTGGACCCCACAAAGCTGTGATGGATTATATAAACAAGCAAGGAGATGATCAGTCATCCTTTCTCTTCTATGAAGCTACCAGCTGTAGACTTGGTGTCATTCCCATGCAGCATTCCCTTTTCATAAGCCAGCAACAACCTGATAGACTTGTAAAGCAAGCATGCAACAACCAGCCACTGCAAAAGTTCATTATAGAACCAATATGCCAATGTGTGACTCCACAATAGAGCTATTCCCCACAAAAGACAACAAATGTCCAAACTTCTGCTCCAAAGAGTTTTTCATCTGATGAATTTCTATTACAGTGTTTGCTAAGATTTTTATGTGCCTTTCACCTGATTGCTAGGGAAATCAAATAGCCGAGGTCAGAGGGGATGGGTCCACATTAATCCTGACAGCTCCCTATTGGCCTAGACAATTCTGTCTGTTGGTCCTCTTGCAAATGTCCTTCCAGCTTCCCATCTATCTCCTGATCTGAGTAGACATGATATCTCAGAACCAAAGTTAGATATTGCACTCAGACCTGCAATCATTGCCCCTGACTGCTTGGATGTAGGCTGGTTGAGCGATGCAACCTTGTCGGGTGCTCTTTTAGCTATATGAATAACTCTTTATACCGTAAAAAAATAGACAGAGGAAGTAGTTTTTCACCCATATTATTGCCCATCAGAGTGATATAATGCCTGGTGTATCATCATTTTCTAACATTCAGGGACCAAGATTTGTGAAAATAGGAGTCTAAAGTTAGACTCCCAAACCCAAAAGTAGGCATGTTAATAAGTGGACTTACTTTCAAAAGTGCTGAGCCCCAGTAATTGCCACAGAAGTTAGTCACAGCTGCTGAGTACTTAGAACATTTGAACATCAGGACACTTAAATGCCTAAATATGAGTTGAGGAGCTTAACTTCAGACTCATATTTTGGAAAATCTTTGTCAAGAGCAGAGGTGATGATGGGGTAGGTTGCAAACTAAGGGAAACTGGTGAAGTTTGTTTCTAGAGGGTATCTGAAAACAAAATAAACATTTACTGTTCATGGCACCAATTAGCAAAGTATGTGCCTAACTTTAAACACATGAGCACTGAATGTGCCTAAGTTTCTTACTAAAAAATCAGAGCCTACTTGCATGATCACTTGTGGTGGATGAAGTTCAAAGAGGTTCCAAAAGCTGAGATACTTTTCTGAAACTTATTAGAAGAATTATCTTAACCTCAAGTCTGGAAGAGTTGCCCGTACTGAAAGTCTTATGAGAACAGGATATCTCTTGAAACATCCTGTACTGTACTATTACTTCCAGTCCATTCCAGCTGGAGCCAGGAAGTGCAGAGCACGCCAAAAATAAAAATAATAAAAGTGACTGAGAAGTTATCTGAACTCTTTTGAATCCCAACAGGTTTGATGCAGGTTTTGGATATAAGATCAGGTTGCTTCTTACTTTATTTCAGTCAATTCATACATTTCCATTTAGAACAAAATAATAAATAGTTTACTGGAAGTGACAGTTAAAGAAAATAAACAATAAAAGGTATTCATTTTCCCTTCTGCCACAATGTTCGTTCCTCATGTTGCAATGTATACTTGTAAGGAGGGCAGTGGTTTGAATCATTACAGACCAGCCCATATTTCCACATCAGCCAATTTCTGTGCCTGGTCAATAGCTAGATCTGGGACAAAGGTTGAATTAGTTAGTCACTTTTCCCCCCAAGACAGTGCAACATCATCAGGTAGGGTTGCCAGGCATCCGGTTTTCAACTGGAATGTCTGGTCAAAAAGGGACCCTGGCAGGCCATTAAAAATCTGGTTGGTGGTGCAGCAGGGCCTAAGGTAGGCCCCCTGGTTCCACGTGGCTCCCGGAAGTGGCCGGCATGTCCCTGTGGCCCCTAAGCACAGTGGCAGCCAGGGAGGCTCAGCACACTGCCCCCACCCTGAGTGCCAGCTCCACATCTCCCCTTGGCCGGGAACCACAGCCAATGGGAGCTGTGTGGAGGCAGTGCCCATGGGCAGCATGCACCACGCAGAGTCCCCTAGTCATCCCTGCACCTAGGAGCTGGACTCCTTACCGCCACTGCACCGCTACCTGAGAGCCGCCTGAGGTAAGCACCACCCAGCTGGAGCCCGCACCCCCCACCCTCTTCCGCACCCCAACCCCCTGCCCCAGCCCTGAGCCCACTCCTGCAATCTGAACCCCTTGGCTCCAGCCCAGAGCCTGCACCCCCAGCTGAAGCCCTCACCCGCTCCCACACTCAGACCCCCCTCCCGCACTCTGAACCCCTCATTTCTGGCCAGACCTCAAAGCTCACACCCCACAACTGGAGTCCTGACCCGCTCCTGCACCCCAACCTCCTGCCCCAGCCCAGTGAAAGTGAGTGAGAGTGGGGGAGAGCGAGCAATGGGGGGGGTGGAGTGAGTGGGGGCAGGGTCTCGGAGAAGGGGCAGGGCGGGGCAAGGGCATTCGGTTTTGTTTGATTAGAAAGTTGGCAACCCTATCATCAGGCTGAATCCCCATAGACACCACCAACAAATTTTGCCACTCTGTCTATTTTTATTTCATACTGAATATTGTGCTGATGGCACATTCAGTCTTGTTATATAAGACTGCCCTTGATGTCCATTTCAGTCCATCAGTGACACATCTGTGTAATATCTATGGACAGTTTGACTTGTAATATAATTGTTTTCAGGGTGTGTATCACTGATTTTGTATTAGGCAAGCAGCCGTAAGCATCCATTTATCTCTCTCACTCTTTCCTTCCTTGCTCTTTGATAGAGGTAATCAAAATCCCTCATACACATAGGGTGAAATCCTGGCCCCAATGAAGTTAATGGCAAAACTCCTATTGACTACAATGGGGTGAGAATTATACCCATAGTTTGTAACTTAAGTAAAAGAAAAATAAGGTATCACCATAATTCAAAACTCTACTATATTCTTTCTCTCTTTGTCTCTACTAGAAGGCATTTAGAAGAAAACAACACTGCAACATAAACAGCACCATCTCAGATTCCTCACATAGTTATGAAGATGAAACGATTGAAGCTGACACCCCGCCGCCTCCAGGCAAGACTGAGGTGATCCCATTAGGAGGAGGTAAGTGCCTTGAGGAATATGTCCTTCATAACATTCTCCACTACTGAGGGCATTTGCCCTCAGATGACACTGGTCTTAACCCACAACTTTTGGATTTTTCAGTGTTAGTGGTGGTTTCGGTCCTCCAATATCATTTGTGACTGGCCAGAAGACTGACCCCTGCTTTTCAGATGCAGACTGACAGGAGAGATAGTATTTTACTACTATGTGAAGGCAGCTTTCTGATAAAGATAATGTTTTCTCTGACTTGTGTATCCTGAATAAGCTTTCTCATTGTGATTTTTATTTGGTTTAAGTGAAATAAGGATTTCAAACTTTTTGTTGAGTGCCTTAGCATTAGATTCAAAGAGCTTAGTCTGTTTAGCTAAATGAAGAGAAAGTTAAGAGGTGACTTGACTGTGGTCTATAAGTATCTATATGGGAAATGAATATTTAATTATGGGCTCTTCAGTCTAGCAGAGAGAAATATAACAAGATCTAATGTCTGGGACTTGAAGCTAGACACATTTGGACTGGAAATAAGGTGTAAACTTTTAATGGTGAGAGGAATTAACTATTGGGACAATTTATGAAGGGTGCATTCTCCATCACTGACAATTTTTAAATCAAAATTGGGTGTTTTTCTAAAAGATGTGCTCTAGGGATTATTTTGGGGAAGTTCTATGGCCTGTGTTATGGAGGAGGTCAAGCTAGATGATCACAGTGGTCCCTTCTGGCCTTGTAATCTATGAAAATGGGTAGGAAAAGTTTTCCCTGTCTTTATTTTTAGGGTCAGGTAGAGGGACATGTGAATTTAAAAGAATAACTAGTAGTCTATGCACTGTTTTAAAGGTTGAGGATGCTGGTTGACTATTAATAAAAAAATAATATTTTGTACAATGCTGATAAACGGTCCCTGGCAACTGATTCTTCAACTGAAGGATGGTGATTGAGGCATGGTTAGAGAGAAGCTTTTTTTTTTTTGGCTAAAGGTTGAAGATCCAAGATGTGCGTTCATGAAAGAAATTGAGACAGTGCACCATACATTTATAAGGATGATGATTATGTTGCAGAGATACAATAGGGGGCACAGAGGTGCAATCCGTACTCTAAGCCAGAAAAACACTGGGGGAGGTTTTCTGTATGAATCAAATCAGACATATTGGCTCCTTTCTTGGACATTTAGTTGATGTTTGTGGTTGTGGTGGTTTTGTAGGTTTGAGGCGTATCAGTGCTCTTCTCCCGGTGGCATACTTTACTGTTATTTATTAATTATTTTCACATGAAATTCTAAAAGGCCTCTTTGCCATAGTTCCTGCGATTGCTTTCTTCTTCTTTTTTCTACAGCATATACAAATATACAATAATTTTGCTTGGGCTTCTTTGGATTCCTCCATCTTTGGTTTCAAAATGTTGCCCTTTTTGATAGGGATAACAGTCTCTTCAGATGGCCTTTGCTGTGAGGCTTACACTCAGCTACTATATAATAACTTCTTTACTGCCAATACAAGGAATGTTCGCAACAGCATAGGTGTTGCTAGGATTATGTTTTACCAGATAATCTTTCCGTAGTGATTCTGAAACCATACCAGTCACACTTGATATTACGAGCACATTTATAACTAGTGTATAAAATGGTTATTAATGATCTCTTCATGTTAACAGAGAGAAAACATGTAAAAGTAAACTGTTGGAAAACAGCATTTCGTTTACTGGAAAAAGCGGCATCTCTACTCAATCTCTTGAAAATATGTATGGTTATAAAAGGAATGACCAAGTTACCCAATAGCTTGTCAATCACTGCTCAATCCGTTTTCTTTGGATATCGTAGGGGAAGCAGATTATCTAAGGTGACATGTCCAAGTGAGGAAAAGACTCGGATTTGTGATTTGGTGTACATGTAACAGACATTTCAACACTTCTTATCAGAGCTGGAAATCTATTGCATTGCAATATGAAATATTCCACTGGAATATCTGATAAATAGTTTTCCAGGTCTCTAACAGTGCCCCAGCAACTCTGTAGTCTTGTAGGAAACCAAAGCCTAAATGGAAATATCTGAAATCCAGTGGGATAGGGTTGGAAAATGACGGTAGTAAGCATTTTATGCTGCACAAATCAACTTTAAAAAAAAAATGGAAACCTGAGCTGGTTGGTTGTGGTTTCTCCACATGGTCAGCTCCATAAGGGAAATTCAGTTTATGCTACAACCTCCTCTACTGTTCTCAGACAAACAATCCCCTCTGCATGCAGTGTTTCATTGGATACAATTGCATATCCCCTCCCTCCAAATTAGTGTTTGTTTTTCATGTGTGACCATCCATCGTACATCAGCTGGGAACAGATCTGGTATTTTATTATTTCTGCCTTTCAGAAAGAACTAAATCAAAATGAATGAAATAGTATCTGCTACCAAGAGTTGAGAGTGAGATTATCTGGGATGTAGCTTTCCTCCTTGCACAATAGCATTAAAAAATAGCAAGTGAGTAGCCATTATTCACAAACGCATTTCAACTAAGTTACCACAAATGTCTATTAACTCAAATTACAAAGCCATTTATCAAATTTATGGTAACCAAGAGTCTATAACTATTACCTGGGGAAAAACTGTTTTTCACTGAGAGTTGATTGAAAAATTCATTTTTAACCTGAAAGTATTATTTTTATTTTTATACAATCTCTGGGAATGTAATCCTTATTCTTCAACATGCCTGTAGATCAGTGTGTAACCGTGAAGTGCCTGGGAATCTGACCAATTCTATATTGAAGGTGAATGTTTATCTGATAAAATAGTTGCTTGATGTGAAATAAGTATTGTCTCCTGAGTACCACTGTGAAATGAGGAAGAGAAGAACAGAGGGTCTCAAATTGTGGTCCATAGACAACTGCTGGTGATCTATGGAACACTTGCCAGCAGGTCACGTAGTTAGCTTCACCTAAAAAAAATCACATTAAAAGACAGTTAAAATGTATTAAATATTTTCCTAATATTACTGTTCTACATAAACTGTTAAGGATTCATAGATTCTAAGGCCAGAAGGGATCACTGTGATCATTTAGTCTGATCTCCAATATAATACAGGCCATAGAATGTCCTAAAAATCGTCAATGATGGAGAATCCACTATGACCCTTATTAAATTGTTCCAATGGGTAATTACTCCCAATGTATGCTTTCTTTCCAGTCTGAATTTCTCTAGCTTTAACTTCCAGCCAGTAGATTGTTTTATACCTTTCTCTGCTAGATTGAAGAGACCGTTATTAAATATTTGTTCTCCGTTATTGAGTGTAATCAAATAATCCTTAAGCTTCTCTTTGAAAGGTAAACAGATTGAGCTCCGTGAGTCTCTTACTAAAAGACATGTTTTCTAATCCTTTAATCATTCTCATGGCTCTTCTCTGAATCCTCTCCAATTTATCAATATCCTTCTTGAATTGTGGACACAATATTCCAGCAATGATTGCACTACGGCAAAATACAGAGGTAAAATATCCTCTCTACTCCTACTCGAGATTCCCCTGTTTATGCAACCAACATAATAATTAGTCCTACTGTGAGTGCAGGGGACTGGACTAGATGACCTCTTAAGGTCCCTTCCACTCCTATGATTATATGATTCTAAGAATAGCAAATAGCCTTTTTGGTCACAGGATTGCATCAGGAGATCATGTACAGCTCATTGAAAAATACCTGGGGGCACTTGTTGATAGTCACCACTTCCAACTATAGAGTCCATCATCCTACAAATATGGCCTACATTCTTTGTTCCTAGATGTATACATTTGCATTTAGCCATATTAAAACACATATTTTATTTGCTTGCACCCAGTTTACCAAGCAATCCAGATCTCTCTGTAAAAGTGACCTGTCCTCTTTGTTATTTACTACTCCCCCAATTTTTGTCATCTGCAAACTTTATCAGTGATGATTTTGTGTTTTATTCCAGGTCACTGTTAACATTGCAGGAATTACAATAGTTGCCACAGGAATTTCATTCAATAATGAATGTGGCTGGGAAGGTGGTCCATGTGATCATGGATAGAGAAAACAGATGGTCTTCTGTATTAATTAAAATATTTTTCCATACCATGAAATAGTTTGAGAACCGCTCACCAGGAACATGAAATGAGACCAGTGAGAAGAAAAACTACTGTTTCATAACTTTTGGAGATTGTCTTTGGCAAGTAGAATTTTGTGGATTCTGATTCAGGAACCTGAATCTTACCAAAGATCCTTTTGGTGAACATGGGGGAGTTTTTGGTCTGGATTTGATACTATCTTGGGGGTTTTTTGGGCCAAATTGGGCTCTCTCTCAATTTCCCTCTCTCCATAGGACTCTTTCCAAAATGCTGGGTTCTCCCTAATCTTTTATCCATCTTCTGGGGGAAAGAGCCAACGGACTTTTTCTTAGTTCTCCTTCAGTGTCTTTAGGGTGAGGTGAGTAGGCATACTTCTGCTGACTTTGTTGAGAAAGCCAGCTAGTAGGTGCATTCCTGTCAGGTATTTTCTGTGGGAGAGGGGGAGACCTGTTGCAGAAAGGGATTGTGGATAGGTTTGATAAATTCCACCAAATAATACAGAACCATTAGACACAATTGCAACGTTAAGGTATAATACCTGGTAAAATACAGGGCAACAGAGTGGTATGGGGGTTATTTGTCCCGCTGAATAAGAATGGGAGTCTAATGGAATTGTACTCAGGTACCATAGTGAAAGCTGTGTTAGAATATAATCTCCAAATACCAACAATAATAGTAACATTTTGGTTTAGGTAAACATGAGTAATGTTGGGGAGCTGAGTGACACTAAGGGTCCAGACTACGGCTGGGCATCCTTGTTGGCACTCTGGCTGTCTTTGGCACTGGTAAGACAGACCAGGAAGAGCAATTAAAAATAGTTCAGATGCAAGGCCCTGTTTCTTCTCTCAATGTGTGGTGAACAGGCAAATTATAGAGGAGGAGAGAATAACATCCTGGTCGTTTCATAAATCTGTAACCCTTCTGCCAGGAGGACCCAGCAGCAACTAGGGCCGGGTTCAATATCTAGGGGTTCCTTTCCATCAATCCAACACAGAACCAGCTTGAGCCCCCACCCAGTAACCTGCGAAATTTACACATCAGCCCTGGGCGTTTCTGAGAGGCCATTGCCCCACTCGCAAGCACAGAGTCCAGGTGTAGAAAAGAAACTTTTAATAAAAGGAGGGAAGTAACTTGGCATTAATTTGGGATAACACCACAAACAGAGTTCATAAAGTAAAAGACCCACCTCAAGTAGGTTGGGCTGTGTCCTTTTCCACTCAGGTTCTTAAGTCCAGAAATCCCAAAGTCCCCTTCACATGCCTGGCCCTTCTCTGCACCTCACTCGCAGTTGCTGGCCTTGGTCAGTGCAGACCCAGAGTTCAGAGGTGCATCTGCAGAGTTCACCTCCCAAAGTGTGTGTGTGGGGTATAAGAGGCATCTTACTCGCTCATCAGCCTCTCTGCCACCACCCTGCTGGCCGCTCGTCTCTCGCTACTCCTGCCGGCTACCTGCTCACTGGTCCCGCCGCCTGCCCCGCCAGCCACCTGCTCGCTGATTCCGCTGGCCTCTCCTGCCGGCTGCCTGCTCCTGCCAGGCAGTCTCTTAGTGATTTTAGCTCTGTGCAGGCTGGGCAGAAACACAGTCCTGCCACAAGTGATTTCAGCTCCCCAAGGATGGCGAGAGAAGAAGCATCCATCCTACATTTTTCCTTTCTCTGGAAATAGGGAAGAAGAATCTTATCTCTGACCCAGGTCACTCACACTCTGTCTCTGATTACTTCATCAGGAACAATCATCATTGCCTTCTACTTCTGGTTGCTGTCAGATTTGGTGCTTTAGATATATACTAAGGACTCTCAGTGCCCCCTTTAAATCACAACAAAAGCTTGTGAGTGTCTTGCTTTCAGCCACCTAAGATATAAACAGCCATTAGAAATACAATATTCTACAGAAATGGCCATTCACATAACATTCACAATGCCTGCCAGGCTTTGGACCATGAGTGCAGCATACTGTGGAAATTTGTTTACAAAAGATGGCCTCCATTTCTACTTTTGATTCAGCCAGATGACATGCAGAATGACGTGGTATTAGAGAGGGCTGTATTCCACCCAATGGCCCAAACTGGAACAATCTAGCCCATTGTTCTTGTTTAAAAAAATAAAATAAAAAAACTCCCTCAAAACCCCTACAACCCAAAGCAGTGCAATGTTACAAGAATGTTGCTACAGTTTTTTGAGACATTACTTTGGAATAACATAGTGTATTTTATGTAACCGTGCCTTAGTGGGTCTTAACGGAGAATGCCAAATTCAGGATGAACTGCTGAGAAATAGGGCAAACACTGGTGGTTATGCTTTTATAAGATATACCAAACCAGCCACAAAAATAAACTCCTGTTTCACCACCGACTAACAAGAAAACATAAAGGCAGTTTCCTCAGGCATTCCAGTTCTCATATCACCATCAAAAACACTGGATTCAGAGATGAGTGGTTCTTTACAACCAATTTAATCAGATAATAGGTTCTTTTGATCCCAAAGGACCAGCCACACACCCAGGTCAATATATAACTTAGATCTTACCCAAAAATCATGCTGATGCCAATCCTTTAGTACAGGGGTGGGCAAACTTTTTCGCCCAAGAGCCACATCTGGGTATAGAAATTGTATGGCGGGCCCTGAATGCTCACGAAATTGGGGTTGGGGTGCGGGATGAGGTGAGGGTTCTGGAGGGGGTGCAGGCTTCAGGGTGGGACCAGAAATGAGGAGTTCAGGGTGTGGGAGGTGGCTCTGGGCTGGGGCAGGGGGAACTGGGGTGCGGGGCGGGTGAGGGCTCTGGATGGGGGTGCGAGTTCTGGGTGGGGGTGGGGATGATGGGTTTGGGGTGTAGAAGGGTGCTCCGGGCTAAGACCAAGAGGTTCAGAAGGTGGGAGGGGGATCAGGGCTGGGGCAGGGGATTGGGGCATGGGGGGGTGGCTCGGGGGTGCAGGCTCCAGGCAGCGCTTACCTCAAGCCCCAAATCTTGCTCCCCAGAGGAGCTCGAGGGCCAGACTAAAATAGCTGGTGAGCCGGATCTGGCCCCCGTAGTTTGCCCACCCCTGCTTTAGTATCTAAAATCTAAAGGTTTATTTATAAAAAGAAAGAAGGAAAGGTAAGAGTTAAAATTGGTTAAAGGAATCAATTACATAAAGTAGTGGCAAAGTTCTTGGCTCAGGCTTGTAGCAGTGATGGAATAAACTACTGGTTTAAGTCAAGTCTCTGGAATATATCCACAGCTTGGTTGGGTCATTCAGTCCATTGTTCAGAGCTTCAGTTTGTAGCAAAGTTCCTCCAGAGGTAAGAAGCAGGATTGAAGACAAAATGGAGACGATGCAGCTGCCTTTTACAGTCTTTTTTCATGTGGAGGGCATCCCATTGTTGTTACTGTGGAAAATTACAGCAACAAGGTGGAGTTTGGAGTCACATGGGCAAGTCCCATATCCATGCATTTCGCCTAGTCACAGCAGGACATTCCATTAAGTGTAGATGGATGTCTCCAATGGTCCATTGTCAGTTAAATATTCTTTCGATGGGCCACTCAATTTGAATAGACCCTCCAAGATGTGCTGCCTAATTACTTTGTGGGCTTTCCCGCAGGACCAAACATTTGAAATACAGGTATAGAGCCGATACTTATAACTTCACATACAAAAAATGACACATGCATACAGATAGCATAATCATAACCAGCAAATCATAACCTTTTCATTGATACCTCACTCTACAACCTTTGTACAATATTTGCTGCAAATATATAACAGTGGTTGTAACAATGCTCTATATGGTCATATTGTAATCCGATAACGTCACATTTTATAATGATGTATTGATAATAAGGCCAGGCAAAAACTCCTGACTCATAGAGGTGCTGGAACAGTTTTTATAGTGGGGGTGCTGAAAGCCATTGAACCAAACTGTAAACACTGTCTATAATGGAAATCACATCAAGCTGGGGGTGGGGTGGGGGTGCAGCAGCACCCACAGCACCCCTAGTTCCAGCACCTATGTTGACTCGGGCAAAACTCTCCTTGAAATCAATGGAAGTGTTGCTTCAGTAAGGACTTCAGAATCCAGTCAGCTTTTCTTAAACGAATAAATAGCCAATGAGAGGTATGTATAGGGATGTTTAGATGAATGCAGCATACAGGTAATGCATACCAGTGCCACTTAAATTAGTGTTCATAGGTCAACAGTGCCATGCCAGACTCTCATGATGTAAGTGAGAACAGAATTTGGCACAATATATTTTTGCTGAAGGAGACTGGAGTTGATCATTGTAATGTAGTCAAAATGAGATGTATATTAAACTGATCATTTATAGATCGTAAGGATGTCTTGTTAACATCATACGGATGTTTTTTTTAAAGTTGTGCTTTTTTCAAATGGTTATTCCTCATTTGTTCATTATAAGTCTGCATGTTGTAAGAAAAGGGTTTTTGAGATTATAGTGATAAGGTCTACTAGTTTTCATATAAGAACCTACAAAGTGCCCCTTGTTCTGGTAGTTCCCACATGGGGCCAAGAGTCAGGAAAATGAATTTTAACCTTCCACAATAATTTGGTTTATCATAAACAGCTATGCTTGCAAAGGGGCATTCTGGTGGATATAGTATAATTCAATCATAATGGATCATTAAATTCAGTGCAGAAGAATGTGAGGGCACTTGTTCGTTCAGAACCTTGAGAATGGAAACCAAGGTGTATATTACATAAGTGGATTGCATTCTATTTTTATGAGCATCATTCCAAGGGCACCAGCCAAAATAGGATCAGTCATAGATGCTGCATGACTGAGCTGCTTTGGTGCATTACTGACATGCCAAGTTCAGTTTTACTTCCAAGAGACGTCATATTACAATGGGAATAAAATGCTTGACATCAATGATATAGCTGTGAAATTCCTAGAAGGGTTGCTGAAGCCCTACACAAGGAGTTTCAAACCAATCTAAAGAGTGTGGTATATAGCCATAAAACATATATTAGTAAATAAAAATGCAAACCACAGTGAAATATATAGAGAAGTGCAAAAATACATTATTTGTGTGGAAGGTTGTGAAAATGTAGACCCAGGGATCAGACAGACTAGGGAAGGGACTTGGAATTAATTGCTGGTTCTAACACCATTGAAATAAATGAAGGTTACCTCACAGATGAATTTGGTGCCTTATATTGACTGCTTTGGTCTTTGTTTTATAATTTGAATGTTATGTAGTATTAGAGCTGACTGAAAAAATTAAGATGAAACATTTAAATTGTGACTGGTCTTTGCAGAATGGTTTGATTTTGCTGAAATTCTGACAGTGACCAGGAAATGTGCCTGGTTTCCTACCAGCTTAGCTGCTTGGCTCCACAGCAGTTCGTGATTTAATTGATGATTTAATTGGGGATTGGTCCTGCTTTGAGCAGGGGGTTGGACTAGATGACCTCCTGACGTCTCTTCCAACCCTGATATTCTATGATTCTATGACTGCCACTGGGGGCTTTGCATATCAGAATTGGGACCTGGCTGCTTGGGACCCCAGAGCTACAAAGGTCCACAGCTCCAGGGCAGTCTGCCAGGCAGACTGCCTTGGAGTCAGGAAACTTAGGCTACTGGGTCCTCTCTTTTAGGGCAACCCATCACATGGACTACTGTGAAGCCAGGGCTCCATTCCCTTTCATGAAGAATTTCAAAATGTTGGGGTTTTGTTCCAAATAAGAATGAACCCAAATTCTGAAATAGCAAAATCCTCTGTGAAACAGAGCTACCTTTCTCTGCCCAGCTATGGAGTATATTCTTCTCTGGACAGAAGAATAAGGAGGGAGGAGACTACAGTAGCCCAAGTTTAGTTGCTTTGTGTAAAGACTTCAATTGTTTTGACTCTGGATTTTGAGGTTGGACATAAATAAATGCTCTGGACACATTGTGCCTTTTCAAAGAATTTTGAAAAACCGCTGCATGTTTCTCATCAGTTTTCCAGGGTGATGGAACACTCAGATTCCAAGCAGAGGATTCTCCATTTTCCAAAAGAAACTTATTTTGTCCAGTAGGTGGCATTCCTTAACCAACAATCCAAAAATAATTATTTTGGAACTAAACCTCAGATAAAAGGAGACAAAATTTAGAGTCCTTCTGGACTAATCAATTGTTTTTACCATTGTAATCATTTTTCTCCTTAACTTAAAACAACAAATGAATCAACACATTGTATCATATATTAAGGAACTCAGAATGACAGAAATCCAGTATCTTGGCTCGCCTTCAAGTTTTGAATCCAGTTTAGCTTCAAAAAGAACAACATTAAATTTCCCATTGGGGCCTGATCTAAATGCCATTGAAGTCAATGGAACATCTCTCAGTTGACTCCTGTGGTGAGGTTTATAGCTTGCAAGTATACAATATACCTACTCAGGGGCAATGACTTGTATTGCTGCAGTGCTTTCCATTAAAGGAGTCCTTCTTATCATAGGACTTACATTATAGTCCTAACATTATTGTCCTAATGAAATCAGCTTATTCTGAAACAGTTTCCTTTGAATGGAGACCACTTTAGTACACCATCAGTTCACATCAATGTTGCTAAAACATACTGAAATCTCCTAATATATATTATTAATGCGAAAACATTGTCCTCTTAGTGTTTGAAAGAGAGACTCCTCTTTTCTCCATCCCACCGTATTTTAAGTTAACAGGGTTTTTCAATAGTGTACAAAAATCCATAATAATTAAAAAAGAAAAAACAGCAAAACAATTGGCTGGCAAAGTAATTGGCTGACAGCCGCAGTCATGTTAAACACCTTAAAGGGGAAAAAACAAGAAAAAACAGTTGGTGGAGTCATACATATTAAGATGCACTCTGCTGCTACTGCAAACCATTTTCTTAGTCGTCCATTTAGGAGAGGAAAAATTGGGGGGGGGTGCACACATATATATTATCACCAGTGCATGAAGAAGCAGAAAAGTAATGATGAATCAAGAATGGTGAATAGTAATGTTAATATAGTCTAAATACACCATACTTGGAGAGTAGAAGCACCATTCCTCTAACTCTGCTTTAATCAAGGAATTTCTAATCAGAAACAGTTTTTCAAAAAGTCACATTACAAGGCAACACTTAGAATAATACAGCAATATATAATTGCTACTGCAACTCTGAGACTAAAATGGGATGAATAAAAGTGAAACCCTTGCAAACCCAAAATAATTAAGATCCACTTTCCATTTTATCTGAACCAATAAAATCTTGGGGGAGAGGGGAGTGTTAGATCAAAGGCAATACCATATCTAATCACTTTATAGAAGGACACTGACTAACATAGTGAACAAAGATCTGAATCGCCCTTTCAGTCTTAGTATTATCCCAGGGCTTGGTAGGCCAGGGCATGACACTCATACAGCACTTGCTCCTCTGAATTGCCTCCTACTGGCTATAGCATGCCTATACTCATCCTGCTGGAACTCAGTGGCATTTGATACTATGGACAGTTCCTATCTCTCAGAATCCGTAGGAGGGAATGGAAATGCTCTGAAATGTCTGAGGCCCTTCTCATAGTGAACTTAGAAGGTTATTATGGGCAACTGTTCCTCCACATAAAGAGTTCCCTAAGGCTCAGACTCTCCCCTATTATACAACAGCTGTATGAAGCCACAGTAAAAGTAATGTTAGACAACATGAGCCAAAATAGCAGGAATATGTAGCTGACACTCAGCTCTATATCTTTTTTACATCAAACATAAACAACACCATCTCCCTCATTGTTCAGCCAAAATAAATTCGTGGATTAAGAGAGCAATTGTCTAAAGGTGAACCCAAGCAAGACTGATGAGATGCTAGTAGGAAGAGGGGAATCTCTTTGAAGAATTTGTGTCCTTTATCACAGTGAGGTCTTGAGGACACCCAGCCTCAAAATATTAAATCAACTGGAGGACTTCAGGTCCTTTTCAACACGTCATGGCTATTGAACACTCAAATAACACAGGGGCAACCCCCCATTCTCCCATTCACTTCCATCTGCAAATAGCCAGAAGATTGAGCCCCAGACTAGCAGATGCAAAACGGGTCATTGTGATCCAAGCAGGCTTACCTATTGCAATCGACTATGGTAGAAGGAACACACCTTGAAAAAGCTCCAAATTTTACAAGCAGGCATCTACTTCGCAACTGAGGTTGTTTTTTGCAAATTACCCCAATGCTCTATTCTTTGCACTGGGTCCCCACTGAGCACAGAGTCCTGTTCAAGGTCCCAATCCTGATGTGCAAAGCCCTCAGTGGCAGCCATGACAGCTGCTTTCCTCCAGAATAATGAAACTGTAGATTGATGTGGGGGAGGACTGGGAGTGCAAGAGATAAGAATGTTCACACAACTGGACCCAGACAATGGAGCCACATCTTGGAGATATGTATTGTGACTGTGACTTGCAGGAGGTGTATGGATGTGACTTCAGTTAGAAAAACAATCATGGAGCTAACCACTTTCAGAATTAAATAAAAAACTCAATTCTTTGACCTAACTTACCCCCAATCATTTCTACACACACACACTCCAGTGATGGTGACCATATAATTAAATAGATAGAACCTTTCCTGCTGTCTAGGCAAAGATTTTTTTTCCCCACTAGTTCCCAACATGTAGACTTCTTTTAAATCCTGTTTGCCCTACCGGTTGATTGGATGACAGTTAAGTCAGTTAGGGACAATCAGGGGTCTCATGTTGCTGTTTACACAGTACTGTAAGTAAAAGGGGCTTGACACTGCACTGGAAGAAGGGAATATGTGGCAAGAAGAAGTTAAAAAGAGTGTAAACTGTGGGGCAGTGTTCTGCAGTCTGATCCAGGAGACTGCCCTTCTAATGCAAAGGGCTAAATAAGAAGCTCCTTTTGCTCTGACCTAGGAGCTGCACCCACCAGCCCCTCCCTCATCCATTCACAAATATCCAGGACAGGGCATCTTTACTTCACATGTTGCCAGGCAACCCCTGCCATTAAGGTGCATTCCATGGCCCTTCTCCACTGGCACACAGCAGCTACTAATGGGAGTGGATCACCACAGAAAAAACAACGATCAGTGAGACAGGGAAAAATGGTTTCTCTCCCACCTAGAATCTTTCATTTTATCTTTGAGGGGCACTGTTTCTTGAACCCTCTTCTGCTACACTGTTGAACACCTGACACTAAAGACCCTTAGAGACATTGAGGTAACTATCTGCTGTCCTATTGGATAACTACCCCCCAAAATGACAAATGCCAAAAGAAAGGCAGGTGTTCTATTTTCAAAACTTTTTTTTTGAGGGTGGGGAAGGGAGAAGGAATGGCAAAATTGATAAAATAATGGCAAACACTTGAGACTGAAATCTTGTGTGATGTTTTGAATTGACAGTTTTCACACAAAGTACTCCCCCAGATGAAAAGTATCAGTTGTGTCAGCTGGCAGTAGGCTCTCTCATGGGTTGAAATGCTTTAAAAGTTGACTGCTATCAGTTACATGCATTCAAAAATAACACTTCACTATAGCATTCTGTTATCAAATCTTCACTAAGAAGATTTGGGGAGAGGGAGCCAACAGTTAATGTGAATTATGGGCCTTGATTTTCAAACCTGCTGAGCACCTACAAATCCGATTTAAACCAGTGAGAGCTGTAGGTGCTCAGTGCTTCTGAAAAGTAGGCCTATAATGTGCTTCAAAAAGCCATCTTTTTTTCTTGATTAGATTTTGATATCAGCCTATACAGTGGGTTTCATCTCCCTTACAGCAGATAATGACAGGAAAATATCTGAGGACAATATCCTTGACTCAAAGGCTCCAGCTGTTTTCTTAAGCAAGGATTTTTTTCTTGTGCAAGATTTTCCTATATATTACAATTAGAGTGTTGTTTTGTTATTTGAAGATCTGCAAACTGGCTGAAGGCTCCCGTTGAGCACTGATTGCAGGCTCCAAGTGATTGAGCTAGGGTTGCCAATTTTGCTTGGACATATTCCTGGTGGTTTCCTCACATGACATAATCTTTAATTAAATATTAATCTTTAATTCCTGGAGACTCCAGGACAATCCTGGAGGCTTGGTAACCCTAGACTGAGCATTTCAGTCAACAGAGCATTCACTAATGTTCATGGCAACATATCAATTCTTTCAATTAACAATGAACTGATGGCTGATGGACTATGAATTGGGAAATCTGAGCTCCAGGCACTTTTATCATCAGTACATTTTTACACAAGATTAGTTGCAGCTTGCATTAGATAGTAATCTCTAATGCTCTGAACCTCCAATGAGCTTCTCATGGGTGAACCAGTGCCCCTACATGGAGCCCCATTGAAGGCCCCCAAGAGAACTTGTTCCAGAATTGGAATCTGACTCTTATAATATAGTAGACAATCTTTTTCTTATACTCCCGACTTTTAATATAGTTAGATTGTGAAAACTGGAAGAGCATACAGAACCCGTATCATCTTCTGGAACAAGACTCTGATTTAGGGCCCAAACTCAACTTCTTTCTGTAGCTTGCTTTTATTGGTAAATAAAAAAAAAAATAATACAACATAAGTCTAAGTCTAAGCTTCCTTTCTGAGTTTGGCTGTCCCTAAATTTTCACTTCAGTACCTCAGTACTAGCCCCTGAGTTCATTCTGTTAAGAGTCACTTCTATTTCCCTTATGTTACAGTGGAGTTAATGAGCTCTTACCTACTACAATGAACCAGCAGGACTTCAACAGGTTTATTTTATATGGAAGGTTTAAATACTGCTAGTAATATGGATCAACAGATGAATCCTGCTACCCTGTGAAAATCAGGCCACCCCTGGGTATCTCACGTTGGTATCTAAAAACTAAGTTATTGTAATAATCAGTGCAGACAGCACTTCCATCAGCAAGTGTTGCTGAATCTTTAGTGTTAAGTTGTCTTGTTTTGACATTATGTTGTTGTCTTAATGGCAAAGATGGGCTAGGAGGAAGTTAAGTCCTGCCTGTGTATTCTGGAGGTTGTTACTTATAGCAGTCTTAGCCTGGGATGCGTGAACTAATAATGAATAACAAGATAATTGTTATCTCTGTAAATCAAGGAATCCTTCTTGAACCATGACATGACCCATTGTGTTATGCTATTCTTACTTCTAACTTTTTAGGTTTAAAACATGTCTTGTGCCTCTGGGTTCTTAATTCTCCAAGAATTGCAGGCAGAACTGTTCAAAATAGGGCCCTGATCCTGCAAAACTAGTCATATGGGCTTAACTTTATACATTACATAATCCCAATTAGACCACTCACATGTGTAATGTTTAGTGTGTGTATAATGGCTGCCATCCTGGCTGACACACTGGGAATTGAACTGGAGACCTCCAGAGCTAAAAGCATGAGCTGCTACAGCTTGAGTGAAAGCTCTCTAGCTGGTGTTGTAACAGCCTCATATCCTGTGCTGATTGAGCATGGAGGGGGACTTGTAATACATACTTACCTGTGGGTTACAGGTACATGACCCTTTGTAGGATCAGATCCTAAAACTGCCATATAGAACTGGAAGAGACCTCCAAGGTCATTGAGTCCAGCTCCCTATTGCAGGCAATCCCATCATACAATCCTACTCATAAAGTTTTCAAACTCCATTCTAAAACTAGTTAGGAGTAGTAGCCTTATTAGAAGGCTGTTCCACAACCTCACTCATTTGATTGCTAGAAACCTTCTTCTAATTTCCAGCCTAAATTTATTCATGTCCAATTTATTCCCGTTTTTATACCCATTTGAACAACTCTAACCAATACTCAATCATATATATATATATATTTAAAAGTACCTCACTTCCGCCTTGTGAAACACCTTCCACTTACTGTTTTAGAAGGTTTATACAAGCCCCTGTACTCCTGGCATACAAGTGAAATCACCTTACACCCACATGAAGATGCTATACCTCTGCCCTCAAACCCTTAAGGAATGCATGGTTATTTTATTTTTCGTTACTCTGTTTCATAAAAAGCAATTCAGGGTGCCTACTAAGCCCTGGTCTACATTAGGACTTTAGGTCAAATTTAGCAGCGTTAAATCGATGTAAACCTGCACCCGTCCACACGATGAAGCCCTTTATTTTGACTTAAAGGGCTCTTAAAATCGATTTCTGTACTCCACTCCTGACAAGTGGATTAGCGCTTAAATCGGCCTTGCCTGGTCAAATTCGGGGTACTGTGGACACAATTCGATGGTATTGGCCTCCGGGAGCTATCCCAGAGTGCTCCATTGTGACTGCTCTGGACAGCACTCTCAACTCAGATGCACTGGCCAGGTAGACAGGAAAAGAAATGCGAACTTTTGAATCTCATTTCCTGTTTGCAGCGTGGCAAGCTGCAGGTGACCATGCAGAGCTCATCAGCAGAGGTGACCATGATGGAGTCCCAGAATCGCAAAAGAGCTCCAGCATGGACCGAACGGGAGGGATCTGATCGCTGTATGGGGAGAGGAATCCGTGCTATCAGAACTCCATTCCAGTTTTCGAAATGCCAAAACCTTTGTCAAAATCTCCCAGGGCATGAAGGACAGAGGCCATAACAGGGATCCGAAGCAGTGCCGCATGAAACTTAAGGAGCTGAGGCAAGCCTACCAGAAAACCAGAGGGGCGAACGGCCACTCCGGGTCACAGCCCCAAACATGTCGCTTCTATGATGAGCTGCATGCCATTTTAGGGGGTTCAGCCACCACTACCCCAGCCGTGTTGTTTGACTCCATCAATGGAGATGGAAGCAACACGGAAGCAGGTTTTGGGGATGAAGAAGATGATGATGATGATGATGAGGTTGTAGATAGCTCACAGCAAGCAAGCGGAGAAACTGGTTTTCCCGACAGCCAGGAACTGTTTGTCACCCTGGACCTGGAGCCAGTAGCCCCCGAACCTACCCAAGGCTGCCTCCTGGACCCGGCAGGCGGAGAAGGGACCTCCGGTGAGTGTACCTTTTAAAATACTATACATGGTTTAAAAGCAAGCATGTGAAAGGATTAATTTGCCCTGGCATTCGCGGCTCTCCTGGATGTACTCCCAAAGCCTTTGCAAAAGGTTTCTGGGGAGGGCAGCCTTATTGTGTCCTTCATGGTAGGACACTTTACCACTCCAGGCCAGTAGCACGTAGTCGGGAATCATTGTACAACAAAGCATTGCAGTGTATGTTTGCTGGCGTTCAAACAACATCCGTTCTTTATCTCTCTGTGTTATCCTCAGGAGAGTGATATCATTCATGGTCACCTGGTTGAAATAGGGTGCTTTTCTTCAGGGGACACTCAGAGGAGCCCATTCCTGCTGGGCTGTTTGCCTGCGGCTGAACAGAAATGTTCCCCGCTGTTAGCCATGGGGAGGGGGGAGGGTTGAGGGGGTAGCCACGCGGTGGGGGGAGGCAAAATGCGACCTTGGAACGAAAGCACATGTGCTTTGTATGTAATGTTAACAGCAAGGTTTACCCTGAAAGAGTGTAGCCACTGTTTTATAAAATGTGTCTTTTTAAATACCGCTGTCCCTTTTTTTTTCTCCACCAGCTGCATGTGTTTCAATGATCACAGGATCTTCTCCTTCCCAGAGGCTAGTGAAGATTAGAAGGCGAAAAAAACACACTCGTGATGAAATGTTCTCTGACCTCATGCTGTCCTCCCACACTGACAGAGCACAGACGAATGTGTGGAGGCAAATAATGTCAGAGTGCAGGAAAGCACAAAATGACCGGGAGGAGAGGTGGCGGGCTGAAGACAGGGCTGAAGCTCAAATGTGGCGGCAGCGTGATGAGAGGAGGCAGGATTCAATGCTGAGGCTGCTGGAGGACCAAACCAGTATGCTCCAGTGTATGGTTGAGCTGCAGCAAAGGCAGCTGGAGCACAGACTGCCACTACAGCCCCTATGTAACCAACCACCCTCCTCCCCAAGTTCCATAGCCTCCTCACTCAGACGACGAAGAACGCGGTGGGGGGGGGCCTGTGGCCAACCAGCCACTCCACCACAGAGGATTGCCCAAAAAACAGAAGGCTGGCATTCAATAAATTTTAAAGTTGTAAACTTTTAAAGTGCTGTGCTTAAAGTGCTGTGTGGCATTTTCCTTCCCTCCTCCACCACCCCTCCTGGGCTACCTTGGTAGTCATCCCCCTATTTGTGTGATGAATGAATAAAGAATGCATGAATGTGAAGCAACAATGACTTTATTGCCTCTGCAAGCGGTGATCGAAAGGAGGAGGGGAGGGTAGTTAGCTTACAGGGAAGTAGAGCGAACCAAGGGGCGGGGGGTTTCATCAAGGAGAAACAAAGAGAACTTTCACACCGTAGCCTGGCCAGTCATGAAACTGGTTTTCAAAGCTTCTCTGATGCATACCGCGCCCTCCTGTGCTCTTCTAACCGCCCTGGTGTCTGGCTGCGCGTAACCAGCAGCCAGGCGATTTGCCTCAACCTCCCACCCCACCATAAACGTCTCCCCCTTACTCTCACAGATATTGTGGAGCACACAGCAAGCAGTAATAACAGTGGGAATATTGGTTTCGCTGAGGTCTAAGCGAGTCAGTAAACTGCACCAGCGCAGCCTTTAAACGTCCAAATGCACATTCTACCACCATTCTGCACTTGCTCAGCCTGTAGTTGAACAGCTCCTGACTACTGTCCAGGCTGCCTGTGTACGGTTTCATGAGCCACGGCATTAAGGGGTAGGCTGGGTCCCCAAGGATACATATAGGCATTTCAACATCCCCAACAGTTATTTTCTGGTCTGGGAATAAAGTCCCTTCCTGCAGCTTTTGAAGCAGACCAGAGTTCCTGAAGATGCGAGCGTCATGTACCTTTCCCGGCCATCCCACGTTGATGTTGGTGAAACGTCCCTTGTGATCCACCAGAGCTTGCAGCACTATTGAAAAGTACCCCTTGCGGTTTATGTACTCGCCGGCTTGGTGCTCCGGTGCCAAGATAGGGATATGGGTTCCGTCTATGGCCCCACCACAGTTAGGGAATCCCATTGCAGCAAAGCCATCCACTATGATCTGCATATTTCCCAGGGTCACTACCCTTGATATCAGCAGATCTTTGATTGCGTGGGCTACTTGCATCACAGCAGCCCCAACAGTAGATTTGCCCACTCCAAATTGATTCCCAACTGACCGGTAGCTGTCTGGCGTTGCAAGCTTCCACAGGGCTATCGCCACTCGCTTCTCAACTGTGAGGGCTGCTCTCATCTTGGTATTCATGCGCTTCAGGGCAGGGGAAAGCAAGTCACAAAGTTCCATGAAAGTGCCCTTACGCATGCGAAAGTTTCGCAGCCACTGGGAATCGTCCCAGACCCGCAACACTATGTGGTCCCACCAGTCTGTGCTTGTTTCCCGAGCCCAGAATCGGCGTTCCACAGCATGAACCTGCCCCATTAGCACCATGATGCCCACATTGCCAGGGCCCATGCTTTCAGAGAAATCTGTGTCCATGTCCTGATCACTCACGTGACCACGCTGACGTCGCCTCCTCGCCCGGTATCGCTCTGCCAGGTTCTGGTGCTGCATATACTGCTGGATAATGCGTGTGGTGTTTAATGTGCTCCTAATTGCCAAAGTGAGCTGAGTGGCCTCCATGCTTGCCTTGGTATGGCGTCCACACAGAAAAAAGGCGCGGAACGATTGTCTGCCATTGCTCTGACGGAGGGAGGGGCGACTGATGACACGGCTTACAGGGTTGGCTTCAGAGAGCTAAAATCAACAAAGGGGGTGGCTTTACATCAAGGAGTATTTCAGGCAGGAGTTCATGGAGGGTTCCCATAAGAAATGGTGCACCTAAGTTATTGTTCTTATTGGAACAAGGAGGTTAGTCTGGCCTCTGATTGATACGTGGTAGATTTACCTCGCTGCACCTTCCCTGTGAGTGACTGCAGTGTGATCTAGAGGAATGAGTCCCCTAGACGGGGGAGGGGGGGGAAAGCAAATGAGTACAAAACAAATCTGATCTATTTCTTGTTTTGATACACTCCATCTATCTTTTACATCTTTGGCTGGCAGCAGACGGTGCAGAAGGACTGCATGCCATCCACATCTCAGGGCTGCTCGACAGATGATGGTACAATACGACTGCTAGCCATCCTCATCTCTTTCCTGCCTGGCAGAAGATGGTACAATACGACTGCTAGCAATCCATATCACCTGCCTGCTCACCATAAGATGGTTCAATAGGACTGACTGCAGGACTAAAGAGAATGACTTGATCAAGTCACTCCAAATTTAGTCCCTGTGCCCATGTCTGTCCAGGCGCTCCCGACGCGGCCAGGAGCACCTCGGACATGACGATGACAGCTACCAGTCGTACTGTAGCCGTCTGCTGCCACAAGGCAATGGGTTGCTGCTACTGTGTAGCAATGCAGTACCGCGTCTGCCAGCACCCAGGAGACATACGGTGACGGTTACCTGAGCGGGCTCCATGTTTGCCGTGGTATGCCGTCTGCACAGGTAACTCAGGAAAAAAGGCGCAAAACGATTGTCTGCCCTTGCTTTCACAGAGGGAGGGAGGGAACGGTGGCCTGACGATATGTACCCAGAACCACCCGCGACAATGTTTTAGCCCCATCAGGCGTTGGGATCTCAACCCAGAATTCCAATGGGCAGCGGAGACTGCGGGAACTGTGGGATAGCTACCCACAGTGCAACGCTCCGGAAGTCGACTCTAGCCTCGGTACTGTGGAAGCGCTCCGCCGAGTTAATGCACTTAATGCACTTAGAGCATTTTCTGTGGGGACACACACACTCGAATATATAAAACCGATTTCTAAAAAACTGACTTCTATAAATTCGACCTAATTTCGTCATGTAGACATACCCGTGCAGTATTGGATATTGTTTTGCTCTGCAGACAAATCTATTGCTTTTGCAAGTTTCTGCTCAAAGATTGGGAAGCCTTCAGCACAAAAAGAAATACCTGATTATTTTATTCCTTAGGAAGGTACGTTAGCTGCTCCATATTTTGAAGCGTTTTCCCAGCATGGTACTATTTTTATCCCCTTGTACTTATGTCTGACAATTGCCAGAGTTAGCTGACCCACGAGCACATGCCTGGTCTGCTCCCTGGGCAGATCACACAGCCATCTCTGCCAGGCAGGAAGTGGTGAATGAATTTAAGGATTAGGGTAGGACCACTAGTAAACACTAGTAGCATATTTGTTAATCGACGGGAAATTACCAATATGATATACAGCTGGAATGAAGCATGGCCCTCTCTGGCTTTTGAGCTTTGACAGGTTAAAAAAGCAAAGCAAGTAATATGAAAAGGACATTGATTTGCTGCCATGAGTTCTAACAGAGACCTACCTAATCATAGCAAAAAAGGGTCCATGGACAGCAAATCCCAGGAATGTAGCCTGAAGCCTCAAACTTTGGAGAAGGGCCAACCATAAAGCTTCCTCCCCTTAAGTTGGGTCTTGGACACAGAGGCCATTTACAGATGCTAAATTTTACTTAGCGGCTGTGCTGCACAAGCCAAAAATAAATCAATTTGTTATTTAAACTCCACAAATGTAGTTCACATTTGTTTAAAGCCATGGTTCCCAGGCCTGCCAGTGACTGCGAGGTAAGAATTTTTGGGAAATAGACTAATTGCCCTTGGAGGCTCTTGTATGATGCATCTGTTGACACATGCAAATTATGCACACTACAGTATATTTTGGTGTATAGAGCCTATATTAACCTTGTGTAAGTGATGAAGTGGTAAACTTTTACTGAAAGGAAAAACAACTGGGCTCCAAAGTGTCCCCTTTACTATGAGTACAGGATGTACATTACTCCAGTTCACTACACGAAATAGGTGTTTATTTTTTGTCTGCCTAAATGACTGTGGTTGGAAAATATTCAGCAAAATTAGTGTTACCAGGTTAGATTCATCGGAGACGGGTGGAGAGAATCCTATACATTTGTCCAAATATGTCACAGCGTATAAAAAATGTACATGACATATGGTTCAATTTTATGTCACAGAAAAGATATGCTTTGGACATTATTACATATTTATCATGTAATTTAAATAAATATACCTTTTATATATAGAATCACAAAAACTTTATATAGGAATGTCTAGTTTTATGCCATAATCTTGTACATTTACTAATACTTTGCACATATATACAGGATTTTTCATCTCAGTACTTCAGGAACATGAATTAACTGAGTCCCACAAAACTGGTATAAGGAATATAACTATTATGCTCATTTTGCAAAGGAGGCACAGCTCAGTAGATGGGGTGCAGGTTATCACCAGGGCAGATGAGATGTGCCAGGACATGTTATCACTGAAGCTTAGGAGACTCAGGAGAACACAGTGCTTGTTAACAAGCTAGTCTGATTTTTCCAAATATTTTTTTGTTTTGCTAGAGCCTTCAGAATAGCACTTTGAGAGGCAGGGAGATCAGAGCTCCCCTTAGCCCTTCTCTCCCCCCTCTCAAGGCCGTTCACAAGATAAGTGTATCCACATACCTAAAAATGTGAGCTAAGTTTGTGGAGCAGAGTAGCCTAGACTTTCAGGCCAGTATGTGGAAAAATAAGTCACTCAGTGCTTCCCTGAACTACTCTGATATTAGGGAAGGGGAGGACACGGCATGATATTTCTCATTGTGTAACAAACTCCAGAGCACACTGGGAAAAAGTAGAGTCTGGACGCCAGAGATGTAGAGTCAGATCACTATCCTGGGAAGAACAGAAAAGACAGCAGACAGGAAGAATGTGGCTACTGAGATATTAGGACCAGGCAGAAAGCAAGTAGAAGTGCTGAGGAGTTTATCCTTCTGAGACTCTTTGTCTCCAAGAAACTGCTGTTTAATACAAGAAAAGGAGAAAAGAAAACCCACCTTGAATTTTGTGTATCTCTTTGGGATACATCTAATAGATTGGTACACTTCATTTTTTAGGAACTGTTGCTTTGTTGTTTCATGTACTGCGAAAGGACTCCATGTTTCTAAAACCAAACTGGTTGCTTATTAAGAAAACTATTTACAGAGATGCTGCAACTGCACCTAGCATTCCAGCTATTTGCACACAGACTAACTTCCTGGTGTCTTCTTCAAACTCTTCCCTCCTGCAACCTGTGCTCCTCCATCCAAATTACATGCAGGTTGCTACACATGTCTTGCAGTGTTCTATTAAACACCTTGGTCTAAAATAGCATTATTAATAATATCAGGATGTGTTGCGGTTCAAATACAAGACAGAACAAGGCTTTAAGCAAGGAAGCAGGCTGGTCTGCCGACGGGCTGGTCTGCCTGTCAGCTTTCCACCCTCTCTTTTATTTCTCTCCCTCCTCCTGCGCATTACATACTCCAACAGATAAAAGGAATACACTGGCTTTGTTTAATATTCTTATTTACCAATATCTATCTACCACATTCCTTGCTCTCGGGCCTTGAGCCCAGTCCTGGGATGCTTCCCACGGTTCATGTCCTCTGGGTGAGATTCCAAGGTTCATGCCCTTGAGAGGAGCTGTGTGTGCACTGCTCCTACACAACACTCCGGGTGTGCCCTGAATGTTGCCAAGTGCATGAACCCTGCATGAATGCTACAAGGATGTCCCGATTTATTGCTCTGGCAGTGCAACATGCCAATGCTATCAGATCTGGAGAGAAAGATTCTTCTGTTGTGTCTATTCATCTGGAAAAGATGATCACGTTGCTGCAGACCCCAAGGCTGCTAATGATAGGGAGGTGTAGTGGTGGGTACTGAGTGCTAATGGTCAGGAGGTATGATACTATGGTACTGATGATAAATGGTGATCCAGTATTAGTGGCCAGAAGAAGGATTGGGTGGAGTAAAATCCACCTTGCCCATAGGTACCATGTCATGGTAAGTGTCTCCATCGCTCAGAGAGCACCGCAGCAGCATCATATGCACCAAACTACTCTTGCAGCCATTGCTTTTTCTTTGCTTTCTTTGTTTCAGCCCTCTCGCTGATGTCACAAAAGCAGATGGGAGGAGTGGCGTGCTCATCTTTAGTCCCATGACCGCATCCGCTCTGCGCAGGCCAGATTCAGCAGTGCTTCCATTACCTGTGTCATGCGGCTCGGAGACAAAATTGAGGCTTTACTGCCACTGCTCCAGCTCTTCCAAGTGTGCAGTTCTGCGTAATACTCCCTTGCTCTGTCTGTCCTTTGATCCTATTGCATCTTCTGCTGCTGATTATTTCTGCAGAATAATGCTGCTGTTCTCTGTGTTCATTCTGCCTGGCTTAAATTCACTGTACCCACTTCATATACCCCTCTTGTTGAATCTCAAGTTGACGAAAATATTGCCACCTGTTTTCCCCTCACTGGCATTTTTGGGGTAGAGCGGCGAGAAAGATCATTTCAGCACAGTCACGACAGACTTACTGGACTAGTCATAGGTCACCAGGTGTTGGGCACCAGCTGTTTGATGACTGACAGCTTATATGTGAGTAACTATTGGATCAGCTTTAGATAGGGAGGGAGCACCTGTATTGTTGCAGCAGTGGTTGCAACCATGCATAGGCATTTTCAAAAAATCACATACTGCCATGTAGTCTATTGCAGAAGCTGAGGGAGGTGATAGATGAGTGGTTGACCATCTTCTTTTTCTTCCCTGTGTTCATGACCTCAGATTTTGAGGCTAATATGGTGCATGCTATGCAAGATGATGGGTTTGTCGATGTACCATGCTTTGCACATATCATAAACTTAATTTTGCAGGAGTTCCATTTAGAAAATACTGGAAAAGAACCAATTCTGCTTTTCCTCTCATTTTCTTTGACGTACTGCCCGGTACTGCCTTTTCACATTTTATCTGAATAACTAACCTCCTGCAATTTCATGAAGAAATGAAATGTTGGCGGTACGATGGCAAAACGATGGCTAAAAAGAAGAGGAAAATCTTATGATTTTTGAACAGCTGTAGTAGAGAAGGGGGTGAACTTAGAAAAGAAAATCTAAGAGATGCCACCAAGAACACTTTCTATGCTGTATTTGGAGGTGAAAACCATCTTCAGAAGTTTTTTCAGCTAACCATTGAAGTTCTACAGTTTTATGATCTCCTGGGAATCTTCTGTCCTTTTTTATTCCCTTAAAGTTTGTACTCCAGTATTTGATACGTCATTTCCAGGGGAAAAAAATCTTATCTTTTCAGTGTTAATTGTTTACAGTGGTCCCTTCTGGCCTTAAAATCTACAAAAAATCTCTCTTAAGAAAAATCTCTATTTTCTTTCCACTTTTTGGTTGCTACACTAAAACAAAACAAACAATTTGATTTGATTAAGCTGCTATGCAATGAGGGATAAGTTAATTAAAATTCATGCACACATTCCATTTTGTTCTTAATTGTTTTTTGGAACATTTAAAAATAACATGCATACGTAAAATGTACAAATACTTTTGTGTTTGTCAGAAATAATTGAATTCTTCTGGCGGGCGTGAAATAACTGAGTAATCGGACTATCTTGCAGTTAAAGGTCCTTGCTTTGAAAAAGTATGTGTAATGAGTGTAGTGGGGATGACTTTTAATATATTATCAACAGCAGTAGAACCTGGACGCCTCAATCAGAGATTGGGCCCCATTATTCTAGACACTGTACAAACCAATAAACCAGACATTCCCTGCCCTTGAATGCTCATAATCTAGGATTATGGTAAAGTACAACAGACATATGGGGGAATGGGGCGGGGAGGGACGGACAGAGGTACTAGTAAAGATGGGTGTGTGCAAATCTCCGTGCTGAAGATAACCCTAGGTCACCATGTCTTAGGACTGGCAGATGCTTGTGGTTTGTAGGTAGGTGTGATGGGGTGTATACCCCACACCATCCCTGAAAGGGGTTAAAATGGCTCAGAAGGGGCAATTTGACAGGATGGCTACACCTGGGTGAGGTGTAGGCTGGATATACAGCCCTAATTTGAACCCGAAGCCCAGATGGGCAGGCAGAGGCTGGGTTTGTATAAAGTCAGGAAGAGGAGAGCAGCAAAGGGTTGCAGGGAGAGTGAGTCAGCAGTCACTCTCAGGCTTGAGAGAAAGGAGCAGGAAGAAGCCTAGGGAAAACAGCAGCAAGGGTAAGACCGTATGGACCTTAGCTGCTGATTGTAGTGTCCGTAGGCTGGAACCCAGAGTAGAGGGTGGGCCTGGGTTTGCTGATGAGCCACTGGGGAAGTGCCCTGGACAGGAAAGTGGACTTTGCAGGCTGACTGAGGGGTTTGGTTAGAGACTTTGATACCCACAAAAGGGAGGGAAGCTCTAGTGATCTGGCTGGAGGGCCAAACCTGAAGAGGAAGTGCTGCAGCTTGTGGGGTGTGAGAGAGGCCATCGAGTGAAAGGGTGGGACACTGGGATCAAGAAACTGCAAAAGGAGGCATCAAACCAATGGTGAACTAACCCCCAGATGAGCCACAAGGATGCGCCACAACAGTGAGTGGAGCGAACCCCGGGACCATTTGGTGGAGAACACTGACATGATGGTCAGTCACCCTTGATACAAGGGGAGAGTGAGAGACTGTGCACTTGATCACCTCCAATGCAAGGGTGAGAGACATTAGTTAATGGATAGAAGGGGAGTGAAGAGACTCAGGTAGCGAGGAAACCAGGAAAAGTAGCAAAGAACAGGGAAGAAAGACTATGAAGCCACCCTGCATGGAAGCTTTCTTTGCAGAGGGCAGTTATAGCTTCCCAGGCTGGACTCAAAGTTGCTGCTCCCAATAAAGGGGGCTGATAAACAATAGGAACGGTTTCAGGCCCTACTGTGGCAAGTGCTGGAGTATCAGCAAAGACACAGAGAAATGCAGCTATACCTGGGAGATTATTGAGAGAGTTGGCCAAAAAACAACAGTGGTTGCTGAGGATCTTCTGGGCAGAGATTAGTAGAGGCTGTGGAGGCCAAAAATGGGGAAGAGGGTTCATGGCTAGGAGGCCTGAGGCCCAGCCCAGCCCAGAAAGTGTTACAGCTGTGGGACACCTGATAAGGGAATGCCCCTATGTGATTCTCAATAAGAAAGTTTGTCCTGAAGAGAGGGAAGCAAGGCAGGCCAGAGGCTCCCACCTGTTGTGAGAGCAAGAAAGGGGTGCACATGTTTTTCCTGCGGAGAAATAGGACATGTAAAGAGGTATGGCCCTCAGAGGAAGAAAAAAAAATAGCCAGAAGAGCCAGACTGAGCAAAAGGAATGGGGAGAAACTGCTACCCTGGGCACAAAGGGGGTGGAGAAGGCCAAAGGGAGTATAATGGTGGAAGAGGAGAGAATTTGGAAGGAACAAAGACTCTCATAAAGATAAAATTAAAACATACTGGGATAAATACAGATACTAACTGGGAGACAGTAGAAACTCAAACCCTGGGGGAAGGGTGCTGGGAGAGTTTAGAGAACATGGAAAAGGACTATATAAAAAATTGGTAGCCACAGAGCAGGCTTTACTAGAAAGAGAATGCAGGACAGGAGTCATCCATACCCCTGAGGTTGTAGACTTGAGTGGGAGGATATGTGATGGGGTGTTCAGCACACACCATCCCTGAAAGGGGTTAAAATGAACCAGAAGGGGCTGCTTGACAGGATGAGCTTCACCTGAGGTGTAGGCTGGATATGCAGCCATAACTGAACCTGAAGCCCAGCTGGGCAGGAAGAGGCTGAGTTTCTATAGAGCCAGGAAGAGGAGAGCAGCAAGGGGATGCAGGGAGAGTGAGTCAGCAGTCATTCTCAGGCTTGAGAGCAAGGAGTAGGAAGCAGCTCAGTGAAAACAGCAGTAAAGGTGAGACCTCATGGACTTCAGGTGCTGATCTGGCCGTAGGGCCAAACCATGAAGAGGAAATGCAGCTCGTGGCGTGTGAGAAAAGCCCCTGAGTGAGAGATTGGAACATGGGGCCCAAGAAATCACAAGAGGAGGTGTCAAACTAGGGGTGAGCTAATCCCCCAGATAAGCCACATGAAGGCTCCACAGTAGAGGTCACAGATGAGGTAGATTTTTAATGAGGGATTTAAAGAGGATAAGGATGCTGACATTACTAATTTTGATGTGAAGTTCTTGTATACGGGGACAGGATGCATAATGACTGGGAGAATAATTGGGTATGACTGGACAAATGCACAGTGGTGTGATGTAGGTATCAGAAAGAGAGTGCGATGGGTAATTCCAGGCAACATGAAAAGAGATGCACAATGTTCCTGTGCACCATTTTCTTCAGCAAATATAGAAACATACAATGGAGAGAGGGAAACACACAAGCTCCTTATAGCTAACCTCGCTTGCTTTCCTAGCCCCTACTTCAGTCACCTTATCTTAGTTAGGACTTAAAAGCATTCAGGCACTTATGCAGCATATGATTGGGAGACCCTAGAGCATATGAGATCCATCTGTTTTCTCGACCAATGAATAGGTTGTCTATTGCACTTTGATCTCTACCTTTCACCCCTCCCTCACATACACATACGGGAAATGTAACAAGTGCCACATACAATTTTTCAACCAGACCAGCTGCATGGAGCAATGTGAACAGAATGTAAAATAGTGCAAATACTACATTCCATAAAGTTTTAGGAGCATAAGCAAAGAATGTGGAGCCCAACAACTTCTATATGTCATGTGACACATGTGCATTGAAAATGGCAAATATCTGAAAGTAAGCAGACATTGGCATGTTGAGATTTACATAAAAATGTTCAAAAGGCGCCGTTAGCAACAGGATTTTAAAGACTTCAGTCAGCTTTTGATGTATTTAATTCATTTATTTATTTTAAGGGTGTGTAGGTCAAAATCCTGTTGGATGACAGGAATCATTATAAGAAGCAATTGTAGAATTTGCAATACACGTTGCTGTTCAACACAGTTTTGTCTTGCACAAGAGTTATACACCTGTACAATTTATCCCTAATACTTTTTTTTTTTTAAGTGCAAACTGATAACTAAGGCTTCAAATGTCTGGCTGAGTACACCACAAGCTTCAGTGAGACTGCTCGTGTCAGTAAAGGTAAACGTGCATAATTCTTTGCAGGATCAAGGCTTTAGTAAAGATTTCACACACACAGAGCCAAGGTCCACTTTCAATTACTGTACACTGGAGTGTGACTCCACTGACCTCAATAGTATTATTCCAGGTTTACCCTAGTCAAAGCAGAATTGGCCTACAATGTGTTAATAAAACTTCAGTAGTATGTCACTGTGCATTCACACTCACGTTCATCTTTTTAATCTAACAGTTCCTGTTTCTTGTTACTGTATGCATTTGAAAGTGTTTGAAAGTACAGAAATGTTTTTAGTCATAAACTGTCCTTCCCAGTTTCAGCTGCATTTTCAAAAAACTAGGTAGCAACTGTGCATATAAAACCTAGTTGCACACAAGATATGGTACTGTTTGTATATATCTTTCAGAGTAACAGCCGTGTTAGTCTGTATTCGCAAAAAGAAAAGGAGTACTTGTGGCACCTTAGAGACTAACCAATTTATTTGAGCATAAGCTTTTGTGAGCTACAGCTCACTTCATCGGATGCATACTGTGGAAAGTACAGAAGATCTTTTTGTACACACAAAGCATGAAAAAATGGGTGTTTACCACTACAAAAGGCTTTCTCTCCCCCCTCCGCACTCTCCTGCTGGTAATAGCTTATCTAAAGTGATCACTCTCTTTACAATGTGTATGATAATCAAGTTGGGCCATTTCCAGCACAAATCCAGGGTTTAACAAGAACGTCGGGGGGGGGGGGGGTGGGGAGGAGGGTAGGAAAAAACAAGGGGAAATAGGTTACCTTGCATAATGACTTAGCCACTCCCAATCTCTATTCAAGCCTAAGTTAATTGTATCCAATTTGCAAATGAATTCCAATTCAACAGTCTCTCGCTGGAGTCTGGTTTTGAAGTTTTTTTGTTGTAATATCGCAACTTTCATGTCTGTAATCGCGTGACCAGAGAGATTGAAGTGTTCTCCGACTGGTTTATGAATGTTATAATTCTTGACATCTGATTTGTGTCCATTTATTCTTTTACGTAGAGACTGTCCAGTTTGACCAATGTACTCTGCCATGTACCAATGTACTCTCCCCTTGTTTTTTCCTACCCTCCCCTCCCCCCCGACGTTCTTGATAAACCCTGGATTTGTGCTGGAAATGGCCCAACTTGATTATCATACACATTGTAAGGAGAGTGATCGCTTTAGATAAGCTATTACCAACAGGAGAGTGCGGAGGGGGGAGAGAAAGCCTTTTGTAGTGGTAAACACCCATTTTTTCATGCTTTGTGTGTATAAAAAGATCTTCTATACTTTCCACAGTATGCATCCGATGAAGTGAGCTGTAGCTCACGAAAGCTTATGCTCAAATAAATTGGTTCGTCTCTAAGGTGCCACAAGTACTCCTTTTCTTTTTGTATATATCTTGTATCTCTGAAAAGCTGATCTTCCATTCCTTTTCATTACTCCATTGTTGCCACCCTGGTGTATATACGGTGTGGCAGCCAAATGAAAATAACAATCCTTTATTTCAAAGATCTCAAAGCTCTTTGCAATCATTCAGCAAGCCTTGGAATGTGGCATAAAAACTTGGAGTCAAATTCTAGTGCAATTTAATGCTGGCTGAGGTTATATTATTCAGCATGGAATGGGATACATACCTTGTTTTCTGTAGCTAGTAACTGGGAGTATTTCCTGCAGATACACACAGGGCAAATGTTCCTCCAGTATGTAATCTGGGACTACAAGGTGGAGCTAGAACATGATTTGTTGTATGTAATCTGATAATGCAATATATACTCTGTGATTGCATCAGATCTGTGGATGTCTGTAACCTTCCTGCTGGTTATCTGCACTTTTGCTCTAGTATCAATACCTTCTAACATTATTTGCATATATACCTCAGCAGACTAGCCTCCAGATGCCTACCCCGCTAGGAATGTTTAATAATAATTAATAATAATACAAGTTTTTGGAGCCGCTTTCTGAGGTCTCAGCACATTTCACATTGCTTTATAAAGCTGATCCATAATGATGAAATCCGAGCTGCTCTTACTGGTTTCTGACAAAGTTTGCAAAAATGGATCTCACTGGTCATTTCTCATATGTCAGTATTAGACTGCTGGCAAGGTTTCTTCAGAGACGAATATATATGTATACTTTAGTACAAAGCATTATGGTACAGTATGTGTTAGAAAAATACAGAACTTATTTTTCATGCTCTTGGCTGGTTGTAAGTAACAAATCTTACATGCGGATAGAGTTTTCCCTCATACCAGTTGCCGAGTATCCGGTTTTCAATTAGAACACCCAGTCGAAAAGGGACCCTGGCCAGCCTGGAGAAAATGAGTGAGTGAATGAGGTGGGGGAGAGCAAGCGATGGAGGGAGAGGGGAATGGAGTGAGCGGGGCGGGGCCTCAGAGAAGGGGCGGGGCAAGGGTGTTTGGTTTTGTTCGGTTAGAAACTTGCTTACACAGACGTAAATTAGGAGTCACTTCACTGAAGTCAGTTTAGATATGACAATAATGAGCATTATAGAGAACTGAGAGAGTGACATGACTGGGATGAGATCAGAATCAGATCCTTTTCCTCCTCTTATCTGCATGTCATTTCAGTATATTGGTTTTGATTGTTGAATTGTTTTTGTGTGGGGGGGGAGGGGCGGGGGGGTTAGGGTGTATTTTTGAATCTGTTAACATTTTTAATACACAATTTGAATAAATCCAATACATTAAATAAATCCAGCCTGAAGGGAAAAATGTACACAACTGTGGAGAAAAGGTGAAGAGTTCATATTGGATTAAAGATAGAGTTTCCATTGTTAGAATTTCTGTATAATTACTGATGAAGCAACATCTGCACCATAAGATGGTAGATGAAATTTTTTCAATAGGATTCCATAAAATGTTACAAGTGAAGCAAACATGACTGATCATTCTGGTGCGAACACTTCAGCTGTTCTGGGAGTACCAGATACTATATCTACCTGGCCGTCAATTTTTGGAGCTAGCACCTGAATTATAAGCATAACAGAAATGATGGTCCAAAATTCTGTGTCGTTTTATTGGTACATTCCAGCAACAATCAGCAAAGTTGCATGGGTATAAATGAGAGGAAAGTTTAGCCCAAAGTCTTTCATGTAGCTAGTGGTTTTCATTAATCAGACATCTGTACTAGCGGTGTGAGCTACATAAGAATTTGCATATAGGAGATCCCAAACTTATGACTGTTACCTCAGTCACTTGGTCATTTCCTCACAAGCATATTCACCAGCTGACTTTAAAGATAATTTTATTAAGTATCTAGTATATTACTGCATGTGATAACACATAGGACCAGTAGATGGACCCAAAGATGCAGCACAGGATTTATAGGGAACTTGATTGCCACAGAAATCCGCAGTATGCTGACCAAATAGAAAATAACTTGTTTTTTAAATGGCTATTTCCTATTTGCTTTTGTTGCTCTTGATTTATCCAACCACTACCATATTTTCTCTTTCATTCTGAGTTTAAAATGGAGCATTTGTTACATTTCTAATAGCATTTCTTATCTTTGGAAGAAAATAAATGGAAACCTAGGGGACATCAATAGCTTGGGACAAATTCAGCTTGGAATAAGTAAGTGGACCTCTCATAGAAGTCACTAGACAAAATTGGGAATTTGGTTGTCTAATGATTAGTCTATTAGAATTGTGCAAATATTAACATGCCGGTGTCTGGATGCTGTAAGAAGACTTGGATCACATTTTAAATCTGAGGGGGAAAAAACTAAAACTTTAAAACAAGCTCTTCCTAAAGCTGAATAGAAATCATGTAAACTAGCTGTTGCTAATATCACACATTTCAGGACTTGGGTATCTTGTCCATTTTTTTTTTTTTGGACTGGCATCAACATGGGAATGTTCAGAGCTCTGTGTCTGGTTGGGTTTCTTTTAAGCTCATCGTGGCCCTATTTTCTAACAGTGGACTATGCTATGTTTTTCTTAGTGATTTGGGATGCTTATAAAAGTAATAAAACAACATCAGGAAACACAAATTTTTTAATAGTGGTCACAACATTATTCATGGAAATTCTTCTACCTTCTAGAAGATACATGATAAACACTTTAAGATCAGCTTACCCATGCCCCCTTTCACATGTTCAAAAGAATATTTTTCAACCTGCCAGACAAATCACTTCCATTTTTTTCCCAAGTGGGAGTGGATATTTTTTGCTCTCACCTAGGTGCCTAAGATGGCCACAGGAATTTGATCTGCACATCCTGCAAGGCTGAACAAATTCTTGTTGATCTATCCTCCTTAGCTGTGTGTTGTATTTTTACCATACTTAGCTGTGTACTGTACTGCCAAAATCACATCAAACTGTGCTGTTGAGAAAGTAGGAAGTTTGGGTTGTGCAGATAGTGTGGTAGCTAGGGAGTCACAGTGAGTTTCCTAGCAACTGCACACTTGTAGTTCGGTCTCTCCATAATCCCTAGTAGAGGGTTGCTAACAACTCCCTCGTGGTTCTGTAGCTCAAGTGCTGTTAGGGAGATTGTGAGCCAGAGGTCTTATTTTAGCAACTGCTGGTGCAGGGACTAGGAGTTTTTACTTGCTCTTGATGTCCTCATCTGCCAAATCGACTGAAACTAAGAGGTAGGGGAAGTGGCCACACTACATTCCATAAAGACTCCAGAAAAGAATAGGAGGGGATGTCAGGTCATCAACCCCTCCCAGAAAACAATTAGTTTGTCTGGCTGAAGGGTCTGTGAGGAGATAGTCAGCTCAGGTCGAGGGATTGTTAATAACTGGCTGGTAGCATAAGATTTTGAATTCACCTACCTGGTCCCTGGCAATCTTTGTTGAAACAAACCTCCAAATAATTTGCCTATCTCACTAGCTAATATGAAGCAAAGTGTCAAAGTAGGAACATTAATCCAAAGTTCAGACAGGCTTATGTGAACCTCTTTGATTTGGAAATTGGGCAGGAAATTTTGCGAGAACAAGATTTGTCATGAGATTTCCAGTACTTCTTGGATTTGGCTGCATTGGAAATAATGCAAAAATAGCCTTTCTTGTGGTATTCACGCATTCCTTCTCACTGTCCTGGCTGAAAGCAGAAAAGTCTGAAGCACACGCAATTTTTTAAAAAATGTACTGAACCTTTGAACCACAGAAAGTTGAGTTCTCCTTTCAAGGGAAAGCTTCAGTGTAGTTCTTATTTTCTACAAACTAGTTTGACCACCCCTCTCCATTCCCTCACTCAGTCTGCGTGTGTGGGTGTTCCCCCCGCCCCCCGTATTCAGAGATTTTAAGGGCAGGGAGGGACTACTGTAATCCTGTAGTCTGACCTGAAGAAAGGGTTTAAAAAAAGATCATGTCATAGATTCTCAAAGGTATTTAGGTGCCTAAGTCCCATTGCAATCAATGAGTTGGGTACCTAAATACCTTTTGAGATCTGGGCCCATGTGACTTGGCCAGTGTGACACACCAGGATACAGTCGAGACCAGTGCTTGAAGTGTAAACTTAATTTAGAATAACAAGCTGTGCATAAATCCTAGTTTACTATGCCACTGTGACATGCCAGGGTATAGTCCAGGCAGTGAGGGGCTGTGTCACACCTGTCCTGCAACCTTGGGTGCCCTGCAATGCCTTGCTGAAGTAGCTCCCACTAAGGCTGCTCACAAACAGCCTTCCACCATTCAAGCTACACCCTGGTTGTGTGTGTGTAACTGCAGCCTGCCAGCCACACTTGGGTTACACTCTGGCTCTCACCAGTCTTAGTTATACTGCAGGGTGACTCCAACGCACCCCATTCTCACATGTTTCCCCAGAAATGTTTGTTCTGTACTGCTCAGCCCTCTCCTGGACAATACAAATATTTTAAATCAGTTACTCCTTAAAGGGAATAATATGCCAGTTTATTATCTCAAATAGTTATTCAGACACTTCAATTTAAACACACTGGATCAGATAAAACAGTAAAATAAATTTATTAACTACAAAGAGAGAGATTTTAAGGAGTACAAGTAATGAGGCATAAAAGTCAGAAATGGTACAGAGTTTATGTGGAAGGATATTCCCTGGTGGTTTTTTTCACCTGTTTAAACTTTCTTTGTCTTCTCTTCCTGATTGATGACTCTATTTACTGCTTAAGTATAAATTAAGCAGAGCAAACACTCTTTTGTTTAGGACAGATCAGTCTGCCAACTTGTGTTTTGGCAGCGCTGTGGGGTTTGGAACATGTGTTAATAACACCATACAGGGGAATCTTATAACTTCACATACAATGTGGCCACACGTATTTTACCTGAACAATAATGACCAGCAAGTTATGAGTTTTCAAATGCTACCTTACAAGGCCTACTTTGTACAACAATTATTACAATAGCGTGTAGGGTGCGAACACAGGGGTGTATTCTGTCACACCCAGTATGTCACAGGAAGTCTGCTGCACAGGATGGAACTCATCCCATAGCTCCTGAGTTCTAGGCCAGTGCTTTAACTACAGGGCTGTTTTTCTGCTCTTGTCTCCTCTAGAAACAAAGCTAGGTTTCCCTCAAAGTCATTCATACTCTTTGAGCCAAATTCAGCCAGGAGTATGTGGGCTGTGAAAGTCACTGGGCCAAATTCAGTGCAGACATAAATGGTGGTGCTAATTGCCAGCCAGGTGTAATTGGGTCAGAAATCAGCAAAGTACTGTGGCCTGCACCACTCTGGCAATCAGTGGACTAAATTCCCTCCTCAGTGTCACCACTGTACATTTGGAGTAACGGAAGTAAAAATAAAGGGGAAATATAACATCTATTAGCCAGAAGTAATGGGAAATGTTTAGTTGGCTGGTGGGTTTAGTCTGGACATATACCAATGAGGAGCAGACATAAGTCCTATAATCTCTATCATTTTTACAGTGCTTTCATCATTCAGAAAGCTCCCATTGGGTAACCTGAAAAGCTCCTATTATCTCATGAGAAGAAGACAGTTCTCTTAGGTTCTTGAGATCTTTTTTTACCCTCTTCTAAGCAATACTTCTTGTGGGGCAATTACCACTACTCACATGTGAATACATTTTTAAAAAAGTCATTAATGTGGGAATAAAGCAAACACTGTGACAGTTACTTATTCCGAAATATGTCTCAGGAGCTTAGAGAAATAAACATAACTGCAACACATTAAAAGTAATCTGTTCCTAGCTCTGCCACAGATTTCCTGTATGACCTTGGTCAAGTTGCTTAACCTCTCTACATCTATTTCTCCATTGGTACAATGGGGATGATATTTATCATTTGTGCATCTTACTGGAGGGATTTTTGATGCCCTAATTTCAAGAGTAAAAGCCAATGGATGTTGTGTGTTAAAGTTCCTTAGGCACTTCTGAAAATCTGGCCTGGATTGAGGCCCTGATTCAGCAAAACTCTGAAGCACATGCTGACGTAAAGTTAAATTTAGGGCCTAATATTTGTAAAATACTTTGAGAGCCTCTGTTGAAGGCACGATAAAATATTGCTTACAGTTATTTCGAGCAGGCATATTTTGTATTGCAAAATAAGTTACTTTAAAGTACCATTTAAGTTTATCAATAATCATCTTAAAAAAACCTCCAACAAACAGCGTTATGATCCCTGCACATGAAACATATATGGGAATTAACATCAGCATGAAGCTAATACACAGTGATTTTTTTTTAACATTATTAAAATTCTGTGTTATATTTTTCCTTTTCTTGTTTTGGCTTTGCTGCTGTTACTGATGTTCTTAGTGATAGAAATATTACTCTAATACCCACTGCTTATTTGAAATGGCTTGCCGCTGGGACTCTGCCAAGAATGCTGGCAATGTCATCTTTTCCAGTTTCCCAATTCTGTCTGTGCATGTTGTCTACTTTGCTTGCTTAGCATGTCAGTATCTGGAAATCTCACTGGAAATGCACTTGTGTTTCTTGGCCCTTCACCTGTGCCAGGAATGTAGCCCCAGCCTCAAGTGCTGTGCAATCTCTATGGTAGCCCCTAGTGTGTTGAGTCATTACTTAGCCTTTTTGTGTCTGGCTTTAATTTAAGCATTCCAGGAAATATAAAGAAGAGCTGTTGAATACTGATACAGCCTGTACCTGGTGTTACTAATATTCTGAATCACACGCTTAAGACTCTCATTCCTAGACAAACTTAAGGAAAGCTGAATTTCAAAAAACAGATTTGCAATATATTTTATTCTGGACATAGATCCTCCCATATTAAAAAGCCAAACATACTGTCCTCATTAACATCCCATTCATGTGTTATCATGGGATTTTAGACTTTATGGCAGAAAATTTCTTTTATGCTACAGAGGAGGTAGAGTGAAGAATCCTGATATTTTTACCGGCTTTCTTTTATATGGTATTTTTAAAAATACGAATAAAGTATAACAGTCAGGTTAATTCTTTGACAAGTTAGACTTCACCGATTCCACCCTGATTTAATTTCAGAGTTATTTAAGTCACATATTCCTACCCATAAAAGTTCCATTTGAAACAGATTCCCCTCTCACTCGCTCTCCCTCTCTCCCCCCAACCCCACTTGTTCTTTTTTCTCTGAATTTCTAACACATCTAGACACTGTGAATTATGTTGTATCATATTTGTAGAAAAACCTGAAAAACAATCTGAACCTCACTTGGATTTGAGTTTATTTACAAATGCAGCATTCATACCAGATTCATCAACATTTTGCTAAGGTTTGTGAAATTTTTTGAGCACACATGGACATAGTTTTAGGTCAGCTGGGTAGATTTTGTATAATTGGGGTCCAAAGTGGTTTCAAATCCAAACCCCTCTCCCCATAACAAACAATCAAAAGTTACACTCTGTTGTTCTGACTGAGATTTACTTTGATATTTTAAGTATGTTTGAACCTGAAAATCAAAACAAATTTGAGGAGAGGGGCACGCTCATGAATCACTCTCTGAAATTTTTCACTCAATTGTTTACAAAGAGCAATTGCAGAGGTTTTTTGTGGCTCTAATAAATTCACACTGGTAAATTTAGGATATGAATATGGTTTTCCAGTTAGCTGTAGGCACATATTAGGATATTCAGAGCTCTGAAGTGCTTTTTAAACTTGCACCCAAGAAGAATTGCACAGCCCTTTTCATTTCTTTTCTCAGTAATTTCTCATAAAGAAAGGAGGAAAACAAGTCTGCTGTCTGTGTAGAAAATTATATGTGTGTGTGTGTGTGTGTGTATATATATATATTAACTTGGGTGGTGATCTGGTTACTCCATTTTGAGGTGCTATTGTTTCAGATTTGTTAGCCAGAGAAACACAATTAGGTCTCTGATGTCCATATGTGCTGCAAATGGAGAATTAGAGGTACTTTTTCTTGCAAATTCAGAATGCCTCTAGAGCAGGAGGCAGGCCCCCAAGGTGGCCAGGTGAGTTTCACTGGCCAGTGCACAATGGGGGCACACAGTAGCTGTTAGAATATGTGAAGCTGCTTTTGGTGCTAGACCACACTGCTCTTTGTGATCGGGGTGAAATGGTTGCGGAACTCTGACACAGTATACCCACAGTCTGGAAAAATCAGTGCTCAATCAGTCACTCTTCCCTATTTGAATGGTTTATTTCTTGCTGCAGCCAGGCCTATAGGCATTTTCCCATCAAAGTTCTTTCACATCTTTTATTGTTAATTATATTGTTTAAGGGCTCTTCCATGACTATTTAAAGTGCAGTCAAACTCTGAGAGGTGATTTCCAAAGGACTGGTACTACAGGATCCCATGACTGTCTTTCAAAGATTTTCACATTGAATTTGCTTAGTTTAGAGGTAAAAAGATGGTTGTTTTTTTCTAACCACTCTTCATACAAAATGAACATGGGATTTAAATGAATCTCTCTGGCATGTGTTTCATCACAGCTAGTGCCAGGTTTACATTAAAAAGGTAGATTGACCCAGCTGCATTGCTCAGGGATGTAAAAAATCTGCACCCCGGAGAGACATTGTTAAAATGATTGTTTAGCCCCACCGTATAGACAGCACTAGGTCGATGGAAGAATTCCACCTCTGGGGGTGATGGATTAATTACACAGCAAAAGGAGAACCCCTCCTGTCCCTGTACCGAGTATCTACATTGAAGTGTTAGCTGCCGTGAAGCTCAGTTGCAGTGTTTCTAATGAAGAGATAGTCTAGCACAGATTCCACAACAGGGGACTCAGTTAAGAATTCTGTTGATGATTAAAGAGGAAGAATAGAACTTTTTCAGAGAAGATGGCCCCATTTTACAGACAGGGAACTGAGGCACATAAAGACTATGTGTCTTGACCAAAATCACATGGGAAGTCTGTGGTAGAGTGGGGAAATGAGCCCACGTTCCCACCTAAGTAACCTAACCACTGGACTGTCCTTTCTGCTTCAATCCACTTCACTCTCCCTTAGCAGTGCTATGTTAAGAGGAGTAAAAAGTAAACACTTTTTTTTTGTTCGAGAAATAAGTAGATATGATCCTGAATATACACAGGGAACTGATCCATTGAGTAAGAAGGTGCCATTATTACACGGTCAATTCTCAAAATAGAACTGCACTTTTAATGGTGAGTTTTCTGTGGCTCCAGTTAGCCTTGACTTTTACGTTTCTACACACTGTGACTGAAAACCCTGCACACACACACACACTGTTCAAAGATTTCATTGATACTATTTCCAGGTTAATTACTGCATTGGTCCTCTTCATTAAGTACCTTGTGTCATGTGACTGCTTGTATTGCTATATGAAGTGTGCATAGTTAAAAAATATCTCTGCATCATGGGACTATTTGTATTTTGGGTGTGTGGAGCAGTGGTCAGGGACTGGGAGAGGAGGGTCATACACATTTTATGTTTTCCAAGTATTTGACTGTCTGTCTAATTTTACAACTGGAACAGAGATTTATATTGCAAACTGTTGTGATTTATGAAAAAAATCAAATTTACTAAAATACATTATTCAAAGTAAACAAAGCCAAGCCATTTGAAAAGGATAACATATTTAGACAAGCAAAAAAGGCAATTGAAAGTATTTTCTTGTTTAATTGCCATACATGAGTGATGTATTGGGCTAACACAAACATTAATAATAATAGAGAGATATAAAAAGTAGAACTCCCTTGAAACTGAAGCAAATACTATTTATAGCTCATAGTACTTAAAATTTTAGATAGTGATTTCCATTGAAGCTGGGATTTTCAAAGGATACTAACAGTTGGCTCCTAAATCCTATTAAATTTCAGTGGAATTTGGGAACCTAACTACCTTAGGTTGCTTTGAAAATCCCAGCCTTTAATCCTACAAAATTTAGCTAATTACTTAATAAAGGGCAGATCCCACTACCCACATGTGATGGGATATACTCCCTAAAGAGTTCTTGAAAGAGTTAAATTCAGCCAGGTGGGCCCAATCAGCCAATTAAGTTGCAAACAGGAAATTTAGGCTGTGTAGAGGTTGCTAATTAGGAGGAAGCTCACTTGTAAGGGGACAGGTGGGGCTTCTATAAAGTCAGGAGGCTGGTAAAGCTGGGAGGTTGTAGGGAGGAAGCCTGCAGAGTCTCTCCATGAGATGAGGAAGGGGAGCTATGCACCCATGAGAAAGAAAAGGAGTACTTGTGGCACCTTAGAGACTAACCAATTTATTTGAGCATGAGCTTTCGTGAGCTACAGCTCACTTCATCGGATGCATACTGTGGAAATCGCAGAAGACATTATATACACAGACACCATGAAACAATACCTCCTCCCACCCCACTCTCCTGCTGGTAATAGCTTATCTAAAGTGATCATCAAGTTGGGCCATTTCCAGCACAAATCCAGGTTTTCTCACCCTCCGCCCTCCCACAAACAAACTCACTCTCTTGCTGGTAATAGCCCATCCAAAGTGACCACTGTCTTCACAATGCGTATGATAATCAAGGTGGGCCATTTCCTGCAGAAATCCAGGTTCTCTCACCCCCTCACCCCCCTCCAAAAACCACACACACAAACTCACTCTCCTGATGGTAATAGCCTATCCAAAGTGACCACTCTCCTTACAACGTGCATGAAAATCAAAGTGGGCCATTTCCAGCACAAATCCAGGTTTTCTCACTCCCCCACCCCCATACTCACACAAACTCACTCTCCTGCTGGTAAGGTGCCACAAGTCCTCCTTTTCTTTTTGCGAATACAGACTAACACGGCTGTTACTCTGAAACCATGAGAAAGAGTTTACCTAGTACATACAAGGGAGAAGTGTCTGACTGGGAGGGCTGGAGAATAAAAAAGCTTGGAGAAGCACAGTAGGAAGTAGTCCAAGGGCAAGAACTGTAAGGTAGATGTAGCCGCAGACCTTAACTGCTTGCTACAAGGCCCTGGACTGGAACCCTGAGAACAGGGCAGGCTTGGGTTCCCCTACCATCCACTGCAGAGTGGTGCTGCTAGGGGCAGTGAATGGGAAGATTGCCTGAGTTGCTGTAGGAGTGACATAGTCAGGGAAGCGGGCATGAGGACTGCCTGACACTGCTGGTGCAGAGTGACTTTCAAAGGGGAATCAGCATGACCTGACCGGAGGATCGAATCACAAAGCTTCTGTACTGTGACTCCATGAGTGGGAGGAGAGTGGTAACAATAGACAGAGAATAAAGGGGTCGCTGAACCAGGCAATGCTAATCCCCAGAAGGAGGTGCCACCCAGTGGTGAGTAGATGCATTGAAATCAGTGGGACTACTAGCAAAGTAAGGTGCTTACTCAAGGTGAAGGCAGTAGGTTGTGGCCTTATGCCTCAGGTCATTTATGCAGAAAAAATAGTAATACACCTATTTTATAGATGTGGAAACTTATGTGTCCAGAGGTGAAGAGATTTGCCCTAAATAAAACTGCAAGTTAATGGCATAGCCAGGAACAGAACCCAATAACTGCTTGAATCACAGTGTTTCCTCACACTTACTGTGTGGTGGTGTCTTTTAAAACTTACTGGCTTGGTACATTGGTAGAGCTCTCAGAACAGATTAGCAGACAAGTTACAGAGACTACGACACTAACAGAGAGAGAGAGAGAGAGAGAGAGGCATGATTTGACGCCCTTCATTATGCAAACAGTGGGAATGAAGGGTCCCACAATACTGTTATCCATATTTCTGCAATACCGTTATCCATATTTATCCCCCCCCCCCATAAATATGATTCCACTTAATCAGTTACACTAGTGTAACAAACCAGAATATTTTCTCTCACTTATACTGTTGTAAATCAAGAGTAACTCCCATGGAGTACACTGGAGTAAAACTGATATAAATAATAGGAATGCTCCAGTGTACTTTACTTTGTATATGTGTAACAGTTTGACTTGTCCCTTAATGGCTAGAGCTCTGGTGCCAGCCAACCCTAGTAACTAAGGGAGGGGAGTAGCTGATTCTCCTATAAAGAGCAGCAGGCAGTTGCAGAGAGAGGAGATGCACAGGAAGACCCGAGTAGAGTACAGTGGCTGCTGGGAGGGAGTAAGTTCCAGCAGAGGATCTGGGTTTGGGTTTGAGGCTATAGGCAGAAAAGGCCTGGGGAGGGATCTGATTAGAAGGTAAATGGATGGATTTGAGGAGATGTTGTTTTGAATTGCTTTGTTAAGAAAACCAGACCCCAAAGGAGGGGTGGTACTGGGTGAAAAGAGCATGGAGTTTATTTCGGGAGCCCCTTGAAGGGGGAAACTAAGGCAGGCCACGTGCGGGTGCTAGGAGGCTGGCCACCTGATGACAATATACTATATACACACTTACCAATGGACTTAATGGTCACAGAAATAGCAAAAGTTTTGTAGAATATAGAGACCTAGTGGTACCTACATCAAACATCTAGTGGTGATAAATGATATTTAGAGCTAACCATGCTAGTAACTTATTACAGTCTTAGTTTGGAATTACACTGTGTAGACAGGGTGTTATGTATTTCCTTACAGAAACTACAGAATCATTATTTCAGAACTGCTGCCTATAGTAATTAAGGCTGGTTGAAAATTTTCCATAGAAAGTATTTTTCAGCAGAAAATTGGGTTTTTGCTGAAGAAAAATTTTGTCTGCTGGAAAACTTTTTGGACTTTTCATCCAAAAACCAAACACCTGCTAACTTTCAAGTTTCAAAACTGTTTGCCATAAACCAAAAAATTTTGAATCAGAATTGCCACCGGGGTGCTTCTGGAAAGTTGTTGCTGTGTGCTTTGTGTCCCCTTCTTCTCTATGGGCCTGATTCCCTAGCCAGACCGCATCTGCCATAATACACAGTGGCCTAGGTCACCCATGATACATCATCCATGATGAGTCACTGTGGTGAATGTCTGGGCTCCTCAGCTGGACATTCTGGAGGATCTGGGCCTGGGGCATTTGAACTACAACTCCCATGAGATACCAGGATGGTATTTTAAAATAAATAAATACTAAAAAAGAGTTTCTTTCCAAAAAGTTAAAATTTTCCAGGTGGAAAGGTAACTGGGACCAGGTCTTATGTCAGAATTCTATTAAATTGAAATTCTGCAAAGACTGGTTTACAAAGGCAGCTTTGGGTTATGATTGCACTCATATCTTTAGCACCACTTGTGGTAGTGATATGACACTTCTTATAAACCAAAAAACAAATTTTTTGCTAAAGATTTGACAAAACCGAGCAATGGCATGTTTACAGATCTTAAACTGTGCTGGGATGGAGGGTTTGATTGTGCTCTCACTAACACTGGTGCAAATTATAGGAGAATCTTGATCCTAAGATGGAGGGTTTTTTTTAAAATCACAAAGTGATTCATATAGAAAGAGAAATAAACAAACACACTTATACAGAAATATTTTGATTGTTCTAATAATAATAATTGGCTTAACGCTATTAGAACAAAGTGATACTGACATTCTTAGTATTAATTACATTCCTGTCAGAGCCAAATATCAAATAAGGAAATATAAAATGGAACTTGTTTAAACAGGTGCCATCTTCACAATAATAAAATTGGAGTGAACGAGAAAGGAAAATTCTCTTATTTTGGCATGAACACCATAGTTCTTGCAAGTGTGCTGGCAATCGCTCAAGTCAGCTTTTCTTTTTATGGCTACATTCTTCCACATACAGTCTGCAGACATGGGTCACCAAAGGGATTAGCATTTGTTGCTGTTCATCTAAAAAATGGCTAAGTAGAAAGTTAACAGGAGTAGCCACTGAACTGAATTCTAAATATACAGGGCGGGAATTTCTAAAGTGCAGTTTTTCAAAAGCATTTAGACCCCTAATGATACAGATGGTTAGGGATTGTCAAAAGTGCCTAACCAAGTTACATGCCTAATTCACATTGACTTCTATGGGAGTTAGGCATGTAATCTACAATGTGCTTTCCCCCCTAACTTCCTTAAGAAAATGTGGCCCGAAGAGACTTAGGAGGAAAAGTCTCACTGGCTCTCAGTCAGACTTTTCCACTTAAGTCACTTGGGTCCAGGTTTTTAAAGATATTTAAATGTTGCTGCACTCAGCACTGTAATAGATAACTGATTTAGGAGCCTAACTCTCTCTTCAAAAGGGATTTAGGCACTTAATCTAAATCCTATCAACAGTTAATGAGATTTAGACTCCTTAAATCCTTTTTGAAGATGAGATTTAGCTCCTAACCTCCTAACTTTTCTTAAAAAGTAAGAAGATTCACCAATCTTTATTTGAGGTACCTGAATGGAATCAGTTAGTGAGGAAAAATTGCTTTATATTGTGAGGCAAGATGCCTTATAAATTCTCATGGAAAGCTGAGTAAACTTGCCTTGGACTCGCTCTATTAAGTCTGAATCTGTTTTTTGTTGAAATTCTGAGATAGCTAGGTGAGAGGGCTTTTTCTAACATTATTGTCACAACGCTTCATTTTTCACCTGCCTTTTTCAAATTTTGTATACATGCCCAGTTTTAACATACATAAAACTCACCTTTAGGATGGACTGCTCCTCACTGCTTCAAAGGGCACATGCTGTTTTTCAAATCGTAACTTATTTTTTATACAATAGCTAGACTAGTGATTCTAAATCAGGGGTTTCAGGGGAGTCAGCAGGCAGGGCCAGCATTAGGCCCGGGCCTCTGAGCCCCGCCACCTGGGGCTGAAGTCGAAGCCTGAGCAATGTAGCTTTGTAGGGACCCCTGTGGCATCAGGCCGCAGGCAATAGCCCCGCTGGCTACCCCCTAATGCCGGCCCTGACTTTTAGATGCAGAAAACCAGTTGTTGTGGCACAGGTGGGCCGTGGAGTTTTTATAGCATGGACGGGAGCAGGGGGAGGGGCTCAAAGAAAGAAAAAGGTTGAGAATCCCTGAGCTAGACAACTTTGTGCCAACATCAGAAGCAAGGAAGAATATTTAAGCCATATGTAAAGATGGTTTTGCACATTCAACTGATATTTTTCTGACCTTTTCAGTAACCTGAGTTCACATAATCTTTCAGGGCTTGTTGTGGGAAAACAGCACGTTATTGGTAAAGGGCTATAAAAACTTATCAAGATCAGCTATTCTGGGCATGCAAGGTACTGGAATGTAAATACACTGGTGAGTAGTGTTCCCATCCTCAGTTGGATAATGTGCGTCATTCAAATTTCATACACTTTGAGCTAGACTGAACCTTTGCTTCTAAGGGATTGTGTTTAGTTGCACCATGCGAGGAAGAGTCCAGAGAAGGGAATTGCAACTCAGATTCATAGTTAGAGCTACAGATTTGTCATGACAATTTTTTGAAATCCAATCATGGAGCAGTCACAATAAATTTCATAAAAGTCACAAGTTTAGAGGGAAATAGTGGATAAAGTAACGAGAATACCATTTAAATAGGGTGGCCATGCTGGGGTGGAGACCGGAGAGTAAGCCTACCCTGCACACACCCCAATAGGGGTGGCTTCTGTCATGCAGGGCTGGGCCCAGCTCCCCATTCCAAGTGTTACAACCTAGTGCATGTGGCCACAGCAATAGGCCCAATCTAAGTGGTACTGTGACCCCATATGCCAGGTTGCATCATCCTGCACTGGGAGGTGGGCCCAGCCCTATGAGCTGGGAGCCACTGCTGCAGGGGGATTGCATGGCAGGCTTGATCTCCAGCCCCACCACCCTTCAGGGCCTACCCTTCACAGTGCTCCCTTCTGCACTGGGTCAGCAATCCACTGTTTGGAAAAGGTACAGAGAAGGGCTGCAAAAATGAAGGGTATGGAACAGCTCCCGTATGAGGAGAAATTAAAATATCTAGGACTTCTCAGTTTGGAGCACAGATGACTGGGAGGGAGGTCAGGGGGGGATATGATAGGTCTATAAAAATATTAATAGCGTGGAGGAAATGAATAAGGTAGTGTTATTATTGTGTTATGTGAAGGGGGTAAATCAGGGGTCACCCAATTAAATTAATAGGCAGCAGGGTTAAAACAAACCTAAGGAAATGCTTCTTCACACAGCACACTGACAACCTCTGGAAATTGTTGCCAGGGGATGTTGTGAAGGCTAAAGCTATAACTGGGTCTATCAATGGCTATTAGCCAAGATGGTCAGTGATTCAACCCCATGCTCTGAGTGTCCCTAACCTCGACTTCCAGAAGCTGGGACTGGATGACAGGGGATGGATCACTTGATAATTGCCTGTTCTGTTCATTCCCTCTGAAGCATCTGGCATTGGCCACGGTCAGAAGACAGGATACTGGGCTAGATGGACTGCCAGTCTGACCCAGTATGGCCGTTCTTATTAAAGTCACAAACAAAAAGAAAAATCATGGACAAACACAAGAATCATGGTATCCATGATATTTTTACCACCATGACAAACCTGCCGCCTACTCATAGTCACAGTTCCATCCCAGCCTGCTCCCAAAATGAAGTAATCTATTCCTCCCCTTTCCTAAGAGGAAATTACTTCCTTGCCAACTGAGCTCTAGAGTTGGTTGGAAAATTTTTTACAAGATGTTTTTTGCCAAAATATGCTGGCAACACTGAAATGTTTTGTGGAGATGGGATATGGGCTTTGAGGGGAAGGTTTCTGAGGTCTCTTCATTGAAAGAGAAGGTGTTGGTTTCATTCCAACATGGAGCAAAAGTCAATTTGAAAAGTCAATTTTGTTGTTGCAAAATGGAATTGTCTTCTGGCCAGCTCAACTCACACCTCTAACCAAGGTTTCATCCTCTCCCAACTCTTCCCTTCCTGCTCTTTGTCCACCTGCTCTGAGTTGGGGATGAATGCACAGGGGATCTTATTTCCCTTTTTAGTTATGATTGATCTTTGGTAAGTACAGTCATGACACTTGTGAACACAAACCCCTTCCGATGACTCAAGCACTCACTGTGAAGGTTGAAGCGACTCTGAGAACATTTCTTATGTGCTCATAAAACCATGGGGAGGGCAACGTGTTGGAAGAAAGGATGCCATGACCCAGTGGTTTTGAGATATTATCTTGCGTTGCTGTAAAGTTTCTCAATTGTTTGCTTTGTGTGGGTGTGAAGGGAAAAGCAAGTTTATATGCTAACGCTAACTTTTTGAGATCCACCTTAAGTATTTGAGGAGAAAAGAGAGTGCCCTAGCAGGGTGATCTTTAGATGATAATGAAGAATCACATCACACCTGGCGCATATTTCCTACTAAGGATAGGTTCAAAAAGCTTGAATCCAAATATGGAGATTTCAAATCTGGATCCAATTTTATGTCTTGGATCCTACAATGCACATGTTGCAGAGCCAGCCCTCAACATTTTGGCACCTGAGGTGGTGAGCTCAAATGACACACCCATGCCCTCTCGCTTGGGCCAAAACTTTGAAAGGTCTTAATTCTGCCTTCTTCCTGTTCTACTCCTCTCATGGAACTGTTCTGCTATCTACCCCAATAAAGGAGAACTAACAACTTTAAAATGCCTTGTTCAAAAATTTTAAGTAACACTTAACTTTCAAATGCCTGAACAGCAAATGTAACTTTTCTTGTCTGCATAGTAAACACTGGCATTTTTATCTGTTTGAATAATCAAAGTGGTGCTTTCCGTGCCGCCTTGGTTGCAAAGATTTGAACTGCTTCCTGCTGAAGGTCCACAGTCTGGGCCAGCTCATGCTCTATTGAGATGGTTGGAAGGCTGACCAGCCTCTTCTGTGTCATTGTGGAGCATAGATGTGTTTTTTATTAACTTCAGCTTGAAGAAGCTGCGTTCTCCACTGGCAACTGTTACAGGAAGTGTTAGAAGTATGCACAGAGCAACAAAAGCATTTGGAAAGAGGGTGGTCATCTTATCTGCGCACATATACTCCAGAACAGCCTTTGGAGTTGATCCTGCTGAAATGTATCTTATAGCTTTCAGTTAATCACTGTAGCGGTGGGGGACTCACCCCTGTGGCATCTCCTGCTGGTCATCCAGGGAATTAGCGTTCCAGCCTCTGGAGCGCCCTCTGCAGGCTGGTGTCCCACTGCTGCTGGGCCCCCGAGTCCCTCCTGGACCCCCGTGCCCCTTTCACGCTGGGGTGCTGCCACCTGCAGTACCCTGCACAGATATGGGTCTCCCCTCCCCAGGGAACCCCCAACCCTCTACCCTCACTTATGGCCACTGCCAGGCGTCACCTAGCCCCCCGTTCCCTGGGGCGGACTGCATTGTAAGCGCCACTCATCATAGGCAAGGGGGGTTTGGACCTGCTGCCTTTGCCTACCTTTGGCTGCCCCCTGAAACCTCAGTACCTATTTGACCTTACTCTAGGCCTGCAGCCTGGGGGGGTTTCCAGGCCGGGGCCCCCCAGCTCCTCTGGCCTTCCCCCAGCCCTTCTCCACCTCAGGTACTCTCTCAGCTTCCAGGCAGCCAGGCCCTTCTCCCTCAGCAAGCTAGAGGGAGAGTTCTCTTAGCTCTGGCGTCACTGGCCTTTATAGGGCCAGCTGGGTCTGTTTGGGGCGTGGTCCCAGATATGGCTGCTCCACCAACCAGCTTTTCCCCTGCCCCAGCCCTCTCCCAGGGCTGTTTTAAGCGCTTCCAGGCAGGAGCGGGTGACCACCCCGCTACAATCACCTAAATCACTCTCCTCAATATCGTGCATCTCATCATGTGTCAGCACTATCTCTAGTGCCCTGCTGGTGTAGGTCTTCAGGTATAGTGAGGAGTTTTGGAATATCATACAACATCTTAAATATTCTGCTGTGTTCCTTGAGTTGAATGAAACGTTCTTCAACTGACTGAATTGCACAGTCTAGCACCTGGTTAAACAATTCAACTTTGAATTGTTGTTTGGGGTCACTTATGGGATTATCCTGTGCCTCGTAATCAAAATGTCTTTTTCGGTGACTCTTGTATTCTTGAATGGGTGGAGAAAATAGCTTCAGTGTGAAGTTCCTCTGCCAACTTCTGTGCACTCTTCAGAGCATTTTGAAATCCCTCATCTGACCGGTAAGACTGTAGGTATGACTTTGCTTTGTCCAGCTGTTCCATTGCTCCAGGTATATCAAGGTCAACACCTTGGGGTCTTTTGCTTACAACATTTATTTCAAACAGTATGTCATGCCACAACACTAAGCCACACAGAAATTTGAAGTTATGTATGTTTCTGGTGATTCCATTTCCTTCTGCCACTATTCTCCCACGAACAGTTCTTGTCACAGCATTATCCTGCATAATGGCAACTATGGCATCATCTGTCTTCCCAATTTGGTGTTTGATAGGCTTTATCACCTCCACTCGACTTTCCCATCGTGTGGCACTCAGTGGTTTCTGTGTCAGAGAGGATGTTCCCAGATGTTGCTTCAAAATTTGCCATCAATGAGTTGATGAAGAGAAAAATACATAGATGCTTTGAATTACATTAAAAAAATTCAGCAGCCTCACTAGAAGCTGATGCTGCATCACTGACCACCAAATTCAATGAATGAAAACTGCATGGAACAAAAAAAGCTCGAGGGTTTAACTCTTGGATCCATGTCTGCACTCCTCTGTTCTTTCCTCTCATGTTGGCACCATTATCGTAGCCCTGACCTCTCATGTTGGCTATCGCAATTCCCGTATCTTCCAGCTTTTTAAAAAACATATTTGTCATACCAGCTCCTGTAGTATCATCAATGTAAATAAATTCTAGAAAATGCTCTCTGACAGTCACCATTTCAGGGGCATTTTCACTAGGTTCTGTTGTTGTTACAAAACGCACCATTAAAGTCATTTGTTCTGTATGGCTGATGTCAGGTTTGCAGTCCAGAATAACAGAGTAATATCTTGCTGACTTCAGATCTGCCACTATCTTCTGTTTTGACTTTTGTTGCCAGTTGTATGATCTCATTTTGAATTGTTTTTCCAAGGTAGTGGTGTGTGTACATTTCTTGGGCGGTGACTCTTCTTAGATGTTCCTGGAGTACAGCATCAAACTCAGCCATCAGCTCCACAATTTTAAGGAAGTTTCCATTGTTTGGCACATACAGCTGATCTGAAATGCCATGCAGTGCTAGGTTTTGGGTAGCAAGCGTTCTCACAATGGCAATGAGCCTTTTCAGAACATTTTGCCAGTAAAGAGACTCTGATGCAATCTTCTCTTGATGCTGATCCTCTATGGTGGCCATTAACCTTACTCTCATCTCAAGCTCTTTCCACGTATGGAATGATCTCTGGTGATTTGCTGCCTTCTCATGGCATGCCAGATTTCTAGCTAGATTTCTCCAAGCCTTTGTTCCTGTAGAACCCAATGTGGCTGGAACATTAGACTGGAAGACTTTGCAACAAAAACAGTATGCAGCAGTCTGAGTTTTTGACTACATAAGCCATGGCCTCTCCACTTTGTCACCATTTGGGATTTCACACCAGTAATATGTTGGATGGAAACTTCTATTTTCTTTGTCTTTGGGGAACATGAAGTTTTTCATTAGTTATGGTCCATACAGTACAAGGAAGTCCCTCAGGCTACTGCTCAAGTGGGTCCACAGTCCTGGATCATCTAGACTTAAGAAACTAAACTCAGCAGCAGCTGTTTCTTGCGCCTCCACCACACTCTTCTCTGATCTACACTTCAGGAATGTGCCTGGTTACATCCATTTGAGATGGAGATATGGATGCTGCAGTAGCTGCCAGGTTACCTGCACTCTGACTAACTGGAAGATCAGGCATCTCCTCACCACTCTCATCCTCGCTGGGGCCGGAAGGCTCACCGTGAATATTAGTGTCTATGTATCTCAGGAGAGCTCCTTCCTGCTTAGATAGAAAAGCTTCCTTTTCTTTCTTTCTTTCTTTCTCTCTCTCTCTCTTTCTTTCTTTCTTTCTTCTGAATGCTGCCCCAGAGGGGCGTTTTCTTCTTTCACTCATGACTGCTGTTCTGTGCCAGCTATAGTGGCTCTCAACACTCATTTGAAGGGGACAAATAAGCAGGCTGGTAGCAGGGCCTGAGTGAAGGAAGATATCACTGTCTTAAGGGCCTAACTAGCTCCTACTAGACTGCCTGTTCTCCTCAAGTGGGTTCAGGGAAGCAGCAGAAAACAGGAAGCTCCCTGAGAAGCTGGTGTTAATCAGTCCAGGCTCTTGGGGGTGCTAGAGAGGTACATAAGAAGCTCCTCCTCCTCTCTCTCTCTGCAGCTCCTGCTGCTTTGTTATTCCCTCTCACCTTTTCTCCTGCCTGCCTGTTATGTCTCTTGTGCCCTCCTTCCTCCAGCACAGCACTGCACCATCTCTGTGCATCTAGAGCAGAGAGAATACATATGCACCAGCAGCAGACACAATTTTCTACACTCTGGGTCCTAGTGGCACCCCCCCAACAATCTGGCACCTGAGGTGGCTGCCTCAGTTCACCTCATGGTAAGGCCAGCCCTGACATGTTGTTGTGCACTTGCCCCACATAAAGGCAAGGTCAATAACGGTGTGCATGATATGTGGAGAAAGGCATAGGTATAGAAACTGGAAAAATAAGCCACCTATAGTCATTGCCAATTCTGGCTGTCTCTTCAGATGTAATCCCAGAAATGCCTGTTAATATACAGCAGGCAAGTTACACTAGAAGCCTTTCCCTGGAAAGGAGACCTTCAATGAGAAGACTGTTGCTTACCAGCTTCCCAATGTCCATGTACTCTGTAAGCAGGAGTAGAAAGAGGGGTATTTGCTCCCTGGAAGTCTATAAAGTGTGCCATTTTTTCCATGGGGCAAAACTGAAATGTTCCTGACTCCAGATTTAGGTTCTGCCAAATTTTGGGAAGCATTTTGGAGCCTTTGTAGCTAATTTCAAAAATCAAATTATGGCCTGTGCATCTTATGGTGTGTGTGTATATTATAATCTAATGTTGATCAACTTTTTTCTTCCTTAGTTGGGGTTGGCATTTGGGCTAAATGCTTAATTTGGATGGGATTCATGTGACCAGAATGACATTTTCAGCCTCTTACACTCACTCCCTAGCAGCTGTGCTATGTTTATTTAAGAATCAGCAATTGTTTTTGCTGCGCTTAAAAAGTATCAGGCTAGAAGGGGCCTTGCCCTGTACAGCCTGCTCCTGCTGTGTGTGAATCAAGGGACACTAATGCTAACAGCAGTGCTAGAAACCTTGGAATTGGAGCATGTTAGAGAGACGTGTAGCCTCAGCCTTTCGTAGTCACAGCCAGTGCAGTGAGGCTGGCACCAGTTGGGGTGAGGAGAATGCATTCTGCACCCTGTAAAAGGGTCACACAAATGTCACCGCGGGCGTATTCCCTCACCTCTCCGAAAGATACTGGCCCTGATTCTGATCCTCCTTACACTACTATAACCTCACTGACTTCTGTGGAGTAGTGCCTGATTTACACACTTGAGACGGAATGAAGCCCATTGTGCCTACCTCTCTGAGACACATTGGCCTGTGTGCAGCTAATGTGCAGACTTTCCTGTCCTTTTCCTAGCTTCCATTATTTATAGATTCAGAGAATTTAAGACACTTTAGATTTTAAGGTCTTACTGTGATATCTGTGTACCCTGCAAATGTTACACTACGCACATGAGGATCACTACCCTTCTCTTATCCTTTGTTTTTGTTTTTTCTCTTTTCTCTGTTCTGCTGGGCTTTTGAGGGAAGGCTAGCTTGCATATTGTGCTGAAAGCTCTGAAGTTTGTGGCCTTTCTGATCTCTCCTTGCCAAGAAATCCTAGTTCTCTCTGCGCATGACTGGCATTCGATAGTATTTCTTGAAACTCCAAGATTTCATTTTAAAACCCCTCTCTTTTCTGTGTGACAAGAATGGTTTAGAAAACAAGAATGGTTTAGAAAATGTCCTCCAGCCAAACAGCGATAGCAGCAATTGGAACCCCATCCCCTTTTTGCCTACAAGGCATGTGATTTTCAAAGTCTAATTGAGACCATTTCAATGCTATCCTGAATGTCTTGTTTTCTCCCCTCTCCCCCAGTTAGGACATATCCTTAGCTTGCTGCTCTGCCCAAACAACTGAGTTGAGAAAGCATGTGCAGCAGGAGGAATCCCCTCCTTAAGACAAAGTAGTTATGTAGGACCCCCCCCCATTCAGCTCTGTGCTTGGTGTGCCCTCTGTGTGCTTCCTGAGGCATGAGGCTTCAAACTGTGCAGAGTTATCCTGTGTGCACCCCACAAAACCATCTATACCAGTTTTGCTGCCAGGAGGCCCTCCACATGTGTGGAGAAAGGGGGACATGATTTGCACGTCTGTGTAGTTTTTACTGTGTGTGTGTGTGGGGGGGGGGGTTGGGAGGACCTCTGGCAATAGAAGAGGTGTTATCTAGTGGCCTGCATGCAAGACTTGGAAGCAAGGAACTTAAGACTCCTAATCTTGGCTCTGACACTGACTCCAACTGCAATCTAGAACAGTGTTTTTCAATGACTGGTCCATGGACCAGCACCTGTCTCTGAGATCTTCCTGACACAGTTTAGGAAGATAGCAAGTCTGTCCTTTGGTATCAAAAAGGTTGAGAAACATTGGTCTTTGAGACTCCCAAAGAACAACTTTCTCCTGAAATATGCTGAGCTCTGGGCTCATAGATTTATCCAGAGGACCGTGCACCTTTTGGTTCATCCAGTAAATGTTCTTCTGCTGCCTGTGAGGATTTTGCTTTGAGTGTGCAGGATGCCTCCGTAGAGAGTTCAGCACAAGATGGGCAACTCTTCTAACGAACGGTCTCCTCTAATGTCTGGCTACCACTTGGCAGGATGAGTACACTGACCGTTTGTCTATTGTTCTTTTGGAGTCCTATTATTTGTGGGGATAACCTAGAATCCACAGTCTGCTGGAACAAGACAGCACTGATATAGTCTCTCTGCAGATATCCAGAGTAAGAACAAATGAGCCAACAGCTCTCTAGACAAAAATGCTGGACAATAGAAAACAACATAGAAAATATCTCCCTCCCTCCCCCCGTGACCTGGGTATAGGAGCAGTGTAACATGTGATAAAGCTGTTTTGCTTTCCTAGTAAATACCAGCCCTTCATGGCTAGCTAGCTGGCTGCTTGGTGCAGCATGTTATTGTTCTGTTCCAAATGAAAACAGGCTGGATGGAATTAAGAATGTGTGGGTCAATGCCAAAGAAAACATTTCTCTGGCCTAAAAACCTGCCACCACTCAACACCTGTCTGGGCATGAATTGAACATTGTAGCAGTTGATCCATTGCAGTCTGACCGATCAATGTGTGAAATTTTTAGCTGTGTGTTCTCAATGCTTGAGCACCCTCTTGGGAAGAGGCATGTGAAGCACTTTGGCTTAACCCCTTTTGTGGACTGAGCGACTGGAGTGTTGGGTTATTTCTTTCTCTCTCTTTGCTGCAAGTGCAGATTGCTGTTGCCAACAACTGTTTGTGAAGATTGGAGAAAGGGGAAAAACACAAGAAAGCAAATGTGAGTTCAAGTCGCTGTTAAATAAAGAGCCTTGGAAACAATGGAGAAGGGCAGTTGAAAGTAGGGAATGAATGGGAGAAGCAAGGGACCAAGAAATGTATTGCGTGTTCTGCTCAGGAAGAGAGCTTGGCTAATTTTTTTTTTCAAATTTCCCCCTTATTTTCTGATTCCTTTTGATACAGCCAAACAGAACTAGGCAAGAACTGAATGGTTAATAAATAGTGACTGAACCATGGTAAATTTGAGAGGTTTATTAGCTTGCAGACTGCGTACTTTCACCTGTTCATCCCTGCTTTAAATTTCCCGATAAAGCTGAAACGATCTGCAGATGTCAGCCATTCTCCATGCAAGCCTGCGTGAGAATTGTTTAAAGGGAGGAAAACCTGTGCAAAGGGCAAATCTTACTGATGGTCAAACTGGTTCTAATAAAATAAAAATTTCCTCTCTAACCTTCAACCTGAATATTAGCTGAGCCCTAATTGAAACTTTACGGCTCAAAGTTTGGATTATTGCACCTAGGCAGCTACACGCCCCATCTCTTATTTGTACATGTTTCTGTACCTTTGAATTTATCCGAGACCAAAAGTGCAACTTCAGACATTGAGTAAGAGACTGTTCTGACTGTACCTCCAAACCAGCCTGAATCAAGAAGCATCAGAAATTTTACGAGAGCTTTTTCTCACAACATTTCCAGTCCAAGTTTGCTGACTCAAGGCATTTGCTTTAGAAATAAGTCTGAATTAGAACACTGGATCACCTAACACCACTGAACTTTCAGAAGAATCTGGACCTGTATGTGAACATTGTGATTCAAGCCTATCTTTAGACTGACTAAGCATCCATGCTTTTGGATGCTTCTTTGAACAAAACCTTTAGAATTTTTACCCTTGAGTGAAAAATGACAGTACTTTCCAGTAACTCCTCTTGACTGGAAGAGCAGTTCCTGTTATTTGTCTGTACAGTTTTTGGTTACTGAAGTGAAGTTGAGTAGCAATAATTGAAACTGAAGGAAAAAAGTGACGCACGCAAACAGATCTGTTTTTCCTTTTGGGTGCACTTGCCACCAGGGTGAATGTCTGTTTGTTTGTGGAATTTTCTGTGATTCATGTCAGCTACAGCAATGCTAAAAAGTCCAGGATAGAATCTGTTTAATGGACAAGAAAGCTGCTACTGTGCTTGCCAGAATCCCTGCGTTGAAACTGGACAGTGGTAGAAACAAGCTGTTGCTGCTACAGCTGGTACTACTGTTGCAGCTGTTGGTGTATCTAGTGCCTCTACCTCAGAGATTCAGTCTGGATAAGCACATACAAGTTTTGGATGTTTATCCAAAGCTTATCTTGGGTCTACACATTTGTGCTGGAAATCCATATTAAAAATTAGCTCTGTCTCAAGATTTATGGTGGTTCCTGCTTCTGCTCTGGCTGGAAATATTGGAAGAACAGGTTATTTTCCCTCTCAGAATCCAAAAGAGGAGGGATGAACAAAAATGAAACACACAGAATAGAAAGAAAAACCCAATCACATTTTGCCCCTCAGCAAGTTCCTGTGTGCTTGGGGTTTTCAGCAAGGTTCAGGGTGATTATTCCATATTCACCCAGCCCTCATAAAACTTCACATGGAGAGAAGATCTTGTGAATTTTTTTTTTTTTGTTGAGTAAGAAAAAATGGAAAGAAAATGCCGGTATTAGCCAGTATCCGTGTATTTGATACAGATGATCAGTGATTGGAGTTTAGTATAATATACAACCATTAATTTGCCAGGAATCCTACTTCCCTTCCCACCCACAACCTTAAAAAAAACCAAACAAACAAACCCTAGTGCTGCTGAAAGATATGAAGGGAATTCTGTCCATTCAGATCAGGTTGAAAGACCATACTGGGTTGAGTGGATGGTTAAAAGAGTTGAAGTCAGCAGGGGAATTTTCCATAGGTTTTGCACATGGCTTCAGAGGATTTGTTTCAATATGTTTGCCCTTTGTGACACCAGTGTCCCATTTCTGACACCAGCATTGACCTTTTGCTGTGCAGTAGCAGATGTCCAGGGACTTACAGGTTGGCTCACTACCAGAGAAATCAGTGACATGGAGTCTGGATACACTTCAAGTGTAACTTGCTTTAATTACATGCATACACCAGTCCCAGAATGGAGATGAACACAAACAGGCGGGGCAATGCTTTCCTTTAGGAATCTCAACCCAATACCAATGCCCAGAGAGAAACTCTGTCTCCATAATTGATTTTAATGAGAGACCAAAGCAGAGAGCAAGCTGTCCTGGTATTCATACAGTTCTTCTGCGACATCTACCTTGCATAACAAATCTAAATCTGAAAACTTCCTTTCTGTAACAGCAGGGAAAGCATGAAGAAAACTCCACCACCCTAGTTTGCTGGAATGGCTACCTAGTTGTGGTGTTATTTAATTTTTTTTTTTTATGTGGCTAGGGGTTGTTTGCCTCTCTGCCAACCCCTCCAGGGTGGAGAACCAGCAAACTGCTTTTTGTCTGATCCCTACTCTTTGACCTGTATGACTTGAATGGCTTTATCAGGAGTTAAAAATCCTCCCAGCATTGCTCTCCAGGTCATTGGAGCACACAAACCTTTCCATCACATGAAGGTGCAGTCCCCAGGGAAGTTTGTAACAAAAACACATCAAGTCTTCCCAAGACTGAACATTTGTTTGCACACTAAAAATAAAAAAACTTGGAAGACTGTAACAGTGACACATGCTATAACAGTACTACAGGCCACAGCACAGAAACAAAACCACTTGTTCTGTCTCTCCACGGGCAAATCTTTTATTGACTAGTTCTGTATTAAAAGTAAACAGATATGTTGAGAGGACAAGCATTTTTTTGTTTTTGTTTTTTTAAATAAGTGGAGTAGAGAGGTCATAAGTATACAGAATAGGAGAATATGGCAATTCTGAGGCAATATAAGTTGCAGAAAGTATACTTTTATAAGTTATGTCCATTATTCTTAATCCCTTCACCTTTTCTTTAACAACTCTGGTATTAACCTAATACAGACCAAATTTTGCAGTATGTTATCCTACTGCTAATGTAATGTCCACAGCAGTGGAAATTAGGAGTAACTGCATTTGAAATCATTGTAAAAATGGTCTGACATCAGAATCAGGCCAGTAATGTTTGTTCTGATTTTATACTGGTATAATTTGGAAAATAATTTTGGTCCTTTCTTCTCATTTTTCTTCCAGTTTTTATTCTTCTGAACCACATATATTCTATAAGTACTTTGTTTTGTAATGATAGGAATGATCCATTATGGGGAAATTTGTGTTTTTTTTGCCCTATAAGCCTGTACAGGGGAGTTAGGAGATGTAAAAGGGCCTACCCACATTAGTCACAGTGCTGGGGAATAGAAGCCTCCCTGGAACCATTACTCTCCATCCCATAAAAGTGGGAGTGGAGAAGTGGGTGGGAAGCTTTGACCTCCTCATCACCGTATATGGAGGGAGAAATGCTCTGTAGTAGAAAAAGGGCTGGCGCAGCTTTAGGCTTGTAGCAAAGTGGATAACAAGAGACCAAACGGTGACTCTAACAACTTGGTCCATGGTCTGGTCTTGTGGTATTGAGGCCTTGATGGATGTAGTCCGAGATTCTAAATAAGTATCTATTTAAATTTCAGTAAATCAGGGTGTTTGACTCCAACATTTTTAGATGATATTGTTCATATATCTCTATTTATTAATGAGAGTTTAAATAGTGGGAATCATGTACATATGTAGTTTGAGTTTTTTAAGGCCAGCCATTGTGAGGATTTCAAAATCTTGGGAACTTAGTAAAATCTTGGAATGGATGAGTGGTCAGTTGGTCACATTACAAGGTTTCAATGGAGCCAGCAGTTTGGATTTATCAAATTGGGCTTGAAGGTGGGAAATGTGGTCTAGCCGTTTTTGACTTCTGTGAGTTTTAGAAGACTGAATTCTTCTAGATGGGTGAATTGGAAGGAGTGAGTGTTATGGAAATATCGGGAATGTTTGTTGTGTTTCAGGTTTGTTAAGGGATATCGAAATACTGGAGTAAATGCTGAAACTCCTGGTCATAATAAAGGACAAAGTGACTAGTGACTTTGAGTACCCAACTTGAGATGCGATAAAGGGGCCTGATTTGCAAAAAGTCCTCCGCTCCTGTCCTCTGAAAATCTCACCCCCTTTAAGGTGACTACACTTGGCTGTCCAAGAATGGGGGCACCGAAAATTTTGGCTTGTAGCTCTGGAATTAATTACAGTGAATTGATATAATGACACAGGGAGGAGCCCTGCTGGTAACCCGCTCTCGGAGGAATGTTAAGAGGCTGCTGGTGTGACAGTGAGCTGCTAACTAAATATTTTTGTATGCTCTCATATAGCATTGGTGTTAGTGGAAATCAGGCAGGAAGCCATTTAGTCTGGGCTACTTCCTTGTGTTTAAGAGTTGATTGGAATCTCTTACAAGAAACATTGTTCCAGCACATTTCTTTGCTTGGATAAAACCTCCAGAAGGTGAGAACCGAATACCAGGCATACAGAAATAGGATTAAATTCCAGTGTTGTTCATGGGAAGAATTTTAAATTTAAAAGGAATCATACCACGCAAGAGTCTCAAGTGATCTTAGCAGAATGGTATGCTGGGACCTCTAGACACCAACTTCTCCCTCTCATTTTGTATCGGAGAAACAGTACTAGTGATGTATTTTGTGAGAGGGAACATTTGTCCCCATCTAGTTACTCACTGAAAAAGAATTACTGAATTATTCAGACTCCTAGGTTCAGATAAGGCTACATTTACCACTTCCATAGAAATACAGTTCAAGAGCATGTTAAAGGGACAATGAAGAGACCCAAAGACACTTCCCTTCTTGGAATGGACAAAGCAAAATTCCTAACACTAAGCCAATGGAAAGAACGCTGCACTTTCAAGGCCAAATAAATTAGGGACTAGATCCTCAGATGGTTGACATTTGTGATCCAGCCCCATTGGTCTACCCTGGAAACACATTCAACATTTATAGGCTGTGAAGCCTATTACCTTACCACCCCCCATCAACCAAACACCCGTTATCAATTGCTCTAATTAGATAGCAATTTTTTATTACATGGTTGAACCTCATAGTGCAAGGGGCTTGAAGTACAATGTGTGAGACAATCCTTGCGATGAAGAGGGTAAAATCTTAAATAGACAGGGCAGATAGAAAAAGAGAAAAGAAGCTGAGGCTCAGAGGGGAAAGTGACTCAAAATCACACAGTTGGTCAGTAACAGAACTAGGGACAGAGTCTCCCAGAACAATGCTGTACCCACTAGACCATTCTGCCTACTAGGTCTGCATTTAAGCTAAAGTTAGAAGCATTATGGCTGGGATTGTCACAGGAGCCTAAAGAAGTTAGGTGTCCAAATTCAACTGAGGTAATTGTAATTTAGGCATTCAACTCTTTTAGGCTCTTTTGAAAGTGACCACGAAGAAATGAACGTAGTCCATGTCTGTTTTAATGTAATGTATTGCTCATATGTACAGAATGCTCTACGGCCTATATTAATACCTAACCTTTTTATGAAGGGAAGGGGAGTGGATTTTTGCTCTGTCACCACTACTGAATCCTCTTGTTTGCTTGCCTGCCTGAATCTTTGAAATATTTATTACTTGCAAGCAAAACAAAAGTGATGTTGAAGCAATTTTAGATACTCAGGGACTTAGATGCTTTTATAAATGTCCTCTAACAAAGAAAATTCAGGAAAGACATAGTTAATGATTAGGCTGTCTTCCTCATTTGCCGGGGGGGAGGCATGTGCATAGTGTGGCTCTTTGAGTTCAATGATAGTTATTCTGGAGCCTTAATTGGAAATGTTTACATGCTGGACAGAAATTCAAGCCAGTTGCAATACATTGTGTGGGTGGAATAAATGTTATGGGCCTCAATTTATTTTTGAAATAGGAAGCACCCAGGAAGATATATTTCACACTGAAACTGCTGAGTGGGTTCCACTTGTCTGTGCTGAAATCTGTATAAAATAGTTAGGAACGCAGTCTGTACAATTACTAAGGTAAAATTTGGTGGAAGTCAGTAGACTGTAGCAAACAAAATATTGATTATTATTAAAAGATTATTTTTGGATCAAGCTTGTCTGGGTTTTAGAATTTATTTTGAACATTCAAATACAACATGGTCTTCCAGCTGCTTTTATGAATTGCTCTGTTTGTTAGCGTAGTTGGCTATCAAGGGAACAATTAATCTATTTATATAGAGGCGTGTCAGGTTTCAGTGTATTTGGCAACATTCAGAATAGTGTTATTAAAAAGAGTAAATTAAAAATTTTAACTGGGATAATTGAAATATTTCTGTTAGCCTCTCGTTAACTGCCTCACTTGGGATATGACTGGTTTAGTGACATATTCCAGAAGTTTTATGCTAAAATATTCTTTACAGAGAAAGTCAGCATCACTCAGGTAAAATATGTCTTCCTGGTGTGAGTAAAGTGTTGGATTAAAGTTTGGATTAAAAACTGTGATACATTTACTTTGGATCTGACATTCTTCACGTATGGCATGCTTACGAAGTGTTGTTCTAATACTTTGATTAATTGCACAACATCCACTTGCAGAACTCATGGTGTTTTGAGATCAACCTTTCCACCTTCACTGCAGTGTAACTGGAAGCACCCTTAAAAGTGCATTTGAATATCACTTGCTTATCTCATGACCGCTGGCTGCTTGACCTTCTTGCTGATACCATTGATTATTTTTTCCAGTTGTCGACTAGTGTAGTCTTATTATACATTTGTGATATATTTTCAGCAATGGATCTCACACTAGCTCCCATCCCACTGTTGGAGACTTTGGGGTAAACATCCTGAGCAGTGGGCAAGGAAGAAGGTTGCTCTTGTGGTTAAGGATTTGGATGCAAGAGACCTGGCACATGCTTTCTGTGTGAACTTACAATATAAGTTAATGGGGTTAGGTGACCAAACCACACTTGAGTCTTTGAAAATCGTACCCTATACATATATGTTTCTGCCACCTTGTACAATCACTAACTTACAGGACATGTCCCTTAACATAAATAGACTTTGATGCCAGGTACTTACAATGCTAGGGTCCAATCCAAAGTCAAAGGGAGACTTTCAGGCCCATATTGCTTTCTAACTATAGGATTTTATTTATTTTCCCTACATAGTGAGGTGGGTTCTAGCTCCCAAGAAGGCCATCTCTCTGTCTCCACTTGTTGCATCAGCGGGCAAAGTAAGATGAGGCACTAGGGGTAAGAGACCCCAGACTTAGCTTTAAATGTCTCTAGGACCTGGTGGCAGGAATTTTTCATGCAGCACACTGCATGGTCTATGTGTTCCTCAATTGTTTACCTGTGGGGAAGGTTTGGGACTGCATTTTGTGGAATGTGCTTTTCCCTTTTGCTTCTTGGATACGTGTGTGTATTTATTACATCTCATATATGCACCCTGACATATTGAGAGATATATTATGCACCAGTGAAATAATACTGAATGCATTTTGCTGTCAAACCATTTTCTAAAAATCCTTGGATATGACGTTAACTGTGACATTAAGTTTTAGCTGTTCTAAAGATAACACTGTTCCCTGGGGTATGCACCTTGATGTCGTGGGAAAGCTCGAGTGTCTGAACAACCCAGAGAGCTCGGATGGCAGGATGTTTAACTCGTGGTAAAATCATCCAAGCCAGACAAATCGAAGAGTAGGGATCAGAAAAAAAGCAGTCCATTGGTGCTCCAAGTCGGGGGTTGAATGATAGGTCAGTGACCTATCCTCATAAAAAAAAATTCAATATATTTAAAATGTTAAATGTAGAAACACAACAGCGTAGCCAATTTTACAAACAGCACAAAAGATAGCAAGGGTGGAGCCTTGTTTGTGTGCTGGTGGCATAGGGAAGCATTCAGACTGAGGAAAAATCTCTAGTTTGTAGCAAATCTTAAAAAAAAAAAAAAAATCCAAGGGAATTATGGGTTATTATGGATAAGGAAACCTTAACAAATTTCTGGTGTTTTGAGTTAGCTTCCAGATGAAAATTATAGCCAGATTATATATGTGGCTGTCATTCTTATATTTTATACCTGGTGTTACCCATATTATTGGAGAGATGTTGGATCAGTCATAAGATGTCCAAACAGAATAGAAAACTGAGAGACAGGATATAGCTATAATATTTTTCAGCCAGAATAATCAACGGAAAAACAAACATCATGAACCTAGCATATTACGTTTTAAATCGGGGGAGGGGGCGCAAATCTCCTTCAGTTGAACATTAACAGTAACTGCTTAATTGCAACTAAATGCTCTACACTACTGCAAATAAAAAAAAATTGTGTAGAGGAGAAAATACTGTTTAACTGTGATGTAGAGGCTTTACAAATCATTTAATTTGCCCTAATGAGATTTGCATTTTGCATGGTACTGTACTTAACCTCCATCAAATGTAACACCTTGAGGGATTTAGAGCTTAAACTACTGCACAGCACAATCAGTAGTAGACATTTTCAATGAGAAGTTCCATCCTGTATTAGCATGTTGCAGATTTCTGGAAAGAAAATAAGTTTCAGGACTATCATAATGGAAAGAAAATAAGCATTAACTGAAGTGTGTAGACTTGTATAGCTATTAGTTTAAGATATTGTAGGAGCAGGTATAACACTGAAAATAGAACAGCCATGTCAAGGTCATCCTGTAAAGCTCCCTGACGTTTACAGTTTATACGGTTTATTTTGGGGGAGGTTTTGCAGTGATAGTATATTGAATAACTGAACTGAGCAATGAACAGAACACGCAAAATAGCCCACAAAGAAAGTTTTAAAGTAACCTACCTAATCCAAATAGTTGGTCATAGAATTTTAGAGCTGGTGAAAGGTGCCAGATTGGTAGTCTTGGGAATGAAGTCCTTTATCCACTGAAAAAAAAAATTAGTAACTGAAAGTGCCTCACTTATGAACACACAGATGCGCCTAAATCATATGCAAGTCTGATCAGTTCCTTGGCTACTCTACCTAAATTGTCAGTATAGGGGCTCATTTTAAGATTGGGTGTCCAGTTCTGTAAAATATATGAACTAGAGAAATCTGTTCAAGATTGAAGTCAGATGAACAAAATCTGAACATCACAAATTTGACTTTGGTCAGGCAGAATTCCACACAGGAAGAGGAATGTATGGGACCTGAAAGTGAAGGGTGTCAATGGAGAAGGTTAGACTCTTCAGAATATGTGGGGAGGCTTATAGCGTTACTGGCTGAGGGGTATGCCAACAATCATTCTTGCCATGATTGTGAATGATTTATTTTACTGCTGGGGGAAAAAATGTATTTTAATGCCCTGGCAGCCAGGATTTCAGGGTTTATCATACTTGTGCCTGCTTTGTTAAGAGCTGGCTGGCAGCTGAGCTCACTGGAGAAATTGCCTTGAATTCTTTTTTGAAAGAACATTTAGTTTATGGAGTGAGGAGTTACAGGGGAAAGCAGGACAGTTTTGGATGGCGATCAAGCGGAGGCTTATGTGGTGAATGTTACCAACCTGGTCCCCTGGAGAAACTCAACTGGCTGTGGAGTTTGTTAAAATGTAACATACGCCTTCATCTTGGCATGTTTTGGCTATTGATCAGAGCACTGAGTTTCTCCTACTCATTTCTCATGGGAGACGTTTCAGGAAGTTGCTCCCACCATGAGTCTGGGATCCACATCAATGCACGAGTGGCAATGCCGTGGCAGCATTGAACAGGTTTGGGGTTGGTGGACTGTCTGAGGCCCTATAACACCTAGTAGTCATAACAGACAAGTTTTATGGCACTGATCCTCACTTGATGTAAAAGGAGGTATCTCCATTGACCTTCACTGTCACCAGCTGAGGATCTGATCCATTTCTGAGAAACACAGTAAGCTACTGAGCAGTGGCTTACCGCATAGAAGTGCTCATTGTAGAGGTTACTCTGTTTGCCTTCTTATCTCTTATTTTGTTTTCTAGGTCTTGCTGCCTTTGTGTTCAGTTTTTAATATCCAGTATCTCTAGCTTTGTTCATAATTCTTGAGATCTGTCTTATATTGTACTGTGTGCACTATGAGACTTAGGAGGGGAAAGACCCGAGATTCCACGAACACGAATGCAAAATATTTTTTACTGTGTTTTTAGCGTCTTGATTTATGACTTTTGACTGTACTCTATTACTATGTGAGATGTATTGAAAACATTAGAGAACTTGTGGTCAATTTTTAGAGCTTTAGAGGAGAGAATTTATCAAACATAACTAGAAAAATTGAACATAAATGCACAATAGTGAATTACGTCCCTGTAAACAACTTGAAGTGATACAAGAAGTTATTCTGACTTGTACAACTGTACTTCTGGCGGCCATTTGGTGAGGATTTTGATTTAGTTTTGCAGCTTTTCCATTTGCCATCTAGCATTTTTATAGAGACTGAAAAATACTTAGGCCAAAACCAAAAAGATTTAAAACGTGCATACTTGTTTGTTTTGTTTTTTGTTTTTTTGGAGAACTTTTCTTCCTTCAAACTGTCCAGTCCTTGAAATTATCTTTTAACAAACCAGATGCATTGAGAAATTTAATCTAGAATTTCACATTCAAACTGCAAATGAAAGTCTGTGTGTTTCTAATACAAAATAAAGTTGTATATTATAAATGTTAGGTATAAAGCACATTATAGGTAGACAACTAACTATGAACATAAGGGATACAGGCAGGCCCAGATTAACCAAAGTGCATTCAGTGCCCTTGCACATGGCTCCCGTCCACTCCAAAAAAACCAAACAACCCCAACCCAGCAACAAACCAGAGTGGCACTGTCACCCTGTGAGCCAGGTCACAAAGCCAGTCACTCAAATTTGGCCTGGCTGCCCCTCTGTCATGTGATTGGGGTGTGACGCTGTATGGAATATGCGTGACCACTTATAATATTATTGATACCAATATTACAAAATTGCAATGAATCTGACAAGATATGCCATGTAAGGTATCAGTGGAAAAGTTACTATTTGCTAAATATGACCATCATGTGTATATGTATGTATCATCTTTGTATTCCGGTGGCACCTTTAAGACTAACCATGCATCTGAAGAAGTGAGGTTTTTACCCACAAAAGCTTATGCTCAAATAAATATTAGTCTTTAAGGTGCCATCAGACTTCTTGTTGTTTTTGTGGATACAGACTAACACGGCTACCCCCTGATACTTGACATCTTTGTATTGCGAGTTATAAATGTGTGGGGTATTTGTATATCAAATTTGTGCTGTGTTTCTGAGTGACACCCCCCGGACAGATTGGCATCAGTACTATCCAGCCTGCTTAATGGCCTGTCAAGGGCAGCCAGCTATACAATGAACCCATTGAAAGAAGCCTGGGGCTACACCTATGAGTCATCAGGACATGTAGGGACATGCCTATGGACAGGGGGCTCCAAGTGCTTTTCCATGTCTACGTGCTGTGAGCTTGTGTTTGGACAAAGGATGTACAAGCCACATGGCAAAGGATATAAAAGGCAGCTGCATCTTCTCCATTTTGTCTTCAGTCCTGCTTCTCACCTCTGGAGTAACATCTCTACAAACTGAAGTTTTGAACAAAGGACTGACAGACCCATCCAGGCTTTGGATGTGTTCCAGAGGGACTCTACAAGCCAGCAAACTCACCATGCTGCTAAGAACCTGATATATGGACTCTAAAGTCATACGTATGTATCTGACTGCTTTGACCATTTAACATCTCTTCTCCTCTTTTCTTTTTTTAATAAAACCTTTAGTTTTAGATACTAACAAATTGGCTGGCATCATGGCAGCAAACTAATATTGATCAAGTAATGTGGCCCTTTGGGGATCAGAAGAACATTTTGTATAGTGAGTAGAGTTTTTAAAGAACTCCTCACCTTACTGGACCTATTTGCTGATCGGGAGCCAGAGAACTGGAATGAAATAAAGGGAGACGTGTGATTTCCCCTCCCTCCCTCCCTCCCAAGCTTCTTGATAACCACTGTGGAGGATCAGGAGCACATTTTATGACTGGCTGTTGAATCTAACTACAATGTTAACCATCAGTTTTGGAAGAATCTGCTCTTCTTTTTTTCAGGCTGCCCTGACCTTGGCATTTTCAGCGTGGGCTACCCTAAGCACCTTGGCTCACATGGGCGAACAGAGCTGGGTGGCTGGGATCTGGAGAAGGTGCCCTAGTCCTTCTAGTGGGTGGGGGGGCAGGCAGTGGTGAGTGGCCAGGAAGGTCCTGTGGGCAGTAGGTGAGGGCAGAGGGAGAGTTGTTGGTGAGCTATGGAGTGCATGGGGAGTGCTGTGGGGTGAGAAGTTGGGGGGCATTGGGGACCAGGATGTTGGGGGCTGTGTCCAGTAGGGCTGAGGTGTTGGGAGCTGTGGTGAGTGGGATGTAGGTCAGAGCTGCTGGGATGTGTGTGTGGGTGTTTTGCAGGATAAGTGGGGGCTGGTGGAGTGTTGGGGTCTGTGTGGGGGTGGGTAGGAGGGGTATTGGGGTATGGTGCTTAAAGAAGTGGGGGCCTCAATTTCCACGGTACACAGGTCCCCAAAATTATTTAATCTGGATACAGGTTCAGTATTGCCTGATGACGTCCTTTTTAGTGTGCTGAATCAGCATTATTGGATGGATTTCATCACATCTGGGTTAATTATACAGTACTGCATAGCTTGTGCTCCATAATAGCATGCTGGTGCCAGTTTGACGTAATGCAATGGTTGTGGCTCACTGAAATGAAAGGAACACATCCCCTGTCTAATTAAAATACATGCTGCTGTTCAGATAGCAAAGATTTTTATTTTAGGCAGCATTTAGACAGCCAGTTGTTTGCTGACCAGATTGTCCACTTCCTGAATTATTGTTAATATGAATTCCTGATGTGTTACTGTTAGCAAGATACCTATTACTCAAGGTATTCTGTAGGAGAATTTTTCAGTATAATGAATGAAAACTACTGCTGTTACTGTTAAATCAACAGTGGCAGGGGGATGAACTAGGAAATCAGAAGTCTTGCTTATTTCTAATTTCCATAAGCTGAAGACAAAACTCAGCAGAACCTTGAGTTTCATGTGGTTTAGGTTGACATGAAGATATAACCCCCCTGCAGTACTCGCAGCTTGAGTGAAATGCTATCCAGTTTGAGAACCTGATGGAACTTAAATCTGAGGTTTAGGTTTATATAACTAGAAATGACTGAATAGTGTAAAAACCTATTGATGAACAATTTGCCAAATTGGAAACTGAGTTTGTACTTCTGCCTGTTCATGTCTGTATTTGTTTGCTTTGCATGACTAGAGGTTTTTGTATACAAACATTGCCAGAAAGTGAATTTTGGGCCCATCACTGGGATTTAAGCAATAAACTTCATTTAACAATAAAAACAAATAATTTCAAATGGAAGTAGTAGTAGTAGATCATGAAAGTCACTACATATAATCAAGCGATGGAAACAATGCCAGGTCTCAAATCTTGAACAATGAGTTTTGAATATCAAACAACTGTCTGAATACTCACTTCTCAAATGTTTGCGAGCAATCCTCATGTATATATTTGCAAAAATAATTAATCATGCAATTTCAAACAGTGAGAAATGAGTAAAAATTATGATGTGGTGATTTGTGTGCATATGTGGGAAATGTCTGTATGTATTTAAAAACTCTCCCCCCACTCCCTATACCTCTACCATGTGCACAAAACCAATGATAGGTGCACTGTGTTCAAAAGCTTCTCTGACACTTACCTGGGCTGGAAGATTTGGCTTCACGCTGTTTGGGTTTAGTAGATGAGGTAGCAATATCTCTAAACTGAACAATTACAAAAAAATTCTGTGGATTGTTGTTGAAAGGTTTTGCAGCAGAATGTTGTTTTAAGGAGCTATTTGAATGAAGAGAAGATGGCTGTCTGATATGTGTGAGAGAGCAGACTGTTTCATACAAGGCAGAATGGAAGAGAGCTTGAAGTGGGAGAACGGTCTGTAGAGTATGTTGACATTTGGTGGGAGTCTGTGGCAGAGTGCAGGGAGTGAGAGGAGGATCAGAAACGAGAGAAGAGTTTCTGGGTGACATCACGTCATACGTTATATTACAATAGTGCTTTTACCTGAAAGTTAAAACTTGAAACCACTTCATGCTACAGTTTTATGTTGATAATTTTCAATATGAGTCATTAAATTTTTTAAACTATTCTGTCCTCACCTTGTTAGCATCAAGATATAGACTTCTGATATGGAACAACACCTTAATAAGCGCCTTTCAGTCTCTGCTTAATTTAATTGTTTTCCTCTTTCCTTTTCAATTTACAGTCATCCCATCACTGAATCATCTTTCATTTCTGAACAGAACATAAACTGCTGGTCTTAATCTATAATGCACTGAGACCTGGCTCCTTCAGACACCCTTAAACTCCATAACTCTGTAAGAGAGCTTTGCTCTACAGGGACAAAGCAGCTGCAGAAACTGAAGTCTATACTATCAAACATTCAAAGAAGAGTGTTCTTGGTGGCAGAACTCTGTCTAGAGCTCGTTGAAAATCGGAAGATTTTTCTTGTTTGTGTTCCATCATGATTTTGATGAAATGTTTCATTGGATATTTGGAAGACCTTCTACCAGTTCTGACTAACTCTGCCTCTTGAATGCCTTGCCAGAAGAGATTTAGTGGAATGCAAGTATGATTGGTTAGATCCAGGTGTAGGACAACCTTTTTAAGGGAACCTTTTACTCAGGAATGACACCCATAAACAACACCACACATGACCAAAAAGCAAACTTCTTCCTTACCCTACTCCATGAGCCTTTGTTTGGGAGAAATGGAGAGAAACAACACCATTTTTATTATGGATAGATCTTTGATACTGTATCCTGTTAATGCTTCCATTACTGTAGATTTAGGTCCTAATCGTGCAAACACTTATGCATAAATTTAACTTTAAGCAGGAGAGTAATATTGTAATTGTATCCCATTGTATTTATATGTTTAAAGTTAAGCACATGCATAAGGTTTTAGAAGACCAGGAACTTAGCTCTTTGATTACTGAATAAGATGTAATGCTTCTCATAGTATATTTAAGAATATACCCATTGCTTTGTTCTCCTGGATAAATATATTCTCTGTGTATACATATGCATATCTAATAATAATAGAAGATATATAAAATTTGTATATTTGATATTTTCTATACCAATCAATATTTTCTTTTAAAAAGCCTAGCAGGATTCAAGAGTGCATACCATTTTTTTTATACCCACTAAACTATTGTTTTTCAGAATCACAATTCTTCAATATGTTTGAAAACAAGTTCTCCATTAGAGTTGTACCCACTTATAGCACTAACTGTAATTACTGTATTGGAGATGTTCTCTACACTTCTCCCTTTTCTCTCCCCACATCCCTGGCCCACTTTCTCTCCCTATTCCACCTGGACCAATTGCAAGTAAAGGTAGCATATTGAGTAGAACCTTCATATACAACTAGTTCCATTGAAATCAATGGGACACATGGCACAGCAAGTCCTTGATCCTACAAAGACTCAGGGCTTATCTACACTTGAAACTCTATAGTAGCAAAGGTAATCTACCTCCCTGAGGTCACCCTAGCGCTGTCTACACTGGGTATTAGGTTGGCTTAACTACACTGCTCAGGGGTGTGGATTTTTCACACCCCTGCGTTACATAGGTGGATCAACCTAACTTTTTAGTGTAGACTTGGCCTTATTCCTATGCTAAACCTTATGAATTGTGAGTAAGCTCATGAAGTCAACGGAACTACTCGGTGTGTAAAATTAAGCATGCACATAAGTCTTTGCAGCATCAGGGCCAGAGATACTCTGGACAGTTTCTGCCATCCTTACTCATGCATTTATATTTTGAAAACACATTACTTCAATGAGACTTTTGATATAGACATTGAAATAAAAAGTAAACTGAGCAAAGAATTCAATTTGTATACAGTACTAAAAAATTTAATGTATGAATGTCTATTTAATATTCAAAATTATATATATATATATATATATATATATATATATATATATATATATATATATGAAAAGTACAATTACGGTACTTTACAAAAAGAGCAACAGTACAGTTAATATCCAAAAGGTTTAATGAAATTCAGGAAGAATAAAATTTAAAAGTGATTAGGATGATAGGAAGTGTCCAAATTACCTCATCACTAATCCTTTCTGACTAGAGGGAAACCAGAAATGACAGTGCAACTGAAATTAAAAACTTGCATTGTTTTTGTTCTATGACCATAGAGAGTTTGGCTGGAAAAAGAATTGATGTCCTTATACCCAGAGACAAATTTTCCGACTGCAAAGGCAAAAGTTTTCTTTTGCATACCTGTGTAGATTTTACAAAATCGGAATGTTAATTCTTTTCATATGGTAAACGTCAACATTTTAATTCTGACCACATTGCTGCTAGATTTTTCTATAAATATGCTGTATTGTATTAAGCAATAAATTAATAGTTTTTTCTCCAATTTATTCCTTGGCTAGTCTATTGAGAATATTCTTGGTCAGGAACTTAATATGCAAAATCCTATTCAGAATTACAGTTACAGTATGCATCATGCATGTGCAGAGTACTTACAGTATAAAGCCCTGACTGTGCAAATGTTTACAAAAGTGCTTACCCTTTAAACACAATAATCCCATTGATTTGAATAGAAGTACTCACATACTCATGCATTTAATGGTAAGTATTTGCTGAATCAGGGCCTACATACATACAGTTTAGGCCCTGATTCTGCAATAAGCTCTGTGTGCATCTTTGTGCCTTTATAGTGTAAACTTAAGGAGAAGTGTGTGCACGCACACATTTATATGCTATAAGGGATTTTAGAGAAATTAAACTAAAATTAGAATAGATGGGGGGGGGGGGTGTTCAAAGAAATCAGTGGTGGTTCTAAATATACAGTACTGATGGGTTTTGAAAACGACTATCAGTTTATCATTTTGTGTGCATTCATCTTTTGTTGTTCAAGCCCGCTTTGTAAATAGAATAAATCAGACTACAGAATTAAAAGAGCTGTTTGAAACAATATTGATGCTTTAAAAAAACCTTAGGAGGAAAATGTATAAAACTTTCTGGTATGTCAGATGGTAAAGGAAATGCCAATTTCACAGAATTTACATCTTTATTTAGCTGTTGAATTTATCAACACTGCCAAGGTCCAGCTATACAATAACAAAACACTTCAGCATCTGCAACTTCTTAAAACCCTGTTAAACAGATGTAATTCCTGGCATAACTAACCTCTTGCCAGCACTTTTTGTTACATTCCACCAAGACCAAACAGGAAATATATTTCCTTCAGTCTAAGAGTTTCAGAAAAAATGAGCTTCTCTGTGTACCATGAAACACAAGGAGACCTTCATTGCTTCATAACTATCAATTAGCAAGCCAATGGTGAGAGGAAATGGGCAGCACTCTTAGTTTCTCAATGAAGTGAGTAAATTTATTTATGCAGATTCCTGTTTTTCCTCTTTGGTTTGCATATTTAACACTATTTTTCTCCCACAGGTGCTTTGGGCACATGATCATTGTAACGGTTTCCTGTTCCCTGGTGCCCTTACTATTATTATTCAGAAGAAATCTTTCTCTTGTTTGCTATCCTGGGTCTAAAGGTATTTTTCAAGTCCATACCTTACCACTTTCCCATTCAAAAAGCTTTATGTACTCATATTCAGGTAATACACCTCTACCCTGATATAACGCTGTCCTCGGGAGCCAAAAAATCTTACCATGTTATAGGTGAAACTGCGGTATATCGAACTTGTTTTGATCCACAGGAGCATGCAGCCCCACCCTCCGGAGCACTGCTTTACCACGTTATATCCGAATTCATGTTATATCAGGTTGCGTTATATCAGGGTAGAGGTGTACCAAAATATCTATATTGCATCTGTACATTTTCAAAAGTTACTATGGGCCATAATTTTAAAGGTATTTAAAGACCTAAAAATGCAGATATGTACCAGGCCTAGGCATCTAACTTGCGATGAAAGCAGTGGAAGTTAAGGAGCTAGGTGCTCTTTGAAAATCCCTAAACCTTTTAAAATCTGACTGTAAGTGACTTAGGAGTACAGCAAGTCCCACCAACTGAATTTTGTGCTTTTGAGTCGCTTATGTGCTTTTGAAAATCTTGACCAATAGCTAGAGGGCGAGTTTTTGAAAAAGTGTCTAAAGACTTTTGGGTGCCTCCATTTTAGGATGCTCCAGTTTGAACCAGTTTAAAGGGGACTGATTTCAGAGGATAAGTGCTCAGCACTTCATATAAATAAAGCCTCTTTGGGTACTTACATAGCCTATGGCAGCGAGCCTCCAAGTTCAGAGTGACAGCGGGCTCACGCTACCACCCTAAAAATAGCTGTGCAGATATTGTGGGTCAGGCCTTGTCTACACTACTGTGGTAGGTTGCCTTAAGTGAATAATGTAGCTGAAGTCGACATAGCTTAGATCGACTTACTGAGGTGTCTACACTGCGCTGCATTGGCGGGAGATGCTTTCCCATCAACTTACCTTATTCTTCTCATTCCAGTGGAGTACCGGAGTCGACCAGAGAGCGTTCTGCAGTTGATTTAGCGGGTCTAGTGAAGACCTGCTAAATTAACCCCCTCTGCATTGATCGCAGCAGCGTCGATGCCCGATAATTGTAGACATGGCCTCAGGCTCTGAAGCCTATGGAGGGAGGTGGGCTTCAAAGCGCGATCTCCAGCCTGATCTGAAACTGAAAAGCACTATCTACACTGCTATTTTTAGCACAGTAGCACAAGCTCTGCAAGATTAAGTCTGTCAACCTGGGCTTGGAGACTTGCTGCCATTGGTCACTGCTTGGTCTCTAGACATCCCTTTCATGTATCTTAAGTTAGGCACCCAAAATCACTGACCATTTTTGGAAATCTTGTGCATTGTTGTACATTTTCATTAGATATAGATATACATAAACTGGTTTGGAAAAATTAAGAACCAACGTGAATCTTCACACAAACATGAAATTAAACTCAAACTTTTTTTTAGGAAGTTCATTATAGGGTTATTTTTTTTTGTATTTAATTTCTTCTTGTGGCTCTTTCCTTCCTGGTTTCGACCAGGACTGGAAGCAAATATACTTAAATACCTTAAGAAATATTCGTGTTCTATGTTTGGCTTAGAGAAACCACAGAGTACTGGAAATCCCATGAGAAAACCAGTTCTTGTGAAACTTCCAGCCATGATTCCAGACCTCTCTAGAAGCCCTTGACAATACTTAACAATATAACACAACTGACACCAAAGCATAACTAAATTACAACAGCAGATTGCAGTGTAACCAGCCACTTGAAAACCAGGCATGTCAAATTTTACATCCTCTTTCCAGAAAACTCCTACCTTTTTATAATTCCTCTCCAAACCCCATATTTCAAACACCTGTGGTAAAAGATGAGTCTACATAAGAATGGCCATACTGAGTAAGACCAATGGTCCATCTAGCCCAGTGTCCAGTCTTCTTACAATGGCTGGTGCCAAATGCTTCAGAGGGAGTGAACAGAACAGGGCAAGTATCAAGTGATCCACGTGTTGTTGTCCAGTCCCAGCTACTAGCAGGCAGAGCGACACCCAGGGCATGGGGTTGCGTCCCTGACCATCTTGGCTTGTAGCCATTGATGGACCTACCTTTATGAATTTATTTAATTCGTTTTTTTTTAAACCAGTTAACTTTTCACATCTGCTGCCAACATCTTCTTCCATAGGCTGACAGTACGTTGTGCGAAGAAGTACTTGTTAGAGAGCTTATTCCTTCACTCTCCCACTTCCCTGTTCCTTCTCGCATGAACAGAGAGCAACAATACCCGAAGTCCGAAGGTGCAAACAATTCGATGTTTATTGGGGTGAACTTCCAGCAAGCTTAAATACAAGTTCCTTTTTCCTTATTTTCGAATCCCAACTTACTTCCTGTTTGCCCCTCATTTATATAGTAATATTCTTAGCTATACCTTAACCAATCATTCTACTGAAATTTAACTAACCAATCCTAACATATTGTAACATGATTAGCTAGCCAATTATATCCCACCACCTTAATTAGATTACACCCAGCAAAATTAATTATACAGCAGACAGAAACAATCACAGAACCAGACAGAGATTATACAGACAAACAATAGCAAAGTGGGAACTATAACGACAAAACAATACAGAAGTGAGGATTTCACATCCCAGCTATGGATAAGTGAGTTCTTGCCAGACAGGATGCTATCAAACTAAGTTTCCTTTTACATTTTCTAGGCACTTCCCTTTCTCTGGAGGTGATAGGAATTATCAGGACAGGATTGTATTCCTAACAGCCCAATAGCACCTTCTTTCAATGTGACTAGTTTGGAATGTGAGGATGTGACTGTTCGCTTCCTGGCTTATGGCTGCCTCTGCTGCTTAGGCAAAGGCCTTAGCCTAAGCACAGGGCCTCAAACTGTCACAGTAAGAGAAGGCCCTTACACCAGCAGACAGTGATTTTGATTCTTTCTTTTATACCTCTAACTAGCCAAGTAATAAGAATACCCCTAAATTCTTAAAGTACAGGCCTTTACAGACAGGCCTGAATATCTATATCCTAACAGTACTTCCTTTTGTTTTTGTTAAACCTGCTGCTGATAATTTAAGTGGGTGACCCCAGTTCATGTCTTATATGAAGGGGTAAAGAACACATCCTTAATTACTTTCTCTACACCATCCATGACTTTCTAGACCTCCATCACATCCCCCCACCCCAGTTATCTCTTCTGTAAAATGAACAGTTACAATCTTTTTAATTTCTCTTCATATGGAAGCTGTTCCATACGCCTAATTTTGTTGCCCTTCTCTGGACTTTGTCCAATTCTGATATATTTTTGGGATATAGAAGTAATACATACATATACCCAAATTCAAATCTAATTTACTCAGGTGTAAATTGGAGGTAAATAATCTGAAGTAAATGGAGACCCTGGATTTAAATTGGTGTTGCTGAAACTTCTTGTTGTGCTTAGTTTAAGATTCCTTTTAAAACTGGTGTGCATGCATTTTCCTGGCAGTAAATTAGCCACGTAAGTTGTGTGTGTTTATCGTCATGCACTCTATTCTATATGTACGGGGCCAGATTGTGACCTTGTTTTTGTGTGCTACCAGAATTGAGGACTGGGAGAAAAGCAGCCTCCAAGGGGCTGTTGTGCTCTCCCTTCCCTATACAAGTGGGCATAATGGGGTAGACAGTGGGCAGAGGAACCCACTAGGGAAAGTATGTTGCCCCAGTATAGACTTGACTCTGGATATTCTCCCCTGCTCCAAGGGGGGGGGGGGAATTATAGATGGTGACTATCAGAGTCACAATCTGACTTTAGATCAGCTTCAGAAGTAGCGCAACAACCTGCGGCCCCTCGCTCGTGGCTGGGGCATGAATTGGTTGCAGCTATGTGTGTGCGTGCATGTCAGAGGCCAAGAACAACCAGAAAGCAGGCAGGCAGTGAGAAGCAGTCATGTGTTAGGCTCTGAGGGAGCAAAGAGAGCTCACTGGGACACAGAACTGACTGGAAGGGTTGACTTGGATATTATGAGCTAGGAAATTGTCTGCTGTTTGTTCCTACTGTGTTCAGGGAAACAGGACATAGTGTACCTTCTTTGTAAATACACAGGATTGTACCAAAGAATATACCTGTCTCACTTAATGAATTTCTCCTTCTAAGGGAAACAATCCAGCAAGCCCCTGAATATGGGGTTAAGGCACCTGGGCCAAGAGACAAAACATACTGCTTATTGCTAATGTGTCTAACATCTCAATTAGATATAGCATGCTTAAATTGCTAGTTTAAACTAGGGCTGTTGATTAATCACAAATAACTGTCATGATTAACTCAAAAAATTAATCCATGGTTTTAATCGCACTGTTAAACAATAGAATACTAATTGAAATGTATTAAATATTTTGGATATTTTTCTACATTTTCAAATATATTGATTTCAATTACAACACAAAAATGCAAAGCATACAGTGCTCACTTTATATTATTTTTTACAAATATTTGCACTGTAAAAATGATAAACAAAAGAAATAGTATTTTTCAATTTACCTCATTCAAGTTCTGTAGTGCAATCTCTTTATTATGAAAGTGAAACTTAAAAATGTAGATTTTTTTATTACACAACTGCACTCAAAAACAAAACAATGTAAAATTTTAGAGCCTACAAGTCCACTCAGTCCTCTTTCTTGTTCAGCCAATTGCTCAGAAAAACAAGTTTGTTTACATTTATGGGGGAGAATGCTGCCTGCTTATTATTTACAATGTCACCTGAAAGTGAGAACACGCATTCGCATGGCACTTTTGTAGCTGGCATTGAAAGATATTTATGTGCCAGATATGCTAAAAATTCATATGCCCCTTCATGCTTCGGCTACCATTCCAGAGGACATGCTGATGATGCTCATTTAAAAAAAAGTGTTAATTAAATTTGTGACTGACCTCCTTGGGGGAGAATTCCGTGTCTCCTGCTCTGTTTTACCTCCATATATTTCATGTTATAACAGTCTCGGATGATGACCCAGCACGTGTTCGCTTTAAGAACACTTTCACTGCAGATTTGCCAAAACACAAAGAAGATACCTATGTGAGATTTCTAAAGATAACTACAGCACTGGACCCAACGTTTAAGAATCAGAAGTGCCTTCCAAAATCTGAGAGGGAGGAGGTGTGGAGCATGTTTTCAGAAGAGTTAAAAGAACAACACTCTGATATAGAAACTTCAGAACCTGAACCACCAAAAAAGAAAATCAACCTTCTGCTGGCAGCATCTGACCCAGATAATGAAAATGAATATGCGTCGGTCCACACCACTTTGGATCGTTATCGAGCAGAACCCTTCATTGGCTTGGACATCTGTCCTCTGGAATGGTGGTTGAAGCATGAAGGGACTTATGAATCTTAAGTGCATCTGGCATGTAAAAATATTGTGATGCCAGCTACAACAGTGGCATGCGAATGCCTGTTCTTACTTTCAGGTGAAATTGTAAACAAGAAGCGGGCAGCATTATCTCCTGCAAATGTAAACAAACTTGTTTGTCTAAGCGATTGGCTGAACAAGACATAGAACTGACTGGACTTGTAGACTCTAAAGCAGTGGTTCTCAAACTTGTTCTGCTGCTCGTGCAGGGAAAGCCCCTGGCGGGCCGGGCTGGTTTGTTTACCTGCCGCGTCCACAGGTTCAGCTGATCGCGGCTCCCAGTGGCTGCGGTTCGCTTCTCCAGGCCAATGGGAGCTGCTGGAAGCGGTGGCCAGTATGTCCCTCGGCCCGCGCTGCTTCCAGCAGCTCCCATTGGCCTGGAGCTGCGAACCGCGGCCACTGGGAGCTGCAATCGGACGAACCTGTGAACGCGGCAGGTAAACAAACAGGCCCGGCCCACCGGGGCTTTCCCTGCACAAGCGGTGGAACAAGTTTGGGAACCACTGATCTGAAGTTTTACACTGTTTTATTTTTGAGTAGTTTTTTGGTACGTAATTCTATATTTCTAAGTTCAACTTTCATGATAAAAATACTGCTCTACAGTACTTGTATTAGGTGAATTGAAAAATACTATTTTGTGTATCATTTTTACAATGCAAATATTTATAATAAAAATAATATAAAGTGAGCACTGCATACTTTGTATTATGTGTCATAATTGAAATCTATATATTTGAAAATGTAGAAAATATCCAGAAATATTTAAATAGAATATCATTTATTATTAACAGTGTGATTAATTGCCTTTAATTTTTTTAATCGCTTGACAGCCCTACTTTAAACTGTTTGTGTAGTTATGCTTTGTGCTGTTTATACAGGGATGACTTCATTCAGCATTCACACACCATCCTATGGGATGATATATTTTGGCTGCTTATTTTTGGTATTTAAGGATAAGTTTGTAGAGTATGTTGGGATCTGTTTCTCCTCTAGCTATGTGTATGGACTCATCAACATCATATGAGAGTTGAATTGGTGTATATTCACCTTAAGATCATTATGCAAGCTGTAAAACACCATGTTGTGGGGAGAAGGATACTACAGCATTTAAGTTACGGCAGCAAAGTTGTTATAAGGGTGTGCTTAATTATCTCATTGAGCACATTGGCTAGACCAGGACTAGAGGATATGCATGAATTCCTGGCACCACTGAACACAATGGCAAAACTCCTATTGACTTCAGTGGGGCCAGGAATTCACCCCATAAATCTGTTAAGGGGAAAAATACATAAGAAATATTTGAGGAAAAATTATTTTACAGAAGCAGAATGAACTTCCTGCTGAAGTGCTGGAATCAATATGTATTTGTTTGAACAAAAATTGGATGACTACATGGAATGTTATTAGTCAATATTGTGCTTGGGAGTAGCTGACCACCTTTTCTGGAGCTCAGGAGGCACTTTTTTCCACTTGCCATGTTTTATTCCCAATATTGACTATGGTTTTCGGCATGGGAAACTTTGTTCTCCTCTGGCACAAAAAATTATTTAAAAGTTGAAAGGATTTTTAAAAAAGTATTTAAAACATTAAAACCTTTCATCATTTACAAAAATATTAACACATTATATAAAATCAGCAATGGCATCAGTCCACGCCGAGGTCTATTTTGGGTTCCAAACTGCTATGTAACTAATTACAGTTCAGCTAGAGCTAGATGCTAACGAGGCTGTTGTAGGCGTGGGTTGCTGTGGACAATGCCATGGGTTGTTTTTATATCCAAGGCCACGAGTTGTGTGGAATACTAGTGCTTACATGGTACCTAAAGACCAAAAAGGTAAGAGACCAATATTTACTAGATGAATTCTATATTCCAGAGGGTTCTATGAATAATTTCTTAAATATAGTAAGCTCCCTATACTCATGACAGAAGACTCCTGGGAGAAATTTTCATATAAAATTTGAGTTTTTCAATTGTGTTTTTAATATTAAATGTTAATTTGATATAACTTCAGTTATGAAAAATTCTAAAATTAAATCCTGGGGTCTGTTGATTTTGTATATAAATTGCTGACCCCCTCCCTGTCTACTTTTCCTCAGGATATGCAATATGCTTCTGGCAAAAGAATGATTTCCACCGTAAGAATGATATGGTCTTCAACTCCCCACCCCCAATCTTTCTCCCCCACCTATATCCCCCCAAAATTACCCTGTCACAAAATAGCCTAAAGAAGCAAAAAATTAAATTGTCTAAAGTATCAAAGCCCAAACCCCTACCACAAATAAAAGTTTTATTCTGAAAAGGGAGAAGTGCCAGAGACTCCATGAAGTCTCCACAAAGAAACTTTGCTGTTGCTACTGATTGTACATGGAAGGAACTCAGATACTATTGTGATGGATGGCAGGATAAAAACTACAGATAGATTCCACAGATGTCCACCATTCTTTGTATTAATCCTGAGACCAGATAAAGAAGCCAAAAGCTATGCTTTTCTCTACCATCTTGCTCCTTTTTGTGGGCGTCTTGGTTTCTCACTTTGGTGTCTTTTTTATTAATTAGAGCCATAGACGCCGACTCTGGGGGAAAAAATAGTTGGTGCTCAGCACCCACCATCAGCCCCACCGATCAGTTCCGCCCCCTCCCCCACAGTGCATCTTGCCCACTGGTGGTCCCCACTAATTAGCTCCTCCCCCCTCCTGCCAGTGGTCTGCTGCATGCCGGAGGCACTGGGGGAAAGAGGGAGGGACTCAGGGGAGGGGGAAGAATGGGGTGGGAAGAGGTGGAGAGGGGGTGGGAAGAGTTAGAATGAGGGATTGGGGGGAAGGGGTGGAGTGGGGGCAGGGCCTGGGGCAGAGTGGGGGTTGAGCACCCTCCAGCAAATCACAACATCAGTGTCTGTGATTAGAGCAAATAAAACGGTATTTGTGGAGGGGCAACAGTAGAGGGATTTACATAGTTGCTTAGGATTGTTACTGGGTGGGGGGGGAATAAAAAAGCAAAATACATGAGCAATGATTGAGCTCTCTGTAGCTGTTCCACGGTAATAAATTTAACATCGTCCTGGGTGCTGACATGTCTTTGGAACTCAACGGCTCCTTAAATAGCTGTATGAAATTCTATTTGAAGACCTTTTTTATACCAAAATATTTTTGGGTATTTCAGCTTCGCATACTTCACCCAAATTGTGTCAGTTTCCTAAAATGATACAAAATTCTCAGGGCAAAATCCACCTCTTGTTTTATGATCCAAGTTAATTCTTCCCATTCCTCATTTAATTCCTCACTCTTTACTAAAAGTGCTAAAACACAGCTCTGCTTAGTCCATCTGAACTGTTGAGGCCATGTGCTATCCTTGCTATTTGCTCAGCTCTCATTGACCTCAGTGAGATACATGTACAATAGCCCTACATTCGTAATTCCAACATTTGTTGTGGTGATGTTAGATGATTACCCCGTTCAATGATTTCACGTTGAAGAAATCAAGAAGTATAAAGTTCTGATTGGGAATTTTTCAACCAACAATTTTTTCCACCAAAAAACAAAAACAATTTGTTGAAAATGAAACTGTTCAAGAGACAGGCAGTTTCAACAACTCTCCTGCCTCCAAAAATTTTTGAAAAATTTTGCAATTTGTTGACAAACCCTGTTTTGACACAGGTTCAGTTTTTCAAGTCTAAACCTTTAAACTTTTTTTTTTGTAAATTTAGACTAAAAAGCAAAATTGAAATGAAACCTTTGGGAATTATTTAAATGAAATGTTTCGATTGATCCAAATTTAAAAAAAAATCAGTTCAGAAAAATTCTCAATATTTTGAATTTGTCTTAATTTGGGACAGGAAATTTTTACTTTTTGAAATCTCAAATTCACAGAGGATGTGAAAACCACTTCCCACCCATCTCTATATAACCTCCCTTTTCCCCTCAGTTCCCTTCCAAAAACACACAAGCAAACAACCCCCAAAGATGTACCTCAACAGGATAATGTTGAAAAACAATGACACAGTTACATAGCCAAGGGGCTAATTCTGATGCCCGGACTCTCGTTTAATAGTACCCCTCTATGAATATTCCCACTGAAGTCAAAGCACTCATTCATGGAGTGAGGTGATACATTGTAGGAGTATCAGAATCCAGCCCACAGAGAATGTTGTTGTACTGACAGTTGCTTCATATATTTCCCCCTCAAATGTCTTTTTTTTTTTTTTTTTCTTCTGGGATTGAGGATTGAGATTTGGTTCTGTTTTGCCTTTTGCTGCCAAAGTTGTGATATCCTTTCTTGCTCTGTTGCAGCAAGAGGACATCGACATTCATGAACCTGGAAACAATGTAAATAAATTGGCATGTAGAAGTGAGTGAATGAACATTCCAGGCTCTGTATTTAGTTCATTTGTCTTTACCCTGCTGCTTGCCAGTTTGTTTGTGTTGTTTTGACTCTCTCACTACCAGACACATAAATGTAGTTAAATTACCATAATGTTAATGTTTATGTATTTTGATTATAGAAGAGCTAAAGTTTAGAGATCTACCCCACATTTTGACAAGCCAGGCTGATGGCAAAACACGGTATAATTCGGAGAGGGACTGTCTCTTGCTATGAGGATGTATAGCACAATGGATATCTTATCTGGGTCCTCTAGGCCTTACTGTGAGACAAATGGACAATAATGCGGAGTACATTTAATTACAATACTTGACATTTATCAGAAATTAGGTCCGATCAAAACTGTGGGTCAATATATCACAAAACTATGAAATGTGCAATCTGGTATTTATAAAGCACTTATCAGCCATTAATTACAATGGTTTTACTTTAAAATTTTAGCCTTTTGTTTGAGCCATATTTCAAATGCTGGGTTACTTGATATTCAGTATTCAGCTGGTAGGTTCACTTTTATCAGGGGTTTGTCAATTGCCGGTGGGTGGTGGTTATGTGTCCTGCGCACACAGCAAGTCTAGCCAGTTATTAGGCTAGATGTGATAATGCACACTTTGGTGCAAGCTTAGCCAGGATCCAGTGGCTGCCAAACTGGTTACTGGTTTGGGGAGGGCAGCTTGTGAACAGCCGTGTGTGGTTTTTTTTTTTTTTTTTTTTTTTTTTTTATAATTCAGAATGTAGCTTGCAGCTGAAATCTTGCAATAGTCTTATATTGAAGACGGCATTTTGTTTTGCAACACTCTTAGAAATCCTACCAGCTACTATTTATTACTTAAAACTGTCTGTGGAAGATCAGAAACCTGGAATGTCAGAAATTCCTGTAAAGGATGGAGTGTTTCCACCAGTAAATCTGTTTCACTGTAATTAACTCATAGTATTTAAAAAATGGGTTTATTAGGGGTAGGGCAAAGAATCACAAACCTTTCTGGCTCTGAGTTCTGAAACAGGGCCTCAGTGCTGTGGTGAGAGCTCAGAGAAGCCTTCTTATAGATTGTCCTGCCTGCACATATTGTTCAATTAATGTTTCCATTTATGGTGCACCAATCCTAGAGTCTTCCAAAGCACACAGTGTGAAATTGCATCCATGATATGGCCTTTTTGTACTGTGCTTGCATGGTCAGAGCAAAGCCCATTTGGGTCTGAGAGAGTTTAAATATAAATCCATTTACACTTCATCATTTAAATAGTTGGCAGACGAAAAAAACCCTTAGTTACTGGAGAGGCAGGGTACATGAGGCTATATCTCCTATTGGACTGACATCTGTTGGACAGGACAAACTTTTGAGCTTCCAGGAGCTCTTCCTTATGTCTGGAGAAGGTAATTGAAGTGTCCAAGCTAAATACAAAGTGGAACAGATTGTTAAGCATATGGGCATGTGCGAAGCCCTTAGAAGACCACTTCTAATGAAATGAGCAATTAAGGGTTAGCAGGCAGTAGTGTGTGTGACAAATTGCTGTAATGAGCCATAAAACCAGCATCTTTGTTAAGTCCATGGTTTATGGTGTCCAGCAGGGTTATGAATTTAAATTCCCAAATTCTTCTTTTGAAGATGTTATGCAGGCTTCCTTTGAGGACAAGGCCTGAGAGATCGGATATGGAGTGATAGCTTTCTGAAAAGTGTTCACCCGTGGGTGACTGTGTGTTTTGTCTTTATTCCTATGTGAATTCATTCAAGATCATAGTGATTGACTGACTGTATTCACCCTTACACATAGGTGCCAACTTTTCCCTGCGCCGGTGGGTGCTTGCCCCAGCCCCGCCCTCGGCCTTGCCCTGACTCCACTCCTGCCCCACCCCCCGTTCCAACTCCTTCCCCAAATTCCCTGCCCCAACTCTGCCCCCTCCCTGCCTCACTGGACTCCTTCCCCAAATCCCCACCCCAGCCCCGCCTCTTCCCTGAGTGCGCTGCGTTCCCCTTCCTCTCTCTCCCTCCCAGCACTTGCCGCCATGAAACAGCTGTTTTGCGGTGGCAGGCGCTGGGAGCTAAGGGGAGAAGCAGGGATGTTGTGCGCTCAGGGGAGGAGGCGGAGGTGAGCTGGGGTGGGGGAGAGGGGAGCACCCACCAATTTTTCCCCGTGGGTGCTCCAGCCCCAGAGCACCCATGGAGTCGGCGCCTATGCCCTTACATAGTTGCTGAGGCATTTGATGCATTGTATGAGGTACTTACATGTCATAGGCATGTGTAGGACCCATGGATCTTGGAAGGTGTGTCATGGGGGTGGGTGTTAATCATCATAGCAGTGGAGATATGTCTGCAAGGTTTGTGTATTGTTTTTCTGGCAGGATCTGGTGCTGCTGTGAGTTTGTGTGTCTTGGTTTGTGGGGAGCTATGTTCTGATGATAAGCTTGGTGAGGTTGGGGGTTTGTTTGAAGGCCAGAAGAGGAGGTTCAGGAAGGATGTAGTACCCATCAAGTAGGGTTGTAATTGTTCGATGTCCCATATGGGCTCTAATGAGGGGTGTTAGGTGACAAGTAGACCTGTGCAGTTATGCTTTTTTCCCTTTATCGAAGCAGGGTTTTCCCGGGGTATTTTGGTGGCCCATTCCATGTTGTGATGCATTTCTCTGGAGTGTCTTTGTTTGGGGAAGGCAGTTTCAAGTGTGTTTAGGTGTGTATCCTGCACTTTCTCTTTGGAGCAAATTCTGTGATATCTGAGTGCCTGGCTGTATGTAGATAACAGATTTCTTGGTGTATCTGGGTTGTTGCTGGATCTGTGGAGGTTAAGTCCAGTGATCCATGGGTTTCTTGTATATAGTTGTCTGTAGGGTTCCAAAATTATTGACAGAGGTAAAAGAGGGCTTGCCTAATCTTATAGTCTTAGAAGGGCTGAAATATCAGCTGTTTTTTAGATTGCACAGGGACAAATAACAATTTAGAGCATTCTACAAATGAATACCAGTTGGCTTGGATCACAACACTCTGTAGTTGTCTTTTCTGGTACAAGTATCTAACGGTATGTAGAATCTGACTGTCACCTATTCTAAAACAAAGGGACTTTCCTATTGGTACAGTCAAAGGCCATGATCCTGTGTTCCTTAAAGTTAACAGAAGTCTTTTCATTGACTTCAGTGGGGATTGAATCAGGCCCAGAAGGTTTATCTGTTCTGTTACTTCCCATATGACTTATGACGTGCTGTTTCAGAGGTAAGCAAAACAATTTCATAATATTGCATGTGACCCAAGTAGTAATCACTATACATCACGTAACTAAAACTTAATTAACCTAATACTTAAATTTTAATAGTAGGCCAGATTGATCAATGAAGTTATTTCAGTGAAGCTACTGGAATTGTAGCAGGGACAACTCTGACTTACCTTTTGTTTCTCTCTACTGCAATTTTCGTATGTAAATTATTTGCCATTTTTATTGACACCTGTTTAAAATCTTTTCCAGATAATTTTAAACAAGACATGATCTATGCTCTTTTTATGAGAGATGCTGGGTAAAATACGTACAAAATACTATACATACCAACCTCATGCAACTGTTGTGAGGGTTAATTACAGTAAATATATACTTGAAGTGATGTATAAAGGCTGAGGATTATCATTAAAATCAAACAAAATTAATTGGAGAAAAATATACATTGAGGAAAAAATGAGTTACAATTTCCACAGAGTAAACAAATTAAAATTACTGAAAATTAAGGGCTTGATCCTAAATCCATTGAAATGAATGGGAGTCTCTCCATTGACTTCACTGGGCTTTGAATTGGGCCGTAAATGAGTAACTTCACTGAAATGTAGCCTTGAAGATTATCTGAGCCCCAGTCTTGCATTATGCATGTTAGCATTCAGCATGTGAGTAGTTCCATTGAAAAAAGCGAGAAGTCAATGGGACTGTTTGCTTAAAGTTAAGATGATGTATAAGTATTTGCTGGATTGGTTTCTTGGTGTCATTATTTTCACCATATTATGAGAATATGTACAAGAAAATGGGAAAATAATATATCTTTTGGTAATATTTTTCTCCAATCAACATTTTTGATAAAGATGATTTTAATAATACTTTGCTTACATATCCCTTTACCTCTTCAAAATGCTACATAGAGCTATTAAGACTCTGCCTTACATACAGGCTGCTAGTTTCAATGTAAAGTTAATTTTAATTATTTTAAGTTTTTTAGCTTTCAAAATCCAGCAGAACAAATATCATAAAGGAATTTATGCATCTATTAAATGTGGAGTGTGGGGGCTCAAAAGCTCCCTTGAGGAGAACAGCATAACTCTTTGTATTACTTGCATCTTAATGTCAACACCTTGACCATACTGTAATAGACACTAAAATTATTCCTAAAATGTTACATTACTCTTGATGTACTGAACGTACAATATATTTGGTGCTTGTAACCCCACCAAAACTTGTTTCAGCCCATTTCGTCTTGAAACTTGAAACTTTGATATCAAATGTCAATGTAAAAAAATCACAAAAGGAAGAGGAATAGAATTTAGCAATCGATCCATATAAATACGCAAAGTTTCAGTGATAACATCTGTGTCTATTTTTCCCCTTTTCCTGTATTCCTTTCCACCTGTCCTCTTCAAATGTCCTATCAGACTGTATTTAAAAATATTACAGTATTTAAATATGTAGTGGTAACACTATGTGCTGCCAAATTATGTAGTGACTCTGGGAAGTTATGAAATAAAGCTTGATGGAGAGCTTTAATATTTGTTGTACACTGAGCATTTCTCCAGAATGACAACCAATGGTTAATTATACTCCTATAAAGCTGAGTGTGTGATGGGGGAGGATTTTGGGAAATCCTTTGGGAGCCACATTTCCTCTTTTTATCCCATATGATGTTTTTCTGTATCTCCTCCCCACAATCATGATGAAAACTCTCATTGTTCCCCCAAGTGGAGGGTGTGAGGAGGGGTATCCTGCTAAGCAGCAGTGTATGTGTGTGTTGAGTTAAACCCTCTGGGGGCTTTCAAAGTCCCTGCTGGGAATACCTCACTGGGATGAATTAATCAAATACAGCTGAGCATAGTTAGGCTCAGAACTTTAAAAATGGACTGGGCTACCTTCATGTTTCCCAGGGAAAGGGAATTTGCTCTCTAGTAGGCGGAATAGAGTGCTAGAGGCAGAAAAATGCTTTCTTTATATTGTTTTGTATTTGTAGATGAATTTGTTTTGAAGTTTCAGTATTTAAGATGCATGAGAAAAATGTGGTCATGCAGAGATTTTTTTTGTGGGGGGTGTGTGTTCTTTTGGTTGAACCAGAGCCTTGTAAAATAAACCTGCCCACCCCAGAAAGGGTGTGGTGTTGAATTTTTATTTGACCTGGGTCTCTGGCAAAGTTTTCACTCCAGCTGTACAATCGCTGACTTTGCCACACATCGCCTTCAAAGGAAACCCTTCCTTTTGGCTGCAGCATGCTATGTGGTCCCTTTTCAGAGCTCTTCAATGCCTCTCCTCAGATGACTGAAGGCAGTGACTAGGGACCAAGTACAGGAACTCCCTTCCTTCTCCTTCCATCTCAGTGTTCTCCTCAGTGCTTCCAGCCCCTATTGGCTAAGGGAGCACAGAACTGAGTCCAGGACACTAACTTAAATTTCTCCATTGGGATAGTCAATGGTGCTGGCACCAATTTTTATTTTGGAGCTACACTGAAGGCCAACTCTTCAAAGAGGCCTCAATGTGGTCTCTGTCATTGAGTACCCAAAATTGCATATTTGGTCATAACCCAGAACTTGAACACTGCACAGTCTATTTATGAATCTATTTATACGCAAACACTAACCTGGGATGGGGATTTTCGTTTTGAAACCCCAAACTACAGTGACTCTAGAATGGCCTAGAATTCTGTCAGTCTATTATGCTTATAATTTTCTGTACCTTTTAATCATTGTAAACCTCTCCCAATTTTGTGCGTATGTGTCTTCCACAATAAAAACATACTTTAAAAGCAATGTTTAAAAAAAAATCAAGAATTATGCAAGGTTTCTCTCTCAGGGATGTTCTTACAGCTCTCAGTGCTTCAGGAGATGCATAGAACTGGCTCAGACTAGACTTTTTTTGCTAATAGCTGCAAATCAAAACCCAGCCCTCTGCCCCAGCACTAGCCAATTTGTGTTTCATGTTCATTACCCTTTTAGGAGTCTCTGATTCTAATTGAAATTTTCTGTTGAAGAAACCACACATGACCAGATTTCCAAAAGAAAGCAGCAGTGGCACCCAGCAGCTCTTGTTTAGGCACCTAAATGAAGTGGGCAGGTCCTCAAAATTGTTCAGCTTTCATTAGCTGCCACTGAGAACAGTGGAACTGTTGGGTCCTGGTCACTGTAGAAAAAATGGCCACTTCATCACATGTAGAAAATGAGAGATGAGGTCTTCTCAAAATCTGGCCCTAATTTGCTCAGGGCTAATCTAGTTGAAAATTAGTTTCTGAAATATTCAATAACTTTCCTTTCTTCTTTAAGCTGAGCCATATTTTGGCCCATGTTGCCAAAGAACAAGGAACAGACATTGGGTGCCAAATTTATCACCTTCCCACTTGCTTGTACTGTATGTTATATGCTCAGCACAAAGCAAAAAGCCCTTGTGAGAAATTCCTGATTCCTTTAATTTTTTGGAAGGTCCATAGTGTACAAATCTATTTTAAGCGGCTGGTTATAGGAAGTGCAGTTTTAAATATTCCATGTTTACTTTGGCAGATAACCATGATGTTTGAGCTTCAGCCTGGACTTGACTTTGACATTCATTTCAGATCAGCTGATACGAAGTTTTTCAAGAAATATATATTTATATATTTTTTTAAAAATAGCTACATGTATTCTATATCCTGCTCTCTGCAGTGCTAAAATATCATTTGATGCTGAGTGTCATACTGCATTTTTGGGGGAGCTATCTTACTGCAAATTACCGCCAACATATCTACTGCCAAGCTGAATGATTTGTTCTTAGTAAATCCATGCTGGCTTCAATGTACAGGTGTCTGCAAATTGAACGTTTTATACATTGCTGTAATACCATCCCAGGTATTGAGGTCAGGCTGACTGGTCTATAGTTCTGCACCTCCTTTTTCCACTTCCCAAAGGTGGGCATTATGTTCCAGAACCTCTCCTGTCATCCACGAGTTTGCAAATATTATTGTTAGTGGCTCTGAGATTTCTTCAGCTAATTCCTTCAGTACCCTCAGGTGAATAGTATCAAGCTCTGCTGACTTGAATGCATTCAAATTAATCAGAGGATTTCTGACATGTTCTTTACTTATCCTGATATGCACCCCTTCCCCTTTAATTGTCCATGATTACTGTGTTGGTTGTCTGGTCACATGTTGTGTTTTGTGAGAAGACTGAAGCAGAGTAAGCATTGAGCAGCTTTGCCTGCCTATCATCTTCCGTTACCAGCTCACGTTCTCCATTGAGTGGTGGACCCACACTATCCCTGATCTTTCTGTTTTGTACCCCTTCTTGTTGTCTCTAACATTCCTTGCCAGTTGAAATTCATTCTTTGTCTGGCTGTCCTGATTTTGTCCCTACATGCTCGTGCTATTCCCATGTGTACTTCCTTGGTAACATGCATCTCCTTCCTTTTCCTGTATGTATCCCTTTTGATTTTTAGATAGCTAATAAGCTCCTTGTGCAGCCACATTGAACTCCTGTGACTCTTCTTATCCTTCTTCTGCATCGGAATAGCTTGATGTTGAGCTCTAGTATTACAACTTTTATGAATTGCCAGCCCCCCTTCAACTCCTTTTTCTTTCTAACTGGTCTCTCCTTGGGACCTTGCCTACTATTTCTGAGTTGGTTGAAGTCTGCCTTTTTGAAGTACAGTGTCCTTGTTTTGCTATTATCATACCCACTTTCCTTTAGGATCTTAAATTCTATCAGATCATGATCACTTCTTCCCAAGTTCCCGGCCATCTTCATGTCTGCAACTAATTCATCCTCGTTGGTCAAAACCAGATACAAAATGGATGTCCCCCTCATTTGTTTCCTCAACTGAATCAGAAAGTTGTCCACTACACCTCCTTAGAACTTGCAGGACATATTTGTAGCAAAGTCCCTCCCAAGGAAAGAAGCAGGATTGAAGACAAGATGGAGGAGCTGCATCAGCCTTTTATAGTCTCTTGTCATGTGGCCTCTCTTTCTTTGTTCTAAAGACAAGCATTGGGGCACATGGCAAGAAAAAACCTTAGAGTTCTGTCCATAGGCATGTCCCTGCATGCCTTGCTGAGTCACAAGGTGTATTCGCCTTCTTTCAGTGGGTCAGTTGTATAGCCTTACCGGGCCATAAAGCAGGCTAGGCAGAGCTGACACCAACTTGTCTGGGGTGTTCCCCAGAAGCATAGCACAAGTTTGAAATGCAGACAGTATAGAGCCAATATTCATAACTTCAACTACAAAAATGATACACATATACAGATAGCATAATCATAACCAGCAAACCATAACCTTGTCTTAGACTCCTTATTTGACCCCCTTTATGCAAGATTTGGTACCACTACAGGACTTTGGTTGCAACAATGATCTTTACAGTCCCAGTTCATGTCAATAACGTCACAGCAGTCTGCAGGGATCTGCTCAAGGTCATTTTTTTTCCAAGTGGGTTAAATTAGAGTGTGAAATTGATATACTTGCTTCTTTCCCCAAATACCCAAAATAGGTATCAATATCTAATTGTTGAGAGCTACTGTTATTCAAACACTTCTTGATCAAAGTTCCCTATTGTAAAGGTCATGAATGATCTAATTTGCCTAAGATTTTGGGGAATGCATGAATTACAAGTAGCCTATAAAGTGATCTATTCATGTTCACTTAGTTATAGTTTCTTCTGGAAAATATGATACAACCATTTAAAAAAAAAAGAAATATTAGTCCTCTGAATTTGAAAAAGAAAACAAAATGCAGTTCCTGGAGGGGAAAAATCCATGAATATAGTTCTCTTGAGACTTTTGTGTGTCTCTTGGTTTACAGGGGAGAGAACTATAATCCATGGGAGGTGAGTTTTCAGATAGGCTATGTACATTGCTATGTACCATGAAATAATGGTACTTATCTATTTAACGGTATTTATTTGATAGATATTTGTGGACGAACATGTTTATCAGCAATTTACAAGTAACCACAAGATGAAATTTGTTCCTCGTGGGCAGGATGTTATCAATTTAATGAAAATTTTAAGAAGAAGAAAACCCCCACTCCAAAATACAGAATAATGTTACCATTTTATGAAAATAGAATTTAAAATCAAATAAATCCTTCCCAAAGGAATTTTAATAGAATTTATTTAACTTTGACTTAGCACTTGGGGGATAGGAGAAGATTTTTCTAATGCATGACAAGCTACTAAAATCTCTTTCTGTAAACTTGTGAAAGATCATATTGTACATTGGCCCCTGCATCTTCCTGCCACTTCTTAGGTTTTACAGACACATTTTCCTGTTTTGCTAGTGTCTCTCTCCCTCTCCTATGATGCTGCGTTGGAGACCCTCCCACCCCCGTCCCCACACACCTATTCACAAACAGAAAAGCTAACTGAACCCTGATCCTGCAAAAACTAATGCACATGCTTAACGTTAGGCACAAAATAGGCCCACTGATTTTAATGGGCCATGCATACGGTTAAGCACACATAGAAGACTTTCCGGGATTCGGACCTAACTCAGGCCACCACTCTTCAATTCTGCAATTTTGTCCTCTAATCTTTCAGTTCTAGTACTCTTAGTTGTTACTTGTAACACTAGGTTACAAAAACCAACAAACAAAAAGCCCTTCAAACCGAACTATGAATTGTTTTGGTCAGTTTTGTCCCTCTGCATACAGAACAGTTCTTACGAATTCTTGGATAATGTATGTTGAGGATCACTTACGGCTGCTATGGAACCAAACTCTCTTATGATCCTAAATATAAGTAAGTTTGTATCAACAGTCTAAGAATAGATAGTAAAAAATTACATTGTAGAAATATAAAAACTTAATCTCCTATGTCAACTTTAACTTGGCCACTTTGAACATACCTATAGAAAAGGCTCTCATGACATTATGCTCTTAGATGCATGTAGGCAACTTTCAGTGACTCCACAAGTTGCCAGACTCTCCCATCTGAGGGTAGAATTACTGTGTACAGCTTTCCTGAATGTTCACAGTTTTCTCATGTCACAATACATCCAGCTTCCACAGAAATCCTGCTTTTACATGTTAGCATTAGAAATGATCCACAGTTAACCTGCTGGTGCCTTTTCTTCATTTAGGGACCAAATCAAACAAAATGTGTATGCCTAACATTTAAAAATTGTTTCCATCATAAGACAGAGACAGGCATGAATTTTAAGAAATGTTAACTTTCTGGTTTGTTGAGCCCTTTTTGCATCAACTATTGTTTCATGGATTTATTGTCCTTTCTTATTTTGAGGCTATGATGACCACCAGGGGCACTGCTTTGCATCAGCACCCCTTGTAGGCTGGGCTGTGAATGCAGATCAGTCCTCTGGTGAAGTATCTAGTTCAGATACTTGTTGGGGTAACAGTAGCTCAAATTTAATGTCCAGAGTGTCTCAACAAACCAGCCCTTCCTCTGGGCACTGTCTTCAGACTCCTTTCTCAGCTACTCTGGAGTCTTCTTCTACAGCCCTGATATGGAGCTCTTTCTCCTCAGACCAAGTCTTCCTGAGGTGTCTGTTCTCCTGCAGACTCTGTCTTAGGCCCCTTCACAAAAGTCCCAGTGGTTCTTCCCCTCACACTAAGCACTCTCCCAGGTGTTTATTAAATCATCCCTAATGCCTCTTTGTACATTCTCTCTGGCTGAGAATTAAGGCACAAGCTCAGTAGATTAGCTAATAACTTCTTAGCCTGTTCTATACTGTGATGGGGTTTCACTCAGGACATAGGCCTTTATTTCAGTACTGAATCCTTGGCCTGGCATTGACAAATTTTGCTGATGGTGATTTTAAATACCTTGCTATAAGTCCATGATTAATAAAGAAAAGAGAAAAATTGGTTTAATGTTTATTCTACGGTGTCGTCATATACATGTTAACACCAGGCCAAAGACATTAACAACATTAGTGCTATGTACTTGTCATCCTTTAGCTCCTTAAAGTACTTTTATGCTGTCAGATATGGTGTTACAACATTTTCTTGATTAACTGTGCAAAAATCAGAGTTAAAGAGTGGGGCATCTTTTCTTAAATCTAAGTTTTCCATATGGAGATTTTGTTCCTCAAGACTCTGAACATACCTCTTTCAATTTACACAGGTCTTTTTAAAACTATGATCAATGGATCACCAGTTGACTTCAGATCCCTCCTTTCTGCTACTCAGAAGGAAACATGTTGAGATCTAAGCAGTATTGGATTCCAGTGACTGAGTGGTGGAAAGAAGAGGCATCCATGATGAGATCTCAATCTTTTATTCCACAGTACAGATTGGAAATATTGGAGAGCCCTCATCCCCTCTCAGAATGTTTAATACGTATTTTCTATCATTCCATTAAAATACATCTTAAAATTCAAATACCAAAACCAGCAAAAGCAATTTCAGGAAATATTTTAAATTTATTAGCGTACCCAATATTAGATCTGAAAAACAGGCATTGTTCCATTTTTCTTCTTAAAATAGGTACAGGTGCAGGGTATGCTTTTGCAATGCTCACATTCCTTACACAACAAAACTGTGTTTTCAAAAAGTCTGTAGAGAAGGTGGAGCCATGTTACTTAATGTCTATAACTGCAGGTATTAAACACATGGTTTCCATGGAATGCTAGCCTAGCAATAGACTTTTTTTATGCCAGTGATATTTTTTACTCAGTAATTGTCCACCATGGAAGCTGAACAACACATTACTGTTCCAGTTAATTGACCTCAAAGATCATTGAGAAAATTAGTGATAGTGATGTTTTCCATGTCTGCCATGCCCTGGTTGTACAGTATGGTCATCTCATCTGCTAAAGAAGACGCCAAATGGGGCTTTATTCCTGTAGTGTCCCTGCATTACTTTTATTAGAAGACTGATCAATTGACAGCACAAATGTCTCTCACCAATTACAAATTGTCTGTAGCCTTCTATATCTGTGCGTAATGGTTGTCTGGGAAGTGGGGAATAAGCTGTAAGTATTTTTTGACATTCTTCCCTTGCAGGGAAAAGATCTCACTGTTGATAAATATACAAAGACAGTTGTGAATTAAGGAAGGTTCTGGCTGAATTTTCCCTCATTTTGTCCAGTTCTTTCTTCAAAAGGAGAATGAGTAGAAGACCTGGTTTAATGATGCTTTTTCAGCACTGAATTTCTCTGTGGCAATCATAAAGCGTTTTGAGGTATGAAGTAGGTGTTTCAGTATGGTCCATTCTGTGGAATTGAGAAGAATGCCCTCCTAGATAATGATGTACATGAAGTACTCAGTTACTGATTTCTGAGCAAGATTATTGTCATGTTCTCTCTGGTTTGCTTATCTTAAATCAGCTGTTGAAGTGTATTTTATATTAGCTGAAGCAAAGTTCTCATGAATTTTGTAGAATGATGACAGTGGGTGCATCAAGCTTCCTTCCCTACTCTGAACTCTAGGGTACAGATGTGGGGACCTTATTCTTACCAGCTTAGGTTAAAAGCTGCTGCCACCACGAAAGTGTTACACAAAGAACAGGGGAAGTGCCCACTTGGAAATGTCTCTCCCCCCCACCCCCCAAGCACTACACCCCCTTTCCTGGGGAAGGCTTGATAAAAATCCTCACCAATTTGCATAGGTGAACACAGACCCAAACCCTTGAATCTTAAGAACAATGAAAAAAGCAATCAGGTTCTTAAAAGAAGAATTTTAATTAAAGAAAAAGTAAAAGAATCACCTCGGTAAAATCAGGATGGTAAATACCTTACATGATAATCAGATTAAAAACATAGAGAATCCCTCTAGGCAAAACCTTAAGTTACAAAAAGACACAAAAACAGAAATATACATTCCATTCAGCACAACTTATTTTATCAGCCATTTAAACAAAACAGAATCTAACGCATATCTAACTAGATTGCTTACTAACTCTTTACAGGAGTTCTGACCTGCATTCCTGCTTTGGTCCCGGCAAAACATTACACACACAGAGAGGACCCTTTGTTCCCCCCCCCTCCCCCTCGCAGCTTTGAAAGTATCTTGTCTCCTCATTGGTCATTTTGGTCAGGTGCCAGCGAGGTTATCTTAGCTTCTTAACCCTTTACAGGTGAAAGGGTTTTTCCTCTGGCCAGAAGGGATTTAAAGGTGTTTACCTTTCCCTTTATATTTATGACAGGGTGTGAGATGTGTACCATACTGAACATCAGAAAGTGAGTGGAAAGTGAGTAGGCAGAAAACCCAGAACATACAGGGTCTAGTAGGAATAGCAGCGGTTGACTATCTAAACTTGAGGCCAGATCCCTGTACCTTTGCTACCTCCAACCTGTAAAGTGGGTAGATGGCGGAGACAGGGGAGGCAGATTACAGATCAAAATGTGCTCTGACCCATACCCCATGACAAGCATACCAACTTGAGTTCAATGTACCCACAGTCTCAAGGCTTTGCGTGTGGATGTTAGGGGGATTAAGGGCAACAACCTGTGGCTCCACACACAGAAATCTGGCAATGTAAACAATATGTAGTCATAGAATGGAGCCAATGTTTTTTTTTTTTTTTGGGGGGGGGGGCGGGGTTGGTTTTTAAGGGCTGTGTGGAGGCCAGGACAATTATCTGGTGGTAATCTTTCTGGGACGTAGCAAAGTCCTCCTGTAGTCCTCCTGTTGGCATGTGCCTCTTTATGGTCAAGTGTAAATGGACAAAGAAAGGAGGAATAGAGGGCAGAATAGCCACTCAAAGCAGCATGTTCTCCCAGAAATGATTCATAATGTGAGTCAACTTTCATTATATGTTCTTTCTGCCGTGGGCAACAGTAACTCCCCTGTTGTGGCTTTCACCATGAGGAAGTTTGGCTGCATGCTGGTGGTGCGATGTGAGGGAGACAGCCAGTAACAATAGGACACCTTTGGGAGGTTCAAAGTTGGTTTGGAGGCAGTGGAATCCTTGTGTACAGCCTCAGATTCCATGTGTATTCCTGTACACTTCCAAGAGACATGAAGAATACTGGGCTCACCCCATTTTGTTCTGTTCACCTGCCATCCCACCAGCTCCAAGGGGACAGTGCCTTTTAAAAAGCTGCACAACTTTGGGAGAAGTACTCCAGTTTTGCTTTGTTTTTTTTTTTTTTTTTTTTTGCTGGAGGGAAGTGTCTAACTTGTGCTTTATCCTTTTATCAACTATCAGTAAATCCTCAAACTATTATTAGTCAGCTATTATTTAGCATTTATATTGCAGTACCATTCTACCCACTCAAGTCTGGGGCTTCATTGTGTTAGTCACTATATAAACAATAAGGAATGCCACAATCAAATAAATTATAGACACTTTGCAGATGTGTCCAAAGGCCTTGCTTGTACCATGTTATAAGAATTGGTATTCCTGAGAAGGTGCAGAGGTTTAGGATCCAATCCTGCTTCCAATGTAATGACATTTTTTATTAACATTAGTGGTGCAGGATGAGGTGCTTGGTTTGGATAAAATCCAGATTATCAGATGCTTTGGTCTGGAGATCAGGACAGGAGTCTCAAGAGATCAGTCTTCCCTTGAAATTGACTCTATTTGGATTACAGGTTCAGTTCTTACTTAACTGTAACCAGTTCACCCAATCTGAATTTAATTTAATCCAGTTATTCTTTTCAAAAAGATCTTTACAGTGTTCCAAATTTAAAAGCCATTCCTTCTATGCTCCTTGGAAAAGTTACATGTATAATAATTTTTTTTAATTTCAGGTATATTTGCAGAGCTAAAGATGGTCTAAATTTTGCCCGCAAGATTTAAACTAAACTCAGATGAACTGTGCCATATATGAAAATAAATAATAATCACTGTCTCCTGCTATTTAAATGAACCAGTCTAATCTTCATCTGGGTCTGAACAGTAGGAATAAGATAATGCACTTCTAAAAAGCCACAGATGCCGCGTAAAAAGTTCTCATGTAGGAAGTTTTACCTAGGGTCACTGTAAAGATCCAATTATGATGAATTTTTCCTGCAAACTTCTTTGAAATTAGGAACTGGAAATTTCTTATCACATGAAACTGGGGTTCTCAAACTTCATTGAACAACGACTCCCTTTCTGACAACAAAAATTATATGACCTCAGGAGTGGGGAACTGAAGCCTGAGCCTACCTGAGCCCTGCTGCCCCAGGCAAGAGGTCCAAAGCCAAAACCCAAGGACTTCAGCCTTGAGCCAGGGACCTAGGTGGTGGGGCTAGGGCTTCAGCCCTGGGCCCCAGCAAGTCTAATGTTATCACTGACGACCCAATGAAAATGGGGTTGCGTCCCACTTTGGGGTCTTTGAGAACTTCTGCACTAGACACAAACTTAATGGATGCAACACTTTATAATGAAAAGTACTAATACGTTGACTGTCTGATACCTGAGTATTAGTAATCTGACATGAAGATTTTTAAAAGAACACACACATGTAAATTACCAAATATATAACAGTGGGGGCGGAGGAAAATCCAAACACTGGAGATATACTTGGAACAAAAGTTCAAGTTTTCCTACACTGTAAATTCAATAAATAAAGAGTCCTAGTGACATTTAAGGAATTTGGCCAGAACAGTAAGGCTATAACTGGAGACTGGAATCCAGGCAAAATATGAAACCTGAAACTTTGGCTAGATTCTCCAAAGTATTCACAAATCTCTAAGGTTCCTATGCAAATCTACCTATTTGTGTGCTCAGGTGGACACCAAATGAAACTTGGTGGCTTAGGCTGAGCTCATAATGTTTGTTTGTTTAGATTACTGTAGCGCATGGGACCCTCAGTCATGGACCTCCTCTGCAGCATGTGGGTGCGGGTCACTTGCCACGATTATCTGGGTATATTTCATTCAGTCATTTTCCTGCCATTTCAGGGGCCTCAAGCACTGATATGCCTTGGTCCCTCCTGTCTCTGCCAGTAGCACGTTAGTCTACTCTCCTGTGGTCTGTGATACTTGGGTCTCATTTTGGTTATTGGGTTTCGTGTGCAGGCACTGGGTGGTGGCAGCAGCGGTGGCAGCCTGTGATTTATACAAGAGGTCAGACTAGATGATCGAGTGCTCCCTTCTGACCTTAAACTCTGAGGACCCCATAATATCAGGTGCTGTACAAACACAGAAGTGAAGAACAGTCCCTGCCTCAAAGAGCTTATCATTTTGAAATTTTAGGTAATTCAAACTCAAAAGTGGGTATGAACCCACAGGAAGTAAAACTGAAAATATAAATTCTCACCAACCCCTGTGATGTGATACCACTGAGCTGTAGGCTGTTTCTGGTCTTGCAACTCACTTTTTAAGAGTTTGATACGCAGTTGTCAAGAATGAAAACTGATTAGTTCAGAAAAAGTATGACACGATTTAACTTATTTCTATCAGAAGATCATGTTGAAGCATGAAGGGGTTTCAACCTGATAGTGTTTTGAGGCATATAGGCAATGTAAATAGTTCAGAATTTACATCAGTTTTTCTCAAATGTTGCTTGGTGTTTTAAACATGTGTTACAGTTTCTTGTGCATTCCTTGTTTCAGAAGCCTGTTGAACATTTTGTGGGTCATATTCTCTGTTTTCCTTCACCTTATGCAGTCATTTACACTAGTGCAAAGAATTAGGTGTACAATAAAATGTTACAAAATCAGACTGGTAACAATTTACACCTACTTTACACTCTCAGTGCAGTAAATGTGTAAATGACTACACAAGGTGCAGAGTGACTGTGTCTGGTCCTGTAAGTATGTGTCTTTCAGTTACAGAGATAAATATATTTGTACAAGTGCAGAGAAATGTGTAGTGTTTGGGTTGCATACTCTACAGATGTGGATTAAAGCAGGTAAAGTAACTCTGAATAAATGGCCAATAAAGCCTCAAAATAATGCACTGAATGCTGATGGGTACTGAGAAAGCAAGTCTGAAATCTGGCTTTGGAACAGTGCATGGTGTCTGACACTCTGCCAGCTGAGTGAAATTGATTAGAATTCCACCCTCTGGAGCACTGGGATTCACTGCTGTTTCAGTGCAATACTAGTGTGTTTCACTTCTTTCTCTTCATCTGCATCTGGTGAAGTGAAACCAAATAGGATTACGGGCTCTGAAGTTTTGTCTACTGGTTCGACAGAAACTACAGTTCTTCTCAGAGTAGGCATCGAGGTTTGTTGCATGGATTGGTTCCTGAGTTAGAGTTACTATGGTGCGGTGTGTAGTTGCTGGTGAGAATATGCTTCAGGTTGGCTGGTTGTCTGTGGGCGAGGACTGGCCTGCCTCCCAAGGCCTGTGAAAGTGAGGGATCGTTGTCCAGGATGGGTTATAGATCACTGATGATGCGTTGGAGAGGTTTTAGCTGAGGACTGTATGTAATGGCCAGTGGAGTTCTGTTGGTTTCTTTCTTGGGCTTGTCTTGCAGCAGGAGGCTTCTGGGTACACGTCTGGCTCTGTTGATCTGTTTCCTTATTTCCTCATGTGGGTATCGTACTTTTGAGAATGTTTGGTGAAGATCTTGTAGGTGTTGGTCTCTGTCAGAGGGGTTGGAGCAAATGTGGTTGTACCTCGGCACTTGGCTGTAGACAATGGATTGTGTGGTGTGTCTGGGATGGAAGCTGGAGGCATGAAGGTAGGCATAGTGGACAGCGGGTTTTCGGTATAGGGTGCTGTTAACGTGACCATTACTTATTTGCACCTTGGTGTCTTGGAAGTGGACCTCTCGTGTAGATTGGTCCAGGCTGAGGTTGATGGTAGGATGGAAGCTATTGAAATCGTGGTGGAAATCTTCCAGGGTTTTCTTCCCATGGGTCCAGATGATGAAGATGTCATCAACGTAGTGTAGGTAGAGGAGGGGCGTGAGTGAACGAGAGCTGGGGAAGCGTTGTTCCAGGTCAGCCATAAAAATGTTGGCATATTGTGGGGCCATGCGGGTGCCCATAGTGGTGTCACAATGCCACTGGGGGTATATATTGTCACCAAATTTGAAATAAATGTCCGTGGGGATAAAGCTACAGAGCTTAACAACCAGTTGTGCTGTGGCATCATCAGGGATACTGTTCCTGACAGTTTGTATTCCATCTGTGTGTGGGATGTTTGTGTAGAGAGCCTCTACATCCGTGGTGGCTGGGATGGTGTTTTCTGGAAGATCACCATGCATTGTAGTTTTCTCAGGAAATCAGTGGTGTCACGGAGATAGCTGGGAGTGCTGGTGGCGTAGGGTCTGAATAGAGAGTCCACATATCCGGACAGTCCTTCAGTGAGAGTGCCAATGCCCGAGATGATGGGGTGTCCAGGACTTCTGGGTTTGTGGATCTTGGGTAGTAGATAGAATAACCCCGGTCGGGGCTTTAAGAGTATGTTGATTTGTTCCTGTGTTAGGGTAGGGAGTGTCCTATATAGATGGTGCAATTTCTTAGTGTATTCCTCAGTGGGATCTGAGGAAAGTGGCCTGTAGAATTTGGTATTGGAGAGTTTTCTGGCAGCCTCAGCATACCCTTTGTTTAGTATTTCAATATAGAGTACTAGGGTCTGTCTACACTGACCCCAAAACCCTGCAGTAGTGAGTCTCAGAGCCCAGGTCAACTGACTCAGGCTCCTGGTATGGGGCTAAACCTAACAGTGTAGATGATCTTCCTGGGGCTGGAGTCTGGGCTCTGAAAGTGGGGAGTGTCTCAGTGCCCTGGCTCCAGCCTGAGCAGAAACATCTGCATTGTTCTTGTTAGACCCATGGCATCAGTCTGAGTCAGCTGACCTGGGTTCTGAGAGTCTCTGCCATGTGGTTGTGGTGTTTTGGTTTTTTTTGTTTTTGTTTTTGACAATGTAGAGTTTAGGCTAAAAGTGACCACCAGATCAGCTAAACTGACCACCTCTATATCATAGGCAACCAACAGCACCAGCATCCAAAATTAGACTAAAATATTACTTGTTATCCTGTTCTTGTTGACTATATTGTTACAGAATACTATGTATCGAATAGTATTTTTGTCCGTCTTCTATTAATATTTTCTTAATAACATATGTAACCAGTATAAAAAAGGGTATTGACAGCATCTAAAGACAAAAATAGTTGAGGCATATTCAGCATAGGATAACCATACTGAAAGAACGTGTTGTTCAACTCTTGGCATTCTTTTCTTATACTGGTTTGCTACTCGATTTTATTTAATTCTATTTCAACCCAATTACACCAACATGATATTGGAAACAGATTTGACCTTCTGACCGCCTGGACAAACATATGGTCTTAGCCAGGAGTATCAGCATGTGTCTAAATGATATCATGTGGTTTGCAACACCCCTGGGAGGGAAAACATTACACTGCCATGCTGCAGGTAGGTAACACTATAGCCTGAAAGTCTGAAATGCACATACAAGTATTCCACAACATATTCAGTCTATTCATCAGTGAGATACAATGCCTCTGCTGTAAGCTGATAAGATGTTGAAAGGGCTGCAATTGGTCCATCAAAAGATGCCTGCAGCTTAAATTTGTAGTATTTCACTACATGAGGCTGCAGATGGATTTTACAGAGCAGCTGCTCTTAGGTTATAGACTTAGTTACATAATGAAAGCTACAGTATGAGAAGTTTGAAGCATCCAAGAGCAGCTAATGCTTTATTCCCATAGATTGTACACTGTACGCATCATGTGGAATATGAAGCTAAACAAAGGAGAAAGTCTGCAACCTTCAAACTTCTAGTAGGCCACAGGAAATTAGGTTGAAACAAAGGTGGTGTTGGAGCAGATTCTGATTTCAGTTACACCAATGTAACAGCATTGGCTTAGGAGAATTACACCAGTGTAAATCTAAGAAGAAAAGGAGTAGTTGTGGCACCTTAGAGACTAACCAATTTATTTGAGCATAAGCTTTTGTGAGCTACAGCTATCTTCATCGGATGCATTCAGTGGAAAATATTCTGCACTGCCCCAAAGCAAGCACCTGGAGGCACTGTGATTTAAAGATGCTCATTGGCTCTAAGGCCTCCCTCATTGCATTGGGTGGTGGGAGCAATTTACTTCACCTGTGTAAGAGCTGTAGCAGCAAATGTGCCCCAGCATGTCTAGCCATATCCACTGGCTGGCACTTTGGGGGAGCCACTGCTTTGCCTGCTCCTTGCCTACTCTCTGTCCAGTTACTCCTAATGAGAAACATCTGAGTCGCAACCTCTATTATCCCCAGAGTGCTGTGGCTGCAAGTATAGCCAGGACTTATGGAAACTAAGGTAAGGAAAGGGAAGGTCCTAACAGTGCCTCCAGGTGCTTGCTTTGGGGCAGTGCAACACTGCACTATCCCTTAATAATGCTGTATGCTGAAAACACAATCTAGGCCTTAGATTGAGTTGCCTTGATTCAGAAGCCTACATCAGTGTAAAAATACTCTCTAGCACTTTACCCCTTTTGCAATTTCACAATCTTTTGTGAGGCCACCTTGAAGCCTCTTCTGTTCCAATGAGAATAAGCCCAAACATCATTACCTGTCCTTATTTTTAAATTCCCCTGGGACTGCATATAAAGGGATTCTTTGCATAAAGGTTTTCCCATGCCTTATGGGAAATGGGGTTCAACTACCTCCACAGCACAAACCCTGTTGTTCTGGACCTCAGGAAGAGGACTCTCTGAGGTCAAGGATCCATGCTTGGGGTAAGACCTGGAGGTATATTCACTGACTCTCCCACCAACCTCATGAGGGTTTTTCTCAGACGTTAATACAGCCAGAAGTTCTGTATTACAAATCCTCTGAGCTGTAGAACCCTGTTCCATGGCCCTTCATCTTAAATATGAATTTCTTAAATAGACCATCATAAAAATGTGGCACCACTATGTTCACTGGAGTTACTGTGTAATATGCCATGATCGGCTGTTGTGGAGGATTTTTGACATAAAATAACGCTACTGGATTTGTGGGTCTAACATCATCAAGCCTCTTCACTGGATGTAATGTAGCAGTGGTGACTGCATAGGGTTGTATAGGCTCAGCCCCAATGCTACTGCAGAACATTGTGGGATCAAAACATTGTGGGACCAAGGTCCCAAATTACTTAGTTTTTTCCAGGGCTGATTGATACGGCTGTTGGTTAAGGTCAAACACTGTAAGTTACTGCCCTGGTTATTTGTAGTATCCTTGTACATGGCCCATGGAGTTTAATCTCATTGTCTACTGCCTGTTTACCAATAATACTAATGACTAACAACAGAGGTTGAGTATTGAAAATGCCGATAGTTGAGTAACGGAGTAGACCCACGGTGAACTTCTGTGATGGTCACAATTTTGAGTCTTGGCTGCCAGAAACAGGAGGATTCCCTGTGCAGTAAGGCAGATCATAGAAAAAGGAATCATTATGGAAATGTGCCTTGAAGTCAGAGCCGTCCTTAGGATTTATGAGGCCCTATGCAGTATTATTAAACTGGTGCCCCAGTAGTATTAAACGGTAGCCTGGGCTCGCATGTATATTTTAGATAAGGCTAATCTTTTGAAGGATTTATTTAAAAAAATTATATGTCTGAAGATGCAAGCATTTAAGGCTAAAGATGAATACTCAGACTGCATCTAAAAATCTATGCAAGGATTTTTTAGAGATGTGATTTGATAATCTTCAGCAACACACTAATGAAATATTTTTAAAGCAAATTTTAAATGAAGGTCCCGTAGACTAACTGTTTTTGTCGGTAAGTTCAGAAACTGACAGTATATACCTGGGGGTTGGCAAATGCCTGTTAAATGGCTTCATTACCCCTTGAATGGCTCTTTAACAGTTTCAAAGTTGTGCTGATAGGTCTGGCAGGCTGGAAGCCTTTTTCACTTTTAACTACTAGATCCCCTCCAGAGGAAGACTCACCAGGCTGCAGCAGCCAGCTGTAGTGGGAGCCTGCAGGAAGGGTCAGATTAAAACAGGGATAGGAAGAGGCGGGAGGGTGGACACTAAGACCCGGGGTGCACCAAATTTTCGGGTGCCCTATGCAGCTGTGTATGCTGCGTATGCCTCTAGATGGCCCTGCTTGAAGTAATTGCAGGTTGGGCTCATCTCTGTTTTCAAAGTCCAAACTTCACCCCCTAATATTTGGAGGTGTTTTTATCAGGTAGATTTGGTTCAGTTCATTGTAGAAAATAGCAGGCAGTTGAAATCGAGACCAAAACCTCTCATCAATACGGGCGTGTTTGGACTATCTTGTTGAAAACAAAACAAAGGAAAGGAAAGGAAGATCCCAGTTCCAAGAGAGCCAGATTCTGCTCTCAGTTGCACTGGTGTAACTCAGGAGGAACTCCACAGAAGCCCATGGAGTTACTGATGTTAAAGATGTTGTATGAGATCAGGCCCATAGAATTAGTTTCATCCCCAGCAAAAAATACTTAAGTCAATAAATAGAAATATGCCTGATATTCTCTTATGGTGCTAAAGTTTAGATGTCTCTACTAACGGATAAAATATTATAGCACATATATTTCCAAGTATAATAAAGGAAGAAGGAAATATACAAAGCTGACATTCTAAAGCTTAACATACGGGGGCATGAGAGCCTAAGGAAAGGCAATATTCTCCACATAAAAAAGCAAGAACTGTCAGAAGTAGAGTATAGCAACAGAAGCTGCTCCTTTATATAAAAGTCATCTGCAGCTACCAGTGACTGGAGACCTTGGAGTTCAGCCTCCTCATAAGAGAAAGTAATGCATCTTGAGGTCAGTTGTATAGTCAGTTTTCAGGTAGTTCCCCTTTTGAATACATAGGGCAAAATTAAATCTTTTACCTGGTATCTTAAAATGAGTCTAACGGGCAAAATTTCTCCCCTTTTAACTCTGCTGAGGTCAGGGATAAATGTATTCCTCTGCATTAAACTTTGCTTATTGCGATGATAGACTGGAAAGGGGCTGACAGTCACACAGAAGCTGTTCTTTCTTGCACACCATGCAACAAATTGTGGCTGCCCTTTTAGGTGTGTAGTGGGGGTTGAGGTTTCAGGGAGTCCTCCGCACCCCCCCACCCCGTAGTGTATCCACACAAGAGGCAGCTAGAAAATTGTTGCCAACACCCTCTGAGGGAAAAGGAGTAGGGTGACTCGTGAGGCTGATGATGCTTTTCTTCACAAAGGGAAGACTAGGCAGGTTAGGCTGAGACCAAGGCCATGACTCTCCACCTTCCCATGTACTTGGTAGCGCTCAGAGCGTGTTTCTGGACAGTGGAATTCATGCTGTCCATTTTGAAAGGTGAAGTAAGCTCTGCTTTGGCGCTGTGTATCCCTACAACCATCCTTCCTTTCTTTTGCTCTGAGAAGGCAGAATGCCTTAAGTCATTGCTGCCTTGGTTGCTGAACCTCCAGATCCACCTCACGTACTCTTCTGCTCAGAAGTAGCCTCACATGAGCTGCAAATGAAAGAAACGAAGGAGAACTTTCAGTCTTAACTTTAATTTTATGGGGGAGTGTGGAATCTTTAACCTTTTGTGGCTTGGATTTTAGATAAATTTGGTCAACACAAAACTGGCAATAGGAACTGAGCTCCCATACCACGGTCAAAGAAGCATGTTTTTATTTCGTATGTAATTATTTCTTTCAGCCTTTTGAATTCCAAAACAGAATAACAGACCATATTGAAAAATGCTCTCTTTAATTAGACAGGGAAAGGGGCAAATGGTATTTGATTATTTCCACACAATCCAATATTCTGCCATAAAGTCAGTTAGAATGAAATGAGAAAGTAAATGTCAAGAATACATATGTTTGGGGCCTGAGTGTCATAAGTGCTGAGGCTCCACAACCTCCGAGGAAATCAGTGGGAGATGTTGGTGCTCAGCACTTTGGAAAATAGATCCTTGGAAACTATTCTCCGTAATGTTGATATGATTTTCAAGTTTCTGCAGGGCACATACTATAAGCATGCATTTCTTCCATAATGTGTCTAGGATAAATCTGATTTTTAGAAGTATCTAGGAACCTAAAGGTGCGGATAGTTGCTTATTTGGATTTTGAATGATTTTGATTTCTTTGCAAGTGCTCTTGTAAATTCCACTAGGTGCCTACCTGCATCTTTAGGCACCTAAATACCTTTAAATAACTGGTCCTAAATCTTAGTGCCTATTGAGATTTAGGCTCCCAAGTCACTTTGGCACTTTTGAAAATGTTATCCCTACTGTTTCTACTTCCAACCGTAAGTGGATGGTAGTAATTATATCAATTTATCAAAAAAAAAAAAAAAACCCTGACATTTTGCATCATTTTGATTTAGAAAAGCCAACAGTTGTTTTACTACTTAAGATATCAGTAACTGCCTTTTCCAATAAATACTTAGATATTAGAAATAGGTTAGGGTTTTTTTCTAAATAGTTTCATATTATATTGAGTTGGAATAAAAGGTGCCTGATTTATACCCACTGAGGCTCTAGGCCTGAGATGATACTACTTATTGCTGGCATGGTGTTGCATTACAATACACCTTGTTGGGTATCACAGTACTGGGGCCCTGGTTGGCTCTGAGGAGTGTTAAGATGCGGAGACTTTCTTTCTTAGTAAGCTATTCAAATCCAGTATAAGCTAGTTATTGACCCAAAGTTACCATCTGACAGCTCTTTAGTAGCCAATGTGCAATCAGTTGGTCTTTGTTTAGTTACCTGTGAACAGGCATCTACGTTACAATACAAAAGGGTATAATTATAAAACATAAGTAATAGCTACTATGACAAAAATCAAGCTTAACGGCTATAAGAGAGTGATGGAAGGCAGGTATATTAGCCCTGGAACAGAGGTCTCCCAGATATGGGACACAGAGGAACCTTGTGGGTGGGACCCAGGCCAGCCCCAGAAGGGGTGGGGAGGGAGCACCACCCAGCCCCTCTACACCCCTGGCTCCACTCCCAGCCCTGCCCCAAGCCTCTGTTGCTGGCCGCAGTTCCATTCTCAGCCGGGGCAGGAGCAGAGCCACACCTGGCCATGGGCCTGGCTGCCAGCCCCCCACCGCAGTCCTGGTGTGGCTCCGCTCCTGCCCCCAGCTGTGGCCCCAGTCTTGGCCCCCTCAAAAGTTGGAGGACCACTTCCCTAGAATGATAAAGGCTCTTTTCCCTGTAAGCTGAAAAGGGGCTACCTCAGGTCATCTAGGGACACCTGAGTCCAATTAAGGGCTGACTGAGACCTGGTGAGAGAGGAGGAGGAGAGACAAGCTGCTGAAGGGCTACTGGCAGCAAGGAGAAAGGCTTCTCCAGGATGAGAGGTTGCTTTCCTCGCTATTGGGAAAGCTACCTGACTGCCTGGTTAGAGGAAGGACTGGCACTTCAGGGCCAATAACAAGGCCTCCCCGAGAGACACGGGTAGGAAAAGGTATTCTCCTTTGTTTTGTGTTGTGAATTTGTTTCTTTGTTTGGTGGAGGAATACACCTGGGGCCTGCCCCAAAGTCTTCCTGGAAAAGAGTGAGAAATAAATCCCAGTTGGGAAAATAATACCCCAGCCCGAGGAGGAAGTGCCGAGCCCAGCGAGGTGGAGGAGGTGCCTTGGCACACCACATTCTGACACTATTCCTCAAGTAAACTAGTGCCTTACTACATGAGGAGTTCTGTTAATTTCAGTGAGATTCCTGATAGCATAAGATAACGCTTGATGTAAGTAACGATGGCAGAATCTGTCCCATATTAATTTGTTAAGTAACTACATGATTCTAAGAAGGAACTAGAGACTAAACTGGAGCATACATTTGCAACATTCTTGGGAATAAGCAGCTGATTTTTACCACTGCTGCAAAATTACTTCTTCTGTATTTACACATTTTCTAGGTTAAAAAGGAAAATCTAGACATTAAGCTGTCTTCTTCCTTAACTCACTTCAAGATGCTCACAGATTTTGCTTCATGCTCCCAAGGAAATCTGAAGGCTCAAGGAACCAAGAGACGAGCTAACATAATCAAAAACTGTCTGAAATCTATTTATACTTTTTTTTTTAAATGGCTGATGCATGTACAGATTTGGACAAATATTTTTAGCTGTTCTTTCCCTAATGTAGAACTTGTTGGCAAAGCTGGCACTAGGCATAAGCAGATTAAACAATTGCTTAGGGCCCTGAGCAGCTCAAGGGGGCTCCCTATTATCTTTTTTAAGTGTGTTGAGTGTAGGGCCTCCTCCCCCAAATATTCCTGTGTAGGGCCCCCAGTGGGTTAGCAGCACATCTAGTTGTTGCCATCAACTTGTGCTGCTGTTCTTTCTCTTTCCATTCAGATAGTTCAATGTGATTTGGAAAACATTTTCATGTTTAGCTATTTTTTTTTTTCAACCACAAGTGTGTGATCCCAAGCTTTGGTAAAAAAGCAGGTGGAAAAAAGTTTAAAAGTTCACATGCAGTGAAGACTTTTCACATTGGCAAGGACTGCACAATTTGAGAAGGATAATTTTAAAGATGTTTGGATGTGGATACAAGTGTACGCAGTACATAAACTTCATAAAACAAACTGTCTCAGTGATGTAGATCCACTCACTTCTTCAAAGACATTTGGAACAAATGAATATTAGGCCTACAAATTATATTAATTTCTGCCACAAGTTACTTTTGGCCAAGTTTGTCATTTCTTTCAGGGGGAAAAAGAACAAAACAATATGGAAAACATTAAAAACGCTGGGGGACAACAATATTGAAAGTCCTGAATCCAGTATTCAAAGATTAAAAACAGGGAAGAGGCAACAAAATGAATAGGAATGGAGAAAAAACAAAAACATTTGAAGACTCAAAGACCTGTGGCCTGATTCTGATCTCAGTCTGGTTTTACTCAGATGTAATTTCATTGACTTCATTGACGTTATTCCTGATTTACACTGGTATAAGTGAGGGCTCATCAACATACTGCATTAGTCCACAGCAGAAGAGTATAAATTCTAGTGTGCACTAACATGATTAGGCTGGAGAATCCTATATCTCAAGATCACAAGGCTACTTTACAAATTGCATTAATAATAGCAAGACAAGTGTTTATAAGAAATAAGTTTTCAGATACCATGCTGGTGGGCCCAGTATGAGAACAATGACCATCAGTTAGATGTATTATTTGTGGTGCATGATTGTTCACCTGAGTCAGAGTATTATTTCTGCTGCCTAACCAAATGACTGAAAATTATATTGACAAGTGAAGAGCAAATCAGAGATCTCATAATAGCAAAAAGCAATTTTAGTGGCAAGACATTTTCATATGAATAGTCAAAAAACTTTTGCTTGACAAAAATATTCTTGAACATTTGTACAAGGGACGGGTATTTTCTCACCAAAAATTAATTAAAAGGACCATAGATGACCTCCAAGTGAACTTGTAGGCTTGTTGGTTTGTTTTCAAACTGGTGTTCTTGCATAATTGTTGGCAATATTCTTCCAGCTCTATAAAGCATATTAAATATTTCTGGATAATTAAGATTTCAGATAAATCATGATATTTTCCGTGTAACCTGGTGGGTATCAATAAAATAAATATTAATCTTTCTCACCCACTGCCACCCCAAAGGGACAAGTTGGAGAAGGAGAACCCATTGGGGTTTTTTTACTGAAGATCTATTAACAGACTTTTGGGATAATCATGAGTAAGATTTAAAAAATAATGGAAGTATAAGCCGCTTCTGCCTTCTGTACTGAATGACAATGTAGTTGCATGAACTATGGGCCAGATTCTCAGCTGCACCCAGAGCAGGAACAAAGGAGTCAAGTATGTCTGCCATATCCCAGTGCCTGTTCTGCACAAGCCCCTACCTGTAGACTTCTCTGTTTTACACCTTCTGACTATTGCCATCTACCAAACCAGTGTAGCTGGAATATAGCATATTCCAGCCACATGTCCCTAGTATCGTCACATCAGCAAAGTGGTGCAAAAAAAATGGATTAGGAGGGGAAATCCTATTTCTCAAGATCACAAATAGTGTTTAGAATAGCAAGACAAATGATAATGCAGCATTACAAAGATGTTTCACCTAATTCAGGCTTCAAGTTAGGGGCAGATGATATCCAGAGCACAGAACAAAACTTTTATGCTGCTTCATATGTGGAAATAGTTTATCTATTACTTGGATAAGAAGGGAAACATCTTTAACACGGGGGGACAGATCCTGAGTTGTAGTTAATTGAAAGAGCTGCATTGTCTTTGATGGAGTTACATCATTTTTAACCTGCTGAGGATCTGTCCTTTTCCATGGAATTACTTTACTCCCATGAAAATGGGAACAGAATTTGGCTTAATAAATATGAAGGTTCTCTTTCCTTTTACCATCTCTCTTCTGTTCCAAGGGTTACGTTTTGCTTATTTGTACGCTGGAGGATTATGCTGTTGCAATAGGTCACTGTTGAAAAACTAGCCTTGATCCCCCAGCTCTTAGGAAGAACATAAGAACAGCCATACTGGGTAAGACCAAAGGTCCATCTAGCCCAGTATCCTGTCTTCTGACAATGGCCAATGCCAGGTGTCCGAGAGGAAATGAACAGAACGAGTAATCATCAAGTGATCAATCCTCTGTTGCCCATTCCCAGCTTCTGGCAAACAGAGCCTAGGGACCATCCCTGCCCAGCCACACTAATAGCCATTGATGGATGTATCCTCCATGAATTTATCTAGATCTTTTTTTAAACCCTGCTATAGTCTTGGCCTTCACAACTTCCTCTGGCAAGGAGTTCCTTAGGTTGACTGTGCGTTGTATGAAAAAAATACTTCCTTCTGTTTGTTTAAACCTGCTGCCTATTACTTTCACTTGGTGACCCCTAGTTCTTGTGTAATGAGAAGGAGTAAATAACACTTCTTTATTTACTTTCTCCACACCAGTCATGATTTTATAGACGTATCATATCACCTCTTCGTCATCTCTTTTTCAAGCTCTCCATAAAGTTGCACCAGAGCAATTTCCAATGTCAGCTGTGAGTTGTGCCTAAGAAACGATTTACAGGTACAGGCCCTCTGTTCCATATTAAGCATTGTACAAATTTTCTTAATAAAAATACCAGTTTTAAAAAACTTTGTTTAAAATAGAAATGGCAATTCCAACTGTTCCTGGACTCAGTTGTGATATGTATTTTTACTTCAAACCTTTGTTCTCCATGATGGATCTCACTTGATAGAAATAAGTTTCTTTTTCTGAATGAATCTCTCTTTTCCTTCTTTAAAACATCGTTTCTCTGCTAGTTTGGACATCTTTGTGCCATTTTTGGGAAGTTGGCTGCAAGAGTGGGTACATAATGTCCTGTGAGTCAGCAGGTCTGCAGATAGAATAGGCTTAGTTTTCCTTCCTTGTTAAATAGCCAGTCGTGGCATTATTTACATTATATATTTAGCATATCTAGGTTCCATTCTATGTTCCAGTCTCACTTTATTAATTTGACAGTAAAGTGAGCAGAATATTTAGAATCTGATTCTCAGCAGCAATAACTCTGGATTTATATTCCTGATGTTTGGTTGTCAAGAAAAACAGAGCAAAGGGGCTAACAACTAAATACAAAAAGTAACAGTTGTTGGTAACTATGGACCAGTCCAGTTGCCACTGAAGACAGTGTAAATCTTCTGTGGGAGCACGGTTTGGCCCTTCATGATATTTGGTTCCATGCTAATGCAGGTGATAGTACTCATTTTTGTATGTTTTCTTTCTGTGCCTTTTTTAAGAAAAAACATAGCAGAATCTTTTCTTTATACAACATAGAAAACCACCATTGGGCATTATAAGATTACTTTCTAAATGGTCAATAATTTTTCATGCCATTACTGGGATCTTTTTCTGACTATGGTACTAGTTATGGTCTATTAATAATTTTCACATAGCAAATACTTGACCATTATAAATTAAGTCTTACAACTCTCCAACCTGAGAAATTGGTATTGATATATCCATTTTACAGATGGACACATTGAGGTATAATGAGGTCGAAGCCAACATATTAAAGTTCGGGAGCCTAAAGTTATAGAATAGGGCATGTGGCTGAGGCAAAGGGAGCATGGGCAGAAGATGTGTTCAGACCCTGTGCTCTGGCAAGCCAAAAGCATAACCTATAGTGATGATTGGGCCTGTGAATTTACCCTAATTGTGAGCTAAACTATGGAAAAAAGTGGATGAAAGTTAAGTGTTACAATAATCCATATAACAATAAATGTTGGTGGGAAACGGTGCAAAAGGACAGACAAAGTGAATCAGTCCAGACAAAAAGGCCTCCTGATATAACTCAAGGATTGTGTAGAGATCATGCCTGGTAAATAAGAAGAGTGTGGGCCTGGAAATCAGTGAACCAAAGTTGGTGTGTTGGAAATTAGACTTAATTGGTGGACAAAATAAAAAGAGGATGGAATATTCTGCCCATCACTCCCTTTTGGGGTCCTTAAAAGACTCTGCGAGACAAATGGATGTGAACGCTAGTTGGCCGAAAGATGAGAGAAAGAGAAGGAATGAGCTTCATCGTGGCTGCCACCCCATCAACTACTGGGGCCCCAGGATGCAGTGTGTCACTGTCGTAAATATAAAGGGAAGGGTAAACCCCTTTAAAATCCCTCCTGGCCAAAGGAAAAATCCTCTCACCTGTAAAGGGTTAAGAAGCTAAAGGTAACCTCGCTGGCACCTGACCAAAATGACCAATGAGGAGACAAGATTCTTTCAAAAGCTGGGAGGAAGGAGAGAAACAAAGGGTCTGTGTGTCTGTTGGTATGCTGCTTTTGTCGGGGATAGAACAGGAATGGAGTCTTAGAACTTTTAGTAAGTAATCTAGCTAGGTATGCGTTAGATTATGATTTCTTTAAATGGCTGAGAAAAGAATTGTGCTGAATAGAATGACTATTTCTGTCTGTGTGTCTTTTTTGTAACTTAAGGTTTTGCCTAGAGGGATTCTCTATGTTTTGAATCTAATTACCCTGTAAGGTATCTACCATCCTGATTTTACAGAGGTGATTTCTTTACTCCTATTTACTTCTATTTCTATTAAAAATCTTCTTGTAAGAAAACTGAATGCTTTTTCATTGTTCTCAGATCCAAGGGTTTGGGTCTGTGGTCACCTATGCAAATTGGTGAGGATTTTTACCAAACCTTTCCCAGGAAGTGGGGTGCAAGGGTTGGGAGGATTTTGGGGGGAAAGACATGTCCAAACTACGTTTCCCAGTAAACCCAGTTAGAGTTTGGTGGTGGCAGTGGTTATTCCAAGGACAAAGGATAAAATTAATTTGTACCTTGGGGAAGTTTTAACCTAAGCTGGTAAAAGTAAGCTTAGGAGACTTTCATGCAGGTCCCCACATCTGTACCCTAGAGTTCAGAGTGGGGGAGGAACCTTGACAGTCACCATTGTGCCTTTTTTGTTCTAATCCTGAGAGAGGTACTGACCAGACCGGGCCAGAGCAAGGAAGCCAGAAGACACTGCCATCTCCACTGGCTCTGGCTAAATCCTGAATACCACCTGGGATATGGACTGTCTCTCACCCTACCCACACCTTACCTGCCTTGTGTATCCTTTTCCTTCCCTACCTTATATCTTCTCTTTCCTATCCCTCTCCTTTTGCCTTATTTTTAATAGGAGTTTAGCTTAGCTGGCCAAGACCGTATATTTTGCAACACTGCCCATGACGAGAAAAACAGCTGTAAGCAATGCCCTAAACTGCCCAATGCCGGTACACGTCTGCCAGATCCCGCAGCAGCAGATCAAACCATGTGCTGTGCCTGTGTCATTCTAGAAGTGAGGTTGCATGTGACAGACAGAGGCTGCATTTTTGTACCTTGTCTGTTCTTTTCTTTCTGTGTTTGTCTTGTGGGAAACAGCATCGGCCTTAATAGTAACTGTTCCCGCCCATCTGAACTAACTTTTTCTTTTTCCCCAAAGTGGCAGTTATTACTATCTTTAATACCATATAAGAGACTGTGAAAGAGGGGTTTTCCTTTTAAAACCTCTTTCCAGCTAAAGGGAGAGGGAGCAAGAAATGTTGTTGAAACAAAATCCTTACTTAATACTTTATATTCTAAACACATTACCTGTTTTTCCTCCTTTTCTGTGTCCTTAATAAAGGGTTAAAATGATTTTTAATTGTTTGCCTTTTACTAAGCAGGCTGAGGTCTTTGCATACCAAACCCTGAACCTTGTTTCACACTCTTTAATGTTGGACAGAGGCAGTATCATGTTAACATCTTTGACTTTTGGGGCCCATTTATGCCATTTACATTCATACAGTAGGCCTCTTGGGGTTGTGCACAGCCAGGTGCAATTTAGAACAGCCTTAGGCTAGTATAAATTGTGCAGAGAGGTGAATCAGGCTCTAGCCAACCCAAGAATTGGAGTGATGCAAGGGTGTCATGAAGTCACTTTTCCTGGCCCTCTGCCCAGCACAGGTCAGCTCCTGCCTTCTTAATTCATTTAAGCAAAACTCAAGGGATGCAACCCACATGAACTGAAACTACCACAAAAAAACAAAAACAAACAAACAAAGGTGGGGGGAGGAAGAGGATTTGCACAGATCCTTATGAATCTAAACTGCAAAGTTTTCTCCAGTTTGTTTCTCCCCTTAATTAAATTCTTTTGCTGTGGCATCTTATGATGACATATACATTAGAGATGTCAATGCTTAATGAAATAGTATGAATACATATGAAATACTTTTCACTTTGCATGTTTGCATTTTGCAACATTAAAAACAGCTCTGCCAAAGAGAAGCTGAATTTAGCTACCAGGCTGTAGATTCTGAAGGAGAGTTACTAAAGTGCTGGGTCTTGGCTAAATTTGCAACTTTTATGTAAATGTAAAGAAACCACATAAACCTTCAATAGATATGTTTATTATAACAGCCACAATCTCAGCTCCTCTAGTGTTATCCTTTTGATTGCAGGAATGCTTAAGAAATCAAACAAATGTATGTGCTGTCTACTGGAGGGAAGGTGAAATCAAAGGGCACTTTTCAAAGAAGTAGAAAGGGGTAGCCCCTATTTCCCCTCATGATTTCCTCAAACATAGAACCAAAATAGTACAGGAACTGGTATATTAATAACCTAAAAGCTTTTTTTAAGCTTGTGTTGGTGCAGATCCAATATTTACAAGCTTGTGCTTTTGAGTAATTGGAAAGATTGCTACCTATCAGAAGAGCAAATGTATTGTTTATTTCAGGTAACGCCCACTACATGCTATGCTTGGTGCATTCTCACCAGGAAAAAACTCATAATAGACAAAGAGAGGGGAAGGGTTACAACATATAAGTATAAGGGTTAAGGTATTGATTAGCCATGACTTGGTCATATAAGCTTATGCTCATGTTTAAGGGTATACAAACTATTCCCAATTACCCCTCAAACTTGCTTTTATTCCTCAGCTAGTTTCCCATAGTTATCACAGCAGAAGTAGCTCTTCGGGAGCAACATGCTTACAGAGAAGGTAGTGGCCTCTTGGATGAGCTCAGGAGTGGCATTCCTTGCTGCAAAGGGGTGTGTGGGAGATGGCAAGGAGAAGATTGGGTGACAAATGGGTAGATGAGGCTGGCATCAGTGGACAACTGGAGCGGATAAGGGAGAATATCAGGGTTGGAAGGGACCTCAGGAGGTCATCTAGTCCAACCCCCTGCTCAAAGCAGGACCAATCCCCAACTAAAACTTGTAGACAACTCTCCAACAGTTACCACTGTTTGCAGAAAATCTTTCTTAATCAACCCTTCACTGAATCCTTCATGATGGCACTTACTGAATAAGGAGAGGTGATATTCTATTTCATGTTTCAGATTGTACTTATTCATGCAGTAAAGTGGATAGTTCCAAGAAGTACTTCCTATCCCCTTTGTCCACCCCACACCCCGATGTGTTACACTGTCTCGCCCTCGTCCTACAGCCCATGAAAATGTTGGTGTTGTGCATATTCAGCTGATTACTATCCTTGGGCTCTCCAGGTTACATGGTAGGTGGTGTTCAAGTGGAAATCAGGCCTAAGGGAGTGTCACTGACTTCATTGCCTCCCCACAGCCCTTTCCTGTATCTGGCTGAGAACCAGGAAGGAACTTTAAGGAGTCTCTAAGCATAAACATAAAGGTGGCATGTTGTAAAGTATTTTCTCCTTACTTAACAGTTATATATAAAAATCCCTTCTTTCAAAGGGACCTGCTGCATAATGATGTCAGGTTTAACTTGTGCCCAGGAGTGGCGGAGCTGTTTATAATAATTTAGAGCAACAAGCCACCAAGTGATACAGGATATTGTTACTAATATGTGCATTATAGTGGCACTTAGTGGTCCCAGTGGAGATCAATACGCTATAGTTCACATAAACACACAGTGAGAGTCAGTCCCTACCCTGACAAATCGCTGTCAATAGACAAAACAGACAAAGGGTAGGTGGGGAAAGAAAATCACAGAGAGATGAAGTGACTTGTCTGAGGTCAGACAACGGTTCCGTGGCTGAGCCAGGAAGACAACACACATCTCATGATTCCTGACCATGCTGCCTCTCTCAATAATTTATACCCTAATATTACCTAATTGTGTTTCATTTAGATAGGAGCCTTCTGTCACTTTTGAGATTCACGATGTTCAGAAGACACGGGACCATCGCTTTGCAAAAGAAGCCAAGACCCTGGGCATTTTTTCTTGCTCTGCTACAGTTGGAATGATCTTGACACTTGGCTGAGAATGTTCCAAATGAGCAAACAGCAGGAGACACGTTCACAGTTGAGATCATTCTATGCAATCGCATGACAATTTGGAACAAATGGTTAAAACCAACCAACTCAATTTAAGAACTCGTTTGAAGAATATGCAAAGGAGTTTGAGACGAAATATAGCTAATTTGGAGAATGGTACAGTATAAAGCAATATTACTACATTGTAATAACTTTATGAAATTTTACATTCCTTAGCAGCTGTTAACAGAACTTTAAAGTAGTTTTTCTTCATGTTAGGGGTATAGGTGGTTCAGTACATTTATATACTTAGACGCAGAAGCCACAGTAAGGGAAGTCAACTGTGACATAATCAAAATGACAAAGGGGCCTGATTCTCCTCTTACTTCTCCAAGTGTTAATCAGGAGAAAATCCACTGAAGATGATGGAGTTATACCAATGCAAAAGTGGTATGACTGAAAGGAAATTTCAGCCCAGTTCAGTTATGGCAATATGCTAACAAGGGCAGGAAAAACCTTAATTTATCTGGCTCTTTTGTACTCTGTGTAAATTACCATTGCACCACTCAGTACCTCTGTTAGGTTTTTAAAAATGAATTCATTTGACAGCTGGAGGTGAGAGAGCCATTTGTAATGTCACTAAGCGGAGGGATAACATTTTGGGGAAATAAGTGATTGATAAAATGTAATGGCTGGTATCACAACCAAATAATAGGATGACAGGAGTCCTTTGATAGAAAAGATTGAGGAGTCAAATGACAAAAGTGATAAAGCAGTTGCTGTAAGCAGTTCTCCTGTCTTTGCCGGTCTTCTGAATAGCATATGGGGGATCTTATTGTGCCTGATTTTGAACTGACTCAAAGTTACGCATGCGTGTGTGTGTGTGTGTGTGTGTGTGTGTGTAAGAGAGAGAGAAGTAGGAGCAGAATTCAAACCTTTTGAAGTTTGTGATTTATTTAGGCCTTGACAGAACACCCCGCTTACCCTCCTCCCTATACTCTATGCCTGGGAGTTAACAGGAAAGCTATCCTGGGAAGTTAGAACAGTGGTTAATTTGTAAAGAAAGAGATGCTGGGATCAAGCAATTTTTTAACTTTCATAACTGATACGACAAGCCTAGAGGTGCCGGAGATATGAACTGTCAAGCGGCTAGAGGTGCCAGGGCTTAGCCCTGGCATAAATTAAGCACTGAGTTTGAGTGATCATGAGAGAAGAACTTTTTCCTCCCTTCTCCATCCATCTGATCCCCTCCTTGGATTGCAAGGAAGGCAATAAGCTTCCTTCCTAGGTGCCAGAGGATGGAGGATCGGGGGAGGGAGCAACCTGTCATTCTCAGAAGCCAGCAGAGGAGACTAGGTAAACTAGAGACCTCCACAAAGATTTCACAAATAAAGGGGCGCCCATGGCCACTTATGGTGAAAAAGGGCTTTGTGAGATGCCGACAGCTCCCCTCCTCCAAGGAACAAAGTAGTATACTTCTCATTTTCACTTCCCTTTCTGATGGGAGCCAGGGTTAGCCAGGCCACAATAGTTCAGATTTTCACAAAATGCAACCTTGATGAGCAAACTTCAAAACATCTGAAGAATAATTTGTGAGATTCCCCTATCCTTACTTCCATGTGGTGAGTTGCTCTTTCTGGGCGTGATCCTGTTTTTACATGTGTCAAATCAGAAGTAATTCTATTGGAGTTACTCGGTTTGTGCCAGTGCATAAACCAGTGTAGGGGAGATAAGAACCAGGCTCTTGTGACTTTAATTATGTCATCAGATTCTGTTCCTGGTTTTGCTACTGAATGATCTCTGGCAGATCTGTGTCTGTTTACTGTTCCTGTCTTTAAACTTTCTGTTGAGCAGTACGCTTAACTTACCTCACTGGGATGATGTGAGGTTTAATTAACTAATACCTGCAAAGGACATTAGATGGCCGTTGCTGTGTAAGTACAAAGTATCATTATTAATTACCAATGAAAGCCTAAGTACAACTCATTTTAAGTCATTAACACCATAAAACAATCATGACTGGAAAACACTGTCAGGTATTTTGAAGGCTGAACTTTGCTGTACATAAGCAATTCAGCTTCCCATTTCTTCAGTGCAGCATTGCTGAGTGTAGGTAGATTTAGACCCCTGATCTCCATGCCATCAGACTCGTGCACTCATGTGAAACCAAGAGTCTGACCATGTAGAGTTCACTGCAGGACAGGGGGCTTAATTTGTAAATGGAGAAAAAAATCTTTATTTTTTAAATTCATACCAAAGGAATTTTACTTTTGGCTAAAAATCTTGCTGTCAAGAGTGATGGATGCTATTTTGTGTTGTGTTTCTTTACATGTACAGTTGACACAGTGGTAGAATGTGTTCTTTATTAAAGAAGCATGTGAGATGCTGAGGGTATTGTGCTTTAGCTAAAAGAAAATTTGCTCAAGGCAGGGGAGCTGTTTTTAAAGTAAGACTCCTTGATTGTGTTTAGGAAGAGTGCACCGAAGCAAGCTGAGATCATCAAATAAAGAAGAACTCTCTTCTCCTGCCCCCAAGTGTTTATAATCAAGTTCTATCCCAGTAGAGTGCCAAGTTAAATTAAGCACAGTTAATGTAGTTTAAATTGTCGTATTTGCTCATTTTTCTTGTTGTCTTGTGTGTTGTTGTAAATTCTAAATCAACAGCATGGTCACATTTTGAATGTTGTATTTTGAGTTTGGCACAGTAGTGCAATAATTCTGCAGCATCATGAGATTGTATATTCATTGTCTCAGAGTAATTTCTAAAGAAAGAGATCAGTTTGCAAGTTAAAAGATGTTTTCTAACTTCCAGAATTGGGATCTGAAAGCTCAGCTGCACTTAATTGCTACTAATAAAGATTCTGTGGGACACAGGTGCCCTCGGTTACAGCTGTGTAACTCCACTGACTTAACAGGCTTTTCTCAGGTGTCACTGGCTAAAACTCAATAAAAAATTCTCTATGTGCACGAGGAGGGATAGAACCCAGCTTGCTCTCTCTCTATCAACTTTGTTGGCTCTGCACAGCTCACAGGTGCTTTAAAAAAGAAAGGCAGCAGCAATCACTTATTTCTTCTTTTAGTCACCGTGAAATACACAGAAAGCTGATTTCTCAGCTTGTCTAGTCATTTACGTCTCTGCTCTCATGCTATTAGTGGGTGGAGAATTCTAATTTTGGTAGCATTGCACACCCACTTTACACAGGGTTAAATGATTACACGAGGGGCAAGGCAGTGGAGAATCAAGATGATAGGGACCATATCTGTTGAGCAAGGAAGGGACCACAGTAGTTTTTCCTTGCACAGCCACTCTTTTAAATCTAGTACAGCAGGGGATTGGGGCTGATGATGCAGCACTTAAACATCTTTGCCAATATTTCTGTGTTCCTTAATCATGTGCATATATGTCCTACTGAAGTTTTGGAAGTGCTTTTGCAATTGCTTCTGCTATTTATTTAGTGCTCAGAACATGCTTGGCCTTGTACAAGATACAACTATAAAGACCCTCTCAGCCCATGCTTACAGTATAAATAAAGCTACTTCTGTTGGAAAACTGTTTGTCTTCTGTCCCTTTGGCTTCACAGGATTCTGTTACAGCAACATTTTGGGGGCAAATGAAGAGGTAAGGAAAACTGCATTGGTCTTATAAGCCATTTGCCTGTTTAAATACTTTATTTTTTTGTGTGTCTATTCACTGTATTTTTGTCATGTTACTCATGTTTCTCAAAAAAAGCTTATGCTCAAATAAATTGGTTAGTCTCTAAGGTGCCACAAGTACTCCTTTTCTTTTTGCAAATACAGACTAACACGGCTGTTTCTCTGAAACCTGTCATTATGCAAGGCACTGCATTTAGCCGTATGGAGTGGAAATCTATCAACTGCATGAAAAAACTTGTACAGATACAGACAGACATCATCTTCCTTTCCAAATGCAAACAGATGGACATCGTACCAAAAGGACTGAAGGTAAAAAATCCATTACAATCTACATACCACACAGACTATGCTGACAGCTTGTGCCACACGCTCTCAAAGAAACTGCGGAATCACCTGATCAACATCCTCTACAGCAAACAGGGAAAGATTAAGAATGAGCTCTCAAAAATGGATACTCTCATAAAAAACCAACCTTCCACACAAACTTCCTCATGGCTGGACTTTACTAAAACTAGACAAGCCATTTACAACACACATTTTGCTTCTCTACAAAAGAAAAAGGACACTAAACTTTCTAAACTACTACATGCCACAAGGGGCCACAGCAGTGGTTCCCTCGACCCACCCAGCAATATTGTAAACCTATCCAACTCTACTCTCAGCCCAGCAGAAGCAGCTGTCCTATCTCGGGGCCTCTCCTTCTGCCCCTCCACCCCCACGAACATGATACAGTTCTGTGGTGACCTAGAATCCTATTTTCGACGTCTCCGACTCAAGGAATATTTCCAACATACCTCTGAACAACATACTAATCCACAGAGACCACCCTACCAACACTACAAAAAGAAGGATTCTAGGTGGACTCCTCCTGAAGGTCGAAACAGCAGACTGGACTTCTACATAGAGAGCTTCCGCTGACGTGCACGGGCTGAAATTGTACAAAAACAGCATCACTTGCCCCATAACCTCAGCCGTGTGGAACACAATGCCATCCACAGCCTCAGAAACAATTCTGACATCATAATCAAAAAGGCTGACAAAGGAGGTGCTGTTGTCATCATGAATAGGTCGGAATATGAACAAGAGGCTGCTTGGCAGCTCTCCAACACCACTTTCTACAAGCCATTACCCTCTGATCCCACTGAGAGTTACCAAAAGAAACTACAGCATTTGCTCAAGAAGCTCCCTGAAAAAGCACAAGATCAAATCTGCACAGACACACCCCTGGAACCCCGACCTGGGATATTCTATCTACTACCCAAGATCCATAAACCTGGAAATCCTGGGCGCCCCATCATCTCAGGCATTGGCACTCTGACAGCAGGTTTGTCTGGCTATGTAGACTCCCTCCTCAAGCCCTACGCTACCAGCACTCCCAGCTACCTTCGAGACACCACTGACTTCCTGAGGAAACTACAATCCATCAGTGATCTTCCTGATAACACCATCCTGGCCACTATGGATGTAGAAGCCCTCTACACCAGCATTCCACACAAAGATGGACTACAAGCCACCAAGAACACTATCCCCGTTAATGTCACGGCTAACCTGGTGGCTGAACTTTGTGACTTTGTCCTTACCCATAACTATTTTACATTTGGGGACAATGTATACCTTCAGATCAGCGGCACTGCTATGGGTACCCGCATGGCCCCACAGTATGCCAACATTTTTATGGCTGACTTAGAACAACGCTTCCTCAGCTCTCGTCCCCTAACGCCCCTACTCTACTTGCGCTATATTGATGACATCTTCATCATCTGGACCCATGGAAAAGAAGCCCTTGAGGAGTTCCACCATGATTTCAGCAATTTCCATCCCACCATCAACCTCAGCCTGGTCCAGTCCACACAAAAGATCCACTTCCTGGACACTACGGTGCTAATAAACGATGGTCACATAAACACCACCCTATACCGGAAACCTACTGACCGCTATTCCTACCTACATGCCTCCAGCTTTCACCCTGACCACACCACACGATCCATCGTCTACAGCCAAGCTCTGCGATACAACCGCATTTGCTCCAACCCCTGAGACAGAGACAAACACCTACAAGAGCTCTATCAAGCATTCTTACAACTACAATACCCACTTTGCGGAAGTGAAGAAACAGATTGATAGAGCCAGAAGAGTTCCCAGAAGTCTCCTACTACAGGACAGGCCTAACAAAGAAAATAACAGAACGCCACTAGCCGTCACCTTCAGCCCCCAACTAAAACCCCTCCAACGCATCATTAAGGATCTACAACCTATCCTGAAGGATGACCCAACACTCTCACAAATCTTGGGAGACAGGCCAGTCCTTGCCTACAGACAGCCCCCCAACCTGAAGCAAATACTCACCAGCAACCACATACCACAAAAGAGAATCACTAACCCAGGAACCTATCCTTGCAACAAAGCCCGTTGCCAACTGTGCCCACATATCTATTCGGGGACACCATCACAGGGCCTAATAACATCAGCCACACTATCAGAGGCTCGTTCACCTGCACATCCACCAATGTGATATATGCCATCATGTGCCAGCAGTGCCCCTCTGCCATGTACTTCGGTCAAACTGGACAGTCTCTACGTAAAAGAATAAATGGACACAAATCAGATGTCAAGAATTATAACATTCATAAACCAGTCGGAGAACACTTCAATCTCTCTGGTCACGCGATTACAGACATGAAAGTTGTGATAATACAACAAAAAAACTTCAAATCCAGACTCCAGCAAGAAACTGCTGAATTGGAATTCATTTGCAAATTTGATACAATTAACTTAGGTTACCTTGCATAATGACTTAGCCACTCCCAGTCTCTATTCAAGCCTATTTCCCCTTGTTTTTTCCTACCCCCCCCCCCCAGACGTTCTTGTTAAACCCTGGATTTGTGCTGGAAATGGCCCACCTTGATTATCATACACATTGTAAGGAGAGTGGTCACTTTAGATAAGCTATTACCAGCAGGAGAGTGGGTTTGTGTGTGTGGGGGGGTGTGTGTGAGAAAACCTGGATTTGTGCTGGAAATGGCCCAACTTGATTATCATACACATTGTAAGGAGAGTGATCACTTTAGATAAGCTATTACCAGCAGGAGAGTGGGGTGGGAGGAGGTATTTTTTCATGCTTTGTGTGTATAAAAAGATCTTCTACACTTTCCACAGTATGCATCTGATGAAGTGAGCTGTAGCTCACGAAAGCTTATGCTCAAATAAATTGGTTAGTCTCTAAGGTGCCGCAAGTACTCCTTTTCTTTTTGCGAATACAGACTAACACGGCTGTTACTCTGAAACAACTCATGTTTCTGTAAGCAGTGTTCTATACTTGCAAACCCATGGGACTGCTTTTTTGAATGATGTTAATTGGGTGTATAAATGTTTTCAGGATCAGGGCCTTAATATGTTACACTTACAACTCTCTCTTTGCTAAATGTTTTGATGTAAATGAACATATAGCATCTGGTTGTCAAGAGTTTCTTTTGGCCTCTGGGAATTAAAAAAACCTCATTAGTCATAAACTTATTGTGTAACCAGAAGTTTAACAGAACATCATAAACTTTTGTCCCCCTTTATGTTTTGATAAGTGTCAAACTATGGTCTTGGGTTTTAGTCTCTTATAGGCAAAGGAAAAATGGAGACTAAGTAGGTTGTTACTTCATGTAAAATACCTCCTAGTGTGCTGTTTATAAAAATATCCACTAAACAATGGAATGAGTCATCTACAAACTCAGTTCCTATTTCCACAAACTCATGTATAGGAATGGTTCCCTGGTGATGTCTCTGTTCATACATTTGAATTTGTAGGATCAGGATGACAAGTAGTCACTGACCCATAATAAGAACCCAGCATTTTGTTTGTTTAGGTTTTCCAGCCCATACAGAATGTTGGCAAGGAGTTCAAGCCTGGTTCTGTGAGCCTGTTGCTCTACCCTCTTCCTAGCCTGGCTTCTGCCAGCCACTCCCCACCCATCTTTTCATGACTTATTTATTTAGCTATATTTTTGTGTACTGGCTTCCTTCTCTGTCTCTGGTCAGCAGGAAGCAATGACAGGTTTCAGAGTAGCAGCCGTGTTAGTCTGTATTCGCAAAAAGAAAAGGAGTACTTGTGGCACCTTAGAGACTAACAAATGTATTTGAGCATAAGCTTTCGTGAGCTACAGCTCACTTCATTGGATGCATTCCGATGAATACACGAAAGCTTATGCTCAAATACATTTGTTAGTCTCTAAGGTGCCACAAGTACTCCTTTTCTTTTTAGGAAGCAATGAGTTACCATCTCCATCCACCTGAGAGAGAGAGACACACACACATATGAAGGGGTGGGGGAAGAGAGAGAACAAACACAAACTTTTTGTTTCCCATTCCTCTAATTGGGAGAATGCAGCACTGCATATCTGCTACTATGTGAGGTTATTAAGCAGTAGTAAGCTAAGGCCCGTCACAGAATTCGAAAATTGGATTTCTCAGAAATTAGGCAGGATCTATTTCAAGTACTTTATAATATAAAATAATATATAATATAATTTTCCCATCACCATAGTAGCTGAGCACCTCGTAGTCTTTGGTATATTCTTACAGTGAGGTAAGGTAGTACAATTGTCACTATTTTCACAAATGGGAAACAGGCACAGACAGAATAAGTGGCTTGCCCAATCCTGAAGTGGGTTCTCTTCTTGACTTTCCCAGGTTTAGGAAGCTCTACTTTTCCCCCTACTATCCTAGAAAAAAATATCTAGATATTAGACATATAACATTATATTGATAGATTAGTTTCTAATCATAATCTATTCTGGTGGGCTTTGTCAGATAGGTTGGTCTTGGACCTTGCTATAAAACTAGTCAGACTTTGACTCAGTCTAAAATCTTCTGGTAACTAGTTTCACAAATGAACCAGAACCCTGCAAAATAAAACTTTGACTGTGGTGACATAGTAATGATGGTCATGTGGGGTTACAGAAGAATGAAAAGTCTGTTTTACATTGACTTCAGTAGGAGATACTCAGGCCTAAAGTGGTCTAAGTTGAGCATTCAACCACTGACTTCCAAAATCACTGGCCTCTCTTTGTGTGGAGCAGCATCCCACGTGTCCTTAATAAATGACCACCACTGTGCTGTAAAGTGCCAGAAACTGTATGAGAGAGTCCCTGGCCAGGAGTTTCTACCCTTGCTGTCCTTTTGCTGGAAAGAATTGGAAATCTGGTGAAGAGTTGTTCCCTTTCCCTCCAGCCTGCTGCCAGATAGCCCTTGGAATAGCCCTGTTTTACTCTAGAGCTTGCATCGGGGATGTTATCCACAAAAGGTGCCCCAAACAACCATTTGCTTTCTGTGAATTACAATGCACCAGATGCAATCCAACAACTGCGAGACAGTAACATAAAAGCACATAATGTCTCTGTGGTTCACTTAAGACGCTGTTATAATGGGCAAATCATTGTATATTGGAAAAGAGTTTAAATCTTGACAGAGTAAAACTGGAAACCGTCTAGTTTAACCCACCTCTACACTGGGCAAATATTTCTACATGAATGATTTAAGCCAATTCGCGGATGCACTCTAAATCCTTAGGGAGAATTTTCTTCTTTAAACTCTACTTCTATATCATTTGAATGCCCAGTAATAACAACAACAAAAAAGACATTAAAACTTAGACCAAGTGATTTTCAGCAATTAAAATAGCTCTGGTATTTTAAAAGCCAAACACATTGACATTTGCCAGACATAAATGCATTTTCCATTTACTCTGCCAGAAGAAGTTGGACTAGTAAAAGTCTTTAGGGCACAGACTACAATGCTTGCTGTAGGTTTTGTAAGGTGGGATCCTGGTCAGTTTCATCCTGCAGAAGAGCTCTTAGGAAAGCATTTGTGTTTAGGAGCGCCGTGCTAATCCATTTCCTGTCTGGTTGCCAGCCTGTTTGAAAGGAAGAGTATAAAAGAGAAACTGAAAGATGGAAAGCAGGAGGACCAAATCATGTGCTCATCAGGCATCTTCATTGCTGCTTGTGGCACTGACTCTGTACAGTGCAGCTAGTGCTGAGTTCCTCAGGATTTGAAAGAAAATGGGCATAAAACCATCAAAAAAACCGATAATGGAGTTGCCTAGCCATATTTTTGTTGTCTTCTAGTTAGAGTAGATACTTGTATCTGTTAAAGGTAAGATTGCAAATCAGCTTTTATTATAAGACTCTTACAGTTTCCCCTAACATTCTGAGACATTAATGATTTGTGGTGAAATTTTCTGTGCCCCAATGGAAACATTGTTGAAAGTTTGAGCAAATCCCTGCAGCTTTTCTGGAATTCAGAGAGGATGAACAGCAACTCTGAAGTCTGAGACCTTACAAGAATAGTGTTTGTCCTTACTGGGGACTAGTGTCTCTCTGTTAGGTTTCAAAATAAATGGTGTTCATTTTCAGGGAGCTGTAAGCTATTGATAATTGTGGACTGAGGATGTAAATAGAAGTCCAAATGTTAGGAGATATTCACTACATGTGCGTGCACATCTATAAATGTGGGCTTTTTGCATTTAGAATCAGTGGTGGTAGTTGGAGTTGGCCATCATATTTCCTCTGCACATGCACATCCAGTTTGTGTCAGAATAGTTGAAAGTCAGGTGGAAGCATCTGCCAGCTTTTTTTCATGAAAGAAACTGGGAATGGATAAAATTCTTCCTGTTCTATTTTCAGGCAATTTAAAAAGAGCTAATTTAGATTGAGATCCTTACTCGGAGAAGGTACTACCTTGCTCCTCCAAGTCCCACTGAAGTCGATAGGACCACTCAAGGAGTAAAAAACTATTCCATGTGAATAAGGGTATTAGTGTCTGCCCCTTAGGATGCATTTTAATTTGCTGTCCCAGCTATCCCACAACAGATATGTCTATCCTGCAATAAAAGACCTACAGCATGGCCATCACTGGCCCATATCAGCTGACTTAGGCTTGTGGGGCTCGGGCTGCAGAGCTAAATATTGCAGTGTATATGTTTGAGCTTGGGCTGGAGCCTGGATTCTCACCCCCCGCAAGCGAGGAGCATCTCAGAGCCCAGGCTCCAGCCGAAGCCCATACATCTACACTGCAGTTTTATAGCCCCCAAGACCTGTGAGCCTGAATCAGCTGACTGAGACTCTATGCCATGGGTTTTTTATTGTAGTGTAGACATACCCGGCCTATGTGATCTTTTTAAATTCTTGGATGGTCGAATTTCTGTATGAAAAGATTAAAATATCATGTAAATTCTAAGGGTGTGCATGTAAGTAAAAATATAAGAATTTGGAAAATATATAGAATTGTGATCATGATGATTTTAGAACTGAAATAATCATACTAAGAAATGTGCAAAGGGACTCTGAGATGTAAATTCTTTTTTCCAATACATGATGGAATCAGACAGTCCTAATTTTTTAAGTAAGATCTAATCTGAATGTTTTCCCCCCAACAGTAAGACCAGATAGGGACAAATGGAACTGATGATTAATATAGTAATGTGAAACACTGGATTATGCCCTTTGTTGATTGCATAGTGTCACACCCTGATGGCCCCCTCCCTCAAGGGGTCCCCTGGGGAAGGCAGATCAGCTAAGCTGTTAGAAGCATTGTAGGATATTTTGGGAAGGGTCAAAGGTGTGAGTAAGTGTGGAATGGAAGATTCTTTTGCAGGCTGCGAAAGGCCAAAGGGGGAAGGAGAAAGAGAGCAGAGAATGGGTTAACTCAACACTGCAGCTAGCAAGCTCAGTCCGACAATAAGAGCTGGCCCCAGTCCACGGTCATGGTGCTAGACAAAAAATTATCCCAGCCAAAGCCAGACATAAAAAAGGAAAAAAAGGACACTGAACCAGGGCTGCAGAGATGGAAAACACCAGCGAGACGATGAGGCGGGGAGCAGATCTTCTCGTCCCTGGAGCTGTTGTGTTTTGGGAAAGCGGAGAAGACCACAGAAAGCCGGTTTGGACTGGCACAAAGAGCACCAGGAACAGAGGTCCCGAAATGGAACACCCCCAGGACTTAAAACCCTTGTAAGAGCTGGAACAATTGGAAGATCACAGCAGACCCCGAACGACCTGGACCCAGGACAGAACTCCCATCCACCCTTCCCCCCTTCTTCTTACTTTACACCCAGGCTTGGCCAGCCTCTGGTAGAGCATGTGTGAGTATGAAAATGGGTTAGGGCTTGGAGCACTAACGCTTTCTTCCTTCCTCTGAGTGACATGGGGAGCACCCATCGCTCTTCGCTGCTGTTTTATTATTTTATCAATAAAGCTTTAAAATTTAGACACTTGGTGTGTTATAAAAAGAAAAGGAGTACTTGTGGCACCTTAGAGACTAACCAATTTATTTGAGCATAAGCTTTCATGAGCTACAGCTCACTTCATCGGATGCATACTGTGGAAAGTGTAGAAGATCTTTTTATCCACACAAAACATGAAAAAATGCCTCCCCCCGTCCCACTCTCCTGCTGGTAATAGCTTATCTAAAGTGATCACTCTCCTTACAATGTGTATGATAATCAAGTTGGGCCATTTCCAGCACGAATCCAGGTTTTCTCACCCCCTCCCCACACAAACCCACTCTCCTGCTGGTAATAGCTTATCTAAAGTGACCACTCTCCTTACAATGTGTATGATAATCAAGTGGGCCATTTCCAGCACAAATCCAGGGTTTGTGCTGGAAATGGCCCAACTTGATTATCATACACATTGTAAGGAGAGTGATCACTTTAGATAAGCTATTACCAGCAGGAGAGTGGGGGTGGGGGAGGTATTTTTTCATGCTTTGTGTGTATAAAAAGATCTTCTACACTTTCCACAGTATGCATCCGATGAAGTGAGCTGTAGCTCACGAAAGCTTATGCTCAGATAAATTGGTTAGTCTCTAAGGTGCCACAAGTACTCCTTTTCTTTTTGCGAATACAGACTAACATGGCTGTTACTCTGAAACCTGTTGGTGTGTTACGTCATCTCCTCCCTTAACAATCCTGTGGCCTCAGCCTGATCAACTGATGCCTCAGGCATATTGGTAACAGAAATCTGTCACAGTTTTGGTGGAGAATGCAGGCACACTGCTGTTGCGGTGTATGCTGAACACGAATGGTCAGATCTTTGACAAGTCCTTGAAGGACTGGTACTTTTTTAGTCAGTGCTTCCAGGTGGATGCATTTCCTTTTTTTCGCCTGGAAGTCCTGTTTTAAGGCTTGCGATTTGTCCTGGGCATAGGTTTGTGTTGCAGCCTGGTTAGTAATCTGTGCTTTCAGTTGCTTCATTTCCACCAGCTGTCAGGTACACACCTCTTCCTTTTCCCCCAACTCCTCTTTTGGTCCCGACAACATTTGATACTGCAGTCCAAATTAATCCCACAGCTGCCCCAAGGTTTTTACTCTTCTACTTTTCATACAGGTCTAATAAATCCTGCCAAGTATGCATACCCCTCTGAAGCTCCACCACGGAACCCCAGGGATTGTATCCCACTTTGGTGAGAGCTCTCTCCAGCCAGGAGAGGTCCTTACCCCCCCTTTGAAAGAGGCAGCAGGGTCCCTTCCCTCTTTGCTGCCTCCCCCATGGCTCGGGCATCAGGTCCACCTGCCTCCCATGATGCCAGCTGACCGGGCACCCGGACTACTGTGTCCGTGCTCCCTAGTGCCCGTACATCCGGCCTCGAACACATCGTAGGTGCCATCGCCCATGACTGCGGGACTCCCACGTCGACACCCTTCTGTTTCCTGAACATGCAGTTACAATCCCTTATCGCTTAGTACAACTCTGAAGGTCTTTTAATTACTTGAGATTTCACGTTGCCCATACCGGGGTTTACAATGCTCTCCCCCCACCTTTGAGGGGCCAGAGGGAGAGACGCTAAGCCTCCCTCTTTATTACTCGGTCTGATCCCACCGAGGGTGCATACGCCACAACCCTTCCCGTGCTGAGCGAAAAACCCCAATGCTCTCCTCTGCAAGTGCCCCTCTCGGGCTGAGCAAAAAACCCCAAAGCTCTCCTTTTTCTACTCAGTCATACTACGACTGCGGGTGTATGCACTGAGAATTGTGCCTATCGCTTGGAGCGAGGATCTCTAAGTCCTCCTCCTATTGCCCGTTACCTCTACGACCGGGGGTGGACCCACCTGCACCCTTCCCCCGCCAACCAGGGTAGAGAGAGGAATTCTAAACCTCCCTCCAGTTCTTTGTCATGCTACGACTGAGGGTGGGGCTCACCTTTAATTATAAAATCCCCAACATGCAATACTAACAGTGCTGGACAGAGCAAACATGAAATACCAGGGGCAAAGCATTTGGTGTGCTCCGCAGGGCTCCCCCCTCCTGTGGCCTCAGCCTAATCAACTAATGCCTCAGGCAGATTGGTAACAAAAATCTGTCACAATAGCCTGTCTACAATCTACAAAATCATCTAAGATTTTGTTGAAAAACAAAACAAAAAACAAAACCACCAAGCGTGCTTGCCTTTATGGTTATGAACAAAGCCTACAAATGTCAATGAAGTGTAAGCTAATGCAGTATAGTCTCCTGAGACTGCACCTAGCCTGAAACAATGGCTCTGAGAGGTATAAACTCCATTATTTAAACTCATTTAGTTGTTAACTCTTAATCCTAATGGTGATTTAAAAGTCAGTGTTACTTATGTCCTTGGTGAACTTTTTAGCAATGTGCATGTTTTTCAATCTTGCTGAGTTTTTTTATTATTTACTTAGGACATTTTTATATGCTGACTTCTCTTATCTCTTATATTTTAATAATTGCATCAACATGAACTTTATATTTTCATTTCATCTATCTATTCTATATTCCTCATAGATTTAATAGAATCTGTATGTCTGGGATACACAATACTGAGTACTCTAAGATTCTACATGTGTATCCAATATTGTAGAAAAACTTTTATTACAGCTCATCTAATTATAACGGTCAGGATTGTTAATGGCTAATGTAAATGTAATAGGGGATAAAGTTAAGGTGTTGTGTGACTTTAATGTCATTTCTTGACTTTTGAATTCTTAACCTCACGACCCTAATGTTTTCTAAACAATTTTTCTTTCAGTATAATACTTTATAATTTGGACATTGTGACTGTGTGAACAATCAATGTGAACTTTTTCAGATTATTAGCAATTCAACCTGCAATATATCATTCAAAAAGTAAGTTTCTCTATTTTTATTTGAAAGTCAGAGAAGTAACTTACAATTTCAATGGTATGAGGCATTCATCTTAATAACAACAATACAGGTATCTTAGAGGCACATCAATGTTTTGCAAATTTGGTTTTATAGTGACAAACTCAATGAAATATCTAAAATTTCAGAATTCATTCCTGCAACCCTTGTTCATTCAAGTAACTCCAACTTTGGAGTGAATGGGACTACTCTCATAAGCCAAAATTGCAGAAATATTGATACATTTCATTTTCATTTAATAGATCCGTTCCTCATATGAGATCTTCAAAAATATGTTGTTCAGAGCAAAAACAGTGCCTCAAACAATTAAATGGATTGTTCGTGGGGTTTTTTTAAATGAGTTGAAGAAATAACTAAATAATTTTAATTGTTCCAAGTTTGCAAAGCCAGTGTCAACTTCAATGTAATTTTATCCTTGCTCTGACTCTCTAAAGCATCAAAAGAAAAGTAAAGGAAAGGCCTTGTTTCTTGTGTTGTTTAACTTTTTCTATGGCTAATTTGTGCACTGTCCTGTCATTTCATGCAACATATTTTCACAGGAAGCTCAGGATGTCAAGTCTATGGACAAAACAACATCAAAGTGTTTTTAATATACACAAATTTAGAAGATGAAGTGCAGCTTTAACTATGAAGCATGTAGGTGGCCAGATGAGGTTTGGATTCAGATGTTCAAGTCTCAGCTACATGGCTTAAAGTACAGACTAAATTTTCCATGAAATCTGTAAGACTTCAGGTAGACTTGACTTGCACAGCTGTCTGTAAGGGTAAAGTGAGCCCTATTTTCAATAAGACAGGATTTTACCAATCATTCTCAAATGAATATTTTTTGTGGTCTGGTTTTCATTATAGTAACTTAGTGCAGAACTAATTTAATGCTGTGCTACTATCAGAAAATGACAGCAGGAAGTAAACTTAAATGCCGAGAACAGACCATATGCAATTCACTTTTATTTTTTAATGTCTTCCATAAACACACACAGATTAAATTAGGAAAGCTGGTATAGGTTTTTTGGTTACATGTGGTATTTAGTTAAATACTGAAGGATAAAAATGGAAACCAGGAAGCCCACAAGTTTCAAATTTATTTTGTGGGCCGCTGGGCATCAAAGACAAATTGGATCTTTAAGATTTTCTTTATGGATGAGAAGTTAGCCCTAAATTCCTTGCTACAGAAGAAACGTCATGACATGCCAAAGCCCTGCTAAGCAGGGATATTAGCAGCAAGTAGTTACAATGCAGTTTGTCAGTTAATTTAATACATTTAAAAAAAAAAAGTTTAAATCACTTTTTTCCAAATGTTGTGTAGCAAATCATATTTCAGGTTTCACAAATAAAAGCTATAAAGCTGTCTGTCTGCTACTTGATTCGTTGTGACTTCTATTCTCTACAGTAGAGTTCAGAGGCGGATTTACAGTGAAACATAGGGTGCCCTGGCAGGGTCCCCGTGACGACAGGGGGCCCCAGGGCCAGGCAGCTGCGGGGGCAGAAACTTGCTCTTGCCGGCTCTTGGGGCTCCTGCTGCAGGCTCCATACCCACCGGCAGCCAAGCTCCCTCCTCCCCTGAGCGTGCCGTGTTCCCGCCCCTCACCCTCTCCTTCCCAGCTCTTCCGCTTCCGCCAAACAGCTGTTTGCCAGCACTCAGGTTGCCCCAGGAGGGACGGGGAGGAGCGGGGCCACAGCACACTCAGGGGAGGAGGTGGGGGGCGGGGCCTTCGGGAAGGGGGTGGAATTGGGGCAGGGCAGAGCAAAGTTGGGGCCCCCGCACTCCCCCTACACATACCCCCCCCAGCCCCTGCCGTGAGCTGCTCAGGACGGGGGGCTGGCTGCACCCCCACTACCGCAGCCCACACTCCCAGTCCCCTGCCCTGACTCCTGCACGCCCCCCCAGCCCTCTGCCCTCCCTGACTCCTGCACTGCCCCACTCTGAGCACCAAATGGGAGCTCCAGCACCCCCCACCACATTCCCATCTGCACCCCTCGCACCAAATGGGAGCTGCCCCAGATAAGCGCTCCACACCCCAACCTCCTGCCCCAACCCTGAGCCTCCTCCTGCATCTTAACTCATGGACAGACCCTGCACCCCAACCCCCAGCCCGCTCCTGCACCCTAACTCCCTCCCAGATCCTGCACCCCCAGCCCTGACTCCTACACCCCCAGCCCTCCCTAACTCCTGCACCCCCCACACATCCCCACCTGCACCCCTTGCACCAAATGGGAGCTGCCCCAGGTAAGCGCTCCACATGCCAACCCCCTGTCCCAGCCCTGAGACCCCTTCCGCACCCTAACTCCTGGCCAGACCCTGCACCCCAACCCCCAGCCTGCTCCTGCACCCTAACTCCCTCTCAGACCCTGCACCCCCAGCCCTGAGCCCCCTCCCGCACCCTAAATCCTGGCCAGACCCCACACCCCAATGCTTTTTTACATTTTTTTAAAATAAAGCACTCTTATCCAAAGCGCTTTACAATCGTTAGCTAATGGTACAAACAATATTTGGAAAGATCATTAAGTGGTCCGCCAAGACCCTCAGCGATTTTCAAGTGGTCTGTGGAAAAATAAGTTAGACTACAAGAATAATCAAGGTACCTCACTTTATTTTCATTTACTTCCCATTTCTTAAAGGAGGAGGATGAAGAAAAAAAGAATGAAAAACGGGGGCAGGGGAGAGACAAGAGAGAATGTTCTTTTTCTTGGCTGGGTCCCAAGGAGCGGCCCCAAAAATGAAGCTGAGCACAGGGCCCCACTAACTCTAAATCCGCCACTGGTAGAGTCAAATAGTAATAATCATGTCAAAAGACCTAGAGCAATCTGGCATAAATTAAAAAAAGGAAGAGGCTTCTTTAAGCCTAAAGTCTACAGTGAAGTGTCTTTAATCTCAAGACCACAGGATAATGTTCTGGCCACTTGTGACTTTCTGTTGGTAGTGCTCCCAGATACGAAGGTTCAGGTTTTCACTGCTAAAGGAAGGGGGCCATGATAAAGGCACCTAAGTGTTATGGTAATACAAATGTAATATAATAATAATATTTTACCTATTCATTTAAGCAGCATGGGCCACAGAATTAAAGCCAGTGGCTTAAATTCTTACTTTTATTTTTATTTGTAGAGACCGGTTTGCCTTTTTGCTTATAACCAGAATGCATTATTGGAACTACTTTTGTGTTGTAAATGTTGTGATGTGAACTTTTAAGCACAAGCACAACTTCAGAAGTAGAGTGAACACTCTTTAAAGATTTATTCTGCTTTTCGAGGTGTTGCTGATTCCAGTTGTATTCCCAATCACTGGATCAATAATGCCTCTAGAATTAGAATGAACTTTAAGCCTAAAGTCCGTGCTTGTGCTTAAAAGTTCACATCACAGCATTTACTGTACAGATCCATTATATCCATCAAGTCATTCTATTTATTATGATTGCTCATTGCGCCTTTTAGAGACAGCCCTGAGGCAGCACATAATCCTAGCAGGAGCACCAGCAAGGAACAGGGCCGGATTTACACTTTACACGCCCCTAGGCACAGCATCTTCCACTCCCCTCCTCCTCTCCTCCTCCCCCACCTACAGCTGATCTTCATGTTTTCCATAAAAAAATTAAACTTTTAACCCACTTTTAACTTTTAGGTGCCCCTAGAACACCAGTGCCCTTAGGCATGTGCCTACTGTGCCTAACTGGAAATCCAGCCCTGGCAAGGACTCGTGACTTGGACATACGTTTTGAGGCACAGTTTCTCCAGGGCTCCCTTCTTCCACACTCTTCTGGAATGTGGTGAGTCACACATAGCTAGGTCCACATAGCTAGTTGATATTTAGGGAGTGGAATCTCTCATTGCCCTCAACCCAGTTCATCCTTCTGGAAGGAGGTATTGGACACGTGGGTGCTGCTCCCCTCACGCATCCTGGAGAAAAAAATTAGGCAGGTCCTAACTGGCTATGCAGGGAAGGGTGGGCCACTTACTACCTTATGCCTCCGCATAGCTCTGTAGGACTAGGACATAATCTAGCCATAATCATTTGGTGCCAGATTCTGCCACCCTCGCTCATGTGGAAGGAGTTCTTTAATCCATGAGTTTTACTGAAGTCATTTGAACTACTTGCCACATAAGGTATACTCACTCCATATGAGTAAGTATGATGGAATCTTTCTCTTAGCTCCCACTGTGAACACTTGCAGAGTTTTAACAAAGTGTACTTGGCACATACACAGAGCCAAGTTCAGCTCCCATTCGGTCATGTTGTACCCTTGACATGCAGGCAGAAGTCCTCATAGATTTCACTGGGGATGTCTGCTTAACTGCTGGCATGACATGGCTGACTTGAAAAGGAGCTGAGGACTGAACTGGGGTTACTTGTTAGAATTAGCAAGATGTTTGGGTTGCAGAGATGCTATTGTAGAGTGCGCTGCATTGAATACAGCTGAGCAAAAATTGGCAGCTTTGCTCATCAGAAGTTTGTGCAAACTTTCCCCTTGGTTTTAATCTATATTGGGGTTTACCCAGTTTTTGTTTTCACTTTAAAGTTCAAATCAAAATCTGAAAGCAAAATTCAGTCAAAAATGCCATGTCATGCTGAAGTGCTTCCTCTAGGTTTAGTCAAAACGGGGCTGAGGATTGCAAACCTGGGCTGGGTGTTGAACAAACTCATAATCAGGAAAGCCTTGTATGCTTTTGGGTTTCCTTGCCAATATTTTTCTGAGCTCTAATAGAGAGCAACATATATTGTTCATTTATAGAGCAATATGGTCAGAATTTCTCATCTCCCACACCCCTACTTAATTATTTATAACAGATTAAAATTTTTCTTACCTAATATTTTCCCCCTCCTGCAATGTGCATTCACATTCTGTCTTTTTGTTGTAGGCTTGTAACTGTTGACATGCTGGCATGCATGTTGGTTTATTTATTGTTATTATTCTATTGGGGGAAAGGGCATAAAATGTTTTGAAATAAAAACTCTCACTGTGCGAAGAGATTTAATAAGAAAAGTTTAGCCAGATTTAGAGCCTATAACTGCTGACTCTATTCCTTTCATCCCTTTGCAGCAGTGACAAAGACAATGTATTGGTGTTCTTTTAACAGTAACAAAAGAAACTTTCTGATCCATAAACCTTTTTAGATTTACATATTTGGTTACATCATTCATGTCCCATCTGTTCAGTGAATCCCACTACTCACCCAATATCTCATCTCATCTTGGAGACTGTCAGACAAATCCCTGAAAATCATATCACGTATATCAAAACAAAATTCTTTAAAAGAATGTTTCAACAAACAGTAGCTAGGGCTACAGGAAATTGTGGATTTATAATGGCAAAACTAACTGTTACATACTGGATCCTGGGGTACGTAATGAAACACTGAAGGGACTTGGACAAGGTAAAAATTAGGGCTGTCAAGCGATTAAAAAAATGAATGGTGTGATTAATTGCACAATTAAACAATAATAGAATACTATTTATATAAATATTTTTGGATGCTTTCCATATTTTCAAATATATGGATTTCAATTACAACACAGAATACAAAGTGTACAGTGCTCACTTTATATTTATTTGTATTATAAATATTTGCACTATAAAAAAAAGTAGTATTTTTCAATTCACTTAATACAAGTACTGTAGTGCAATCTCTTTATCATGAAAGCTGAACTTACAAATGTAGGCTCTAAAATTTTATATTGGATTTTTTTGAGTGCAGTTATTTTTTGTACATAATTCTACAAGTCCACTCAGTCCTACTTCTTGTTCAGCCAATCGCTAAGACAAACATGTTTATTTACATTTGCAGGAGATAATGCTGCTTGCTTCTTATTTACAATGTTACCTGAAAGAGAACAGATGTTTGCATGGCACTGTTGTACCCGGCGTTGCAAAATATTTACGTGCCAGATGCGCTAAAGATTCATATGCCCCTTCATGCTTCAACCACTATTCCAGAGGACAGACGTCCAAGTCGATGACAGGTTCTGCTCGATAACGATCCAAAGCAGTGCTGACCAATGCATGCTCATTTTCATTACCTGAGTCAGATGCCACCAGCACAAGCTTGATTTTCTTTTTGGGTGGTTTGGGTTCTGTAGTTTCCGCATCAGAATGTTGCTCTTTTAAGACATCTGAAAGTATACTCCACACCCCGTCTTGATCTGATTTTTGGAAAGCACTTCATATTCTTAAATCTTGGGTTGAGTGCTGTAGCTATCTTTAGAAATCTCACATTGGTACCTTCTTTGTGTTTTGTGAAATGCTGGGTCACCATCCAAGACTGCTATAACATGAAATATATGGCAGAATCCTGGTAAAACACAGAGCAGGAGACATACAATTCTCCCCCAAGGAGTTCAGTCACAAATTTAATTAACACATTATTTTTTTAACAAGTGTCATCCACATCGAAGCATATCTTCTGTAACGGTGGCCAAAGCATGAAGGGACATACAAAGGTTCTGCATATCTGTCATGTAAATACCTTGCAATGCTGGCAACAAAAGTGCCATGCGAATGTCTGTTCTCACTTTCAGGTGACGTTGTAAATAAGAAGCAGGAAGCATTATGTCCTGTAAATGTAAACAAACTTGTTTGTCTTAGCGATTGGCTGAACAAGAAGTAGGACTGAGTGAACTTGTAGGCTCTAAAGTTTTACATTGTTTTTTTTTGAGGTCAGTTATGTAACAAAAAAACCCTACATTTGTAAGTTGTGCTTTCACAATGAAGAGAGTTCGTGATGGTACTTGTCTGAGGTGAATTAAAAATACTATTTATTTTGTTTATCATTTTTACAGTGTAAATAATTGTAATAAAAATAATATAAAGTGAGCACTGTAATTTTGTATTCTGTGTTGTCATTGAAATTGATATATTTGAAAATGTAGAAAAACATCCAAAATATGTAATAAATTTCAATTGGTATTCTATTGTTTAACAGTGCGATTAAAACCACGATTAATCGCGATTATTTTTTTTTAGTTAATCGTGAATTAACTGAGGTTAATTGACAGCCCTAGTAAAATCCTTTATTTTAAAAAAATTCATCTCTTACAAATGGTAAACAGCAATCCCAGTACAACTCATTTATGCATGTGAATAATTTTATCACCTGAATAGTCACTCTGAATGTTTGTCTATATTGGAATTTACAATCGTGTTTTCATGTTATGTTAAGGCACGTTATCTACCCCAACTGAAAGTATTACAATATGCCAAGACTTCTTTGTTTTGGCTGGGGGTGGTACCACCTCAACTGTTTATGTGCTTGCCTGTGCTACGATTTTCAGTCAGTTAAATTTTAATTTCACTTTCTCTATATGATCATTCTTGTAACTTTGAAATGGCCTTCAGCTATCATTCATGCAAGTAAAGCTCAGTCACGCAAACATTTATAGTAAGTAAACAGAATGAGTGTAAACATAGTCAAAGCAGTTTTAAATTCAAGCAGATGTTGGGTGAACTGTTTTGTGTTTCTGATGCTTTTGGGGGGTTCCCAAGGTGTGAGGGGAAAATTACTATCACCTGCTTTTACACCTCCCAGCAACCACAGATCAGTTCAATTGAATAATCTCTCAAAGAGATGGTTGGCATCATTTTAGGGCATAGGAGGTCTGGGTGGAAAGTAGGAGAAAAAGGAGGTAATTTTAAAGGCAATGACAAGGATACTGAAGACTTCTAGAGAATAAAAATTATTTTGATCTACCCTCATTGTTTTTCTATAATTGATTCCTTTTCTTTTGTGCACTTGGTTCCTAAATGTCTGTCATATTTTCTTCCAAATGATCTGATATCTGCAAGACTTTTTTTTATTTGAAAGAGCAATGGAATAACTGGCTAATGTTTACCCTGATGCAATTTTTAACCAGGCACATGCACCTGATTAAGTTTTTCTGTACTGAGATTTGTTGTTTAATTGGCTAATGAGGGATAATTCCAGGGAACTTCAATGGTCACTTTAATTGTTTGCCTGAGCAACTAATAGCTAATGGAGCTTCCTGGATGATGCCAAAGAACACATTGTTTAAAATCCCACTGAAGTTTATATTAGGAGAATCTTATTGGATGGCTCTGGAGGAATCTGATTTATGAGAACTTTCATATGAGAAACTTTTGTTTCTGAGAATGAGTTTAGTTTTAGTCAGTAAAATTACGAAAGCCAGCAATGTCAATGGAAAAATCCCAAAGGGGATCATTACTGTTTTACACACACAATTTCTGCATGCGTCCATGATATGTCCAAAATGCTCGTTCACATATTTGTGTGCAAAAGAGGGTATGCATACATACAACCGGGATTACTTAATTTCCTTACAGTTAAGCATGTACTGACATGCTTTGCTGAATGAGAGCCAAAGCGCTCAATGAGAGCGCTCAATAAGAACCAGAGGGCAGCATTGAGCTCATACTTCTCAACCACCTTGGGTTTATCATTTTGGACTTTGTGTCCTGTACTATTATGACAGTGTCCTTTTTATACAAGAATTTCATCTCTGTATCCCAATAAGATTTTGTACATCAAAGTGCCTTGGCTTTTTATTTTGGTTGTTGATTTATAAACATTCTCTCAAGCTTTTGTAAGGTTGAGTCATTTTGTGTTTCTCATTTAGCCGTTACAAAGGGATCTTTAAAACAGAAGCAATAATCTGGAGCAGGGTGAGCAAGCGTTAAGCTCCGTCAGCTCCTGTCTTTACATACGTTTTCATTATTGCCAATTCTCAAGAACTGATCATGAGTTTCTCAGTATATGGTGTCTTTTGTTGGATTGCAAGAGCTCATGGTGCAGTGTGTTGGCTAAGAGAGCCGTTGTGGTCCCAGGATGTATACGCAGAGGCATAAGTGAGGGCATATCAAGGAAGACTAGGGAGGCGGTATTACTTCTGTATAGTGAGGCTCTTCCTGGAAAACTGTGTCCAGTTCTGTGTCAACCGTTGTTGACAGATTGGAAAGGGTTCTATAAAGAGCTACAGGTATGATCAAGGTCTGGAAAACATGCCTTACAAGGTGAGAGTAAAGAAGCTCAGTCTATTTAGGTTAATAAAGAGGAGGCTGAGATGACTTTATCATGGTCCATAAGTACTCACATGGGGTGAAGATTTTGATAGCACGAGGGCTCTACTCTTGTTGACGAAGGTACAAATGAGATTCAGTGGCAGGAAGCTGAAGTTAGGTACATTCAGACTACAAAAAGAGTGTAATTTTTATTTATTTATTTATTTATTTATTTTACAGAGACAGTAATTTACTATTGGAACAACTTACCTTTAGAATGTGGCGGATTCTCAATCACTTGAAGTCATTAAATCAAGACTAGATGTCTTTCTAAAAGTTACAGTCTACCTCACCCTGAAGTCAGGACTTAATGTAGGAGCTACATTGTGAAATCTCCTGGCCTATGTTATGCAAGAGGTCAGATTAGATTATCATACCAGTCTATTCTGTCTCTAAAAATCTGACTCAGCTTCCATTTGAAGGGAAAAAAAAAAAGGAAAAAGGAAAAAAAAAAGAGGTTTTCAGCCTTCATGGTTACAAAGAAGTGCTTGAAATCTTGAACACTAAATGCATGAATCCAAAATTGATTATTTTAAAATCTTTGGGTTTTTTTAAGAAAACCTCATGAATTTTAAATGCCTGTGGTTGGTAATGCAATTAGAGGTCTACTTATCTTTGCTTCTCATCATTGCTACTACTTGTGTGTTATGCAAAGCTGCCATTTCATTTTGTATCATGAGACTAATACATAATGCCACAGGCAAGAAATGGTTCTTACTAACATTTGTGAGTCTTGCTTAGTCCGTTTCCAGAAACTTATGTTGATAAATCTGCAGAAGTTAAATTTAGGTCATGGTAGGAGGAAAAGTACAGGAAGAATAATTTATCTTAAGATAGAAAGGCCCAGTTCTCCACTCCTTGTTCACTTGCAAAGTAGCATTGAAATCACTGTTGCCTTACTCAAGTGAGGCCAGAAGCTGCAGGATTGGGCCTCTATGGTAGCTATATTGGAGTTATTCTGTTCAAGGCTGCTATCCAGAGTAGTGATCCACTTGACTTTTTTTTTTATTGGAAAAAATTGCACAAGTATAATCTCAGCAGTTTATTTCTCAAAATAGCAAAAAATAGTTAGACAATATCACTGCTTTCCAATTTTTTTTTAAATCAACGTTTCTGAGCAGTGAAATGGGGTGGCTAAGAGACCAAATGTGATTCTTGGAGGTGTAAGCAGAAGCATATTGAGTAGGGAAGTGGTATTATGGCATTTGTGAGACCATTACTGGAATATTGTGTCCAGTTCTGCTCTTCATATCAATATCCTCATCAAGCACCTTAAATACATGAATTTTTATTTTACATCTTCATGGTACAAAACAAAATATTGCTCAAACAATACACTTTTTGGTCCAATTGTAAGCACCCCATAGAACATGAAATTTAAGTTTCCAGTCTATACTACTACTGCTGCTATATTTTTTTTTAAGAAGTCCATTAGAATAGTTCCAGTAATGTCAGCCAAATTGAGAAAGTCTTTAGACTGTATTAAGACATCTGCAGGAATCCTCTCACATGATCAGAGCAGATAGTTACATGGTGGAAACAAAATTAAATTTGCAATGGATTTTAGCATGAGCAAATAATTTTATTTCAAACTTCAAAATTTTTTGATCCCGAACAGGCAAGGCAATAGCAATGAATAGGGTAGGCCAAGGAGAAAACACTAACTACAATGTATAAAGTACCTTGCATTTACATACTATATAAAGCCATATTACACATGAGATACTTAATATATCAACTTTATAATGCTTGTATACGTTATCTTGACACAAAGTTGAGGAAATTGAACCTGTTCTTGTATTTGGGACACATGCTCCTCTTTGTAGTTAAAAGGTGTAGAAAAGGGCTAAGAGTTGCAATTGTTTTGTCAGAATGCACCCTGATTTTGGAGTTAGCAGATCTTCTCTATGGGACTATTTAAAAAAAATTCTATTGGGCTGATTATCACTGTTACACCCTGATTTTGGAGTTAGCAGATCTTCTCTATGGGACTATTTAAAAAAAAATTCTATTGGGCTGATTATCACTGTTACACTATGGATCCTGTTGCTTCCTTTAAAGCAACCAGTCTCCTGTCCTCTTCAAAGGAAGTAATTATAAGTCTGTACCAGTGAAGAACCAAATATTTCACCACTGGTGTTGACTAGTACAGAAGAATGAGGATCCAAGGCACAAGTTACGTCATGAAGTTCTCTCAACCCACCCAGAAGCCCTGTGAGAAACACTAATTGAACCTCAAGCAAGAAAGACCTCTTTCTTGGCCTTTATAGCTTGCCTTCCCTCCCATAGACAAAACGGTTCAATTATGTTAAATTTTATTTGCAAATTAAATGGGAATCAGGCAAAGGAGACACAAGGAACAAGAATTATTCACTGCCCATTCAGTGAGACTTGGGAGTTGTCATGTGACTGACATGGTCCATTGATCCTATATTTTGCGTGATGTTTTCCAATATTAGACAGATAGATACTGCTTTAGGCTGCTACAAAAAGTAAAATAAAAACAAACCCCTGAAAAATAATAATGACCTTGCATTTCTTCTGACCTTAAAGTAACAAAAAGCAGTGATTTTTGAGAGCTGGTGAAAGTAAAATAAGAACAGCTGTACTGGATCAGACCAAAGGTCCATCTAGTCCAGTATCCTATCTTCTGACACTGGCCAGTGCCTAGTGCCCCAGAGGGAATGAACAGAACAGGTAACATCAAGTGATCTATCCCCTGTTGCCCATTCCCAGCTTCTGACAAACAGAGGCTAGGGACCCCATCCCTGCCATCCTGGCTAATAGTCATTGATGGACCTATCCAACTGGTGAGATGATTGGTACAAGAGAGCTGTTATGTCTTTGATTTCTCCTCTAAAGATTAATGGAAAAGCTGACTAAATCTGCATTCAGTTTTTTTCCTGCAACAGTAGATAGGGATGTTGCTAAATCCCTGCATAGTGCAGACATAATGGTAGGGCAGTGTAGGGAAATTTGCACTGCCAATACAAGTGCTTTACTTTTTCTGAGCACTTCTAATTTAGCATCTTTTCACTTAAACTAAAAGGACATCAATTTATTTATATTAAAGGTGCATTACCTACCATTGGAGACTAGCAGTGGTTCAGAAACATAGGGGAGGTTCTCCATCCCATTGTTCAAGGACTAAATGTCATTATAGTCAAGGACTTATATAAGTCATTCAGGTCTGCCTCCTTTTAAGGATATAAATAGGTTCCGTAAGTATACCAAACTGGATCTGGTGTCAGTGTTTTGTGTCATACTTAGGGATGATTCTACGTTAAGAATAAGTATTTTAATGTTTTGCAACATTCATATTTAAGGCACAACCTGTTTTAGCTATCAAAGCATAATTTTGTATACTTTTGGACCAAACTATAGCTCCTACTAACTGGTTAGTCTTTCAGGATGGAAACTGATTACTCCAGAGATGAAGTAAAGGTCTGGGAATGGAATGTTTCCTCAATATTGCACCGATCTTCCTCATGATGGAGTGTTGTCATTTACAATGTGTAGTTTATCAGTGTGGAACAGGAAGGCTTAAGGTAGAATAAGATGTATACAAAAATGAGAACATCTAAGGTGATATGGGGACAACCACAAGCCTTCATTGAAGTTATGGCCATCTTTATCAGTTCTGCTATGAGAAATTACCATAAAAACAGTGTTGTGAGGGTCCATATTTTTGTCTCAATAATTTCCTGATCAAATTTGCTATATTGACAAGTACATAATACTTTTAAAAATTAACAGGAGACCTTGGAAATGTAATTTAATGCAATTGAAGAGACAAATGGTGTTCTTTCTACCTCATGGATCACCACCAGTAAAATGTACCCAATTAATAAATGTAGTTAAGGTGCAAATGAAGCACAGATTTCTGTACAACTCTAAGTAAAGATTTTGAACTTGGAACTTAATATTTGTTGCTGTATGAGTCACAGTAGACTCTCTGATTCAGTCTCTCATAGCTGTGCTAGCTCAATGCAGTGCTAAAAGGATTAAAATCAGGAAACAAAATATTTTGTCATCCAAGCTCATTTGAGTAGGAATGTGCCACTTGTATAGTTATTTTCAGTGTTGCTCTCTTCCTAGCTGTGTTCGCTCAGTGGGAATGTACGTTACTTGCTGTGGAGAACCATATGTTGTATGAGCAGTAAACAATGAACTTCCTGACAAGCAAGAGCAAAACCTTAGGCCTGTGTGACGGAGTTGGCATGTGAGATCTATCTCACTGGCATGGAACTCATGTCTCCCTGAGCCAGAAGAGTGGGCCGCCAACCCAGCTCAGAACACATCAAGGCTTGCCCACATTTGAAAGGTATCTATACATGAAGTAGGGCCATGTACTACTTGGAGGTGGTGATTGACCTGTCCAAGCTCATGATGAGGCCTGTCTCCATTATGAGGGTAGGAGTGTGAGAGAGAGAATGGAGAGTGCATGTGTGTAGGAGGCAATGGTATGAACCAGGGAAAAGAAAAGAGAGATGAATGGAAAGAATGAAGAAAACTCTATTTGACCACTAGAAAGGGAAACATCTTGTGTTGCTCTGTGGCAATCTTGGTTGAGTTAGCAGAATTATTGGCCTTTAAGGAGTCTCTGTCCCATGCAGATCTTTTGGCTAAAGGACAGTCTCAATGAAAAGAAGACTGAGGGAGGGAAATGTGATATAAAGCCAGAGGGTAGGATATTGTGAGTACTTCAATGTGTATAAAAAGTAAAAAAAGACTGGCATAATGCCCCCAGTCTCTCTCTTGCTCTCCCCCTCCCTTAATAGCAAAAAGGTTAACCAATTGGCCGGCCATTGGTAGTAATTTCCAAGTGTCTTAAAAGTTTCTTAAAGCAACTATAAATTATACTGTAGACTAAGGATTTTAAACCCAAGAAAAACAAGGATTGTTCATCTTTAGCACTGCAACTATTGAGCATTTGTCCACTAGTTTGCAATAAACCATTCCTGATTGCTTAAAAACACATGTGTTGAGATTAAATTCAGCACTCTTAATTCCTGCCATTAATGTATTACAGGAAAATGAAGACACAAACCTGCTTATGCTTTTTTAAGCTTTATTTTTGTACAGAAAATCCAGAGAAAAGTAGGAAAATCTCTCTCTATTGCTTGGAGATCTTTGTCATTCTAATAGGAAACCATTTTCATGAGTAGTAAAGTAAATGTAGAAAACCTGTTATACTGTTAAACATGCTCAGGATCTTTGTCATAAGTAAATGTAAAACAGCAACATGTAAGTCTTCAAGTCAGAGATTTTAAAGCAATAAAAATATGAAACAGTTAGGCTAAAACAGTCCTGTGGGACTATTAGTGTGCATTCAAAGGGCAGAACATAAATGGACGTGGCGAGCCCAAAGGACAAAGCCCATTAGGACTAAACCCAGTAATGCGCCATAGAAGAACATTTCAAGGGCAAAGATTTTTTTTTTGAGATGGATGGATGTTTCATCTTCACTCAAACCAGCCTGTGTTTTTCTTGTGAGTATCTTTACGTTCTTCTTCATATCTTTTAAACACGTGGCTTGTAAGTTATTGGCTTGACAACCATGGAGATTGAAGTCTCCTATTTATCCACAGAAGGGACATAGAAAGAGAGGAGGATTATTGTGGAGTTAAGGTTGTGACACTGCACCCATATTCTTCACAGCCATATTATTCTGATATAATTATGGCATAATTATGAATATGCATTTTGTATGAGATGGATCATGTGAGGTGTCAGGAAAAGTTATGAATGATGATTTTATTTGTATGTTGTATCATTTTTGTATCTGAAGTTATGAATGTTGACTAGGGATCTGTATTTCAAATGGGCTTGCTCTGGAAAATACTCACAGCCCAGCCCTTCAGGCACAAAAATGAAGAAGCCAGATAGGGCTGATGGCCCATCAGCAAAGATAATGTACTGTGGAATAGCTTAACCTTCCTGTGGATATTTTAGCTAGCCTATAAGCAGTGGATGCTATAACATTGCAAAGGCATGTGACCAGACCACATGTCTCTGGACTCCATCTTGTGATGTAAATATTTTTCCACTAACCCATCTGGGAACCAAATCTTGAAACAAAAGGTTCCCGCCATATGCTAAAGCTACATAAGGCACGGAGTGACATCATCTGTTGTTCTTCACTCCCCACACAGGAAGACTTCTGGAAACACATGAGGAACAAAGACTGAATTGGGGGAAGTGCTGGACCCAGGCTAAAGGGATTTCTAGTCTGTGTGTGAAAGACCTGGGGATTCCAAGCTCTAAAGAAAGTGCAGCTTGTCCCTTAAGAATCTACAGCCTGCTTGTATCATCGGCCATGGTGAGAATTTGCTAATTCTTATCCTGTGTTTCCAGTATCTTAGACTTAGTTTGTGTTTTTGTTTATTTACTAGGTAATCTGCTTTGATCTGTTTGCTATCACTTGTAATCGCTTAAAATCTATCTTTGATAGTTAATAAACTTGCTTTTACTTATCTAAACCAGTGAGTAGGAGTGAAGTGTGAGGGAAATCATAGCTCAAGGGGCAAAGACTGCTATATATTCCTCTCCACATTGAAGCACTCTATGAGCTTATGCTGCACAGTTCTCTGTGCAGCGCAAGACGGTATAATTTTGGGATTATGCTCCAGAAGAGGTATGTGCCTGGGGAACTGAGAGTTACCTTGGCTTTAGCCTTTCTACTTTTGGTTCGTGCAGTGGCTAGTCAGAGAGCCTGCATGTAACTGCAGCTGGGTGTGTCCTTACCTGTGTGAATGCTGGTGGAGGTGTAGGACCGGGAGTGGGTCTGCAGCTTGTCACAGCAGCACAGTGAGAGGGAGCCCAGGCTGGTGAGTCAGAGAGCTCAGTGGTACCCCAGTTCCAGGTGGTCCCTATCTGTATTTGCGTAGGAGAGGAACTGCACAGACATCAGTCTGCACCACCCTTTATGCCCTGAGTTCAGAGCACAAGGACAACAACTGTGCAGGTTCAAACCAATGGACCCTACTTGCTAGAAATCTGTGATCTCAGATGTATGGTATGCATGTGTGGAATTCAGTTAGGGTCCACACATCTCGAAGGACCTCCTGTTACAGGCCGGTAACCTCCATTTCTTTGCCTTGCAGAAATGTTCGTAAGGATAAATCAATGTTAAATAATAATAATATCAAATACTATGGTGATGGGAACCATATCTAAATGGAGTGCTCTGCCAGCGTTCCTGGACATAAAGTATCTAACGCTGTTTGTGAGAGTGGTGGTATTTCAGTCTCCTATGCCTCATTCTGCCTTTGGCCCTTCTTTTTGGGGATGGTGTACTAGAAGGCGCTTAATGCAGGAAGGGTATATGTAAATGATGATAATATTTGTCCCCTTATCATGATTATATGGAATCACAGTGCATTCCAAATAGGAGGTGCATATAAAAAAATAACAACCAAGCTGTATACAGCTAGAATTCTGTCTGTCTGGTTTAGAAGAGACCATGCTCTGTCTTGAGTTCTGTACAGCACGTACAAATACCTAATGTCTGAATAATGTCATAAGTAAACACATCATTAAAACAGAGATGTGGATTGACACCACCAAATTATTTTCACGTAAACCATCTATCAACCACAAGATGGTAATGGTTTTCAGTCATTACTGACTTGTGGTTGATTTCAATCAGTAACCTAGAAGAGAAGGACTTGAGCCATTACCAATCCTCTGAACCATCTAATACATGAAATAGCCAATATATTTTAAGAGCCCTACGCTTTCCTCTGTTGTTGGTATCATGCATAGTAAAGCAGTCATCAAGGGGTCAACTAGGTTGCTCAAAGTTGGATGGTTTGGACCCATGCTTCAACCCTCTCTTATTTTGTTTATGTTCCTAGTGTTTTCCCCATCTCTGTTTATTATGTAGTTGAGTAAATCAGCACATTCCCAGACTGCAGTACTGTAAGTAAAGGGTGCATTGCTTGATGTTTTTGAACAATAATCTTATGGATCTCTTGTTGGAAAACAATAAGCCTGAGCCAATAACTTCTTCTTACTGGTTTTCTGTCATGGTAGCTTTCTGCAATCTCTATGCAAAAGCTCTCTTGCTTCTAGCTTTTTAAAAATTAGTTTCCTGTTCATGTAAATCAAATTTATCTGAAGGTGAAGACATTGTCTGTATTTAGCATTCATTCTCATGACTTATTCCTTGCTGCCAGTTTTGCAGATCTATTAGTGTGATTATGATCAGAGACGTAATTGAATGTCAAGTAATGGTATCCAAATGACATCTTGATATTTCATACTTTTTCTGTTTTTGATCCAACTTATACCAAGAAAGCAAGATAAGCAAGATAATTTACAAACTAAAGATATCACACAGACAGCATTAGTAACTGAAATCTTCAGCTTTCTGTATTCACAGTATACTACACTGTAGTATGGACAGTAGCAAAGAAAACTTCCTCAGAGTCTCATGTCAAGGTACTTCAATCTTGTATCGAAGGGAGGAGAGGATAATTCCTGTAGTGTATTGCTTTGAGATCGACTGATAAAAGGCGCTGTATCAGAGAGGCGTATTATTTACCCTGCAGTGCCAGCAATAGAGAGAAATTAAAATACTAAGTACAATTAAGGTAACTTAAATATATTAACCTGAAGTGAAATAAACCTGTAATATGCCTGCGTTGTGCAGGAGGTCAGACTAGATGATCATAATGGTCACTTCTGACCTAAATATCTATGAATCTATGTTTGTTTTCATTATCAGTTAATTTACAACATAGTACCTTTTATGAATTCATGGTTTTCCTTTCAGTGGGGTTTGGGAGATCTATAGGTAAGCTAATACCTGCATCTACTTTTTAAACACAACACAGTTTCTGTACTGCGCATTCTATCTTATCTCCAATGCCCTCACATTTTGGTTGTCTCCTGTGAATTCTTTTTTTCCTATTTGCTGTACCATTTGAGATCTCATGTTAAGGAAATCCTATTTCCCCCCTATAGTTTGATCCTTTTTTCTTTTGCAACTGACACTAACAAGTCCTTAATATTTTATTGTAGCAATTTGGTCTTCATATCTGAATGTATTCCCTTGTCTAGAATGCTTACTTGCTTACTTTGAGTCTTTTTTGTGTAAGTGGGAGGACTAGGTATTTCATGCGCAACCATAATAGTATGTTAGTTATCCAAAAAATAAGTTTGTCCATGATTTCTTTCAGGACCCTGCCAAAATCTTATGCTGTCAGTTTTAAACATCAAAAAGTTATGATGCCTTCTTTCCGACTTTCCTGTCCTGTGTTGTATTGAGGAATTACAATTGTTATGGCATTTGCTGCAGAAAAAGTGTTCAGTAAGGCTTAGATCAAGGGATATGGATATTGACTTGAGGATGGTGGTGTTAAAAAAGAGTCTCTAATCTAAATAACCAATTCTAGTCATCTAGGCATCCCTACGTTTTTCACAAATTAGTTAACAATACGTGTGTGTGTGTGTGTGAGTGAGAGAGAGAGAGATAAATGTATATTATTGTCTGGAAGCCTGTTAATGTTTGGACGATTACTCCTTGGTGATTCAAGCCAGCCAGCAAATGGAAGCCAAAGAAATCTTTTTTCCATAATTTTTTCTGCAATTTACTTATTCTTAAAAAAAAAACAAAAAACAAAAACAAAACAAAACAAAAAAACAAACAAAAGAAGACCTGAAATCTCACAATCTTATTTTTCTTTCCATGTTTTAAATGTTTTATAGTGTAGTGAACACTTTTCAAGGGAGCATTTTCTGGTTGCTTTTGGCAAAGTTGTACCAATGTTTCCACTTTAACTTTTTTATTTAATGATTCCAAAACTTAATTCTTCTGGTTTTGATTTTTTTTTATTTTATTTTATTTTTGGTATTACAGTTATGTCCAGCTGAGCCCCATTATCCTTTCATTCACACTCCACCGCCCCCAACTTTACATAGTATGTGTTCTCCTTCACACTATTTTCTGGAAATTGCTGACCTTTCAGTAAGTGAAGTCAACCAAGTCAGGATTTGCACGACTGAACTGTAAAGAATGTCAACACCTGTCTAAACAGTATACTGAGATAGAACACAGCAGAAACTTGTAGAAACCAGTTAATGTTGATTCTTTTTACCTTGTTTAGAAGGAGTCTTAATTTTCTCCCCTGTGTACCTTCTTGGCTCTGCCAATTTAATGCATCTCAACAGTCTCATGGTTGTGTTCTTTTGCAAATGAGCCCTCACATTCTGTTGTGCTGCCTTCTAATGCATAGAAGAAGTTTGTGCATATTGCAACCTCATTCTTCTCCTTCCAATCCCCCCTGAATTATTACTACTTTCAGTTAGTTTTTCCAACACTAACCTCCATCCACCATTCATGTCTAAGGGAACGAATTCAATCTTCTAATGTAACAACAAAAATAGAAATATAACCTCATAAACTTCATCCTTAGCATATCGTTCAACTGTTATCCTTGTGTTTGACATTTCTTTTCCTAATTTACATTCCAATCCTGCAAAGCTTTTAAACATGCGTTAATGTTATTTGTTACATTGGGACCTTGGATTTTAAGCTCCCGAGATAAGGTACTTCTCTTTTTATTTTAAGTTTACCTTACAAGCCCATGGCACTATAGAAATAATAAATAACTACGAAGTGTGTTTCAATACTTTGGTTGAATGTAATCTGAAAATTTTATTTTTGTTTAGCACGGTCCACTGAAGACCCAAAATCTGCCCTTTGGTATATAATACCTACTCTCCTGGAAATAGTGTGTATTTTGAAGGTTGAATTTAGGCCTTTAATGTGTATGAAACACACAAATGGATTTTCCACATTCTGAACAAAGGCATACTGTTGTACATAAGGTACAACCCCCATAAGGAGAGGGGTTGGCTTCAGAGCCCAAACTCCAGCCTGAGCTGCAGTATCAGAGCAATCTTTACACAGATATTTTTAGAGTACTAGCTTTAGCCCCCCATGCCCAAGCCTGTCAACCCAGGATGCTTGCTGCTGCTATACCATAAGGGGCCTGGGCCTGCTCCCATGGAAGTCAGTGAGTAAGTCCACGCAAGGGAAGACTCGCTTTCTAATTTAAGAATAAACTAATGGTTGGAATCTATCTCAATTCAGCTGTGACTGTGTCATGCGTTCTGTGGATACAGGTAATTCGACAGATCAGATCAATACTGCCTCAGCCTGCAAATTACTGGGCTCTCTGACATCCTGCCTAATGGAGGAATGGCACTGCTGGGATCAGTTGTTTGGGCTTGACTGAGATATAGTGACCATTTAAACATTGACTTCTGGAACTCAAAGCAGGGTGAAGTCAACCTCCCAGGGGATTGGTGCAATAATGGGGATTCAGTACCACCAAGGCATCCTGTTGGGAGGATTGCCTCAATTAGCTGCTATCTCATAAACTGAGGAAGCAGTCAATATTGTGAGTGTCTTGGAAAGAATGAAGGTGCATGAAAATCTTGTCAGCTGTGCCCAGAGCTGTGTGACACCTATGAGACACTGGACCTGTAGCATGTATGCAAGAAATTCTACCATGGATGCTATTGATGTGGGGAAGGCAAATCAGACTTCTAGTTCCAACATACAACCTGATTTTTGCCAGGCACTTTAGGCATTCCTAGGAAAGAAAGGAAAGGCTTTAAATGATGTAATAACTTGTGTAGTGCCGTGGTACCTGGACCCTCTCCTGTTGCTACCCTGATTCAAGCCTTAAGATTGTTCAAGGAGAATGCTACAAAGTCACATCTGGAGGATAGTCCCGTTAAAAAAAACATCATCACTTGTTTCTGCGACGAAGCCACCTTGGCCACGTGAGGATAACTTTGATCTCTAGATAGAACAAGTATCAGAGGGGTAGCTGTGTTCGTCTGGATCTGTAAAAGCGGCAAAGAGTCCTGTGGCAACTAACAGATGTATTGGAGCATAAGCTTTCGTGAGTGAATACCCACTTCGTCAGATTCATGTACTGGAAATTTCCAGAGGCAATGCAGTTATACTGACCTAACTCCTGGTGTAGACAGCACTATGTTGACAGGAGGTTGACATAGCTACTGCCTCTTGGGGAGGTGGAGTACCTACACTGTTGGGAGAAGCTCTCCTGTCAGTGTAGGTAATGTCCTTACTAAGTGCTACAGTGGCACAGGTTCCATCACTGTAAAGTGTAGACAAGCCCTGCAGGTGACTTCATGGCACCTGGAAATTAGAGAAGTATTATAAGTGTTCTATAACTCTGTTAATAATTCATTCAGTTAATTGGTACCAAAGTAGGGTTAATTGATTTGAAATTCCCAGGATCATTCCAGCACATTAACGCTTTTTTGCGACCCTTCAGTTCTCTAGTACAGTAGCTGTCTTAAACGAGAGCTAGTATATATATAAAATATATTTTTAAGCATCGCAGTCATTTAAACATAGAGTTCTGTCAGAGCTCTTGGATGAATCCCATCCACTCCTGGCTCTTAGCTCATTGCTCTTTATTAGTTTGTTCCAGGGCTTTCTGTTTTGACATCTCACTGTTAATACTGCTTCAGGAGCCAGGGAGTTAGCTGTGATGGTGGCATTGCCGAGATATTTAATGGATATTTAACAGCTTTCTTTCATCTCGCTGTCTCCAAATGATATTCAGTGTCAAAATCTGGATCAAGAAGAGTCTTCTGAAAGATGAAGTTCTAACTGACAGTAGAGCAAACCAAGATATGATTAAATCCTTTTATTGCTTGCTGTGGAATAAAGGATACCAGTAAAGGTGATGGTACCTGTACCCTGTCTCAAGACCTAATTCAAATATATTATTTGGTTTATAATGGATATGGATAAGCAATTTGTCCATAATACAGGTCCTTGGAGTCCTGTAAGACTAAGTAATAATCATTCTTGGATTAGATAAATGTTTGATCAGGCTGGGAATGACATTCCCTCTTTCTTCATACATTCCACTCATGTGTAGCTGTTACTAGAGACCAAAAGAAAAGTTATGAAAGCAGTTCATTGGTCTGGGTCAAAGACATTTCCATTGCCCTGTTCTTTGGCTTTAATGAAGTACTTTTGATGTCAGATTCCACATTAGAACAAAAAGCTTTTACCACTGACATGTGATAGAAAATGGACTAGCCAAGTTGGAACTATGTTTTCAAGAAAAATGAATCCCTTTTCCACCTCCTCTTCATAAGCATCTAAGTGCTACGTTCCCATTTCTTTCCTATCTCTTTAAAAAAAACACAACAAAACATTCCCACATAGTCACACCAAGAAGGTGAAGCCTAAAAAAAGAACAATCAAGGCATTTACTATTTCCAGTTGCAGAAGAGGAAGAATTACTAGAACAATTACTGTGGACTTTGACTTTCCTCCCATTCTTCCCAACTTTTTGTCTGTTATCATGAATTAGACACACTTCTGACCTAGGCTTGTGGTGTTGTGTAATTTTTTTTTTTTTGACAGGGAGGAGGGTCAGGGAGGACGCCACTCTATTTTACTGCTGTGTGACGGAGTATATCAGGCATTTGCTGCCCCCATCAAAGGCCCTACTGCCTGGCCCTAAGAAGGTACCCTGCGGGAAGAGAAGAGCAGAGAGTTCAGACCTCCAGGAGTTGCCTACCAAGGCCTCCCTTACCAGTTGCAAGTGGAGCAAGTAAGACTTGGTCCTCTGACACATCTTTTGGGATCTCCTTGTTCTTGCGTTATGAGAAAGTAAATAGGCGCATTTGACTCCTTATTTCTATATCATTAATTGCCTTTCATACATCTTCTTATGTAACTATTTAGTTTAGACAGGAGATAAATAAGAAATGTCATCTTTACTCACGTGGAGATTTTTCCATACCTGTCATTTTCTTGACATTCTGTGGACCTTTTCTGTTTCTGCTACTTCTTTTAGAGATGAGGTTGACAAAAGGGAACGTGATGTTTAAGATGAATGGTGTATTTTCAGTCCTGTTCTTCATACAACTTAACTACTTGTTCTTTATTGAGTATGTCCAGATTGCATTTTAAAATCCATGGCAGCAAGTCTCAGACCATGGGTCTGGAGCCTGGGGCTCACACAATGGCGGTAGAACCAGCTGTATAGACATTTGGGCTCAGGCATTAAAGCCTGGGTAGGGGGAGGGGTTTCAGACCCTGAGCTGTAGCCTGAGCCACAAGGTCTGGCTGTTTTTTAGTGCTTTGGCATGAGCGCAATTCTGTAGACTTGGGCTCTGAGACTTACTGCTGCAGGTTTTAAAACACAGTCTAGAGATACCCATTGGCTGCTGCTGCATGACTATTATCCTGGGATTCTTAAGCAGCTATTGTAGAGACTATTGGTGTATAAGGATATAGTTCCAATTGTTTCATCTAATATATATTATGCTGCAGTTGTCAATACTGAATTGTTTCATTTAACCGACCAAATTCCAGAGTAAGGTTCACATGCCTGTAATCCCCACAACAAACCCTAGCAAGATTTTAAAAAGAGAGGTGTAACACAGATCAAATGACTGTCACAGGCTTCCTTCCACTATACTTAAGTCATTTCTTATTAGTCTCTGGGTTCTTAGCTGTTAGCTTTTCATATTCCCGCAAATTTCTCCTGACTTCCAGATTACATTCTACCAACCACTGCTTGTCTCTTTCTAATGACATCCTTTATGCTGAATTTCCTCTTTGTGAAGGAATTTATTTTGACTTGAATAAAGTTTGATTTCTTGCCATTTTTCCAGACTCTTCCTCCCCACCCCCCCTCCCCACTTTCTGCTTTATTTATTTGTTTGTTTGTGGTGGTTTGTCAGTATGCAGGGGATACAGAAAAGGTCAGAGTCAATGGGTCCACTCACATGCTTGAAGTTAGACATGTACTAAAGTGAGCACTTTCTTGACATTATCCCACTAACCCTTTTGGCTTCTGTTCAGGAAACTAACAGGCTTGAAAGTTAATTATGTAATAAAAAATAGCAGAAGGAAAATAAGCTGGTGATGTTGGCATGATACCAGATCTTCATTATTACAGAGAACCTAGATGGGCACAAGAAGAAAACATAGCAAGTATAAAAGAACAGAAAATTTTGTTGGTTACAAATTAGACAGGAAAAAAATGGAAGAAAATCTTCAAAATTACAACTCTTCTATTGATCCAGGGCAAGAGAAAAATGTTTAGCATTTCCAAGCAATGAATCAGTTTCCTCTGCTAATAGTATTAAGCCATTATGATGACAAGCAGGACTACACATCTCTTGTTCAGGACTATTGCTGAAATGTTTACCTACAATATCTAACAAATCTTCATAATTTGAGTTTAAGCTCTGACATTGGCATCACTTTCTTCTCTTAGAAGTGAATGAGCATGTCCACGTGGGTGGTGAAAGACCTACTGTACATTCAAAAATGATGATTCACTGCTCACTAGTAATAAAATTAGCTAAACTGTTTAGTAATTCATGATAAACATGCCACTTTGAAATGACTAATCGTGCTCAGTGGAATTTTCCAGGTGCATCATATAGGTTTCTTAGTTATGGGGGTTATCTGTAGAATCTGGCGTTCTTCTCATTGAGCTTTGACTACAGAGAAACACTGAGAGAAACTGAGTGAGGTAGAGGTTGGTGGTGGAGGGGTTGGGGAAAGGGGCAAGAAGGAAAGTGATCAACAAGTTACGGAAAGTCTTAGAATGAGTCAGTATCATTTGTTTCCTTAGCTGGAAGTCTTGAAAAAGAAGAAATATCTTTCTCATTAGTCTATAATGTAGGTTGAGAAGGATTTATGAAATGCATTTATTGAACATCTTGGAGCCAAAAAAAACTCTCGGGTCATAACAAAGCGATGACTTATTTGAGGGAAGTTGGCAAAAGAAAAATAGTGAGGTTTCATTATCGACACATGGCCCTGAAAGATACTATAGTTACCTGCTTTTATTCTTTACCTGGGAGCTTCATATTTGAGAACATCAATTGGCTCTGCTATTCCTTCTCAATCCCTGCCTGAAACTGCTGTGCTCTGTTAAGTAGCTGACATCTTTCAGCCTGAAATGTAGTTACACCCAACTCTGAAGTGCAAAGGATTCCTATATACTGCATTCACAATGCACCTTGAGATCTTTCTATGAATGTACCCATAGCACTGTTCTGTTTAACAAAGTTTGTGATAACTGAAAAATGAACTTAAGGGATATGACAAGTCTTGAAAAGGAGAATAATTAATTACTTGACAAAAATCTGCAGCCTTAGTAACTCTTCCATTGGATCATCTAAGGAATCACTTTTGGTGCAGAACAATCAAATGGATGCCCCATAAAAAAAATTACATGTAGGCCAGAGCCACAAGAAATGACCATGAAAACCCATAAATCTATCTAGATCTTTATACAACACTGTCATATTTGAATACCTCATGAACATTAATACATTTATATATACAATAACAATGTAGGAAAGTATTTTTATTGTATGGATGGAGAACTGAGAAAACTCAGTTCCCCATGTGCCAGAAAAGAGAGATTACATAACTTCCGTCAACTCATGCATGTCTTAACTACAGCAACTTTGAGTCCCAGTTCAGTGCCTTAGCCACAAGACCAGCCTTCTGATCTCAAGTGAAATGTGGGAATTTCTGTTTCAATGGCATGGCATTATGACTGGCACTATTCTCGCACCCACTGGCTGCTCGTGTGACTCTCAGGGGATCAAGGCACAAAGTGCATGGAGTGAAAACATAACTAATTAATTCTTACTCTTTTTGACCTGAACTGTAATCCACAATATTGGGGTCCTGCCCTTTTTCTAGTTAGGAGAAAAAAATGATGCTGGAGTTAGGTATCTGTGAGGCAATCCTATTTATTTAGAAACAATGTACAAAGTCCTGTTTCCCTGAACATGAGGGGAATCAAATCACAGGAGGCAGTTTCTTTATTTAGAGTTCCAAGCCCCGTTCAGGCCAAAAGGTGTGTCTAGCTTTTTCCAAGGGGCCACATTTCCATTGCTTGCCCAGGCTGTGTCCTGGGGTTTCTGCTCCACTGTATCCTTCTGTTGTCTCTTTTCTGTCTCTCCCTCACATGTAGACCTCTCTACTCAAAACAATACCCAGCACAGTGTCTCTGACCACATAGTTCAAATTCCCAAGTGGTCGCAGATGTGGGCAGAGATGTGCCCGTGTTTTGGTTTGAGGCCCCTATTGTTTATCTGGTTCTATAAGAAGCTTAATTCCTCTTACAACTATCTTAAATAAACAGTGGTGTTTTTACACACACACTCCTCCCCCCACCCCCCACCATTTCCAAAGGGATTTAACCCAACTCATTACAGGCACCTTTTATGCACCTTCATGTGGGGGATATATCATGTAGAACAGTTGTTCTATAATATTCTTCCTTCTGACAGGTCTTTAGTTTTTTTGTTCATTTCTATAATATCAATATGATCTGGACACAAGCATGGTGTCTTCTGGTTATTGTGGAGCTGCTACATTTATTGTTGCATTTCCCCTCTAAGTAGTGTTCATTAATTCATTTCCACATGTGACAAAATGGGAATGTTCAGTAATTTTTTTATGAATCATATTTGTGCCCCAGTTTCCCCCATACTTTGCATTGCTCCCCAGTGAGGGGAAAAGGATTGTTTGCTCTCAGGGCAGACCAAGATACATAGGTGTATGTGTGTGTCACCTACCGGTCTGGGTAGAATGGATAATCTAAGCCCTGGTCTACACTAGGACTTTAGGTCGAATTTAGCAGCGTTAAATAGATGTAAACCTGCACCCGTCCACATGATGAAGCCCTTCATTTCGACTTAAAGGGCTCTTAAAATCGATTTCCTTACTCCACCCCTGACAAGTGGATTAGCGTTTAAATCGGCCTTGCCGGGTTGAATTTGGGGTACTGTGGACACAATTCGATGGTATTGGCCTCCGGGAGCTATCCCAGAGTGCTCCACTGTGACCGCTCTGGACAGCACTCTCAACTCAGATGCACTGGCCAGGTAGACAGGAAAAGAACCGCGAACTTTTGAATCTCATTTCCTGTTTGGCCAGCGTGGCAAGCTGCAGGTGACCATGCAGAGCTCATCAGCAGAGGTGACCATGATGGAGTCCCAGAATCGCAAAAGAGCTCCAGCATGGACCGAACGGGAGGTACGGGATCTGATCGCTGTATGGCGAGAGGAATCTGTGCTATCAGAACTCAGTTCCAGTTTTTGAAATGCCAAAACCTTTGTCAAAATCTCCCAGGGCATGAAGGACAGAGGCCATAACAGGGACCCGAAGCAGTGCCGCATGAAAGTTAAGGAGCTGAGGCAAGCCTACCAGAAAACCAGAGAGGCGAACGGCCGCTCCGGGTCAGAGCCCCAAACATGCCGCTTCTATGATGAGCTGCCTGCCATTTTAGGGGGTTCAGCCACCACTACCCCAGCCGTGTTGTTTGACTCCTTCAATGGAGATGGAGGCAACGTGGAAGCAGGTTTTGGGGATGAAGAAGATGATGATGATGATGAGGTTGTAGATAGTTCTCAGCAAGCAAGAGGAGAAACCAGTTTTCCCGACAGCCAGGAACTCTTTCTCACCCTGGACCTGGAGCCAGTACCCCCCGAACCCACCCAAGGCTGCCTCCTGGACCCAGCAGGCGGAGAAGGGACCTCTGGTGAGTGTACCTTTTAAAATACTATACATGGTTTAAAAGCAAGCATGTGAAAGGATTACTTTGCCCTGGCATTCGCGGCTCTCCTGGATGCACTCCCAAAGCCTTTGCAAAAGGTTTCTGGGGAGGGCAGCCTTATTGCGTCCTTCATGGTAGGACACTTTACCACTCCAGGCCAGTAACACGTACTCGGGAATCATTGTACAACAAAGCAATGCAGTGTATGTTTGCTGGCTTTCAAACAACATCCGTTCTTTATCTCTCTGTGTTATCCTCAGGAGAGTGAGATATAATTCATGGTCACCTGGTTGAAATAGAGTGCTTTTCTTCAGGGGACACTCAGAGGAGCCCGTTCCTGCTGGGCTGTTTGCCTGCGGCTGAACAGAAATGTTCCCCGCTGTTAGCCACGGGGAGGGGGAAGGGTTGAGGGGGTAGCCACGCGGTGGCGGGAGGCAAAATGTGACCTTGTAACGAAAGCACATGTGCTATGTGTGTAATGTTAACAGCAAGGTTTACCCTGAAAGAGTGTAGCCACTGTTCTATAAAATGTGTCTTTTTAAATACCGCTGTCCCTTTTTTTTTCTCCACCAGCTGCATGTGTTTCAATGATCACAGGATCTTCTCCTTCCCAGAAGCTAGTGAAGATTAGAAAGAAAAAAAAATGCACTTGAGATGAAATGTTCTCCGAGCTCATGCTGTCCTCCCACACTGACAGAGCACAGACGAATGCGTGGAGGCAAATAATGTCAGAGTGCGGGAAAGCACAAAATGACCGGGAGGAGAGGTGGCGGGCTGAAGAGAGTAAGTGTCGGGCTGAAGACAGGGCTGAAGCTCAAATGTGGCGGCAGCGTGATGAGAGGAGGCAGGATTCAATGCTGAGGCTGCTGGAAGACCAAACCAGTATGCTCCAGTGTATGGCTGAGCTGCAGCAAAGGCAGCTGGAGCACAGACTGCCACTACAGCCCCTGTGTAACCAACCGCCCTCCTCCCCAAGTTCCATAGCCTCCACACCCAGACGCCCAAGAACGCGGTGGGGGGGCCACCGGCCAACCAGCCACTCTGCCACAGAGGATTGCCCAAAAAACAGAAGGCTGGCATTCAATAAATTTTAAAGTTGTAAACTTTTAAAGTGCTGTGTGGCATTTTCCTTCCCTCCTCCACCACCCCTCCTGGGCTACCTTGGTAATCATCCCCCAATTTGTGTGATGAATGAATAAAGAATGCATGAATGTGAAGCAACAATGACTTTATTGCCCCTGCAAGCGGTGATCGAAGGGAGGAGGGCAGGGTGGTTAGCTTACAGGGAAGTAGAGTGAACCAAGGGGGGGGGGGTTTCATCAAGGAGAAACAAACAGAAGTTTCATGAAACTGGTTTTCAAAGCTTCTCTGATGCATACTGCTCCCTCCTGTGCTCTTCTAACCGCCTGGTGTCTGGCTGCGCATAACCAGCAGCCAGGCGATTTGCCTCAACCTCCCACCCCGCCATAAACGTCTCCCCCTTACTCTCACAGATATTGTGGAGCACACAGCAAGGAGTAATAACAGTGGGAATATTGGTTTCGCTGAGGTCTAAGCGAGTCAGTAAACTGCGCCAGCGCGCCTTTAAACGTCCAAATGCACATTCTACCACCATTCTGCACTTGCTCAGCCTGTAGTTGAACAGCTCCTGACTACTGTCCAGGCTGCCTGTGTACGGCTTCATGAGCCATGGCATTAAGGGGTAGGCTGGGTCCCCAAGGATACATATAGGCATTTCAACATCCCCAACAGTTATTTTCTGGTCTGGGAATAAAGTCCCTTCCTGCAGCTTTTGAAACAGACCAGAGTTCCTGAAGATGCGAGCGTCATGTACCTTTCCCGGCCAACCCACGTTGATGTTGGTGAAACGTCCCTTGTGATCCACCAGAGCTTGCAGCACTATTGAAAAGTACCCCTTGCGGTTTATGTACTCGCCTGCTTGGTCCTCCGGTGCCAAGATAGGGACATGGGTTCCGTCTATGGCCCCACCACAGTTAGGGAATCCCATTGCAGCAAAGCCATCCACTATGACCTGCACATTTCCCAGGGTCACTACCCTTGATAGCAGCTGATCTTTGATTGAGTGGGCTACTTGCATCACAGCAGCCCCAACAGTAGATTTGCCCACTCCAAATTGATTCCCAAATGACTGGTAGCTGTCTGGCGTTGCAAGCTTCCAGAGGGCTATTACCACTCACTTCTGAACTGTGAGGGCTTCTCTCATCTTGGTATTCTTGCACTTCAGGGCAGGGGAAAGCAAGTCACAAAGTTCCATGAAAGTGCCCTTACACATGCGAAAGTTTCGCAGTCAGTGGGAATCGTCCCAGACCTGCAACACTATGCGGTCCCACCAGTCTGTGCTTGTTTCCCGAGCCCAGAATCGGCGTTCCACAGCACGAACCTGCCCCATTAGCACTATGATGCATGCATTGGGAGGGCCCATGCTTTCAGAGAAATCTGTGTCCATGTCCTCATCACTCACGTGACCGTGCTGACGTCGCCTCCTCGCCCGGTATCGCTCTGCCAGGTTCTGGTGCTGCATATACTGCTGGATAATGCGTGTGGTGTTTAATGTGCTCCTAATTGCCAAAGTGAGCTAAGCGGCCTCCATGCTTGCCTTGGTATGGTGTCCGCACAGAAAAAAGGCGCGGAACGATTGTCTGCCATTGCTCTGACGGAGGGAGGGGCGACTGACGACACGGCTTACAGGGTTGGCTTCAGGGAGCTAAAATCAACAAAGGGGGTGGCTTTACATCAAGGAGTATTTCAGGCAGGACTTCACGGAGGGTTCCAATAAGAAATGGTGCACCTAAGTTATTGTTCTTATTGGAACAAGGAGGTTAGTCTGGCCTCTGATTGATACATGGCTAGATTTATCTCGCTGCACCTTCTCTGTGAGTGACCACAGTGTGACCTAGAGGAATGAGTCCCCTAGACAGGGGAGTGGGGGAAGCAAATGAGTACAAAACAAATCTGGTCTATTTCTTGTTTTGATCCACTTCATCTATCTTTTACATCTTTGGCTGGCAGCAGACGGTGCAGAAGGACTGCATGCCATCCACATCTCATGGCTGCTCGGCAGAAGATGGTACAGTACGACTGCTAGCCATCCTCATCTCTTGCCTGCCTGGCAGAAGATGGTACAGTACGACTACTAGCAATCCGTATCGCCTGCCTGCTCACCATAAGACGGTTCAGTAGGACTGACTGCAGGACTAAAGAGAACGACCTGGTCAAGTCACTCCAAATTTAGTCCCTGTGCCCATGTCTGCCCAGGCGCTCCCAGCCGATGTGGCCAGGAGCACCTCGGACACGACGATGACGGCTACCAGTCGTATTGCACCGTCTGCTGCCAGAAGGCAATGGGTTGCTGCTACTGTGTAGCAATGCCGTACCGCGTCTGCCAGCACCCAGGAGACATACGGTGACCGTTACCTGAGCGGGCTCCATGCTTGCCGTGGTATGGCGTCTGCACAGGTAACTCAGGAAAAAAGGCGCAAAACGATTGTCTGCCCTTGCTTTCACGGAGGGAGGGAGGGAAGGGGAGCCTGACGATATGTACCCAGAACCACCCGCGACAATGTTTTAGCCCCATCAGGCATTGGGATCTCAACCCAGAATTCCAATGGGCAGCGGAGTCTGTGGGAACTGTGGGATAGCCACCCACAGTGCAACGCTCCGGAAGTCGACTCTAGCCTCGGTACTGTGGAAGCGCTCCGCCAAGTTAATGCACTTAATGCACTTAGAGCATTTTCTGTGGGGACACACACACTCGAATATATAAAACCGATTTCCTAAAAAACGACTTCTATAAATTCGACCTTATTCCGTAGTGTAGACATACCCTAAAAGATCTGGGGCAGAGACAATCCACTACAAAAGTTATCTAGGGCATCTTAACTGAAACACTCATCATCTAAATATAGCTTTGAATAAAACTGTTAAAGTTGTTTATTGTTTATATATAATTTATTGCTACTATCATGAATAGCAGCAGTCTTTGTAATAGCATTTTGCTTAAATCTATATGCCAACAGCTTGCCAGCTTTTACACCAGATTCCTGGTAGTTTTGCTTCAAACAGAATAAAGCAAACTCCGCCTTTTGGGACAGAAGTTTGTTGACTTCATATCTTAGATTGATGAAGGTTCTGAGGTTTCATTGGGATGGTGCAGAAACATAGTCTACATCCAAGGCCTTAATTTTCTTTGCAAGGATATCTAGTCTATGCAGGGCCATCCTTAGGCATATGGCTTTCCTATCCCTATTCTGACCCTTCCTGCAGGCTCCCACAGCTGGCTGCTGCAGCCTGCTGAGTCTTCCTTGGGAGGGGATCTAGTAGTTAAAAGTGAAAAAGGCTTCCAGCCTGCCAGACCTATCAGCACAACACTGAAACTGTTAAAGAGCCATTCAAGGGGTAATGAAGCCATTTAACAGGCATTTGCCAAACCCCAGGTATATACTGTCAGTTTCTGAATTTACTGACGAAAACAGTTGTGCATTCTTGTAATATTTACTCAGAACATGTCAATCTACATAGGACTGTAGTTTAAAATTTGCTTTAAAAATATTTCATTAGTGAGTTGGTGAATATTATAAAATCACATCTCTAAAAAATCCTTGCATATATTTTTAGATGCACAATCACCTTTAGCCTTAAATGCTTGGATCTTCAGACATATAGTTTTTTAAATAAATCCTTCAAAAGACCCCCCCTTATCTAAAATATGCATTTTAATTACTATAGTAAAAAAAAAACTTGCTTCCAAAATCTTCGTGTCCTTTCTGTCCATCCCTTTCTCCCTTCACCCCCCAAACCCCTGTTGAAGAGAGCCCTTAAAGGGACAACACCCCTTTCCTTCCAAATAGCTGGACAAAGAGTTTCCCTTTCTTTACTTCTGAATATCTGATGTACTAGTTTTAAGAGAACCCTCCAGCAAAATCAGTACCTTAGAAAGATATAATATCCTTTGTTATGCCTAAAATCTTTGGAAACATATTTTTTAAAGTTGATGAAATTTCATAAACATGTCTATTGTTATGGAGATCACACAAAGTAAATTAGTGTTCCCTTTTTTCTAAAGGCAATGAACATTGTTATGAACACACTAAACCACTGTGACTGATTACTTTAAAATAATGTCTTTGTTTCAGTGAGTTAACTATGTAGTAATCTGGAATGATTACTTTATGAAGGCTTAAGAGTACATTTAAAATATAAAATCAGCTTAGAAATACTGAATAAGAAAATGTAAAACAGAGAAGAGCTGCATCATGTATTCCATAATATTTAATGTTATATTCAGCAAGACAGCTGACTAACCCTTACTACAAAGTTTTTGCAAATAAATGTGTGACAAACATCAGGGCATATCAAAAAACCTGTGACTGACATTTTGTATTTCCAAGTTAAATGCTTTTAATTTGGTACCTTCTGCATGTCCATTCTGCATGAGGGAGAGGGTACAGGAGTCTCTGCAGGGAACTGTGACTCTTCGCCACTGTGAGGTGGGCCGGGCGTCTCGTTATCCTTTGCTGTCTCATCCCTCCTCACCCCCTGCCAGGCTGCAAGCTCGGGCTGCTGTCGGGCATAGGGGCACCAGTTTAATAATACTGCATAGGGCCCCATAAATCCTAAGGACGGCCCTGAGTCTATGTTCTCTCCATTTGTTTAGTGGTGACATAAGAGATGATACAATCTCCGATGAAGGCTTTAAAGGCTCCCAAACTGTGGCAGCTAATGAAACAGTGGGGACACTTTTTTTTTTAAAGTTCTAACTCCTAGTGGATAGAGTTAACAAATGATGTATCAGACAGCAGAGGGGTGTTTAATCTCCATATTTTAGTTGGGGATGCATATCCTGGGGGAGCCGAAAAGGCATATGTATCAGAGAATGGCCAGATATAACAATAGTACCAATGCCACAATCAGTGACAGAACTAAGAAATAGTCCAATCTTGAATACACTGAATGAACTTTGGGGTAGGAGGTGAAGCTATTGTCGCTGGCTGTAGAATTACCCAATCTCCATACATATATGGCTGATTGAGGCGTACAGGGTATGTGAAGTACCTGAGACGTATTCGTGTTTTTATAAGGAGATGGAAAAGATTTGTCAAGGATTGGGTCTGGAGTTATATTAAAGTCTCCAACTATAATAATAGGATGGTGGCCCATGTCATTTATAGTAATAAATTTATGAAAATATTTGGAATCATCCTGATTTGGCCCATACAGATTGACAAAGATTATTACAGAATTGCCAATTTCAGCCTTAAAGACAGCAAATCTGCTCTCATTGTTAGGTCTTGTGCTCAGAATATTTACATTCGACTTTACGCACTAGTATAGCAATGCCCCTCACTTTAGAATTAAAGCAACTAGATTGCAAGAGGCCTACCAATCTTTATTCACTTTACAAGCTTCAAGTTCTGTTAGGCATGTCTCCTGGAGCATGGTGATGTCAACATTCTCTTTTTCTTAAGCATTTTGTATATATTTTTTTCTTTCAATAGGGTTATTAAAACCCTTTATATTCCAGGAGACTCATTTAATTATTGGCGCTTTCATTGTTAAAATATACCAAATAAAATATAAAGTCACTTTGTGAATAAATGACAAATTGTGAATTTTCCTGAGCAGCATACAGTTCTTGCATATTTAAGCAGCAAAAGTTATATAATCCAGGGGTAGGGTGTGCACTTCCCAGTATGTATTCTACAGAGTGGGGAGGAAATTCCCAGCTTGGGAGGGTAACAGGAGGGGGATAGAAAGAGAAATAAAATGAATGAAAAAACAAAATAGAAAATTTAGTGGAGAGAGATACACATTACTGCCATACAAAATGAATAAGCTATTTAAACAGTCCAAAATACACACTTAACAGCCAAAGGGGGCAGCCAGATCAAGTGAAGCTTGGAGAGCCTCACAACCCTAGAGCCCCAAACATTACAACTACAATAATTACCTATTATCAATAGAACCTTAATACATTAGTCCATAAGCAAGCACCATCTAATAAAGCAAATATATATATAATTACTAAGAAAATGATAGATTTTACATTGATGCTCCTTTCCCATGAGTGAAGGCAATAAGACATAAGTTGATGATAACCAGTCAGCCCCAGTGAGAGAGAGGAAAAATAAGGAATTAACATATGAATATCAATTAGGACCCATCTGCTATGGCTGCTGAAAACTAGTTGATCTCAGAGAGCAATACATACATTCCATAGGGTCAAGGGTCAGATCATTCCATAGATGCTTCCTATTGTGAGGGAGGAGTTTGCAGATTTGTGAGGTATTTTTCTGCCTTCTGAGGGGAACTGAATGATACTACCTTCTTGTCATTCTTAATATGGAGCATTGGTGAGTATTTAATAAAATTGTTCAAGTCCATCTTTCTGGCCAGTTGTTTCACTTGGTTTAAAGCTGCCCACATCACAGGCATGATCTTGAAAGAGCAGTGTTTCAGTTGCTGCTTCTTCCCATAATAGTTATTTTTCCCTCTGGATTTCTTCAATATAAGCTCCTGTCATAAATATAAAGGGAAGGGTAAACACCTTTAAATCCCTCCTGGCCAGAGGAAAAACCCTTTCACCTGTAAAGGGTTAAGAAGCTAAGATAACCTCGCTGGCACCTGACCAAAATGACCAATGAGGAGATAAGATACTTTCAAAGCTGGAGGGAGGGGGGAAACAAAGGGTTCTCTCTGTCTGTGTGTTGCTTTTGCTAGGGACCAGAGCAGGAATGCAGGTCAGAACTCCTGTAAAGAGTTAATAAGCAATCTCGTTAGATATGCATTAGATTCTGTTTTGTTTAAATGGCTGATAAAATAAGTTGTCCTGAATGGAATGTATATTCCTGTTTTGTGTCTTTTTGTAACTTAAGGTTTTGCCTAGAGGGATTCTCTATTTTTTGAATCTGATTACCCTGTAAGGTATTTACCATCCTGATTTTGCAGAGGTGATTCTTATACTTTAATTAAAATTCTTCTTTTAAGAACCTGATTGCTTTTTCATTGTTCTTAAGATCCAAGGGTTTGGGTCTGTGTTCACCTATGCAAATTGGTGAGGATTTTTATCAAGCCTTCCGCAAGAAAGGGGGTGTAGGACTTGGGGGGATTTTGGGGAGAAAGACGTTTCCAAGTGGGCTCTTTCCATGTTATTTTTGCTAGACACTTGGTGGTGGCAGCAATAATGTCCAGGGACAAAAGGTAAAATAGTTTGTACCTTGGGGAAATTTTAACCTAAGCTGGTAAAAATAAGCTTAGGGGGTTTTTCATGCAGGTCCCCACATCTGTACCCTAGAGTTCAGAGTGGGGAAGGAACCTTGACAGCTTCTTAGTGGTAAACTTCAAGAACTTCACAATCAGTGCTCTAGGCTGAGCTCTTGTAGCTGGCTTGGGGGCAAGGGCCTGGTATACCCATTCTAGATCAAAATAAAAATCTGCTGGCTGATCCAACAACTTGGTGAGCAGTTTAGGGACAAATACAGAGGGTTTACCTTTCTCTGTTTCCACAGGGACACCCACAATCCTGATGTTACATTTTTGTGGGTGGCTTTCTAGATCAACTAGCTTGGTCTTAGTAGTCTTGATAACCTGTAATAGTTCTTCATAACCTGTAATTTGTTCTCTTTGAGATCATCTGCTAATTTAGAAATTCTGTGTTCTGCTTCACCTGTCCATCTTGTAGTCTACTCTGAATTTCAGTCCTGGTGGTTTGAAGAAACTGATATTGAGTCATTCTGAGCAGCCACTGATCACAGGCTCCTGGAGGAAAAGGGTTTGGAGATGCCAAACACAACTGAGCCTTTTGGGTTAACATGGCTGGTAAATGCCAGGAGAAGAGGAGGACTGCAGCCCAGAGATGTAGTCTAAGTATGGAAGGACCACAAGTTTCCACCCAGAGAATGGTGAAGGTAGTGGAACCTGTTCCAAAGGGGTGCACTTTAGAGAGACCAAAAGGAGTCTAAAGCACAGCTCACCCTGTAACTGTGACAATTGTAAAATAAGATGATGACACTTTCCTTATTGTTAAAGCACTTTGAGGTCTATGCATGAATAGGACTTGTACAGAACCTTGCTGGAAGCCAGGGATTACTAGTAGAAGGCTCTTAACTGTGGAATTTACCAGAGGTCAAGGCTGAATCCAAGTCTTGCAACTTTCAGATTGTGATGAGGAATCTTCTTTCACTAGGCATTTCCTTAATAACCAGGCTGCAAATAGGGAGGAGGGGTGAAATGACTTCTCCCCCTGAAAGTTCATTACATTACAATCTATATGGCAGTGCATACATACTACGGTGATGGACGCCTTAGAAAAGCATGCAGCCATTAGTAATACTAATATCAATTTGATATATGGGATGCTTTCTTCACAATAAAAATGTTTAAGGGGTAGGAAGAACAATCTAGGATGACTCTTTTTTTAAAGCTCTACATTCTCACTAGTAGAGCTAGCCCAAAAACTTTACTATGAATGTTCATTTGTGCTTGAATGAATTTACTTTGACTCAATTCATACCCCTCCTTTAACTTTCTTTAAATATTCTAGCAAATAAGTTCTAATTTATTGTCACCTATGTTCATGGAAACAGCATATTTTATGCAAATATTGCTGAATATTTGTGACATTAAGGGCATTAAGAACAGAAATGTCACGTGACTTATGTCCAAAACAGCTCAAATTTTGAATGTCTAATATTGACTGTTCAAAAAAAATTGCTTGCAAACAAGCTACAGATTAATTGTTTTGAGAAATTATTCTGCAAATAATGTTTAATAATGAATAAGTTCACAAATCTTAATTGGTTCACAATTTGTGAACAGAAAAAAGTTACATTTGTCAGGAGACATCTATATTAAAAAATATACTTTTAAAGTTTCTTCCTCTTAAGCCTCTGTAATATATGCAAACTCATGGTCTATGATCAGATCAAAGATGTTGGTAGCCTTATTAACATTTGTCTTAGAGTTACATACTTCTTCCACTCCTCATCTTTTTTTATGCAGCAAAATAAGCTGCATTGTTGTAGGGGACTTCAATTTGAATGACACAGGCTGAAGATATCATGCTGCCAGTAGTAAAACCTCATTAGAATTTCAATTATAGATGACAATTTCCTAACTCAGAAAGTGTTGCATCGAACACATGGGTATTGTATATTAGACCTCGTCTTGGCAGATAAAGTGGGACTGGTCACAGAACTAAAAATGAATGCTAGCTTACATACAAGTGATTGTGACTTGATCACATTTATAACATGCAAACTGAGTCCAGTCCAGACCAGTAAAATATATATATATACCTGGTACTTTAAAAAAGCTAATTTCACAAAGCTGAAAACAAATATGAGCCGAATAAACTGGGAAGAAGAATTTAATCAGAAAAATTCAAATGCTAACTGGGAATTGTTTAAGAACACTTTACAAGAAGCCCCCAAAAGCCACTATTAAGGAAGCAGGATGTATTGGTTAAAAAACTGACCTGGTTTAGAGGGGAGATGGAGGCAGTTATATATATATAAACAAATGGAAGAAAGGGGAAGTTAATAGTAATGAGTAGAAATCAGAAGATAGGAATTGTAGAAAATAGAGGAAGCAAATGGTCACAAAAAGAAATCTATGGCCAGTAGAGTTAAGGATGGTAAGAAGGATTTTTTCAAATATATTAGGGACAAAAAGAATCTGAGCAATGGTATTGGTCCCTTATTAGATGGAAATGGTGGAGTTATCAATAATAATGCATAAAATGTAGAAGTGTTCAATAAATTTTTCTATTCTGTATTTGGAGGGAAAACAGATGAGGTCATCCCATCATATGATAAGTCTTTTCATTCCACTAGCATCTCAGGAGGATGTTAAACAGCATCTACTAATGTTAGACATTTTTAAATCAGCAGATCCAGATAACTTGCATGAAAAATTTTTAATACTTGGCTGAGAAGCTTGCTGGACTATGAATGTTCCTTTTAAAAAGTCTTGGAACAATGGGGAATTTCCAGAAGACTGGGAAAAAGCTAATGTGCCAATATTTTAAAAGGGCAAATGGGATGACCCAGGTAATTATAGGCCTTTTAGCCTGACATCAATTCCAGGCAAGATAATGGGGTGTCTGATACAAGACTTGATAAAGAATTAAAGGAGCGTACTGTAATAAAGGCATCAACATGAGTTTTTGGAAAATAGATCCTATCAAACAGGCATGTTGTCTTTTTGATGAGATGGCTTCGTCGTGTGGACGGGTGCAGGGTTAAATCGATCTAACGCTGCTAAATTCGACCTAAACTCATAGTGTAGACCAGGGCTTAGAAGTCTACGTATACTATGTCAACACTATTACCTTTATCTATCAAACTTGTAATCTCATCAAAAAGACATCATGCCTGTTTGATAATGTGCAGCACAAACTCAACTAAACCCTCCCCACATCCAATTCTCTGGGATGATCGCTTCACCCCTCCCCCCACCGCGTGGGTAACAGCGGGGATGATTTCTTTTGAGCCACAGGCCAACAGCCCAGCAGGAACCGCCACCTCTGAATGTCCCCCTAATAAAATTCCCCTATTTCAACCAGGTGACCATGAATGATATCACTCTCCTGAGGATAACACAGAGAGATAAAGAACACATGTTGCTTGAATGCCAGCAAACACCAGGATCATATGCTGCCTTGCTTTCTTATACTACCACCATTCTGCACTTGCTCAGCCTGTAGTTGAACAGCTCCTGACTACTGTCCAGGCTGCCTGTGTACGGCTTCATGAGCCATGGCATTAAGGGGTAGGCTGGGTCCCCAAGGATAACTATAGGCATTTCAACATCCCCAACGGTTATTTACTGGTCTGGAAAGTAAGTCCCTTGCTGCAGCTCTTCAGACAGACCAGAGTTCCTGAAGATGCGAGCATCATGTACCTTTCCCGGCCATCCCACGTTGATGTTGGTGAAACGTCCTTTGTGATCCACCAGTGCTTGCAGCACCACTGAAAATTACCCTTTTGTTTTATGTACTGGCTGCCTTGGTGGTCCGGTCCCAAGATAGGGATATGGGTTCCGTCTATCGTCCCACCACAGTTAGGGAATCCCATTGCAGCAAAGCCGTCCACTATGACCTGCACATTTCCCAGGGTCACTACCCTTGATAGCAGCAGCTCAGCGATTGTGTTGGCTACTTGGATCACAGCAGCCCCAACAGTAGATTTGCCCACTCCAAATTGATTCCCGACTGACTGGTAGCTGTCTGGCGTTGCAAGCTTCCAGAGGGCTATTACCACTCACTTCTGAACTGTGAGGGCTTCTCTCATCTTGGTATTCTTGCGCTTCAGGGCAGGGGAAAGCAAGTCACAAAGTTCCATGAAAGTGCCCTTACGCATGCGAAAGTTTCGCAGCCACTGGGAATCGTCCCAGACTTGCAACGCTATGCGGTCCCACCAGTCTGTGCTTGTTTCCCGGGCCCAGAATCAGCATTCCACAGTATGAACCTGCCCCATTACCACCATGATGTCCAAATTGCCAGGGCCCGTGCTTTGAGAGAAGTCTGTGTCCATGCCCTAAGGACTCTCACCACTGCGCTGCTGTTGCCTCCTCGCCTGCTTTTGCAGGTTCTGGTTCTGCATATACTGGATGATGATGTGCGAGGTGTTTACAATGCTCATAACTGCCATGGTGTTCTGAGCAGGCTCCATGCTTGCCATGGTATGGCATCTGCAGGAGAGCAGAGTTGCAGGGGAAGTGGTGGTTGGATGAACAGTTTTGCAGACTTACTGCATCGTCTGCTGCCAGGACGCAACAGCTGAGCAGGCTGCACCCTTGCTGTGGTATGGCAAGACGAGCAGGAAAACAGAGTTGCAGCGGAAGAAGTGGATGACGGCGGTCATATAGAGGACCTGCGAGACCACCAGGAGAGCAGCGTGGCAGTGGAAGTGGTGGTCGGAAGACCAGTTTTTCTGACCTACTGCACCGTCTGCTGCCAGAGCAGGAGAGCAGAGTGGCAGCGGAAGTGGTCGTTCGATGATGACGGTTAGCAGTTCTACTGCACCATCTGCTGAAAGCAGTATGGCGCCTGCACGGAAAAAAGGCACGAAACGGTTGTCTGCCTTTGCTTTCACGGAGAGAGGGGTGACCTACGACATGTACCCCAAACCACCCGTGACAATGTTTTTGCCCCATCAGGCATTGGGAGCTCAACCCAGAATTCCAATGGGTGGCAGAGACTGCAGGAACTGTGGGATAGCTACCCACAGTGCAACGCTTCGAAAGTTGACACTAGCCTTGGTACTGTGGACGCACTCTGCCGACTTAATGTGCTTAGTGGGGACACACACAATCGACTATATAAAATCGCTTTCTAAAAAATTGACTTCTATAAATTCGACTTAATTTTGTAGTGTAGACATACCCTGATGAGAGTCATTTGACTTGGTACAGCAAGAAATTTTCATTAAAAATTTAGAATGATCTAAAACGAACCTAGCACACATTAAAACCTGGCTAACTGATAGGTCTCAAAATGTAATGGTAAACAGAGAATTATCATTGAATGGGTATGTTTCTTGTGGGATCCTGCAGGGATTGTTTCTTGACCATTTGCTATTTAACATTTTTATTAATGACCTGGAAGAAAACATAAAATAATCACTGATAAAGTTTGCAGATGACACAAATTGGGGGAGTGGTAAATAAGGAAGAGGACAGGTCACTGATGCAGAACTATCTGGATCACCTGGTAAACTGGGCACAAGCAAACTGTGTGTTTTGATAAAGCTAAATGTATACATCTAGGAACAAAGAACGTATGCCATACTTACAAGATTGGGAGGGGGGAACTTTTTCTGGGAAGCAGTGACTGAAAAAAATGTGTGGGGGGTTATGGTGGATAATTAGCTTAATGTGAACTCCCAATGTGAAGCTGTGACCAAAAAGGGTAATTATACATCTTGAGTAGGAATACAGACATTATGTTACCTTTGCATTTGTCACTGGTGTGACTGCTGCTGGAATACTGTGTCCAGTTCTGGTGTCCACAATTCCAGAAGGATGTTGAGAAATTGGAGAAGTTTAAGAGAAGAGCCACAAGAATGATTAAAGGATTGGATGCCTTATAGTGAGACACTTAGGAGCTCAATCTATTTAGCTTAACAAAGGGAAGTTTAAGGAGTGATGATTCGTCTCTAACTACCTACAGTGGTAACAAGTATTTGATAATGGGCTCTTCAGTCTACCAGAGAAAGGTACAACATGATCCAATGGCTTGAAGTTGAAGCTAGATACGTTCAGACGGGATGTAAGATGTAATTTTTTAAAAATTAACAGTGAGGGTAATTAACCATTGGAACAATTTACAAAGAGTCATGGTAGATTCTCCATCACTAGCAATTTTCAAATCAAGTTTGAATGTTTTTTTCTAAAAGATCTGCTCTAGGAATTATTTGGGGGAAGTTCTATGGCCTGTTTTTATGGGACATTAAACTAGATGATGGTCCCTTCTGGCCTTGGAATCTATGTAACTGTAATTCCTGGGCACCTTCCATATAAAATCAATAGCAACAGTGAAGTCCCTAGTGGACTTCACGCAGGGTCTGGTGCATCTCTCCCTTTTTGGGGGAAGGGAAACTTTGCTTTTTTGGGGTGGACGTAGGCGTTTAGACATACAACGGGGTGTCGATTTTGTAGAAAGGCTTGACTTTCTTAAATAATAAGAGTTGAAGAATAGAGTCCTTATCAGTTTATGCCCTTAAAAAAACCCTGCAAATGAGACCAGTGGTATTACTATTAAACAGTAAAGAGCTGATCTGTGTCTCAGAATTTAGTCTTTCTTAGCCAAAGAAAGACCAGGTTTGAAATCCTGAGAGGCATAAAAGGACCGCAAGCCCCTGAAATAAATGTTAATAATATTCTGATTAGTTGTGTGACTAAACATTTGATAGAATGCCCAGAGTCAAGGATAGGTGCATTTTATTATTGTATACCTTCAAATACAAAAATAAAACATTATTTCACAAAGTCAGAAGTTCATACATGCTTTCATGTCAAAAACAAATTGATGTTCAAGAAGAAAAAGAGCTCAGCTGCATACTTCCTATGTGGCCTAACCATGTAATGGGCCCAACAACAACTATAAAACCTATAAAGCTGTCAATGTAACTGCCAAAAGAATCACTATCAGGCTAGATTTTGTTGCTGAGAAATCTCTTCCAGAGTGTGGCATCTGAACTTCTGACTTTCTGATAAAAGTCCAAGTGGAAGGAGGAGAGATTAGTGAAATGCTTCCATTCCTTGCTGTTGTCCCTCTAGATACTTAAGGCAATATAGTAGACCCCATTTTATGTTCTGTGTGCTGGGTAATAGCGTGAGAAGACTCAGTTCTTGCAAAACTACACAGGCTTTTTATTAAGAGAACAATTTACATAGATGCTGCAGCTGGCATTCAAGCCATAGGCAAAAAGAATGGCTTCCTGATGCCTTTTCCAAACTCTTCCCTCCCGCAAGTTGTGCTTGTCCCTCCATGTTCCATGCAGGAGGCTACAGACTTGTTCGTCATAAACCTTGAGAAAGGTCAGTCTTGGCTTCAACACTGGACTTTTAGTGGACTGTCATCAAAGTAAATTTGAATTTAGGCACACTCCTGTGTTTTGAAGACTGAAATGACCTGATCATTTGGAGAAAACAATAATTTCCTTATTACTCATGGAGGGAATTGAACTCAGGATAATTATTTTGCAATAAAAGCTGTTGGTCTAGATTCTGCTATTCTTACTCATTTTAAGTATCTATTTACTCTGATTAGAACTACCCAATGTGAGTAAAGGTGGCAGAATCTAGACCACAGTGTTCCTACCTAACAGGCATGTTAAGATGCTTGTTTGCTTGATTTAGTACAGCTCTTTAAGATCATCAGTTGAGAGATACTATGTTACTCTAGAGTCTGTGTTATTTATGGTGATGTTCCTGAAAACAGTTGGTTTTACCTTTAGTAATTATTACTTAATGAATAGCACTGCATGCTGGATATAATTCTGAAGCTCTTAGCATTTTTATCAATCCTTTTCATTTTTTTATTAGTATTTAGCACACTTTTAGGGAACAGATGTTTTCAGACATCTAGGTCCAATTTTTTCCCAGAGTTGTACTAAGGCAGCGTCACCACAGTGAAGTCAATAAAATTATCTGTGTGAACTTAACAAAATAGGCAGATCCCTCAAGACCTTAATCAGGTTTTATTCAATATTCACTCAGGCAAACTCACATCAAATAGGGCTTTTCTTGAGTTAGGAATAGTAAGCACTGGTTCAGTATAAATCCAATGGGGTAACTCAGTCTCTGAATTTGGATTACAGGATTTATAAGATTTTTTAAAAAAAAATTAAACTAGTTTGTAAGTTGATAAGGGCAGACGTTGCCAACAGAGAGAAACAGACACTCCTTGAGGAGCTTTGTGCAGCTATGTATGATTGTGTGGAAGGAAAAAAATGGACAAATATACTGAGCTATCAGACTCCTCTTTCCAGCCACTGCAGGAATATTTCTTGAATAACAGAATAGACAGAGGGGTGCCACAGAGCCCAGTCTCTTGGCCCTCTGATCTAGATGCAGAAATGGCAGGAACTCTCAGCTGATTCATATATGCAGGAAAACCTCCGAAATACTACAAGAAATGTATACAGTTATAGGTAGCACCTGGAGTCGGTAATTGGGTTGAATAACAAATTCTTCCCAAAATCTACACAGTCAACATGCTAGTGTTTGAAATCAAGAGAGATGGAAAGAGAACAAACATATGGCCTTGATATTATTGGGAAACGCCAGTGCTTGATATCAAGGTTTAAATAAACAACTGGCTTCTTTTACTCAACAAAAACACAATATTGCTGTCCAGTTATTCAGTTCATTAGAAGATGATTCATTAAAACTAGCTATAAGAATGACTCTTTTCTCTTACACAGAATCATAAATACGATTGGGCAAGTTGTTTTTAATACCTGATGGTTTTCCCCCAAAATTATTTATCTCACCAGCCACATGATGGCGGCAAAGTACTGAGGAAGCTTAGTTGCCTCCATTATTATCTCCTGTGATGCTAACACATCGTTTCAGAATATCAGACCGGTCACAGTATATGTTCAGACAGATCGCACCAAACCAAGGTACTAATAATGATGTGTAGGAAGAGTAGTTTACTTAGCTACTAAAAATATAACCCTTGTGTATATCCCTCTCTGGAAAATTATTGGCTACCTATTTTTCTAAGCACCACACACTCAGTGTGCTGAATACCAAAGTTGATGATTACATGTGAAGTCTGTATGGTTTAGAAATTCCAGTTCAGCTTAAATACAATTCAACTTCACTTTTAAGGTTCTGATCTCAGTTTACATCAGTGTAAATGTGGAGTGACTCTATCGACTTAACGCAATTAGCTGTAATACTCCAAGTATACCCCAGAGTAACTGACCTCAGGATATAGCCCATGGACTGTGAAGTCAGGGCATGATTCTCAAACATTATTCAAAAAGAGAACCATCTGCTGCAATTGTATTTCTAAACCAAGGCAACCTAAAATACTTCTGCACAGTGTAGTTGTGAAATCGTAGAAATATATTGAAATAAAAATTGCTTGCAGACCAGAACACAAATGAAAACAAAACTGAACTGAGGCCTTTGTTCTGAATTCTGGTTACATACTGTAGCACACTGCTTTACAAACTGATCCTGCAATAAAAAAGCAGTGTGCACATAGCTTGAGCGCAGAAATGCCCTGGCACAAAATGGAAATTGGTTTAGAGCTGCTAGAGGTTAGCCTATAGCTCAGAATCCATATACCTGCAAGGCATGTTATGTAGTACTTCAATAGAGAATTATATTCTAAATGGACATAACACACTTCTTGTCAAAAAGGGCAGTTCCATTTATCATTTCACTTGATTTTGGGGGGGGGTTTGTCTGGAAGCCTAATGTTTCATAAAATTAGGATTATTTCCCCTGTGTAGGAACATGAGTATTGTTGAATTGGAATTGATCCATTTTGTCCAGTTGTCCTATTACTGACAGTGACCAGTGACAGACGAGTATAACCCCATAGTGCACCTGAGCAATACAATAGTATACCATTGGGGATGTTTTTTCCTGAGCCTGGCAGGTGATCAGTTTGAACTAAAGCAGGAAGATCAAGAGCTCTTGTAATTGTAAATTCCTTTTAAACAATACTGCGACAAATTTTCACCTTGGACTTGCTGCAGCTTTTTCTGGGGTTTCAGAGTAACAGCCGTGTTAGTCTGTATTCGCAAAAAGAAAAGGAGTACTTGTGGCACCTTAGAGACTAACCAATTTATTTGAGCATAAGCTTTCGTGAGCTACAGCATCCGATGAAGTGAACTGTAGCTCACGAAAGCTTATGCTCAAATAAATTGGTTAGTCTCTAAGGTGCCACAAGTACTCCTTTTCTTTTTTCTGGGGTGTTACTCAGTTTTGCACCAGGTGGGTGCATTCTACATCATTCTGCAGGGGGAGCATATTAGACTAAAGTAAGTGTTTTATTGGAATAGTAAAAGGAATAGGAACATTTAAAATTTTTAATGTTACCTAAAAAAACCTTTGCCACTGTTTATTCCACTTTCATGCAACTAAAGAGCATTTTATCTTTATTTTAAGGAGAATAATGCTTGCTGGGCATCACCTATAAATAGAGCTGGGTGAATGACATAAAATTATTTCTTTAAATATTGGTTCTGTTTTTTTATTATTTTTTTTCAACTATGTTCAAGGTCCCTTTATTTGTTTTTGGTGAATGTGCTAGCAAACGGGTTTCCTGGCAGGAATCTTTGCTCTAATAGCTTTTTTTCCCGAAGCAGGCGTATATGTTTTTCATAGAAAACAAATTTTCTCTGAAATGTTCACTTTGGGAAACTTATTCTCAGAGTTATGGCCATCCCATCAAGGAAGAATAATATGTAATGTGATCTATAGATCAAATTAAAGCAGAAAAAATTTAAGATATCAAATACTCACCAAACAGACTGCAGACTAAGAATTAATCATAGAAATTATCCAGCAAAAAAAACTGAGTGAACAAATCACAATCTGCCACTAATTTGTGCATATAAAAAGCAAAATTTGGTGAATAAATTATTTTTTAAAGTTATTTGCCCGGCTGAACCTAGCATACTAACCCACCATGGTAGCCTATTGTTTCTGAGCAAAATTGAAATGAGTTAATGTATTTGAACATTTATGATCAAATTAATTGAGTCTTGGGAAAATTGCATTTTTTTCATGTCCTTAAAGGGGGAGGCCAGAGAGCTGGGTTCAGTTTGAGACCACTCAGGGCAAGGAATCAGTGAAGACTGAGGCCCTGGAAGGGAGATTGTCTGGGGCAGAGAGGCCCCAGATAAAAAAGGGGAATTCACACTGGAGCGGGACGAGCTTCTGTTGGGACCCAGATGGACAGGGGAACCCACATGGGAGCGGGACAGGCTACAGTGGGGACCCAGACTTTAGAAGAGGGAAGCAGGTTGCTCCTCTTAATAGAAAACTTGCAACAGGAGAGGGACCTCCTGGGGCCTAGCCGAGAGGGAAGCTGGGGAGATAGAACACCCCCCCTCCCCACCAGTGTGTGGTCCTAAGGGGGAGGGTGTGTGGTGGTGTGGCTACCCCACATAGAGAAGAAGGAGTTAAAAGCAGCACCAGTGAGGTTGCTGAGAACCCACTAATTAGGAAAGGGCTTATTGCGCCCACCAATAGGGGGAAGGCTTGCTGGAGCAGACAATCAGGGCTGGCGAGGGCCATATTATATAAAGGGCTGCTCAGGAGAGCAGAAGGGAGTCTTTCCCTGGAAGGCAAGGGAGGAGGACTGGCTGCCTGAAGAAGTGCCATAGATAGAGCAGTGCTAGGCAGGAGCAACAGAGTGTGAGAGTGAGCTGCTGGCTGACCACTGCCAGGCTGGGACCTCGCTACAAGAACTGAAAGGGTGCTAGGGCTATGGGGGAAGTTGCCCAGGGAAAATAGGCAGCAGGTTGGAGGAGGGCAATGGTGGCTGCCGGTTATAGGGTCGGGACCCAGAGTAGCAGGCAGGCCTGCTCCCCCCCCGTCCCCACTTGCCACGGAGACGAGCAGCTAGAATCGGGACTGCAGTTTGCCACTGAGGCAAGTGGTTGGACTAAGGAGGATGACATGGTCCAGGGAGCAACGTGGGTCCTGGAAATGGAGACAGATGAGACGACGGGTGAGACACCACCTGAGAAGGCCGTGCTGACAACCCCTGAGCTAATTCCCAGGACAGCCAGCAGGAGGCGCTGCGGTGGTGAGTCCCGCTTTGTTACATGGGCAAAATAGCTTATCTGCATAACCCATATTACATGTGATTTTTTCTTCAAAACTAAATGCTTCCTTAAGCATACTTATTGGCAAGTAGACATGTAAATGGACATGTCATTTTTCTTTACCCTCACATAGGCTAAGATGAAACATGAATATTGAGTTTGCGATTGCTACAGAGCTTTGTACATATACTAGTCTACTTATTGTTTTTTAAAACGTGAGATCATTAACGTAATATTTGTAAGTCAATACAATCTCTAGACTCAGTTCTGTACGTGAAGGGTCTGCATTTCCAAAAAGAAATAGATTCTTTGATCCTTCACTAACTTTTCAATTATGAGAAGAATCAGAGTTGTTAACAATAGATTCTTGAGAAGAGTATAGAGTAGGGGCTTGTGGTCTCTCTTTATTGTAGCAGCACCTTTAGAAGACGCCTGTGGAGTTTCAATAATATTATTACTTGCAATATTTCAGTATTCTCCATTTCCTTTTTGCTATATAGCAAATCATATAATATATATTTTAAAGGGCTCATATAGAATCATGTAATCGCTCGGTAATTATCAAGTATAAGCTATCTCTTATGTTCACAGCATACACACACAAGATAGATAAAAAACATAAAATACTCTTGATGGAAGATTGCAACATAACACTGTTTCTTAAAATTCAGAACAAAAACTCACTAACCAAAAAAGGGGAGACAAAGCAGGCTGCTCCTTAAGATACAGACATACAACTCACTGCACCTTGCTGGAGGCTTTTCAGACTGACTTCTGCTAGGTCCAGCTCTCATATACTTATCTACAGAGCCTCCTAAGCTGCAAGCAGGACGAGTGAACACGCTGAAAGTGATAGCTTACACTTTAACACAGTTTTCAGTCCATAATTTATTGAGTACCAATTGACTCTCAAGAGATTGAGTTAAAAACCACATAAAGTTAGAAACCCAGGAAATTAGGAGTCCCTGCCTTTACTCCCATGAGCCCCTACACCAACCATTTCCCATGAGCTTTGACTCTTGAGAGAGCCCTTACTCTCCCAGGAGTCCATGCTTCCCTCCCTCTGCTTCTTACCTCTCCCTGCTGGCTCAAGGCTTCTTTGGAGGAAGGGATTTGGGGGTCTTCCCCTTTCTGCCCCACAGCCAGCCCTACGCTGCCCAGGGTACCCAGGAGGGCATTGCCACTGTGGGAAGGAGTGCATGAACCAGGGTCTCCTGCCTCATCAGTAGCAGTGGCACATGCTTCCCCTCCCACTGTGCCACATCTCCCTGCTGGGCTGAGCTGCTAGCTGCTGATTTCAGCACCACCAGCCCTTGGAGGCTGCTCTCAGCAGCAGGAACCAGCCTCTCTGCAGCTGGCTGAATGCGCCCCCAGGACACGATCATGAACAGCTTCCCTCTCCATCTTACCTAAACAGCACCTCTGGCCCCTGCCTTCCTCTCCTTCCTCTCCCTACTTGCCATGGTTTCCTGTGTGCTGAGACGAGCTGCCATGGGTTCCAGCAGGAGGTCCCACAAGCAAAGCAGGACCTAGATGCCAGCGATGCTCCCTCCAGAGCCCTCCCTCCAGAGCTCCCTTTTCGCCAAGATTGCTGGGTGGCCGCACCTGCCTGCAACTTAAAGGGCATGTTCTTTGGACAATACTTCATTTCAGAAGAAACAAACAGAAAATTACCCCAAGGTCACAACATTGCTTCACATTTTAAGTATTTACTGGGTGGAATTCAAAAACATTTGGTGGCTTACTTGATTTGCCTATATTTGCCTTGTATAACGTACCTGGATATAAATCCGAAGCTTTCCCTGATATAATTGATAAAGGATTAGTAGTAATTTGCATTTCTAGAACATCTTTCCATTTCTATAAGGCTTTTCTATAAGGGAGTGTTTCTCATTTTTCTGACTTCCTTCTCTGTTCCATTGCTCTCTTGAGAGGATGCATTTCTTCAAGATCCAACTCACATCACAATATGGAGATGTTGTAAGCTACTGAGAAAAGTAGCATAAGGACCAGCCTGAAACCAATGGGAGTGTTTTCATAGACTTTTTGGGGAGTTGGATTGGTCCCATAATTGACCAGGTCAACAGAAGTAATTTTTTATTGGAAATAAACCCAAACTGGAATCTCTCTTATTCATATCCCTGAACTCTGGCAGTTCAGATAAAATGGAAACCTACTGACCTCTATTCCTACCTACATGCCTCCAGCTTTCACCCTGACCACACCACACGATCCATTGTCTACAGCCAAGCTCTGCGATACAACCGCATTTGCTCCAACCCTTCAGACAGAGACAAACACCTACAAGATCTCTATCAAGCATTCTTACAACTACAATACCCACCTGCGGAAGTGAAGAAACAGACTGATAGAGCCAGAAGAGTTCCCAGAAGTCACCTACTACAGGACAGGCCTAACAAAGAAAATAACAGAACGCCACTAGCCGTCATCTTCAGCCCCAACTAAAACCCCTCCAACGCATTATTAAGGATCTACAACCTATCCTGAAAGATGACCCAACACTCTCACAAATCTTGGGAGACAGGCCAGTCCTTGCCTACAGACAGCCCCCCCAACCTGAAGCAAATACTCACCAGCAACCACATACCACACAACAGAACCACTAACCCAGGAACCTATCCTTGCAACAAAGCCCGTTGCCACCTGTGCCCACATATCTATTCAGGGGACACCATCACAGGGCCTAATAATATCAGCCACACTATCAGAGGCTCGTTCACCTGCACATCCACCAATGTGATATATGCCATCATGTGCCAGCAATGCCCCTCTGCCATGTACATTGGTCAAACTGGACAGTCTCTACGTAAAAGAATAAATGGACACAAATCAGATGTCAAGAATTATAACATTCATAAACCAGTCGGAGAACACTTCAATCTCTCTGGCCACACGATTACAGACATGAAAGTTGCGATATTACAACAAAAAACTTCAAATCCAGACTCCAGCGAGAGACTGCTGAATTGGAATTCATTTGCAAATTGGATACAATTAACTTAGGCTTGAATAGAGACTGGGAGTGGCTAAGTCATTATGCAAGGTAACCTATTTCCCCTTGTTTTTTCCTACCCCACTCCCCCCCAAGACGTTCTTGTTAAACACTGGATTTGTGCTGGAAATGGCCCAACTTGATTATCATACACATTGTAAGGAGAGTGATCACTTTAGATAAGCTATTACCAGCAGGAGAGTGGGGTGGGGGGAGGTATTTTTTCATGCTTTGTGTGTATAAAAAGATCTTCTACACTTTCCACAGTATGCATCGGATGAAGTGAGCTGTAGCTCACGAAAGCTTATGCTCAAATAAATTGGTTAGTCTCTAAGGTGCCACAAGTACTCCTTTTCTTTTTGCGAATACAGACTAACACAGCTGTTACTCTGAAACCTAGATTCAAATTGTTTCTCGTTTTAGATTTCAAATCTAAAACCTGATCACAAGATTTAGTGAAACCAAATTCAGGGTTACCCTTGTTTGCCAGTATTCTGTCTATTCTATGGTAAAATAGAACTAAACCAAAAACTTGTACTTAAAAGTTGTAAGGAAAAGTATATTTTATAATATTATCATATTTGAGGAATAGAATTTGATTATAACAAGGAGTTCCATATTTATTTATTGAATAATGTGTGTATTGTGTTTAATATGTGTATACCGTATGTTGTGCAAAGCCTCTGTAGCAAACATATTTTTGTGGTAATAATACTAAAATATCCTTCTGATATCCTTAATGAAGGAACTGATACTACATGATGCTGAGTGGTTTTGTTGAATGGAAACTACAACACGGGCACCTTGCAGAATTGAGTCCCAAGGTAACCTGATTGCAAGATTTTATGAGTTACAAGTTCAATGTATAGTATTTCCTAGCCAACCAGTGCACTCCTACATCATTGATATCTTTAAAGTTTGGAGCAGTGTCTATCTGAAGTGAATGTGGTCGGTAGTAATGACAATAACTTCATGTTCATTAGCAACCCTCTGAGAAATACTGTTTATCTGTGGGAGCTATTCAGAATTACATCAGATGCCAGACCCATGAACATGAGCATGTCTGCATTTGCAAATAATCAACGATGGGTGTAGCAACTTGCCAGGTTGTTTTGTGGTGGATCAGGACATTTTTACTATATTTCTTAGATTTAAAATGTGCAAGATCTTCTTTTCCAGTTCAGAGGGATATTAAAGACACTTCCCTTCTCATAGAGTATTGCATTTGTGTCTAGAAAATCGTGCTTTTTGTTAATCCTTTTAAGGTCAGAGTGCTGCCCAAATTTCCAAGAAAGCATGCCAGGAAAAAGTTTAGACTTTGGGGGATTTAACCCATGAAACTAGAAGATTTCCAGTAAGGGATCAGCAGTTTACTCTTGGGTCACCAAAAATCATGGGTTAAATTTAAGGACAATAGTGTTTTGGATTATCCACCAGTAGGTCCTGAGGCCTTTGTAAGAGCATGGAATAACAGTTTATTTGTTCACATCCATTCATTTAACTGAAATGTATTCCTTATGTCAGGGGGAAAACATTCCCTCACACCTAATGTAATATGTTGTTGCAAGTACTGTACTTAACATGTTTCTGCAGATTAAACTTGTGATTTTTGTTACTCAATTTTTGCTGCCCTTGCACTATTTGTCAGCATGCAAGACAATTACTGATTATGATTAGGAATATTTACTAAGTCTTCCAGAGTTGGAGTCTTACAATCTCAAAGGCAAATAAGACAAGTAAGGCACATTTGACCTATGTCTCCATGTACAGAATACATCATTCAAAAAATATCTGTGCTGGAGAGAGAGAAATGGCTATGCCTTTCTCCTCACTTAAAATAACAACACAGGTTAGGGAAGGCAGGTTAGAGCTTTATTATTAATTACCCCAAAGAGACATCAAAGAGTCAGCACTACTTGGAGTAGTGAGTTTGACATCATTCAGCAAGTAATTAACCAGGTGAGTAACTTTAAAAATGACTACTCCTATGCTTCAAATTACACACATTCTCATATACTCATTTGCTTAAAGTTAAGTACCTTGCTCTCAGGGCCTAACTATTGAAGTATATTCAAGAACAAATGTGGAAGTAAAAGGACTATTCATGGGCAGGTAGACGATGGGCTTTGAAATACGGTCAAAGTTAAGGTTGTTTGGAAGAGAATAACTATGGTTTAGAGTACTGTGCCCCAGAAAGAGCAAGCATGCCTAGGCAATGACAGTGTGGAAAAGAGTGCACAAGCTGCTCAAGTTAATGTTCCCACCCTCTCTGTTGATTTACACCAGGGCCAAATTTGCCCTTATAGATACAAATGTTGAGTCAAATTCTGCGGTCGTTAATCAAGCTATGTTTCCACCAAATTCAGTAGTACATTTGCTTTATGTAAGAACTATAGAATTTGCCCAATTGTTTTTAAACAGCACTGACCATAGGTAATTGTGCTGTATTACCATTGCTGACACTGGTAGCCTGGGATCCTACCCTAAGTTCCCACTAATTTGCACGGTCATGCAGCAGCCTATTAAATGCCGCACAGGCGCCCAGGGCTGCAGCAGGGAGAGACTCCTCTCCCCCAGCCCTGGCCCCAACCCAGCACCGGCCTGGACCTGCTGTGGCCATGGGAAAGGTGCCCCTCCCCCACCCCCAACCCAGCACCGGCCTGGACCTGCTGTGGCCGTGGGAAAGGTGCCCCTCCCCCACCCCCAACCCAGTCCCGGCCTGGACCTGCAGCAGCCGTGGGAGAGGCACCTCTCCTGTGGCCCCAGGCTTGGAGCTGCAGTGGCAGGGAGAGGCACTCCTCCCCCACAGCCCAGGTGCAGCTGCGGGGAGAGAGAGCTGGGGGGAGCCGTCTCTCCACACAAGCTCTCCCCCATCCCCCAAATATGCCTCCTACTTAATTAAGTCATGTCCACTTTACTTAAAAGCCTGTAATGTGGCTTTAGAACCCAGTGAAGTGTTGCAGTTGGAGGTACATTGAGACACTGCCCCAATGGCAATAGATGGAAGGATTCTGCCTTAAGAGCACATGGGCATAATGTACATTTGGGTGCCCGCGATATCTGTGCAATAGTGGCAACTGTTTAACCCCTTAAAAAGTACAGCATACCCTGCCCATCATCATGCTTTCTAGCACTCTCACTCCTCACTCAAACATTATAAGGGAATACAGGGAATCTGGCTAAGCATTCTCTGCAGAAGAATTGGTAATATCATCTTGTGTGTTTCATTAGCAATAAGGCAGGAAACAGGCAGATTTGTAGGAAAGAGATCTTGACTGAGCATGCATAGAGGACAGTGTTATATTCTGAGAGGCCTCTGTTTGTCTGTTAATAGCATGTACCAATTTGCACCCATAAACCCCTGGTATCAAGTCAAACGAAGTCTCTCTGGAAACCAGGCTATCTTTTTCCAGTTTGATACATCATGCTACACTGTGCACATGCCCAATTACTGTAGAATAAGGATGTTTAAACTAAGAAAGGCATCTGATTATGTCTACACTGGGTAACTGGGTTTCTTCTTGCATTTTCCTCTCAAATACATGGAGGAAAATTCAGTTCAATCTGGTTGTGATGTTCTACTATAATTTCAAATCTACCATTTTTGGTCTACTAAGATAACTTCAAAGTTCTCTTCTATATGACTTTATGTGGGATTTTAACTCTCTCAGGCAGCTTTCAAAATCCTAACATTGGTGCATACTGTTGAGTGTTTAAAATATGAGATTTTGTTGGTCTGGATAACCAGCCAAAAATAACTTGCTCGTCTTTTTAAGGTAGATTTTTGGGAAGGGGGAGGGATTTTGTGTGTTTGTTTTTCTGGGGTTATACAGAGAATATGTTTGGTATTTCATCCATTTCTTAGAAGTCAGTGCATTCCTAGGTAAATAAGCACTTCAGTTTTAATTTATAAAAGATGAGTTATCATTAATCTACCAAGGCGACATTTTATAGGTGAAACTTTAGTAAAGTCCAGATAAAAGCAATTTTAGCAACTCTAAAAAGATGATTATCTAATGATTGAAACTCAAGCAGATGTTTAGCATATCAGCCAGACTTCCTCATTCCCTTCCCCCTTCATGGATCCAACAAAGGACTCTCTCAAAATGCCAGCTAAAAGAAAAAATATTGAGAGGGTATTTCCAGAAAAAAATACAACAAAGCAAAAGCAATATAATTTTATTTATAAGAGAAGATAATCATTGTTGTACATAATGCTTCTTCCCAATATCATATAGATTGTGTCAGACAGAGATCGCAGAGCTTTGTAATCATTACATAAATCTCAGAACATCTTATGACATGAGAATAATTTTCCCATTTTTACAGAGGAGTAAACCATGGGTCGAGAAGCTTTTGGTGACTTGCCAAACTTCCCACATTAAGCCAATGACAGAGTTGGAATAGATTCCAAGAGGACTGTCCCATTCAGATGATGACTATAGGTTTTGTAGGGTTGCCCTGAATGAAAGCCATCAGAAGTCCCCCACTTAAGCTCTGACTGGCAAGAAACGATACAGATGAAGAAGCCATTGAAGCTGCAGGAATGTAGAATCATAGAAGATTAGGGTTGGAAGAGACCTCAGGAGGTCATCGAGTCCAACCCCCTGCTCAAAGCAGGATCAACCCCAACTAAATCATCCCAGCCAGGGCTTTGTCAAGCCGGGCCTTAAAAACCTCTAAGGTCGGAGATTCTACCATCTCCCTAGGTAACCCATTCCAGTGCTTCACCGCCCTCCTAGTGAAATAGATTTCCTAATATCCAACCTAGACCTGCCTCACTGCAACTTGAGACCATTGCTTCTTGTTCTGTTATCTGCCTCCACTGAGAACAGCCTACCCATCCTCTTTGGAGCCCCCCTTTAGGTAGTTGAAGGCTGCTATCAAATCCTCCCTCACTCTTCTCTTCTGCAGACTAAATAGGCCCACTTCCCTCAGCCTCTCCTAATAAGTCATGTGCCCCAGCCTCCTAATCATTTTTGTTGCCCTCCGCTGGACTCTCTCCAATTTTTCCACATCCTTTCTGTACTGGGGGCCCCAAAACTGGATGCAGTACTCCAGATGTGGCCTCAGCAGTGTGGAATAGAGGGGAATAATCACTTCCCTCAATCTGCTGGAAATGCTTCTACTAATGCAGGCCAATGTGCCATTAGCCTTCTTGGCAACAAGGGCACACTGACTCATATCCAGTTTCTTGTCCACTGTACTCCCCAGGTCCTTTTCTGCAGAACTGCTGCTTAGCCAGTCGGTCCCCAGCCTGTAGCAGTGCATGCAATTCTTCCGTCCTAAGTGCAGGACTCTGCACTTGTCCTTGTTGAACCTCATCAGATTTCTTTTGGCCCAATCCTCCAATTTGTCTAGGTCACTCTTGGCCCTATCCCTACCTTCCAGCATATCTACCCCTCCCCCCAGCTTAGCGTCATCCATGAACTTGCTGATATATGAGATAATAATCAGAACAATTACAGTATAGTCGTCTTTTTGCAAGAGATTTTTGTTTTTCTTTCTTGTGTGTGATTTGCAAGCGTAGGGCCAGAAGGATGATGTTTGTCAGGAAGTAACAGAGGAAAGAAAGGAGAGTGTAGATCAAAACTGATTATCAGCATTTTGGTCTATTTTAGAGATGAGCCCAAAACCAAGTCCAGTATTCCAACATCCCTAAATTTTGGATGTTAAAAATCTAGAACTGAAGTCAGTTCAGATTTGTCTAATTTTTTCTTCATTGCTGTTTTACATTGCCTGAAAGGAAGAAGAAAGATGGAAGAGCATGAATAAAGTCCCAGCACAGGAGCATGTTAAATATATATATTTTTTAAATTATAGTCTTGATACGTCCCCGGGAAGAAAAACAATACTCAGCTGTGTGTCTTCCTGCCAACTTCCTCCCAACTTACTTTGAAGCAATTATGCTTAGAGATGTCACATACACAGTGATGCTACAGTTATAAAAATCACCCAAATTACTTCAGAGAGATTGATTCACTAGTTAATTTACCTGTTAGATTTACAACTTTAGGGCCTCATCTTGTACCCACAGAAGTCAATGGGCAGATGTCACTGATTTCAATGAGAGAAGAACTAATTCCTTAGCTGGAGCTATAGTACTTCTTTGTATTAACTCTGAATGTGCAACTCAGAAAAAGATTATCTTTTGGTTGGAGTTATCCACCTTCTTCAAATTCTTGTGTGGCCTAGTGTTTTAGCATGGGTGACTTGGCATCAGGATTCCTGGGTTCTATCTGAACTTCAGCAAATTACTTAATCTGAAATTGCTTATCTGTAAAAAAAGGTTCAGGATCTGATGAAGAAACTGTTGATGTTCGTATGTGATTGTAGATACATGCCTCTTTTATATCCATGGCACATGCACAGAGAAATGAGAGAAAAAACATAATCCCCTCTTTCTAGAGGGTTGCAACTCTTAGAATTCAGAACCCCAACACACAACAACCCCAAAACAGAAAAAGACAAAGCAGGCTTCTCCCTAAAACAGACACACAGACAACTAAACCCACCTTGCTGTATGCTGGCTCTCTGCAGACTGACTGCACTGGGTCCAGATCCCAAGCTTCCTTACAAAGCCCCCTACCCTGCAAGCAGGAACAAGAAACCCCTTACAAACTTGAAGTGATAGCTTTGAATTTTAACAGTGTTCAATACACCAGAGTTGCATATCCTGATCTTTAAATTTATCTCTTCTTTCTAAGCTGGAATTTTAAGAATCCTTATGCTAAATTTTGCTCTGGTGAAATTAATGGAATTCTGGTGTACATGAGATCAGAATTTGACTCCTGTCTCTTCTTTATTCATGACCTGTCAACACCCTTACCTGACTGTACTGTGGAGGTGTTCAGGTCTACCATGTTGCATTTGATAGAAATTCATCTTTTGAGTGACTTATGTTCACCTTACTATAGTTCCCCTCTTTCTGTGTAGTCTGCTCATTTTTTCTCTCTTTCTTTATTTCTGTCTTCTGTCTTGCTTCTTCCCACCCTCCTCCAGTGTGGGTGGGTCTCTGTGTGGAACTGTCATAGGAATGGCGGATTCCCATGATGTCTAATTGAAAATATTAGAAAACTTTGTCTTCAACTTTCACACAATATCTTCCCACTGGATGGACACTGAACCCCAGATTGTGGCATTTACCTGAGCATGGTCCTCCTTTTAATATAGCTCTTTCACTTGCATCTTGAAGGAGTGCTCTGTAACATTAAAAGAGAAAGTCAAATATAGCTGTGAAGTAATTGTAAGACGTTATGGTATAAAACATGGTAAACATCTTGTCATTTAAAATATTAAAGGGTCAAATTAAGATACTTATCACACAGTTCCTTGGAAGCCAAATGAGTTTTCTGCTTACACCAGATCTGCAATTGGCTCAATATGTTTACTTCCCCACTTCAGTCAAGATGAGTTCTAAATAAACAGGATGGTTAGCTAATATGCCTTTCTCATGTGTTGATTAAAGCTCTTTGTAACTGCTTCCTACTTTGTGTTGTGTCATAGAGAAAAATAATTCAGGGTGAATTTTGAAACCCCTTTATATGTAGATTTATATGTAACACCATTAATTGCTTTTCCTGACCTACCATGGACAAGCTCTTAAAAACAAAAACAACCCCCCTCCACAAAACCAAAAGAGCACTTCTAGTTGGAACTGCAAATAGAATAAAACTAGGTCTAAAAGCAGTTGCTAACTGAGTAACCAGGGCACTACATATCCCATATATGTTCTGGATAATTTTTATTTATTTATTTATTTTTCCATAAAATGTATTCACCAAAGTAACAGAAACAAGACAAAAGAAAATAAATATGTCTTAATAAGACACAGTGATGCTGGGAGCTGTTGTTTATGTGGAATGTTTTTGTGTAGAGTTTGGTATTTCAAGATGTTTCAACCAAACAGGTACACACGCTTAGAGCTAAGTAATTCTATTTATTTATGTTTGACAAATAGTACATTTGCCAAAAAAAATGCATTTTTCAATGAACCAAAACAGTAGGTATGTCTACCCTGCACACTACTGGTGGCGACATGTAGGGTACATGCTACACTGAAAAGTAGATTGTATCCACACTGCAGTGTTTAGCTACATGGGGCAATCAAAGGCTCTGACAGGAGGGAGGCAATAGGAAAAGGCTCCTGAAGCAGCCTTTCCCTCACTGCTGCTCCTTGCCAGAACCTTTTCCTGTAGCAGGGAAAGTCTCCAACCCCACTGCATGGAGCTGCTGGAACCTTTCCCTGCTGCTGGAATCTTCCCTAAAGCAGAGAGACGCTCCAGTACTAGGGAGGGAATGGGACACTACACAGTGCTAAAAATAGCAGGTTTCAGAGTAACAGCCGTGTTAGTCTGTATTTGTAAAAAGAAAAGGAGTACTTGTGGCACCTTAGAGACTAACCAGTTTATTTGAGCGTGAGCTTTCGTGAGCTACAGCTCACTTCATCGGATGCATAGCCAATGCATCCGATGAAGTGAGCTGTAGCTCACGAAAGCTCATGCTCAAATAAACTGGTTAGTCTCTAAGGTGCCACAAGTACTCCTTTTCTTTTTAAAAATAGCAGTGTAGATGGGGGAAGCAGTGCTTGGACATAGAGATCTTTGCAGGGTACATAGTTTTAGCCACATTTGGGGGTGGCGGTGGGGGAAAAGGGGCTGAGATATCACTTATAAAATGCGGGGAGGGTTGTGTGCCTTCCTTATAACTTTTCTTCCAGTGGTTAAGGTACTGGAATATAGGAGACCTGGGTTCAGTACCCTTCTCTGCATGATGTGGTGAAAGAATTTGAACTTGGGTCTCTGCCATTACAGGAGAATGTCCTAACCATTGGGCTATGGCATATTATGATTTGAGGCTTTCTCAATCTCTCCTGTTGAAGATGTTGTCTGTTGGATAACTAACTAAATACTCACTGGACCAGGGATATGAACTTGCATCTCCCAGCTTGCAGGAGAGTGCCTTAACCTCTGGGATATAGGATAGTCTGAGGTGATACTCTCTTTTTTTGTATACACAATTAAGTATTGGGCCAGAGAGAAAATGACTGTAGCCTGGAGAGAAAGACTTACATCAGCATAGCCTATATCTCAGTGGCTAGGACACTCCCCTGTGATGTGGGAGATCCTTTCTCCACATCAGGCAGAGAAGGGAATTGAACCTGTATCTCCCACCTTCCAGGTGAGTGTCCTAACTACAGGGTTAAAACTTATAAGGGGGAGGTAGGGCTACTTTTACCACCTCTTCTTCTTTGTCTGGCCATTTTGTGAACTGAACCCTTTAAAAACGCCCCAAAACAAAATGTTTCAGGGGGAATGAAACCTTTTGTTTGATACCAAATGGACTGTCTAGAGTTGCAAAAGCTTTTCAGAATTTTCATATTGGGTTTGACTCGGACCGAATTTTGTTTGGATTTTTTGGAATTGCCAGTTATTCCCCTGGATCTACACACATACATGCAGAGTGAACCGGCTGAACTTCACGGTCTCGTCTCTCATAATTCACCTAAGTATTGGTTGTAGTCAGTAAATTGTACCCCCAGATTCTTCAACACTTCATTGGGTTCAGAACTAAACATCAGAACTGTCCCTTTTGCTCTGTGTTTGGTGTCTAAATGCCAGATTTGAACACCACGGCGCTTTGGGGAACTTTGAATCTAGATTCAGATATCACCTTAGCAGCATGGGCCTACCTCTAGGTATTAATTTGTATCTCTCGTTTGGGGGACTCAGGGTTCTTGTACCATTCATGCTGACTTCTATGTTGTGGCATTTACTGTTAAGAGCTCTTTTAGTACTTACTTTGGTGATTTTAAATAATTGTTTATAGAAAATTTCTGAATTGGATGGAACAACCAGTTGAATGAAGCCCTATTTACAGGAGGCATGGTTTGGATAGTACACAGGTCACTTTGAACTTGAAATACTTTCCCGTGGGATGGAGTAGTTGCAACCTACAATAATTCATAAAAAGTTACTGTTATTAGCATTTACGGTTTACAAAGATTGAACTGATGTTGGTTCTCACTAATTTTGATTAACTTACATTTTATGTGTATTATCCATTGAGCTAAAATTGGTTTCTGGATATTTTCTTGGAAATTGATCTTTCCTTTGTGATTATTCTTGAAAAATGTTTCTTAAAAAATAAATATAAACTTAACTTTGACACTTGGAGATTGCAATGCTTCTTGCTTCTTTACTAGGTATACTACAGAAGCAAGATTGTCAGAAAGTGTTTTTGATAAACATTTGATCAGTGGCGTGGCTCCTTTGACAGGGAGAGAATTCCACTTTTCCTGATGTGGAAATGGTTATACTATCTCAACAGGCTGTTTCTTTATTTGGACTTTATTATAGCAGGATGTGCTTGCACCATCAGGAAGGAAGGTTTTTTTTAAGATGGGGTTTAATCACGGGATATGGCGTGATGGCCAAGATGTAGCAGTTAGGCTATTTCTTTGTGTAGATTAATACTTTTTGTAAGACAGGTCATCCATCAGCAAACTGGCAGTGAGGAAAACTTTTATTTGCATCTTCCTTTCTTCTTAATGTTTTTTGGCTTTGAATTTTTGAAAGTGAGTCAGAGGAAGTAGCTGATGCAGACTTGGAGCTATGGTCACTAAGTTTGCAATATCACCTCTTTTAAAGGTTACACAAACATACACATGGGTGCAGATACTAGGCTCCCACTAGCTTAACAGAAGAATTAACCTTTCATCTTCAAATACAATCTGTTTATCTGAACGATAAAGCATCATAAGTGCCTCCTACTCCAGGAAATGTGGATCGTGTGAACATGGGATTTCACTTACCGATCATTTTTTATGAGCTGTTCTATGAAGATATAAGTTATGTGCTTTTAAAAACCATTTAAAAGAACATTGACCTCCAGAGTGACACATCTTGCATAGGAAAAACAGAAGTTGTATCCAGTTATCACATGAAAAGACATCTTGATCGAAGCAAAGCAGAAGTTGCATTTAAACAGATTATCTTAGATGTGGATGTCATCACAGATATGCACCACCAACAGAGGGGAAAGTACCATGGACAACAATTCCTTCCCTTCTGATTCCCCAAAACCCTATGGAGTTGCATCCAAAGCTCCCTGAAGATTCCTCATGGTGATAGAGTAGAGGATGATGCATAGGATGATCAGACATTCTGTTTTTAAAGGCACAGTCCCATATTTAAGCTCTCCTGCCGGTGTCCTGACTTTTTCTTTAAAAAAGGAAAACTGTATTTTCTGTCTCCCCTCCCCATCAGTAGTGGTGGGTCCTGCTGCAGGCCGGATCTCTGCTTGCCAGCTGCCTGTCCACCAGCAGTGGGTGGCAGGATCCAGTGACTGACCATCGGGGTGGGTGTGCAAGGCTGGTGGCAGGGCAAAGCTGCAGCGGGCGGGGCTGGCCACTCCCCATGCTGGTCCATCAGCGCAGCATACCCTGCTGCCAGGAGGGCTCCACTCTTGTCCCGTTTCCGGCCGGCACTGGCTGTGAGCTGCGGTGGCTGGTGAGTGCGGGTAGGTGCCAGGCAGCGGCTGGTTACGTGTCACCTCTGCTGCCCACCCATCAGCCCTTTATATACTCCCCTTCTCGCAATCCTCTCCCTCCTTTGTCCCTGCACCCACCCCCAGCCCTGCTGCTCCTCCATATCCCCCCCGATGGGGCGCATCCTTCTCCCAGCAGTGTGTGGAGAACCAGCCCCTGGTCGAAGCGCTCAGCTCACCAACAGCCTGGCTTCCTTACTTCTCCCACTCCCTCTGGCTGGGCCGACGCCCCAGGAAAGTCCAAGACCAGGGCCGTTCCTAGGAGGGTGAGGGGCCCAGGGTGGAAGTGACATCATTTCCAGGACTGACTGCGCCTAGGGGAGGCTGGGGGAGGTGGTGGCTCCCCAAACAGCCAAGCATGGCCCTGCCCAATCTCCACCCCACCAGGGCTCCACTTCAGTGGCGGCGTTGTGGACTGAGGAAGGGGTGTCCAAGCCCAACATAAGGACTTCTGAGCCCATGGTGGGGCTGAAGACTGAGCTTAAAGGACAGGTCAAAGAATAGTTCCAGAGGAGGCAGAAGGATCTCTTGTGTTGGGATGTTTTTGGGACTTTTTAATACTTTTGTTTTCCCAGAATGGGTCCAGCTTAGATGAGACTTGGGCTGAGTCACAGACAGAATCAGACCATCATAGGGCTAATCAGCAGGGATGCTAGAGGTGAAGACCTCTTCAGTGCCAAGACCTGATACCTAGGGGGTGCTACAGCAGATAGTACTTACAGTGACCAAAGAAATTCATAGAACTATGTTGGCAGGATGTTCTCCATGAGGGGCTTTCACTCTTCTTTTTGCTCTGAAATGACTCCAATCTTGTGGACTTCAGCATACACTGCAAACACCATCTCATTTGCTCGATCTTTCAATAACTACTTTACTTTGTATCATATAAAACCAAATAAAAATGCATCCAGGCTCATATTTAAAATAATGAACTTTCTATTAGCAGTGTGTGTACCTCTGTACCTTGGGGGAACATCCTACACGCCCATGTTCATCTTTATAAAATGATTGTGTGGTATCCAATGCAAAGTTTGTCATGTTGGGCGTCTTTGGAAGGCTCATGATGCACTGAGCATGGTTGTTATAGTCATGTTATAGTAATTGTTACAGTAATGTTATAGGTTATAATTTCATGTATATAGTTATGAGGCTGAAAATGTATCCTCATGGCTTAAAGCCCAGGCACAAACTCTCCAAGAACAGAGAGGTAGTTCACACCTCATCTGGGTATGTATGGAACAAACCCAGCCCAGCCTCACAGGAACAAAGGACGCTAGCCTAGGCAACAACAAAAGGGTCTGCTAGACTCTCAAGTGAGTCACCCCCCTTCCTTTGGTCAGTTTGGAACTGTGATGAGGTAATGCTCACCTGACTTTGAAAGGCAGGGGCAAAGCCAAGAGGGAAGAAAGGACATGATAAAAGGGAGAGACATTTGCCATGCTCTTCCTCTCTCTGCCACCTAGAGACACCTACATCTACAGACACCACCACCACCAAGCGACTGAAGCGCTGATTAAAGGGGAGAGCCTCGCTGAAGAGCAACCAGCCAGCTGGTGGTGAGAAGCATCTAAGTTTGTAAGGGCACTGAAAGTGTTAAGATCAGCTTAGAATGTGTTTTGCTTTTATTTCATTTGACCACATCTGACTTGTTATATTTTGACTTAAAATCACTTAAAATCTGTCTTTATGGTTAATAAATTTGTTTATTCTACCTGAAGCAGTGTGTTTGGTTTGAAGTGTGTCAGAGGCTCCCCTTGGGATAACAACCCAGGTACATATCAATTTCTTTGTTAAATTGATGAACTCATATAAGCTTTCCGTGTCCCGCGGGCATAACTGGACACTGCAAGATGGAGGTTCCTAGGGTTGTGTCTGGGACCAGAGGTATTGGCTAGTGTCATTCAGTTGCAAGTAGCTGGGAGCAGCTTACATGCCAGAGGCTGTGCATGAGCAGCTCAGGAGTGGGGGTTCTCAAAGCAGAGCAGGGTAAGGCTGGCTCCCAGCGTCAAGGATTGGAGTGACCTAGGAGATCACTGATCCAGATAACACCAGAGGGGAACATCACTGTGTGGTCCTCAAAAGATTCATGGGATAACTGTGACCTGAGTATGAATTTGTTTTTCAGGATAGTCTTCTCTGGTGGCAATTGTGAGAGGTTGCAGAATCTGAGATTTTTTTCCTCAATATAATGCTTCTTTCCCCCCCACCCCTCCACGTTCCATTGTATAGGAGATAGTCAAAGATTTGTTACTTTCTGGTGAAGAATATGTTCAGAGACATAGGCAGAATTACATCTAGATTACATAGGTCAGATAATTTCTGGTGTAAATTGGTGTAATCCGTTGACTTCAGTTTCACAGTTCATTTGAGGATCTGGTTCTAATATGTTGGGTTTCCCTGGCAGGTTTCTAACTACGCTGTATTTGTGCAAAAGTCTCAGAATGCTTTGGTCGAATGGTTAAAGGCTGTTGGAAAACTTGAGCACTATTCCATGCATGCCTGTCAACTGTCATTTGCTATCAAGGAAACTCTGCATGATCTGGTCACGGTAATGGGTGACTCAGCCAGTGCGAGTGACCTAAGAAGGCCTAGTGCTTTTGTTATTTTGTTTCAGTTATTTGAAACAAAAAAGTATGTCACACAGGCTTATCTGAAAATGAAGCATAAATTCCCGTTGGCTTTTAATTTCCCCAGTAACCCCGTGTTTGACGAAAATGGGCAACTTAGAGTAAAGTCATTTTCTGGAAAATGCTGCTTCCATTGGCTGCTTTTAATGGGGGAGGAGCCATAGGTACTGCTGCCAGGTTCAGAGACAATGATAGAAATAAAGTACTACCTTCGTGTTTTAGGCTCTGAACTAACCCAGGATGGTGGTAGAGAAAGATAAGCAGCAGCTATGGGGGTGATTCGGTTTTGTCAACACTGTAACCAGAACTGAAATAATTAAAATAGTTGTAATTCACATCTTTAGTTATTACAGTGCAAATCAGTGTGTGGATATTCTTATTTCGGAATAACAGTCCAGTTTTGACATAACTTCATTTTTTTTTTTTTACTGACTTAAGTTGTATCAAAGTAGGGCATGCTTTTTCTGAAATAAATCCCCTTGCAGACTTCAATTGAAATAACTAAAGATGTGAATTTTACAACCCTTTTAGTTATTTCCATTCGTTACCATGTAAACAAACCCATAATGTACAACTTGGCATGCTATTAGGCAAGAAGGATTTCTTTGATCAAAAGTAAGAGGTCAGACTAAATGATCTGATGGTCCAATCTGGCCTTAAACTCTATGAAAAATAAGCTATCATAAATAAGAGGCACAGCAAAGTTGGAGCAGAACAATTTGCTTTGGAGGGAATAGTTTGCTTTCCAACATGCTATAACTATGTACAGGAAAAAATTATAGACAAAAAACCATCTCTGAATCCTGTCATTTTTAGGGACTTCAAATATTGCTACGTTCTGTTTTCTGTGAAATCTAAGGTTCCGTTGAGTTTTCTTTTAGTATTTAAATATATCAAGCCAATAGAGACAAAATTAATCTAACATAAATAAGGTAATCTCTTCATTGGGATAAATTATTTAAATAGCACAATTTGTATTAAAAATAGCTCAACATGGAAAAATTAGAAGTTCATCACATTAATTACCATTGCTAGCTACAGGTAGTCTCGAGTTAATCAGGAAGACATTATCATTTTTGGCACAATTGCCAGTTCATCCTCTTTTATAACCCATCAACATTTTTCTGCTTGGTTGGAAGAAAGAGTGTTGAGCCAGATATTCACCTCGGGCACACTGAAACTTTTTTCCACATGTGTAGGATCGTTTTAAAGGTAATTGAGATGATAATAACCACAAACTTTTGTGGAATTATCTACATTGACACTAGTGATTGACAAAAATAAACTGCTGGAAAACTCAAGATTGTTGATGGGTTTTCCTTTATAAGAAGACCAGATCTGAGACCCGAAGTTATTTATTGTGCAATGTTAGAGCTCTTTTTTCCTCTTGCAAAGTTAATTTCCACAGCAATAAACTCCTGCTGCAAAATAGGCTGTATTAAGAAACTGTGGTTTATACCATTTATTTAATAATAATAATGATTAATAATTAAAAAAACCCTAAAATGAGTGTGCAGCAACAACGTGCGTGGGCTATAACTTTATTGAAATGGATCTTAAAGACTGTTGTCAAAACAAGGCAGTGAGTTGACCTAATTACCTAATCTCAAGAATGCTACATCTAGAAGCATTCTTAAAAGTGTCAGAACAAGGTGAGGGAGTTTCCTGGTTGGCAGTGAAATTTTAGCTTTTGTGTCTTTTCTTTAAAGTAATACTTTATTACCATTTTAGCTTACTTTGCTTGCTTATCAATTATGAAAAGGTGATCAGTAGAAAATTCTCTTGTATTGGTGTCACTTCTGCTGTAATGCACCTCTTCTAGTAGTTTGCTCTCACTGATATTGGCATCCAGCTCTTCCTGCAGGGCGTGAAGTGGATAAAATAAGCCCATTTTCTGCCCTGTGATGCATGGGTGCAACTCATGGGTTTTGAAATTAAACTTCCGATTCATTTGGTACTTAACGCATGTGTGAGTAGTCCTGTTCGCAATTCAATGGAATTACTCACATGCTTAAAATTAGGCATGTGTTTAAGTACCTTGCTGAATTGCGTTGTAAATGGGCATATGAGGGGTGGGAAAAGGTACTTGTTTCTTCACATCTGTTAGAGTGTAATTGTTAAGATATATAACATATAGGAACGCTTTCAAGTGATACTTTAGAAAAATGATCATTCATATGGAGAGGTGCAAATACCTCCCCTGTTAATGTTAAATTATGTTGCTGTCTCTTTGACTACTCAGTGGTGACAAGGATGTACAGACTACAGAGTTCTTTGTTGGAATATCAGAAGCAAATATGCTCTGACCTACAGCTGAAGTTTGAATAATTCAAGAGACAGGTCTTTAAGCTGTAGTGACCAGTGTAGGGAATTTGTTCCTTCTGTTTCTTTCACCAGCTTGAAATAAGGCCTGTGGCTGAAATAGTAATGTTCAGAAATCCAGGGCCAGATTTACAAAGATAAACCCAAGAAGTTAGATGAAGTCAGTGGGCATTAGATCCATAGCTGCCTTAGATGCTTTTGTAAATCCTTCTCAGCACCTGGGATGGGGTACAAGGGTACTCCCTAGCCCAGGCCCTAAAGGGTTAATACAGCAGTCAGTTAACTTTGACCTCTTAGAGGGAGCAGGGGAAATATAAAGGCTGTCTGAGGGGCAGCAAGGAAGAAGAGGGAGGGGCGGAGGGACAGCTGGGTGTGAGCTGGAGCCTCACCCACAGGTCTGTATGGAGAAACGGTTGCTTATGGCTGCTGTCTTTGTTTTCTTACTGCTTGTTTTCTTCTGGTTAGACTCTCTATAAGGTCTCATATAGGTGGGCCTGGGAAGAATGGACCACAACAGATTGAAAGCTGCCTGTTCTATTTTGTGGGCTGGGAAACCAGTGCATTAACCCCCAGCACTTGAGCTCCTTTTGAAAATCTGGCTGCCTATCTATATGTGTCAGCCTATATAATGCTACAGAATTCCATGAAATGTGAAAAGCCAAACACCCGGTTCTTAGAGGTCACTGGAGCAATCAAACTGTCTATCCCCTTACTAGTTGTGGCTCTCAGGATAGCTCTCTGAAAGTCTGATCATGGCCATCAGCAGAGAGATGTAGCCGTGCTGAGCATTAGAAAGGGAAAATGTTTGTTTAAAAATAGTTAAAGATGTTCTTTTCCCCTTATTGTAATAACAACGATACAGAAACCTACCAGCTGGAACTTGTATGTGGCTCTATTAATCAGTTTCACTGATGGTCTTAAAATGCAAAATTCATTTCCAGTTCAGTTCCAGAGTTTGAATGACCCAAAGTTGGGGTTATATTTCCTTGATCTGGGTTTTGGTTCAGGCCCAGATCTAGTCTATTTATGGATAACTGCTAATAAACTTTAAATTGGCTGCTATTTATTTTTTTGCTTCTTGGGGCTGATAAGATTTAACAAATGGCAGCTGACTTATAAAGGGAGTGTTCTGAGTGTGCATTAGTTATTGTATACAAATTTCAAGACAGTCTGGCACACTTGTAAAAAAGATTCCTATTTTCCTGTCTCTACTTGGCCTCAGAGTTCCCTGGTGGCTACCCAGAGAAACCTCCCCTCTTCCCGTTTTAACTTTGAAAGAACTGTGACCCCTACCACAGTCTTCCATTAGCCACTTCAGCAACCACTTCAGCAACCAGGCCTCAGCCTCACACAAGCCTAGCTGCCTCCAACTTCTGAGGTAAAGTTCTCACAGCAATATTTTTCTGCTGGTTGCAGCCTCTGCTGGGAATCCAAAGTCCCTTCATACTGCTGCTCCTGGTGATGTAATTTCCTTTTTCCTACAGTGACTCACACTGATTTTGTTTTATTTGATTTAATAATCAATTGACTCATTTATCCTATATTACGCTATGTGCATAATTGACTCGTTTATCTTGTTCATCATCCAATGCATATTTGGTGGATCTCTCCAGTTTTGTTTCAATTGCATAAGAAATTGTTTCCATTTCCCTAACTGTATTTGTTTGGCACTATCTTGTGCTAAACATCCAACTCCCTTCCAGCTCTCTATCACCTCTACGCCTCCCTACTTGCCTGCTCTGCCACCTTTACAACCCACTTGGCTTCACTGTATTCACAATTTTTGCTTTCTGTTCTCTCTGCTACATTTTCTCCCCTCTTCTTCTTTCCTTCCCTCCTCCTATGATTCCATAGCTGGATCTCATCCTAGAATTCATCTTATACTCTCAAATCTTCATGTTACCTCCACCACTTCATTGACCACATACTTGTCCACCTTATGCCTAGTAACATCATCTTAGCCTGACCCTCCCTCCATATCATTCTTTTGTTTCTCTTCTTTTCTTTCAGTCTTGTTTCTCACTTTCTCCCATGCTGCCTACCGCAAAACCTGTTGTTAGTGGCATTGGTTGTCTTCTTTCACTCCTAATACAAGCTGCATTGCCATCTATCTTTTTTTCTCCCTTCTCCCATGGCATAACCATCATCTACCCACAAGCCTTCCCTTTCTCTTTCCAATTGGGCCACTGTATTTTAAGGATATTATTCCTTGTTCTGATTCTCTCACCTGATTGTTTCCTTGACTATCCTTCCCTTCCTCCTCCGACACATGCATACATGATCTGTTGAGGAATCTGTCTAGAATTCCGCTGGTATAAATTTTCTTTGTATGCATCTTTAAAGCATTTTGTGCTCTGATAGCACTTCATAAATCAAACATTAAATCTTGTATTATGATTTATGGAGTTTGCAGTTCCACTGTCTTCCGGTATTACTGATAAGCACTAATGCCTCATTCTCTCTGTATTTATCTTTGCAGCAAGCATCTGCCCTCACCTTTAGGAAAGTGCCTGAATTGGGCCTACTGCCAGACAATGACAATAACATTACCCCATGAGGGATTTAGATTTAGCTACTTAAAGAAACGGGAGTTCTGAGGCTATTTCTGAGTGCAGTTCCCATAAAATGTACTGTCAGATTTCCCTATACCAGTCAAGCTGCTGTCTTAGTTATAAATTCTGAGAAAAAGTCTGGTCTTTTAATAATCAGATAAAAACTGTGACCAAAGTCAGAAGAAAACATTGGAGCTGCAGTAAAACTTCATACATAACATGTCAGGATTTCTTTATTGCCAACTCAGATAATGTCCTCTAGGAAAAAGAGAAAAATTGAGTTCTCTCTGCTGTTTCTGTGGTATGTAAAATATATTAACCAACTGGCATCTGTCAAGCTCTTTAATCAAATGGAATCTGGTTTTATGCAGCATTAAATCATTGCTTGGCTTACAAGAGACATTTTGTATGATACATTTTGCCTGTACTTGAAACTTGTAGCGTAAAAAAAATATAATTCCCTTTAGAAAGGAAATGAGCCAATAGGAATTATGAATTTGAAAGAAGAGAATAGACGACTTAGTCTATTTACTGTTACATGGCATTTTATTGCCTTATGGACTTTCAAAACAGTTTTCAGCTTATTATATAACTCCTTTTCTGGTTACAGACTTTGTAACTGGTTTGGGTTCACTAAGGGTTTGGAATTAGGGAAGATATCATTATTACTCCTGATTACTCAAAAGTAAAAACAAAAAAAGCTCTGTGTGTATGTGTATATATATATATATATATATGTAGGACACATTTAAAACATTTTGCAGTATATCACTATCTAAAAGCTACATAACTTTGCAGTATGAAAGCTAACTTTTATAATTAAAATCATATTTGCATATTTTCATAAGATAGAATATTTTTTGAGAAGTTCAGTTATTTTACAGGAACGTTGTCTATTTGTTTTGGGAAAGAATATATGTTAGGTGATCTTGGATCAAATCTTGTTTGATATTTATATTTGGCATTGGAAACCCTGTTTTTGTTACACTACAAAGAGACCAGCCCAGATGTTGTTTACATAACTTTTTTTTACAAGGGTCCTAATATTCATAGTTTGTATATCCCACCCTAACTTAAAACATCAAGGTACGATGGCTGAATGAAACATTTTTTCCATCACAGATTAAAATGCCCATCTCTGCCATGACATTACAATTTTTTGTTCAGTCATGTTTTCCCCCATTACAATAGCCACTACTGAGATGTTTCTTTCATCATCATCTTTCATCATCTACATATACACATAGAACCTGATCCAAAGCCTATCAAAGTCAATAAAAAGGATCTCATAATTTCAGTGGGTTTTGGATCAGGCCCATAAGTCATAAAGCAAAACATTTGGCTGACTAGGTGGTACTGTGAGCAAGGTGGGTAAAATATAAGCTTCAAGGTCCTCAGAAAATAAGAGGTTGGCTGGTGAAAACATGAGAAAGATGAGGGCCATAGCAATAGTACTGAGCATGATTAATTTGCTAATGTAATAATATTTAGACCTTTGTCTAGGGCTTTTCATCCATAGATTATAAATAAAAATTTATACCCAGCTCTTACATTGTGCTTTTTTTGTCTATAGATCTCAGTGCTTTACAAAAGAGGTCAATATCATTATCCCCATTTTACAGATCTCAAGTAATGAATGACTGCAGCTCCCATTAAATAATTCTATAATCATGTAAGATGCTTCTGTTATAAAGAGTTCCCTCTTTCACTTGCTTTGGAGCACTGCACAGCAATGAAAATTGAAAGAGCAATTGTATATAAACACTGTGCGTACACTCTAAAACCCACACTAGGTACTGAAATCCAAACATTACATCATGAAATATGGGGAATGGGAAAAAACTACATTGGGAGTCAACATTCAATTGTTTAAAAAACCTTCTTGAACTATATATGGTTTTGGGTTTTTTCTGAAAATGAAGATGGATGGACAGAATCAAATGTCTATGAGGATAGCATGGCAGAAGCTTGGTCATCCACAAAACTCGGATGCAATGATGAAAACTCCAAAAGCCAGGTTTTTTTTTCTGGATTATGATAAACATGCATGCTAAAATATAAGGTCATTTCCAGATATTCTAAAGAGGTTTTCCCAAACCTGGGGTAAAAGGCTGGTCCCCAAAAAATCAAATAAAACCGTTTCCAGTCAGAAAACTTGTCTAATTTGAATTTTTCCATGAGGAAAGATGATTCTGGTAGAATTTTCCATGAGGAAAATTTGAAATGAAACATTTTGTTTTGGGTTAACATTAATCTCTGCATTTGCCTGAGCAACATCTGTGCTTCATTGGAGTTGTACCTCTGGGTGCCTTATGCCTCTGTCTTTACTGTGGGCCCTGCTTCTGGCTGGGTTATATTTCCCATGTTGCATTGCGGTCTCACCCTATGAGTGAGATGACTGCCACTGAGCATCACTGAGTTCTGATCAGCTCTAATTGGGAGCTTCTGGGTGCTCTTAAAAAAAAAAAAAAAGTCTGGTTACTTCATTTAGGTTCCTAAATAGAAACTGAGCTCTTCTGAAAATCTGTGTTTTAATGATTCTATCTTAAGAGACATGCAAAACTCTCTGAATGGTAACCAGCTGTGCATTAGCAAGTTAGGCTATGAAAAACATAAAGTAAAAATGAGAATTAAGCATGAGCTAGTTTTCTGTGTATTTCAGGGACACAACATATATTAATTATAAAGCAACTATTTATTGCTTGTCAAGACAAAGTGTATCTATACACTGCCAGCATCATTCTGTAGTTCTCTGTAAAGGTAGCAGCAAACCAGTCTTAACAAATTTTGTGGCTGCAGCTCTTAATAGGGGCAATATAACAGTAAGGATAATTCTAGGACTACAATATTGTTGTTAATAGCTTAACATATGTTTTTAATACAATACAAAATATGTTTTCAGAATGTGTTTGTCTCTGCACAGATACATCTTAAACAGTAGCCCTGACACTGTTCCTTGGAAGTTTCAATTTGATTCTTATTTGGGAGGGTTTGTAACAGTGGAAACTATCTTGTTACAAATCCTGCCATTCTTACTCATGCCAAACTCTGATTTATGTCAATGGACCAAATCAATCCCCGGTATAACTCCACTAGAGTGAGCACAGAAAACAAGGTTACACCTGGGATGAGTTTGGCCAATTGCCTTAAATAAGTGTTTTGAGTGAAGAAGGGCATAAGTCAGTGGAGTTACCAGAGGACTGAATCTGGCTCAGAGGCAGTTGCGACTAAGGAAGGACTAGAGAAGTCTGTCTCTAGTAAATGAAATAAACCATTGGTGGTCTTTCAGTGTTAATGATGCTGTCCCCTGCAAAGAATTAGTTGGACGTTTGTACTTGAAGAGTGAGCTTCACTGCTTTTTGCATCACCAGGAGTTTGGACATTTTAAATTATGCTAAACTGAGCAGTGGTTGGAACATTTTCATAACCAAGGGCCAGATTCAGACTCTCTTCTGCATAATTATAAGTAGAAAAGGAGCCAAATGGGACAAAAACTGAGGGTCAGTTGTTGCTCTCTGCCTTCTGGGGACAGCATTGATCTGCTTCAGCTGGGGAACTTTATAATGCATGTTTTAACCCCATCATGTGTTCTTGGATACATGGTTATATTAATCCAATCATTGCACATATTTAACTTGTGGAATTCACTGAAACAAGAGAAATGTGGGACGAGAGCTATGAATTAAAAAAGTATTTGAGAACATCCACCTCCTTAGGTAGGGATTAAAAAAAATTGAGTTTTGGCCTAATGATTTTTTAATTTTCACCAAAAAGTCAATTCTTTGTGTGGGGTTGGGGAGAGGAAGGAAACCTGTTTTTCATTCAGATGTAAGAAACTAGTTCTCACAACTAAGGGCAAGATTTTGATAACTTTATTCATGTACCTTATTCAATGAATAATACTTTATTCAATTCAATGGGCTACTCATGGAAAAAGCAATATGTAAAACTTAATGTGGGGAAAGGTTCTGAAATATGCCCTCAAATAATTACTTCTTGTAACTCTCTGTAAACTAGCCAAAATAATCACAATAATCAAGAGGTTAAATTACATTTTAAGTTTCTGGTCCAAATCATTTTAGAATTATGAGGTGAAAAAAATTCATAGACTGTGAATCCTTACAGCTCTGAAACCCACTTGTGCAATTTGCTCCACACTTTCCGGTATAATTCTACACTGGCATGCTATCATGACTGAGAAATGTCAGGTGAATCAGCTTGGTTTTGGAGAGGTCAGATTCAGTTGGGGGGGTATAAAATTAATTTTGTAACGGAGTGTAACCTTCCAATTTAATTATGACTAGGTTAGCATTTTCCCCTTTTACAAGTTTTTATGTCAGGGTTGGTTGTCTCTTTCATGAACTCGTTCACAAGCTTCTTACTTTGCATTACTTCTGGGTATGTTTAACCAGCATGACGGAGTGGCTTGATTCTTAGTAATAAGGTTAGTAAATCAGAATAGCTAATGACAGGAGGCTTACAGGTTCCAGGAATGATTTTGAGCATGCAGAGACAAGAGGATGAATATACTCCCCATCATGTGATGATAGGATGATTGCACCAGCATAAAAAAGGTCATTAATTAAAAATACATTTTATTTAATCACAGAAGATTAACTTGGACTAGAATAATTATCATTATGTTTTCCTTATGTGCATGAAGAACAGTGGGTAATATGATTACAAACATCCCTTTTGTTACATTTTTCTCAAGGCTGGACTGCAAACATTCCAGATTAGAATGAAATATAGCAGAGAGAGGTGAATGGAAATGTTTGGTGTATGGGGAGTAGAATTCTTGTCTTGTTTAGACTGGTGCTGCATGTTTTTCATTGTGTAATATGTTTGCTTAGCTTTTGTGTCTGTTAATAGGTTTGTCCCAGTTACAAAATACAGTCCTAGTAATACTGGGGGGAGGGAACCAAAAACAATAGTGTTCCATTTCTCTGGGTGTGTTTAAAAATGAGCAAAAGAAGAAAAACAGAAAAGATATGATAACAAATTATATTATAACTTTAAAATTGTACATATCTAAATGTTGCACGTCTCTGATGAAAATTGTGCATGCATATAATATTAAAAATACTTCAGCATTGCTATATTATGTGCTGGATGCCTCAGTCCAGTTTTAGTACTTTCCCTTTTCTATAATATATTTATTTACTCTATATTTTATGAGTTTCTCCCACCTGTAGAAGCATGGAGAGCTTACTGCTAGACATTTCTTAAAAAAGAGCTGTGTGCACGTATTTGGTTTTACAAGATGCTGCACATGTTACAGAGACAGATCAATATCTGAAGGTAGGAATCTGTGTGAAATTTTGGAAGTAATATTATTTACAAATATCTGTTGCCAAAAAAGATAAAACAAATCCCATAAAGCTGTATACGACATACATTTTTTTCTTCAATAGAGCAAATTATATGATGATGGAGGCATATATGAGCCACGGACTGTCTTCAGTTTTTGGTAGAATTGGATTCTGTCACCTGGGACGCTAAAAGTGTGGACATAAGTTCTGAAAAGATACTAGCAGGATGTTGTTTTAGCATCTCTTGGGGATTTGATTCTAGATCATTGACTGGAAGAGAAATGTAAGAATGAGTCAGTAGGGCTGAGAGTCTACCTACAGCTGGACAGCTGAAAAAGTTGGAGCTGAGACACAACTGTTGATTCCAATATTTGGAACGTTTTTTCTTTTAATAATTATCTGTACATATTTTTTCCATTATTCAAGCAGTTCTCCTAGTCTCCTCAGAGCCAGAAAATCAGTAGACAAACTGGAAGCTATTCTGAGATGAACAATAGAAATGTTTAGGAATGACTAAAGAGAAAAGATAAGGTACACAGTGGTTTGGCCCCATGGTGTAAAAAAAAAAAAAGTGTATAGCAAATTGGTCAAGAAGAAGTAACACTAACGACAGATAGGAATTGTTTAGTGTGATTCCAGGAGTATAAATCCAGCTACTAAGATGAATCTGAGCGGAGAAAAACCAAGAAATTCTTTCATAGTGTAATACCTATTAAACAACAGAACAGTGTCCCAAGGGACGTGATGACTTCAGACCAGAGTTGATCATATTATTCACTTGAGAATCATTTATTTGATGATTTTGACATTTTTCTTCAGACAAAACACAGGAGATTATGCAGTACAGAATAATCCTGCTTTGGCAAAAAAGCATGGGTAAGGTCTCTTCTAATGTCTTCTCCAACTGAAATTTCTATTCAAACTGCTATACTTAATGAAACACTCTACCTAAACTTATCTGCAAGCCCACTGATATCTCCTCAAGCCCCTTCTCCTCCACAGTGTCTAAGAAGTCAGGCTAGTAATGATTGCTTGCGGGGAAGATATACTTAGCTGGCACTTTATCCATTTATAATAGTTTTAAACAACTACAAATCTATGGGTGTATAAAAACAGTAGTTATCTGATTGCATCCCTCTCCCCTCTGTGTGTGTGTCATAGATGATACTGGCTTCCTTTTCAAAGCACTTTGAGATCTACTGATGAAAAGTGCCAAATAAGAGCTGGGTGGTATTATTCCCTGATGCTTCAAACGGAGAGGCATGTACTTAATGTTTATGAGTAACTATTTGCAGGATTTGAGCTTGAGCTTGGCAACTGTTTGCGACTGGGGCTACGTCTCAGGATAAGTCTATGCAGCAGCTGGGAGGTGTAATTCGTAGCTCAGATGGATGTACATGTGCTAGCTCTGCTTGAGCTAGTATCTAAAAGTAGCCATATGGCTGTAAGAAAAGGAGGACTTGTGCCACCTTAGAGACTAACCAATTTATTTGAGCATAAGCTTTCGTGAGCTACAGCTCACTTCATCGGATGCATACTGTGGAAATTGCAGAAGACATTATTATATACACAGACACCATGAAACAATACCTCCTCCCACCCCACTCTCCGGCTGGTAATAGCTTATCTAAAGTGATCACTCTCCTTACAATGTGTATGATAATCAAGTTGGGCCATTTCCAGCACAAATCCAGCTTCCCCCCCCACCCCGCCCCACCCCACTCTCCTGCTGGTAATAGCTTATCTAAAGTGACCACTCTCCTTACAGTGGGTCATTGTAAGGAGAGTGGTCACTTTAGATAAGCTATTACCAACAGGAGAGTGGGTTTGTGTGTGGGGGGGGGGTGGGAGAAAACCTGGATTTGTGCTGGAAATGGCCCAACTTGATTATCATACACATTGTAAGGAGAGTGATCACTTTAGATAAGCTATTACCAGCAGGAGAGTGGGGTGAGGGGAGGTATTTTTTCATGCTTTGTGTGTATAAAAAGATCTTCTACACTTTCCACAGTATGCATCGGATGAAGTGAGCTGTAGCTCACGAAAGCTTATGCTCAAATAAATTGGTTAGTCTCTAAGGTGCCACAAGTACTCCTTTTCTTTTTGCGTATACAGACTAACACGGCTGTTACTCTGAAACCTGCCATATGACTGTGGCATTTCAGACGTGGGATTGGGCTAGCTGCCCAAGTATGTACCCAGGTGACTAGTCTGCTCTGCTGCCTGTACCACTGTGGCCACACTGCTATTTTTAGGCATGATCTCAACCAGTGCACGTGCATCTACCTGAGCTGGTAAGCACACTTCCTAGCTGTTGTGTAGACATAGCTTATCTGTGCACCTAGCACAGTGGGGCCCCACGATGGCAGTTTATGGACCCTACAGTCCTATAAACATTAAATAATGGTAAACTGCCATCCTGAAACAGGTTAGCATGGATTTTCCATTGCACAGCATTGGAATCTTACCACAAGGGAAGGGAGGGATTACAATCAGTTGTAATTGTTGGCATGTGTCTATGTGCCTTTAGGCAACCCCAAAGGACTCACAGACATGCTTTCTAATTATCAGGAGACTTACAGTACTGTCTCCTGCTAACCCCACATCAGACACAATATTTCAGTAATTAGTAATCAATTACAGTTTTACTTTTGAGACAAGCTTGCTTCCTACTCAATTATTCTTAGCTCATAAAAGCTGTGCTGACAAGCAGTTGAGTCATATCTTTTACAAGCCTGCCAAAAGCCACACAGCAAGCACAGAGAAGGAAGATTTTTAAATGAAACCATGTGCATTGGATCCAAAAGATAATTAGATAATTATCCATAACACTAGCTGCTGCTATGAATTTATGTTATAAAGCCATAGGTTTCACAACAAAAATGCTGATGTCTGGTGAAAAGGGGCTCCTGAGCTCCAAGAAATAAATCACAAGTGCTGTAATGCTGCCATAGTATCATCAGGGATATCAGGTGTTTTTTTACATATGATTTTCAAGAGCTCAAACCCCTTTAAATACTCTGGAATTTCTTTATAACACCCAAAGGAATGGAGGTGGAGGACCTAAGATCATTCATGCAGTTCCGGGTTCTTAAAATTGAAAGTCAGAGATCTTTTCTCTAAACGCATGCCATGGACCAGCGGCCAGATCCTAAGTCCATTGAAAACAATGGAAAGATAATATTAACTTGAATTGATCAGGCCCCCGGTATGTACTTCCTGAGTAATGCATCCAAATTGTGCCTACACCCATTTGCACAGCTGAACCACACTACTTCTGGTGCCAAGAGGAACCCTCTGTGGCTGTAGATTTAAATGAAATATTTGCTCCTATATAGTATCGTATTTAAGCAGGTAAAGTGTCTCGTGGTGCATATGCACAGTGGAGCACGATGGATGCACATTCAACCTTTTGGCCATTTAATTGAGCAACCTTAGTGTTGTAGTCAACCTTAATGCTGACTAGCTTCTTTGTAGTGTAATTAAAATATCTAGCTCTATATAGAGATAACATGCATTTTATCTCTCCATATAATCTTCATAGGAATATAAATATATTCACATGAATATATTTGTTAACCAAATATATTTGTATTCTTCATCCCAAATCCTTGAAATCTGAGCCTTCTTACAAAATATGGTTGAATTTTAGCACTCTGTAAGCCTATAATGGAGCTGAATCACTTGATATTTTGGCCTTAGAGTTTTGTCTGACCTTATGACTTTGTATATATGGTGTTGTTGGAACATAATGTTATAAAATACAATGTGAAAAGATTGGAAATTAATTTCATTTTGTTGTTTTCTATAAGTTTTGTTTGCTTTTGGTGAGGGGGTCTTTCGTGTTTTATATAATTTTATACTTCACTTGTAAGTATGAACCTGTGAATTTTACTATAACCCATAATTGTATTTTTAATTAATAAAATATATCTATTTTTAAAAGTTCAGAGTCTATATCATTGTTACCCCAGCTAGCAAAATTGTCTGTTGTAATGATGCATGTCATAGTAAAAGAAAGTTTTAGTTCAAATAATCTGAGCTTTATTCACACACGTCTGTGAAAACAGTCAGAAATAATGAATCACTCTTACTTTGTGGCTAATCCTTCTCAAGTGGCACTTCAAACAAACCTCAGAGCTAATGACCCTTTCTAATTGGGACCTTGTGGTTGATGATGGTGCCTAGTGAAATATATTTGCATTGGATTCACTGGTGATTCTTTCACGAATCATGGAACAGCATTTACAGGTCTGAATCTAAAATCAAGAGATCCATGTACTAATTAAAAAATACCACTCTCATCATGACTAAAATGACACGCAATACTGAGCTCAAGTAGCCATTCTTATTACGTGTGGATTTCCCTGGGGACGTATAGAGGAAGCAGTTTCCACCAACCTTGGTAACACAGCAATTTCATGGCTGCTCTTGTAACCTAATTCTATTGCAGTGTTCCTCAAACTTCTGAAAGACCAGGCCCTCTCCAGGAAAATAAAATCAATCAATTTCCTTTTGAGTTAATTTTTCTTTCCCATGGATGGTCCATCATCACTTCAAACTTGGTGAAAACTGACAATTGTCATTTACCCTCCCAAACCGTCTCTTCTCCCTTCTTTCTTCATTATCCTAACACCCACTGCTTGTTTGTGTTCAACATCTCTCGCTTCCATTCTCCCCACACCCAGGCCATCACTGTACTTCCCTTACAATACTTCAAAAATATTTTTCTTCCAATCAATTCCACCAAAAAAACTTGTTCCCTGCCTTGGTCATATTTCAGCTTGACTACTGTGTGTGTAACCACTTCCTTTATGGCCTCCCCACATCTAGTCTTGCACGTGCAAACATTCACCCTCAAACAGAGATCTGGCCTGGAAAATGTCTGCTTGAACAGTGAAAGTTTGGCAGAGTTAAAAGCAAATAAAAAGCTGCTTTATAAGGGTAATACTTAGGCTTTCTTAGCTAAAGCTGTCATTGTGTGCTCCAGCTGTACTAGAGAGTACAAAATCTAGAATTTCTTATACATATAATTTAAATTTGTAGTGCTCAGTTTGAGGTGTCCTAGTTTTGGGATGGTGAAGGACCATCAGAGTTTGGGACAACTTGAGTTTGGAAATGGGCAAACTGAGTTGAACAGTCTCCTGCAAATTATTGTCTCAACCCTACTTGTAATTCTTTTGTCTTACTACCATTCCTCATCATTATGAGCGTGGCTACTATGAGAATCGGAATTTATGGATTACACATGTATTTGAGTGCAATTTAATAAGGTATGGTAATCTGCCCGTTAGATTGTAGAGCTGGCCCGGTCTAGTAGAAATGCTGGCTTTGGGGGCCTCTAACTCTGTTAGATGAAACTGCTGTTGTAAGCTTAAGGGAAGCTTACTGATACTCTAATTTAGTGACACAAGATGTTTCCTCCTTGTAACTGCTGGCACTTGCACTTTGTTGCCATTATTATGTTGTAAATATTTTAATCTTTAAACCACAGTGAGTGACTTCTGTGATTGATTTCACTGTTCTTTACGCACTGATTTTTCCATACTGTATTCTCCAGGGCATCAGTGTTTCTGATCTGACACAGGAAGAGAGAGATGTGAATAAATGCTTTTATCCATTGCCTTGTCACATTTGTAACCATTGGAATAAATAATGAATCATGAGGAAAAGAAATCAGAGGTAAGCCAAACACTAGCTTTAAGTACTTTCCAAAACTTGGTTTAAACTTTAAGGCAATAATCTTGACATCCTATTGATTTCCCAAAAATTATATCTTTGTCATGACAGAAAGCTTTCCTTTCAAAATAATAATAAAAATTATTAAAACATATAATCAAAAAAGTCTACTATCTCTCCCTTTTTGATCCAGATTTCACGTGTTCCACTATAGTAACTTTGTCCACATCATTAACTAACATTCTTAGCTCTTGAATACCTTTAAACATACACTAATTAAAAAAAAAAAAAAAAAAAGCACTGCCCCAGAAACCTGTTCTTTCTTCCTCAAATATGGAATTCTCCTTTGATGAAAAAAATGACACCTGCCCAAGGCCTCCAAGGGGTAAGATTCAATCCAGTGCTATTGACAGCATTTCTCACTATGAAAAAAAATCATTACTTTAAAATCTCATATTTCATGGCCCCACTGATCTAGAAAGGAGGAAGATTTTCTCCCATTGGGAAGGGAGAAGTCCCATCTTTCCTTTAGTTTGTGCACTTGTTTCTTAATTTGGAAGGCCCTGGGAAAATTGACTTTAAAGTCAGGAGAGCCAGAGCCTTGTACAGTTGAACTCTTGGTAATTAAACCACCTGGTTCTACAGGCATAGGGATTCAGCCCATAACATTACAATTAAAATAATAAAAAAGTCTAATATTTCTAAATTATTCTGTAATATTTAATGTATATAGAGAACATAGCCCTGGTCTACACTAGGACTTTAGGTCGAATTTAGCAGCGTTAAATCGATGTAAACCTGCACCAGTCCACACGATGAAGCCCTTTATTTTGACTTAAAGGGCTCTTAAAATCGATTTCCTTACTCCACCCCTGACAAGTGGATTAGCGCTTAAATCGGCCTTGCCGGGTCGAATTTGGGGTACTGTGGACACAATTCGATGGTATTGGCCTCCGGGAGCTATCCCAGAGTGCTCCATTGTGACCGCTCTGGACAGCAGTCTCAACTCAGATGCACTGGCCAAGTAGACAGGAAAAGAACTGCGAACTTTTGAATCTCATTTCCTGTTTGGCCAGCGTGGCAAGCTGCAGGTGACCATGCAGAGCTCATCAGCAGAGGTGACCATGATGGAGTCCCAGAATTGCAAAAGACCTCCAGCATGGACTGAACGGGAGGTACGGGATCTGATCGCTGTATGGGGAGAGGAATCCGTGCTATCAGAACTCCGTTCCAGTTTTCAAAATGCCAAAACCTTTGTCAAAATCTCCCAGGGCATGAAGAACAGAGGCCATAACAGGGACCCAAAGCAGTGCCGCGTGAAAATTAAGGAGCTGAGGCAAGCCTACCAAAAAACCAGAGAGGCGAATGGCTGCTCCGGGTCAGAGCCCCAAATATGCCGCTTCTATGATGAGCTGCATGCCATTTTAGGGGGTTCAGCCACCACTACCCCAGCCGTGTTGTTTGACTCCTTCAATGGAGATGGAGGCAACACGGAAGCAGGTTTTGATGATGATGATGAGGTTGTAGATAGCTTACAGCAAGCAAGCGGAGAAACCGGTTTTCCCGACAGCCAGGAACTGTTTCTCACCCTGGACCTGGAGCCAGTACCTCCCGAATCCACCCAAGGCTGCCTCCTGGACCCGGCAGGTGGTGAAGGGACCTCCGGTGAGTGTACCTTTTAAACTACTATACATGGTTTAAAAGCAAGCATGTGAAAGGATTAATTTGCCCTGGCATTCGCAGCTCTCCTGGATGCGCTCCCAAAGCCTTTGCAAAAGGTTTCTGGGGAGGGCAGCCTTATTGCATCCTCCATGGTAGGACACTTTAACACTCCAGGCCAGTAACACGTACTCGGGAATCATTGTACAACAAAGCATTGCAGTGTATGTTTGCTGGCGTTCAAACAACATCCGTTCTTTATCTCTCTGTGTTATCCTCAGGAGAGTGAGATATCATTCATGGTCACCTGGTTGAAATAGGGTGCTTTTCTTCAGGGGAGACTCAGAGGTCCCGTTCCTGCTGGGCTGTTTGCCTGTGGCTGAACAGAAATGTTCCCCGATGTTAGCCACGGGGAGGGGGGAGGGTTTAGGGGGTAGCCACGCAGTGGGGGCAGGCAAAATGCGACCTTGTAACAAAAGCACATGTGCTATGTATGTAATGTTAACAGCAAGGTTTACCCTGAAAGAGTGTAGCCACTGTTTTATAAAATGTGTCTTTTTAAATACTGCTGTCCCTTTTTTTTTCTCCACCAGCTGCATGTGTTTCAATGATCACAGGATCTTCTCCTTCCCAGAAGCTAGTGAAGATTAGAAAGAAAAAAAAACGCACTTGTGATGAAATGTTCTCCGAGCTCATGCTGTCCTCCCACACTGACAGAGCACAGACAAATGCGTGGAGGCAAATAATGTCAGAGTGCAGGAAAGCACAAAATGACCGGGAGGAGAGGTGGTGGGCTGAAGAGAGTAAATGGCGGGCTGAAGAGAGTAAGTGGCGGGCTGAGGACAGGGCTGAAGCTCAAATATGCTGGCAGCGTGATGAGAGGAGGCAGGATTCAATGCTGAGGCTGCTGGAGGACCAAACCAGTATGCTCCAGTGTATGGTTGAGCTGCAGCAAAGGCAGCTGGAGCACAGACTGCCACTACAGCCCCTGTGTAACCAACCGCCCTCCTCCCCAAGTTCCATAGCCTCCACACCCAGACGCCCAAGAACGTGGTGGGGGGGCCTGCGCCCAACCAGCCACTCCACCACAGAGGATTGCCCAAAAAACAGAAGGCTGGCATTCAATAAATTTTAAAGTTGTAAACTTTTAAAGTGCTGTGTGGCATTTTCCTTCCCTCCTCCACCACCCCTCCTGGGCTACCTTGATAATCATCCCCCTATTTGTGTGATGAATGAATAAAGAATGCATAAATGTGAAGCAACAATGACTTTATTGCCTCTGTAAGCGGTGATCGAAGGGAGGAGGGGAGGGTGGTTAGCTTACAGGGAAGTAGAGTGAACCAAGGGGCGGGGGGTTTCATCAAGGAGAAACAAAGAGAACTTTCATGAAACTGGTTTTCAAAGCTTCTCTGATGGGTACCGCACCCTCCTGTGCTCTTCTAACCACCCTGGTGTCTGGCTGCGCATAACCAGCAGCCAGGCGATTTGCCTCAACCTCCCACCCCGCCATAAATGTCTCCCCCTTACTCTCACAGATATTGTGGAGCGCACAGCAAGCAGTAATAACAGTGGGAATATTGGTTTCGCTGAGGTCTAAGCAAGTCAGTAAACTGCGCCAGCGCGCCTTTAAACGTCCAAATGCACATTCTACCACCATTCTGCACTTGCTCAGCCTGTAGTTGAACAGCTCCTGACTACTGTCCAGGCTGCCTGTGTACAGCTTCATGAGCCATGGCATTAAGGGGTAGGCTGGGTCCCCAAGGATACATATAGGCATTTCAACATCCCCAACAGTTATTTTCTGGTCTGGGAATAAAGTCCCTTCCTGCAGCTTTTGAAACAGACCAGAGTTCCTGAAGATGCGAGCGTCATGTACCTTTCCCGGCCATCCCACGTTGAGTTGGTGAAACGTCCCTTGTGATCCACCAGAGCTTGCAGCACTATTGAAAAGTACGCCTTGCGGTTTATGGACTCACCGGCTTGGTGCTCCGGTGCCAAGATAGGGATATGGGTTCCGTCTATGGCCCCACCACAGTTAGGGAATCCCATTGCAGCACAGCCATCCACTATGACCTGCACATTTCCCAGGGTCACTACCCTTGATATCAGCAGATCTTTGATTGCGTGGGCTACTTGCATCACAGCAGCCCCCACAGTAGATTTGCCCACTCCAAATTGATTCCCAACTGACCGGTAGCTGTCTGGCGTTGCAAGCTTCCACAAGGTTATCGCCACTCGCTTCTCAACTGTGAGGGCTGCTCTCATCTTGGTATTCATGAGCTTCAGGGCAGGGGAAAGCAAGTCACAAAATTCCATGAAAGTGCCCTTACGCATGCGAAAGTTTCAAACAAGTCTGTGCTTGTTTCCCGAGCCCAGAATCGGCGTTCCACAGCATGAACCTGCCCCATTAGCACCATGATGCATGCATTGGCAGCGCCCATGCTTTCAGAGAAATCTGTGTCCATGTCCTGATCACTCACGTGACCGTGCTGACGTCGGCTCCTCGCCCGTTATCGCTCTGCCAAGTTCTGGCTCTGCATATAGTGCTGGATAATGCGTGTGGTGTTTAACGTGCTCCTAATTGCCAAAGTGAGCTGAGCGGCCTCCATGCTTGCCGTGGTATGGCATCCACACAGAAAAAAGGCGCGGAACGATTGTCTGCCGTTGCTTTGATGGAGGGAGGGGCGACTGATGACATGGCTTACAGGGTTGGCTTACAGGAAATTAAAATCAACAAAGGGGGTGGCTTTACTTCAATGAGTATTTCAGGCAGGACTTCACAGAGGGTTCCAATAAGAAATGGTGCACCTAAGTAATTGTTCTTATTGGAACAAGCAGGTTGGTCTGGCCTCTGATTGATACATGGCTAGATTTACCTCGCTGCACCTTCTCTGTGAGTGAATGCAGTGTGACCTAGAGGAATGAGTCCCCTAGACGGGGGAGGGGAGGAAGCAAATGAGTACAAAACAAATCTGGTCTATTTCTTGTTTTGATCCACTCCATCTATCTTTTACATCTTTGGCTGGCAGCAGACGGTGCAGAAGGACTGCAAGCCATCCACATCTCATGGCTGCTCAGCAGAAGATGGTACAATAGGACTGCTAGCCATCCTCATCTCTTGCCTTCCTGTCAGAAGATGGTACAATAGGACTGCTAGTAATCCGTATCGCCTGCCTGCTCACCATAAGATGGTTCAATAGGACTGACTGCAGGACTAAAGAGAATGACCTGTTCAAGTCACTCCAAATTTAGTCCCTGCGCCCATGTCTGTCCAGACGCTCCTGGCCGACGTGACCAGGAACACCTCGGACATGACGATGACGGCTACCAGTTCTATTGTACCGTCTGCTGCCACAAGGCAATGGGTTGATGCTGCTGTGTAGCAATGCAGTACCACGTCTGCCAGCATCCAGGAGACATACGGTGACGGTTACCTGAGCGGACTCCATGCTTGCCGTGGTATGGCGTCTGCACAGATAACTCAGGAAAAAAGGCGCAAAACGATTGTCTGCCCTTGCTTTCACGGAGGGAGGGAGGGAACGGGTTCCTGACGATATGTACCCAGAACCACCCGCGACAATGTTTTAGCCCCATCAGGCATTGGGATCTCAACCCAGAATTCCAATTGGCAGCGGAGACTGCGGGAACTGTGGGATAGCTATGCACAGTGCAACACTCTGGAAGTCAACTTTAGCCTCAGTACTGTGGAAGCGCTCCGCCGAGTTAATGCATTTAATGCACTTAGAGCATTTTCTGTGGGGACACACACACTCGAATATATAAAACCGATTTCTAAAAAACCGACTTCTATAAATTTGACCTAATTTCGTAGTGTAGACATACCCCTAGAAAGGAGGAAGATTTTCTCCCATTGGGAAGGGGGAAGTCCCATCTTTCCTTTAGTTTATGCACTTGTTTCTTAATTTGGAACGCCCTGGGAAAATTGACTTTAAAGTCAGGAGAGCCAGAGCCTTGTACAGTTGAACTCTTGGTAATTAAACCACCTGGTTCTACAGGCATAGGGATTCAGCCCATAACATTACAATTAAAATAATAAAAAAGTCTAATATTTCTAAATTATTCTGTAATATTTAATGTATATAGAGAACACCTGACATTTGTGTGAGATACTTTGTATAACTCATTTGTGCTTTACCTTTCATCAATAATGCTGACCTCCAAAATGCATGCCAATAACATCTTTATATTCTCACTATCATGTATTCCATAATTATATATTTTATATACACACGCAAATAATGTCAATCATCAAAGCCTATATAGGTATAAAGACTGGAAGATCCCATAGTGTTCTGCTTCCTCTGCTTCCTTCCTGCTTCACATGTGGGTTTTCCTCTTCTTTCTTTATCCAGTTGGTCGTTTCATTACATGATGGTCTTTGCAGTGTGGCACAATGCATGCACAATGTAATTGCTTCAGGTTTGGCTAACTTGGCAGCTAAACTTTGAACCTCAGTCAGAACTTTTATGTTCTTCCACTGTTTTCTGTACTGGTTTGGAGTGGAAAATTGTTAGCAAGATAAAGTTATAAGGAGGGTTCAAAGAATAATGTAATTATTTTGTCCCATTACCATTCCTCCTCACTGAAGTGTCACAGGGTGGCTACTTGAGATGTCTTCCAGCTGGGAATTTATGGATTAAATACCTGTCTAAGTGAAATTTCATGAGATATGGTAAGGCAACTTTGCTTCTCTACTGCTGCCACTTCTGCTATCTGCCAAAGGAATCGCGTTCACTGCTTTTCCTGATATTCTTCCTTGTGACTGTTGCTAATTGTATCAGTGCCACTTATGTGGGTTTTTCCCCTCTGAATTGTTACAGCATTTCCAAGAACTGTGAAAAGACTCAGTTACTCTAATGATGTGTTGAAAAACAAAGCAGTTTAAAGCTTATTTGATTGATGATTTTTTCTAGTCTTTATTTCTGGTTTTGGTGGTGTAGGTATCTTTTATACATACTTTATTAGAGGGGGGAAACACTTCCTTTTCAGTTGAGACTTACAGGAAACGTATCTTGGATTTCTTGCCCTGCTAAGAACAATAAACAGATATAGATACTGACATCATAGCCTGGGTAGGGACAGACTGCATGAATGATGAATTGTGAATCATCTGTGTCCATTGAATGGAGGACTGTGAACATGTCACGTCTCACAAGCTCAGCAAGGTTAGTAGTTGGATGGGAGACCACCAGTTAGAATCGACCTTGTACAGGAAGTGAGTCTGGTGATTCCATGGATGGCACCCTTCCCTCTGAATCACTGCTGAGCCAGTGTACGGGGCAGAGTGCTGCCTTTCAGAAGAGATTTAAAAGCAAGTTCTTAACTACTGATATCATGAAATAAGCTAGAGCAGCACTCTCATTGTGAGAATTAACAATGTTTCACTTCAGTATTATGACTAAATTACACTCTACACTGATTGCATTTTGCCAAACTTTATTCCCTTTGTATTCTCTTTTGGAGAATTTATAATGTGTATATATATATCTCTATATGTAAATTCCAATCGAATACTAAACATTGCTTGCCATCTGTGTGTGTGTGTGTAAACACACATCTCATTACCTGGTCGTTTTTAAAAGCAGTTGAGGATCCTTCAGAAATAAAAAGTTGCCATATACACATGCCATTATTACCCTAGATTTCAAATGCTAGTTTACCAACAGTTTCAGTGCATGCCTATTAACTTCCCTTCACCTGCGCTGGTTACTTTTGGTACAGACGTGTGTACCTTTTAATTCTGGTTTTGCACCTTTTTAGTGGTTGAAAACACCCAGCTGTTACTCTTTGTGTGTCAGAATAAACACTTACCATAGAGTACTTGTATGACATTTACTGTTCATATTAGTTGCATTCATTTTGGAATTTGCTGTTTTCCACTGGAAAAAGCAGAAGTGCTGTAAAGACTGTAATAAAGATAAACAGTGCCCTGAATTAAACCTGAAGATTTTAATAGAGCCCACTATACTTGTGGGATGAACTGGGGAGCATGCCTTTCTGGATGGTAGGATATTCAGGAAGGTGAGTGGTGTCTGGTTTTTCAACGCTAACACCAGAAAACTGCAGCTGGATTTTCCTCTACAAAATAAAGCTCTGGTTCTCCATTGTGATTGCAAGGCCACACTCGTGTTCTGACATGTACATTCATTGACTGCAGTTGGAATTCTACACAGACAGCCACCTGCTTTGCATGGATCACAGATAAAAATTAAACACTGCGGGCCTGATTCACCATTGCCTGCAGTTTTCATAGTCATTTAGACTGGTCCAATGTGGGTGTAAAACATTGCCAGTCCAATATGGTAGTGTTTTACACTGACTCTGCTTTGATACACATGACTACATGGGCTGCTGGAAAATGGTGAATAGCTCCCATAGCACTCAAAATTCGTGCAGCTGCAAAAATTTAAGTCAGAGTCAGGCTAAGTTCTTCCTTTATCCAGTGGACAGAGGTTGGAGATGGGACAGAAATATTAACAAAAACAGGAGAACAAAAGCAAAACAAACCACTGTTCCTAGGGCCCCAGATAATTTTAATTCATCCCTGACCATAAGTATATTCGGGGTTTGGATCAAAGTTGTCACAAGGTACTCTCATTTATACAGGTGCCAAGATTTTAAATGCTTATATCTCCCTTTCAGTTTGTATTGCAAACAATGAAAGGGTCTGTCTGCCAGTGGCTTCCCAGGAAGATTCAAACTGGAAAGTCCAGCTGGTTTTTGATTTCGAGTGTGCGTGACTGGAAAAAGTGCCTTTGTGAGGGCTGCCGTCCTGCCCACGAGATCAGGGATTGGAGTGGTGACCTCCAGAGCTAAAATCATGAGCTGCTGCAGCCTGAGTTAAAGAGCCAAAACCCTGTAATTGGGGCTATAACAATTCATATCCTTTGTGGATCCGCTGAGAGAGGGGCCTGTAAAAAACACTATCAGGGGGTACACATTAACAGTTACTTCCAGGAGGAAAAGTTTTTGTTTTGTGTTTTAACCTTTTCATAGGCACTTTTTTAAAAGCAATTTGAAGAACTAAAGGATTTTGCTCAAACTATAAAAAGAAAAAACAAATCTTCTCTGGCCTGAAACTACAAAGCATGATAAAATTTCATGTGGCAAGGAGAAGTTTACAAAGTTTTGATCATGTGAGAACAGGCGATTATAATTAAAGTCCTGTTGTAACCTTAACTATGGCTTTCATTAATATGAATGCTATCGTCTTTTTTTAATTTCAGTGCTTTGTGCTGTGACTCCCAGATGACCATCTGACTGCACTTTTATAAGAGCAGCTAAATTTTCCAAAGTGACACATTTTCAAATTCACTGACAACTGTAAGCGATTTGCTTTGAAGATATATCAAGTCAGTTTCTATGCTGAATAATGGTTGTCCTGGAAATCTAAAACAAGAATGTTCAGCTGTTCAAGTTACAGTGTGAATAAAAAATAAGCATCCTAACATTTATTTTCAGTGCTAAGGGTTTTTCCTTTTCTGAGTACCACCTCAGCAAGTGACAAATTTATAATGCTGAATAAAATTTGCATGGATGCATTTTTACCTCCAAAACTCTAATGTTCTAGATTAATTTAGCAAAGCAAGGAGAGTTAGAAACTAGCATCCATTTTGTGCTCAATAGTAGCTTTTAATTAGAGATCAGACTAATCTTATACCCCAGATCAAAACATTCACAAACTTTGAGAGAGCTTGGATCCAAATACAAACTTTGTGGCTTTGGGCCCATATCTACTTCTAATCAGAGCTTTGCTCCATTAAAATCAGTTGGAGGAAACTGAAAGGAAAAAAAATACACAACTGGTAGCCAGACTTAATAAACAAACTTTAAACAAATTGGAGTAAAGGGCCTTACTGAAGAGACAGCAAACGAAGTAGAAAACAACACAGACAGAGAAAGAAAAGTGAAAATGAAATTGAGACGAAAGAAAAACAAGAGTAAAAACTGATGACTTTTCTAAATTATGTATTTTTCCCTCAGGAGTCTTAGCAAAATATAATGAATCAGCATTTGTTCACCATTCATTTCTCAGGCAATGGAAGCAGTGATGTGCAACATCCAGAATGAGGTCTGATTAAGTTTCATGTAAGGGAATTCCTCTGTGAATGTCCTTTGTGTTGCCTTCACACCTGCTGAGCTAGGAGAAACATAACAGCCCCTTTCATTGCTTCAGTTAAAGCCTGTCACAAGGATGACATCATTGCTCTCACAGACATTTTAACTTAGGGTCCCAGAGCCAGACTTTCAAAATGCTTGACAGATAAAAATCTGAACATCTTTAACTGATTGTGTTCAGTAACTTGCCAGAGCTGATTCATGCACACAGGAGGTTATCTGGCTTGTTTTAGGGAATCATGCCTGTGGGCTAAACAGCCTATATTATGTTGGTTTTAGACAGAGATGGGTTTCTTGTGAAAAGTGACTTTATGTTCGTCTGGTCCCTGGCTAAACTTCTCAGATACCTCAGGGGTTTGATTCTCACTGACATGACTGTTTGGCCTCTTCTCAAATCCTCAAACAAAGAGCCCCACAGATGGCCATAGTGCAGCGTGAGTTTTCAATTTTTTGACTAAGCAAAAAAAAAAAAACCCATTAAGTGAGACCTATGAATACAGATTAACAGAACAGCCTATTATTCTGGGCTCTCTCAAGACATTTTAGTTAATTGTTGCCATTGAAGCAGTGTAGAATGGGAAGAAGATTGTCGGGGAGGAGAGAAGGGCGAGGGTTGGGATGGAGACACTCCTCACATTTTACTTAACTTTCAGATTAGTCTGGCAACGAGGGTTATCTCCTCACTGGCATTTCTGAGAACAAAGTCTGGTTTAATTTTTCTGTGTATTGTGAAATGGAAAGAGAATTCTCTGATTAAACCTTTTACTGACAGAAAGCACAATTTGGATTATATGGGGAAGACGGATTTTAATATTTTGGGGGAAAATAAGAACATTTGCATTGTAGTCTATAAGCTAAACTGAAATGAAAGCAGTGGATGTATTTTTTTTAAAATGTCTCTAGCTGCAGAGCATTGTGAAGGAGGGATCTGAGGCATAAGTAAAGCTGAGAAATAACTTTCAGAATTAAAAACTACTTTATGCTCAGTAAAGAGTCCTATGCAGCTGTTCCAGGTAGGGGCTGTCCTCATGTGTAACATCTAGTGCAATATAAGTGCCTTCAGTGACTGGGGCTGCAGAACAATGTCATGATATCAGTATTAGTTAAGAAGAAGAAGAATGGGAGGGTTGCATGAGTATAGAGTTCAGAACAGTGTTTTTAAGGCCTGCTCATGGTCCAATTGAAGTCAAGTGGAATTTTGACACTGGCTTCAGTATTAGAAGGATCAGGCCCGTAGGCTTCAGTCCTACAATGGGGTAGACTGCTGCGTGTAGTATTGTCAGTGGGATTCCACAAGTGTGCAGCAGTCTGCTTGAGTGCTATACATTGTAGGATCGGAGCCTTAGTTTGCACTCTTCAGGACCGGATACGGTGAAGTATGAGTGCTTCCTGCATCCTCATTTCCTATGGAAGTTGATAGGAATCTTTCTTGAGTAAAGTCTGGCCCTTAGCGAGCAGAAGACAATTTCAGATTTTGGCTACTGACTTCATTGGGATTTCAGTATGCGCATTCCCCCCCCACTGGAAGAACACAGCCCCCTTGTTTACTGTGACTGATGAAGGGCAAGGAAATCTGTTTGAGAAGCTCTGTGATGATCCAGAGGGAAAGCATGAGTTCTTGCATTTCTTGCTCATGGGTGTCACAGATTCGGTGACTATTACTTTAGTTAACTGTAAATATCGGTAACCAGCATATATATACATCTTTTTATAACCTTTACTTTTTGTTGCATCAGAAGAAACTACAGGGGGACTCTTTTGTACTGGTCCTCCCCTAGTCTCTGATACCCACAAATGCAACAAAATTGTACAGTGTCATAATTTGGTTGCGTCCGCCACCATCCCCCTCCGCCCTCTCAAAAAAAATCAGGACAGGTCAAGTGAAGGGAACAGTAGCCCATTCTTGATATCCAGGTGCCCCAGGATACAGTCGTGTTTTTTCCATGAAAAATATATATTTCCACTTTCAGCCATAGCAATGTTAACGAGGAAAGATGTATCCTTTTTAAAAACAGAAGAAGATTTGATTCAGGCAGGGACTAAAACAAACATTTGCAATGGCATTCTTGGCAAGAGTTCTCCTGTTTTTCATTCCCTGTCTCTAGCTAAGGCGAGTAAACAGTTGTTACTCATCAATGCATTTGCTGGAGTGAACTGTGTTGTGTCCTGGATACCATCTTAGTAGTGCTTTATGTATATAGTTTTGTAAACTGATTTGGAATCCTTTGAGATGAGCTGCTATAGATTGCCAAATTTTTACTAATATGGTCCCCTTCAGTTGTGCAAAAAGGCCCACATTTTCAAATGGCAGTACCTACATTTAGGCACCTAGATCTATATGCAGTCACCTAAGTAAGTGACCTGATTTCCGGAGGTGCTGAGCCTTGAAGCTCACGTTGGTTGTATCTTTGAAAATCAGACCACTCTTTTGTGTCTAAATATGGATTTAGATGCCTAAACTGTGGGTACCCAAGTCTGAAAATGTCTGACATTTTCTGTTTTATCATTTGTGCATGTGTGTATTTGTGATGGAATTTAAAGTACAAATCAAATGCAAGTGGGTTTTGCTTATGTAAGTTCTATCACTTGATTGTACACACACAGTGCAGATGCAGGGGATTTAAGCATGCTGTGTTAGGGGATCCTTGGGAATTTTTGCTGCATAGATGTGAAATATTAGTGTACTGATCCTGAGCTAATAGAAGTTCCAGTTTATCAGACTAGACAATATCCAGCTTGGTCCAGCTCCTACTCTGAAGTAGATTTAGCAGTCACATTTTTATTAGGGATCTCTACTTGGGTGCGGCTTTGAGGTTTATTGTGGGTGAAAGTCATGATTCAAGTAGCACCAGTACTTCTAAAAATCTGTCCAAGATGAGGCATCAGAGTCTAAGCAATAATGGGACTTAGTGCTGAAATCAAACTCTTTACATCTTTCAGCTCAATGAAGGTAAATTCCTGTTAAATTCCCAAACTGCACCATCTTCCACAACCTTGCTGATATCCCACAGAATTTACTTAGGGGTCTTAGCAATTCTGTGCTGGACTGACAGATGCCTCCAAATCTTTCACAATCCAGGGCCTGCCAAAGGCTTGCAGTGCAGTCTGGAGTGTGTGTGTCCAGAGGAAGCCATAAGAGGACATGAGATTTGAAGACTGCAGCTGCCTGGCTAGGACATCAAACCTGCTTTGAGACCCTTTGCTATCAGCAACTGTTTGGGTGTGAGCAAGGTTGTTGGGACTTGAGAGAAAGTAGCTAGACAAGACCTCAAGGAAGAAAGGTTTCAGAGTAACAGCCATGTTAGTCTGTATTCACAAAAAGAAAAGGAGTACTTGTGGCACCTTTGAGATTAACCAATTTATTTGAGCATAAGCTTTCGTGAGCTACAGCTCACTTCATCAGATGCATACTGTGGAAACTGCAGAAGACATTATATACACAGAGACCATGAAACAATACCTCCTCCCATCCCACTCTCCTGTAAGAGAGTGGTCACTTTGGATGGGCTATTACCAGCAGGAGAGTGAGTTGGGGGGGGGGGGGGCGGAGGGTGAGAAAACCTGGATTTGTGCTGGAAATGGCCCAACTTGATTATCATACACATTGTAAGGAGAGTGATCACTTTAGATAAGTTATTACCAGCAGGAGAGTGGGATGGGAGGAGGTATTGTTTCATGGTCTCTGTGTATATAATGACAGGTTTCAGAGTAACAGCCGTGTTAGTCTGTATTCGTAAAAAGAAAAGGAGTACTTGTGGCACCTTAGAGACTAACCAGTTTATTTGAGCATGAGCTTTCGTGAGCTACAGCTCACTTCATCGGATGCATCGGATCCGGATTTGGAGCTCACGAAAGCTCATGCTCAAATAAACTGGTTAGTCTCTAAGGTGCCACAAGTACTCCTTTTCTTTTTGTGTATATAATGTCTTCTGCAGTTTCCACAGTATGCATCCGATGAAGTGAGCTGTAGCTCACGAAAGCTTATGCTCAAATAAATTGGTTAGTCTCTAAGGTGCCACAAGTACTCCTTTTCTTCAAGGAAGAAAGAGACACATTACAGTGGAACAATGGAGTTGTCAGTGGGTATAGGTCCATAGACCAGTGAGATCACTTTAAGAAGATAAGCATTTCTGAAGTAAAACCAGGCCTATTGCTAAAATATAGCAATCATTCCAGTTACATTAAGGGTGCACATGGAAGAGTGTGGGTAGGTGTGCATGAGGGATAATTGATGGCGATGGATTTGAAATAAACTCCAGAGCCAGGCACCCACCCAGTCTTTGTAAAATTTTGACTCTAGATCTGAACATTGACATTTGGCCCCTCTCTCTACTGTCAGACTTCAGAGTGTGGGAAAGTTTGGATGTAGATCTGGACTACACAGCAGCTGGGGCCGTTTCTAGTCAATATAAATATTTCCACTCTCTACCACATGTGTAATACGCTGCATTGTGCCTTGACATTGTGTAGCCTGAGAGAAAACATGAATAAAGGGTGCTATAAAATATTTTATAGCCTCTGTGGCTATAAAATACTGTAGGGTTAGAAATAGATTAAATCTGTTGATATATAGCAGCAGTCAGACAGAATACAGTATTTAGTGTCCAATGTAATTTCATAAATGGAGAGAGCTATCATTGCAAGCAAAATCTAATCAGATTGTAAGGCTTTGTTTTACTGCTTAAGCACTACTCAGGATGGTATAGCTCTGTGTTCTATTGAAATTAATGGACCAGTCTCTCATATCACATTTACACGAATAAAAGAACACATTTGAATTGAATACATTAGTGGGAAGCATTAATGGCAATTAGCATTTTAATATGAATGCTATAACATAAGACCATTGATTGCTCGACTGATAACTGCAGCATTCAAATCCAAGAGATGTTCTGCACCTGTTGATCTGAAGACAATGGAAGCCCTTAGCAATTCAGCCTTGATGACAAAACAGAAGAACTACAGTGTGTGCAAACTGCTCTGAATTGAGGGCAATGTCTGCTAAGCAGCAAGACAATCCTTAACTGGAGGTAAAGTTCTAGTTTGAGTTGTGTGAGTCATATTAATCTGAAACAAGTGTTATAGTTTATGATGTTATAGATTGAGGAGTAATAAAAAAAGAACAACCCAACAACATAGCACATCATTGTGAAGTTCATGCTAGTAAACTTTTAGTATGAATGCTATAAAAGGATTATTGGCTTAGTGTAATTAGGTTCAGGATAACTTGGCTCACATACTTTTTGAGCATCACTTTTTTCTTTGTGTGTTTGCCAGCTCCCCACCTGTGGTGCAGTTCCATGTATTTCACACGTGATTGGATCCCTTTATACAACAAATATGTATTTCCAAAATACACGATGTTACTCAACCTACTACTCCTTCTCGTAGTATCATCTTTGATGCAGTTTCTTGTTTCCATATTTTGTTGAATTTAAAAGAGGCCTGCCATGTGTTAGCTCCTGAATGTTAAAGTTTTGGCTGTTTTGCAAAAGACTATAAAAAAGAACTGCAGGAAAAGACCTACACTGAAAAATCTAATTTCTACCAGTCTTGAGAAAAGGAACATATCTTACAACTTCATCTCAAATCTGTTCCTGTTTTCCAGCAAAAGGTGACTCTTTCAGGTTAAAAACATATTTACTGCAAAACCGGTTGTGAAAGTGACCATCCTCTGCCTTAGTGAAATGTGTTGGGAGATTTGAGATTTCTTCCAGGGTAGAATTTTGCCATATTTTTACCATGACAAATGTTGTGGTGATGGTGAAAATTCACACAGCTATCAGGGGAAATCTTTTCTAGTACAGACAAGGCCTAGATCAGAAATACTGAGAGTACAATAAGTCAACATTTCTGTCATTTCCTTTCTTAGTTGAAAGTGAGAAATGCAGGAACACAAGACCGTGGATTTCTCAAAAAACAAAAATACCAATAACAACCACCCCAGAACAATTCAGTGATGGGAGGTATAAATGGGCTTGCAAAGTAGTTCGCTAAGACTGTGGTAGCCTTTCAAAAGTAACTGCTTAAATATATATTTCATGTTTGAATATGGATAAAAATGTAATCTGCACCATCGTGTTGCATTCACATACAGCTGTCTTTTTTAGAAATAGTTCAATAAATGGAATATTAATTTTTCTAAATTAAAGGTCATGAATATCTGAGTAAATATTTGTGGCATTGTCTTTCTGATCCTTGAAGTGTTATATTTCTCTGCTCTGTATTTTTATTGACTTATCCCTATTATTATTATTATTATTATTGTTATTAATGATAATTTCCAGAAGCGCCTACAGTGTGTTAGATGCTTTACACACAGAGAAGAAAGCCCAATCCCTTACTGACAATCTAAAGGCACATAAATAAGCAGAAAGCTATTGGGTGAAATTAAGGGGAGCAATACATATATAGTAGGCACAATGAAAAGTTCATTTTGGTTCTAGAAATATTAACACTTCTTTGGGTGTTTCCCATCTTAAGTATGGGACATATATCTGTAACTTATGATACTGTTAAAACCAGAATGAACTCTTTAAATTGTACCACTCTATAGACAAGATAACAAATAAAAATAAATAGGGCATGCAAAATAAACATAAGGTACTCATCAAGCACAATATCAGGTAGTAAGTTCCTTATAGGCACAGAGATAGGTCTTCAGGAGTGACTCGAATGTTGAGAAGGTGCGAGTCTTGTGAATAAGCTTAGCTCGCATAAGGAAGAAGTCACAGAGATGATTGTTGAGGAGCTGGAGTGGACAGTTGAGGATGGCAGCATGTGTATTATGAATATGTTGCTGTGTTTTTAGGACCTGATTCTGAAGACACTTAGGCACATGCCTCATGTGAGAATGTCCCTGTGAGAATAGTTAAAAATTTTGATGATTGCAAGGTCATAGACTTAGGGTATGTCTACACTACGAAATTAGGTCAAATTTATAGAAGTCGTTTTTTTAGAAATCGTTTTTATATATTCGAGTGTGTGTGTCCCCACAGAAAATGCTCTAAGTGCATTAAGTGCATTAACTCAGCGGAGTGCTTCCACAGTACCGAGGCTAGAGTCGACTTCCGGAGCGTTGCACTGTGGGTAGCTATCCCACAGTTCCCGCAGTCTCCGCTGCCAACTGGAATTCTGGGTTGAGATCCCAATGCCTGATGGGGCTAAAACATTGTCGCGGGTGGTTCTGGGTACATATCGTCAGGCCCCCGTTCCCTCCCTCCCTCCATGAAAGCAGAAGCAGACAATCGTTTCGCGCCTTTTTTCTTGAGTTACCTGTGCAGACGCCATACCACGGCAAGCATAGAGCCCGCTCAGCTAACCGTCACCGTATGTCTCCTTGGTGCTGGCAGACGTGGTACTGCATTGCTACACAGCGGCAGCAACCCACTGCCTTGTGGCAGCAGACAGTACAATAGAACTGGTAGCCATCATCGTCATGTCCGAGGTGCTCCTGGCCACATCGGCCAGGAGCGTCTGGACAGACATGGGTGCAGGGACTACATTAGAAGTACTTGACCAGGTCATTCTCTTTAGTCCTGCAGTCAGTCCTATTGAACCATCTTATGGTGAGCAGGCAGGCGATACGGATTACTAGCAGTCCTATTGTACCATCTTCTGCTGAGCAGCCATGAGATGTGGATGGCTTGCAGTCCTTCTGCACCGTCTGCTGCCAGCCAAAGATGTAAAAGATAGATGGAGTGGATCAAAACAAGAAATAGACCAGATTTGTTTTGTACTCATTTGCTTCCTCCCCTCCCCCGTCTAGGGGACTCATTCCTCTAGGTCACACTGCATTCACTCACAGAGAAGGTGCAGCGAGGTAAATCTAGCCATGTATCAATCAGAGGCCAGACCAACCTGCTTGTTCCAATAAGAACAATTACTTAGGTGCACCATTTCTTATTGGAACCCTCTGTGAAGTCCTGCCTGAAATACTCATTGATGTAAAGCCACCCCCTTTGTTGATTTTAATTCCCTGTAAGCCAACCCTGTAAGCCATGTCGTCAGTCGCCCCTCCCTCTGTCAGAGCAACGGCAGACAATTGTTCCGCGCCTTTTTTCTGTGCGGACGCCATACCAAGGCAAGCATGGAGGCCGCTCAACTCACTTTGGCAATTAGGAGCACATTAAACACCACACGCATTATCCAGCAGTATATGCAGCACCAGAACCTGGCAGAGCGATACCGGGCGAGGAGGCGACGTCAGCACGGTCACGTGAGTGATCAGGACATGGACACAGATTTCTCTGAAAGCATGGGCCCTGCCAATGCATGCATCATGGTGCTAATGGGGCAGGTTCATGCTGTGGAACGCTGATTCTGAGCTCGGGAAACAAGCACAGACTGGTGGGACCGCAGAGTGTTGCAGGTCTGGGACGATTCCCAGTGGCTGCGAAACTTTCGCATGTGTAAGGGCACTTTCATGGAACTTTGTGACTTGCTTTCCCCTGCCCTGAAGCACATGAATACCAAGATGAGAGCAGCCCTCACAGTTGAGAAGCGAGTGGCGATAACCTTGTGGAAGCTTGCAACGCCAGACAGCTACCGGTCAGTTGGGAATCAATTTGGAGTGGGCAAATCTACTGTGGGGGCTGCTGTGATGCAAGTAGCCCACGCAATCAAAGATCTGCTGATATCAAGGGTAGTGACCCTGGGAAATGTGCAGGTCATAGTGGATGGCTTTGCTGCAATGGGATTCCCTAACTGTGGTGGGGCCATAGACGGAACCCATATCCCTATCTTGGCACCGGAGCACCAAGCCGGCGAGTACATAAACCGCAAGGCGTACTTTTCAATAGTGCTGCAAACTCTGGTGGATCACAAGGGACGTTTCACCAACTCAACGTGGGATGGCCGGGAAGGGTACATGACGCTCGCATCTTCAGGAACTCTGGTCTGTTTAAACGGCTGCAGGAAGGGACTTTATTCCCAGACCAGAAAATAACTGTTGGGGATGTTGAAATGCCTATAGTTATCCTTGGGGACCCAGCCTACCCCTTAATGCCATGGCGCATGAAACCGTACACAGGCAGCCTGGACAGTAGTCAGGAGCTGTTCAACTACAGGCTGAGCAAGTGCAGAATGGTGGTAAAATGTGCATTTGGACGTTTAAAGGCGCGCTGGCGCAGTTTACTGACTTGCTTAGACCTCAGCGAAACCAATATTCCCACTGTTATTACTGCTTGCTGTGCATTCCACAATATCTGTGAGAGTAAGGGGGAGACATTTATGGCGGGGTGAGAGGTTGAGTCAAATTGCCTGGTTGCTGGTTACATGCAGCCAGACACCAGGGCGGTTAGAAGAGCACAGGAGGGCGCAGTACGCATCAGAGAAGCTTTGAAAACCAGTTTCATAACTGGACAGGCTACGGTGTGAAAGTTCTGTTTGTTTCTCCTTGATGAAACCCCCCGCCCCTTGGTTCACTCTACTTCCCTGTAAGCTAACCACCCTCCCCTTCTCCCTTCGATCACCCCTTGCAGAGGCAATAAAGTCATTGTTGCTTCACATTTATGCATTCTTTATTCATTCATCACACAAATAGGGGGATGACTACCAAGTTGGCCCAGGAGGGGTGGTGGAGGAGGGAAGGAAAATGCCACACAGCACTTTAAAAGTTTACAATTTTAAAATTTATTGAATGCCAGCCTTCTGTTTTTTGGGCAATCCTCTGTGTCGGAGTGGCTGGTTGGCCGGTGGCCCCCCCACCGCGTTCTTGGGCGTCTGGGTGTGGAGGCTATGGAACTTGGGGAGGAGGGCGGTTGGTTACACAGGGGCTGCAGTGGCAATCTGTGCTCCAGCTTCCTTTGCTGCAGCTCAGCCATACACTGGAGCGTACTGATTTGATCCTCCAGCAGCCTCAGCATTGAATCCTGCCTCCTCTCATCACGCTGCCGCCACATTTGAGCTTTAGCCCTGTCTTCAGCCTGCCACTTACTCTCTTCAGCCCACCACTTACTCTCTTCAGCCCGCCACCTCTCCTCCCAGTCATTTTGTGCTTTCCTGCACTCTGACATTATTTGCCTCCACGCATTCGTCTGTGCTCTGTCAGTGTGGGAGGACAGCATGAGCTCAGAGAACATTTCATCACAAGTGCGTTTTTTTTTCTTTCTAATCTTCACTAGCCTCTGGGAAGGAGAAGATCCTGTGATCATTGAAACACATGCAGCTGGTGGAGAAAAAAAAAGGAGACAGCGGTATTTAAAAAGACACATTTTATAAAACAGTGGCTACACTCTTTCAGGGTAAACCTTGCTGTTAACATTACATACATAGCACATGTGCTTTTGTTACAAGGTCGCATTTTGCCTCCCCCCACTGCGTGGCTACCCCCTAAACCCTCCCCCCTCCCCATGGCTAACAGCGGGGAACATTTGTGTTCAGCCACAGACGAACAGCCCAGCAGGAACGGGCACCTCTGAGTGTCCCCTAAAGGAAAACACCCTATTTCAACCAGGTGACCATGAATGATATCTCACTCTCCTGACGATAACACAGAGAGATAAAGAACGGATGTTGTTTGAATGCCAGCAAACATACACTGCAATGCTTTGTTGTACAATGATTCCCGAGTACGTGTTACTGGCCTGGAGTGGTAAAGTGTCCTACCATGGAGGATGCAATAAGGCTGCCCTCCCCAGAAACCTTTTTGCAAAGGCGTTGGGAGTACATCCAGGAGAGCCGCGAATGCCAGGGCAAATTAATCCTTTCACATGCTTGCTTTTAAACCATGTATAGTATTTTAAAAGGTACACTCACCCGAGGTCCCTTCTCCGCCTGCCGGGTCCAGGAGGCAGCCTTGGTTGGGTTCGGGGGGTACTGGCTCCAGGTCCAGGGTGAGAAACAGTTCCTGGCTGTCGGGAAAAGCGGTTTCTCCGCTTGCTTGCTGTGAGCTATCTACAACCTCATCCTCATCATCTTCTTCTTCATCTTCAAAACCTGCTTCCGTGTTGCCTCCATCTCCATTGAAGGAGTGAAACAACACAGCTGGGGTAGTGGTGGCTGAACCCCCTAAAATGGCATGCAGCTCATCATAGAAGCGGCATGTTTGGGGCTCTGAACTGGAGCGGCCGTTCGCTTCTCTGGTTTTCTGGTAGGCTTGCCTCAGCTCCTTAAGTTTCACGCGGCACTGCTTCGGGTCCCTGTTATGGCCTCTGTCCTTCATGCCCTGGGAGATTTTGACAAAGGTTTTGGCATTTCAAAAACTGGAACGGAGTTATGATAGCACGGATTCCTCTCCCCATACAGCGATCAGATCCCGTACCTCCTGTTCGGTCCATGCTGGAGCTCTTTTGCGATTCTGGGACTCCATCATGGTCACCTCTGCTGATGAGCTCTGCATGGTCACCTCTGCTGATGAGCTCTGCATGGTCACCTGCAGCTTGCCATGCTGGCCAAACAGGAAATGAGATTCAAAAGTTCGCGGTTCTTTTCCTGTCTACCTGGCCTGTGCATCTGAGTTGAGAGCGCTGTCCAGAGCGGTCACAATGGAGCACTCTGGGATAGCTCCCAGAGGCCAATACCGTTGAATTGTGTCCACAGTACCCCAAATTCAACCCGGCAAGGCCGATTTAAGCGCTAATCCACTTGTCAGGGGTGGAGTAAGGAAATCGATTTTAAGAGCCCTTTAAGTCGAAATGAAGGGCTTCATCATGTGGACGGGTGCAGGTTTACATCTATTTAACGCTGCTAAATTCGACCTAAAGTCCTAGTGTAGACCAGGGCTTATTTTCCTTCTCATGCATTCAGAGGACACTGGCCACATTTTTGAGCTCTTTCCCTTCTGCAGAACATGTTATGATAGCAATAAAGACCAATGTAGTAACTTGTTATTGATCAAACAAAAATTAGTCCAAGAGGTGAAGGCTATATGATAAGGCCCTAAGGCAGGGGCGGGCAAACTTTTTGGCCTGAGGGCCGCATCGGGTTTCTGAAATTGTACGGAGGGCCGGTGAGTGGAGGCTGAGCCTCCACAAACAGCCAGACGTGGCCCGGCCTTGGCTCCCCGCCCCCCCCCCCGCTTCTTGCCCCCTGACAGCTCCCACAGGACTCCTGCCCCATCCAACCCCCCTGTTCCCTGACCGCCCCCCCAGTACTCCGGCCCCATTCCGCCACCCCGCTCCCTGTCCCCTGACCGCCCCTGGAACCCCTGTGCCTGACTGCCCTCTGCTGCCCTATCAACCCCCCCTTCTGACTGCCCCCCAACCCCTGCCCACATTCAACCTCCCCTCTGACCGCCCCAACCCCTATCCACACCCCTGCTCCCTGACCACCCTCCCCAAACTCCCCTGCCCTCTATCCAATCCCCCTCTCCTTGCTCCCTTACCACGCTGCCTGGAGCACTGGTGGCTGCCGGCGCTACAGCCGCACCGCCCAGAGCACCAGGAGAGGCAGCTGCGGCTCTGCAACCCAGCCGCCCAGAGCATTGTGCCGGCAGTGCAGTGAGCTGAGGCTGCGGGGAAGGGGCCAGGGGCTCAGGGGCTGGGCAGGAGGGTCCCACGGGCCGGATGTGGCCCATGGGCCGTAGTTTGCCCACCTCTGCCCTAAGGGCTATTTTCTTAAAATAATAATAATAATGCATTTTAGCTTTTGATTTTTAACTTTTCCAATTTGGCTGCTTTTCAGGGGTGGTATAATGATGATGGATGGTATTGGTCTTAGTAGACGGTAATGAGGAAAAAATATGGTAAAAAAACATTGTTTTGTTTAATTCATATTTTGTTGAATTTGATGAAAAGGCATTCATAGGATAAAGTATTATGTATATACATAAATGAGTTCAAACCTGCCCCTGCATTTCCCTGTGTGTGCTTGCACACCCAGGTTTCCCTCTTTCTCCTTCCCTTCCTGTGGGGTAGATCTGGTGCAGTGGGTAATTTTTGAAAATAAATATTTTGGATTATTAATAATTATTGTTGTTACTGTGTATAATGAAAGTTTAGGCTAAAGGATATTCTCCTTAATATTAATATCAATTCTCCTTAAATTAATATTCTCCTTCAGGGAGAATGCATAAAAATTGCCCTCTTTCAAAATGGCTGCCAATTTTCATTGCTCTCAACAGAACTGGGGCCACGGGATGCCTTCAGTTAAGTACTGCCCCTGTTCCTGAGGGAGTGAACTGAAGTTGCCTTCAGGGAAGTTGGTGATCTTTTATGTTGTCAGGAAGTGAAGAGGAAAGTTGTGAGGAGTTGGTGAATGACAATGAAATCTGTCTTTAAGGGTAGCATGTGGTCTCAATCCATTGAGAATGGAAGAAAATGGCAGGCGTTTGGAAGACCTTTGTGACATTCTCTGAAATAGAAAATCACATGCCACTTTCTTCTGAAGAAAGAAACTTTCGTTTGTGAAGAATAAGGGCAAAAAGTGGTTCCTTAATGCCAAAAGAAATTATTCAAAATGCAGTCTTGCACCAAACATCATTGACTTTTAACTGGGAAATTTGAAGAGTGTATTATTCTGTTGTTAAAATAATTCAGGATAAAGAAAGTGGTTTGCTGCAGGATGCTAAATTTCTTAAAGCACCCATTTTAAAATAAGTTTTAACTCCTAGAATACTTAATGACTTAACTTGTAAATTTTCAGAAAATTCATACTATGCTCAAAGAGTAAATGAGGATATGCTGTATTTTTCGAACACAAGAAAATGGTTGAATACCTGCATTAAGCACAAAAATCAAATTAACCTTAAGTATGGAGTCACAATTGGTGCTTTCACAATTTATATTCCACTGAATATTTTGTTGCTATCACAGCTGGGCCCTGGGGCACCTGTCAAGATCAGGTTCTCATACAAACCTACAATAAAAGAAAGACCTTGCCCTACCTTACACTATACATAGGGACAATACAACAGGGAATTAGAACATATAGGGCCAAGTCCTGAGCTTATCACCTATATGTGCAACCTCTGGAAATCAATAGGATGGGCTCTTTGAGTAGTGAAAGCAGAGTTTGTCCCACAATGTATTGGACACATGTTATAGCACTATTACTCTCTATGTGTGGTCTAGGGAGAGAGCGTACTGAGCTGGGACTCAGGAGTCTTGGGTTCCATTCCTGGATTTGCTTCTAGCCTCCTGGGTGACCTTGCAGAAGTCTCTGTGCTTCGGCATCCCAATCTGTAAAATGGGAGTAATAATACTGACCTCTTTTTTAAAAAATGCTTTGAGATCTACTGATGCAAAGCTCTATAAGAGCTGGGTATTATTATCAGAATGACAAGATCTTTCTCTCTCAGCGCAGGTAACGGGCTGCAAGAGCCTGGAAGTCAGGGAAAGCTTGATCTGTTTGATTTTTTTTTTTTTTACATTGCCTCATATTCTTTTTATTGAAATTTTAGGTAGGATAGATACACACGGTCTATACAATCTATGTATGTTAAACACTCCATAATGACAAGAAGGCATGTACAGTTTATACAGCTCTGTTTCTTCCTTTTACTGGGAAGCGATTTCTTTGAAATACGCGCAGGATCATCTTTCTTTCATTGTCCCAATTCACTGCATGTTGGCTGAGCTTTCAGCACATTCCATTATTTGTCTTCATTCTTGACAAATCTGCTCAGTTCTTAATTTACTATTTTTTGGCTCATTTTCTGACAGCATGACAATCATAGCCTCCCTTCATTCGTCATTGTTTGCCACGTGTCTGCTTGCCATATGTCATCTTTCTTCATTCATTTTTGCTCACAGCATGCCCTTCTAGAATTGCTTCTTTGTCTGCCTTCATTCTGCGTGTTCCCTCAGCATTCATTGATGTTTCCTCCAGTCATTTGTGTTACTTGCACATTGGCTCAGCATTCATAATTTTCTCTTCTACATCCTGTTCCTTTTGCATCCATTCAGCTTTACTTGTCTTTTCTTCATTCATCACCATTAAATTATTTAATCTGATTGACACCTGCTGGCAGTACGCTGCAGAGTAATAACATATTGTGGTTTTAAAAATGACTTAGTGTGGCACAGAGTTAGGGCAAATCAGTTTGGAAAGTTTTAATTATCTGTAGATAAGAGGATGTCCAGTCCATGTATCCAAATGCAAGATCTATGTGTTATGTAGACTGGGATATTATTCTTAATTATTTAATATTTGTATATTAACACCTCGAGGCTTCAGTCAGAGATGTGGCCCATGGTGCTAGAAGCTGTTCAAGCAAACGTGATCCCTTCTACAGATTAATTTATGTGAAGGCTTCCCATGCCTCAGATGCTGCTCATTCGTTCATGGGATCTCTCAGCAACTGTATGTTGCTCTTATTGTCAGCGTCATGGACATAATGTCAGAGAGGGAGGAAAACCAGAAAATGCTCTGATTTTTTTACTACTACTAAAACTTTTAAAACTAGAGCAATGCAAAACTTTTTTATAATGAAAGCCAAAACCAGGTAAGTGTTGCTTTGCTTTGGTTTGCGTTACAAGCTTATAATTCAGTTAAGAAGTTTTGCTTAAGTGTGTGAGCCTTTTTGCATAAGCAAGGCTTTGTTGATTTATGATTTCATGTCACTACTATGCAACAATGTGTGGCTTCAGCATGAAACCAGCTTTGTTAGTCTGTGTGAGGTATGAAGAGGATTTTTGGCCTCTTGTTACCTGCCAAGCAAGCAGGCCTTGGAAGATATCACACCTGGAAGTGGTTTATCACTAGGTATTTATGTAGGTGTCTCAAACTGATTGCACATCCTCTAAAATTCCCTCGGTTTTTAGCTGAGAAACCAGATTTTCCCTCTTATGATGATCTGAGTAACAGTACAACCTCCTATGCTTCTGGCTGGTGAACAGCATTGATACCCAACAACTGACTGGTTGTGGCTGATTCTGATAGAGACCAGCTCTCCCACAGCAAGAAACCATCTTGCCTTTGAAAAATGTTGATCATGCTGAACTCCATAATCTATTGTATACAGCACAGAATTCATCACACAGGAGGAACTTGGTGGATTCTCCTGGGGGTCCTTTTTGAGTTCTGAGGTTCATTCAAAGCAAACATCATCTGAAGTTGTACATGCAACCTGCTGCACATTAGAAGAGGAATAACATTTTAATGAATGCTTGAGAAGCAAAACTGCTGTGGTTTGGCCAGTTATTAGCTGGGATGCAAATGAGGCTGAATGTCTGGAGCCACTGTCCTACTGGAGATCTCATGTTGTGTGTGGAATTAATCTTTAAATTCTCCCCCATAAGCATGTCATGCTGGGCACAATATCTGTACTTATCTCTCCAATGGACTTGAGCTACAAATGCAGTATAAAGAGATGGAGTCACTTCTGTAATGTTTAGACTCAGATTTTAAATACCCAAATTTGGGGGGCATTTTGAGATTTAGTTTTGTGGATTAGACTCATCAGTAATTTTTCTTTCTGGCTCTCTCTCTCACACATACACACAAACATCCATGTATGTAGAGGCATGCAATGTGCAAACAGAATTCCTTTTTCACAAGGCAAATAATTTTATGGATAAAAGTCAAGTAAGATAAATGAATACAAAAGAAGGTACAGGTTTTGGAAACATACATGGAAAATACCTGTTTCTGCCTCTGTCTTGTGCTTTTGCATTCTCAGGATTGATAGCGATTAAGTTGTTTTTTTAAAAGTGACTCTGTGTCTCTTAAGCATTTTAATGTTAATGTTGCAGAAACTACAGTGGAATGAACCGCAGAGTACCAGCTTAGAACTGGCCATTGCACAAATACAAAAATATTTTTCCTAGAGGAGTCTGGAACTCCTCATGGAAAAATTCAGTACTGTCCATCATGAGGGTTCTGAGATTAGTTGGCCAGCCCCACTATTGCTTTGCTTCTAATGGGTATCGTTGTAATAAAAAAAATACAATTTGCCAGTGAATAAAAGTGTTTTTCTTGAAAGCTTCATTTGCTATATCAATGTTTCAATAAAACTTGCTGTCTTAAAGATGAAATGAAATGATTAAAAATATATATCCAGTGAATTAACAAACTTTTAATTATTTACATAATTAAGGGTCAGATTATGGACTCCATGCTGTCATAGGTAAGAATGTATTGACATGAGTAGTCCTAGAAAAGTAATTGGATCACTGACAGAGCTGTGTGGAGGGACACAATAGCAGAGTACAGGACGGTGGCCAATGAACATGAGGAGAGGTGGCGGCAGGAAGATCAGAGGAGGCATGAGGAAACGCTGGGGCTACTGCGGGATCAAACAGACATGCTCCAGCGTCTGGTGGAGGTTCATGAATGGCAGCAGGATCACAGACTGCCGCTGCAGCCCCTGTTTAACTGCCCTCCTTCCTCCTCAAGTTCCATAGCCTCCTCACCCAGACGCCCAAGAACGCGGGGTGGGAGGTTCCGGGCACGCAACCACTCCACCCCAGTGGACAGCCCAAGCAACAGAAGGCTGACATTCAACAAGATTTAAAGTGGCATTTTCCTTCCCTCATACCCTCCTCCCACACCACACCCGGGCTATCTTGTGAGTTATCTCCCTATTTTTATAATCAATTAATAAAGAATACACGTTTTTTAAACAATAGTGACTTTATTTCCTTTGCAAGCAAGCTGTGATCGAAGGGGCGAGGGCGGGTGGCTTACAGGGAATTTAGAAGCAACCAAGGGGACGGGTTTTCATCAAGGAGAAACAAACAGAAGTGTCACACAGTACCCTGGCCAGTCATGAAACTGGTTTTCAAAGCTTCTCTGATGCGCAGCGCTTCCTGCTGTGCTCTTCTAACTGCCCTGGTGTCTGGCTGTATGTATTCAGTGGCCAGGCGATTTGCCTCAACCTCCCACCCCACCATAAACGTCTCCCCCTTACTCTCACAGAGATTGTAGAGCACACAGCAAGCAGCAATAACAATGGAAATATTGGTTTCACTGAGGTCTGAGCGAGTCCGTAAACTGCGCCAGCGACCCTTTAAACGTCCAATTGCACACTCTACCACTATTCTGCACTTGCTCAGCCTACAGTTGAACAGCTCCTGACTACTGTCCAGGGTGCCTGTGTATGGCTTCATGAGCCAGGGCATTAAGGGATAGGCTGGGTCCCCAAGGATAACAATAGGCATTTCAACATCCCCAACAGTTATTTTCTGGTCTGGAAAGTGAATCCCTTCCTGCAGCCGTTTAAACAGACCAGAGTTCCTGAAGACGTGAGCATCATGAACCTTTCCTGGCCATCCCACGTTGATGTTGGTGAAACGTCCCTTGTGATCCACCAGTGCTTGCAGCACCATCGAAAAGTACCCCTTGCAGTTTATGTACTGGCTGCCCTGGTGGTCTGGTCCCAAGATAGGGATATAGCCGTCTGTAGCCCCACCACAGTTAGGGAATCCCATTGCAGCAAAGCCATCCACTATGACCTGCTCATTTCCCAGGGTCACTACCTTTGATAGCAGCAGCTCAATGATTGCGTTGGCTACTTGCATCACAACAACCCCCACAGTAGATTTGCCCACTCCAAAATGCTTCCTGACTGATCGGTAGCTGTCTGGTGTTCCAAGCTTCCAGAGGGCTATTGCCACTCGCTTCTCAACTGTGAGGGCTGCTCTCATCTTGGTACTCTTGTGCTTCAGGGTGGGGAAAGCAAGTCACAAAGTTCCATGAAAGTGCCCCTACACATGCAAAAGTTTTGGAGCCACTGAGAATCATCCCAGACCTGCAACACTATGCAGTCCCACCACTCTGTGCTTGTTTCCCATGCCCAGAATCGGTGTTCCATGGCATGAGCCTGCCCCAGTAACACCATGATCTCCAAATTGTGCAGGAACGCGGTTTTAGAGAAAAGTGTGTTCATGTCCTCATCACCGCGCTGCCAACGCCTCCTCGCCTTGTTTTTCAGGTGCTGGTTCTGCATACACTGCATGATAATGTGCGAGGTGTTTACAATGGTCATAACTGCTGTGGTGAGCTGAACGGGCTCCATGCTTGCTGTGCTATAGTGTCTATTCCTGCTTGGGCAATCCAGGGAAAAGGGCGCGAAACGATTGTTTGCCATTGCTCTAGCGGCGGGAGGGGCAACTGACAACATGGCTTACAGGGTTGGCTTACAGGGAATTAAAATCAACAAAGGGGGTGGCTTTGTGAGAAACAGAATGGCTCCCTCAAGGATAGAACGCAAAACCTCAAGGATAGAACTGAAAACTGGGTTTAGCAGGCCGTTGATTTCACAGAGGAAGGGAGGAGAAAATGAATACAAAACAAATCTGGTCTATTTCTTGTTTCGATCCACTTCATCTATCTTCATACATCTTGCTGGCAGCAGACTGTGCAGTACGACCGCTAGCCATCGTCATCTCCTGGGTGCTCGGCAGAAGATGGTGCAGTA